>NC_142028.1:61052139-62304139 GCF_982192425.1 Myodes glareolus
AATTCACCACTAGACCAGGCTGACCTTGAACTGGCAAAGACCCTCCTGCCTCTACTCCTGAGTACTGGGATTAAAGGTGTGAGCCACCACTGTTCCACAGATGGCTCACTTTTTTTGTGAGACTGGTCTATATAATAAGTTTCAGACCACCATAGAGAGACCCTCCCAAAAAATAAACAGTCACTTTCAAATATGGCCTTATGCTGTATAACAAGCCCCCCATCACGCCACCTAATGGGACCAGAGCCGTCTTCATTGTGGGAGTACTTCCTATGACATTTGCATGGGGAAATCACCTACTGACACAGTGACATATTTCTTGAAACTGCTCCTATATGACATGTGACTATATATTTTAAAAGAGAAATTTCTGTCGACTCTGCATAGACCCTTATCAGAGAGCTAGGTTACAGGGTTCCTGGCCATTAGGGTCTCTGTTGAAGTGGGTACACGGAGGTGTGAGGCTCTCCGTGCAGGCGGAGAGTTTCCCTTTGCTGGAGTAAAAGGATGGAGAGAGAAAGGGGAATAACTTTCTCAGACTATGATTCACCAGCCTAGCAGGAAACTCCCTGCGGGGGCGGAGCCACAGGAGGCCTGCAGCAGCCCTCCCCCACTTCTTCCCTCCCACTCACCAGATCCCAGGGATGTGGGACCTCAGGGCCTCTGGGCCTTTTCCTTTGCTTTCCCTATTCCCCCTACTGAGTGCTGCCCACCATCCCTGCTGAGCTGGTATCTGATTCTATCTGGTGTATTTCCACCTTTTTTTTTTTTTAATTTTAGTTTGGGTTTTTGGGGCTTGCTTTGTCTGAGGCAGGGCTTTCTATAGCTCAGACTCACTAAAGATGATCTTCACCCTCAGGTATTGGGGTTACTGGCATGTGCACCACTGTACCCAGTTCACATGGTCCTGAGGCTCGGAGTCAGGGCTTTTTGTGATGGTAGGCGAGCACCCACTACCAACTGAGCTTATATCCCCAGCCCGACAGATTGTAGGTTTTGAGAGAGGGTCTCATAGGGTCACCCAGCTGGCCTTGAATTCTAGCCGTTCTGCCTTCACCTCCCTCTCAGTTGCTAGGAGCACAGGTGTGTGACATCTTACCTGGCTGTCCTCTATTCGTGCTGGTGCTGTTTAGGGTATTATGTTTGTTTTTATTTTGTTTTGTTTTTTTTTTTTTTTGAGGCAGGATCTCAACCATGTGTTCCAGGCTGTCCTGGAACTCACTATGTAGAGCAGACTGGTCTCTAGCTCACAGAGATCCACCTACCCCTGCTTCCCAAGTGCCATGTGCCACTGTACTTGGCTCTTCTGTATGTTCCCCCCCTCCCATTAGATGGGTGGTGTACCGATGTGGTTGTGACAAGGTGTGTGGGTGTGTGGGAGGCCTATGTTACACAGTGGTGAATACCCAGTCATCACACTCATGACCCCCGTCCCCCCAAAAAAAGAGCTCTATTCTTCTTTGGGGGAGTGGGTTTGTTTGTTTTTCGAGGTAGTGCTGGGATTAAAGGTGTGCAGCACCACACACACCCAGTTTCTGTATTCCTTTTTTCCCCCAGAATTTTGAAGCTGAATTTTTTTTAAATATTTATTTTTACTATTTTATTTTTAATATTTATTTTATTATTTTTTTAATATTTATTTATTATATATACAATATTCTGTCTACATGTATGCCTGCAGGCCAGAAGAGGGCACCAGACATCATTACAAATGGTTGTGAACCACCATGTGGTTGCTGGGAATTGAACTCAGGACCTCTGGAAGAGCAGCCAGTGCTCTTAACCCCTGAGCCATCTCTCCAGCCCTGAATTTTTTTTAATGTACATTGGTGTGAGAGTGTCAGATACCCTTGAAATGGAACAGTCAGTTATGATCTGCCATATGAGTGCTGAGAATTGAACCCCGGTCCTCTGGAAGGGCAGCCAGTCTCTTAACTGCTGAGCCATCTCTCCAGCCCTGCTGCTGTATTCTTGCGTGTAGACACCAACACCAGTGAGTAGCTATGGGTTAGGCTTTAGTAGAATGTCATCTCTCATTTGCATGCAGTCTTACAAGGTTCATATTGCCCATTTTAGAGGCGAGGAAACTGAGGCTCCAGGAGGCTGAAGAGCTGACAGGCAGCCTTGCCACATTTCACAGTGAAATCAAATTGGTCCCAAGTCACCCCACGGTGGCAGTGGCATTGACTCACACTACTTTTCCATGGCCATACAGTTACAGCCTGTGTGTGATCTTTCTGTGTCCCCAGGCCTCGCACTAAGCCTTGTAGGTGGTCTTGTGAAGATTACAGTGACCAGATCTCAAACTTTGTGGTTAACTTTGAGCTGGTGCTGGGGACAGGGAGAGTGCTAACAACTGTGGTGGCAGTTGGGTGGCAGGCAGGCAGCTCCTTCCTTCCTTAGCCTTCTCTGGAGCTGTGGCCTGCCTAGCATGTGACGCAGGGCTCTTCTTCTAGCACTACAGAAAGAAAAGCCTTTCCAGCAGCCCAGGCCCACCCTGCCCTGGCGGGATAGAGTCTTGTTCCATACCAGTCCTGAGTGCCACTGACAGTCCCAGCCCCAAAAAGCTATTTTGAAGGTGTGATGAGTTCTGATTGTACCTCAGGTGGGAGAAAGGTGTGACGGGTTCTGATTGTACCTCAGGCAGGAGGAAGGTGTGGGGACGGTCATTTGCTTCTCACAGTGATGCACACATGGGGAAAGGTTGAACCCCCACATCCTGAATTGACTTCCTCAAGAGTTTCCTGTCTGGAAGGCACTGACTGGGACGCCCACCAGCAGACATATCTGGCTCATCTACACATGTGGGCCCTACCCAGCACACCCAGGCCTTGTTTGTGTGTAGGGAATGCTTGTGTGTGAAAGATGAACAAACGGATGCCTTGGGAGACACAGATTCTAATCTCAGACCCATCTTCTGATGAGGGTTAATTTGGTTTCCTGTCTACAGAATGTGGGCTTGTGTCTTTGCGGGACCTGCGTACTCTGTGACTCGGGGAGATGGTCTGAGTACACCTTGGTAATTATGTTCCCTTGTTGAGCCCTAAAAGGCTGAACTTCTGGTTGAGGGTGGTGGTGGACTTGCTCTGGGGGCAACAAGCTGTTGGTAGCGGCTGAACAGAGCAGGTGGCCGGTAGACTGGCTCATTATTACCCCCACAAGCCTCCTTTGACCAAACTGGGACCTCCATCCAGCACCTGAGTGGCCCCTGTGCTCAGGCTCTCTGCTCCCTCTGTCTCCTGGAAGCTCCACTTCCTCTGTCAAACTCTGGAGGGAGCAGACCTCACTACCCCAGATTAGAACAGGCTCCCTCTGCTTTGTGAGAAAGACCGAGGTTTCCTTGTGCCCTGAGGAGGGTTTCTGGGGTTCCGTGAGATTCCCAGTAGGTTCTCCCAATACTAAAGAGGGTCTGTATCTTTCATTCATAGATAGCTGTATTCCAGAGGTTTCTTTATAGCTTGCTGTGTGTCCGTTGTGTTCCTATAGCAAAAATAATAGTGTCAGATTACACTATTTCCAAGGCTGGCATCCCTCATCTGGAAATCCTAAATGTTTCAAAAACAGAGACCACAGCCAGAAAATCCCACACCAGCCCTCAGCTGGCAGACTGTGCTGAGAACACGGGTGAGTAAAAATAGTCCACAAGTTACCCTCTGGAGCTAGGTGAGGTGGCTCGTGTTTTTAATCCCAGAAGAGGCAAGCAGGTCTCTGTGAGATCCAGGCCAGCCAGGGCTATGCAGTGAGACCATCTCTCAAAATAATAATGAAAATAAAAATTATCTTCTAGCTATGTGTAAAAGACCTGTATAAAACCTTTGTGGAGTGTGTTCCTCCGCTGTCTAGACATGTCATTATGTATAGGTAGATATTCCAAAATCTAAAAAAATGCCCAAATCTAAAACATGTCTGTCTCCTAGTGTTTCAGCCTCCCCTAGGCTCTTGCTAGACGCTGTGTTGAACCCACTTAGTAAATTCTTAGCCAGTCTTCCCAGCAACCCATGGGGGTGGAAGTCGATTCTGTTCCAGTTTATTCATTTATGTTGAGCAGAGAAGCTGATTTGATCTGCCTAGCTCAGTAAGTGGTTGGGTAGAGATGTATATCCATATATCTTACGAACTTGAAAGCCCCTGTAAAGACGGGGACAGCAGTGGGTAGGAAGCCAGGGCTGGAGCCCTGGGGGCAGCGGGTCGGGGTTTGGGGTTTGGTATGAAGTTATGTCAGCTTGGAAAGAATGGGGCCTTTTCCCGCTGGCAGTTCTGGCGCCTCGGTCAGGACCAAGGTCAGGGACTCCCAGGACAGCCCTGTGCCTCAGGCTGCTGCGCAGAGAGAGGCTGGGACCACCTGATCTCTGTTCTGCTGAGAAAGAAACTGAGGCTCGAAGGGAAAGGACTTCTTTAGTGGCAAGTAGAACTCCAGACAGCTCTCAAACCCAGTGTCCTCAGACTTCCCAGCCTGCACCTCTCGGCTCTCCTGTGCACAGCCGCTAAGTAGGCACTTACCAACCGCAGTTCTGGAGCTTAGACCCTTACAGCCTTGGCACTGTGTTCCCCTTCTCTGTGGGTGAGGCAGCCATTAAGTCGCTTACCCAGGAGCACCTGCTCGTAAGTGGAAAGGTCAGGACTCGAACCCCTAGCCTGCCTCAGCCTTAAAGCTTGTCTTCTTCCTCTGCTTACTGATTCCTAGCTCCTTTTTGTTCTTTTTTTAACATTTACTTATTTTTTTAATTAATTAATTAATTTTGGTTTTTCGAGACAGGGTTTCTCTGTAGCTTTGGAGCCTGTCCTAGGACTAGCTCTTGTAGACCAGGCTGGCCTCGAACTCGCAGAGATACACCTGCCTCTGCCTCCCGAGTGCTGGGATTAAAGGCGTGCGCCACCACCACCCGGCTTATTTTTTAATTTATTTTACATTCCAATTAAGGTTCTCCCTACCACCACCACCCCCTAACCAATAGCTAAGGGCTCCCATCAGAGTTTCTACCTCCTAGTTCTGCCCAGGACTGCTCTTGATGAAAGGATACATGCAAGCAAAATACTGTATACACAATAAATAATTAAATCTTTTTTAAAAAAATATTTATTTATTATGTATACAATATTCTGTCTGCGTGTATGCCTTCAGGTTAGAAGAGGGCACCAGACCTCATTACAAATGGTTGTGAGCCACCATGTGGTTGCTGGAAATTGAACTCAGGACCTTTGGAAGAGCAAGCAATGCCCTTAACTGCTGAGCCATCTCTCCAGCCCTAAATAATTAAATCTTAAAGAGAGGGGACTCTAGGGGTACAGCTCAGTTAGTAGCATCACAGGCTCTGGGTTTGATCTCAGCACCGCAAAAACTAGGTGTTAGGCCAGCCTGGGCTACAATGAGAACCTGTCAAAAGGATAAATTTGCCTCTGGGTGGTGGTGGGACATGCCTTTAATTCCAGCACTTTGGAGGCAGAAGCAGGCCAATCTCTGTTTAAAAAAAAAAAGAAAAAAGGTTGTCCTGGGACTCACTTTGTAGACCAGGCTGGCCTTAAACTCAGAGAGATCCACCTGCCTCTGATTCCTGAGTGCTGTGATTAAAGACTGGTGCCACCATGTTCAGCTGTTTCGTTTTAGGATTTATTTTTATTTTATGTGTATATGTGTATGGGTGTTTTGCCTCCATGTATGTCTGTATACCACATACATGCAGTGCCCAGGGATTCCAGAAGAGGGCATTAGATTTTTTAAAAATATTTATTTATTTATTATGTATACAATATTCTGTCTGTGTGTCTGCCTACAGGCCAGAAGAGGGCACCAGACCCCATTACAGATGGTTGTGAGCCACCAAGTGGTTGCTGGGAATTGAACCTGGATCCTCTGGGAAAGCAGCCAGTGCTCTTAACTTCTCAGCCATCTCTCCAGCCCTCATCTTGTGTCTTAAGGGACTCTGGGAAAGTGTTTAGAGCTAGAAAATGCCTTGGAAGGAGTATTGGAAAGGAGGTAGCTGTGTGTGGAGGAGCTGGAAGAAGGAGTCTTCTGGAGAGGCACTTTGGTGATACAGGCCTGACTTGCATTGGGTGACCGTCTGGAGAGAACACACGCAGACCCTGTGACTGGCCAGGCCAGGATGAAGGGAGGAAGTTATCTGTAGAGAGGTTATAGTAGTTACTTGTCGCTGAATAAAATGTCTAAGAAAGATAACTTATGGGGGGAGAGGAGCAGCTTACCTAGAGAGATGGCTCAGCGGTCAAAAGAACTGATTACTCTTCCAGAGGAACCAGGTTCAATTCCCAGCACTCACATGGCGGCTCACAGTCATCTATAACTCCTGTCACAGGGGATCTGTCTCGAGATCCTGTCTCAGGGTTTCTCTGTGTAGCTTTGGTGCCTGTCCTGAAGCTCACTCTATAGACCAGGCTGCCCTCAAACTCAGAGATCCATCTGCCTCTGCCTCCCAAGTGCTGGGATTAAAGGCGTTTGCCGCCACGCCCCGCTACAGGGAGCTGTGTCTGCCTGAGTTCAAGACCAGATTAAACTCTGAAATAATACCCTGTCTCAAGAGATAAACAACAGGGCAAAGTGAATGACTCACTTGGTAGAGTACTTGCCCAGCATGCATAAAGCTGGGTTCAGTTCCCAGCACCCCGAAGAACCAGATGTGATAGTTACATGTCTGTAATTCCAGCTGTGAGAGGCAAGAGGATCAGGGTCCTCCTCAGCTACATAGTGAGTCAAGGCCAACCCGGCAACGTGATCATGTCTCACAAAGAACCAAAATGTATTTCCCGTTCTTCTTGTTAGTCCTATTTTTCATTAGAAAGCTAAGGCTCAGAGTTCAGTTGGCTCAGCCTCCTGGGCCCCAACCCTGCCTTTTCCTGCTTCCTGTTCTAAAGAGGAAATCTTCAGGTGCTTAATTGCATTTTAAACACATGTGGTTAGGGTTATGGTAAGAGGCTCTTTGGTGGTTGGAACTATGAGATCAGAATCCATGTGCTCACCGGGCATGCCAGGCACCTGGGCTAGTGATTAGCTCATTGGTAAGCATGCAGACACTAGTCTCTGGAGGTAAGCAGCCAAACAGGAAACTCTGCAGCAGACCCGGTGTCCAGGAGCGGGTTGATAAGGGTTCCCAAGCTGAACACACTTGAACTCAGTCTCTGTGGCAAAACAATAGGTAACTTGGCTCTGGCACCCTGGGAGGCGGATGCAAGAGGATTTCTGTGAGTTCAAGGGCAAATAGGCCTACCTAGTGAATTCCGGGAGCCAGGGATACATGGTGAGACCCTATCTTTCTGTTTTTGGTTCTTTGAGACAGGGTTTCAGTAGCCCTGACCATCCTGGAACTTTTTCAGTAGACCAGGGTGGCCTTGAACTCACTGATCTGTCTGCCTCTGTCTCCCAAGTGCTGGGATTAAAGGGGTGCACCACATCAGCCCTGCTACATACTGTTTTGATCTGAACCTTAAGATGTGAGTTCATCAGATAGAACATGTAGGATTTGCAGACTTTGGGTAAACGTGTTACTCCTTCCATTAAACAACAAGAAAAGAAAAATGTTGATGCAACAGGTGGTTCTTTGTTACCTCATTCTGCTTGCAGTGTGGTCAGCAAACATCTTTTTCTAAACAAAAAGAAAGAGGAGGAGGTAAAGAAACATTGTAACCTAGGCTGCCCTTGAATGCACAGTTTTCCAGTTTCAGGCACAAGCCACCATCCCAGCTCTGACATTCTGTTGATGTTATTGTTTTGATTACATTTTTATTTATTTGTTAATATTTTGTTTTTAATTATGTATGAGGGGAGGGAAGTGTGAATGTGGCTGCCAAGAGAGAGCAGAATTACAGGTGGGTATGAGCTACCTGGCATGGGTGCTGGGGACAGAACTCAGGACCTCTGGAAGAGCAGGAAGCACTCCTAACCCCAGAGCCCTCTCTCCAGCTCTTCTCTATAAGTAATGTTGAGTTTGGTGAGAGGCCAGGCCAGTGGGTTGTAGACACCCATCCAGTTTCTTCCCCGGGGCGTTTATGTTGTTCCTCTAACTGTGCCGCCGTCATGTAGTAGAAGGTGGATCTAGACTTACTTAGATGCATACAGTCTCCCTAAACCTTCCTAGGAGCTCTGTCCCTGGTGGCCTTGCTCAGGGTGGAGGCCAGCAGATGTGTGAGCAGCTGTGTGAGATTCGAGCACAGTCCCAGGCCTGAATGAGTGTGGGTCTGTAAGCAGTTCCTGATCTTTGTCCCTGCAATAGTGCGTTGTCCCCGACTCCCAGTTCCTGACCACATCCTCTCTGGCATGACTCCCCTATGGCAAGGGCCATGGGCCAATTTGGGCATCCCCATTTTCTCTCTTCCCCATTTCTCTGTGTTTCAGACAACACAGGCAGCTCCACATACCGACCGCCCCCTCGGACCCGGGAAGTGATGATCAACGGGCAGATGGTGAAGCTGAAATACTGCTTCACCTGTAAGATGTTCCGGCCACCCAGGACCTCGCACTGCAGTGTCTGCGACAACTGTGTGGGTGAGTGGGGGGCCTCAAGGACCCCGAAAGACTGGCAGTGACATCTCTTGACCCAGGGTTGGTATATCCTGTCCCCCTAATCCCTAAGTAATTCTGCAGACAGAGACCTTGATCTTGTCTCCCAGCTTCAGGCCACTCCTCAGTGGGTCCGTGATCCCAGAAGCCTGGAGCAGCTAACACTGAAGGCAGGGGATGATCTCATTGAGAAAGAGACAGGGAGGGTGAGAATCCGGAGGAGTGAGGTGGAGAGCCCAGACCAGAACTGGAAGGTGGCTCTTGCCCACCTTCTTCTGCTTGGTTTGTGCCCTCACCCTGCTCCTCAGAAGCTATACATCTTGGTGAAGAGCCATGATAGTCCCTTGGGAGGGTGTCATAAGGGAGAGTCTGTATGACACCCAAGTGAGCTGAACCATGGTGACAGTGCACAGTTCCCAGGGCAGTGACTTCATCTTGCCAGCTCAGCACTCCCTGAAGAGGGGAGCTGGGACAGCAGGCAGTGAAGTGGGTGACTCAGGGAGTGTTATTCATCCCTGCCAGTCTGCCCCACCCACCTCCTTAGAGGGCACCAGCGTTGGCATAAGGCCTGCAACGGGCTTATGACCCAGATTCCCACAGGGACTTTCCTCACCAGCCTGGGTGTGACTCCTACCCCCAAGGGACTTAGTGCTGGTATGAGCTCAGTCCCTTGCCCTGGCCTCTGGTGCTAGCTCTCCATGAGTTACCTAGCGACCCAGCCCTCTCTGGGCCTCAGGCCCAAAGCTGTTGGCATGTAGTTAGTAATAGGCCATGGTCTATGAGTCTTTGAAGCAGACACTCTGTGGGATCCTGGAGATCTCACCATGTCGTGCATGGATGGCAACACTCACGGGCAAAGCTGTATAAAAGAGTGGTAACAGAGCAGGTGACAGGGCCCCCTGCCTAGTTTGAGGTCACAGGAGACGTTTTAAGGGAGTGGCTTTGTAGTTGACATCAGAAGGAGTTACTATGGAGCTAAAAGAATAGGGAGGAGTGTGTCAGGCAGTGGGTGGGAACTGATGATCAAGGCTAGAAGTCGGGTGTGTCCACGGGAGGGCAGGAGTCAGCTGGTGTTGGGGGTGAGGGGATGGGAGAGCGCCAGCCCGGGGGAGGGCTAGCCACCAGTGCTGGTTGGAGACCCACACTGACTCCTTCCCTTTCTAGAACGGTTTGACCATCACTGCCCCTGGGTGGGCAACTGTGTCGGGAGACGGAACTACCGCTTCTTTTATGCGTTCATCCTCTCCCTCTCCTTCCTGACAGCCTTCATCTTCGCCTGCGTGGTCACCCACCTGACTCTGCGTGAGTGGGGGGACGACAAGGGGTGGAGGAGGACTGGCCAGTGAGCTCAGCCCTAGCAACGGGCTGTAGTCACTACCCCCTGAACTGTGTCTCTGTCTCTTCCTTCCTAGGTTCTCAAGAAAGCGACTTCCTCTCCACTCTGAAACGGACACCAGCAAGATATCTTTTGCCACTTGTCGCCCTGGGTGGGAATTGAGGCCTCTTCGTGGGGTGGGTCTCCAGGGTGGGACAGTAGGGCCATGTTTGTTCTCTGGAATCCACTCTACCAGTTACTGTGTTAGTACCTGCGCTAGAGCTGATTTTAAATGGGTTGTCACGGGGAGTGGCTGCGCACACAACCTCAGGACACTGTCCCTGCTTATAAAGGCCTGGCAAAGACTGGGTTTCTTTTCTTTCTTTCTTTCTTTCTCTCTCTCTCTCTCTCTCTTTCTCTCTCTCTCTCTCTTTCTTTCTTTCTTTCTTTCATGTGTATCGTTTTTGCCTGTATGCATGTCTGTGTGAGTGTGTCAGGAGTTAGAGACAGTTGGGAGCTGCCATGTGGGTGCTGGGAATTGAACCTGGGTCCTCTGGAGGAACAGTCAAGTGTACCCAACTACTGAACCATCGCTCTAACCCCCAGAGTGTATTTCTTAATTAAATCTTTGTTTATTTTATCTTGCCTGGGGGGCAGTGGGAGCATGCCACAGCACACAGATAGAGATGGGGGACAGCTTGACATTCAAGCTCAGGTTATCCGGTTTGGTGACAAGTGCCTTTACCATTGAGTCATGTCACCAGCCTGCATGTTCCTTAGGAGGGCAAGCTCCCTGGCCAAGATCCTGTGGTTACAATTCCCTGTGCCAGCGGGGCGGTGGTTGCACACGCCTTTAATCCCAGTACTCAGGAGGCAGAGACAGGATGATCTCTGTGAGATCGAGGCCAGCCTGGTCTACAAGAGCTAGTTCCAGGACAGGCACCGAAGCTACAGAGAAACCCTGTCTCGAAAAACGAAAATAATGTAAAATAAAACAAAACAAAAGAATTCCCCGTGCCATCCCTAGCCCAGATCCTCAGGACTCCCGCCTGTTTCTGGGGTGCAGGAGGGGATCTGCCGAGAATGATGACTGGAAACCTGCCGCTGTGGGGAATAGCTCTAGGGAAGGCTGGTGAGAAGTGAACACAGGGTCCCAGGGTCTCTGCCCTCCCCCACATATGTGTCCTTGACGGTTCCACTGTGCTGGAGTTGGTCATCTGCTTCTTCTCCATCTGGTCCATCCTGGGCCTCTCAGGGTTCCACACTTACCTCGTCGCCTCCAACCTGACAACTAACGAAGACGTGAGTAAAGCTGGGGACTGGGGAGCTTGGCTGTGTCCTTGACGCATTGCATCCTGCTTGTGACAGAACTGGGATCCATACTCCCGTGCATGGTGTGCTTGAGAGATGTGGCCTTTGGGAAAGGGCCAGTCCAGGACTGATGCCCAGAAGTCACGACCCCGACTTCGCATCTCCCACACTACACCTGTAGGCAGCAGAGTTCTGACTGGGGTCCAGAAGTCTGTGCACTGAGAGGCATTGTTAGAACAGAAAGGCGCGGCCCCATTGCCCTCCCAGCTACTCACTTGGAAGCCATCGCTAGCCATCATTATCTGAGTACCCACTGTCCCCAGTCCAGACATGACCTCCCCTCACCGTCCTCCAGCCTGAAAAAGAAAACGGTACTGTATGTTTCCAGGTTTGCTGTACAACATTGATCAGAGGCCCCACCATCAAAAAGAAAATGGGTCCACTTTAGACGAGGCATGGTGGGCAGGCCTGTAATCCTGGCACTTTGTAGACTGGGGCAAGAGGGCCCATGGTTTGGCTTGAGGCTAGTTTGGGCTGTGTGGGGAGATACTGACTTAGCAAATTAAAAGGGGGGTTGGGAAGAGAAAGAAAAGGAGCTCAGTCTGGTGACCCAGGCCCGGAATCCCAGCTGCTCTAGAGACCAGGACAGGAATTCCAAACTCAAGGTGAGAATGGACAGTCTGTCTCAATCAAAAAGTAAAAAGAGGACAGGGAAGTAGTTCAGTGGAAGAACACTTGCCTAGCATGGGCAAGGCCTTGCCTTCAATCTCAGTATCCAGAGATGGAGGAGGGACTGGAGAGCATCCACATGATAGTGTACACGTGTGTAACCCTGCTGTAACTAGTCCTAGGTAATCCGGTGCCCTCTGCTGACCTCCTCCAGCACTGCACACATGTGATGCACATGCATGTGGGCAAGACACTCATATGCATAGAATAGATAATAAACGGAAGAATGAGAAGGAGGCCATCTCCAGGAGCAGTGGCACACACACGTTATCCCAGCACATGCATGTTATCCCAGCACTTGAAAGGTGGAAACAGGAAGATGAGGAATTCAAGGTCATCCTTGGCTACATAGAAATTTGGAGACTGGGGCTGGAGAGATGGCTCAGTGGTTAAGAGCACTGACTGCTCTTCCAGAGGTCCCAGGTTCAATTCCCAGCACCCACATGGCAGCTCACAACTGTCTGTGACTCCAGTTCTAGTGGACTCCACACGCTCACACAGATACACACACAGGCAAAATACCAAAATGCACATAAAATAAATCAGTTGTTTATTTAAAAAAAAAGAAAAAGTTGGAGGCTACTTCAGGATATATATGACCAGCCTGGTCTGCAAACTGAGTTCTAGGACACAGAGAAACCCTGTCTCAAAAAACCAAACCAAAAAGAAGAAAGAAAAAAAAAATCCCACATCCTCTCACAGTCTCATTCGAGAAAACAGAACTGGACACATTGATAAGGGCAGAAAGGGCATCAGCCCCAGCCCACCCCATCACCAGTGGGTTTCCCGAGTGCCGGTTCTGCAGGGTCTTACTGGAACTTAAGCAGAAAGGGGTGCTTGGCCCAGCAAGTGTGGAAACTTCTGGGTGACAATCAAATGGGTCTTTCCTGCTGAGCCCCTCAATGGCGTCAACTGAGGGCTTCCCTAGGCAGAAAGGATGTCCAAGGTCATATAGTTGAATGGCAGGGTCAGAGTGGTTCCGCCTGCTTCGTGCCCTCAACCCTGCCCTCCCTCTTAGTTGGTGTTCTAGTTAGCGTCACTGTTGCTGAGATGAAACACCAAGACCAAAAGCAAATTGGGGAGGAAAGGGTTTATTTGGCTTACATTTCCACATCACCATCATCAAAGGGAGTCAGGACAGGAACTCAAACCGGGAAGGAACCTGGGGGCAGGAGTTGATTCAGACACCAAGGAGGGTGCTGCTTACTGGCCTGTTCAGTCTGCGGCCTGCTTTGTTTTTATTTTTTGAGACAGGGTTTCTCTGTGTAGCTTTTGGAGCTTGTCCTGGAACTCACTCTGTACATTAGGCTGGCCTCGAATTCACAAAGATCTGCCTGCCTCTGTCGCCCAAGTGCTGGGATTAAAGGCATGTGCCATCACCACTCAACCAGCCTGCTTTCTTACAGAACCCAGGACCACTAGCCCAGGGATGACTCCATTCACAGTGGGCTGCCCCTCACCCCATCAATCACTAATTAATAAAATGTCCTACAGGTTTGCCTATAGCCAGATTTTAGAGAGACATTTTCTTAATTGAGGTTCCCTCTTTCAGATAAGGCTAGCTTGTATCGAGTTGATGTCAAGCTGTCCGGCACAGGTGGGAAGCCAGGGTAGAGATGGTCTACCCAAACATCTTCTTCTGGAGACTTCCTTTTGGTTGTCCTCTGTACTAGTGGGTGCTCCACTGAAGACATACTCCCTCCAACAGAACTGGTTTCTAAGTGGGACTCTTGCTGGCCTCTGGGTTCCATTTCTAGGAGGTGAAGCAAAAGGAGGCAGCTGTGACGAGAGCAGTTCCCAGGGGAGGGCTTGCCTGGGTGCAGAAGGAGCTCACTGGTTGCTACTTCGCATGTATAATCCTCAGCACTGCTAGAGGAAGTGGGGATGGACGGAGGCAGCTTACCCAGCTTCTTCTCTTTCCAGATCAAAGGGTCTTGGTCCAGCAAGAGGGGCGGTGAGGCCTCTGTCAACCCCTACAGCCATAAAAGTATTGTCACCAACTGCAGTGCTGTGCTCTGTGGCCCCCTACCTCCCAGGTAAGCCAGGACTTGTAAGAGAGGTTACAGGGAGATGACTCTGAGTCTGGACCCCTCCTGGGAGTTCTGGAGGGTCTGGATCTTAGCAGGCCTTTCTCCCTGCACAGATATGGATTCCATTTGCCATCCTCTATTCTGCTGGATGACTGAGAAATTCTGAGGATGGCTGTTAGTTTTAATCACATTTGCTCATGTGTAGAATAAAAATAAGTACAACCAGGTGTGGTTGTACCTGCCTGTAATCCTTGCACTTGAAGACTGAGGTAGGAGGATTGCTTCATGTTCAAGTCCAGCCCAGTGACACTGTTTCAAAGGGGGAAACATACAAAATAGTAAAGATCATGGGGTATTCTGTGTAACCCTACTTCCCAGAGATACCACAGTGACTGTCATGACCACATGACCTGCCTTTCTTCTGCAGAGTGAGGTCACCATCATGTTCCTCGGGAACGTTGGTGTTTCAACCCTGCTGACAGCAGGGGGCACCAGAGTTCCAGAACCGGAGTTAAATGTTCATGGGCACTGTGCGGGGGCAAGACCTTCACCTTCCTTACACAGATGTGCCCCACCTAGGGAGACAGGACACTAGGCCTCTCCGTGACTCCGAATAGCTGTTCTTTCTCTCACTTGCAGCCTGGCTCCTTGGCGTGCAGACAGCTGAGTCCGTTTGAATTAACAATGAATAAACTTGGGAGACAGAGGCAGGTCGGAAGTCCTAGATCATCTTCAGCCACATCCTCAGGTAGCAAGGCTACTTGGGATCCTGTCTCAAGAAACAAAAACATTCTGGCATGGTGGCACTGCTTTATGCGGCCCCTCACTTTTTTTTTTTTTTAAGACAGTTTCTCTGTATAGTCCTGGCTGTCTGTAACTCGCCCTGTAGACCAGGCTGACCTCAAACTCTCCAAGATCCGCCTGCCTCTGGGTTCCTAATGCTGGGATTACAGGTGTACACTGCCACCCAGGAGTACTTGCCTTTTTAATCTTAACAGAAACAAGCAGATCTTTGAGCAGGAGCAGCTTGGTCTACATCATGAATTCTAGGATAGTCTATAATCTCTAGAGCTAGAGTACATAGTGAGACAATGCCTAAAAATAGTAGTAATAAAATAAACAACAAAACCAAACTAATGAATGAATTATATGGCAAAAGCCAGGTGCACAGAAGGTCTTATTTTAAATGTATTTACTTGTATGTGTGTGTATGCACCTACAAATGGTGTGCATATGGAAGTCATGAGTCCTTGGACTTGAACCAAGTCATCATCAGGCTTGGTGGCAAACACCTTCGCCCATTAAACAACTGAATGGAAAGCAGCCTCCGTTTGCCCAGCTTTTCTAGGGCTGGATCTTTTCTGGGAAGACATTGTCTGTTGTCACATGTCTAGAGCCTTGTCAGAGGCTCATGCCCTGTCCTTATGTTTTGGAAGCCTGATCGACCGGCGGGGATTCGTGCAGTCTGACGCTGTGTTGCCCTCGCCCATCAGAAGTGACGAGCCAGCCTGTGGGGCCAAGCCAGACGCCAGCATGGTAGGAGGCCACCCCTGAATGTGACTCAGTGCTTGCCACCTGCCGCCCTCCACGCCTGCCGGGACCCTCCCCATACCATCCGAGGGAAGCAGAGCTGCCAAAGACTCAAGTCTTTTCGTATTTATTTCCCATCCTGCACAGCTTTCTCTGAACTGCCACGTAGCTGTGCCCTCTTGCTCCTCAAACCCAGGTTCCCACAGTTTGGGCCCTAGGTTCCTGAACTGATCAGTGGCAGGAGAGGAGAGCCACAGCCTCTGGAGGCCACCAGAGAACCATGCCAAGTCACTGCCTGTGCCCAGGGAGACCCAGTGTGAGTGAGGGTGTGAACTGAGTGGGCGACCTCCCAGCCGGAGGCATGCTTGGACCCTGGGGAGCCGGGGCTTCTGGAAGCAGGACTGCTGAGCAGCTGGCCCTGAAGCACAGGTGGCAGGCCAGCACCTGCCCTTGGACTCCTAGTCTGGGGCTCCCGCATTCCCTTTGAGATGAGCAAGGCTATTTTGGTGGTCTTTGGGGCGGGGGGTATATGGAATTGGCCAGTAGGATAGAGCTGGGGTACCAGTAGAGAGCATGGGCAGGGGTGGGAGACAGCCTGTTGGAGGAAGCCAAACCAGCCATCCAGGCCCCAGAACCTCAGCTCCTATAGAGTTCTGGGCAGCACAGTAGGAATGGGAATGGGGACCCTGCCTTCCCCAACCCATGGAGACTCTCAAGGATCCTTTCCTGTGCCGCCACCCCCCCAGTCTCTTCCAAGTCAGAGCTAGAGATGGGTGGGTTAGGTGATGCTGGCAATACTTGAAATGGGTTTATTAATGCTGGGTATTTTGCACAATTTTATAGACCTCTTTTTTACATGGCCTTTTTTTAAAAATAGAAGTTAATGTGTTACTATCTGTGTAGTGCCAAGTCAAGGATTTTCAGAAGGCTAGGTGGTTTAATAAATGTTTTACAGCAGATCTAGCTATGAGTGTGTGTGTGTGTGTGTGTGTGTGTGTGTGTGTGTGTGTGTGGCCCCGCCTGTGTACAAATACAGCTGACTTCCATATCCCTGGGCTCTTCCGTTTCTCTCTTGCCCTGTGTTCAGAAGCAGCCTGACGTGTAGGGGCTGGGAAGATGGTGCATTAATCACAAGAGACCCCTGGGCTCCTGCTTTTCCCTTCTGCCATAGCCTTCAGACAACCAGTGGCTAGGGACTCTGCCACCCAGCCCCTAGGTCAGGCTCCCAGCCGTAACCTGCCCCAACAGGCTGAGGCTAGGTGTGGTGGGTGGGGTGACCGGGTCTGGGGAGTGAGGAGCAGCTGCCATTCTGCAAGCCACACCCCCATCTTGGCTTTCTGCTCTGTATATGCCCCCCCCCATGCTAGAGAGTAAAAGACAACACATTTCTGCTAATTAAGAATGAAGGAAGAAGCAGAAAAGGCCAGGAGGCGTGTGGGTTGGCCAGGACCTCATAGCACATCGTCCTGCTGCTGGGATCTGTAGTTTCTAATCAAAATAGAGACGTGTTCTTTTAGGACCCTCACTTTGGCCCTTCAGGTCAGGTGAGCTGATCATAGCATAGAAAGTCAGTCCAACTTCACTTCCTTGCTCCTAAGGCCAGTGGGCCCAGACAGCTGGGGAGTGTGCTAGCCGGGAGAAACCGCTTCAGAGCCCTAGGCCATCCTGCAGTGGCTCTGGGAGGTAGATGAGGGGCTGGAGGAGGCTCCCTAACCTGCCTTTTATTTAAGCCAGTATTTGTTCCTGCTTGTAATAAAA
The DNA here is from genome assembly GCF_982192425.1 of Myodes glareolus. Classification (NCBI taxonomy): domain Eukaryota; kingdom Metazoa; phylum Chordata; class Mammalia; order Rodentia; family Cricetidae; genus Myodes; species Myodes glareolus. Next base: position 61,069,322 of record NC_142028.1, read on the forward strand.
CTTACGTTTTTAAGAGCTAATTTGCTTTGGTTTGGTTTTTGTTGGCTTTTATTTTGCCGAGTTCCTGGCTTGCAGCATAGCTCTGGGTTCTTTCCTGGGAAATGGGAGGCAGGCAGCCTGGTGATGGCGGGAACTCTGCAGCAGAGGGGCTGTGGCTGACCCGCCTTCACCATGTCTGCCTTCTTGTGCCTCAGGAATTGGTACTTCCTGAGCTCTTTCCTGCTAACTTTGCACCCCGATCCCCGTTGATTACTCAGCTAAAGACATGTTTGAGACAGTAGGTCCAAGTTGGAGCTTCTTATCCCTGCCCCAACCCAAACCTCCTAGGTAGCCAGAACAGCCAGGCAGGTTATAACATAGGCCAACCTCTCTGGTATCTCCTCCAGGAGGACACCTGTCAGGACTTTGCCATCTCCTGCACAGCCTGAGGGGAGCTAACAGGCCTCTCTGCAGAGGGTTAGCTGGTAAGACCGTATCTCACCTGTCAGCCAGCCCTGGCCATTCTCACACACCATCTCATCAATGCATGCCTCACCAACTTCACCGAGTCCATCCATCTCTGTCTGATGTGTGGTGTGGTGTGTGTGCTGGTGGTGGCAGGTCCCCAGGAATCCCCCCCCCCAACAACAGAAGGCTCTTAGTCCTGCCCACTCCTTCCTTGGATTGAGGCTCCCTCAGAGCACCTGTCCCTTCAGAAGAGGAAGGGTGAGATGGGGAAGGTGGCACACCTGCCCTGCGAGGCCTGGCCAGTGCTGTTGGTGGACTGGTGTGCAGGGCCCTCAGGTCACTAGCACCTCTGCATCCTGCTTTGTGCCCCCGCCAAGCCCCCTCGCCTGCCGCTGTTCCTCTCCCGCTCTGTTGCCTGCTGCCTGAGCTTCGGCCCTTTTCTGGGGGAGAGGCAGGTACTGTGGTACCTTTGACCCCACTTGGGGCCCCTGCAGGCCACCCTTTCCATCATCCATCCGCTAACCCTTTCTCTTCTCCTCCTTTGCCATCCTGCGGGATCATCCAGTACGTGCGGGGGCTGAAGGAGCTCCTGAGGACCGCCACTCTTTGCCTCTCCAGGAGTGGCCTGGGGGGAGCCAGGCACCCTGCGCCTCCACCTGCCTAGCCCGTGGCCCGTCTGCCACCATCTGTGCCTACAGGGTCTGTCCCCCAGCCTGTCCTACTTGTGTGCTCTCTAGAGCTCCCCACAGCGGGCAGGTGTTGACCTCTTGGCCCCTGCCCCTACTCCTTGCTGGCCAGAGTATAGAAAGCCATACTGCAGCCTCAACACAATACCCACTGCTGTAACCCTGCTAATCTTCACCCTCTCCTCCTCCCCTCATGCCCCTTCCCCAGATGTGTGAGGTGTCAAGACTCTTCAGGAATCTTGCCTTACAGCCTCCCCCCAGTCAGCACAGCCATAGGCAAGCCAAGCAGGTTCCTTCGGGAGCTATCTGGGTGTCGATGACGCTGCTGAACAAGTTTGGTGACTGTTCTGAGCACAACGGCTCAACACTGTTCCCACGCCCCCATCCCCCCAGGAGGATGCGAAGTGTGAGCCTGTGTATCCCGCTCCAGGCACCAAGGGCCGGCTACACAGCTCCACTTCTTCCAGGGACCCAAAGGGAACTGGGCCAGACCTGGGAAGACTAGCTGCGCCCAGCACGGGGCCGCTCACCTGCTGTCCACTACCTTTTCTAACAGAAATAAAGAGCCCCTCTTCTTGCTGGAGCCTTGAGTGTGTCTCACCCCTTTCCTTCAGGGCCATGGGTGTGGCCGGCTGTGGATGTGAGAGAATGACTGTCTCCCTCACAGCCCTGGCCAGGTAGCGCTGCTCTGGAGACAGGCCCGGAGGGACATAGGGAAAGGGACCTCTTGGCTCTCTCTCCAGAAGTTGTTTCCTCCCCAGAGACCTTCAAGGCTTAGTTGAAGTTTGAAAAGCCCTGCCTAGTCCAAAATAGGGGGTGAGGGGGTGTCAAACTCCAGTCTGAGGCTCACATTCCCCAATTGAGCCCAACCCAAGGTAGGTCCATAGAGTCCTTTCTCTCATTCCCTAGATGCCTTCCCACATGGACACACTGTGCTCTGGGGTGGTACACGTCTGTAATCCCAGCAGGAGGATCAGTTCAAAGCATCCTCGACTACACAGTAAGCTCAAGGCTAGCCTGGGCTGCATAAGATCCTGTCTTAAACAAACAAACAAAAAACGGAAAAGAACCTGATGCCCCAAGTTCAATTCCCAGACCCATAGAAGTGAACTGAGAACCAATTGCTCAGAGTTGTCTTCTAATTCCACTGTGTTTACTGTGGTTCATGTGCACACACACAAACACAGGATAAGTAAAGATAAATTAGAAGAAAAAACCGGGCTGGAGGGATGGCTCAGTGTTTAGAAACACTGGCTGCTCTTCCAGAGGACCCAGGTTCAATTCCTAGCACCCATATGGCGGCTCACCACTGTCTGTAACTCCACTTCCAGGAGATCTGACACCCTCACACAACTATAACATGCAGGCAAAACACCAATGTACATAAAGTACATTGTACATTTAAAAAAAAAAAAAAAGCCCAGGCGGACAGGGTTACTGTTGCTGTTTATCAGGGCTTGCCTATGTATTTGACTGTTTTTTTCCCCGGTAACCAAAGAGAAAGGTGATCTCAGCTCTCTTACAAATGAGAACAGACTCAAAGAAAGTCACCGAACCAACAACTGTGTGACCCTAGCAGAAGAGGGTGGGGTCTTGGAGAAGCCCTAAACTTGGAGATGCCATACCCAGGAGGGGGCTGCCAGCCTCCTGTTACCAGTGGGGAGGCCTAAGCCCAGGGGCAGGAAGGGACCTGTCCAAAGCCTCTTATGACCCTACTGGAATGCAGTTCTACACGCTGACCTCATTCAGTTCTGTCTCTATAAATTCCACACTGTCTCCTACCCGAGATTGGCTTAGCAGAGGGGGGGCTTGCTCCAACAGCAGTAATGTAGAAGGAAAGGAGGCAGACAGGTCACCTGAGCATCCTCTGCTCTAACCCTTCCCAAAGGCAGCAGACAGCTCTCAGCTACAGAGCTGAACTCTTTCGACCAATCACAAAACCCTCTGATCTACTGTTGAATTTGATCATTCCAATGCCAAAAATTACCTCGGAAGTTACTAGAAAAGGTTTGCCAGTTGTGGGAGATTCTTTCTAGACTCTGATAAGAATCCCTCTTCCTGCAGTCAGGAGGGCAGTGACCACCAGGATGAGGCGAGCCCCCTGGACTGTAGCCCGATCTGTCCTGCTGACTCAGGCAGCCGCTGCAGAGTTCCACGCTCTGCCGGGACCTGCTGCCTCCTGCCTACCTGGGCTCCTGGACTTGGGAAGTAGAAGCCTGGAGGCAAAGGGAGGCAACTGAGACAGGAACTGAGTCAGATCTCCAGGCCAGAGCCAGCAGGAGTGTCAAGCAGTCCGACTTCAGTGGTGGAGCAGTGAGAGGCTTGTAGGGCCTGGAACCTGACTGTAGCCACCCACCAGGTCCCCGGCTTAAGAGGCGTGAGCAAGTGCTCCTTTTGTGGGCTTTGAATTATGCCAGGCCCCATGGTCCAAGCTCCTAGTGTCCTGGGATCTCCAAGTTGCCCCCAGGACTGGGGGAAGCCCAGGCTGGATGACTAGTGCTAAGGAAAACCCTTGAAGGCTGAGCGGAATGTTCCAGATGGAAAGGGAGGAGTCGGTGCAGATTGTACCATTTGTCAGTCTGGAGAGAAGTCTGGGCAGAGGACCCCTTTTCTGCCGTGGACACCTGGCTGGGCCACATGGTATGGTCCGTTCATGATCTTTCTGCATCCGTAGAACCCAGCTACAAAAGAAAAAGAAAGAAAAACCAGGGATGGAGCTGGTGATGTGGTTTAACTAGTAGAGCTCTGGGGACTCACTCGTGGGGACAACCCCAGCACTACCGCATACACCAAGCGTGGCAGCACTCCGTATGTAGACCAGACCGGCCTCGAACTTGCAGATAGCCTCCCCCTCTGCTTCTGCCTCATGAATGTTGGGATTACGGAGGTATTGCCAGTCTATATAGGACTGGGGACCCAACTCCATACATGCTAGGCAGGAACTCTACCGAGTTGCATTCCCAACCCCTCCCTTTTTTTTCTGGGGGTCGGGGGTGGGGGTGCAGCCTGTCTCTTTGGAGCCAAGCTGGCCACCAACTGGAACTCCTCTGTCAGCCCACCTGAGTACTGAGACTCTGGGCGTGCCCTCTGTGTCCTTCCCCAACTTGATATTTCCGAGGAGTTTCCTTCCTTCCTTTCCTGTGGCTGTGCTCTGAGCCCTTAGATCTCAGGAGGGAAACCCCACGGAATTAGCCAGGATCTGGAGAGCCCCTACTCTTGTGACATAAACACACCCAGCCTGTCTTCAGAGTTTTGGCCTACACCTCCCTCCCAGAGGCAAGGTGCATGGTCAGGCATGAGGAGGGGAGAGCAGGGGGAGAGGGAAGTGGGGTGGCGGAGAAACGGAAAAGGTAGGCAAGGCAATGTAATAGTTAGTAGTCCTGCTTCAAGGATTCGGTGGGCTGGGTCCCAGGAAGAAGGTTCCTTAGAAGGGATTCTGGAGTCACAGTCACATCTAAACTGCTGGGGGGGGGCAGATAAGCAGGAACCCTACCCTCAGTGTCAGGGGGGCGTGGCGGGAGCAGATAAGCAGGAACCCTACCCTCAGTGCCCATACTCTTGACAAAGCTTGAAGACCCAACCAAACAGGGACAGGAAGTTGGGGACAATGTGGTCTCCATCTCTGTGGACGCTTCCCTCTGGCTGGAGATGAGGCCTTGATCAAGGAGAAGGTACTAGAACCTCTGGGAGCGAGGGGGATGGGAGGGGAGAATCTCCCTGAGCTGGAATGGCTGCTCCATAAAACAAAATGGTACGCGTCATTCCTAGCTCCTTCTCCTCAGCCCTGTCTTCCTGCCCAGGTTGCTAGCGTCCCCCCTGGGGGACCAAACTGGACTGAGCACCCCATGACCTGCTTCCCAGCCTCTGACGAGGCAATCTGAGTCAGGCAAGAGTGGGGCAGTCAAAGAGCTGTGCCCCATGCCCCCGCCCTCTGTGAGCCCTGCTGATACATGACGGCAGGCAGCCTGCAAGGACGGGTGACCTGATGTGGAGAACCAGCGAGTAAGGTCTCAGACAAGTGTCAACAGGCCACCGACTTGAAAGGGAAAATTGTGCTGTAATGGGGAAGGTGTCCAACAAACCTGTGGGGTGACTAATTACAAAGACTAGACCGGAGCTTCAGAGGCCACTCGCTAAACACTTCATTAAGTGGCACCCTGAAATGCCACCTGCGCATTCTGGGAGTTCAGAGGGGACCCTGAAGGAGAACAGTACCAAGGGATGGAACAGTCTTTGGGCCGACTCGGGCAGAAGTCTGGCTCTCAATTCCAGATAATGGCTCCCAGGCCAGAGGCCTCAATGCGGGGAAAGTCTGAAGAAACAGCTTGTGACTTTAAGCAGTTTCTCCCCTTGAGAGTTGATGCTTCCGCCTGCAGTCCCACATAGTCATCAAGGGGATTATATCAGACCATGGGTGCTAAAGGGTTGGGAAACCGTACAGCCCTGCCTACACGTGAATTCTCACCTGACCCATCCCAGCCCTCTGCGCCAGCTCACGAGGCTCTGCCGAGGCTAACGTACCCCAGTGACTGAAGTCATCCTTGCCCTTGGAAGGACACCCAAGAACACCCTACCCTGAAAGACAATCTCAGTTGGTAATCCAGAACGCTCCTGCAATGCAGCTCTGAACAGCAGGGGGCAGTCTGGAGCCTGAAAGATGCCTGTTCAGGTGGGACCCACAGCCAGGTTTCTCCCGCTGACTGTCCCGATGACTCACCCCGCACATCCCAGCCCTTTTACCTTTAAGGAAGAGCCGGAAAGGGTGTGGGGAGAAGAGGAGGAGGCAGGGCCCAAGGCCCAGGCCCGCCCAGGCCCCTCCCAACCCTTCTCCAGGTCTTGTCACCCCAGCCAAAAGGCAGACCGAGAGCAAGAGCAGCACAGAATCCAGCATTGGTCTCACGGCAGCCAGTTCGCCCGCCTGTCTGTCCTCGGAGTCATGGAGAGAGCCAGTCTGATCCAGAAGGCCAAGTTGGCCGAGCAGGCCGAACGCTATGAGGACATGGCAGCCTTCATGAAGGGTGCCGTGGAGAAGGGTGAGGAACTCTCCTGCGAGGAGCGGAATCTGCTCTCCGTGGCCTACAAGAATGTGGTGGGCGGCCAGAGAGCGGCCTGGAGAGTCCTGTCCAGCATCGAGCAGAAGAGCAACGAGGAGGGGTCAGAGGAGAAGGGCCCCGAGGTGAAAGAGTACCGGGAGAAGGTAGAGACGGAGCTCCGAGGTGTGTGCGACACCGTGCTGGGCCTGCTGGACTCCCACCTCATCAAAGAGGCCGGAGAGGCAGAAAGCCGGGTCTTCTACCTGAAGATGAAGGGTGACTACTACCGCTATCTGGCCGAGGTGGCCACTGGCGATGACAAGAAGCGCATCATCGATTCTGCCCGCTCAGCCTACCAAGAGGCCATGGACATCAGCAAGAAGGAGATGCCGCCCACCAACCCCATACGCCTGGGCCTGGCCCTGAACTTTTCTGTCTTCCACTATGAGATAGCCAACAGCCCCGAGGAGGCCATCTCACTGGCCAAGACCACCTTCGACGAGGCCATGGCCGATCTGCACACCCTCAATGAGGACTCCTACAAGGACAGCACCCTCATTATGCAGTTGCTGAGAGACAACCTGACGCTGTGGACAGCCGACAATGCTGGGGAAGAGGGTGGAGAAGCTCCGGAGGAGCCCCAGAGCTGAAGCCGTCTGCTCCCTCCCTGCCCTGCCTTGCCTTCCAGTCCCCAGTCAGCAGAGAGGACTAATACGGAGTGGGACCCGGCCCTTCCCACCCGCCGAATGTTCTGCCACACCCTAAAAGCCTCCTTGAAAGGGGTGCAGCCAGGCTGAGGCCACCAGGGGCTGGGGATCCCACTCTTCATGCAGCTATCTGGTGGGGGTTCCTAGCCCTGCCCACCCCTGCTCTCTGCACCCCGACTTCCTTACACCACTCCTGAACCTGCCCCCAGCCCCCTCCGTGCCTCCCTCTCCTACCTGTTGCTTCTAGATCCTAGGAATCGAGGAGGCTCCCACCCCTGTGGCTGGGACCTGGACTGAGGCAAGGGCTATCTATGTGTGTGTGTGCGACTGTGTGTGTGAGAGAATGAGAAGGAACACATGTTTGCTGGGTGTGACCATGTTTCCTCTCAATAAAATTGCCCTGTGACATTCCTGTCTTCTTCAGTTTATTGACCATGGACTGGGAGTGGAACGGAAGTGAGTTAGAGAACCTGACCCTAGCACACTGAGTAGGGCCTAAAGTTCCCTCGGGTCTGCCTGGGTGACCTGGAAGGGAGAAGAGCCTTTGGGTCGGGTGACTTCAGGTGAGAGGCCGTCGCGAAGCCCCACAGCGCTCCCGTTCAGACCAGGTGAGCAGAAAGGCAGGTCAGGAGAGGAGAGGTGAGCAGTTGCTGTGGGCGGGAAAGCCGCAAAGCTCCGTTGTGGCGGGAGCCACGAAGCCACTGAAGTCTGAGCACAGTGGCCTCAGAGACGCGCTTCACGAGGGGCACCGAGCACCTCACATCTGAAAGCGGGAACCGAGCACATCTAGGGCTCAGGTCGGAGCAGAGGTGTGCACGATCGGAGGCAGGGGCATAGTGCCTCCACTAAAAACCCAGATCTAATAAGGGAAAGCTCTCCAAGGCCCAGTGATTCAAGGTGGGGCCAAAAGGAAACCCGCTGGCGAGGAGTCGGCGCGAGCTGGGTGGGAAGGGCCGCAGGAAGCCCGGCTGGACCAGTCCACGGCCCGCGCACCTTGCAGGCAGCGACTTGCACCAGCCCGCCGCAGCGATCAGAAACCTTCAGCTTACGGCCCAATCACAGGACGGGTTTTCCACAGAGTCCGCCCCCGGAACCCGATTGGCCAATGGGAGAACGAACGGCGAGTATGTCCCGCCTCCCGCCCCGCGGCCCTGCTACACCTCGCGGAAAGACGAAGCTGAGTCCCCGGGGTCCACGGAGCGCAGCGGGGCGGGGCCTTCCCGGTTTCACTCCGACAAGTTGTCACCCGCCCGACTCGGGAGCTCGTCCCCCACCCCCGGGAGCAACGGGACAGGGCGGGGTCGTGCGCAACATTTTGTCTCCTCCCTTTGAGTCATCGGCTCACCTGGCGGTGTCTGAGTCGGCTGGAAAAAGTCCAGGACGCTCTTCTCAGAGCATCATTGGCAGACCAGCCGCTGGTCGCCAGCAGGCTTAAGTTGTGACCTTTGCAGCCCGGAGAAACCATGACACCTCCCTGCGCCTCAGTTTCCCTTTTGTATCACTAAAGGTTCCCCAGTTACACAAAGTGAAAAGCGGGGGCCCTGCTTGGGTGTAAGGCTTAAGCTGCCGCGCTTGAGGCTCTTAACGTTTGGATCCTCTTTTGAAAACGGGTAGGAGTGGGAATTTAAGAAATTCATTTCTAGGCAGAGCACGGTGGGCCATACCTTTAACCCGAGCACTCTGAGGCAGGGTGGAACTTTCTGAGTTCCAGGTCAGCTTGGTCAAAATAGCAAGTTCCAGACCATCCAAGGTTACATAACAAGAACCTATCTAAAAAAACAAAACCACATAAATAAAAAATTCAAAGTCCAATTCTAGCCAGGCGGTGGTGGCGCCCGCCTTTAATCCTAGCACTTGGGAGGCAGAGACAGGTGCATCTCAGAGTTCGAGGCCAGCCTGATCTACAGAGTGAGTTCCAGGATAGCCAAGACTATGGAAACACTGTCTCGAAAGGAAATGAAACAAAACAAAACAAAACCAAAAAGTTCAAGCCTAGGCAGGGCATGGTAGCACAAGCATTTGGGAGGCAAGAGCAGGCAGATCTCTGTGAGTTTGAGGCTAACCTGGGCTACATAGGGAGTTCCAGGCCAGCAGGGCTATATAGTGAGACCCTGCCTCCAAAATAAAATAAAATAAAAAGGATGTGCCCAGAGCAGCAGATGGTACATGCTTACTAAACATTAATCCTTCCAGGAGCTGGGGTGGGGCTCAGCTTATCGGACTTCCAAGGACCTGGACTCAGGCCCCAGTGCTGCGAAAGAAAGGGAGGTGACCCTGGGAAATGTTAGCGATGAAGTCTTCCGGCCAGTGTCAGTCCTTCTCAGATTTATCCAGAATTTCTGACCCAAAACACAGTGAGCATTTGGTCCAGTCTTTATTAAAGTTGCCCTGCTGCTCTTCGGGCTTGGGGCTGGAGAGGTGACTACGTGGTTAAGAGCCCTGACTGCTCTTCCAGAGGACCCAGGTTCAACTTCCAGCACAAACATGGCAGCTCAGGAGACCGGAAACTTCTCATGGCAAAACACTAGTGCACATAAAATTTTAAAAAAAGAAAGAAAGAAAAAAGAAAGATAAAGAAAGCTGGCTTGGCAGCAAGGACTCTTTCTGGAAAAGGTAAGTGAGCTCAGCCCAGACTTAATGAGTTCTCCAGAGTCCAGGTTTGGCTACACTACACCTATGGTCTTCTTGTTAGGGGCTCCTGTTACAGCCCCTAGCTCTTCAGGGAAGCTGCAGGATGTCTTTGGAGTCTTTGGAGCTTTCTGGGTCCTCTGCTTTCTCATTTCCTGGTGATGTATGGGGTTTCAAGGTTCCCAAGCCACAAAGAGTCTGGGCGAGGGCAGGGATCTCCATTCATCTCTGGAGGTGACCCGGTTTCTTTCCACCAGACAGGTCTGGTGACTTTCTCTTAATGGGATAGGTCCTGGGAAAGGGACTCCCGTCTCTCAGCCTCTGCCTTCTGTGTGTTGACTCCAGACCATGCATGGCTGCCCTACCCTGGAAATGAGTGGACGAGAGCTGCCCTAAGGTATCCTGCTGGGTCAAGGATGTTCATCCTGAGGTGCCCTGCTCTGACCATGCTGGTCATTAGCTCCAGATCGTAGCTGTTTTAGGCTGTAACCTTCTTCCAAAGTGGTTTCAGAACTCTCTGTCTATGGCATGTTAAAAAAAATTATGGGGTGGAGAGATGGTTCAGCAGTTAAGAGCACTAGGTGAGTTTGGTTTCCAGCACCCACTTGGTGTCTGACAACTGTCTGCAGCGCTGACTCCAGGGGTCTGATGCATTTCTGACTTCTATGGACACAGGCACGGGCATGCTACACAGGCAAATACGCAGATAAAACGCCCTTATAAGCAGAAATAAATTTTAAAAAAGTTTTAAAAATGATGGCCATCTTTTCCTGGTCTAGGTGTGATATTTAAAAAGTTTCAGTCCCACTGGGTGTGGCGGCCCACACCTTTAATCCTGACACTCGGGAGGTCAGGTGAAGGAAGATCTCCCTGTGTTCAAACCCTAAAACCACGGACTGCAAAAGACTGCCCCAGACAGCCACACGGGAAAGAATGCAGAGTTCCACTGGAAACTGGTGGTTCCGCTTCCCTCTCCCACGTGGATCACGTTCTCTTAAGTCAAGAAATTATAAAGCCACCCTCAGAGCAGATTTCTCTCAGAGAGTTTCCTAACACGCAGGCTTTGTCCTGTGTGTCCTATGGTGACCCCAGCAATGTTTCTATGAGAGGACTGAGAATTAGGGAGGAAGGGGACTCTACACAGCACAGAGGGGGCTCCCTTCCAGACCCCGGATTAGGCACAAACCACACCCAAACACCTGTTTTCACAGAGAGAGCCTTTATTAAGCGGGGAAGAGAAGATAAAGCGGCTTCTGCCTGACTGGGGCAGCAAACAGCAGCTAATGGCCTTGCAGGGGCCATTCTTTTCTTCCTGGACTTTGGTAGTCAGCCTCAGGAGGAAGTGCCTAGGAATGACATCTAACAGTTTTTAGCAAGGCAGAGGGACTGGGGAGAAGGGCAAGGCCTGCCAGAGCCACAAGCTCGAGTGGGCGAGTGTCCCTTCAAGGGGTTATGGCCATTTTTTTTTCCAGCTGGGCATGGTGACAACAGCCTTTAATCCCAGCACAGGGGAGTTGGAGGCAGGAGAATCAAAAAGTTCCAAGTTGTCCTCAGCTACAGTGGAAGTTTGAGGCTAGCTTGGGCTACATGAGATCTAATCTAAGTAATAATAACAATTTGAATAGCACAGGAAAAACATGCAATCTCAAATTATCTAGAAAATATATCTACTATTTACTACGTTTTAGTTTTTTGAGATAAGATTTCACTCTGAAGCCTAGGTTGGCCTGAACTCGCTATGTAGCTCAGGCTAGACTCCAAGTCATTATTCTCCTGCTTCAGTCTCCCAAGTGCTGGGGTCACAGGTGTAAGCCATCAGAGCCTGGCTTCTTTATTTTCTTTGTTTCCTAGACTGGGTGGCCTAGGCTGCCTTGAAGTTGGTGTAGAGCAGAGGGTGTCCTTGAACTTCTCACCCTCCTGGTGTGCCTTCTAGGTCCTAGAATGAAGAGTGTACACCAGCATACACACACACACACCAGGGCTGCCCTTACATATCCCTGCACCAGCAAGAAAATCAAAGTGGCTCTGTAGACCCAAAGGTGCAGGTGACCGACATCAACAATACCTCAGAACCAACCAAGCATCTTAGGGAGCCAAGACCTTCTCAGGCTCCTGACTTTTTCCAGGAAAGCAAAATACTCTTCCCCAGGAACACACACACGTGCACATACATACTCTCATACGCACACTCAAATACACATACATATACACAGTACATATATACACATACACATACAAACACACATATCCACATGCATACAGATATACATATACGCTTACATACATTCATATACATATACTCACACAGACATATCCACACATGCGCATGCACCCACAAGCACGTGCGCACATTCACAGACACAAGAGTGTTTGACATCAAATGTCCCAGGCCTTCCCAGGAAGCCCGAATTTCGGATGTTAACACCAAGATGGCTCATCTGACCAAACCCCCTCCACTCTACCCCACCCATCCACTTCCTCTCTGCATCCTGCTCCGGAGTAGGATACAGTAATAGCCTCTGCTGTCCTGATCAACCTGGGCTCATGTCTTTATCCTCAGGGTATTGCGTAGAATCATATCTCTTTTACCCATGAAGCACCTGGGGCTCAGAACAACTGCATAACTCCAGAGCCAAGGTTAGACCACTGCTTGTGCTGGGCATGGGACAGGAGCTGACTCTCAGGCCCGTGGTCTTGGAACCACACCAGGTTCTTTTCAGGCTGTTCAGAAGCTGCCTTCAGGCAGGACCCAGGTGGCAAGGTTTCCTGTTTCCACACACTGCAGCTAAAATAGCCACACATATGTCTGTTTTGTGTGTGGGGTTTCGTGAGTTAAAAATACGTTCAAGAAACATGCATTATGTTGTACTATCCGGCTCCTGCTTTGGACTTTCTTAAAAACCAAAAAAAAAAAAAAAAAAAGGAAAAAGAAAAGGGCCTATTCCTATTCTAGTCACCATCCGTCTCCTCCACCCCAGGCCCCAACAGAAAGGAATCCTCTTCCTTCCGAGGACTCTGAGGCAGACCTGTTTCCGCTCACTCACCAAGTTCAGGTCTCCTTAACCTGCTTCCTCTCTGTTCCTGCTCTTCACCTAGTTCTGGGGCCCACACCATCCCCCACCTCTCCTCTCTGTAGGGTGGGGAGGGCAGGTTTCTGCAAGGTAGGTCTCCCTCTCAGGAGCCCCCCCCCCTTGCTCCACCTCCCTCCTGAGTCAGGAGCCAGGAATGTGTGTGGGGGCAGCAGACAGGAATGCCACCCTGAGGGTGTCAGGGCCTGATTCATCTCTCCTTCCACCCAGTCTTCTCCTTACAGGGCTGGGAAACTGAAGTCTGTCTGGAGATAAGGGAACCACCCTGGGCTCTCAGCAGCCTGGAGTTAGATCCATGAGTAGGGCAGGCCTTCAGCACAGCACACTCCAGGGCAGGTTGCTGAAAACAGGGAGAGAAGCTGATCTAAAAAGAAAAAAAAAAAATCTCAATATCTGACCAGAGAGACTTTCAGATCAACACAATGACTTCTGGAATGACTTCTGAATGGGGGAGGGGATTACATTTCAATCTCTTTGCTGCCTCTGTGACCCACAAAGCAGTGTGGGCCTGAAAGACTGAAATATTGGAAGATGGGAAGATGGCTTCATCAGGAGGCCCTGAATTCACATCCCAGCAGCCACATAAAGAGCTCGTGCAGAATTTCCGTCATCCTGGGGCTGCAGGCAAGAAAAAGGGGTCCTTGGAGCTTGCTGGCCAGCCAGTCTGCAGAATCAGTGAGCTCCATGTCAGTGGAAGACACCATTCTGAGGGCTGGCAAGATGGTTCAGTAAGTAAAGGCACCTGAGCCGGGCAGTGGTGGCACACGTCTTTATTCCAGCAGGCGGATCTCTGAGTTCGAGGCCAGCCTGGTCTACAAGAGCTAGTGACAGGACAGGCTCCAAAGCTACAGAGAAACCCTGTCTAAAAAAAACAAAAAACAATATCAAAAAAAGTAAAGGCACCTGCAGCCAAGCCTGAGACCACGAATTCGATCCTTGTGACTCAAAGAACTGACTTCTGTACATTGTCTGCTAACCTCCACCTTTGTGGCTACACACACACACACACACACACACACACACACACACACAAATAAATGAAATAAAAATGTTAGCAATAGCTCCAGGTTAAGAGTGCTTGCTGCTCTTGCAGAGGACCTGAGTTCAATTCCAAGCACAATTACCTGTAACTCACATTCCAAGGGATCTGAAGCTCTCTTCTGGCCTCTCTGGCACATTCATACACTTGTGTATATACAAGTATATTTTGTATATTACAAGGCACACACACATAATAAATAAATCTTTTTTCATCTTCTTAAGACAGGATCTCACTGTGTAGCCCTGGTTGATCTAGAACTCGTTATGTAGACTAGGCTGTCCTAGAACCAGAAATCTGCTGGCCTCTGCCTCCCAAACACGGAGATTAAAGTGCCACCAATGTCCCTCCTACTTTCTATTTAAATTTAAAAAAATAACATTTATTAATTTGTGTGTATATATGTGTGAACCCTATGTGGAGGTCAGAGGACAACTTGTCTAAATCAGTCAACTTAGAGGAATCAATTTTCTCCTTTTACCATGTGGGTCCTGGGGATCAAACTCAGGTCCTGAGGCTGGGTAGCAGGCACCTTTACCTACTAAGAACCTCACTGGACCTTCATTTCTTTTTTCACTTTCAACTTTTTTCTTTGTTTGTTTGGTGTGGTTTTTTTTCTTTGTGGCTTTGGAGCCTGTTCTGGAACTAGCACTTGTAGACCAGGCTGGCCTTGAACTCACAGAGATTCACCTGCCTCTGCTTCCGAGTGCTGGAATTAACCAATATGTGCTCTTAACTGCTGCGCCATCTCTATAGCCTTCAATTATTTTGAGGCACTGTCTCCAATAGCCCAGGCCTCTTGAACTTGAATGTAGCTGAAGTTGACCTTGCTAAAATTACAGACCTCACGCCTACTAACCCTCATTCTGTTTTATTTGTTTTGCTTTTTCAAGACAGGGTTTCTTTGCGTAACAGCTCTGGTTGTCATAGAACTTGCTTTGTAGACCAGGCTGGTCTCGAACTCACAGAGATCTGCCAGCCTCTGCCTCCCAAATGCTGGGATTGAAGGTGTTCACCCCCCCAGTGTAACCCCTCGTTAGTCTGGAGTTGTAGGCAGCTCCCTGGCTGGAAGAAACACAAAGACTGAAAACAAGATACAGCACCCCAACTCCGGCAGGAGTGATGCCGAGGAGCGATGCCTTACTCTGGGGTACTTCTATGCAGGGCAGAAAATTGTGGTGGACACCCCAGGTGTAAAAGAGGAGAAAAAGAGGTCCAAACTGGGTCCTTGATGCTGGGGTGGGCTGAAGTCACCCCCTGCTCCCCATGGGAAAGGGTGGAAACTCTGACCAGTCTACCAATCCCTTTCTCCTTTGCATGGGCCCCTGTGGATAAGGCTAGGTGAGCACTTGGCTAACGAAGGCAGCCTGGGCAGGGCTCAGGGCCTCTGTCACCAACCCAGGAGTCCTTCTGAGACCTCCCCTGCCACGATACCTTCCAGCCCCTGAGGGTCTCCCATTCAAAGCTGAGGGACACTAACAGTGCTCAGCAGGGGTGGCCAGGGAAGGCGACGCTACCTGTGAGCTGTCAAGTGGCATTTCTGGAAAGAACTGTGGTGGCATGACTTTAGAACCTGAAGTAAGAATGTCAGCCGCTTAAAAAACAAGAAAACAAATGTGTGTGTGTACGTGTACATATGTGTGGGCACATTTCTGTTATGGCGTGCATGGGAGAGTGAGGGACAACTGAATTTAGATATATATGCGCCATCACACCTGTCTTAAAGTCTTTTTAGAAATACATTAATTTTGTATGTATATGCGCATGTGTGTTTAGGTCAGATGAAAATTTGCCCGAGTCAGTCAGCCACAAGAATCAATTTTCTCCTTCTATCTGTAGGTTGTGGGGCTTTAACTCGGGTCATCAGGTATCTTTTACCTACTGAGTTCATCTCACTGGCTTTTACCCCCCCGCCCCAGTTTGTTTGTTTTCTTCTACTTTTTAAAAATTTGTATGTTGGCTGGCAGTGGTGGCACACATTTTTAATCCCAGGACTTGGGAAGCAGAGGCAGGTGGATCTCTGTGAGTTTGAGACCAGCCTGGTTCACATAACGAGTTCCAAGACAGACAGGACTCTTACACAAAGAAACTGTCTCAAAAACAAAAACAAAAACAAAACTAGCAACTCGCTTTTGCTAGTTTGTATGTGTATCGGAGACAGATTTCATGTAGTCCAGGCTAGTCTTGAACTTGCTAAGTACCAAAAGCTGACCATCATCTGATCCTCCCACATCCAACTGCTGGGACTACAGATGTGCACCGTGCAGCGTGGATGAGAACTACTTCAATTCATTGAAGAAGAAAAAAAATATGCTTGCTGTCACACCAAAGCCTCAAAACAAGTTACAGCTGGCTCCCCACCCCCTCTGGGAGGGCAGCAAAGCTGCAATGATGCCTTCAGCCCCTGCATGTGGTTTGTCCTGGTGTCTTAGGGTCTGTGATGGGCAAGCATCAAAACCCATGACACGGCTTCTGGCGCTCCCACCCAGACAAGGCATCTGCCCAGCAGCCTGGGCGTCAGGATTCCTGGGCTCCAGGCCCCACGAATGACTCATAACTCACCCCAGACTGTGCCTCCTGGTCTCAGTTTCCCTGGATTGCTGTTGGTACCACCTACTATGCGGGGTATTAATAGGGGTGAGGCGCTTTGAACTCCTCAGATGAAAGAGGCTGGGGAAACAGCACCCGGTTATTAGCCCTCCACATCCTGGCGTGGGAGCTGAGGCTGGTCGCCCCTCTTCTGTTCTCGGCTATGGCTGCCCAGACTGGGAAGCAAAGATGAGCAGCTACCTGTCTCCCTGTCCCTTCCCAATCACTCTGCTAAACTGCATTCTCCTGTTGCATGAAGCCATCAATTCAATCAGTACCCATTAGCCATGTACAGATGTCTCAATTTTCCCTCTTGCTGACTACAGACCCCACGGGTGATGGCTGTAACTTTTTACATATACCAAAGTGGGGGCACTCCAGAGTCAGCACAGTAAGCTATGACAGAGCCAGGTCGGTGACATTTCTACCTTGTTTCTGGGTTGCTATAAGAGGCACATGAGGACCCTATGTGTGCATGTTCTTTGCAAAATGCCAAGCCCTGCATACACGTAGCCGGAATGGGTCAACAGATAAAACCTTCTGGCACAAGCGTCCCTTGGCCGTCAGGCTCTCACCGATGATGTTAAGGGCAAAACTAAGTCTATGGTGCCACCTACTGGCTGAAAATGCGAACTGCAGGCCCCAGCTGCACAGGTGTCTCCAAACAACTGTCCAAGTAAATAATAAATATTTTCTTTAAACTCAGTTTGCACAAATCTCCTTCTTTAGACACAGGGTTTCATATATCCCAAATTTCCTGAAACTCACTATATAGCTAAGGCTTCAACTCCTGATTCTACTGACTCTACATCTCGAGTGTTGGGATTAGAGTCACGTACAACCACATGAAATTAAAAAACTTTGGCTTTTTGTTTGTTTTTTATCTTTACTTTATCTGCATTGCTGTTTTGTCTGGATGTGTCTGTGTGAGGATCTGATCTTCTGGAGTTACAGAAAGTTGTGAGCTGCCATGTGGGTGCTGGGAATCGAACCCTGGTCCTCTGGAAGAACAGCCAGTGCTAAGCTCCAGCCCCCAACTTTTATCATTTTTTTGGGGGGGGGTGTCCTGTTTTTTGTTTTGTTTTTTTCAAGACAGGGTTTCTCTGTGTAGCCCTGGCTGTCCTGGAACTCGCTTTGGCCTTGAACTCAAGAGTTTCATCTGCCTCTGCCTCCCGAATGTTGGGATTGCTCCTCTATCTCCTGTCTAATCTTTCAAATATTAGCCCAAACAGAACAAACTATATAATTTATAGGATAAATTAAGTCAGGTCTGGCTAGGAACAGTCACCTGCGCATGCCTGACCTTAAGGCTCAGTTAACACTGAAGAATTGCCAAATCATAGGACAAGGGCTGAGCGCCATCGCCTGAGCTGAGCTGTGTGAAACCGTGACCTGCATGAAGGAACAAGCGGGGCCGCCACGATGGCTCAGCAGGTAAAGGAACCTGTCACCAAGTTCCATAACCTGAGGTCAGCTCCCAGAATTCAGGAGAGAAGCAGCTCACATGACCTGTCCCCTGACCTCCACAGGTGTGCCTGCCCATCACACAGACATGTACACAAACACGAAATAAATGCAATGAAAACAAAACAAAGAAAGACACAGGGTTATTTGCAGGGACAGAGACAATCTTTGTTTTGCCCCAAACCCCTAGTTCCAGAGACTTGAAGAAAAGTTTGAAGCCCACAAAAAGTAGGGAATAATCTCATATCCCAACACACCCCACGGCAGCCCCAACAGAGCCAGTCCCCAACTTTCAGGCAGCATTTCGTGCGGGCAAGGCTCCAAGCGTGGGGCACCACTGAAGGTGCAATGTCTGGCTTTTTATCCGGAAGTCCTTTGCAGGACGGATATTCCTCCCAGTCTCCGCTAGGCTGGACACGGCTTTGGGTGGAGATCCTGCGGTCATCCAGGCCCAGCTGCTAGAGCTGCATTGCTTCCTGCTCTGCCGTCTTGTCCGAGGATGCTAAGTACTTCTCCTGGATGCCCAGAGTGCTGAAGGAAGGCAGGTCAAGGCTTGGGTCGCAGGCAGGGATGGGGGACTGGCCTCAGTGGGATCTGACCTTGGCAGGATCTGATGACTGCCACCCAAACACTGTCCTGGTTCCCAGAGCTGGATGTGAGGCCTTCAAACATCCCTTCCCTGGGGTTCCCGTTTCTTCCCCACACTGCCGATACCAAAGGACCAGAGAGCACCAGCATCCAGCTTTGTACGGCATATGCTTGAGACAGAGCAGGGTGCTCAAATCCTGCCTCTGCCACTTCCTTTCCCTCTTGTCAAGAGTCATATGAGAGCCATGACTATGAACGCCTCCTCACCTGGCAGAGCTGCCGCAGTGACCACTGTTACCTCCTCCTCACCTGGCAGAGCTGCCGCAGTGACCACTGCTATCCCCTCCTCACCTGGCAGAGCTGCCGCAGTGACCACTGTTACCCTCTCCTCACCTGGCAGAGCTGCCGCAGTGACCACTGTTACCCCCTCCTCACCTGGCAGAGCTGCCGCAGTGACCACTGTTACCCCCTCCTCACCTGGCAGAGCTGCCGCAGTGACCACTGTCACTTTCTTTTTCCTACCAAGCCACAAGGGTCTCCTCCCTCCCTCTGGGACACAGGTCAGTTCACAAAAGGAAAAGAGCAGACATTGCTAACACTGGCTGCCCATGCACCATTGCCTTGGTCCTCTCAGCCCAGGGCAGTGCATGCTCTACACCACCTTTCTAGCCACCTGTCCCCATGGCCTGACATAGATCACTAGCTAGGATCATGCGCTTCCACCCTCAAGACTCTGGAATTTCTGTCTCCAGCATCCTGGGCAGAAGCTCCGTCTTCGAGACCACTGACCTAGAGAACTAGGGTTTTCCTGCCCTGCCTCTTGCACAGCTTCTGACCCAGGAACACACACGCCCAGCTGGGTCAAAGCCAAAACGCCCAGCTGCCTTTGCACCATTCTGGCTATCCAGCAGTGCCCTCAAACCTTTTTTTTTCCCCCTTCTTCTTTTTTTTTTTGTTTTTGTTTTTGTTTTTGGAGACAGGGTTTCTCTGTAGCTTTGGAGCCTGTCCTGGAACTAGCTCTTGTAGACCAGGCTGGACTCGAACTCACAGAGATCCGCCTGCCTCTGCCTCCCGAGTGCTGGGATTAAAGGCGTGTGCCACCTCCTCCCGGCTCAGCTCATTCCTTGTAGACAAACCTGTCCCCTTTCCCCATGACCACTCTGTCGCTGGCTGTCCTAATCTACCACTTCCGTATTTTCCAACTCACATCTCTTTTTCTATTTTTTTCTTTTGTTATATTTTCTGAGATAGAAGCTTACTTTGTAGCCCAGGCTGGCCTCAAGCGCCTGACGATCTTCCTGCCTCGGTTAGGCAGGCACTGGCTCACAGCCATGAGACTCCACGTGCTCTGTCTTGCGAGACTCTAAGAACCCCGCTGCCCCAAATGACAGCCACTCAGTGCATTTTCCACATGTACAGGACTCTCCTAAAATGTTCCTCAGCTCTCAGAGAACTAGAGGAAGATCAGGAGTTCAAGATCAGCCTGCACTACACGGGGTTATAGGCCAGCTAGGGGTGAAGAAACCCTGTGTCAACCTAAATAAACCCTTACCTTTGAGCTGATGACTATACGTACTTCCCCCCACTCTGATGCTGGGCATCAACCCAAGGCCTCATGGTAGTAGGCTAGCATTGTATTCTTGGCTACACCCCAGCTTCCATCACAGACCCATCTCCTTCCCCATACCCTGCGCCTCTTCTCCATTTTCATGTACACCAAGCAAATCGAACCCCTCACACTCCTCCCAACGCCACTTTATCTCTAGGCTTCTGTGTCTGCCACTCTTCTGGTGTCCCTTCCCGTGTTCCCTAAGGATACGAGGAGAAATGAAAGTCGGCTCCCATCGCAGCGGACATCATGGCCTCCAGGCTTCGCTGCTCTTGAACCCCAAAACAGTAGCCATTGGCTTTATCCACAGACTGTAGGACCCGCTGGATGCTGTCCTTGTCCTGAGCAGAGAAGAGAGGTAACACAAGGAGTAAACCAAGTGTGGAGGGCTGAGGCCACGCCTACTGCTCTCCTCTAGCTCCTCCCACGACAATTTCACCGGCACTGTCCTTGGCCTAGAGGAGTCCATTTCCCAGGAGGCTGGCTGGCCAGATAACTGTCCAGATTAGAAGAGACCAGCTCCTCCATGCCGTCACTGCCTAGGGTTTTCTCCTAGGGCAGAGCAGTGACAGGGACAGCACTCCCGTCAGGGAGGACCAAGCAAACACCTCTGTTATTTGGCTCATAAGGATCTCCTCATCCCTATACACTATATGTGTATATTCATCTATATGTGAGAACAGTCCATATATCTCAATGAAGGATGCAGATCAGAATAAGGCATGTGCAGCTCTCGGCACAGTGCTAGCAGGGACAGCTGCAGCAAGCGGTGGCTGGCACACCCACGCTCTCCTCATGCAGGAGACAAGCTAGCTCAAGTCTCCCACCGCAGAAAGAAACCTAAGACCACCGTGTCTCCTGAGTTAGCTCTATCACAAGCAAGATGAGAGGCATAGAGATTGGGGGCGGGGGGAGGCACTCAGCAAACACACAACCTAGACGCACAGTGAAATGGACCCAAAAATCTGTCCCCTGGGTCCTGGCTAACTTTTTGCTGTGACTCTGGACTCACGCACGTTCATTTACACTTAGGGGGCATGTGCAAAGGGGCCCTGCGGAGTCAGCACCACAGGACTATAAAGTCGGGGTTCTGCTTTTTACTGGGATCACATGCCCATTGCTCCTGGTTCTGAAAGTCAGCCAAGGACAGACCCAGGACGCAGACTGTTACTGGAGCCATCCAATCTTTTTATGTCCTTGGCCCCTCAGAGCTGCAGCCACAGGGAAGAGATCTCTTCCTATCCAATACCTGGATGTTCAGAGGGATAAAGGAGACCAGGCTGTAGTCTTCGATGAGCTGTACCAGCTTCTCATTGAGCTGACGGTAGTGACTGAAGAACGGGTCAGATGCCAGGTGCTCAAGCAGGTAGGAGAGGTCCAGGACTTCCGTGTAGTAGTCCAGGTTGAAGGCTGAGGAGAGAGGCCAGAGTCAGAAGCTGCTAATGCGCTGATGCGGGCTAAAGACCTCAGGAGCTGAGCCGCAGCCCAGCGACAACGTGTTTAGCATTTGGAAGGGCTTGGGTTCTACTTCTGGCACCCAAAGGGGGATAAAAAACTGTAACCAGGGGTGGGAACTTAGCTCAGTGCTAGAGCACTTGCCTAGCAGGCACAAGACCCTGGGTTTGGTCCTCAGCTCTGGGAGAAACCAAACCACAACCAATGGACTGGCCTGGTACACAGGAAGTGATGGATTCTGACTGAGCACTGTGCAGCACAGGAGACAAGAGACCCGTTGCGCGGGGCTTTATCTTGTTTGTCATTGCCTTTTTCTGAGACAGGGTCTCACCCCTCAGCTCTGGCTGGCCTGTCACTATGTAGCTGTTCAGGTGGTTTTCCCAGCAATTCCCCTGCCTCAGACCCCTGCATGCTGAGATGACAGGCATGAGTGTCACACTGGCTCCATTACCTACACACACTAAAATACTTGCTGGGGCAGTGAAAATGATGGTAGTGAGGAGGAAAATATTTGCCAGGCGGTGATGGCACGCGCCTTTTTTTTTTAAAAAAATATTTTTATTTATTTATTTATTATGTGTACAATATTCTGTCTACATGTGTGCCTGCAGGCCAGAAGAGAGCACCAGACCTCATTACAGATGGTTGTGAGTCACCATGTGGTTGCTGGGAATTGAACTCAGGACCTTTGGAAGAGCAGGCAATGCTCTTAACCTCTGAGCCATCTCTCCAGCCCTTGACACGCGCCTTTAACTCTAGCACTTGGGAGGCAGAGACAGGATCTTGGTAAGTTTGAGGCCAGCCTGGTATACAAAGTGAATTCCAGGACAGCCAGGACTGTTACATGGAAAAACAATGTCTCTCTCTCTTTTTTAAAATTATTTATTTATTATGAATACAGTGTTCTGTCTGCATGTATGCCTGCCTGCCAGAAGAGGGCACCAGATGTGCCACCATGTGTTTCCTGGGAATTGAACTTAGGACCTCTGGAAGAGCAGCCACTGCTCTTAACCTCTGAGCCATCTCTCCAGCCTGAAAAACCCTGCCTTAAAAAAGGATGGAAGGAAGGAAGGAAGGAAGGAAGGAAGGAAGGAAGGAAGGAAGGAAGGAAGGAAGGAAGGAAGAGAAAGAAAGAGAAATATTCTCTTGGCCTGGTAGCACACGCTGGTAAGTAATCCCAGATACAAGGACAGCTAAGGCAAAAGGGTTGGAAGTTTAAGGATAGCCTAGACTGTAAATTTAAGGTCAGCCTGGGTAATTTAGGGAAACTCTAAACAAAATAAAAGAAGCCTGTGAGATTGCTCAGTGAAGACGGACACTTGGAGCCAATCCTGACAACCTGAGTCATCTCTGGGAGCCACACAGTAGAAGTAGATAACTGATTCACACAATTTGTCCTGACCTCCACACAAACATGTACCCCACATAAATGAAAAAAATTTAATTTAAAGGGGGGCAGCTTGAGAAGTTAAGAGTATTTGCTACTCTTCCAAAGGACCTGAGTTGGTTCCCAATATCCACATGGGAGGCTCATAACTGCAGCTTCATCTCCAGGCGATCACATGACCTCTTCTGGCCTCCCTGGGGACCCACATATGTATGGCATACAGTCACACAATACACACAGATTTTTAAGACTGGGTTTCACTATGCAGCTCTGGCTCTCCTGGAACTATGTAGATCAGGCTGGCCTCGATTTCACAGAAATCAACCTGTCTCTGCCTTCTAAGTGTTGGGATTACAGGCGTGCGTCAGTATACCCATTTAAAAATAAATCTTTTATTTATTTATTATGTATACAATATTCTGTCTGTGTATGTCTGCAGGCCAGAAGAGGGCACCAGACCTCATTACAGATGGTTGTGAGCCACCATATGGTTGCCGGGAATTGAACTCAGGACTTTTGGAAGAACAGGCAATGCTCTTAACCACTGAGCCATCTCTCCAGCCCCCTAAAATAAATCTTTTTTTAAAAAATATTTATTTATTTATTTATTTATTATGTATACAACATTCTTTCTGTGTGTATGTCTGCAGGCCAGAAGAGGGCACCAGACCTTATTGCAGATGGTTGTGAGCCATCATGTGGTTGCTGGGAATTGAACTCAGGACCTTTGGAAGAGCAATCAGTGCTCTTAACCGCTGAGCCATCTCTCCAGCCCCCCTAAAATAAATCTTAAGGAGAAAAAAAGTACCAGTGGTTTCTGAATGGCAGACTGTTTATCTAGCAGGTGTGAAGCTCCAGGTTCAATCTCAGTAACATTAAAAAACAAATCTCTTGATTCCTTCCTTCCCTTTCTACAGATGGTCTCATGTAGCCCAGGCTGGCCTTGAACCCGGTCCTCCTGTCTTCATCTCCCAAGTACTGGGATTACAGACACATATCATCATACCGAACAGTCACTTGGGCTCCTTGGAAAGTCGCTCCCAAATATGAGTGGATTCTGGGCTGACCTCCCTCCATGTCCTGACTAGGCAAGGTCCCTTCTACATCACTCCCAGCCCCCTCCCTGCTCACATACTAGACATTTCAGCTTTCCTCTCGGCTCCTTTATGGTTTCAGATTTTTGAGGAGCAGATGCCATTAGCACAGCAGAAAAAAAAGGCTGGTCATTGAGCCACTACCCATTGAGCCCTATGCATTCTTGCCATGTGAGGATGATGCAGGTGACCGTCCACAAGCCAGACCCTGGGTCTACCCATGCCTCCAACTCAAGGCCTTCTACCCTCTAGAACATCTGTTGTTTGAGCCACCCGGTGGATGGTGGTTTCACTATGGCAGTTCACGATAGGCCAACACCTCTGCCCCTAGTGGACAGGCTAGACCAGTCCTCCAGTAGGCCACTTCTCACCAGCCAAGCATCAGGGTGCCAGGGCTCAGGGCAGTGAGCAGCTAGCCACTCCTTCAGTTAGCCACTGTCCTACCACCTTGTTTTAATCGCTCTGTAGCGCTCATCTGTCATCTCTCGTCTACTCCAGTATCTGGCACACTGATGCGCCATGTTAGGAAGACATGTGGAGCAGCTTCCCTCCTGCTCCAGGCAGGGGCTCTTACCCAGTTTCCCATAATGCTCGATAAGGTCCATCTTGGAGAGGAGGTTGACATGGGGCAGCTCCACATGCAGCATGGTGGCCAGGGACGTGCACAGCACGGAGATGAACTTGCCTGGGTCTGTGCAGTAGTGAGAATCCACAAGATGGACAGCTGTCAGCTGTGAGCAGAAGACAGAGGATGAGAGGGAAAGCCGGACCGCAGTGGGAGGGGCTTCGGGGCCACGCCTCCCGGGTGAGATGAGCAGCTTAAGGATCCAGCCTAAGCCTTCCTCAGCTGTGTCCCGCTTCTATTTCCTTGCATGTCCTTGCATGTGTGCGCTTGCAACAGGGGTTTACAGCCTGGAGCTCATGATCTTTCTGCCTCCACAAGCCAAGTGCTGGAACTACAGGCATGTGCCACTTTCCCGGGCTCTTGTATTTAATTCTAACAACCAGCATCATGTCTTCCGCCCAGAAAATATGCGGGTTTTATTACAAAGTACCTTTGTTTCCTTCCTACTATGCTGGGGACCAAACCCAGGGCCTGCAGCTTCTATTTGTTAGGCAAAATCTCTACCATTGAGCTAAATCTCCAGTCCCTCTTATGAGGTTTCTTGCATAGCGCCCTGCAGTGGGAGACAGGTTCAAATTACACTGCATCTGTCTCTCTACTCTTTCAATACACTTTTGCACACCAACAATTGCTGTGGCCACTTTCTATATTGATCACTTCCACTTAAAATCCCCAATTAGGAATTAACACATTTATTCATGAGATACAAAACTGAGCCGAGAGGACTTTCCCAGATGACAGAGTTGGTGGCAGTGTTAAAATTCGAACTCAGAGGCATTAGTTCTGCTCCACACTCAACTAGGCCAGTATCTCGTAGTGTGGACTTGGGGGCGTGGCATCTGCCTGCCTCCCTGTCTCAGGGACTCCCTCTGCGTAAAGGGCTTGCCCGACCGAGACGCACCCTGAGGTCCCATTGTGCCATCTGGGAGAAGATATTACGCAGGGCGGCATGGTGCGTGCAGAGCTCCACCTGGCCGGGGCAGTCGAAGAGAAAGTAGTGGCCTCGGAGGGGCTCGAGCTTGGCGCGCAGCCAGTCCAGGTTGGCTTCCAGGTACTCCATGCAGTAGAGCAGACCACCGTTGGGGCCCAAGCGCAGCGCGTCCATCACGTCGCCCAGCCCCACCAGCTCGCCCACGTCTACGGCACATTCATAGGGCAGCCCTTCGTTAGCTGGGTCCAGGTTCACCACCGCCACGCGCCGGCCGAGCGCGCGCAGGAACTCACTCATGCCCAGGCAATACGTAGTCTTCCCCGAGCCCGGGGGCCCGATCACCGCCTGCCCGAAGGCTGTGGCCGGGGCGGCCCCCGCCATGGCTGGAGCAGGCCAGCCCACAGGCGCCTCCCGAACTAAAACAAGGAGACCCACGCAGAAAACAAGCAAACTACCCGGCAAGGAACGGAAAAACTCCGACTTCCGGACTCCGCCGGAAATGGTTGAGAGGAAGTCCCGCCCACACGCCAACGACGTTGGCCGACAATGGAGCTGTAGTTACACAGCCACCTTCCTCCCGCTGCGGTGTCAGTCTCAGGGTTTCCCTAACTTCTCTAGGTCAGACTTCCGGGCCGGTTCAGTCCTAAACGAGTTTATTCTCGTGCAGACCCGCCCCCAGCCAAATGGTAGAGGTAGTGAGGGGCGCCCGGCCCTCTCTGGATCAGTTCTTCTCTGGTCCCTTATTCTTTTTCTGACCTCGTGAGGGCCTCCTTCAGATCCCAGCAAAACCGACTGGAATGTGCCACAGGCAGTCCAGATCTTCCTGGTTCTGGGGCGAGTCCAAACAAGGACTAGGGTTCAGAGACCACCCCAGGAGAGGGAGGGGCTTTCTGTGAAATCATCTTTGAGGTAGACAAGCGCAGGCGTGCTCAGGTATGAGTACTTGAGCATGTTTTGCAGACTCCAAGGCTCTTGGCTGCTTCAGAAGTCCACAAGGCAAGACCCAGGCTGTTTCCTGCAGCTGAGTGACCCTGACCAAGGACCAGCCCTCACTCAGGCTCCAGGGGTCTGTCCAAGGCACAGTTGGAACCCCTCACAAAAGTCATATCTGTCCGAAACTTCATGCTTGTGGGTGGCTGGCGTCGGAGCATGGACTCTGTCTCGTCTTGGGGAAGAGGCTCATCGTAGATTGTGGAAATGAGCCCCAAGCCAGTTCTACGGGGTCTCTTCAGTTGCCCAAATGGCTGTAGTTTCTCTCCATGGTACCTGTATCAAACAGGGCAAGGGACAGGAGTAGCTACTATATATCTAGTTTGTCCTGTAAGATATGCTGTCTTGTGTTGATAGGGTTTGAACCCAGGGCCAGACCCCAACACCAAAGACAAAGCTTTATGCACCTGCATAGTGCTCGCCCCCTTCTGGAGACAGTCTGTGCCAACTACAAGGAGCCCTGACATTTTCATCCCACAACGGGCTCTCTTATGAATCCCAAACTCAGACTTTAGGAAATGACTTTCCTGGGGGACCCATGATCGTTTTAAGTTATAGGATTTGGTCTAAAATGAACATGAAGAATAGTATCAATTTCTTCTATTACTTCTATGAAGTTCATCCTCTAGGGGTACCTAGCATGCATCCCAAAAGCAGCAAGAAACCAATAACATCATTGCTGGGTTAAGACTCTAAGGAGTCCTTTAGGGGTGCACTTACCCCAATCCACGTTTGCATCTGGGGTGCTGGCCATCACCTTCTGGGGCTTCAGGCACCCCAGAGCACCTACTACCCAGGCCCTGGCCTTCAGCCCAGCCTTGGCGCTCCATCACCTTCCGGCCAATGCCCTGCAAAGGGAAGCAGTGAGACTCAGGAAAAGTGGTTTAAGTTTGACAAGGTGGTGCAGGTCCCATCACTTGGGAGACAGGGGCAGAAGGACCTGACCTCAGGGTCAGGATAGGCTACACATGGAGATCCTACCTCAAAGGAAGGGAGAGATGGAGGAGAGGGAGGAATGGAAGAAGGGAAAGGAGGGAGGGGGACCGATTCTTGGAGAAGAACACAGGAAAAGGGAAACATCAGTGGGCAGGGCAGTGCTCCCTTACCTTGGTGTGGTGCTCAAAGGCGCCCACTTGGCGGCCTATCACAGAGCCATCTTCCTGGCCACCACGGAGTCTCTGTTCCAGGCGCATTTGGACATAGTCACGGGCGTCTTTGTCTCCACCATCTGAGGAACCATAACCCATTTTGTAAAAGGATCCCTCTCACCAGGAGAATCAGGTGTCTGAGGTCCCCTCACAAGACTTACTGATTAATTTTCATAATGCCTGGAATCTCTCTCAGGAGACTGGGAACACACAGCAGGAGGCACAGCCCTCACGCTGTGCATGAGAACTACTGTGGGGTAAACTCTCGGTAGATGGCGAATATGTATTACCCTCACTGGTTAATAAAGAGCTAACTGGCCAAGGGCTAGGCAGGATTTTTGGTGTAGAGAGAACACTGGAAAGGAAGGCGGAGTCTCAGAAGTCCCGAGGAGACAAAGAAAAGGAGGAGGTGAACTTTCCATACTGAGATAAGGTACCGATCACATGGTAGAACACAGATAAAAATGGGTTGACTGAGGTAGGAGCTCGTTAGTAACAAGCTTAGCTGTCAGTCAAGCAATCATAATATTATAATAAATAAGTCTCTGTGTAGTTATTTGAGAGCCGGCTGGTGGGAGAGAGCTGATTGCCGGGATACACCAACAAAGAACAGTGCAGAAAAAAATCACAGAACAGAGATGAAACCAGAAATCAGGTTACTGGGAGCCAGAGAGATGGCTCAGTAAGTAAGAGTGTAGCTGATTCTCCACAGGACCTGGGTTCATTCTTCAGCACATATAAGGCACTCACTACTGTAACTCCAGTTCCGGGTGATCGGATGCCTTCTGCACTCCAAGAGTACCAGGCACATGCTATACTTACATACAGGCAAAATACACATACACATAGATAAAAATAATAAATCTTAGCTGGGTGTGCTGACACATGCCTTTAATCCCAGCACTTGGGAGTTTAAGACCAGCCTGGTCTACATAGTGTAGCTCTACAGATACATAGTGAGATCCTAGTCCAAATCACCAAAAATAAATAAATTTAAAAAAAAAATCAAAAAAGAACAGCCAGACTGGTCTACATAGTGAGTTTTAGAAAAGCCAGGGGTACACAGACTGTCTCAAAAGAAAACAAACAAAAACAGAAACAAAACAAAAATCCAGGTCATTTTTCCCTTCAGAACTACGAGGTGACCAAAGGCCACCAAAGGCTTCTATTTAGAGCCTGTTCAGTCAGACCCTGAGGGTGTTCCCAGGGCCTGCCCTCCGGCAGCACCTAACTACAGGCAGTGAGTACGCACAAGCAGAGATGGTAAAGTCCAGTCAGCCTATTTGTACAGGTTCTGCACAGGCAGATCAACCACTCTGAAACGACTCAGATCATAACTGTGTTTGTACCAACACAGACTCCCCACCCCCATCATCCAGTCTCTCTCACGTCTCCAGAGCAGGGATTCCAAGCTGGACACCACCATAGATAGTGAGTAATTTTTTTCCTGGTTCTGGAATTGAACCCAGGGCCTCACATCTGCTAGGAAAATAGCACTAGGATGTGGCCCCAGCCCTTGCTAACTGATTTTAAGAGAGATTACTTAAAATGTGCACAAGGATGTATGTAAGTCTATGCAATTACACAACTGTGTAAGAAAGCACCTGCAGATTTTGGTGTGCATGGGGGTTCTAGAACCATTCTCCTTGAGTACACTGAGAATGAGTGTACAGTGTCTCTAGCTCCCTGACTTAACCTCTGCCAAGCATGCGTGGCTAACATACAGACACCATTCCTCCCAGGACTGCCAACCCCCAGCCAGTACCTTTGTCGTAGTAGACACTCATGTCCACGTCCCAGTCATCGGCCGTCTGCTCGTCAAAGTCTACAGGGAGAGAAGCATGCGTTAAGGACTCCGGGGCTAGGAACCCGACTAAGGGGCTTGCACAAGCCGAAGGCGCTCTACCGTCAAGCTCTGTGCCCCACCCCAGTGACTCCAAGCTGTGCTTCAACCGGTCCAGTGTTAGACAGACATTCTAGGTGCTATCCCAATTCCTATTCTAAAATAGGATGATGAACAGTTTGCACTTATACAGGATGGAAGCCATTTCCTAGCTTTATTTAGACTGTCAGGGAATAATCCACTATGGGGAACAGAGAAGCCTCTACCTGGTTTTGACAGCTCTTGCATCCCCGGCAAAGTCCATGTGTTAAAGACTTAGTCTCAGATGCAGTGGGAAGTAACGGGAACTTTAAGAGGTAGAGCTTCATTTATGACCTCAAAAGGGACTATGAGACCCCAGTCTCTTCTTCCTTCTCTCTCCCTTGCATCCCAGTCATGAGGTGAAATGGCTTCCACTACACTGTGCGGCCTCACACAGTCACAGAAGCCAACTGCCCACGCCCAAGACCTCCAAGTCAGCTCTCTTCTCTTTAAAAGTAAATTCATCTCTGGTATTCGCCACCGTAACCAAAAGCCTTACCTCCTTCTTCCTCTTGCCAGAACTGAGCATCAGTGTAGAATACCAGGCCAGAGCCGCCCTTCTCCCACTTGAGCTCAATCTCCTCCTCGAAGAGTCGCTCGGTCGTCCGCTCCTGCCTGGTCACGTCCTCGTGCAGAGCCTCATGACGCTCCCACTCCTCACACCGGTCATCGTCCTGGGAGAAGGGGAGGAAGGGTGACCTGTGTGTCTGACTCCAGACCGCAGGCCTAGGAGGAGGAGTCCCAGGGCCCAGCAGGGGACATGGGACCTGGACCACAGCACCGTGCTTCCAGGCATCTCCAGAAGCAGCGCATCTGGACCCTGACGACACCTGTTGCCATCCCTCTGCTGCTCACCCCCACCCGCTCTCAGTTCTGTGCTAGTGACCACAGTTCCTCCTCCACGCCACTTCTCTGCTTGCTCAAATCCTCAAGCTGAGTCCCCAGCCTACACAAAGCCCACTCGGTCTAGAGCTCTCTCTAGTGTGTTAATCGGTGTACACCAATTTCTCAATTCTCAATTGAGAAATTTCTCAATTCTGTCAGCTCCTGCTGCATAGGCCCTTCCTACAACTGGGTTCCTAGAATAATCCTGGTGGCCCTGTGAGGTAAGTGCTTTTATTTCCACTTTACAGGAGGGAACCAAAGTCAGAGATAAGGCTGCCCACACACTGCCAAGAGCAGCCGAGCCAGCAGGCAATCCCAGGCCATCACCACACAGCCTTCCACACTCTTTCTTTCTTGTTTCAACATTTCGGCTCTTGCAGGGCAGAAAATGGATCATGGAATGTCTTTGAGCACTAGTTCTTACTACAATGTGCTCAACTGGACTTGTGGAATGACAGGATGACTCTTGGCTTGACTCCCCTGGGGCCCTATGCTCTTGTACACTATAAAGATTTGTCACTTTTACTGGTTTAATAAAACGCTAATTGGCCAGTAGCCAGGCAGGAAGTATAGGTGGGCAACCAGAATAGGAGAATTCTGGGAAGAAGAAATGCTCAGTCTGCAATCACCAGCCAAACATAGAGGAAGCAAAATGAGAATACTGAGAAAAGGTACCAAGCCACATAGCTAAACATAGATAAGAATTATGTGTTAATTTAAGTTGTAAGAGCTAGTTACTGATAAGCCTGAGCAAAAGGTCAAATAGTTTATAATTAATATAAGCCTCTGTGTGTTTATTTGGGACTGAACGGATGCGGGACCAGGCAGAATAGAAACTTCCAACTACAAATCCTGGCCTGGCCTCTACAAGAGATGAGCAGAGGGCTGCACTACTCACATCATCGGAGTGAGACTCCTCTTCTTCCTGCGGCCCTTCATCCTCAGGTTCATCCAAGAGGCTGGCTGGTGGCTCTTCCAAGCAGGTTTCCTGGGGGATTTCCTCCCCCTCAGCAGTGTACACATGCTCTTCTTGCTCCACAGTCTCCGAGTCCTCATACTCGAAGGGCACATTGCCATAGCGTCGGGAGGAGCCTGTCTTCGGGAACTGGAGCTGCAGCTGCGTGATGATGCGAGGGGGAAGACGGCAGGCCCGGATCAAGTCCAGAAAGATACGCAAGGGCGTGCCCACGTTGCCATTGGGCATTAGCACTGGTGGATTCAGTTCGGGTAGCTGCTTCAGGTCGGACAAAGTAAAAGCTTCATTCGCTGCCTTTCGACTCTGTAGCTCCTTCCGGGTTTTAAAGGGAAAGGGACCCAGATCTTAGGAAAGGGGAAAACGAATGGATGTTAAAATCCTCGACGTTTGTAGTAATGAGATTCAAGTCAGAAGTAAATCTCACTTTAAAGTTCTTTCCTATCAGGCATGGTGGTATACAGCACCCAGGAAACTGAGGCAAGAGGGGATGAGTTAGAGGCCAGTTAGGCCACATAGTAAGATATTTCAAACAAGGACTAACAAGATGAACTTCCTCCAGGTTGAATGGTTTGAGTCTGATCCCCAGAATCCACATGGCAGAAGGTGGCTCCCGTAAGTTGTCCTCTGACCCCCACACTACTGTCACAGCACATGTGTGTCTTCTACCTCCACAAAATAAATGCAGTTTAAACAAATGTTTCTGTGTATATACCTGAGTATGTGTATGTATATGCACCACATGCATGAAGGAGCCTGTGGAGGGCAGATCCCCAGACTGGAGCTGTGAGCTGCCGTGCGGGTGCAGGGAACTGAGAATCCTCTGCAACAGCATGAACGTAAGTACGTTTAACTTGTGAGCCAGATGTATTTCCTGTCTAGCCCTGGTATTTCATGTCTCCCTGGAGGGATATACAGCTTTCTTCAACATCTGCCTCCTGGCAATTGGCTTTCATTGGTACCAGAGATAGAATCATTACCTCTCAACTAGATCTCGAGCCCTATGCCGACCTTTGGGTGCTCAGCTGTCACCAATCCCCACTGCACATATCTTGTATTCCAGGCACATCAAACGATTTTTTAAAAATTATTATTTGCTCGATTATTGTGTTATGTGCGTGTACACCATGGTGCTCCTATGGAGGTCAGACGATAACGTGCTATAGTTGGTTTTCTCCTTCTACCATGTGGGTCTTGGAGATCCAACTCAGGTCTTCTGATCTGGCAATAAGCACCCTTACTCATCTTGGTAGCCCAGGATTGTTTCAAGAAGTCAATAAAAAAATGACGGACTGGTCAGATATGATGATCTACACTTATAATCCCAGCACTTGAGAGGCACGGGCAGGAGGATCAGGAACTCAAATCAAGGTTATTTCTTTTATTCATGTTTTAGATAGGCCCGGTATGTATAATGTGTAGATCAGGCTGGTCTTGAACTCAAAGATATGCTTGCCTTTCCTGGGATTAAAGGCGTGCTCTACCATGGTTCAAAGTCATTCCACCTGGTTCAAAGTCATTCTAACATAGTTTGAGACACAGAGAAGCAACTCATTACTCCCATACAGTATACCCTGACAAGACACTGTTCGGAAGGACTCTGCCAAAACCATAACCTTGCTCACATACACACAAAATATTCTTTTCTGAAAACATCTGCTCAACAACTGTTTGTTCAACCTTGAACTGACACCACTGGAGTTGCTGGGTTCTAACATCTTCCTCAGGGATGGGAGTGAGAAGGCATAGTGTCAGTGTCTGAGGTAGAAGGCGTACAGCAGTTTAACAGGGGGGGGGCGGGGGGGGGGGCGGAGGGCGCGCTCATTGGCTAGGCATGATCAGGACCTCTGACAGCGCCTGTTGCTAGACACTCAGGCAGTGAAATCAGGGCCTCTGACAGCAAGAGGCCGACTCCAGGTTAGTTCCTATCTGCCTGGTAGACCTTAACTTCCTACACACTGGTTTTTTGTAAGTTTTCTTTCTCTTGTTTTTTTTTTTTTTTTATTTCTTTCATTCGTTCTTTTTTTTTTTTTTTTTTTTTTTGAGATAGGGTCTGAGCTACATAATCTTGGCTGGCTGGCCTGGAACTTATGAAGTTACAGAGATCCCCCTGCCTCTGTTTCCCAAGTGCTAGGACTAACGGTCCAAACTCTTGTTAATAATTCTTGTAGCCAAGGAAAAACTGTTTCAAAATCACTTGTGTGCTGTAGAGATGGCTGAGAGGTTAAGAGCACTCGCTGTTCTTCCAAAAGTCCTGAGTTCAATTCCCAGCAACCACAGGATGGCTCACAACCATCTATAATGGGATCTGGTGCCCTCTTCTAGCCTGCAGGCACATGGAGGCAGAACACCGTATACATAATAAATAAATATTTTTTTAAAAAGGATAAACATAAAAAAATCAACCCCTCAGAGAAATGGTCTTAATAAGGGATAAACTGGAAACCCAACTATATAGGTGTCTATCTTGTTTTTTTTGTCTTGTCTGTGTGACACTAAATAGCAAATTAAGGCTGAAAACGTGAACTTTGTCCAAAACTGTCGGTGACAAGCAGAGGTCTGACCTATCTCCACTACCCAGGAAATGTGCCTTCGTTCTGAGGCCTGTATACAAGTCCAGTCCATTCTCTCTCCCTTACCTGAAGCCTCAGTGGGTATTCTCAGCCTGCGGATGAGACAACGACCCGGGAGCCAGGTGCCCTCAGAGTCCAGCCACCGGCGGCCCGAGTACATGCGAAGCAGTCTCTGAGCTTGCGCCACTCCCCGCACCGAGACGACGCAGCAGCAGGTGGGGGTCTGGACGGGAGCAGAGTTCCGGGCGGAGACAGCGCCGGCATCAGGGGCTGCAGTCTGGGTGAGATCCGGAACGTCAGCAGCAGGGTCGGGAGCAGCTCGGGCCGCGTTGGGAGCCGCCGCCTGCGGAGGGCCCCTCTCTGGCCGATGTCGATAGTGGAAACACAGAAAGCCTCCGCCGCGCTGCTCCCGGAACTGGCTGAAGTAGTTCCGTAGCTGGGCCGAGCGTAACCCAGGAGGGATACCACTCACCACCAGGTACACCGTCGACTCTTCGTCCACATCCCTGGGCGTCGCCATCTTAGACTGTCACATGATCGCTTGGCGTCAACTCTCGCGAGAACACCACGACTCGGACTCTGGTGTCTGTTTTTCCAGAGCGCGGACTTTTTGACCGTGTGGTCCTTCAAGTTATGTTTTAGCTGCTCTTGGGCAGAAGCCGTTTGTTCAGATCCACAGATGATGGGGAACTCCTTTTATTGACTGGGCTGTACCTCAGTGAGAACCGGTTCTAAGGAGGAACCAGCGTGAAGCATCGGGGAGGCTGAGCCAGGAGGGCTGGCGGGAGTTTGATGTGCGATTGGACATCAATACCAACCCAACCAGTCCTACATAACAAGACTCTATCTAAAATAAAAGTTGAAAACGCAGGAACTGGTGGCACACGCCTTTAATCCCAGTTCTTGGGAGGCAGGAGCAGGCGGATCTCTGTGAGTTCAAGACCAGCCAGGGCGAGAGAGAGAGAGAGAGAGAGAGAGAGAGAGAGAGAGAGAGAGAGAGAGAGAGAACGAGAACAGTGGGGAACGGCAGGGATGCAGCTTTTGTGAGTCATTACCCATCCCATGCTGGGGTGACTTTTCTATAATGCAGTGGACTGCTTTTGAGTCATCTAAACTATGAAAAGAAACCCTCACGCATACTCCTGTGAATAACTCCAATAAATTCATTAAATCACCATGCTGGACACTAAGAGAATCGTTGCTGATTAATTTTATGCAGACTTTACCCTATCGTTGGCTCCCTGTCTGGGTTGAGAAGGTAATTATTTTTATTTCCTCCAGAAAAGTCACACTAAAGAGAGGAAGAGGCATTTTCTTCAGTAGTGTAGCCACTGGTAAGGGGTCAACGCTTCTGAAAACATCCCCTTAGCCATGCTCCTGTAAAAATAAGCTCATAGGTTCACTAAAAAAAACAAAACAAAACAAAAACTAAAGTAACTGGCAGTTGCACATGCCCTTTAATCTGAGCATCTGGGAGGCAGAGGCAAGAGGATCTCTAAGTTTGAGGCCAGCCTGGTCTACAGAGGAAGTTCCAGGACAGCTTGAGAGAAAGCCTGTCTTGAAAAAAAAAAAAGTATAAGATGTTAGAGGCTGCAGAAATGGCTGAACAGTTAAGAGCGCTTGTTGCTCTTGCTAATGTCCTGGGTTTGATTCCTAGCACCCAATGTGCATGGCGGTTGATAAAAGCTCCAGTTCCAGGATATCCAAACACCTTCTTCTGTTCTCTATAGGCACTAGGCATACACAGGTTGCATAGATAGCCATGCAGGCAAAACACCCTCACACATAAAAAAAAATTTTTACAAATAAAATTTTTAAGGATTAAAAAAAGAGAGCAGGAATGACACTAACTGGGGAAAAACGTCGGTCAGTGGGAGTGGGACAGACAGGATAACAGGAGGAGCAAGGGTGATAAAAACACATTATATACGTGTGTAGAAATTTCAAAATGAAATGTATGTATAATTAATATATGAAAATAGAACATGAAAGTAAGCAAACAAACAAGACAGGGACGCAGTTGCCAGTTGATAGAGTAGCGTGCATGAAGCCCTGAGGTCAATTCCCAGCACTGTAGGAACTGGGTGTAGTTTCTGCAATCCCAGTCCTTCAGAGGTAGAGGCAGGAGGATCAAAAGCTCAGTGTCCAACTTAGCTGTACAACAAGTTTAAGGTCAGCCTGGGCTACATGTGAGCCTGCCTCAAAAAATAAAAAGAGATCTTGCATGACTTTGCCGTGCGATGTTCTGAAAGCGTGGAGCTTGGCCAGAGCTCTGGGATCCAGCACAGCACTGGGGGTTAAGGACCCCAGACCACTCTTTCGTGTTCCTGGACATGGTTTACTGTAAAGAGCAGCTCCACTCATCCAAGTTACTAAGAGTCATGAGTCATTGTTTACCCCTGAGGAGACCAGACAGATTCCAAATTCCAGTCCTTTGCCTCATAAAAACTTAGCTGACCTTCTTGTCCCTGCCAATCAAGCTTTGGATTAACTTCCTTCTCCCTGGCTGGATCTCTGAACTTTTGTCCATTCTCAGTTTGAGCCAGATCTTCCCTCCTCTTCCTCAAAAGCCCCTCATAGATTGGGCTTCCTCTCCCACAGCTCTTGATAACTCTCACCTGCGATCCTTGCCCCGGAGACCTTTGAAGAAGTCATTGTCAGGGTCCGAACCCCTCCTCAGTGTAATGATTCCTGCCCTTGTAATTGCAATAGTTCCCTTTTGCTAATCCTTAAAGTTCCTTAACATGAGTCTAGTTTTGGTGTTCTCTTGTTCTTCACTAGAGAGTGTATGGCAGTATTCACATTCATCAGATGATGTAAAACATCAGCAGTTTGTACTAATAATCTCAGGCCTAAACCGGGTGGTGGTGGCACTTGCCTTTAATTCCAACTCTCGGGAGGCGTAAACAGTCTCTGTGAGTTCAAGGTCAACTCACAAAGTGAGTTCCAGAATGGCCAGGGCTACACAGAGAAACCCTGTCTTGATAAATCATAAATAAATACCTCCCCCCTCCCCCAAAAATCTCAGGTCTAGGTGGAGAAAAGAAGTTAGAAGCCAGAATCATTTCATTTATATAAAGGTCAAACTTGCAAACTAAAAACAGAATTTGGGGATATATAAATAAATAATCTTTAAATCAGAAAAAGCCCCAGGGTACTCAAATAGTCTCAGTACCTAGGAGGGTGAGGCAGAGGACAAGTTCAGGACCAGGCTGGGTTACAGAGCATAAACTTGTTTCAATCATAAATGGGGGAAACAAGAGAAAGAAGCAACCTCAAGGAAATTATTAACTGAAAATTTGGATAGTCGTTGTCCTTGGGGGGAATGATGGAGAAGGAGCCTCCAAGGCTGGCGGTGATAATGACTGATGGGACAATGGGGCCACCAGGCTGCTATCCTTTGTGTTTTGTAGATACGGCTTGTAACAGACAGAGTTTCTCTGTGTAGCCCTGGCTGTCCTACAACGCACACTGTAGACCAGGGTGGCCTCGAACTCACAAATCTGCCTCCCAAGTGTTGGTAGGAAAGATGTGCCATCATGGGCTGGAGAGATGCTCAGTGGTTAAGAGCACTGACTGCTCTTCCATGGGGCCAGCGCCCACATATCAGCTCACAACTCCAATTCCAGGGGATCTGACTCCCTCATACAAGACAAACACCAATGCACATAAAAAAAGGAAAAGATTAAGATAGTGACTTTGATAGGAAAAAAAAGAAAAGATATATCATTATACCTGGCTTCCACTATCATTCTTTTTTTTTTCTTTTTGAGACAGTGTTTCTCTGTGTAGCCCTAGCTATTTAGCTGTCCTGGAACTCCTTCTGTAGACCAGTCTGGCCTTGAACTCACAGAGATCTGCCTGCCTCTGCCTTCCAAGTGCTGGGATTCCAGGCATGCACTACCACAGCCCTGCTTCAAAAAATAACTCTTTTTTTAAAAAGATGTATTTCTTTATTAAGTATACACGTCTGTATATATGTCTGCAGGCCAGAAGAGGACTCCAGATTTCATTACAGATGGTTGTGAGCTACCACATGGCTGCTGGGAATTGAACTCAGGACCTCTAGAAGAGCAGGCAGTCCTCTTAACCGCTGAGCCATCTCTCTAGCCCCCCAAATATAATTTTTGCTATATAGTACGGGCTTATGGGAACTCTTGGCAATCCTCCTGTCTCAGCTTCCTAAATGCTGAGACATGGTGTGTACCACCATGCCCAACCTAAAAAAAAAAACTCTAACGACTGTTGATATAATGTTTGGTGGGAACATAGTTTGGATTTTATTGATTTATTGTGTGTAAGGGGGTACACATTCCATGGCACCCATGGGGAGGTCAGAGCACAACTTTGTGGAGTCTGTTCTCACTTCCATCTTTACATGGGTCCCTGGACTTGAACTCAGTTTTCCGGGTTCTTGAAGCAAGCACCTTTACCACTGAGCCATCTCGGCCCCCCCATTTTAATGTCTGGATTTTAAAATCTGATAAAAATATGGATTGGTAGAACCACTTTGGGAAATTGACAAGATCTAACAAAGTTGAGCACACGTCTGTGACTTGGTCGTCCTTATCCTCTGTAGCCAGTGGTCTACGAAGAGCTGTGTATTTAAAAGCATGCAGTGAGGGGCAGGGGCACCTGTCTCAGTGCATTAAGTCATTGCTCAGCAAGCACGAGGACCCGAGTTCATATCTTCATCACCCACATAAACAGCTGCCATGATGGCTCACACCTGTAACCCATGGCTAGGAAACAGTAACAGGTAGATCCACTGTGCTGATCAAGCAAACTCCAGAGTCAGCAAGAGACCTTACCTTAAAAAATAATGCATAGTCCGAGTGGTGACGATTCATGCCTCTAATTCCAGTGCCTTGGAGGAGGATCTCTGTGAGTTCGAAGCCAGTCTGTGGTTCACAGAGCTAGTTCCAGGACAGTCAGTGCTACACAGAAAAACTCTGACTCAAAAAAAAAAAATGGTAAAGGGGCCTAGAGAGATGGCTCTAAAGTTAAGACAACTGGGTACTCTTAACCTCCAGAGGACCTGGATTCAATTCTCACATAGCAGCGCATAACTGCCTGTATCTCCAGGTCCAGGGGATATACCACCTTCACATAGACATACTTGTAGGCAAACACCAGTGCCCATAACGTAAAAATAAATAAATTTATTTAAAAATTCATCTAAAAATGTAGAGGACACAGGGGAGACATCCTGATCTCTGGCCACCACACACACCTGCACTGCTGAGTGTACCTGCATACATGCAAATACAATGCACACATAGAAACGCACACCTGCACTGCTAAGTGTACCCGTGTACATGTAAATACAATGCAGAGATAGAAAAGCACACCTGCACTGCTAAGTGTACCCGTGTACATGCAAATACAGTGCAGAGATAGAAATGCACACCTGCACTGTTGAGTGTACCTGCATACATGCAAATACAATGCAGAGATAGAAAAGCACACCTGCACTGCTAAGTGTACCCGTGTACATGCAAATACAGTGCAGAGATAGAAATGCACACCTGCACTGTTGAGTGTACCTGCATACATGCAAATACAATGCAGAGATAGAAAAGCACACCTGCACTGCTAAGTGTACCCGTGTACATGCAAATACAATGCAGAGATAGAAATGCACACCTGCACTGTTGAGTGTACCTGCATACATGCAAATACAATGCACAGATAGGCATGCACACCTGCATTGTTGAGTGCACCTGCATACACGTAAATACAATGCACAGATAGACATGCACACCTGCACTGTTGAGTGTACCTGCATACATGCAAATACAATGCACAGATAGACATGCACACCTGCATTGTTGAGTGCACCTGCATACATGCAAATACAATGCACAGATAGACGTGCACACCTGCATTGTTGAGTGCACCTGCATACACGCAAATACAATGCACAGATAGACATGCACACTTACACTGCTGAGTGAACCCGCGTACATGCAAATACAATGCACAACTATGAATAAGTAAGCAACCGTTGCTCAAGCAAGTTAATTTGTAAGATTCATAAAATGCGAAGCAAACCATATGTTCATCAGCATAATAGGCAAATGAGGGGCAGCAATGAGATTCTTTACAACAACAGCAATCAATAGTCACTGCCACACAGAACAGTTGGGTGACAAGGAGGCAGCACTGAGTGAAAAAAGACAAACGGGGGCAACAGAGATGGCACAGAGGTGGAGAGCGCCGGCTCCTCTTCCAGAGGCCCTGGATGAGGTTCCCTGCACCCATGTCACAGATCACAGTCCTCTGTAAGGAATCTGAAGTCCTTCTGGCCTCAAACGGTATCAGAGACTCAAGCGGTGCACAAGACAAGCATGCAGGCAGAATACCTGCACATATAAAATAAAAAATATGATAAACAGGTCGGGCAGTGGTGGCGCACGCCTTTAATACTGGGTCTCTGGAGGCAGAGGCAGATGGAACTCTGTGAGTTTGAGTCCAGCCTGGTCTAGTTTCAGGACAGCTAAGTAGCTAAGGCTACACAGAGAAATGCTGTCTCAAAAAAAAAATATATCGGGGGCTGGAGAGATGGCTTGGGGGTTAAGAGGGCTGCCTGCTCTTCCAGAGGTCCTGAGTTCAATTTCCAGTTACTACATGGTGACTCACAACCATCTATAATGAGATCTGGTGCCCTCTTCTGGCCTGCAGGCATTCCTGCATGCAGAACACTGTATGTGATAAACATCTTTTTTCCTCCTTTTTTATTATTTTTATTGATATTTATTTAGCTCTACATTTTTCTTTGCTCCCCTCCCTGCCTCTTCCTTACCCCCTTCAATCCCCCCCAAGGTCCCCATGCTCCCAATTTACTCAGGAGATCTTGTCTTTTTCTACTTTCTACTTCCCAAGTAGATTGGATCTATGTAAGTCTCTTTTCCTCATTGTTGTCTAAGTTCTCTGGGATTGTGGTTTGTAGGTCGTCTTTCTTTGCTTTATGTTTAAAAACCACTTATGAGTGAGTACATGTGATAATTGTCTTTCTGTGTCTGGTTTACCTCACTCAAAATAACGTTTTCTAGCTCCGTCCATTTTCCTGCAAAATTCAAGCTGTCGTTATTTTTTTTTCTGCTGTGTAGTACTCCATTGTGTAAATGTACCACATTTTCCTTATCCATTCTTCAGTCAAGGGGCATTTAGGTTGTTTCCAGGTTCTGGCTATGACAAATAAAGCTGCTATGAACATAGTTAAACACATGTCCTTGTGGTACGATTGAGCATCCTTTGGATATATACCCAAAAGTGGTATTGCTGGGTCTTGAGGAAGGTTGTTTCCTAATTTTCTGAGAAATCGCCACACTGACATTTAAAGGGGCTGTACCAGCTGGCATTCCCACCAGCAATGCAGAAGTGTTCCCTTTCCCCCACAACCTCTCCAGCATAAGTTGTCATCAGTGTTTTTGATCTTGGCCATTCTTACAGGTGTAAGATGGAATCTCAGATTGTTTTGATTTGCATTTCTCTGATGACTAAGGATGTTGAACATTTCCTTAAGTGTTTTTCAGCCATTTTAGATTCCTCTGTTGAGAGTTCTCTGTTTAGGTCTGTACTCCATTATTTTTTATTGAATTATGTGATCTTTTGGTATCCAATTTCTTGAGTTCTTTGTATATTTTGGAGATCAGACCTCTGTTTGATGTGGGGTTAGTGAAGATCTTTTCCCATTCTGTAGGCTGTCATTTTGTCTTGATGATAAACAGATCTTAAAAAAAAAACTAATACAATTCAGCAGGGCAGTGATTAATCCCAGCACTTGGGAGGTAGAGGTACGGGGACCCCTGTGGGTTTGCAGAACTAGTTCCGGGACAGCTAGGGCTGTTACACAAAGAAGCCCTATCTCTAAAACCAAAAACAAACAAACAAAACAAAAACAAAAACAAAAAAGAAAGAAAAGCAGGAGATATCTCAGGTAGATTCGCACAGAAGCATATAAGATGAGCAATCCTATTTTTAGATTTTTTCTTTCTTTCTTTCTTTCTTTTCTGTTTCTTGAGATGGTCTCACCTGACTCAGGCTGGCATCAAACTCACTAGTGACTCAGGATGATCACGGACTTTACAATTTTCTAAAGATTAAGAAAAGCGTTTGGGGGCCAGAGAGCTGGCTCAGCTGTGAAGAGCACTTGCAGCTGCTCTTGTACTAGACCTGGGTTTGAGTCCTTGTGTGGCAGCTCACATCACCACCTGTAACTCCAGTTCCAGGGGATCTGACGCCCTCTTCTGGCCTCCATGGACGCTGCACTCACAAGGTGCACAAACATACAAGTAGACAATATCCATACAATTAAAATCAAAATAAATAAAATCTAGTTGCGTGTGGTAGCAAACACCTAAAAAAACAG
Source organism: Myodes glareolus (assembly GCF_982192425.1). Classification (NCBI taxonomy): domain Eukaryota; kingdom Metazoa; phylum Chordata; class Mammalia; order Rodentia; family Cricetidae; genus Myodes; species Myodes glareolus. The sequence continues at coordinate 61,111,560 of NC_142028.1, forward strand.
TAACAACAACAACAACAACCAAACCTGTGTGTGTGTGTCTGTGTGTGGATGCCATGTATGTGTGGATGCTGGTGACAGCCAGAAGAGGGCGCCACATCCCCCAGAGAGGGAGGTACAGGTAGTTGTAAACTTCCAGACTGAGGAACTAGGAACTGAACTTGGGTCCTCAGGAAGAGCAAGATACTCTCTTAACTTAAGAGCCATTTTTCAAGCCCTGTCTTTTTTTTTTTTTAATTTTTCTTTTTTTTTTAAGATTTATTTATTTATCATGTATACTGTGCTCTGTCTGCATGTATGCCCGCATGCCAGAAGAGGGCACCAGATCCCATTACAGATGGTTGTGAGCCACCATGCAGTTGCTGAGAATTGAACACAGGACCTCTGGGAGAACAGTGCTCTTAACCTCTGAGCCATCTCTCCAGTCCTAAAATTTTTATTCTCTTTTACAATTTCATAGATATATAATATTCTTTGAGCAAATTCACCGTGTTGTTGTTTCGTTTCTTGAGTCCATCAAGAGGTTATCCCTTAACCTCGCACCAAATCCCTTCTCCTTTCCAAGCCTATCTTTAAATTTTCCCATATGCAAGTATGTATGTGTGACCCACATTATTCATTAGGGTTGTCTGCATGAACATGGGTGTGTGGGTGCAGAGTAAATTTAATTTTTATTTTGTGTTGTCACTGTGTGTGGGGACGTGTGGGGACGCACTGCTATGGCGAGGGTACAGAGGTCAAAAGCCTTGTGGATTGATTTTGTTCTTCCACCACAAGGCTCCAGAGGTTGAATTTAGGTTATCAAGTTTGCACAATAAGCACTTTTTACCCAGTGAACCGTCTTGAGTTCCTGCTCCTCCTCCTCCCTCCCTACCTTCTGAGTGCTGGGCTGAAAGGCAGGCGAGCATTGCCACCACCAGCTAAGTGCTGGGGTTGCTCATGGGGGCCACCTCCTCGCTCCTTTGTGATTCTAGAAATCAGTATGGTGGAAAACTTCGAGAAGGGTGTAGGTCTGAAGTTTTCCGGGGTGTTGTATTTTTGTTAGGCTTTCGTTTGTTTCCTTTGAGGCAGGGTCTCTCTATTATGTAACCCTGACTGTCCTAGAACTCACTATGCAGATCAGGCTGGACTCGAATTCATGAAGATCCACTTGCATCTGCCTCTCTGGTGCTGGGATTAAAGATGTGTGCCTCCAAGTCCTGGGATATTGTTATTAAATGTTTTTTCCCTTGGGCTGAGTGAGGATTTACCTCAGGGCCTCATACACAGTGAGCTGACACTCTACCTCTGACTTAGCTGGTTCTGTGTGTGTGTATGTGTGTGTGTGTCCCATTGCACAGGCATTTGGAGGAGCTGTTCTAGGCAGAGCCTCACACACCCCTGTCTGTCCTTAACTGTGTTCTGTAGAATAGACTGACTTTAGATTACGATCCTCTTGCTTCTGCCTCCCCTGTTCTGGGACTCCGGGTGTGAGCCACCACATCTGGTTTGTCCTGGTTCATAAAGATAGTGCAGCTTTGAATTTTCCCTAGCCATTCCCCGCCATGAGCACCAAGTCTCCTTTGTTGACTATGACTACCTTCAGACTGGCACTGGTCTCTTCCACCAGATCCCTTGGTGTTGCCTTTCCTCTACTATTGCTTTGGGATACAAACCTTGTCCGCACCCCCAGGTCCATCTCCTGTTGCCCCCAGGCCCATGGGGTCCCAGGTCACATTCAGGAAGCCTTCCTTGATCCCTGGTGCCTCTGTGCCATTGCACACTCTCTTCCCTCTGGAAAGTCTCAACTTGCAAACAACAAAAACAAAAACACTTCAGGACAGTCAGCACCCCAGGGAAGCACTTTCCCCACCTCTGGGGCACAATTATTCATCCCTGTGACTGGTGCTCTCACATGGTTCAGATCACTGTGGTATTATAATTACTTGGGTATCTTCATCTGCCAGGGAAAGAGTGCTTACAAGGCCAGGATCTGTCTCTCATTCATTCTCTGTCCTTTCCCCTGACATCTAACACAGACTCTGGCCTGAGGAAATGTCAGGAGACACTGAGTGACGCTGATGACAGATCAGGGATGAGCACCTCATGTTTTTTGCCCCGTGTCAAAGGTTCTAGGGTGCACAAAGGTCCTGAGGGCAGGGTAGCTCACACATGGGCACAGCACAGTCAGCTGACAGTCAGTTGGCAGCTGCTGGCTGCGTGATACAGTGATTTGGCTAATGACGATAGAGCTAATGATGGCCATAAACCAGTACCCAGGCTGCTCTGGAGCCACAGGCACTCTCCAGCTCTCCTGTGAGTCATCCCTGGCTGAGCCTGAGGACAGGGATCCTGGCTTAGAAGTAGGTGTTCAATCAGCCTTGGCTGCACCGACACCAGACTGCCCGGTTCTGTCTGGGACTCGCCTGTCTGTGCAGACGGCAAGGATTCAACCTCTATCATCACGGAAGTTTGAGCTCAAGTCTCAGTATGGACAGTGATTTTGATTAGCTTTAGACTTCCAGGAAGTTCCATACCCCAGCAGGGCCTGCTTCTTCCTCCTCTTCCAGGAAAGGAGACACAGCCCCAACCCCAGGATGCTGATAATACAGATGGTCTCCCAGTTCTGGAAAACCCACACGGAAGGAGTGCCACTCCCCTGTTCCACTGGACATAATTCTTTTTTTGGTCTGGTCATAGTTTCTTTGCATTCCTAGTGTAAGAGTTCAGATGAGGACACAGGGAGTGACTAGAGAGATGAGGACACAGAAGCAGAAGTGGGGACAGAAAGACGACTCAACCTGTAAAGGTTTTCATGGTACAAACTTTGAATCTGAGTTCCACCCCTCTCCTATCCCATGGTACAAGGAGAGAGTCAGCTCCTGAAAGTTATGCTTGGATGGCTCACCACATGGGTGAGGGAGCAGACACAAACACATCTGCACTCATACACACAAAAAATTAAAAAGGAGAGAGAGAGATCATACTTTGTTGTCACAGGCTGCTTGTTTGTTCTCAGCCAACCAGATCTGAAAATAATCACACAGAAACTATATTAATTGCAATACTGTTTGGCCAGTAGATAAAGCATATTCCTAACTAGTTCTTATATCTTAAATTAACCCATTTTTATTAATCTGTGTAATGCCACGTGGTTGTGGCCTACCAGTAAGGTTTCATCCGGCGTCCAGCACCTGTCTCCTGCAGTGGCTATGAGGCTTCTGTCTGACTCTGCCTACTCTCTCTCTCTCTCTCTCTCTCTCTATATATATATATATATATATATAGATAGATATCTATATCTATCTATCTATATATATATCTTCCAGTCTGGCTATATTTTGTTAAGCCATTGGCCCAAAGCAGCTTCTTTATTAACCAATGGCAATAAAACATATTCACAGTATACAGAGGGGAATCCCACATCACCTCCCTTTTCTGTCTAAATAAAAAGGAAGGTTTTAACTTTAACATAGCAAGATTACATACAGTCAAACAGTTATCAACCAAGAATTACAGTTACAATATTTAGTCCATTTACATTTGGCAAATTAAGGCCAATACTCTATCATTTATTCTATCTACATGAGTCTAAAGTTTTATATCTAATTTATCTTTTATCATAGCTATGAAGAACTCTATCTGTTCTTCAACCCCATCAAAGACTCCAGAAGAATGTAATATTACCTAAATTAACAGGGAGTGCATTGTAAGCAACTTCCAAAACTCTAGAATTGACAGAGACATCTCGCTATCTGGACAGTCACCCAAAGTTCTTCTGTACCATCAGGGCACCCATCTTCAGTCTACAGGCCCATAGTATGCAGCAGACTTTTCCATGAAACAGGAAATTTGAAAGACTGTTTCACCTATATTGACAGTTTGTCAGTCACTTTCTTCTGTGTCTTTCAGAATGTCTGGTAGACTCTTTCATGAAGCAGGAACTCCGAAGAATTGTCTCACCTTTAGGCAAGTTCAGCAGTCATTTTTCTGTGGGTCCTGCATGTCCAGTTCATACAGCATAACATCAAGCAGTCCAGGCAAGAGCAGTTTCTTGCCGAAATGGCTAACAAACTCCATAAGGAACCTCTTTGATGTCCATCATCCTCTTGAAGTAGATAGGTGCTGCCAAGAGCAGATATGTTTCATTGTCATGAAAAGTCCTAAGTTTTTAAAACATTTAAATATCATATTCTGTTAGTCTTTGAAAGGTTTGAAGAAAAACTATCCATCTGAAATATATTTCTATGTATCTTTGTATATCTAGAAAACCTAACATAATTAAGTTTGATTATTATAGATGACTATCTGTTAACTTGTATTTCTTAATTACACATTATATTTTTAAGTGAGCTGCACAAAATATCTTAATCAAGAGCAGGTATATACATATAACAAGGTTGTTCTTAAATTTGAATTAATAAACCAAGATCCATACCAATGCAAATTATCTATCTCTATAGTATATCCCCCTTTATATTTAAACAAACATTTATAAACAGTAATTTAGGGAATTTGGGAATAGTTCTCTCTAAATTGCTTCCTGCTTTTTGTTGGGTGAAGTAATTTTCAAGTTTGCAGAGACCTTTCAGAGGGTCTTGGCCTATCAAACAACATTAGTCTGGAAGGAATCCACAGGTTCTCATCCTTTGTGGAAACAAAAGCAGAACCTCTTTTCCAAAACAACATATCCTTAGACTCAAATTTTGAAGTAAAGTATATATACTGGTTTAGCTCAGCAGCACATACAATGAAATGTCTCTCTGCACTTAGCTGATTCACAGTCAAAAAATTCAAAGAAAACACAATAATATACATAATCCAGACTCTCTGTGTATTTTCTATCTTTACATGTCTTATTTTTCTTTACTCCTTTAATCTATGACTGTCTGTACTCTGTCTTTTTAAAGACTTTATTTTATTTATTTATTTATTTAAAAATATTTACTTTTTTAAAAAATAACTATTTCTTCTCTCTCCCAAGCCTACACTGTGATCCATTTAGAGGTCTTTTCCATCTGGATTTGTCTATATCTGTAATTACTTTTTGACCAGGAGTGCTTTTATTTATTTAGTTAGTTAGTTTTTCGATACAGGGTTTCTCTGTGTAGCTTAGGAGCCTGTCCTGGAACTAGCTCTTGTAGACCAGGCTGGCCTTGAACTCACAGAGATCCACCTGCCTCTGCCTCTCAAGTGCTGAGATTAAAGGCATATGTCACCACCGCCTGGCAGGTGTGCTTTTTTTTTAATGCTAAGTGGGCGTGGCTAAGACCAACTCCATGGCCCTTCTTGTTGGCTCCACCCAGTCCAACATGGTAGAGGCATGTTCACTGCCTCAGAGCCATGCATATTGCCCCAGCCCCAGGGTTGCAGTGGGTCTGTGTCACCATTAAACAATTTGTAACACACTGCTCACAGACCCTCCTTAAGTGCTCAGCCTCCTGAAAGGACCAGAACTATTCGTGCAAGTAGCATGTACCAAGAAGCTACTATTTTGAAATCATGAGGATTTTTTTAGTTTTTGTGTTTTTGTTTGTTTGTTTTTTTTTGTTTTGTTTTGCTTTGTTTTTGCTGTTATCTCAATCAGAAAGACCTCTCTTAAAGGAGCTGTGCTGCCCCTGCTCACCACCAGCAAACAGAATCCTTCCCCTCCCAAAAAAAATGCCAGCTACCAAGAAGTCATGCTAAACTCTGTTCTTTGTGTCTAGAATTCCTTTCCAAGCTTTCTCAGGTTTTATATGGACATAGTCAGCACCATACTGGTACACTAATCTGTTGTGGGAGGCTGTTTGCTCACTCCCAGCTGCCCAGACCCAAAAATAATCACACAGAAACTATATTAATTGCAATACTGTTTGGCCAGTAGCTTAAGCGTATTCTTAACTAGCTCTTATATCTTTTGTTTATTTGCTTGGTTTTTTTTTTTTTTTTTGAGACAGGATTTCGCTGTAGTTTTACAGCCTGTCCTGGAACTAGCTCTTGTAAACCAGGCTGGCCTCAAACTCACAGAGATCCAGCTGCGTCTGCCTCCCAAGTGCTGGGATTAAAGGTGTGCACCACCACCTCCTGGCTGCTCTTATATCTTAAATTAACCAATTTCTATTAGTCTGTGTATTGCCGTGTGGTTGTGGCCTACTAGTAAGGTTTTATCCAGCATTCAGAGTCTGTCTCCTGCGATGGTTACATGGCTTTTCTCTGACTCTGCCTACTCTCTCTCTCTATACATCTCCCAGCCTGACTATATTCTGTTAAGCCCTTGGTTCAAAGTAGCTTTTTTATTAACCAATGGCAATAAAACGTATTCACACCACACAGAGGGGAATCCCACATTAATGCTTCGTGACTACATAGAAAGCAGAAAATTTAGAAAGGAACTAGACAAAGTTAATAAGAAAAGTTATTTAGATGATGGAACAATGAAGTAAGTTGAGGGTAAAGCTGGTGTGGGGTGTCGAGGAGACTGTCCCCTAATACTTGGTGGCCTTGGAAGAGAAAAGTGAGAGATGGGAAGTTGGCTGGAGGATTTGAGGTGGTGCCATGGTTAACTAACAGAGGCCACTGAGGAAAAGGCATCAAACTAGAGGATGACCCCAAGTGCCTGAGTCCCCTTGATCAGGTTACAGCACTGTGGGAGGGGCTGGGATGTGCTAGAGGGAGCCAGGCAGGGAGAGGTGGGTGGCTCAGTCCAGGTCTGGAAGTCTAGTGGGAGGGGTGGATGAGGGGCTTTTTCAGCTCCAAAGAGGATTTCACTGGAAGGTTTCTCTAGGGCTAGCCTGGTGGGGAAAGGCTGAGAAGATGCGTGTCCAGGTCACTATCAAAGGTCACTATAAACGATTATCTAGTCCAAGTCCTGGATACTGGGCAGAGCAGTTTGGCCTGGATTGTAGATTCTGGGAACAACTTGGAGATGTATGGACATAGATCCTACCACTTCACCCATTCATGCATTCAGCTGTTGAGACATGGCCTCCTGTCATCCCAGCTGGATTTGAACTCACTATGTAACCAAGGATGATCTTGACCTTCTGGTCATCCTGTGTCCACTCTCAGGTGCTCAGATTAGAGGTGAACCTCTTTAGACGGAGGTTGCTTGTTTGTTTCCTGGCTGCTCAGACACAAAATAATTGTTGGGCCCTAAAGCCCCACCAAGGAGGAGGTCGTCCCAAGAGACACTCTCAGCACGGCTGATACAATACCAAGAGGAATTTTTATTCTGCCACGGCAGAGGTCCTTCAGCCTCGAGAGGAGAAGGACCCCGGCTTTGTCTACTACAGGTTCTTTTAAAGGAAAAATCACAGAATTAGGGAGGGGGTGGTACAGGGTACAGGGTGGTACAGAACACAGAATCAAAGGGAAAGTCCAGAAATCATTTGTCAACCATTTTGACTAGTTCATTTAACGGTTGGCTAACTCTAATTAATCAATGCTATGGTGATTAGGAACATCTGTGGGTCGTCTCACCCCAGTTCCAGGGCCCGGGTCTATAGAAGAAAAATTACAATGGGGGTGGAAAGTACGCAAAGCCCCAATACACGCGTGGTTAGAACCTGGGTCTTGGTTCACAAGGAGGGGGGTGTAGTAGTGCTAAGGCACCCCAAAGTCTTTCATAATCACAAAGAAACTGTTAATTAAAACACTGCTTGGGCAATATCTTAGGTTTTTTATTAACTAACTTTTACATCTTAAATTAACCCATTTCTATTATTTTATATTTTAACATGAGGAAATGTTAACTATAATATTGGAATGTCTACCTTGCTCTATTCTGTCCTGTCATAGGCCCAAGTAGCTTTTTTATTCATTAACCAATAAAAGCAGCACATATACAGAAAGACTTCCCACACCAAGCCTCGCTTACAAGTCTGGAGGTCAACTCAGGATTTTGCATATGCAGGGCAAATGGTCTACCAATTGAATTATATTCTCCAGCCCAAATTTAATTTATATTTTTGAGACAGAGTTCCTCTGTGTGTGCCCCTGGCTGTCTTGGAACTTGCTTTGTAGACCAGGATGGTCTCAAATTCACAGAGATATAGCCAGGCCGTGGTGGTGCACTCCTTTAATCCCAGTATTCAGGGAGGCAGAGGCAGGCAGATCTCTGTGGGTTCCAGGACAGGCTCCAAAGCTACAGAGAAAACCTGTCTCAAAGAAAAAAACAAGAAAAAAGAAAAGTAAACAATTTCTGGGTGGTGGTGGCACACACCTTTAATCCCAACACTTGGGAGGCAGAGACAGGAGGCTCTCTCTGAGTTCGAGGCCAGCCTGGTCTACAAGAGCTAGTTCCAGGACAGGCTCCAAAGCTACAGAGAAACCTTGTCTCGAAAAACAAAAAAACAAAAACAAAAACGGAAAAAAAGGGGGGGGAGGGGCCGCAACCACCACCAGACTAGGTCTTATTTGTTTTTTGAGACAGTGTTTCCTCTGTGTAGACCTGGCTGTCCTGAAACTTGCTCCATAGGCCACGCTGGCCTTGAATTCAGGAATCAGCCTATTTCTGCTTTCCAAACTCTGGGATTAAAGGCACACACCACCACACCTGTTTCCCTAAATTTTTTTCCAGATGTGGTCTCTCTAGATAGGGCAAGCTGACCTTGAACTCACCATGCAGCTGGAACTCCTGGCAACCCTTCTGCCTTAGCCTCCTGAGTGTTGGGGTGATTGGCATGAGCCCCCCTGTCTGGTGAGGTCTGCCTACTTTTCTCTTTACTGTGACATGGGAGTGGATGAACAGCACATTCCACAGATAGGTGTAATAGTACACACATGTGATCCCAGCACGTGTCAGGCCGGAGGATCAGAGCCAGCCTGGGTTATATAACAAGGCTGTCTCATTTGAAATGGCTTGGGGCTGGAGAAATGGTGTCTTAGTTACTTTTCTACTGCGATGAAACACTGTGACCAAGGCAAAGTGTAGCAGAGGAAATTTAATTCTTTATAGTTCCAGAGGCTTAGAGTTTATGAAGGAGACAGAGGTAGGTAGGTGACTGGCAGCTGAGAGTTCACATCTTGATCTGCAAGCAGCAAGCAGAGAGCTAACTGGGAGTGGGGTGAGACTTTTGAAACCTCAGAGCCCACCCTCAGGGACACATCTCCACCAAGGCAACACAGTTTCACCACCTGGGGACCCTGTCATCAAACACAAGCTTATGGGTCATTAAAACCCTCACAGATGGTTCAGCAGTTAAGAGCACTGACTGTTCTTCCAGAAGACTCAGGTTCTATTTCAAGCACCCATATGGTGGATCGCAGGCATCTCTAACTCCAGTGTCTGGGGATTCTATGCTGCCCTCTTCTGGCTTTTGAGGGCATTGGGCATGCACATAATGCTCACATATATGCAGGCAAAATATCCATACACATTAAAAAATAAAGTAAGATAAGCAGAAGGTATATGCAGATTGGAGGTGTCTTCAAGCAGCATGGGTGCAAGGGTGCATAGTATTGTGACTGTGTGACTTGGGTACATATGCTTTTGGGGGGATCTGCTGCCACATGCTTCCCAGTACTATGCGGGAGTCAGCGGAGGGTCTGTTGTGTGTGTGTGTGTGTATGTGTGAGAGAGAGTTGTCTGTGTGGGTGGCCCTGAGCTATACATCTGAGTTCTGTGAATCGTTGTGGCATCTGAACTATGTGGTTCTATACTAAGGGGTCTGGGAGAAGGCACAGGGTTGTCCTTAGTGCTGGCACTGGGTATCCATAACGGGCAGGCGGCATGGTCCTAAGCTGGAAGCCTTAGAGCCAGGCCTGAGTGGTGACTCCTAGGCTGTTGCCCCTGAGAGAATGACCTCTCTCTGAGTAATAATTAACTTGGCCCTGTGAGAAGGATTCAAACTGTGGAGGTGAAGGGGTGGAGCATTCTCAGCACAGGAGGAGGGCTGAAAGTCCTATAGGCAGCTGTGGGGTTATCATTTCCTCCTGCCCACCCTTCAGGTCAGTCACCCTGACCCAGGATAACCGGGTCAAAATATTTCACAAACACTGAGGCACAGACATTAACCAATCAAAACAGACCCTAGCCAGACTCTGAATGGAGCAGGGCTGGAGGCTGGAGCCTGACCAAGCACAGCCTAGGTGACTAGGACAATGGGAATGACTGTCCGAGTGGAGGGTCCCAGGACTGGGGCAGGGCAGAGGCACAATGGAAGGGAACTCAGGGACTCAGGACACAGTGATTTCAGACTTTAACAACTGCGGGTGACCATACCATAGTTAAACCTCTGCCTGCTTTGGCCTCTAAGTTGCTTTTGGGGGCAGCTCTGGCTGCTTTGTTCCCTGGTGCTGGGAGAGTAAAGGGCCAGTATCTCCTGTCAATTGCAGGAAGGGGGTACTCCGAGGGTCAAGAATTCTTGAAAGTAAAGTGGTCTTGTCTACTTTGGGAATGGGGCATTTCTGTGATTAGCTGCAATCCCAATATCTCCAAGGTAAGAGACAATCTCTAGGGGACAGTAACCTGAGAGGGGACAATGGAGGCTCTGGAGACAGGGACAGAAAGCCCCTCTGCTCAGGGAGAAGGATGTGAAGGTGGCAGAGGTGAGAAGAGGCTTTCTGGTGGCTTCTCATTCAGCTGTAAAACAAAGCTTATCCCTAGCATTGGCAGCGCTATCCTGCTCTAGGACATTAGGGAGCTGGCCTCTGGTTCCTTTCCAGGAGTTCCCTCTGGCAAGAGTAGGGCGCACCCTGGAGATTGGCTGGTCCCTTCTACAGGCAACTATGGTGTCAGCTGGTCATACCTTTTATTACAAAAATCAATAACTTAATTTAGTTCTATACAAAGTCAGGAGGAATTCTGGCTTGATGTATACAGCCTTATTCATACTCCCACCCCGGCCCTGGCCCAGAGACTTTGGGGGCCACCAAGGGCCTATTAGGCAGTTAGTAGTACATTGTGTCCAAGCCAAGGAAGTCCAAACGGGGGCTGTGGCTGAAGTGAGGGCTACTCCTGGGGAGTTGAGCTCCTCCCCTTCAGAAGCTCCGGACCCCACTCTGCAGGTCACCGCAGCAAAAGCATGTCTTCGAGCAGTTCAGTGATGTCAACATCTCCGATGATGGGGCGGAAAAAGAGGTCCACCAGCAGGCTGCAGGGGATGTTCTTGAGAGTAGAGGCCATGAGGAGGATCCGGGCCAGGCGGCCTTGGCTAACTGGGTACCAGGGCTCCAGGACTTCGCACAAGGCCCAGTGAGCCTCCTGTTGCAGGTGGGCGATGTGGCAGGAGGCATGGAGGCCTGGCACATCTGCGGTAGAGGGCGAAGAGGGCTGGTAAGCGGCTGCTCTGTGAAGGCTAGCCCAGGCTAGCCCAGAGGAAGAGAATGCTAGCAGCTCCCTCCCCTCACCTGCTGGGGTGCAATGCAGGGCCTCGCACATGCTCGTGCCCGCTAGGCAGGCCTTCTACAACTGGGCTCTACATTATGGCTCCTTTAATATGCTAGGCAAGAGTTGTACGGCTGAACTGCATTCCCAGCCCTTAAAGAGACCTAATTGTTTGGTGGTGCTGGGGATCGAATCCAGGACCTGTCGCTCAGGAAGCAATACTTTACTAATGAGTTCCACGCCTTGGCCCACTCTGTACCATCTCCTTCATTTTATTTTATTTTCATTTATCTATTTATTTTGGTTTTTCAAGACAGGGTTTCTCTGTAGCTTTGGAGCCTGTCCTGGAACTAGCTCTTGTAGCCCAGGCTGGCCTTGAACTCACAGAGACCTGTCTGCCTCTGCCTCCCAATCGCTGGGATGAAAGGCGTGCGCCACCACCGCCCTGCACCTCCTTCATTTTATTCATCCGTCCACTCCCAGACTGGAAGGAGATGATGCGGATAAGACGACTAAGATGTACGAATGACACTGGTGGCTCAGAGGTTAAGAGCACTTACTGCTATGGCAGAGAACCTGGGTCCGGCTCCTACCTCCATTGTGACTCACAACTGCTTATAACTCCAGTTCCTTCTACCCTCTTCTGGCTCCCGTGAGCTTCCACTCAAATGATGCATGTATATACAGGTAGAAAATCATACACATAAGATAATATATAAGTGAATCTTTTTCCTACTTTCTTGTTTGACACACAGTTTCTCTGTGTAGCTCTGGCTGTCCTGGAACTTGATGTGTAGACCAGGCTGGCCTTGAATTTGCAGAGATCTCCCTGCCTCTGTTTCTGAAGTACTGGGATTAAAGGTGTGGGCCACCAGTCTTTAAATCTTGAAAAAAAATACAAAATAAAGCCAGGCATGGTGGTACACACCTTTAATTCCAGCACTTAGGAGGCAGAGGCAGGTGGATCTTTGTGAGCTGTGAGTTCAAGGCCAGCCTGGTCTACAGAGCAAGTTCCAGGACAGCCAAAGCTATACAAAGAACCCCTGTATTGGAAAAAAATATACAAAACAAAACAGAACTAGGTCATCTGGATTTGAGTCCCAGCGTGGCCACTTGTTAGCTGAGTGACTTGGACAAGAAGTTTAATCTTTATGAGTGACCTTAGATGAGTAGTTTAATCTTTGTGCCTCAGTTTCTTCATCTGCCAAGTAGGGATAATGACAGTACCTGTCGCCCACGATTGTTATGAGTTTAACCAAACCAATATTTGTCAGACCCCTAGCCTGTGTCCTGACATATGGTAAATGCATGTGGCTGTCTGGTACTGTTGCTTCTGTTTGGCAGGATACTTTAACTTTCAAGGCTTGTCTCTTATCTTCTTCAAAGCTACAAAGAATATTTTCCCATGCCAGGCATAGTCTTAGTTTGAGGTCAACTTGCTCTGCATAGTGAGTTCTAGGCCAGCTAGAGCTACATGGCGAGACCCCGCCTCAGTTCTTGGCATCCTCCGGCCCCGCCACCCATCGCTCTTCTCCTGGTTCCATTTCCCAAGGAGTGATCATTCCCATTCTTTCATCTTTTTGCTCTGTGTGGCCTCTCTGAATCCACAGAAGATTTTAACCTTCTGAACCTCTGTGCAGCCTGTCCTTGGAAGATGTGGCTGCCACATGGCTGGGTCTACCCTACACCCTCTACCCTCCCACAGTTCCTGAGAGTCAGGGCAAATTTCTCAGGCGCGGCTGCAAAGACCAGTCTTTGCATTTGCTCGGCTTGCATTTCCAGCCCTGCTCTGCCACCTCTACCTTGCTGTGTGGCCTTCAGATAGTTGCTAACAAGGATACAAAGAGACAATGGATGTCAAGCCCCAAGAAGGTTCTTGCCCTGAATGGGTCCTATTCACTCCCACCTCACCAGTCAGGAGTGTCTGGAAACTCACCTGGGTTGAAAAGAATGGTTCCTTTCAAGTAGGCATACTCCTTGGGACCCAGTTCAAGGCTCCAGAAAGACTCCAGACAACGCTGGAGCCACCGCACAGCAGCCAGTGAGGGTTGTGGCCGGTCTGGTTTCTGGGTACCCTGGGTACTGCTGCTGGGTTCCTCCAGTAGGATTTGTTTAAGTATACTGGGCACGGGAGCCTCAGCCACCTCAAAGGTCACAGTATCTTGGGCCAACCCAAGCAGGAAGAGGGGGCCCCAGCAGCCCCCTAGCAGCCGCCGCTGATCCTCGTAGGGCAGGTGGCAGAAGGAAGGCAGGTTCCGGAGGAATGTCACTGTCTTGGCTAGGACATCCAGAGCCTCCCGGCAGGTGCGGTGTGGAGCACACAGGTGAACAGGCCGGTGCTGCTGGCACAGACAGTGGCTGCGAGACGCCGGTGCAATGGGCCTGGACCTGAGGCTGGGGCTCAGAAGTGCATACAGAATAGCTGGGCGGCCTGCAGAGCCCTGGCATGGGCAACCCCCAGACTGGCTGGAGTTCATGGTTGGTGTCTTGTTCCCGTTTCTTCCCAGCTATCTGGCCTTTCTGTACTGTGGGGCTATTTATATCCTCGATGGGCGGGAGGGGGGAATGGCCGCGCAACCTTGACTCCAGAAGTCATGTTCATTGAAAAAAAAAAACACATACACACACACAATGCATACACACACTGACCCTGGCAGGACTGGTGAGGAAATGGTGGGGGAGGGGCACTGGAGCTCCACGTGGCCTTGCTATCGCTTTAGTCAATGAAGTGGCCATTGCAGGGCATAGGGCCACCTACCTGCCTTTTATCGGATGACTCAAGTGTATAAACAAGGTCATTAACCCAGGCTGTCCCAGGGCACCAAGGTCTCGGGTGCTTAACCAGCCATTGGCTCTGACTGCTGCTTCTATTGGTGCCCACTTTCATGCACACAGGACCAGGGTTCTCACTGAGCCAAGGAGCCAGCCAGGGAAAGCTGGCCAAAGCCTTGAATGTGCGACCCAGCCTGGAAGTGCCTTATCGCGGCTGTGTTTGCCTAACCTTGGGGCACTGCCCCTGTTGTTGGTAAGGAGCAGGCTGCAGGGAAGGGAGCCAGGTCTCTGGGGACTTTACTCACTGTACAGTTTAGAAGGCCCCCTTCCTGGGACTCCAGCACAGGGCCCCCCCCCCCCATTCGGAACCCCCTGCTCCCAGCCTGCATTCCTACAGCTCCAGGACAGCTGGATCTGCTGGCCCTTGCAAAATCGTGGGCCTGCATGGCTGTCATTTGTTGAAGACCCACTAAACGTGGGTCACTTTCCATTGTGATGTTGGGGACTTCCGGAGGAGATTAGAGTCTTACTCTGTGTCATTCAAAGAGGTGAAGTGACCTGCTCAAAGTTACTCCAACGGGAAGGGACAGAGCACAGACATGCATAGCCTCAAAGTCACCCTTGTTTGTCCCCCTGGATCAATTGTGCACGTCCGTGTGAGTTTCCCAGCATCGGTGGTGAGGAACTGATCCCCGCCCCACTCCCCTATCACTGCCTGGTCTGCAGGTGTGGCCTGCCTCTGGAGTGAGTGGAAACATATCTCCAGCAGCACATGGCTTCTCCGTCCCGGATATTTGTTAGAGGCGAGGGACAAGGGAAATGGGAGGTCCTCAGTTGTGTCCGTTCCTGACCTTGGCTAGCCTTGCTTAGCAGGCTCCCTGTCGCCACATTCTTGGGCAACCTGGTGTTCCCGGATGAGAAGAGAGAGACTCTGACGTCCTCTGCCCTGGCATCAGGTCTTGGATCCATGCTTGCCAGTCGCCGTGTGACTGTCAACTGGTCTCCTGGGTCTGTGAGCCTTGGTGTCTTACCTGAGACATTGGTCTCCCTGCGGTGATGACTTGAGAAAGGAGCAAGATCCTGCAGAGACTGTGCATCCCATTCCATCCTTGCAGGCAGGCAGGCTGCTTCTGCTGTAATGGCGTGTACCTCAACCCAGGTCTCTGATGGTCCGTGAGGTTCCATTCTGGTCTATCTCTTTCCTAAAAATGACACAGGAAGCCTGAGGCTCCATTCCTTTATTTTTCGTTTGTTTGGTGCTGATTGCTCACTGCGCAGCCCAGGCTAGCCTTGAATTTGCACTGTGTTGCCTCGGCCACCCAGCTGCTAGAATTACAAGACTGAGTTACAACACCTACCCGCTGGCTGCTGCTGCTGCTTTTCAGTTTCACTTATTGGGTATGATGGCTGCAGACAACATAAAATATGCTATTGTTGTGTGTATGAAGTTTGTTCTACTTTCCACTTTTCTTTCTTTCTTTAAATATCTAGCGTTCTCTTTTTCTTTTTAAAAAATATTTATTTATTATGTATACAATATTCTGTCTATGTGTATGCCTGCAGGCCAGAAGAGGGTACCAGACCTCATTACAGATGGTTGTGAGCCACCATGTGGTTGCTGGGAATTGAACTCAGGACCTTTGGAAGAGCAGGTAATCCTCTTAACCGTTGAGCCATCTTTCCAGCCCTTTCTCTTTCTCTCTCTCTCTCTCTCTCTCTCTCTCTCTCTTCTTCCTTTCTTTTTGCTTGCTTATTGAAACAACGTCTGCCTCTGTAGCTCAGGTAATCTTGGAACTCAGTGTAGCCGAGGCAACATAAACTCATGGCAGTCCTCCTGCATCTGCCTCCCAAGTGCTGGGATTCTGGGAGTGAGGTCCAATGCCTTCCAAGTCTCACCTCCAAACTCGTCTGTGTTTGAAACCCCTCTCCTGTCCGCCAGGACATAGGCCCCTCTTGTAGCTAGAAACGGAGCTTGCTACATCCTGATCCCCACAGATGGACAGGCTGCACCTCCTGCTCCTGCTGAAATCGGATGCTAGCGGCATCCTGAAAAGTCTTAGTCTCTACCTTCCACTTTATGTGGGTTCCAGGGGTCAAATGCTGGCAGTCAGGCTTGTCCAGGGGAATTGCCTTGATTTGCTGACCCATGTAGTTCAACCATTTTTAACAATTTCATTTATTTATTTTATTTTATTTTGGTTTTTTGAGACAGGGCTTCTCTGTGGCTTTGGAGCCTGTTTTGGAACTAGCTCTTGTAGACCAGGCTGGCCTCGAACTCACAGAGATCCACCTGCCTCTGCCTCCCAAGTGCTGGGATTTTTTTTTTTGAGACAGGGTTTCAGGTACTCCAGCCTGTCCCTGAACTCACTATGTAGCCAAGGATAACCGCTAACTCTTGGACCCTCCTGCCTACTCTTCCCAAGTGTTGAGACAACAGACATGCGCCACCGCAGTCTGTCTGTTATCCTTCCTTTCCTCTTCCTTCTTCTTCCTTTTCCTTTTTCCTCTTCTTCCTCCCTCTCCACTGCCTCCTCCTCCTCTTTTTGCAGCACAAGGGCTTTGTTCTTGCTAGATAATACCCCAGTGCACTACCCCTGATTCATTTTTTTTTTAGATTTATGTATGTGTTTTGCCTGCATGCATATATGTGTATGCCTGGTGCTCAAGGAGGTCAGAAGAGGGCTTCAGAGTCCATGGTACTGGAGTGACACATCGCTGGGAACCAAACCTGGACCCTCTGTAAGAGCAGCATGTACAGTTACTCAGGCTGGCCTTAATCTCGCTCTGCTTGCCCAGGCTAGCTAGTTGGGTTTGAAATTGGGACCCTCCTCCCTCAACCTCTAAACTGCACCAGTTGTCGGCTTGTATCCCCTAGCTGCTTGGTGCCAGTGGTTTTTTTTTGTTGTTGTTGTTTTGTTTTTTGTTTTAATTTTCTGAGAGAGGGTTTTTCTACGTAACCTTGTGTGCTGGCTAGTTTTATGGCAACTTGACACAAGCTAAAATCATTTGAGAGGAGGGAACCTCAGCTAAGAAAATGCCTCTATAAAAATCAGGCTGCAAACAAGCCCGTAGGCCACTTTCTTAGTGATTAATGGGGGAGGGCCCAGCCTCTTGTGGGTGGGGCTACCTCTGGGCTAGTGGGCCTGGGTTCTCTAAGAAAGGAATCTGCTGGTTGGTGGTGGAATTCCAGCCCCCAGGCGGCAGAGGCAGGCAGATCTTTGAGTTCGAGGCTAGCCTGGTCTACAGAGTTCCAGCACAACCAGGGCTACACAAAGAAACCCTATCTTGAAATGCACCTCCCCGTGAAAAAAGAAAGTAGTCTGGGCAAGCCATGAAAAGTAAGTCAGTAAACAACACCCTTTCATGGCCTCTGCATCAGCTCCTGCCTCCAGGATCCTGTCCTGACTTCCCTTCCATAGATAATGAACAGTGATCTGGAAGTGTAAGCCAAATAAACCGTTTCCTCCCCAGTTTGCTTTTGGTCATAATGTTTTATCATAGCAATAGTAACCCAAAGTAAGACACCTTGTCTGTTCTAGAACTCCTTAGATCAAGATGGCCTTGATTCATAGGATCTACCCACCTCTGCCTTCTAAGTGTTGGGATTAAACGTCACTGTGCCTGATTAAAAAAAATCATCAGGATAATATCAGAAACTAACTAATAGGAGTTGATTCTCTTCTTCCACCATGTGGATCCTGGGGATTGAACTCACATCATTAGACTTGGCAACAAGTGCCTTTACTTGAACTATCTCACCGGTCCAAAGTCTGCATTTATATGGATTTGAATTCATGGCCTTCTGTCTAGTAGCGTATAAAGTACTGCTGTCATTATTTATACTGCCGAGCAGATGATTATGTTGTCAGAATCCTGGTCTATGTGTCTAAGTCCTGGGGTCTACGTTCTTTTGATCTGCCATGTTGTTCTGTGAATATGCTTTGGTTCTCTGCTACAACAAGACATCAATCTTCCCAGTTCCTAGAATCAGCCGGTACTCCATTCTGATTCTGGCATGGGAGTGTAGTTAATAGAGAGAGCGTGCCTACCATATGCAAGGCCCTGACTTCTATGCTGTACCCACGTAAGGGGGTAAGACAGACTAATGGAAACCACATTTCTCAGAGTGGGAGATGGAAGGTGTCAACGCAGAGGGAGAAAACACAGCACAAATCTTATTCTACTGGATGGGAGTTGGCGATAATCACCCTCATGTTTCTTTGTATCTACAGGCAGGAAATGAATGTAGGGAGTCGAGGAGATGGCTCACCAGTTACAGCACTTGACACTCTTGCAGAGGACCAGGGTTTAGTTCTTGGCATCCATGTGGCAGCTCACAACCAAACATCAATAACTCTAGTCCAGGGGATCCAGCACCCTCTGCTGGCCTCTGTAGACACTGCACACATATGGTGCACAGCCAGTCATGCAATCAAAACACATATACATAAAATAAACCTAAAAAATTTTAAAATTGAATTATAATTTTTCTTATTTTTTAAGCATCACAGAAACTGCTTCAAAAGGACTTCCCACTTGTTGGCTGTGGGGCTCAAAGTGGATGCAAAGCACCTGCGCACTCAGGCATGTCCCGAAGGTGGATAGTCACCATTGTTGCTGCTGCAATCCTCACTCTTTGGAAGAGGAAGCTGAGGAGGTGGAACCCCTCTGCCAGGCCGGAAGTTAGGTACCTCTCACTATAGGGAGCTGTATTTCCTGTGCCCTGGGTGTGTTAAGATCATACCTTAAGAGGACAGGTGTCATGTCTGGAATCCTTGGAGGCGGAGAGAAGGCTGTGGTTAGGGTCGCTAGACCAGAGGCTGACTCGAGCCATTTGCTCAGAAAAGTCCAGAGCTTTTCTGTCTTAGGGTTTCTTCTTTCTTCCTTCCTTCCTTCCTTCCTTCCTTCCTTCCTTCCTTCCTTCCTTTCCTTCCCTCCCTCCTTCCTTCTTTCATTTTTCTTTTCTTTTCCCCCTGAGACATAGTTTCTTTGTGTAACAGTCCTAGCTGTCCTAGAACTACTGGAACTCGCTCTGTAGACCGGCTGGCTTTGAACTCACAGAGATCCGCTGACCTCTGCCTCCCAAGTGCTGGGATTAAAGGCAAGTACCACCACTGCTAGGGTTTCTATTGCTGTGATGAAGCACTATGACCAAAAGCAAATTGGGGAAGAAAAGGTTTATTTGGCTTACACTCCTACATCTAAGGAAGTCAGACAGAAACTCAAACAGGGCAGGAACCTGGAGGCAGAAGTTGATGCAGATGCCATGGAGGGGTGCTGCTTATTTGCTTGCTCCTCATGGTTTGCTCAATCTGCTTTCTTATAAAACCCAGGACCACCAGCCCAGGGGTGGTCCCACCCACAATGGGCTGGGCCCTCCCCCATCAATCACTAATTAAGAAAATGCCCTACAGGTTTACCTCTGTGGGATTTTTTTTTTCCTGGTTTTTCAAGACAGGGTTTCTCTGTGTATATTTGGAGCCTGTCCTAGGACTCACTCTGTAGACCAGGTTGGTCTCGAACTCACAGAGATTCACCTGCCTCTGCCTCCTGAGTGCTGGAACTAAAGGCGAGTGCAGCCGCCCCTACCACCTGATCATAGGGAGGCATTTTCTCAATCAAGGCTCCGTCTTTTCTGATGATGGTAGCTTGTGACAAGTTTATATAAAACTAACCAGTAGAGGTTCTAACTGGGAGATGACACAGACCAGCCCTCAGAGATCCGAGTCTGATGGGGAGATAAATCCTGCTCTTTGGGAATGTTCTTCTGAGGTTCGACCCTCAGGAGTCACTATTTCAAGAAGGGAGATACGGTCGGGCTCTCAGGAAATGTTTGGTAATAATCTTCCAACAGCGTAGCACTTCCAGGTTTACAAAGTTAAAAAAAAATATATGCACGCGGGGCATCAGGTGCTACACACGGGCAATCTCAGTGCTTTGAGAAGAAGGTAGGTGGACCGAGAGTACAAGTTCGTCCTTGCCTCCGGTACAGCATCCCTATCACAGCAAAACAAAGTAAGCCAGCACCACCACTCTCACCACCAATACAAAGCAGTTTTCCAGACGGTAAGGGAAGAGCATTAATCCAAGTGCAGTTTCTAAGCCTGGGGCTCTACGCTAACTACAGTTCTGTGTGCTTTTCCAAAAGCCTGGTCCAGCATGATGGAGTAGGTTTGGTGAGTGGTTTCTTCCTGGTCTCAACTGCCGATCGCAGGAAAAGACAACTGAAGGTATTCCTCGACCAAAACTTCTCTTAACTTCCAGCCCTTTCAAGATGTGAGCTCAGACCTTTCTAGAAAGCTCCCAGGTATCTGGTGACCATAGCAACTCAAACTAAACTCTGCGGCCGCAAGCCTCGCCCACTGCTTTAGGGTCGCGCCTGTTGATTTGCTCCGCCCGTTAGCCAATGACCGGTGAAGCGGGCTGTGTTCCGGGAGTTCAATGGCCAGCGATGGGCGGGGAGGCGGGAAGAGAGCAGGGGAGGGCGGAGCCAGGCGGCCGGGACGATGCGTGTTTCCGGCTCCGCTGCGGAAGGCCAGCGAGAGGAACCGTTGGGCCCGACTCGAACCGTGCGGAGCGCGGGCATCGCCGAGCGCGAGTGCGGAGCTCGGAGTGCAGCGAGATGGGCGGGGAACAGGAGGAGGAGCGCTTCGACGGCATGCTGCTGGCCATGGCGCAGCAGCACGAGGGCGGCGTGCAGGAGGTAAGCGGTGTGGCCCGTGCCCCGGCTCTTCTCCGCTGTGGATCGCCGAGACCTCCCCCACCCCGGCCTCGCGGGTCCCCGAATCCCTGTAGCTGGTCCGCGCGCCCCAACTTCCGGTCCGCCCACCCCACGGGCGAAGTATCACTCCCACGCCATCAGCGCCCGGCACCTGGCCCCCAAGAGCAATCTCGTCCCAGAGTGACCCCAAAGCATCCCGCATCCGTTCTGGGCTCCACGCGTGCTTCTGCTTGCATTTTAGTGATTAATCACTAGGGCATCCCAGGACCGACTCTCCCAGGCGTGATTTCCATCTTAACCAGAAGTGAAGCCTACCTATCACACACTGCGTGGGGTAGTGAGAACCGAGGTGAAGTCAGCACGTGGTCTCTTTAAACTTGAATCGGGGAAGTGAACCGGAGACCTGTAGACGGCTCGGTTGCCTTCTACGGGGTTAAGCGTTCCGCATGGTCTAGACTCAGTCTGTGAGGTGAAAAGTGGGAATGCCAGTTCTTGGTTTTGGTTTTATGAGTCAGGGTCTAACTGTGTATCCCTGGCTTGCCCAGAACTGTTAGCTAGACTAAGGTGACTTCCAATTCAGGGTCATCCTCCTGCCTCTGCCTTCTGAATGCAGATGTACGCCACCCTGCGTGGCTCTTAGTTTTCTTGAATTTTAGGGAAGTAGTACTTTTGAATTCATAAGGCTTGTTCAGGGGCTGGAGAGATGGCTTAGTGGTTAAGAGTATTGCCTGCTCTTCCAAAGGTCCTGAGTTCAATTCCCGGCAACCACATGGTGGCTCACAACCATCTGTAATGAGGTGCCTTCTTCTGGCCTGCAGAATATTGTATACATAATAAATAAATAAATATTTAAATATTTAAAAAAAATAAGGCTTGTTCATCAAGTGTTTGCCATTATCGTGTACAAGACACAGAAGGCTGGACCCTGGGGATGCAGACACAGCCGGAGACCAAGCCTTGCCTTCATGGAGTTACTTGCGTACAAAGAGAACTTCTTGCTTTCAAAAAAAATATTAGTCAGGTGTGCCTTTAATCCCAGCACTGGAGAGGCAGAGGCAGGTGGGGAAGGTGGATATTTTGAGTTTGAGGTCAGCCCAATCTACACAGCTAATTCTAAGATAGCCGGGGCTATTTAGAGAAGAAACTCTTGAAAAAAACAAAACCAAATTAATATAATTGGGTGTTTGTGTCAGGAAAACTGTGGGGTCAGTTCTCTCCTGCCACCTGTATGTGGGTTCATGATCTTAGGTTGCCAGGCTCTTGAGGTAGTCACTGTTTACCCAATGAGCATTTTAGAAGTATACCTCAGGGCGCCGGTTGCACGCCTTTAATCCCAGCACTCTGGAGGCAGAGGCAGGTATATCTCTGTGAGTTCAAGAGCTAATTCCAGGACAGGCTCTAAAACCACAGAGAAACCCTGTCTCAAAAAACAAACAAAAAAAAGTAAGTATACCTTAGGATTTGAATGATGTACATAACTGTTATTCTGGTACTGGGAAGGAAGAGGCAGAATTACTACAAGTTAGAGGCTAGCCTGCTCTATATAAGCAAGTTCTTGGCCAGTCAGGTACATAGTGAGACCCCCCCAAATATATAGCCCATAGGTGATGTTGAGTGACCAGACCTAGTTATCCCCATGGGTGTGGTTTATGATCCACAAAGATACATATGCTGTTAATTTTTTTTTTTTGGTTTTTTTTCTCAAATGGAAATACAGGCAGAGGTGGAAAAGCCTGTGGTGGTTCTGACAGTACTTTTGATTCTACAAGTACCCGAGGGTCAGAGAGTGACAGGTTTACCCGAAATCAGACCCGAAGTCCCTCACCTAGATAGGCTGCTTTCGTCTGTCGCTGGGGGTGGGTTTTCATTTAACCTCCCATTAGGTCTTAGGGTTACTGTACTGCGTTGAAACACCATGACCAAAAGCATCTTGGGGAGGAAAGGATTTATTTCACTGACAACTCCAAAAGCAGTGCGGACAAGATCCTGGAGGCAGGAGCTGATGCAGAGGTCATGAAGGGGTGGTGCTTACCTGCCTGCTCCTAACGGTTTACTCAGCCTGCTTTGTTAGAGAACTTAGGACCATCATGGGGGGGGCACCCACAATGTGCTGAGCCCTCCCACATCAGTCAGTAATTAAGAAAATGCTCTGCAGGCTTCTGGGGTGGGGGTAGCCCAGCCTTATTGAGGCATTTTATCAACTGAGGCTTACTCCTCTCCTGATTTTAGCCTATGTCAAGTTGACAGAAAATCAGTCACTACACATTCCAAGTATTTCTCTAGGTGCTTCTGTTGACCGAGGACTTCTGAATCCCTCCAAGTGGAAGAGAGTGTCAGACCTGCAAATGTGAACTGTGGTGATATTTTGTTTGTGCTTTAACAAATACAGCTTACCTGAAGATCAGAGAAGCGGAGCAGCCAGTCACTAGTTCTTGCCTCTACCCAATCCTCAGGCCGGAAGGGTGATCCTCTCTGTATGAATCCTTGGACTGATTCCTGATCTTCTGTATCCTCTTGACTTATATTCCTCTCTCTGCCTAGCCATATCCCTTCCTGTCTCCTCCTCCCTAGTGCTGGGATGAAGATGTGAGGCATCACCACCTGTCTCAGTTTCTCTTTGAGACTGGCTCAATGTCCTGTAGCACGATTAATAAAAACCCACAGGTAGAAATTGGGGTTCTACTTGAAGGTCAGAAAAGCGAAACAGCCAGCCATTGGTTCTTACCTTGACCTGAGTCTGAAATGGTGATCTTGCCTCCAGCAATCTCAGAATGAGACTGTGTGTGAGAGCTGTCTCCTCCCGTTTTAAATTCCTCTCTAGTGCTGGGATTAAAAGTGTGCACCGCTACCACCCGGTTTCTATGGCAAACTAGTGTGGCTACTGGGTTTAAAGGTGTGTGTGTCACCACTGCCTGGTCTGTAAGGCTGACCAGTGTGACTGTTTTACTCCCTCAATTTAATGCCAGCTTTATTTATTAAAATACAAATGAAATACCACTACAATCTTCAGTAGCCCAGTGTAACCTTGAACTCAGAGATCCATCTGCTGCCTCCTGAGTGCAGGATTAAAGGTGTGTGCCACCACTGCCTGACCTCTATGGCTAATTAGTGACTTGCTCCACACTGATCAGGCAAACTTTGTTACAGCACTAACATCATCACAGTGAAAAGCCTCCTTGTCTCCATTCCTCTAAACTAACAAAATGGGTTTGGGAGTGAGTTCACTTTCTGTTTTAATGAATATAAAGTACCTAGAAGTAGGGATTTCACAGTGGGGTAAGTTCTTACGTTAAATTTAGACCCATTGATGAACCTTGAAGACATTTATGCTAAGTGAAATAAGAAAGGACAAACACTGCCATGCATCATGGCGCACACCTTTAATCCCAGCGCTCAGAAGGTAGAGGCAGGCTGATCTCTGAGCTCAAGGCCAGCCTGCTCTACACGGCGAGTTCCAGGACAGCCAGGACTACACAGAGAACCCTGTCTCAAAACAGCAAAAAGCTGAGGATGTCCATGGAGAGTCCGATGATAACAGTGAATCTCAGAACATCTCAGCTCAGCAGTCCGGTGCAGCGCGAACGACTCTGGCTGCCTAGGATCGCCAGTTATCATCACCTGTGCACATAGCCCAGGAAAGACCACATAGATTCAGTTTCTACTCCGTGCATGCTGCTGTATCAGAGTGAAGTCTAAACCCTAAGGTGCCTACCTTAGGTCATCAGCTGCTGAGCTTTTTTAGGAAGTCTGCCATCCGCTAGCCCATCTCTCCTGTGCTAGACACTCCCAAGGGCTCACTGTCACCAAAGGAGAGAGTGAACTGAACACCAGCCTTGCTCTCGGCTTCCCGAGCACCATCTGCCCCAAGCTTGTGCTTTAAATTACACCAACAGGAAAAACAGCTAGAACAACACTGGGGAAATAAAAATCACCCTCCGCTCTTTTGAGATGGCGTCCCACTGGATAGCTGAGGCTGACCGTGAACCCGTGGTCCTCCTCCCTCAGCCTCCTGAGTGCTACCACACACAATTACTATCCTTACTTTATTTTTTAAATTATCTAGCTGGGTATGATGCTGCACACTTAATTACAGCACTTGGGAGGCAGGGGCAGGTGAATTGAGTTTGAGACCAGCCAGGGCTATGTAGTAAGATCCTGTCTCAGAAACAACAGGGGTAAAGAGATGGCTAAGTTATGAGCCCGTACTGCTCTTCCAGAGGACCCGAGTTCGATTCCCAGCATTCAGCGTCAGACAGCTCACAACTGCCTGTCACATGAGCTTCAAGGGGATTCCTGCTCTGGCCTTTGTGAGCTGGTCTTTCTGTGCCGGATGCTCCTATGAAGATTCACTTATTTTTACTGTGTGTGTGTGTGTGTGCCTGCATGTGTGCGAGTGCACTGTGTGTTTCTGCTGCCATGGACACTAGAGGAGGATGTTGGATCTGAAGTTACTGATGAGTGTGAGCGACCATCTCAGTGCTGGGAACTGAATCCAGGTTCTTTTGCAAGAGCAGGAAGTGCTCTTCATGGTTCAGTCACCGATCGAGTCCTGTCCTAATCCCTAATTAATCCTGAGTGCTGAATTAACGGTGTCTAACACCACCATTCAACATCTGTGCGTGCAGCGGTTAGATGACAGCTTTCAGGAGCTGTTTCTTCTACTGTGGGTTCTGAGCAGTGGAGCCCAGGCTGTCAGGCTTGCCTGACAGGGCCCTAACCAGTGAGCCATCTCTAGACCTCTTGATGGGCTTTACTGTCTAACGATGAAGGCTTGGTTCAGGTATTTGAAGTCCTGAATGTAGAGGAAGCATGTCTGACTGGTCCAGCCTCGCTATGAAGGGGAATGTGTACATATACACATAAGAAATGAGTTTGTGTCTTACACTGAAGGTCCTGGCAGAAGGGGCTGTGGGGCTTGGTGGGGAGGCTGGCTGTTAGGGGAGAGGTTCAGAGGTAATGCTCAAGTTCAAATTCTCTCCTAAACTAGAACATTGTCTACATCCTGCGCTCCAGGTCTCAGCCTCTCCCTCTGTCTTTCAGCTTGTGAACACTTTCTTCAGCTTTCTTCGACGCAAAACAGACTTTTTCATTGGAGGAGAAGAGGGGATGGCAGAGAAGGTGAGTCCTGGGGACCCCTTTTCCTTGAGTGGGTCTGTAGCTGGCAAGGGAGACTGACCTGGCTTATCTAAGCTGGAGCAGAATGCCAGTAGAGTGGGGCTGGGGAGGGGAGCATCACGGAGGCCCCTCTCCTGGCTGCGTCCTCTGCTCATAAACTTCCTATGGTTCTTGAGCAGTTTCCTGGATGTCAGCCACACCCCCATTTTGTGGATGAGGAGGTCAACTTGGGTGTTTTACATTCTTCAGAGTCCTGGGCTGAGCTATAGAAACACCATGGAGACAGTCTGCTATAGGCTTGCTTTCTGTCTCCGAATCACCCTCCGGCCCCACAAGGTCTTATCTGGGAGATGAATGGACAGACATTTTAATTTCAAGCTTAAAACCAGGCATAGTGGTGCATGCCTGTAGTCTTAGTACTGAATTTGAGCCAGCCTGTGCTACATAGTGAATTTAGATCTATGATATGAGACCCCATCTCAAAAAAGAAAGCAAAAATTAAAATATTACAGACACAGGCCAGGCCTTTAGTCTCAGCATTTAGAGGGTGGTGGTTCAGGGCCATCCTTGGCAACCTGGGCCACATCACTAGATCCTTGTCAGATAACTCTGCTACCCTTTCCTCCAGGTTATAATGAACTGTTACCTCAGACCCATTAAAATGGCTTCCATCAGAAAGACAGGAAAAGCTTGCTTCTGTGGAGGCCGAGGCAGGAGGGTGGCTTAAACCTGCAAGTTTGAGACTAGGCAGGTACACATTTAAAAAGAGACCATAACAGCTGGAAATAAGTGTTGGCAAAGATGTACAGAAGTTGGAATCACCGTGAACAGCCATTGGGGATGTCAGGTGGTCCATCTACTTGTGGCAAAGAGCCTAGTGGCTCCTCGAGTGTAAAAATAGAGTTGCCGTGCCCAGCGGGTCCATTTCTGGGCAAGGTAGAGAAGATTTGCTTGCACATGCCTATGTTCCTGGTAACGGACATTATTTAGAATGAGCAGAGGCAGGAGGGGCCTGGAGAGGGCTGGCCGCGGTTGCCAAGGGCCTGGAGAGGGCTGACTTTCTCCCAGCCCTCATATCAGGTAGTTCACAGCTGCCTGAAACCAGCATCACGGGATCTCATGCCCTCTCCTCACCTTCCTGCCTACTTGGACTCAGATGTGTATACCAACTCAAAGATACACATACACATAATTAAGAGTTTTTGTTTTGTTTTCTTTGGTTTTGTTTTGGTATTTTGAGACAGGGTTTCTCTGTGCAGCTTTGGTGCCTGTCCTGGAACTCGCTCTGTAGATCAGGCTGGCTTCAAACTCACAGAGGTCCACCTGCCTCTGCCTCCCTTTGCCTCCCGAGTGCTGGGATTAAAGGTGTGCCCCACTACTCACTATCTCCCGGCGTCGGGGGTTTTTGTTTGTTTGTTTGTTTGCTTTTTTTTTTAATCTGTTTTTTGAGCCGGCTTCTCTGTTTAGTCCTGGCCCTACTGGAACTCTCTTCTGTAGACCATGCTAGCCTCAAATATGGAGATCTGACTGCCTCTGCCTCCAGAGTACTGGGGTGAAAGGCGTGTACCAGTGCCACCATGCCCAGCCTGAGATCCTAAAGCAAATCCTAAAAGCAAATAAAAAGCCCAATCCTTTGACAGACCACTCAAGTCAAATACTTGCCCAAACTGAGGGGTTTGCTAAGAGCTCATGAGACTGGGAACTTGGGGGACAGTGCTTCGTGTATTCTTCTACTTTGTATTTTATTATGAGAAACTGGGAGGCACTCAGGAGGCAGAGGTAGGGGCAGGAGAGGATCTCTCTGAGTTTGAGAGTCGTAGTAGAGAGTTCTAGGACAGTTCACACACACACATATATAGGAATAGCTATACAGAAGCAGAGCATATGGCAGGGTGTGAAGGTGGCACCTACACACACATACACAGAGAGACATGAATAGCCGTGTAGAAGCAGAGCGAATGGCAGGGTGTGAGGGTGTGGTGCCTAGACACGCGCCGTGCACACACGCGCGCACACATGCGCACACACAAACACACACACGCACGCATGCATGCATGCATGCACGCACACACAAATAACCATATAGAAGCAGAGCGGATAGCAGGGTGTGGTATCTCCGTACCCTCTGTAGACTTGCTTTCCTCCCAGGATCTTCATGCTCAGGCTCAGCAGCGAGGAATGGTCCAAGCTCCATCATTTAGGGGATTGCATGTGTGAGCGTTTGCGGATGACTGCTGCATCATTGGCTGTCAACCACTTCAGTTCACAGGTTCTCCCCGCTGCCTTCCTCCACTGGGGAGGGGGTTTGTAAGATCCAGCCTCAGCTCTTGCTGAGTCTTCCTAGCAACCAACAGCCAGTCCTGAGCCATGAGACAGGATTCTGACAGACATGGTTTCAGTCTGACAGAAGATGCACCCGTCCCTCTGGAAATACCAAGGACTTAGGAGCTTGTGTCGGGAACCTGGTCAAAGGTTTCTTGCTGTCGCTGTCGCTCACATCCCCCTTGTTGGTGTAGTGTGTTTTGCTCTATAGATTGCTTTTCTTCTCTAGAACTCATTTTGCTTAGACAGGAAGGACAAAATGGTGGGTGTTCTCTCGGCACTGTCAGTGGTTGGCCATGCCTGCGCCTACCGTTCAGTGCTATTCTACCATCTTTCTTGTGTCTGGAAGCGTCTGTCACTGTTCACTCCTGCAGGAGGAGCCCGCACTGCTGCTCTCAGAATGACTGCTAGGTTTCCAAGGTGGCCTGTGAGGTGGGTTTTTGCTCTACTGTTAGAACTCAAGGATTTGCTGGGCGCTGGTGGCGCACACCTTTAATCCCAGCACTGGCAGAGGCAGGTGGAGCTCTGTGAGTTTGAGGCTAGCCTGGTCTACAGTGCAAGTTCCAGGATAGTCAGAGATATACAGAAAAACTCTGTCTCAAAACCTCCCCCCCCCCCAAAAAAAAAAAAAAAAACAAAAAACAAAAGCAAATTCACAGGCTTGGGTAAACATGTTCCAGGGTTGTTACCAAGTCAAATCACGAGGGGAATCTGTGTCAAAGGACACAGGCCAGTTTGGCTATTTTTTTTTTTTCCTTTTTTGGAGAAAGGGTTTCTCTGTGTAGCTTTGGAGCATGTCCTGAAACTCACTGTGTAGACCAGACTGGCCTGGAACTCACAGAGACCCACCTGACTGCCTCCCGAGTGCTGGGATTAAAGGCGTGTGCCACCATTCCTAGCCCAGTTTGACTTTTGATACTAGCATTAGATTCCATCTCAGCCCTGGCCCCTTGTGAACTGCTGTCAGCTTCCATCGTGGGAGTTTGTCATGCTATTGTCACTGTCACCATGCTCCTAGATCCCTCTACTTGCTTAGGTGACTGCCTCCTCCTTTTTGTTTGTCCTTGGCGGTTGGTTCTTTGTCTTATAAGTACTTGTGTGTGGGACTGGGGACTAACCCTTAGACTAGGTGCCATGCTAGGTGATTGTTATGCCATTGAGGTGTATCTATCCTCACCCCCCGTCCCAGTCTTGATATGGAGAGCACAGTAGCCTCAAACATGACCTTCCCTCTTCTGCTTCCGGAGTGCTGGGACCACAGGAGTGCAGCCGCCACACCAGGCCGGGTCACTGATTCTTCAGAAAAATTCTCTAAATTGTGTAAATGTTTGAACAGAGGTACTTCCCAGTTAGCAGCTGAGTGAAAGGTGTTGTGTAAAATTATTGTGCATTCAGGAAGGTGGTTGAGGTGTTTGAGATGCTGCAGAGAGAGCTCAGTCACGATCCAGCTTCAGAGGATGCGAAGCCCAGCCCTCCTGATTCCTCTCAAGTGAGGAAGGAGCTGATGACAAAGTTAGATGCTGTTCAGGGGCCTTGTTCTTCAGAAGACAGGGATCTTGGTGAGAAACAGGAAATGTGGCTTGAAAGCCTCATTGGGGCTAGTCGTGGACGGAACAAGGCTGTCCCAAGTAAAGGGAGCAGCAAATAGCAGGTGCAGAGCTGTAGAAGTCACTGAGAGAAAAGGTTGCATGCCCGCACCCTCTCTGCTGCTTTGCAGGCCGGATGAAAGGACCTGAGGCTGAGTGTCATGGCTGCAAGCTGGGGAGCAGTGGGCATTCTGTGGGCATTCCGCTGCTGCTGGAGCTCGCAGAGGGAGACAGCTTGGCCTAAAGCAGCCAGTGTCTTAAGACTGGTACCAAGTGGGTTTTCATAGATGATGCTTTGCTCTGACCTTGGGCACTGTTGTCACTCAAAATGAGGAGCTCCGAAGGAGGAAAAGGATGCCAATGAGGGTGCTGGTTTGTGGGATGGGTCAGTGTGACAAGCTTTCTTGTTGACTGTCTTTGAATTGCCAGTCCCCAAATGACATGGAGAGTTAATTATGAAAGCTTGATCTTAGCTTAGGTTTTTTTCCACCTTGCTCTTAAATTAATCTGTCTGTAGTAATCTACATTCTGTCATGTGACTCAGTTACCTCTGCTCTGTGCTGTATGTCCGCCTTGTTCAGTGTCTTCCCTGGTGTCTCCACTTCTCTCTTCTTCCCAGAGTTCTCTTTCTCCCCAGAAACCCTGCCTGTTCTCTCCTGCCTAGCTATTCGCCATTCAGCTCTTTATTAAACCAATCACAGTGACACATCTTCACAGTGTACAAATACCCTACAACAGTAAGGGTGGAGAGAAGCCAGGGTGACTCTGCCTGTCCCTTAGGTGAGGGCCTGCCGGTGTGGACCTCTTCCACCCCAGCTCCAGGCGTCTCTTCGCTGAGACCTCTTGATCTTCCCCTGGGGCCCGAGAGACCGCTTGGAAGTTGAGAAAGGGAAGGGGTCAAGTATGCCTCTCCAACCCAGTCTGGGAAGGGAGAAAGATGAGGGTAGGTGGGGCCGAAAGACAGAATCAGCAGGACCCCATCTTTGAGCATCCCTGATCAGAGGCGTACCTCTGTTGTCCACTGCTTGAATGTATTACGAGACTCTTAAGCCTTCGGGTTGGGTGTTAAGTCTGCCCTGCCAGACTAGGAACCATCCTTGTCCCTGTCAGCTCTGTCAGGAAAACACCTGTGGGGGCTGGAGAGGTGGCCCAGGTTAAGAGCACTGGCTGCACTTCCAGAAGTCCTGAGTTCAATTCCCAGCAACCACATAGTGACTCACAACCATCTGTAATGAGATCTAGTGCCCTCTTCTAGCCTGCAGGGATACACGCAGGCAGAGCACTGGATACATAATAAATAAACAAGTAAGTAAATAAACGAATATTTAAAAAAGACCTCACTTTCCCATTTGCCAGCCTGTGTGTGACTCCCCACCATGTGTCAGTGACTGAAGCTTGACTTGTGACCTCCACAGCCTCTGCGCAGAGGCCACTTCTACCGTGTCTTTTGGTGGGAGGGGCCTGGGAAGAAAGGTTAGAGGCTGCTATGGTTGGCCTTTGCCTGGTGGCTCCTGCTGCCCTTTTTTAACCTCTCATGGCTAGGAAGTAATAGGACAAGTGGATTGTGACATGATTTATGGGGCTGGAAGAGGGGAGGACCCTGTTCCTGCCCCTCCTTGACCAGTGATTGTCAAATGGCTTGAGTTCAAGGTCCCCCTGATTAGAAACTGGGGGTGAGGCCCTGTGGTGGAACAACCTCTGCTGCAGTTGCTCCATGACCTGTTTCTCTCTACAGTGGCGCGGCCTCTGCGTGCCTCATTGCACTCATTCCCACCGTTACTCTCAAACTTCCTGATGCTTTGGTTAAGCTACTCAGGGCGGCATGGGGCTGCGGGGGCGGTCACAGATGAATGAGAGTCTGGGAGCATTTGGCAGGACTTTGGATGTGAGAGGCCATGGGTGACTTCAGAGGCTACACCCTCCTTCCATCTTAGGTGTGGAGGTGCCTGGCAGATGGTTCATTGAGCTCTGATCACGGGGTGGCTGTTCCAGGAGACCTCAGGTGTGCACTTTGTATCGAATGTGGGAGACCACAGAAAACTGTATTTTCTGAGGGTCTGTTCAGAACCTGCTAGTTAAACTCGAGACATTTGAGCTGGTTCTGGAGGCTGGCCGGTGAGACAAAGACCCCATTCTAGGTGAGAGCAGCATCTGCCGAGGCCGCCTTTAGAGAGAGATAGGGATTGCTCAGGGTCGTAGTTCAGACCTGTGACAGGTGCCATGAGGGTAGCCCTGGGTGGCAGACATCTAGATGGTTTTAGGGTTGAAGCATCATGGGAGGCTCCCTCAGTGGACATGAAACAACTTGAAATCAGAAGCTCTCTGTTTAGGAAGGGAAATAATCTCTTCCCTTGATGGAGTGCTGCCTTCTGGGGTTGTGCCTAAGATGGATATAGGCAAGAAGAGAGACGGAACAGGAAGTGTAGACCTGTGTGCTAGGGGAGGCTTCCTAAGGGGGCTGAGCGTGAGTTCTGCTTGCAACAGAAACAGCTACCAGCCCCGTCCACCGGTGCACAGCTATGTACCTGGCAGCAGTTGCAAGGTAGAGGCGGGCAGGGCTTTGTCCCTAGGCCTTAGGACACTGCTGCCCTCTGCTCTGATGTTTCACTGCCCTCCCTAGCTCATCACACAGACATTTAACCACCACAACCAGCTGGCACAGAAGGCCCGGAGAGAGAAGCGAGCTCGGCAGGAGACTGAGCGTCAGGAGAAGGCAGAGCGGGCAGCCAGGCTGGCCAAGGAGGCCAAGGCAGAGACCCTGGGGCCGCAGATCAAGGAGCTGACTGATGAGGAAGCAGAGAGACTGCAGCTGGAGATTGACCAGGTGAGGCTGGGCTTCCACCTCTGCCCCATCCCTGACTCTATTGGCCCTGGGAAGTAGGGCTCTGTCCCACCTGTGTGCCCTGTGTGCCTTTTGCTGCAGAAAAAGGATGCCCAGAATCATGAGGTCCAGCTCAAGAATGGCAGCCTTGATTCACCAGGGAAGCAGGTAAGATAGATTAGCAGGGGCATGGGCATCAGCTTCCTCCCTTCTACAGAATTCCCTTGTCTCCTTCCCCTGCCCTCAACCTTCAAGGTCGCACCCCAAAGACGTGGAAAACATAGAACAGAGCCAGTGTGGTGGCTCACACCAGTAATCTCAGCACTTGGGGGGCTGAGGCAGAAAAATTGATGTAAATTTGAGCTATATAGTGAGAACCTATCTCAAAAGAAATTAATATTTTTTTCAACCCAGGCATAGTGGCAAAAACCTTTAATCCCAGCACTCAAGAGACGGGGCAGGCGGATCTCTGAGTTCCAGGCCAGCCAGGGTTATGTAGAGAGACACTGTCTATAATGATGATGATGGTGATAATCTTTTTGTTAATGGCTTTAAGACTGGGACAATAAACCAGGCAGTGGTGGCGCACACTTTTAATTCCAGCAGGGAGGAAGCAGCAGGTGGATCTCTGTGAGTTCG
The DNA here is from genome assembly GCF_982192425.1 of Myodes glareolus. Taxonomy (NCBI): domain Eukaryota; kingdom Metazoa; phylum Chordata; class Mammalia; order Rodentia; family Cricetidae; genus Myodes; species Myodes glareolus. The sequence goes on from NC_142028.1 coordinate 61,144,820, forward strand.
AGGCCAGCCTGGTCTACAGAGTGAATTCTAGGACACCCAGGGCTACACTGAGAAATCCTGTCTTGAAAAATCAAAAAATAAAATAAAAGACTGAGACAAGAATACCCGCAAGTGGGCTGAGAAGATGGCTCAGTGGTTAGGAATACTTGTTACTTGTGCAAGGGTCCCAGGTTTGGTTCTCAGCACCCATGGTGTCTCACAACCATCTCTAACTTCAGTTAGATGCCCTCTTCTGTACTCTGAGCACCAGGAATGCACATGGTGCACACACATACATGCAAACAAAACATTCATACACTTAAAATATTTCTTAACATGCTCACAAGTCAGAGGGCACCATGAAGGGTGGGCTAAGGGGCAGTGAACTCCACCATATCCTTTGTCACATGACACACTTTGAGCCCTTCTGGCAGAGATCAGACCTGTGTTTTCCTTTGGTTCTCAGTGGCCCAGAGTGTGTGGGTCTGCCATGCTTAGGTCTGCTTTCTGTTCTGTTTGTTTTTTTGTTTTTTGAGACAAGGTTTCTCCATAACTTGAAACTAGCTTTGGAGACCAGGTTGGCCTTGAACTCACAGAAATTCACCTGCTACTGCCTCCCAAATGCTGGGATTAAAGGTGTGCGCCCCCACCACCCAGTGTAGGTCTGCTGTCTTGTGACTGTTTTGTTCAGTGGCAGTTCTGGGCCTGACTTGGTGGAAGTCTGGTCTGTCAGGTAAGTCACTGAACACCCTGACTATGAGCAGGATGCTGACGAGGAGGATGAGGAGGAAGATGAGAAGGACAAAGGGAAGCTGAAGCCCAACCTAGGCAATGGAGCTGACCTGCCCAACTACCGCTGGACCCAGACCCTGTCGGAACTAGATCTGGCAGTGCCCTTCCGAGTCAGCTTCCGGCTGAAGGGGAAGGACGTGGTGGTGGACATTCAGCGGCGGCACCTCCGGGTGGGCCTCAAAGGACAGCCGCCAATCATTGATGGAGAACTGTACAATGAAGTAAAGGTGGAGGAGAGCTCATGGCTCATCGAGGATGGCAAAGTGGTGACGGTGCACCTGGAGAAGGTAGGGGAGGCCCAGCCTAGCCTGGTGCTTTCTGCGGGGCGGCTGCTGACTCCCAGCTTAGCCTGGGTGCTCACTGGAAGGGGGGGCTGCTGACTCCCAGCCTAGCCTGGGTGCCAACTGCCTGGAGGAGCCTGCTGACTGTGGGGAGAGACCAGCTGACTCCCCAAGGCTCCCATAGGCCCTTGGGGGCCTATTCCTCACTCTGCCCTTGTTTTGTAGTCAGGAAACAGTGTCAGTTCAGCTTGGCGCAGGGTGGGCGGAGTCAGGCTGCGCAGTCTTCTGTGCTGAGCTTTTCTTCCCATCATGCTGGCGCATGGGTTCAGTGCCATACATGCCTGTGCACCTACTGTGTGTCAGGCACTGTTCTAAGGATGGAGAACAGTGAACAAACATAGAAGTCCATATTGTCTTCTAGACTGCCTTCCTAGAGGTAGGGTATTTGCTGGGGTAAATGAAGGTGGTGTCTGAAAAAGGCCAAGAGTCCAAGGACAGCTTTCCCTGGCACAGACGGTGGCTTGGCTGCCACTCACTCACCTCTGTGCCCTTGTTCATGGTTTTCCTCCCAGCCAGGATCTCCCTTTTTGTTTTTTTTTTTTCTTCTGTCTTCCTTCTTATTTACTGCTGAAGCCTTAATGCCTAGTCCACCTGTTATCTAGCCTCTCTCCTTGACGCTGAGCGTCCACTGCATGCTTCCTTTCCTGGTGGGTTGATTGGTAACTGTTGCCCTCTGTGTATCTATCTTCCCTGGCCGGACAGAGGTCTGGTTCTTTTGTATCTCTAGCCCGAGCACAGACCTGTGTGGGGCTTGGATACAAGATGTGGATGGGAGTTTAGTTCTAAAAGGGTTGAGGTGTAATTCCTAGGTCAGAGCTTTCCTTCTCCATGGATATCTTCCTTCTCCTCCTCTAAGATCAATAAGATGGAATGGTGGAACCGCTTGGTTACCAGTGACCCCGAAATCAATACCAAGAAGATTAACCCTGAGAACTCTAAGGTGAGTCCTGGTCAGCTGAAGATTTATGGAATTGAGGGGATAGGAGCTCCAGTGTTTTGTTCACCCTCTCCCCGCCTCTCTCTAGCTGTCGGACCTGGACAGTGAGACTCGCAGCATGGTGGAAAAAATGATGTATGACCAAAGGCAGAAGTCCATGGGCTTGCCCACCTCCGATGAGCAGAAGAAACAGGAAATCCTGAAGAAGTAAGCAACTCGGGGATTGCCCTGGGGACTTAGACTGCCCTACCCTCTCCCCCTTCCAGCACGAACCAGTCAAGTTCATGGTTCTATGGCCTTGGCTTGGCTAACCCAACCACTTGCCAGGGTCATCTCCAGGACAAGGCTACCTTAAGAGTAGGGAGCAATAGGTAAGAGGCCGTTATTGCCACCTACTGGAAACTGGTGCCACTGCTGGCACTTCCCACTTCCAGCCTCCAGGGTTGAAATGACCTTCAGCTGAGGCCCACGCAGCTTGGCCCCAGGTCAGGGTTCTGAGGAGGTTAGGCCCAGTGTCAGGACTAGGCTAGGTTGAGATGGACAGCTCACTTCAGTCTTACACTTCTCTTTCCCAGGTTCATGGATCAGCACCCAGAGATGGATTTCTCCAAAGCCAAATTCAACTAGCCTCCCATGTTTGCCTTCCTATACTCTTGGAACTGAACCCCTAAACTTCCTTTCCCACCATTTCCTTGGACCTGGGAACCTTAGGGCTGGGGCAGGCATGGGACTTACCAGGCATGTGAGCTCCAAGGCTTCCCCGGAGATGGGCTGGGTGTTGGGGGTCTCCTCCTCTCCATTTGGCCTGTTACACATTAAAACTATTTACCCTACTTCATCTGTGTCCTTCCTTGAGCCCCTCCCTGCTGCGGCTGGGACTTGGGGTTTTGGCTTCTAGCCTAGATTCTGTTGTGTAGAATTCTACCTACTAGGGCAGGCTCTTCATTCTGGATCTCAGCTCCCTCCATGACTTAGGGGGGATGGCGACACAGGCTTTATTTAGAGACAGGGTTTCTCTGTATCGTGGAATTTACTTTGTAGACCAGGCTGGCCTTAAACTCCGATCTACCTGCCTCTGTCTCCCCACGTGATTAAAGGTGTGTGCTATCACCACCATCTGGCTTGTTTTAGTTTTTATTGTATGTGCACATGTGCTGTAGCACATGTATGAAGTTCAGAGGATAACTTTGTGGATGAGTTCTATGTTTATGTGGACTCCAGAGATGGAACTTGGATTGTCCAGTTTGTGTAAGTGCCTTTCCACTCTGAGCCACCTCACCTGCCACATGTGTGACTCTGAGCAAAAGCTACAGCTTCCCAAAGGGACCCATGATCCAAGAAGTTCTAACAGCAGCTGTGTATTACCAGGAGCCCAGTCTCAGAATTGACTATTTAGACTAGACTGTGCTGAGACAGAAGAGTAATAAAGTCGGGGTGATTGCATGGGTGTGGGAGCTGGGAAGGCAGGGTACAGTCGAGTGGAGCCCCACCGTTTGTCTCTGGCCTGTTCCTCTCAGAGACAGCACTGAGGCAGTAAAGGGCCCAGGAGGCACTTGTGCTCACATCTGGCCCTGGAGCCTCTGCTTCCACTGGAGGGTAGGGGTTATTGAGTGCAGGGGCTGTGCAGGGTAAAGTAAGTATCCAGCTGTTTCGATAAACCCTTTTCTGGGAATGCAAAGCTTCACAAAGCTGTTGGGGAGTTGGTTTCTGGGCCAAGACTAGTATTTAGGGACCATTAACACTTGCTCTGCTTTCCCCCGTTCTGTAATCTTTTTATAGATTTAATGTGAACCAATGTTTTCCTGTATGTGTGTATATGTACCATCTATGTGCTTGGTGCCCACAACACTCAGAAGAGGGCATTGTTTACCTTGAACTGGGGTTAGGGATGGTTATGAGCCATCGTATGGGTAGGCTGAGTCTTGGTATGTATCCCTGGTTAGCCTTGAACTCAGCGATCCTCTTGTTGATTTCCTAGGTAGGATTACATGTCAACACCCCCTTTTCCTCTTGCAGCACTGGATATCAAAGCCAGGACCCCAGATATGTTAGTCAACACCAAGCTGCACCCCTCCCTGGTCATTCTATTCATGCCTTAATTTGTATAACACAGCAGCTCCCAAGAAAAGGGCCAGTTCACTTGGTATAGCTGCACCTGGGGCCTGTGGTCACAGCCCCCAGGGCCATCTGTTGTCCCTTGAGAAACTAGATAAATGATAGTTTTACCACTTTCCAAAAGGTGTCCCAAACAGTAAACAATCTCTATAAAGGAAGAAGCTGGGAAAGAATGGCCCCTTTTTCTTGCCTGTGGTTACTGGGCTAGGCGGGTCAGCCCAGAGCTTGCTCAAACTTTAGATAGGGCCTTACTTTGTTGTATTGGGTTGAAGAGCTACCCTGGCTAATCTAATGGACCCTGTACTTGTAGCCCTTCTGCCTCACCCTCAGGTAGCTGTGATGTTAGGTCTGTACCAGGTCCAGCACCTGGAAAGAGCAGCTAAGGGCCCTGGATGGTGACCACACGAAAGGAGCCTGCTTTTGCTTCAGGGAGCTCAGCTGCCAAGTTTGGTGCCCGTTGCTAGCTACAAGGATGTCTTTGAACACCAGGCTCTCAAGTTGCCAGCAAGGGCAGGATAAAGTGAAAACCAGAGTGCTCTATTGACACCAAGGAGAGGTGAGAGGGGTTCCTGATATGTGATGAGGGACTTAATACTAAGGGTGGCCAGACCATGGAGGAGTGGCAGTCCGGACAAAGCCGCCCTAGATTATTCTTTATCTTTTAGAAGTGAAGCTACAGTCTGTCTGGCTCCTACCTTGCCTTTCTATTCCACGATGCTGAATTTGGGGCAACTGGCACAGGGAAGACTATGTAACTCTGATGAGCCGGCCTGTGAACTTGCAACTATGGTCATGTTAACAATATAGAACAGTCAAGATCAGCACAAACTGCTCAGCAATATAATAGGTGGGCACTGCCCAGAGAATCACATATAGAGGCCATCTGTCCCCAACCCAACCTATGTAGTTTCCATAATTGCTTAGGGTGACGTGGGACTGAAACTGGAAAGCTACTTCCCAAGACTTTGCTTTCAGCTCACAGGAAGAAACAGTCCCAGGCAGCAGTGAATCCAGCTGAACAGGCAGAGGACAGGGGCACCATGGTCCTGTGAAATGTATGTGGTCTAAAGTCATTCAGTGAAAGGAGAAGCCAGAGGTCACTGCTGGGCTCAGGATCTGGCCTCCACACAAAGGGGTCCTGGTTCCTCGACTCCGCTGGCTATGCTTCTTCCAAGAGGGGCTGTGACTGCTGGGCCAGTGGGGGTTAGCAGTACACCTGCAGCAGGGGTGCCCCTGAAGAGTCTGTGTCCGTGCCCTGGAAGGATGAGTCTTGGCTGCCTGGATACCCTGGTTGGAGGAGGAAGCAGAGGCTCAGAGAGGGGAAAGAGCTCAGCCAGGGCCTACAGCCAAGGAGAAGCCTGCTGAGACTGAGCCTAGTCAGCCATAACAGCCTGCGCAACCCACTCCTGATGTTCAAATCCCAGCAGTTGTCTGTAAAAGGGTAATGACTTTGCTCCTGGGGTTGTGACGGCCCAGAGGATAGCAGTAGACATCATAAGGGGAGCTTCCGCAGCTGCAGGATGGATGGCCTGCTGTCCAGCTTACTCCCCAATCACTTCTAGCTCTATTCTGGGAACCTTCTCTCTTCAAGCCAGCTTCCAAGGTTGCAGTGGATATGTGGTTGCTCAGGCCTTTTTCCATTTCTGATCCCATCCTCACCCACCCCCAAAGTAAGCTGGAAGGTCATTTGAAGGGCCCCTAGTGTAGTTTCCCACCCTCTGGTCAGGTCAGGACCACACCTGGGGCTCCATATGGCCTCAGCTTCCTGGCGATGGCATCTGCTGTTGTCTCCTGGGAGATCTGCACGGTCAGTTCTAGGGAAGGAGTACGAATAGGTAGTGGTCATTATCATATTGTACAAAGCAGCTCAACGAAGAAGGGTGCTCGTGGGACACAGGCTAGACATGGGTGTGTGTGTGTAGTGGGCAGGTGGGACTTCTGCTAGGCCAGGTCAGTGATGCAAATTCCTGGGGTTTTGTTTTGTTTTTTGAAACAAGGTCTCTGTAGCCCAGGCTGGCCTGGAACGCTTGGCGGTCCTTTTTCTTCAACCTCTAGAATTCTGGGAATACAAGCGTGAACTATCACTAGCCTTTCTTGTTTACTGCAGAGGCACAAATTCTTGAGTTCTGGTCCATGGTTCAGTCCAGGCTTGGGAGCTGCTCTGCCAAGTAGTATAGTAATAGGGGAAAGGAGGAGCCTGACAGATGCAATGAATGAATGAATGGATGGATGGATGGATGAGTGCTGGGGACAGTGCAATGGTCACTGACTGAGTCTGCATGCTCCCCACAGTTCTCAGCTCCATTGTGCCCAAGAGTTTAGAGATGTGTCAGCTGGCTACGGGTAAGCCCCACAAAGAACCCAGCCCAACCGTCCTATAAACCAGAGCTTCCCTACTTATGCACACTTACCGTCCTGGCTGAGGGCAGAGCCCACCATGGTCTCATGGCCACTATCAGGGGCAGCAGCAGGGGCAGTAGAGCGTGCCGAGCGCCCCTCGGAAGTCTGTGGGCGGGAACGGCTTTTGCGGGTACTGATGCGGATAATGCCGCGCACCAGGCGGCCCTCGGCGTCTTGCTCGTCCAGATGGTAATCCTGTGTGATGCTACTGATCAGGTCTGAGATCTTGCTGGTCTTCTCTAGGAACACGGTGTCCGACGTGCACTTGGCCAGCTCGTCGATCTGGTGTACACTGAATAGCTCTGTCAGCTTCTTGAAAATAAGCACGTCGATCTCCCGGCTCGACATGGAGCCACTGCCCATTTCGGGCAGGTCCAGGTCCGACTCGTGGAAGGAGTAATACTCCTCGGAGCCGCGGGGGCTGCTGGGGAGGGTACTGGGCAGGCTGTGCCGTGTGGGAGGAGGCTCGGGTAGGGGCTCCTTGCAACAGGAGTCCGAGTCAGGGACTGAGGAGATGGCATGGCGGTAGGGGTAGACCGGAATGCCTTTGAGCTTAACGTCAGGATAGCTGAAGCTGCTGCCCATGGGGGACTTGAGCCGCTGGCCATCTCGGCGGCTGGGAGGTGCACGGTCCGGGCTGGGTGGCACACCATTAGGCTCTTTGACCCAGGCGGCTTCGGCAGACCCCTCAGTGGGGTTCCCAGCAGATAAGCAGGGGCTGCAGCCCCGCACACAAGCCCCACAGCGCTGCAGGCAATCCCTGCAGCGGCGAAAGCAGAAGGCAGCCCTGCACCAGTCCCACCCCCAGGGGCGCCAAAGGAGGCAGCAGGTTGGGGGCTCGGTGGCCGGTTCTGCAGAGCCTGAAATGAAGGTGATACTCTCTGGCCCGTGGTGGCCAGGATCCTTGGGGTCTGGCCTGCGGGTGCGGCGGCCTGGTGGGGGCTGGGAGCGCTCATCATTGGTTTCCAGGCATAGCTCTGTTGGCCTCTCCCAGGGACCCAAGCGTGGAGGCCCACTCGATGGGCGAGGCTGTCCGGGCCTGGGCATGACTCAGAGCATGGCTTGCTGCAGCCAGGCACCTGCAGGGGAGAAGCCAGGAGGATATCAGAAGCAGAGGTCAGAGACAAGCTCCTGGGCTGACCTGAAGAGTTTTAGACTCCTGAGAAGCCTGTGAGGAGGACAGATGGAGCATTCCGTAAACCCCTGCAAACGTTGAGCTCTTCTTGCCCCAAACAGAAAGTTCTCTTTGTGGTCTAACTAAGGCTTTACAATCTCCTGGACTTCTCAATGAATGGCTATTATTGAAAACAAAACAAAGAAAATTACAAGTGTCAATGCGGATGCAGAGAAATTGGACTTCTTGCACTTTGCTAATGGGGCTATGAAATGATGTAGGTGTTGTGGGAAACAGAACAGTTCTCCAAACTTTAAACACACAGGTTGGAAATGTAGCATGCATGGCCTACATAACATGAAGGAGGCGCTAAGTTCATTCCCAGTATGGCAAACAAAAAACATAAAAACGGGCTGGACAGATCACTCAGCAGTTAAGAATATGGGTTCAGAAGCACCTGTAACTCTAGTTCTAGGGATGTGACACCCTCTTATGTCTTCTGCCCACACTGCGCTCACTCCACATACATATACAAAAAAAAAATAAATTTTTTTTTTTAGATTTCTTTTATGTGTGTGAGCATTTTGCCTGTATATGTGTGTGTGCCACATGTGTCTGGTGGCCATGGAGGTCAGAAGAGGGTTGTAGGGGCTCTTGGAACTGGAGTTATGGATGGTGGTGAGCTATACTGTTGACTACTAAGATTTGAATCTTGGTTCTCTGGAAAAGCAACCTGTGATCTTAATGCCCAGCCATCTTTCTAGTCGTAATTAACTAATTCATTGATTTTCTGAGTCAGGGTTTCTCTTGTTCTGAAACTTACAGAGATCCACCTGTCTCTGCCTCCTGAGTGCCAGTCCTTATTAAGTTTAAAAATTATGTGTAAGTGGGGGCTCAACAGATGGCTTATGGTTAAGAGCACTGGCAGTTCTTCTAAAGGACTTGGGGTTCAATTCATAGCACCCATATGGCAGCTCACAACCTTCTTTAACTCCAGTCCTAGGGGATCGATCCAGTGCACTCCTCTGGCCTCTCTGGGCACTGCACACATGAGGTGCATAGATGTATATTCAGAGAAACACTCATATACATATAAACAAATAAAAATCTCTGCTTAGAATAGTGGTGTACAGGGGCTGGAGAGATGGCTCAGAGGTTAAGAGCACTGGCTGCTCTTTCAGAAGTCCTGAGTTCAATCCCCAGCAACCACATGGTGGCTCACAACCATCTGTAATGAAGTCTGGTGCTTTCTTCTGGCAGGCAGGCATATACATAATAAATAAACTAATTAATTAATAAAAAATATTTAAAAAAAAAAGAATAGTGGTGTACAGAGGATCTCTGTGAGTTTGAGGCCAGCTTGGTCTACATAGTGAGTTCTAGGACAGCCAGGGATACATAGTGAGACCCAGTCTCAAAACGAAAATAACAAATAAATAAAATCTAAAAAAAAAAAAAAAAGTTTTTAACATCCCTCAAAGCTCCACAAAATTACTATATGACTTAGCAAATTCAATCCTTGGTTTATATCCAGGAGAACTGAAAGTAGCAACTTTATTTTATTGGGTTTTTGTTTTGTTTTGTTTTGTTTTTGAGACAGGGTTTCTCTGTAGCTTTGGACCCTGTTCTGGAACTAGCTCTTAGAGACCAGGTTGGGCTCAAACTCACAGAGGTCCGCCTGCCTCTGCCTCCCGAGTGCTGAGATTAAAGGTGTGCGCCACCACAGCCCAGCTGAAAGTAGCAACTTTAAACAGACATTTGTATGTCAATGTTCATAGTAGTATTATTTACAATAACCATAAAGTAAGATCGATCCAAAAGTTCATCAGTGGGTGGGGGGAGGGGCTTCCCGAGGACCCGGGTTTGATTCCTAGCATCTACATGCCCACAAACAACCAATTGCAAGTGTAGTCAAAGAGGATCTGACATCCTTTTCTGACCGCCACAAGTGCTGCATGCAGGTAGTGTGCAGACACATATGCAGGCAAAACATGCACATCAAATGAAAATAAAGGTTAAAAAATTAAAAAGTATATTATATCAACAGATGAATCGACTCATAAAATGAAACATTTTTGGGATATCATTTAGACCTTAAAAAGAATGAAATTCTTAGCCGGGCGGTGTTGGTGCAAGTCTTTAATCTCAGCACTCGGGAGGCAGAGGCAGGCGAATGTCTTAAGAGTTCAAGGCCAGCTTGATCTATAAGAGCTAGTTCCAGGACAGCCACCAAAGCTATACAGAAACCCTGTCTTGAAAAGCCAAAAAAGAAAAAAATATTCTTTTGTGCTTTGACATGGATAAGCTTTCAAGACATTCTAAATGAAATAAGTTACACAAGAAAGAACAAATACTCTATTGTCTAGCTTATATGAACTCTCCACAACTACCAGTTTAACAGATAGAGAGAAATAGTGTGGTGGATGCTAGGGGCTGACACATAACGTGAGTTATTATGTTGAATGGATACAGAATTTCAGCTGGGAAGGTCTCATAGCTCTGGAAGGTGAAGATGTATTTAATGCCACAGGATGGCGTGCTAAAACATGGCACGTAAAAGATTAAAATGGTAATTTTCATGTATATTTTCCCACAAAGAAGGTGAGCTGTGCAGGGACCTTACTTCCTGAGGACTGTCCCCACTTTCCTGCTATCACTGAGCCCGGTGCAGGCCTCTGTTCAACAGACAACTCTCTGTCTGCCTTGCCATAATCAACAACACTGCCCCTCCTTCCTTCATACCCATCATCCTGGGCACGGGCATGAATGGGTCTCCCGTCATACTCAGATGTGCCCTCCTAGAAACATTTGCCATCAAGAAGGTTTCTCTTTTTCTTTTTGGAGAGAGAAGGATTGGTTTTGTTAAGACAAGAGGGTCTCATGTTGCCAGTTAGGCCTCAAATTTGCTAGGTAGCCAAAACTGCACTTAAATTCCCAGTCCTCCAATCTCCCTTCTCATGTCCTGGGATTAAAAGAGTGTACTACCTTGCCTGGCAACACCAACCAGTTTTGGTTCCTTGTCACAAAAATAATTCTCATGGACTAGGGAGATGGCTCACCAGGTGAGAGCACTAATAATGAAAACCCATGTGAAAGCTGGATGCAGTGATGACATCTGTAATCCCAGCACTTCTATGGTGAGATGGGAGAGAGAGGACTGTCTGGAAGCCCACGGGCCAGCCAGCCTGGAGTGCACAGCACGGCACAGCACAGCACAGCGCAGCAGCAGAAATGAGAGACTGCTTCCACAAGGTGGAAAGTGAGAACTGGCTCTTTTTATTGTTGGTTTGTTTGGTTTTGAGACAGGGTTTCTCTGGGTAGCTTTGGAGCCTGTCCTGGAACTCACTCTATAGACCAGGCTGCCCTTGAACTTACAGAGATCCACCTACCTCTGCCACCCCTCCCCCCCACCCCAGTGCTGGGATTAAACATGTGCACCACCATTGCCCGGCTAGAACCAACTCTTAAAAGCTGTCCTCTGACTTCCACACATGTACTCCTTCAAGTGCAGACATAGACCTAAGATAAGAGAGTCAATAAAAAAGAAAACAGCTTTGTCTTAAAATAGTAATACTGATCTTCATTTCTCTTCGGGTTTATGTGCTAGGTATCTCAGAACTACAACTGTTTTACTGATGAACACTGAGCCTGGCCATGTGTCAGGAAAGGCAAAACCAAATATAAATCAACTATACATGCTGTACTTGATGGTTCAGTTTCTAGAAAAGCTTCTAAGACAAGCGGAGTACAATAATATCTGTTTGAAAACCTAGCACTTGGGGGATGGAGGCAGGACTAGTAGTTCTGGGTCATCCTGCACTACAAAGTGAGTTCCAGGCTAGCCAGCCCAGTACATGAGATCCTATAAAGAAGAGAAGAGAAGAGAAGAGAAGAGAAGAGAAGAGAAGAGAAGAGAAGAGAAAAGAAAAAAAGCTAGCCAGACATGTGCTTGGTTTTTGGGTTTTTGTTTTTGTTTTTTTCCAAGACAGGGCTACTCTCTGTAGCCCTGGCTGTCCTGGAACTCCCTTTGTAGACCAGGCTAACCTCAAACTCACTGAGCTCCTCCTGCCTCTGCCTCTGAAGTGCTGGGATTAAAGGCGTGCACCACCACTGCCCGGCAGTACTCACAATTTTAATGCCAGCACGGAGTAGGGTCAGTAGAAGACAGTGATCTCTGTGAGTTTAAGATAAACTGGTCTATGTAGAGGGCCCTAATCCAGCCTGGGCTATGTAGTGAGGCTTTGTCTCAAAACAAAACAAAACAAAACAAACAAAAACCAAAAACCTCCTAGGATGAAGCAGGTGGATTTGAGTAAATCACCATGGGACCCTAAGAGACAATGTAGTGCCATACTCAGGAAGGCCTTAACCACACTTAACTGTCCTTAGCCTGTATTTTGAGCCACCATGTGGGTGATAGGAATTGAACCTGGGTCCTCTGGAAGAGCAGCCAGTGCTCTTAACCACTGAGCCACCTCTCCAGCCTCCTACCCTTTTCTGAGATGCTGACACTATCCTTTACCCCTGATTTAATCACTATGGAGTCCTATATAAAATTTATTTTGAGACAGGGTTTCACTATGTAGCCCTAGCTGTACTTGCTAAGTCGACTGGGCTGGTCTTGAACTTACAGAGATCTGCCTGACTCTACCTCCTGAGTGCTGGAATTAAAGGTATGCCAGCTGAACCAACAGATATATACATTTCTAGGGGAAACAAAATAGCCTAGTATCTTTGCTTAGGAAGCAGACTATAGTTCTTAGAGGTAAAGGAACACATATCTGCTGTGTGATCATCAATGGTTTATACCAGCCTACCAGCACATGCCTGGAGAGCTCATGTAGAGATAGATAGACAGAGAGACAGGCAAGGAATATTCGCTATGCTGGATGAAGACACAGTTCTTCCTGAATTTTTTACAGTTTCTGGTACCCACTCAGCTCTCCTTCTCTAGGGGACCTCGAGGAGTCCTAGCTACATGAGCTCCTTTTCCAGACCCTTCTGCTGAGGGCTCTTGATGACTGGGTCAGCCTTGTACTCACTGCTTTGGGATAAGCCTAAATCCCCAGGGACTTTGAGCTTAAAGGTCAGCCTCCTTTCTGCTTCAATGCCTAGAACAAGGTCAGTCTGGGAAGGTGTTAGTATGGCACAAGACACATTCTGTGTGACTTTATGGTGGAAAGACAAAGGACTTAGGCTCCAGGAAGACCAGAGCAGGAGCCGGCACTCTTAGCGAACTATGTATACCTATGTGGTTCCCATCTTTGGAAGTCTATAAACTGAAGGAGGTATTTCCCCCTTGGAACACCTCTCACCCTTCTGCTCAGTTACAAAAGAAAAGGTATAGAAACTGAAACTGTAGTGAGTGATTTAGAAGTGTTTCACGAGGGAATGTGGTGGCACACACCAGTCACCCTTGTCCCATGAAGGCTGAGGCAAGAGGATTGTGACTTTGAGACTAACAAAGCAAGACCCCATCTCAACAGAACAAAATGTTCTTCACAATTCAGAGGGAAACAACTAAATGCTTGTCCTGATTTGATCAACATGAGGTTGGGCATGGATCCATTCAGCCATTTAACAAATGTTGAGGCCCTACTGTGCATCCTAAAATCTAAGGACACAGCAGTAAAACAGACTAACTCCCTAGCCTCGATTTATATCCCATTGAAAGTTATTACTCACAGCTTCTATCACCATAAACATATTGCTTGTAATAAATCTATTAATTCTCAAGGAATTCTTAGTATTATTCCACTATACTAAGGCAGAAAACTTAAGTAAGTTGTCCAAAGCCAGATTCCCCCACCACACCCCCACACCATACAGTTTTTCTGTCTAATAGTCCTGGCTGTCTTGGAACTTGCTCTGTAGACCAGAGTGGTCTCGAACTCTGCCTCCTCAGGGCTGGAATTACAGGCGTGTCCACCCACCCCCTTTTGTTTCTTGAGATAGGTTCTTATGTATCCCGGGCTGGCCTCAGACTCATTGTGCACCTTGGGATAAGAGTGACTTACTGATCCTCCTGCCTCAAGTGCTGGTTGATGCAGAGCTGGGGCTCTGACTCCGGGTCTCATGCATGCCAAGTGCTCTACCAATAGAGCTCTATCCCAGCCCACAAACACACTTCTGTTTGTACTCATTGACCTGGCCTCAGACCCTCGACCACTCCTACCCATGTCCTCCACTACCCCACCCCATCTGTGGACTTGTGAGGAAAGAGCCAGTTAGGGCTGCCAGCACGAGCTGGCATCCTTTGAGGGCTTGCAACTGGAGTGTTTCCCAAATCAGCCACTCTCAGCATCACACCAAGCTGAACTTTGTGGGTCTGTGGGAGTATCATGGTTACCGACACTGGGCTGGGACACTGTCTCTTTCCTCATCATCAAGGGCTTAGGACTGACTACTGTAGGGTATGTTCATATCCAACAAACACATTTACCATGGGTCAGCACCGTGCTAACTACTGAGGAAACAGCAGCAAATGGCTCTGGCCAGAGAGCATTCCCATTACTTACAACTACCATGTGAGTAATTTACCTTCACTCCACAGCCCAGGAATCTGAAGCTCAGAGGAGGGGTTAGAGCAAGATGGCAAACTGTTGTGTGGTGGGCTAGGGCTCTTCAGCCCAGGTACCTTGTTCTGTGCCACATCTCCAGTCAGGGAAGAACGGGGACAAAATGGGCAAAGCCTAGGATAAACCAAGGATGGCGGCTCACTCAGGTAAGCCCAGCACTGAAGAGCCTGAGGCAGGCAGATTCCCTGGAGTTCAACAAGATCAGCCTGGGCTACAAAAGAGAGACCCTGTCTTAAATCCTAACAACCAACCAATCAGCCTTCCTACTTGTGGTGTGATAGTGTCTGGTCTCAATGTCCCTTCCAATGGCCCATTCATTCCAGGCTACATCTTCCTTTCCCCATCAGGGTCCCTGCTCCTCCCCCTCCTACCAATTCAGTAACACCGGTCACCTAATATAGTGGGGCCAATTCTCACCTCTCTTTTAGCTTGGAACAAGACTCTTGGTCTCCGTTTCGTCATCTTTAAATAAGTTCCCCTTAGAGTAGTTAGGTGGCCCATGCCCCTAAACCCAACACAAGACAGTATGACAAGGAGCCTGGGCCATATGAGACCCTATCTCAAAAACAAAAACTAAATATATACTTAATTAAATTGAATATAATTAAAAATAAATACATAAAAAATTAACCAAAGTGAAATAAAATACAAATAAAATTTGAAAATCCCATCTGCCTGAACGGAAGAAATTAGTGTCTTTATAGCGCTCCAATGAGGCATTGGTGTTTAGCGAGAGCCTGGGAAAACGGGCTCAGTCACCCTGCATTCGAAGGCATCACAAGGATGCTCGAGGGTCTGGTGGCCCCAGGACTCTCTGACTTCTCGTGGTCTTGGCCTTTCCGCCAGTCCCCGCAAACACACACATACTCGGGGCTCTCCACGGGCTCTCTCCCTGCGTCCACAGGACGGACTGGCTGCACCGACCTCTCTGCCCAAGCAAGCTTCGGGTCACTAAGCCGTGGTCAGCTGAGCTCGAGCGCAGGGCACGGGGCACCCCCACCCCTAGGCACAGCCTCAGCTTCCCTCCTCTGCAGGTACCGGGTACGCATTGCCGTCGGGGCGCGCACGGCCTTTCTCGCCGCGAGCGCCATTGCGTGCGAGTCCGGACGCTGTTCCACTTACGATTCCTGCCACGGCTCCGAAGTGCCCGGCCCCAGTCCCCAGGCCTCCCGGCCCGGCCCGCCCAGCCCCGCGCCCATTCGGGCTTGCGGCCCGGCCCGCGCACCCCGGAAGTGGGCGTCGGGTCCCGAGGAGCCGGGCCCCCGCGCCCCGCTGCCATCCAGGTGCGGCCTCTAGGGTCACTCACTCGGGGCTGCGCCGCTCCGCGCCCCCGCGGGTCCGCTCTGGACTTACCTGCCCCGCCAGGTGAGCCGCCTCCAGCCAGCCCTTCCCCCGCCCCCCCTCGGCACTCACCTGGGTCGCAGGTGAGCGTCTCGCGGGAGCGCGGCACGGGTCGCCGCTGGGGACACACTTCCTGGCTCCGCGAAGCGCTGCCGCGCACCTGGCCGAGGCCCCGCCCAGCCCCGGCCTAGGCAAGGAGAGTGAGGCTCGGAGAGGGGCAGCCAGGCCGCAGTGCTCCGGTTCCCTTAGCTCTGTAGTCCGGTGTCGTGGAAGTCTCTGAGAGGCCATGGAGCGCCTACGGGGCCGCAAAACTCTTACTCAAAGCGTATGGCTCCTGGGAATTCGTCCCTGACCCCTGAGTCCCTAGCTCCGTTATGTGGAATAGTTCTCTGTGCTCTTTATTATAGTCCCCAGCCGGCTGTTTCTTTCTTGTCTTCTGTCTCCTCCTTTTAGCCTCTGACCTTGAGGGTAAGGTCTGGCCTTGTTTCCCTAGTACAGGGCCTGGAGCATACGAAATGCTCAGCAAACAGTCTTCACTGTTTGAATGGCTAGGCAATGGTCCGTTATCAATCTGTTTGTCTCTCTGTCTACGTATTCATTTATTTAAGTTTCTTTTTTACATTAATTTTTTTATACGTATGGATTTCTTGCCTGCATGTACGTCTGTGCAGCACTTGCATGCCTGGTGCATGCACGACTGAGAAGCAGAAAGGGCATGGGATACCCTGGACCTGGAGTTGAGAATCGAAGCTGGGTCTTTGGAACTTGGAAGAGCAGCCAGTGCTCTCGGCAGCTGACCCGCCTTTCCAGCCCCACCTATTTCGGTCTCCCCATCCAACTATAACCAGATTCTATTCCTGCTTAGCTTCCAGAACAGACTAGGCCCGGCGTGTTCTAGGAGGGTATGGCCACGGACTGTTTAGGTTTTTTAGACGTTGTCTCACAGGCTAGCCTCCCGCTCACTAGGTAGTCAACGCTGGCCTTGAACAGTTCCTCCTCCTACTGTCACCCCTGGAATGCTGGGATTCCAGGCCTGCACTGCCGCACCCAACATGGGCTTGGCTTTCTCTCTTTGCTCTGGGACAGTGCTAGGGGCTCCTGGTTGACGGGTCAGCTCACCTGCTGCTCATCAGTGTGTACAAATGTGCGGCTGAAAACCTCAGGGGCAGAGACCCTGTGCCCCAGTATAGTGAAGAAGTTGGTCAGGCTGCGTGGCCCTGAGAACCACGTGGGAGATGAGCGGAGACCAGAAAACACGGTGGCTGCTGCTTTCCCTGGGAAGGCCCCATCAAAGTCTTGCTCTACCCTAACTGCCTGCTCTCCGTAACTGGACAGCAATTCTGGTAGACTTGAACATTAAGGAGGATCATAAAGGTCCATGCTAAGCCCCTCCCTCCTTTGCAGCATTATTCAACCTTCCACTAATCTACAAGATAGAAATCTTGTTCGTGGTAGCCCGGAACTGGAAGCACACAAACACCACTGATGGGACAAAAGAAATGGGGGAAGTATCTGTGAGCGAGGGATTCTCTCTCTCTCTCTCTCTCTCTCTCTCTCTCTCTCTCTCTCTCACACACACACACACACACACACACACACACCATTGCTGATATTTATGCACAGAAAGGAGAAATTGATCAATCAGTTGGCATGAGCTGTTTGACTGACTGACGGGGGAGCACTTTCTGTCTTGCAGTTGCTTCTCTGTAGATGATAGAACTTCTCTAGCCAGACGTGGTGGTGCACTCCTGTAAGCCCAGCTTACTCCTACAAACCCTTGGGAAGGAGGAGGTAGAAGAGTCATGAGTTTCCCGTTAGCTGGGGATATATACACAGCAAGACCTTGTCACAAAAACCAAACCACAACCAAGACATAAGAAGGTACCTTTGGGGACTGGAAAGGTGGCTCAACAGTTAAAATCGTTGATTGCTCTTCCAAAGGACCCAGGTTCAATTCCTGGAACCCACATGACAGCTCACAACTGTCTATAACTCCAGTTTCAGAGGATCTGACACCCTTATACAGGCAAAACACCAATGCTCATGAAATAAAATTAAATAAATTTTAAAAACTCTTTAAAAGATAAAAGAAAAAGAAGGTACTTCTGGTACCTGTGTGTGGGGCATAGTGATGCACACCTTTCTCGCCAGCACTCCAGAGGCAGAAAGAGGCAGATCTCTGTGCATTCCAGGTCAGGTCAGCCTGGTCTGCGTAGTGAGTTCCAGAACAGGCAGGGTTATATAGAGAGACCCTGCCTCAAATAGATAGATAGATAGATAGATAGATAGATAGATAGATAGATAGATAGATAGATAGATAGATAGATAAGCTACTGTAAGGCAGTGGTGGTGCATACCTTTAATCCCAGCATTTGGGAGGTAGAAGCAGGTGAATCTCTGAATTCGAGGCCAGCCTGGTCTACACAGCAAGTCCAGGACAACCAGGGCTACAAGAAAAAAATCCAGTCTCAAAAACAACAAAACAAACAAACAAAAACCCATAACCAACCAAACAAGCAAAAAAGCAGAAGAAAAAAAAAAAAAGAAGGTAACTTCTATCAATTGGGGAGATTGTAAAAAAAAAGGTAACAGACACACAGGAGATAACAGATTCAGATCAGTGGTGCAAATGCACACAGGTGTGCTGCCCCTGCCAAAGACCTGATGGCAGGCCTTCCCACCAGAGCTCATCCGCATTTCCTTCTGGGGCAAGGGGCACATTCTTTTCTCATTTGGAGCTCAGAACATGGGTTCCATGGTGTATAGTGGCACTTCTGTGTACTCTGAGACCAGAAAGGCCGGTTCCAGGGCACATGCACAAGAAGCTCTCGTGCTACTCCCGAAGGAAATGTGTACAAGGGGCTGGTAGAACTGTTCAGCTCATCGGAACTGTGGTGGCTCATCGGAGGCAAAGGGAGGCGGATCTCCGTGAGCTTGAGGCCAGCCTGGACTACAGAGCGAGTTCCAGGACAACTAGATTGTTACACAGAGAAACCCTGTCTCGGAAAAAACAAAACAAAAATGAACACTGTATGTTTCTATTAACATCAAATATTGAAGTCTGGGTATATAACTCAGCGACAGAGTGTTTGTCCAAAGTACATCAGATCCTATGTTCAATTCCCAGTATTGCCTAAAATAAAACAAAATGAACATGTGAAATATTAAGAATAGTCAATTTCACAGAGGCAGAAAGATTAGATGTTATTTACTGCTAGATTGGAGGTCACGGGCAGCTATTGCTTCATAGGTACAGAGTTCTTGTTTGAATAATGAAGACATTTTTGAAATAGAGGTTGTGTAATACTATAAATGTAATTATTCCAGTTAAATTGGTGCTTCAAAGTGGTTTAACGGTCTGGGGTAATGGCTCAGTTGATGAGAGCTCTTGTTGTACAAACATTAGGGCCTGAGTTCAAATCTCCTCTGGCATCTGCATGCATGTGTGCGCGCACGCGCGCGCACACACACACGCAAACACACACACACACGTACAACAAAGTGACTGAAAAATGGTTTAAGCCAGGTGTGTGGAAAGCTGGAAACAGCAGGATTTCAAGTCTAATACCAGCTCTAGCTGCATAGTGAGCTCAAGGCCAGCCTGAACTATATAACAAGACCCTGTCTCGAAAACGCTAAAATAATGACAATAAACAAACAAAAACTTAAAGAATGTGCACAGTTGCTTCTCATTAAAGCAAACAAAACAAAAGAGGGCATTCTGAAAACAAAACAGAGTGTCTCAGTCTCATTGGCCTAGTGTCTCATTTGTCAACAAGACAAAGAACAGGCTTCCAGGGGAAGGTCCGAGATTAACACCCTTTTTCCTTGAGTTTTTTGTTTGTTTGTTTGTTTGGTTTTTCAGGACAGGATTTCTTTGTGTAGCTTTGGAGCCTGTCCTGGAACTCGTTCTGTAGTCCAAGATGGCCTCAAACTCACAAAGATCTGCTGTCTGCCTCTGCCTCCCAAGTGTTGGGATTAACCACTGCCCGGCTTTTTTTTTTTTTTTAAAGATTTCTTTTTTTATTATGTATACAGTATTCTGCCTGCAGGTCAGAAAAGGGCACGAGATCTCATTGTAAATGATATGAGCTACCATGTGACGGCTGGGAACTGACCTCTGGAAGAGTAGCCAGTGCTCTTAACTTCTGAGCCATCTCTCCAGCCCCTTGAGTGTTGTTTTTTTTTTAATGATTTATCTTTATTTTATGTGCTTTGGTGTTTTGCCTGTATATATGTCTGTGATATGTCTATGTGAGGGTGTCATATACCCTGGGATTGGAGTTACAGACAGTTGTGAGCTGCCAAATAGGTGCTGGGAACTGACTCAGGTCTTCTGTAAGAGCACCCAGTTATATATAGTTTATAAAAAAAGTGTCTGGTTGTTTTTTTTAAAAAAAGATTTATTTACTTATTATATATACAATATTCCGCCTGCACGTATCCCTGTGGGCCAGAAAAGGACACCAGATCTCATTATAGATGGTTGTGAGCCACCATGTGGTTGCTGGGAATTGAACTCAGGACCTCTGGAAGAACAACCAGTGCTCTTATCCTCTGAGCCATCTCTCCAGCCCCCCATGTTTTTGTTTTTGTTTTTGTTTTTTTGTTTGTTTGTTTTAATACAGAATCTCAAGTGACCCAAACTGGCCTCAAACTCTCCATTTGGTTGAGGACAACCTTGAACTTCTGATCATCCAGAGTGCAGAGTGCCAGGATTAAAGGCCTGCCTGATGTATGCTGGGCTGGAATGGAACCTAGGACTTCATGCATGTAGGTGAGCACTCTACCCTCTGAACCTCATTCCTAGAAATTCCTTTCCATTTTTATTAAGAGATTTTTTTTCTAGTATTTGAGCTAAAACCTAGGGCCGTGCACATTGGAGGCCAGCATTCTGTACCACAGCACTGAAACTGCTTTTGCATGTTCTGGATACATCTGCCTGCTGGTCTCTCCCATCCCATCCCATCCCATCCCATCCCATCCCATCCCATCCCATCCCATCCCATCCCATCCCATCCCATCCAGCCCGGGAGCACTGCTTTGTAACTAGGGCCTCCTGACCTCATTTGGCCTGATAGCCTTGACCTGAGGCCATCATCCTGACCGTCTGTTTTTACCACTGTTGCTCTGCTGTGATTTTCTGGTCACCTTCTTTGGTCTCTAGTTCTGGCGCCTGACTGTGCGACTGGATGCACGGAGAGTTTCAGGTGTAACGATGTTGACCTAGGTTGGACCCGTTGGGTTTGAGGGTCGTGAGGCAGTCAAGCACATTACTGTACACACGGATGGATGACTGTTTTGAAACTGACACACAACAGCTTTGGGGCTCAAGGGACTTGTGTATGGGCGCCATAATCAGTCTCTGCAAGTCTCCCTGCCTCTGCTGCACTTCTCCCATAGGGGCACTAGGGGGCAGCATACAACAGTGAAAACGCCCAGACTTGCTGCCCGGCTCTAGGTGTGTGCCTGTGCAGGTGCTGTGTGAACACAGGCTTTGAGCCTCTGCTCTTCTCACAGCGGGTGGGCTCAGCTTCGCTTAAGATATCACACTGTTTACAGTGTGAACTCTGAAGCCATAGGGCCCTAGACTGCGAAGATCTGTTACCTACAGGATTTGTGAATTTGATTAAATCCCCTAACTTCTCCATGCCTTTGAAATACCTGTAAAGTGGTAGCCTTTCCCTGCTTGCAGCTTCGTTTTCTACATTTTCAGTTATCTGTGGTCAATTACGAATTTGCAGAGAAAATTCAGAAATAAAGCCCAGTATGGTGGCTTACACCTGTAATCATAGGATACCCAAGAAGTGGGGGCAGGCAGATTGCTGCCAGTTTGAGCCCAGTCTGATCTTCACCATTCCACATCAGTCAGAGTTAAATAATGAAACCATGTCTCAAAAAAACAACAGGAAAAAGCAAAAGCAAGAACAATGAACAACAAAAATACTCCCAAACAGTCACACAAACAAACAAACAAAACAAAAACCCAAAATCAAAACAAAACACATTCTAGAAATAAACATTCCATGAGTTTTTAAAAAACAGACCGGGTAGTGGTGGTGCACGCCTTTAACTCCAGCACTCAGGAGGCAGAGGCAGGTGGGTCTCTGTGAGTCTGAGGCCAGCCTGGTCTACAAGAGCTAGTTTTAGGACAGGCTCCAAAGCTACAGAGAAACCCTGTCTCGAAAAACCAAAAGAATAAAAAAATTAAAAACTTAAAAAAAAAGATACTTTAAATTGTTGGGACTAGAGAGATGGTTCACTGACTGCTCTTCCAAAGGACCCAGGTTCCGCTCCCAGCACCCACATATGTCCTATAGCCGTTCATAACTCCAGGTCTAGGGAATTTTATACTTTCTTTTGACCTTCATGGGCACAAACATACACATGTGTGGGCAAAGCATGCATATACATAAATGAATATTTTTAAGGGTGGAAAGATGGCTCAGAGGTTAAGAGCACCAGCTGGGTTCAGTTCCAGCAACCACACGGTGACTCACAACTGTCTGTAGCTCTAACGCCCTCTTCTGGCCTCTGCTGAGTGCATGGTACATAGGTGTTCACGTAAGCAAAACACTATACACTGAAATAAATTTTAGGAATTATTTTTTTCTGAGACAGGGTTTCTCTGTAGCTTTGGAGCCTGTCCTGGAACTCACTCTGTAGACCAGGCTGGTCCCAAACTCACAGAGATCCACCTGCCTCTGCCTCCTGAGTGCTGGGATTAAAGGCATGTGCCACCATCACCCAGAAAATTATAAAAATTAAAATAATAAATATTTTTTTAAGACTAAAAAGAATTTTAGTGTGTGTATGTGTGTTGGGGTGAATGTGTATGCATGAGTATAGGTGTCATGGAGTCCAGACGAGGGCATTGGATGCCCTGGACCTTCCAACCAACACGGGTGCTGGGAACTAAATTCTGGTCCTCTGAAAGAGCACTACCCATCCTTAACCACTGAGCCATCTCTCCAGTCAATTCGTGAGTTTAAAGGTTGTGGAATAATTTTTTTGTACATTGTGGAGATTTGTCACTCAGACTGGTTTACTAAAAAGCTGAACAGCCAATAGTTAGTCAGGATTTTCAGGCACAGAGGATGCAGGGAGGAGGAAGAGGAGCAGAGATGCAGAGAGTCGCCAGCCAGACTGAGAGGGAGCAGCATGGGAAATGCAGAGCAAAGGTAATGAAGCCATGAGACAGGATGTAAATTAATAGAAATGGGCTCATTTGAATTATAAGAGCTAGTTAGAAACAAGCCTAAGGTATCGACCGAGCTTTTATAATTTTTTTTTACATTAAGACCATCTTATTTAATTTAATGTACATATATTGTTGGGATCCATGCCAAGGCAAGAAGTGGGGGGAGAGGGAGGGGGAGGAGAGAGAGAGAGAGAGAGAGAGAGAGAGAGAGAGAGCAGCTTTTATAATTTTTTATTTGTTTGGTTTGATTTTTTTCAAGGCAGGGTTTCTCTGGGGGATGGTTTGACTGTCCTGGAACTTGCTCTGTAGTCCATGTTGGCCTCGAACTCACTGAGATCCTCCTCAGGAACTCAGGAACAGAGTGAGTTCCAGGACAGACTACAGAATGAGACTCCCCACTCCAGATGCCATGCTTGTTACTTTCTGCCACGCTTTCCAGCACTGTGAACTCCTCCCGAAACCTTAATCTGAACTAGACTCTTCCATAAGTAGCTTTTGGTAAAGGTATTTATCGTAGCAGCAGAGGGGTAGCTAATAGAACCCCCCTTTTGTCGAC
Source organism: Myodes glareolus (assembly GCF_982192425.1). Classification (NCBI taxonomy): domain Eukaryota; kingdom Metazoa; phylum Chordata; class Mammalia; order Rodentia; family Cricetidae; genus Myodes; species Myodes glareolus. Next base: position 61,168,174 of record NC_142028.1, read on the forward strand.
ACAGGTTTCTCATATTGCAGACTGGTCTTCAACTCATTGTGTAGCTGAGGTTGACTTAACTTCTGATGCTCCTGCCTCCATCTCCTGAGTGCTGGGATTACAAGTGTGTATCTTGTTTATATGGTACTGGGGATTGAACTCATGACCCTGAGCAACTGAGATACACCCTGGCCCCATTTGTCCTGCCTTGGACACTGTGTCTTTCTGCTTGGAGGATTCACCACTCCTAACATCTTCAGTGCACGTTTTTGTGTGGGGCCAACTAAAGCCGATCTTCAGGACCCGGCTTATCATGCTGTCCTGGCCAATGAAGCTAAATGAGGATGTTTTCTGGAACTGACGGACAAGAGAAACTCTCTGCCTAGGGGCTGCTGACTAAATGGATCATACGCTCGCTATATGCGCTGTACACCTGTGGGCACAATGAAAGTGACTGTGGATAAGCCCACCAGCAAAGAGAGCCGGGAAACCAAGAGAAATCTGGTAGAGGCTGCGATGGTTGAACGTCTCATGGCAGCTGTGCCTTGACATTGTGCTCCCCTTGAACTTTTCACTTGGGTATTTTTTCTTAAACTTTTTTTTAAGATTTATTTATTTATTATGTATACAGTATTCTGTCTGCATGTGTGCCTGATCTCATTACAAATGGTTGTGAGCCACCATGTGGTTGCTGGGAATTGAACTCAGGACCTCTGGAAGAGCAGTCAATGCTCTTAAACACTGAGCCATCTCTCCAGCCCAAGCCTTTTTTTTTTAATCACATTTATTTAGTGTGTGTGTGTGTGTGTGTGTGTGTGTGTATGTGTGTGTGTGTATGTGTGTGTGTATGTGTGTGTGTATGTGTGTGTATGTGTGTATGTGTGTGTGTATGTGTGTATGTGTGTGTGTATGTGTGTGTGTGTGTGTGTTTGTGTGTGTAATGGCACTCATGTGGCAGTCAAAAGACAACTTTTGCAGGCTGGAGAGATGACTCAGTGGTTAAGAGCACTTACTGTTCTTTAAGAGGACCCAGGTTCAGTTCCCAGCACCCACATCAGGTGGCTCACAGTCACCTGCAACTCCAGTCTGTTGTGAAATAATCTAGTTGTACACTGTGAAGATGTGTCTTTGCCAAGGCACCTTCTGATTGGTTTAATAAAGACCTGAATGGCCAATAGCTAAGCAGGAAAGGTTAGGGAGGACTTATGGGTGGAGAGAGAAGAAGAGATGCCAGAGGACACGCGGGGAAACAGGACATGCAGGGGAGAGGTAAAAGCCACAAGCCATGTGACAGCACACAGATTAATAGAAATGGCTGAAGTTATAAGAACTAGAGAGGAACAAGCCGAAGCTAAGGCTGAGCTTTTATAATTGATCATAAGCCTCTGTGTCATTTCCTTGTGAGCTGGTGAACCAAAGAAAAATCTGTCTACATATGGTGTCCGACATGGGGGCTTGGATATCCAAACATAGGGTCTGAGAAAGCTAAGAAAAGTTCTGACAAGGAGCCAGATGTAGCCTAGTCCCGCAGTCTCTCTGGGCAGGTGTTCAATGGTATTACAGAAGTGTAGCTACTGGCATTGGCTGCAGACTGGAGCCAACCTCCAGGACCATGCGCCAGCACCATATGCTAAGCTGTGCCGTGGACGGCTGACATGGCAGTTTAAGATTTGTCTCATGAGGTCAGAAAATGCTGCAGACACTTAGTAAAGCCAGATCCAGACACAGAAAATCTCTAAAAAGGTACAGTGTGTTTAAAAACATGCTTAGATGCTGAAGAAAGAAAAGAAAATGGGTATAGACAATAAAAATAGTTTAAAAATAATAAAATCTTTAAGGAGAGATTAGGGTAAAATATAAAAAAATAAGCCACATAAGGATGGAAAATATTATGACACAGACTTTGTATGGTGTTTTGTTAATTTTGAATTTTTGGAATGCTAATAAACAGAGAACGATGCTGCTGAGAGACACTGGATTGTGGAAGGGGCTACTGAATTAAATCAGCCTGTACACATTGGGGTTGTCTCAGCTTCAGCATGGAAATCAGATAAAACTGGCCAGTAGCTCTGGATGTATTTGTGAGATAAACACACTATGATACAGGGAAATTTGCAGCAGTGTGAAGTTACAGACAGAGGCAGGAGATACTCTGGACTCTGTAGCCTCGTGGCTTTTTTTAACGAGGTTCTCCATCAGAGAATTATTCCTGGTGGGTTGACACCTTAAGTGTTAATTATCATCTGATGCTCCTTTGACAAGGGCCACAACAAGGTACAAAACTTTGGACTCACCAAGATAAGATAGATAATGAAATATTTTCTCTGAATTTGTCAAATGGACTGGATATTATGAATGTAATTCTTACCTGATAATTATTGTTTATGGTTTTATTGTGTTAGAGTTAAATTCTTTTCTTTTTATTTAGACAAAAGAAGGAAATGTTGCGGAATCATCTTTGCCAAGGTGCCTTCTGATTGGTTTAATAAAGAGCTGAATGGCCAGTAGCTAGGCAAGAAGAAGTTTGGCGGGACTTCTGGGCAGAGAGAGGAGATGAATCTAGGTGGGGGAGAGGTGCCAGAAGAGACAAAGGGGAAGCATGACATGCAGGAAGAGAGATAAAAGCCAGGGGACAGTCAGGCAGGAGACAGGCAGTGATGGTGATCCCAGCACTTGGGAGGCAGAGACAGGGGGATCTCTGTGAGTTAGAGGCCAGCCTAGTCTACAAAGGCTAGTTCCAGGACAGTTAAGACTGCTATACAGAGAAACCCTGCTTCAGAAAAAAAAAAAAGCCACAAGCTACACCACAGCACATAGATTAATAGAAATGGATTAATTAAAGTTATAAGAGCTAGTTACAAACAAGCCTAAGCTTCATGCCATTTTTTTGTGACACTGAAGACACGTATGGCACATGGTACTTATAAATTTTCACACACACACACACACACAAATTTAAAAATAAAAAAATATTTAATTAATAAATAGGCAACATATTTTGCTGCCTCAACTGAAAAATAGAAAATTATCTGGGCCAAAATTTTGGTGGCACAAGTCTATAATTCTAACACATGGAAAGCAGAGGTAGGAGGATCTGGAGTTCAAGGCCATCCTTGCTAACTTGAGACTGTTTCCAGAACCAAAGTTAATAAGCTAAAATAATGGAGAGGCCATACAATTATCTTCCTAAGACTTCCTAGTAAGGGAAGTGTAGGCTTGGGATGTAGCATAGTGGCAGAGATCTTCCTAGCACACAGGAGGCCCTGGGCTCCATCCCCAGCATGACTAGACTGGGCTGTCTTACGAAACCACTGACAGGGGCCTGTTACCCATTTAAATTATTTATAAATACATAATACATGTGCACACATGTATGTGTGCCTATTTTTGCCTTCTATCACATTTGAGGCAGTTTCTCTTTGGTATTTGCTGTGTGCCCACTTGGCTAGCTGTCCTGTGAGCCTCTGGGATTCTCCTGCCTCTACTTCCCCTCTCACCACAGGAGTGAGGGAGAGTAAGAGAGACATAGGTAGACAAGGAAAGTGGTCGTGGGCTCTCTAAGATGATGATTTCTTACTCCCAGGAGACATTGTAAGTAGAACGGGCCAGGAAGGCACAGGTATGTGAGGATATCTAAACAGAAGCAGCCGGGAGAAGGAGGACCCAGGGCCTCCAAAGCACTTGACCCAGGAGTTTCAAATTCAAGTCCTTGTGTTTGTGGGATGAGTATTTTATCCACAGAGCCATCTCCCTGGACTCATTTTTTTTTTTGGAACCAGTGAGATTTAGTGGGGTTACTGACAGGAATAGAAATGTCTCAAAGACAGCTGCATTACCCAGGTCCACTCTGACACGGTGACAACTCACAAATCTGGAAACCTGGAGCACACTGCACAGCCTGGAACAGCTCAGGAGGCGGCAAAGTGCCTGGACTTACTCTTGTTTTAAGAATCTTTCAGCCATAGTTGGTGGTGCACACCTTTAATTCTAGCACTTGGGAGGCAGCGGCAGAGGCAGGCAGATCTCTGAGAGTTCAAGGCCAACCTGATCTACAGAGCAAGATCCAGGGCAACCAGGGCTACAATAGTGAGGCTCTGTCTAATTAAAAAGAAAGAAAGAAATCTTCACCTGAGTTATTTTGCCTGATCAATCCCATGGGTGCACTACAGTATCCTAGACTTAGCATTTTATTCCAGCCAACAGAAGCCCCTAGGTACAATTCACAAGCCTTGTGCTGTTCTTTCCCAAAGCCAAACATAGCTCCCTCCTGCCGCTGGAACCTGAGCCACAGAAGCAAGGAGGATGCTCGGAGTGAAATGATCGGAGTGTGCTTGCTCCCCTGTCACGATGGAGTCTGAATCAGCATCGGATGTCAAGAAAAGCTGGCTCACCAGTCTCAGAGGAGGCCGCAAATGCCAGACCTAAAAACAGATGGCAGGGGTAGAGCTGTGGGCTGGCACCACCGTCAACTGCCTGTCGAAGCATTTCAGGCAGATGGCAAGGCCTAGAATGCAGAAGCTGATCCAATGTCGCTGGCCAACGTGTCACAGTTGGCATCTAATTGATACTGGTCCTTACAGGGTCCATGTAAGAAGAGAGAAGAAGGGGACACACAGAGGGATAGCGGGTGTGACTTGGCCAAGCTGGATCCCAGCAGCAGTGATGGGTGGGGAGGACAGAAGTTTGAGGACCCGGGCCAGCGGAAGGGGTACGAGGTCTGACGTTATTAGTCTTGCCTGGCAACCTGGAACTAAGTGAATGGACTTTTCTGAGCTCTTATTCTGTTAATCGGTCAGATGAGGTTTTAGGTCCAATGACACGCCAAGGAGGGTCCTCACGGCTGTCCTCACAGGACAGCCATCAGTGCCATCTACAGGCCACTGGGGCAGCACTCTGGTTCATTTCCTTGGCTCTGGCTTGTTTTTCTAGCCCAATAGCCAGCACTGTTTTGACAGCTTAGGGACATAGCGCTTTGTTAGGTTGATTCATCAATGGTGGACGTGGTGGTGGTGGGTGGAGAAGGAGGTGGTGGAGGAGGAGGTGGAGGAGGTGGAGATGGTGGTAGAGGTGGTGGTGGTGATGGTGATGGCAGTAGTGGAGGTGGTGTATGAGTTTATTTCTGTTATGTGAACTTGGAGAGATGAACAAATGTCCACTTTTTCAAAGGGAGCCAAAGAAACAATTCCATCCTAGTTGAGCATGGTAACCCACTGAGCTTAATTAGCGATGCTTATAGGAGCAACTGCAAGGGGTTACCTGCAGGAACAGGGGGACTGACAAGCAACTACACCACTGAAGAAAATGTCTCTATGCCCTCAGAGTGAGGTGAGCCTCACAAACCCTGCTTATTCCTCTGTGAAGAAGAGGTAATGGGTCCAGTCTTGGGCAGGTCTCTGGCAGTTACTCACAGTGCTGAGAGTTCAAGGTGGCCATATCATGCTTTGTGAACAGGTTTATTTATTTATTTATTATTTATTTTTTTTTAAAGATAGAGTTTGTCTGTGTAGCCCTGGCCATTCTGGAACTTACTTTGTAGACCAGGCTGACCTCAAACTCAGAGATTCACCTGCCTCTGCCTCCTGAGTGCTGGGAATAAAGGTATGCGCCACCATACTTGGCCTTTGTAAATAGTTTTCTACAAGTTTGATTTTGTGTTTTCAGTTTCTGAGACATGGTTTCACTCGGTAGCCCAGGCTAGCCTTGAACTCACTATGTAATCTAGACTGACCACAAACTTGAAATCTTTCTGCCTCAGTTCTTGCCTTTAGAATTGCCCACGCCCTGGGCCCTCCTGCACCCTATCCTGACCTCCCCATGACAGGGCCTCATTTTTTTTTAATATTTATTTATTATGCATACAATATTCTGTCTGTGTGTATGCCTGCAGGCCAGAAGAGGTCACCAGACCCTATTACAGATGGTTGTGAGCCACCATGTAGTTGCTGGGAATTGAACTCAGGACCTTTGGTAGAGCAGTCTGTGCTCTTAACCTCTGAGCCATCTCTCCAGCCCCCAGGGTCTCAGGTTTTGTCCTCCAGTCCCCCTTACCTCATTACCTTCTCCTGAGGCTGTCATTCTGTCCTGTAGCTTCAGGTGCCATCTGTATGTTGATGCCATACTGAACTTAGATCTCTACCCCTAGACGAATCTCTCTTTTAATTGTAAATCACATTTATTTATATTTATTTATTGTGTGTCTCCACGTGTGCACATCACATCAGGGGACACCTTTCAGGAGTCAGGAGTCAGTTTTCTTCTACTACGTGGGCTCCGGAGATTGAACTCAGGGAGTCAGCCTAGGTCGGAGACACTGGCTCCTATCCACTAAACCATCTCACCGGCCCCACCCAACCTGTTCCCCTGCCTGCTCATCTGCTTACCATGAATTTCCAGTTTGGGCTTTCAAAGGTCTTCCCACAGATTTCCTTATCCTTGTGCAGAGCCTAACTGGAAATGCATTTTCCTACTCTGCATCCTCTCTTTCTCCTTTTCTTTTTTCTTCTTCTTTTTTGTTGTGGTGGGGTGTTCAAGACAGGGTTTCTCTGTGTAGCCTTGGCTGTCCTAGAACTTGCTCTGTAGACCAGGCTGGTTTCGAACTCACAGAGATCCACCTGCCTCTTCCTCCTGAGTGCCTGAGTGCTGGGATTAAAGGTATGTGCCAAAACTTCCCAGCCCCTTTCTTTCTTTTTGGTGACAGACTTTTACACCACAGCTCAGGGTGGGCTGGAAAAACTCATGTAGAAAAGGTTAGTCTCAAACTCATGGCAATCCTTCTGCCTCATCTTTCTAAGTGCCTGGATTATAGACATTAACTACTATGACTGCCCTCTTTGTCTTCTTTGTTTGTTTGTTTTGTATATTTATTCATAGGATGGGCAATGGTGGCTCAAACCTTTAATCCCAGGATTTGGGAGGCAGAGGCAGGTGGATCTCTGTGAGTTTGAGGCTAGCCTGGTCTACAAGAGCTAGTTCCAAATAGTCAAGACTACACAGAGAAACCCTACCTCAAAAAAATAAGAAATAAAGCAACAATAAAAACATTTATTTATTATTGCGTTGGGGGTGAATGCCGTGACACTCACTCAGAGGCCAACTTTGTGGAATCGGTTCTCCTTTTCCACTTTTCCTTGTGTTTGGGGGGCAGGGAGGCGTGTCAAACTCAGCTTGTCAGGGTTTTGTGCTGTGTCACTGGAGCCCACTCGCCGGCCCACATTGTCTTCTTTCTTCTGTTAGGTTTCATCTTTCTAGGTTAGACTGATCCATAGCGAACAGGATTCTGGAAGACAGATACTCCTTGTTCTGCAGCCCAGTGACTCAAGGAATTTTACCTGACCTGAGCTCGCGGGGTAAACTAGGCTCCCTTCGAATTCGCAATCTTGCTACCTCCATCTCCTCAGTGTGTGACAGGGCGATGGTTCTCAACCTGTGGATCGAGACCCCTGCGGGAGGGCAGGGGTCGAACGACCCTTTGCACAGAGATCGCTTAAGACCATCAGAAAGCACAGCTATTTACATTACAATCCATAGCAGTAGCAAGATGACAGTCATGAAGTTGCGTGAGAATAATTGTATGGTTGGGGTCAGCACAACATGAGGAGCACTTAAGGGTCACAGCGTTAGGGAGGCTGCGAACCACTGCTCTATCCTGTTGTGGAATAATATTTTAAGATGTGTTACTTTGTGATGTGGATTTTTTTTTTGAGACAGGGTTTTTTTTGTAGCTTTCGAGTCTGTCCTGGAACTAGCTCTAGTAGACCAGGCTGGCCTCAAACTCACAGAGATCTGCCTGCCTCTGCCTCCTGAGTACTGGGATTAAAGGCATGCGCCACCACCATCCGGCTTGTGATGTGGATAGTTAAAAATGTTGCATTCTTTTTTTTAAAAAAATATTATTTTTATTTTATGTTTATTGGCATTTTACTTGTGTGTATGTCTGTGTGAGGGTGTTGGGGTTCCTCTAGAACTGGAATTACAGACAGGTGTGAGCCACCATGTGGGTGCTGGGAGTTGATCCCAGTCCTCTAGAAGAGCAGTCAGTCCTCTGAACCATTTCTCCAGCCCCATGTCGCATTCTTTTATGTTGCATTTCTTTAACTCTGTGAAACTATGTTACTTTGCCTGTCTTGCCAGACAGGGAGAATAAATAGGAAGAGAAATCAGGGAACAAAAGATCAAGGAGCAAGAAAAGAAGGGGCCAACCACACAGCAACAGAGCCAGGCACAGAGTAAGAAGTAAAGAAAGATATATAGAAATGGAAAAAGGTAAAAGCTCAGAGGTAAAGGGTACACAGCATAATGTGAGTTAAGCTGTCAGGAAACAAGCCAGACTAAGATCGGGCATTCGCAAGCAAGGGTAAGTCTCCTCCGTGTGTATTTATCTGGGAGCTGGGTGATGAGCCCCCAAAGAGCCAAAAAGAGTTAAAAACAGCCAGTTACATTAACCCCTGTCTGGTTATCTCTGGTGTAACCGGTGCTGGGATTACAGTGTCTGCCACCTCATCCTAGCCCCTCCCACGCAGCTGGGCTGCTTTCTGCACACTGCCCCAGGTATTCCACAGACTTACATCTTTGACACTGACTTCTCACCCCTGCCAGGGAGAGGGTCGTGCAAGGCACCAGTCCATGCGGAGTCTGCCACGGAGGTGGTTCCTTCCTCCCTCCTTCACACGGGTTCCAGGATTGAATTTAGGCCATAAGGCTTACATAGCAAGCAGTTTTACCTGTGGAACATCTCATCAGCGCCGTAACATAAATCCTAGACCTTGATATCTCCACCAAACTGCTTCTCCCTCTGTTCTCCCTGCCAAGAACACCATAATCCATCTGCTGGTTTTCGGGCAAAACCAAAGGTCATGCCCCCACTCCCATCCCTACTAAGCTGGTCCAAGTCCTCTCTTTGCAAATTGAACCCTAACACTCATCCCCTTCCACCCCTTGCCATTAGGTCTGGCGCTGTCCTCTCTCCCATGGATTACTGCAGTAATCTCCTAGCTCAGGCCTTGCAGCCCTCCCTTGCCCCCTTCCAACCCAGGCTCTTCATTCTACCCAGCAAAAGCTTCATCCTTCAGAAACAAATCAGATCATGTTGATCCCCAACCTAATGGCTCTGCCTGCAGAGTTGCATCTGAAGTGCAGGCTCGGGCTCAGAGCTCAGTCCCTTCGGGTTTCCTACAGACTCACCAGATAAATGAACACACGGACCTTTCTGCCCCAGGGTCTTCGCACTTTCTGTTGTTTTTGTCTGAGAAGTTTCTCTCCCCAGTTTGCCCATCATCATTTCGGGTCTCAGATTGAATGCCATCTTTGTGGGGGACGCCCTCACTGGCTCCCTTTTTCATCCAATCCCTAGTTTCTTCCCTGATTTCCCAGGGATGCACCAGAGATCAAGATGACCTGGGGTGGCTTGGTGGGACACCCAGCACTCCCCTCTGTCCTTCTGTTGCTTTCCCTAAGGAAGGCCACACACAACGGTGCCTCTAAGAGCCATTCCTGGCACAGAGGAAACATTCGGGAAATACTGTCAGATATTTCATTATCCTTTAAAGCACCTTTCCTAGGATTTGATTATTATTTTATTTATTTATTTTGCTTCTGAGATATGAGATTTGTCAATCAGGGATCTCCTAGCATCACTCAGTGGCTGTGTACACAGGAGGTGTTTAATCGGGTTGTTTAATGAATACATGAGAGGAGGGTTTTTTGTTGTTGTTGTTGTTGTTTTTTTTTTTTCCCCCTTTTGTCCTGTTTATCTTTCAACACCAGACTGTTTTAGTGACTGGAACCCTGCCTGGGGATGTAGCTCTGAGGTAGAGTGCCTGTCTAGCGTGCAGACGTCTGGGTTGGGTGTCCAGCACGTCACAACAAAAAGGCAATAAAAGACAATGCCCTACTGGGGAGGGGCAGAGAAAGAAAAAAAGAAAAACTCCTGCTACCCTCTCAGAGGATTTGAGAGGTGCCCGGAGAGGGAAGGAACGTCATTTCTACTTGCCAGAAATGTGACAAGACATCGAAAGCATGTGGCAGGCACCTGCTGCCTCTATTGTGAACAGTCACAGCCTTTTATTCCAGGAAAAATAAGTAGGGCAGAATTTTCATCATAGGAAAGATGAAAAACAAAGAAAGTCTGAGCTCTCTGGATGCAGCAGCAGGCAGATTGCAGGCTGTGGGCTGGATGACATTGGCAGTGCACTTGTGGCTTGCTGGGGAAGACACTCAGTCTCCTGTCCACATACCCCTCCTCCCTTGACGTTTAGGAACCAAAGGTTTCATATTACCAATGCAGGAACAGAGGCTCAGAGAGAAGGGCCCTGCTTAAGCCACTGTGAATAAAAGCCAAGGTAGGATTCCTTTAAGCCTTAATGGATTCCAAAGCTCTTTATGAGATGGAGAGGAAGAGCAGGTGAGAGAAAGGAGGGAAGAGGGCGAGAAGGAGAGAGGTGACGTGTCCGCTGGCAGGTGGGGGCGCTGGCAGGTGTATAGGGCAACCAGAGACCCTGGGGACTTCAGCAGGAAAGGGGAGCTGGAGCCTGGGGCCTGGCTGCCTTATTTTCAGAACTGCTATCTTTGTCTGCATCTGCTAAATTATTAAACTGCCACCACATCCTCGCGGGTGTCAGGCCAGCTTGCCAGGAAGATGCAGTGGGGTGGGCTGGGGCCCGGGGTGGGGGGGGTGTTGGAGCTTTGTGCTGGAGCCGTGAATCTTGTGGGCTGGAATAGAAGTGGACTTCTCAGGCCTTGACCTCTTGTCCTAGCCCATGCTCAGCTGATTGAGGGACCTGGCTGGGCCACACTCACATGTGCCTCTCCCCCTCCTCCCACCCCTCAGAGCCCCCTCCCTATAGGTTGTTCTGGGAGGGGCTGGTCCATACTGGGTGGGACTCTGATGGCTACTTTGCTTACAGTGTCTTGAACTCAGACCGACCACAGGCTTGGGGTCAGGTAGACAGGAACAGCCCCAAGGTCTGACACAAACCCTCAAGTCCTGGCTGTGCTGTTGGCACTTCAGCTCTCAGACAGGACCTGGAAGTTCAGAGAAGGTGCCAGGGAGGGACTGAACCCCATCCGAACACAAGCCCCTACTCCAGGCTCCCCTTTCTCCCTTGTCATTACTTTTGGTTGTGAGATAATATTTGTTTTGAGACAGAAAACCAACTCTAAGTTGCCAAGGATGATCTTGAACTTCCAATCAATCTTCCTGCCTCCGCCCCCGAAGAGCTGGGATTACAGGTGTGTGCCATCCGGTGCTAGGGGTTGATCTCAGCACCTTATGTATAATAAGCAAGCGTTGCAGCTTCTGATTTATCACGGATATTTTTTGTTTTTTAATTTTATGATTTTCTCTATTTTTCTACAAGAAAATTATAATCTTGGGGGCTGGAGAGATGGCTCAGTGGTTAAGAGCTTTGCCTGCTCTTCCAAAGGTCCTGAGTTCAATTCCCAGCAACCACATGGTGGCTCACAACCATCTGTAATGAGTCTTGGTACCCTCTTCTGGCCTGCACTGCATACATAATAAACAAACAAACAAACAAATAAATAAATATTTTAAAAAAAGAAAATTATAATCTTTATAAAGATCTGAGAAAATGTAATGGTCATGAAAACCACAAAATGTGTTTCCTAGCTGGGCCCAGTGACAAACGTCATACTTTTAGGAAAGTGGAAGGGGAGAGGGTCAGAAGTTCAAGGCCAGCTTCAGTTCTCTAGCGTATTGAGAGCAGCCTGGGTTATGTCAGACCCTGCCTCAAAAAGACAAATGTAGGTGAGGTGGCACAGGGCGAAAGCACTTGTTATGAAACCTGAGGGCCAGAGTTAAAGCTGAGCCCCACGTGGTGGAAAGAGAGGCCCAGCTCCCACAAGCTGTCCTCTGACCTCCATGAGGGCGGCAGTTCCTGCACACACCAGGTATACTCATGTGCAAGTGCATGTGTGCGCATGCATGCACACACATGCACACGTACATGCACACACACTCAGTAGGTTGAATAAAGGAACTTTTACCTCTTAGAGCTTTAATAAGAATTAAAAGTCACTTTGTCAGGTTAGGCATGGTGCACGCCTTTAATCCCAGCACTTGGGAGGCAGAGGCAGACAGATCTCTGTGAGTTCGAGGCCAGCCTGCTGGTCTACATAGTAAATTCCAGGACACCAGAGTTGCGTGGTGAGACATTTTTTTCATTGCATAGTGAGACATTTTTTTCATCTCAAGTAAAAAAAAAAGTGTCATCCTGGTTTGAACTCCCTCCTGAATGCTGGGACCATAGGCTGTGTCACCACACCTGGTTAATATGTTTGGTGCTGGGATCTGTCCCAGGACCTCAGATGTACTAGCTAGGGAAGCACTCTCCAAACTGGGCCCATCCTCAGCTTCCAGCTTCCTCATTCAGAGCGCTCAGCTTGCTGGGCTAGCCGTGTTCTCGTAAGTGGTTGGCTGTGGTCCCTGTCCACTCCTGGGAGTGTGCAGTTAAACAAGAAGGCTAGAAAATGGGCAGATGCCACCCGTCTCTCTCTCTGCTGGTCGACACATGGTCCCTGCCCCTCATCTCTGTCTTCTTCACATTGACTCACCCTGCAGTTCTCAGCTGAAATACCACCTTCTGCACCTTGTCTTCCCAGCTGGCCTCATTGGGCAATGTGTTCCTGCAGCCTCTGTGTTTCTCCCAAGCAGGTATAAACAGTACTGAACTGCCATCCAATCACCACGGCAGGGCTTATCCCGTTATGGCTGTGTCTCCCATCCCATCAGTCAGCCCAGCGGAGAAAGGGATCATCAAATTGAGGAGCGAGGGAGAGAGAAGAAAATGAACGAATGAGTGAGTGCAGAGGGGAGGTCTCGGTTCTGATGGTGCCTGCTTCCATCGTTCCCCATTCCAGCAGATGTTATTAGGATGGTGGTGCATCTCTGTGGTAGAACTCTTGCCTAGTGTGCACAATGCCCCAAGTTTCGTGTCTAACAACACACAGGCACACAAACACACACACACATACATACGAGTGCTTCTTTTTTTTTTTTTAAACTGGGGACTTTATTGTTAGTGTTTTTAGCCCTTTGGAAGTAACAGCCTTATTCTGTTACATCAGATAACATTACTGTTTCATTTTTTAAAATATTTATTTATTTATTATGTACACAATAGTCTGTCTACGTATATCCCTGCAGGTCAGAAGAGGGCACCAGACTTCATTACAGGTGGTTGTGAGCCACCATGTGGTTGCTGGGAATTGAACTCAGGACCTTTGGAAGTGTGGAACCCTCACCCCTTATTCTCAAAGGGGCGAGAAGAAATTTCCTAGTAGAATGTTTTCCCAGGAAGATAGTGGCCTTCCTCTCTCCCACCTGGGTGAGTCCAAGCACAAGGTCACTTAGCTCAGCCCAGCCAGCCACCTGGTACAGGCTAATAAAGATGGCCTAACTCAGGAACAGTGGCCTTGCTCTAAGAACAAGGGAAAAGCTGACTTAGCAAAATAGAAGGGAGCAAAAGTCCTTGCACCCATGCCAAAGCAGTTGCAAAACGCCTCTTTGTAGTTATACCTTTAAAAGCTTACCCCACAGAGGAGATACAACTCTCTCTACCTCGCTGCAATGGGGTTTGGAGACAGGGGTTCCAAACATGTTTGTATTATGCTGATTAAACCTTGCTTATTACAATCTGGGCCTCTCTGGTGGTCTCTCTCTGGGGGTCGTAATCTGGGCACAACATTTGGTGCTTTGGCCGGGAACCCCAGAGATTCCACCAGGATGATGGAAGTCCGGAGGTTTATTAGCATCTACCGGTGAGAGAGCGCTTGTTGTCTTTTGTTGGTGCGGGAGAATTATCTGTATTCTGTCAATCATGTATTTTAATAAAACGCTGATTGGCCAGGCAGGAAGTATAGGCGGGTCAACCAAACAGGAAGTAGAGGCGGGGCAATGAGAATAGGATAAGGCTAGGGAGGAGGAAACTTCCTCAGCCACTCCTGCACAGACCACCGAAGAGGCAACATGTAAGCTGTCACACTGAGAAAGGTACTGAGCCCATGTGGCTAAAATAGATAAGGATAATGGGGTAATATATGTTATAAGAGCTAATAAGTAGCCTGACCAAATGGGCCAATCAGTTTATAACCTTATGGAGTCCTGTGTGTAATTTCTCTTTGGGATTTGCCGGCTGTTGGGGTACCGGGCGGGACGGAAACCCCAACAAGCCGGCCCTCATGTTACATTTTGTCTCTTGTCTCTTTGTCTCTTTCATTTTGTCTTGTCTGTCTGACTATGGCTACTTTGGTTTTGTGCCAGTCTACCGATTTGGAATTTTGGTATTGACAGCCGATGCGCTTATATGGAGACACTGGAGAAGCAAGGGACACCTTGTCTTTCATTTCCAAACAGGGATGGGAATTCTCCCAGTCTGGGGACAGTAGACAGGGGCTGGCATTCTCCTGGCCCCGGGTCATTTGCAGCCACCTCAGAGGCAGCTGTTTGAAACTGTCTCTATGTATCTTGTCCCAGGAATTTGTCAGTCTCTTTGTATTATGTTATGGTAATTGTTGCTTTGTTTTCCTTCTCTCTTGACTTCTATCCTGGAGATCCTGCAGCTCCTATGGAGCCCCAGTCCTCTCTCCCCCAGAGGAGGGAGGGCCGGAGGAGAGAAGAGAGGCAAAATCTTGGGGAATGCCCAAAAGGAACTGGGCAAGGAGAGGGTAGGGAGTGCATGCCTGTGACTTGGAATGTCTTTGGGGCCTGCTACATGGGATAGATGGTGATCCCCTGGAGTTCTGGAAAACTGGTGTCTCTTCGTTTATTATGTTTAAGACTGGACTGACGAGGACAAAAAAAAATTTTTTTAAAAAAGGGACAAAAGTTAAATGTGGAAATGCAGGTGACTGGACAGCAGCCCATTAGGGTCTGTATCCCTGGCCCTGAGACAGGTCTGAGGGCAGAGAATACACTGCCTGGGTGCTGAGAGCTAAGCCTTGAGACTGCGGGAGATGCAATGTAGCAGAGGATCTCTGGGGCTCCAAGACCAGGGAGCAGCAGCCCCTGGGACAGAGCAGGTGGCAAAGTCAGCATGCACCCGGCTGAGGGCAGAGGAATGCCTCTTCAGAAGGCAGGTGGTGCAGCTAATGACTGAGAGAGGCTGGCTGCAGCAAAACAGGGCAGCCCCCTCTCCCTTGTCTCTCTGTATCTTGAGGGTCTTTGCCTTAGGCAGGAGAGAGGGACCTGCACATGGGTGCAGGAAATTGACTACTGGCAATTAAAAAACTGGGCAAATGTAAAACAGAGACTCCCAAATCACAGTCAGAAAAAAGTAAACAAAAAACTTTTTAAAAAAGCATTGGCAGCCATGAACACTCTTTGTGCCTTTTTTCTTTTCTGAATCAAGTTCTTCAGTATGATAACACTCAAGGTCTCTTCTGCTGGTCAGGAGTTTCCCTTCTTAACTCTTTCCTGTCCTGATAATGCTTATAAGAAGTTTTAAATTATACTAACCTGTAACTTTAAAAAAATGTTAATTTTAAAGTAAATGTCAGAGATACATTATATTTGAAAATGCTTGTTTCCACAGGAAAAAAAATATATGGGTTACAAATACTTATCACCTTTGATTAAGATACATATTTCTGCATTTGTTTTATGCAATGTTCTGCTAGATAAAATCACAAAAAAGACTTTGATAAAAATTTGAATATTGCCTAATAAAAGTTTTTAATGGAGGTTTTTATATTGTCTAAAGAACAAAAAAAGCAGGGGACTAAAATAATAATAAAAAAGTTTGTTTAAAAATGTCTGGCTTAATCAATGAAACAAAGATAGAGAGAGAGAGAGAGGCAGACCTAAAAATTACAAAAGGTATATAAAAAGTTGCAAAATGTATAAAAAAATATAAAAGGCCAAAAGATGTTTACTGTAATTTCTTGTACCTAAATGTTTAATGGTTAATTCTGGTTTAAAAAAAAACCAAACAAACCCTTGATTGTCTTGTTAAAGGGGCATGTTTATTTCTTTAAAAAAATATGTATGTTTTGTTAAAAAAATTAGCCTTTGGTAACTATAAGGTTTTTTTTCTTTATTTTTTTTTGGTGGGGGTTGAGACAGGGTCTCTGTGACTTTTGGAGCCTGTCCTGGAACTAGATCTTGTAGACCAGGCTGGCCTCAAACTAATTATAAGTTTTGTACTTGTAATTTTTCTCTGAGCTCTGGTCATTAGATTCGGGTTCACAAAAATTTGTATGTCTTTTTGATATAGATAATGTTTTTTTTTATTTTTAAAGATTTATTTATTATGTATATAGCCTTCTTTCCATGTGCACCTGCACACCAGAAGGGGGCACCAGATCTCATTATAGATGGCTGTGAGCCATCATGTGGTTGCTGGGAACTAAACTCAGGACCTCTGGAAGAGCAGTCAGTGCTCTTAACCACTGAGCCATCTCTCCAGCCCCTGGATATAGATAATGTTAAAACTGTTTTATGCTGTTCTTTATTAATATACAAGAATGTCGATTACCACCAGGAATAGCTGGGACTAGACTCCCAAAGAAAAAACAGTTACAAAATAAACAAAACAAAACTAAGCAAGCAAACAAACAAAAACACCAATGCCAGGTGATAGTCACCAAAAGAGTCAGCTAATGTTTAGATTTTAGCCTCATTGTCTTTGCTAAAATCATTAATTTAAAGGTTCAGTCTGACAAAAATATGGTATATAGTTCTGTTCTGTTAAAAATACAAGTTAAGGTCTAAAAAGTAATTTAAGATAGTACTAATAGGGGCTGGAGAGATGGCTCAGTGGTTAAGAGCTTTGCCTGATCTTCCAAAGGTCCAGAGTTCAATTTCCAGCAACCACATGTGCTCACAACCATCTGTAATGAGATTTGGTGCCCTCTTCTAGCCAACAGGGATACATGCAGGCAGAACACTGCGTACATAATAAATAAGTAAATCTTTAAAAAAAGATAGTACTGGTAAGCAATAAAACAATGACTACATACTGTTTGGGTTACAAGCTCAGGATTTTCTGTGTTTTTGCTGGGACTCAAAGGTAAGTCTATTTTTGCTGTTTTATATTTATCTGTTATTTGCTATTTCTGTAATACAAATTTTAATATGAGTCTAAAAGTTTCAAATGTATTAACTTCTGTTCCTAGTTTAAATTTGTCTCAACAGGTTTCCCTTTGGTTGGCAGACACAAACAAGCCTTAATTGCTGACTATAACACTTGCTCCAAATGACTGTGGACCGTGGACTTGCTAAAAACTGATGTGGACCAGTCTAGCCGATGTAAATGCTCTCTGGCTCTTCAACAAAGTCTGCAAACCAAATGTTCCTGAAATTTTCTCTTTTTGACTAGCATTTCACCTTTGTTAACCCTTGACAACGACGCCCCAAAGTCAGCTGGAAGCAGTTAAAAAAATACATCGTCCAATAATCCCTGGTTAAAATGCTAAGTCAAAAAAAAAACATAAAAAGACACTATAATTGTAAGAGACAATTTGGCCAAAGTTAGCAAAGTTAGGACCAAGAGGAGTGGGAAATGTAGGACCCTCACCCCTTATTTTCAAAGGGGTGAAAAGAAATTTCTTAGCAGAATGTTTTCCCAGGAAGATAGTGGCCTTCACCTCTCCCACCTGGGAGATTCTGAGCACAAGGTCACTTAACTCAGCCCAGCCAGCCACCTGGTACAGGCTGATAAAGATGGCCTAACTCAAGAACAGTGGCCTTACTCTAAGGACAAGGAGAAAGCTAATTTAGCAGGATGGAAGGGAGCAAAAGTCCTTGCGCCCATACCAAAGCAGCTGCAAAAAGCCTCTCTGTAGTTTTGCCTTTAAAAGCTTACACCACAGAGGAGATACAACTCCTCTCTCTGCCTCGCTGTAATGGGGTCAGTAGACAGGGGTTCCAAACATGTTTATATTATGCTGATTAAACCTTGCTTATTACAGTCTGAGCTTCTCTGGTGGTCTCTCTCTGGCGGTCATAATCTGGGCACAACAGAAGAGCAGGCAATGCTCTTAACCACTGAACCATCTCTCCAGCCTGTTTCATTTTTTATTGATTTTTTAAAATATTTATTTATTTATTATGTACACAACATCCTGTCTTTGTGTATGCCTGCAGGCCAGAAGAGAGCACCAGACCTCATTACAGATGGTTATGAGCCACCACGTGGTTGCTGGGAATTGAACTCAGGACCTTTGGAAGAGCAGGCAATGCTCTTAACCATCTCTCCAGTCCACCTTTTTTATTGATTTTTATTGAGCTCTATAGCTTTCTCTGCTCCCCTCCCTCCCTCTCCCCTCCCCCCTCCAGCCCTCCCTCAAGGTCCCCATGCTCCCAATTTACTTAGGAGATTTTGTCTTTTTATACTTTCTACTTCCCATGTAGATTAGATCTATGTGAGTCTCTCTTAGTGTCCTCATTGTTGTCTAAGTTCTCTGGGATTGTGATTTGTAGGTTGACTTTCTTTGCTTTATGTTTAAAAACAACTTATGAGTGAGTACATGTGGTAATTGTCTTTCTGTGTCTGGGTTACCTCATTCAAAATAAAGTTTTCTAGCTCCATCCATTTTCCTGCAAATTTCAAGATATTATTTATTTATTTATTTATTTTGCTGTGTAGTACTCCATTGTGTAAATGTACCACATTTTCCTTATCCATTCTTCAGTCGAGGGGCATTTAGGTACGAGTGCTTTTAGACCCAAGCATTCTACTAAATATCAAAGGATTCCAGCAAGAAGGGAAACTAGAATAGAGGGGAGACTCCATCAATAATGAAAAAACTTATCACATATGTTATATAATATATATAGCATATTTATGTATACTACCTCAGAGGATAGGAATAAAATAGTGAATGTCCAGTGTGACGGTGCATGCCTTTAATCCAAGCACTTGCGAGGCAGAGGCAGGAGGATCTCTGTGAGTTCAAGGACAGGCTGGTCTACAGAGTGAGTTCCAGGATAGTTAAGGTTACAGAATAGGACCCCATCTTAAAAGTTTAAAAAACTTTTAAAAGTTGTTATTTATTATCATTGTTGCATGTCTGTGTGTGGTGTGTGTGTGTGAATGAGGCACACAGGGCACTTTTGGGAACTACTTCTTATTCCACTGTGAGTTCTGGGAAACGAACTCATGTTGTCAGACTTGTGCTGACTTTTAGCTGATAAGCCATCTGGCTGGTTCTGGTCTTCATCTTTTGGAGACAGGATATCACACCATTGATTAGATTGGCCTAGAATTCGATATGTTGCCCAGACTGGTCTCTGACCCATGGCATTCTTATCGCCTAAACCTTCTGAACTCTGGGGTTATAGCTGTGAGCCAACACACCCAGCTCAGTTATGTGACTTTGAGAGTTTTAGCTTCCTTTTAGGGATGATGTAAAAAAATAGGATATTGACTTATTCAGTGAACACTCTATCTATCTATCTATCTATCTATCTATCTATCTATCTATCTACCTACCTACCTAACATCTATCTATCTATCTATCTATCTATCTATCTATCTATCTATCTATCTATCTATCATCTATCTACTTATCTATCTACATATCTATCATCTATCTATCTATAATTTATCTATCTATCTATCTATCTATCTCTCTCTCTCTCTCTCTATCTATCTATCTATCTATCTGTCTCCCTATCTTCCTATCTTTCTTTTTATTTGGATTCTGAGATAGTCTCCTGTAGCCCTGTCTGGCCCAGCACTTGCTATGTACCCAAGGATGATCTTGCACTTCTCTTCCTCTTGATGATCTCTCACATGCTGGACAACAGGCAGGAGCCATCATAGCTGCTTGTTGTTTTTATTTTCACGTGGTGCTGGGGATCGAACCCAGCTTGACTGCTGAGTCACGCTTCCATGCTTTTACCATCTTCTCCCTCCTAGAAAGGTCTCTGGAAGAAAGTGTGTGGAGGTTTTGAACCCAGATCTGAGAGGTTCTCTGGATCCGACCAATGGTGGGGTTCAATTTTGTTCCCCAAATAACAGTCCTACTTTTTTTCTTAAAAAGAAGTTACATTTTTATTTTATTTTTGCTTATTTTGTGTGCCTATATCTGTGTGTCACTGCATACATGTGGGGGTCAGGGGACAACTTTGTCAGAAATTTCTCTTCTTCCATCATATAGCTCCCAGGGATCGAACTCACACAGTCAGGCTGGAAATAGGTGTCTCTATCTGGGGAGCCATCCCAGCAGCCCTGAGGCAGGTTCTTGACAGTCTAATAGTCACAATTACATCATTTCTCTCCTTCCCTTTGACACCTCCCATGAATCCCCTTTGCTCTCTCTTAAATTCATGGCCTCTTTTTCTTGAATACTCTCTCTCTCTCTCTCTCTCTTTATATATATATATATATATATATATATATATATATATATATATATCTCACTTATATTATATATACATCATATATGTACATATATTTATAATTTACATTATGTAAATTATAAACACATTTTTTTTTAGTATAATAAAGGGTTCTTTATTCAGGGGTAGACTCACATATCACAGTTCTCTGCATGAACGGGGAACAGAAACCAAATCCAGCAGCCAATGGAGAGAGAGAAAGAGAGAGAGAGTGAGAGAACATGTATTTGTAATACACATATACACATATTCCTAAAAGTATAACTACAGCCTGCTCAGTTTGTATAATGGTGATGTTGCTTGTGTGGATATGATTCAGGGCTGACCACTTAGCATTGGATAAATAACTGGGGAGATTTTCTCCTTAGGTATAGGAGTTGTGTTGTAGACAGATCACTGGGGACTGGGCACCACATGGAATCATTGTGGGCTAGGCACCGCATGGGATCACTGGGGGCTGGGCACCGCATCGGATCACTGGGGGCTGGGCACCGCATTGGATCACTGGGGTTTGGGCACCGCATCGGATCACTGGGGGCTGGGCACCGCATCGGATCACTGGGGGCTGGGCACCGCATTGGATCACGGGGGTTTGGGCACCGCATCGGATCACGGGGGCTGGGCACTGCATCGGATCACTGGGGGCTGGGCACCACATCGGATCACTGGGGGCTGGGCACCGCATGATCGCTCGTGCTCTGTATTTTGATCAGTGTGGTTGTCTATAATGGTCTCTGCCTGTTGCAAAGGAAAGTTTCTTCGACAAGGAGTGAGAGCTGCACTTGTCTATGGCTATAAGGATACAGATTTAGAACACAGAAATTATGCTGCTTTGGTAAAATGGCAGCTGTAGATTCTCCTCCAAGCTCTATCTTAACACTTGTCAGAATAGCTAAAGTCAAAAACACCAACGATAGCCTATGCTGGAGAGGATGTGGGGTGAGGGGAACACTCATCCATTGTTGGTGGGAATGCAAACTTGTGCAGCCACTGTGGAAACTGGGAGTGGAATTGCTGGGTCCTGAGATGGTTGGCTGTATTTCCAGCAGCAGGCATGATTTCCCTCTTGTCTAATGAGCCTTAAGTCCAATTAGAAAGCTACTGGTTACCATCGAGATATAGGTGCCACCCCTGCATTAGTGTAAATGGTTCATGGGAGCTGGGTAGGTCTGTTGCCTGCTTCCCTCTCTTGGAAGCTTGCATGGGACCTTTGGTGCCGTAAAAGCTCAGGGAGGAGGATTTGGGGTCAAGTTTGGCTTGGATATTTGGGTCCTATGTTCAAACTGCATAGTGCCTTCAGCAATAGTGACTTACCTTCAACTTCTGGAAAGCAACCAAGGGCAATGGCCATAGCCTACAATGTTTTAGAAGCCTCTTGGACTACCCTGACTAGCAACCCCAAAGATGGCTTCTCAAGCTCAGTTTTGGGGTTTTAGTCTCTGACTCTTGGGGGTAGCATTGTCAGACCAGGTGGGAAATTTTAATTTAAACTGTGTATGTATGTATGTATATACACATAGACTTATATGTATTATATGTAACTTTAGATAATGATTCCTTATTACTATATTCTTTAGGTAGCCCTACCCTTATTGAACTATCCACCCTCTCCATCTTTATTGCTTGTTTGAGACAGAGTTTCTTAATTTGTTCTGACTGCCCTGGAGTTCACTATGTAGACCAGGCTGTCCTTGAACTTGCAGAGATCCTTTTACCTCTGCCTGCCAAGTACTGGGAGGAAGGGCATGGGCTGCCATCCCTGGCCTTTCTCTTTTTAGTAAGGGTTTCACGTAGCTCAGGTTGGCCTTGAACTCTTGATCCTCCAGCCTCTACCTTGGAAATGGTGAAATTACTGGCTTGTGCCACCATGAAGGAATGGGAGGAATGTTGAGACTTGGGTGTGTGTGTGTGTGTGTGTGTGTGTGTGTGTGTGTGCGTGTGTGTGCAGGATAAGGGCCTGTCTGTTGTTCCTCACCTCCATTCATCTGGAAGTTGGCAGCTAATGCAGAAAACACCAGTCAAGTTTCTCTGAATGGATTGCTTTTGCATTGAGAGACCCAAAGCTGTTCTCAAAAACAGACCCATATTTAGGATGTCTTTCTCAATCTCATTGAACCCCTCTGACTCTCTGAGTTCCCATTTCCTGGGCTTCACTTTCCACACTGTGCCACGTCGCTCCCCCCCCCCCCCCCCCCCCCCGCGTCTCTACACCTAGGTACCTGTTAACCCGAAGCCCTGGATCCTGTTACTGGACTGAGCTCACTGAGCTGAATGGCCCCTCCTCTTCCTCTCGCGGAGTCATCTCCCCGGTGTGTCTGCTCTGAGAGCTACTCCTGTTCACTAAACACCCCCTCTTCTATCTGTGAGTCTCCTCTCTTCTCTGAATCTAACTCCCTCACCCTCTCTCCCTTCCTTCCTCCCTCGCTCCGGGAGCTGCCTCTCGGGAGACTTGTTGTCATGCCTACAGTCCGCGGTAACTCAATCAAAAGGCGCCCGCAAGCACTTAGAGAAGAAGGTCAGGGGAAGGTAGGGACCAAGGCTTTCCTCCTCCCCCTAGCCAGACTTCTCTTCAGAGTCTTTGAGATTGGGGCGCTGGCCACACCTTTGGCAGGTCCTCTGAAATCCAGGGACTCGCTGTAGTACTTCCTAACGGGGTTCAGAGCTGCTTTCCAGCCCTCCGGACTTTGCTCCCTCCCACCCCGGACTTTGATGGCACATTCAAACAGATACAATCGGAGGCAGGGTCACCGGGGTCTGGGCCAATGCGGGAACAGCAAGTCTATTTCAGCTGCGGGGCGGGGTGGGGGGGAGAAATTGGGTAGAGCCAGGATGATTAAAATCCGAGATGCAGAGCCGAGCGCCTGGGGGAGGAGAGGAATCCAAGTATCTCAAAGGGCTCCGATGAATGGTTGAGCTTATTCATTTCCGTCCAGACTCAGTCACTATCCCGCAATGTGACCTTGAGCAGAGCACGCGGCTTCTTCTGAGTCTCCCCCTCCACGTAAACGGTACGGGGGAGGAATCGTGTGCAGGCAGGTGCGCACACAGGCAGGGGTGGACCTGGAAAATAATTTTGCACACCTTGGAGTTCTCTAAGGGCCCCACGAAGGTTGGCGGACCCAGCAGCAGCGGCTGTGGGGGTTTGTCTTGCAAGTCAAGTGCCTTCCTGGTGTGCAACCAATCCAATCATATGTCCATTCTTCTGTGGACGCCAGTCGTCCCTTTGCCTTAATCACCGCACAACCCCAGAATGATGGGGGAGGGCGTCCTAGCGAGCCTTGTGGCCCAGGAGATCCTGAGCACTGAGTTCTAGGCCAGGCTCTCACGGTCGTGAGGGCGGGGAAGGGGAGCGGGGGTGACGCTCAGTCCAAACCCTTCTCTGGGTGGAGACTGCAATGTATGACTTTAAAGCATCCCTTTACCGCTGTGAGAGTCCAGGCGAGGAAAGTGACCGCTACTTTCCACCCAAAATTTGGGGTGATCCCGGGCTAACCAGGGAGAAGGACCGGGAACCTGAGGCGCTTGCGGACACGCTTCTTGGTGGAGGGCAGGGCCGATTGAGGACCTGCAAGTCTCGGATTGGCTGTCCGGCCCATCGCTCCGCCCCATGTGCTATAAGTTGCGGGGCGGCGCGTGCGGCCTGGGTGTGGGTTCTGCGGCCGCCTCTTCCTCCTCTCATACCCAGCATCTCTCCTCCCAGCGTACCGACAGCCGGGGACCGCCGCGGGGCGGGGGATGCCGGGCTGCCGCATCAGCGCCTGTGGCCCAGGGGCCCAGGAAGGGACGGCAGAACCGGGGTCCCCCCCGCCGCCACCCCGGGAGCCCCTGCCGTCCCTTCAGCCCCCACCCCCATCACCGACCTCGACCCCGACACCCACTCAGTCACCGCCCTTGCCCGAGGCGGCGGAGACACCGGCGGAGGGCCAGGAGCTGCAGCGCTGGCGCCAGGGTGCTAGTGGGGGTCCAGGGGGCGCGGGCCCGGCGGGGGGCGCGGGCGGGGGTGCGGGTGCGGCGGCAGGGGCGGGGGGGCCGCGCGCTGGAGCTGGCCGAAGCGCGGCGGCGGCTGCTGGAAGTGGAGGGCCGCCGGCGCCTGGTGTCGGAGCTGGAGAGCCGGGTGCTGCAGCTGCACCGAGTCTTCCTGGCTGCGGAGCTGCGCCTGGCGCACCGCGCCGAGAGCCTGAGTCGCCTGAGCGGCGGCGTGGCCCAGGCCGAGCTCTACCTGGCGGCGCACGGGTCGCGTCTCAAGAAGGGTGCGCGCCGCGGCCGCCGGGGTCGTCCCCCCCGCGCTGCTGGCCTCGGCGTTGGGCCTGGGGAGCTGCGTGCCCTGGGGCGCCGGGCGGCTGCGGCGCGGCCACTGCCCCGAGCCCGACTCGCCGTTCCGCCGCAGCCCGCCCCGCGGCCCCGCCTCCCCGCAGCGCTGACCTCAGAACCCGCGACCCCTGGGCTACGGAGACAGGCGGAAGGACGGACGGATGGACGGACGGGTCCGAGTGCTGGCTAGATGGACGGCGTCATCTCTGCGGAGGAGACAGGCGGGGGCCAGGGGACCCTGAAAATGAGACTAAGGTGAGGTTTTGTTAACTGGTGCTTTCTGGGGTACAGTAGTCGGGATCTCCCATCTCTGGGGTGTCTGGCATCTTTGAGGCCCTAAGGGAGCTGTCCGCTTTTCGTGACTTCTCTCGTGTTGGGTTAGGTGTCAGCGCTATTGTCCCGTTACAGAGCTGAACTAGTGGAGGGTGCTGGGCTTCAGGAAGGGTTTGGTGGCAAACTTTAACCAGCTGGAGCCTGCTGCGATACTGCAGCATCTGCCACCCTCACCTGCTCTTGTGTGGTCTCTCCTGGGTCCCCTGGGACGGTAAGTAAAGTCCTGCCCTTCGGTTTCTACACAGCGGGGCTCCATCTCTCAGGGAGGGAAGAGTAAGACCCCAGGATGGAAGGAGCGCTGCCTTGGGGCTGTGTGATGGGATTGTCCTCCTCAGAGCCCCTTTCCCATTGAAGGAGACAGAATCCCATAGAAGTTGAAGATTTGCCCCCAGCGTGTTTAGTTAGGCCTTGCTGCTTCTAGGAGTCAGCTTTTCTCATATTCCTAATAGTTTTGTCACCTGTGTTTGTAGCCTGATGGAGAATACCAGAATAGGAGGTTTATCACCTGCTCAACCATCAGCCCTCCCCAAGGTATCTTTAAGATGGCTCTGCCAAGGACAGAGCCAGGTGACACTCTTTAACAGCCCCAAGGGGGCAGGCATGGCATCAGCTTCCAGAAAGGCGGGCCTTAAAGGGCCAGACTGGAAATACCACCTGCTTCTCTTCCTGACAAGATGCCCTTCAGGCCCCATTCCTCTGTCTGCACTCAGTAGCCTGGCCCCTGGCTTGCTCCCTGCATCTGATTGATGACAGCCCACTTGTCAGTGGTAAAGTTGGTATATCTGCCTCTCTGGAGGGCTATGGGGAAGCCAAAATGGGGCATAGGATTCTTTTTTTCACTGTAAGCTGTGGTAGGATATTTTACTCACTTAAATCACACCTAGAGACCGGTGCTACCTTGTCTCAGGAACCAGGAGCTAATTTGAAGTTCTCATTTTATAAAATGGAAAAGTAATTTCTCAAGGTCACATGAGAGAGAGAGAGAGAGAGAGAGAGAGAGAGAGAGAGAGAGAGAGAGAGAGAGAACCCGATCCTAGGCTGTGTGCCCTTTTCACTGTATTTCAGTTAGGAAGAGCTGACCTCTGGACCCTGTCCGCAGTGACCCAAAACAGTACTGTCCCCTCTCCGAGTCACAGCTTCTCTGAATATGGTTGTTCCTCCTGTCAGACCTGAGAAGGGAGTGAAGGAGGAAGAGGAAGATGCCAGAGTCACATCAGTAATGGAGTCAAGTAGATTGCGGTAGGCAGGAGTCATCTGCTGACCCTACCCCCATCAGGCCTTCCTCTCCACACGTAACCGACTTAGCGGCTGGGTTCTCAGAAGGCCTTCTTGAAGCCGCCTTAGCTGGAACACTCAGAGCTTCTGAGAAAGCCCTGGGACCAGTGTCGTGGGGACTCTGGCATGTCCTGGCTTCCCCGGATAGGGTGGACTTACTGAGTCCTTTCAGTTTTATCCGGGGTACTGAGGCCCAGAGAGCACAGGACTTCTTGGAGGTGACATTGCTGGCTGCAGTGCTGGGCTTATGCCAGGACCACCTGATTGCTGGTCTGCAGGAAGGCAGTGGCTCTGCAGCTGCTTTTAGCTAATGGCATAGAATGCTCCCTGCCATCACAGTTAGGACTGTCTTTGGGATTCGCTGTAATCAGCTTTGACCTGATTTAGAGGTGGGGTGGGTGGATACATAGAGATGACACTTGCTGGAGAAGAGTGGGTGGCCAGGTGTGGGGGGGATAGGCAGCGATGGTCCCTCCCTCCACTCCCTTCCCTTCCAGTTGCCAGGCTGCCCCCACCCCAAAAAAGAAGCCTGGGCCAAGGCACACAGAACTCACTGACTCAAACCTCAGGTTATATAGTTAGTCTGTGTGCACCTTTCAACCAAGTGAAAGTCACCTTCCCACCCTGTCTGAGCCTCGTAGCACCCTGTGAAGAGTCCCCAGGTGTGGCTCCAGTCTCTCCTCACCAAGCAGACCCGGGTTTCCGTTTACTCCATGGGTTTCAGGAGAAACATGTACCAGACGATCTCCACTGTGAAGGGTTTGCTCTTAGACCTCTTCCAGGTAGCCTTCCCTGGATGTCACTATCCCAGGAGACCTAATTGGAACCCAGGTTATTTTTCAATTTTATTTTTTGAGACAGTTTGCCTTAACCTCCATAAATAGCTGAGGATGATTTTGAACTTTTTTTTTTTTTTCAAAACATGCCTTATTTGTGGGTGGGTGAGGGGCATGCATGTACCAGAGCCCTGTGCGGAGGTCAGAGGAAAACTTGCAGGAATCCAATCTCTCTTCCACTGAGTGGGTCCCAGAGGTTGAGCTCAGGTGGTCAGGCCCGGCAGAGGCATGTTTACCTACTGAACTACCTGTCTGGTCCCAACTGTGGACTTCTGGTCTCTTGCCTCCCCCTTCCAAATGATGGGGTTTCGGGTGCAAAGCCCACCATGCTGTGTTTATGTAGTCTGGTCTTGGACCCAGGGTCTGGTCCATGCTGGTCAGGCACTCTACCAACTGAGCTACATCTCCAGCCCCTGGAAGTTATGTTTCAGACTTTGGCTTATATTACTCTACCCCTGATCAGAAAGCACTCTTCCCACATGACTTCCTGAACACTTTTGTTTGTTTTTGAGACAGGGTCTCACTGTGTAGCTCTGGCTGAATACTTTCTTGATGGCCCCTAGTCTGCAGACTGGGCGAGTTCAGGGACCCTGGGCATTTGTGCAATGAGGACACTGTGTCAAACAGTGAATCTGGAGAAGCAGAAGCCCCTTTGCTTTTAGGCTGGTCCCAGCAGTTAACTTAGCATTGCCACCAGAGGACAGTGTGGAGCTGCTTCGTGAGAGTTGGGGGCGTGGCCTGGGGCGGTTCTGTTCCGGGTGGCCCAGCCCTCAGCTATCTCCTCCGTGGTCTTGGGGCTTGCTGACTTTGGGCTGTAAGGGTCTGCGAAATAAGCGGTGGTGGCTGTTCCCGAGGCCTGTTACTGACGGAGTGGTTCTAGTGATGGCTTCTAGCGTCAGTAGGCTGGGGTTCTGCTCTGCATCCACCACCCCTGGGAGCACAACTCGAGAAGAGGTGCAGAGGGGACCCTGCCTTCAAAGAGAGATTCCAGTAGGAAAGACTTCTTGGGAAGAGGCTTTCACTGTTGACTGCCGGCACCCGAGTCAGTTCTGTGTTCACCCATTTGTTCCGCTGATGACAGCACTTGGTTCTGCCACCACCTAACGATCAAGGTGGTTCCTAGACGTGAGGCTGAAGCGACTGACAGATCCAGATGAAGGTGTTCCAGACCTGCAGTGGGCAGTGTCTTGTGCTGACAGCTTGATTCCTTGAGAACCAGGCACTCAGGTGCCCTGGCATCTCCGAGTTGGAGAGTCTAGGCGGGGGAGGAAGTTATTTAGGAAAGCTGGGAAATTCCCAGCCTGTTTCTTCTCCCATTATTCCTTGACTACACCCTGGCCAGAAGTGATGAGAGACGAGAACCCTTAGTTCTGGAATAAATGGACCACTTCCTTCACACTGGACACCACACTAAGCACCTATCGTTCACATTCTCTCAAACACTCAACATGCAAGGCTCTTAGCCCCATGGCCACCTATGAGTCAGACTGAGGTGTGCAGATGGTCTCCTCAAAGGTGTAAACCTGTAAGCTCAGTGGGCTAACGACAGCACCATTTTGGGGAGATTTCCGAGTTCTCATTTTTAGTGGGTCCAGTCCTGGGAGGGAGGTATGAGATGCTGCAGGGGCGGCCAAGTATGTCTTGCACCCAGCCCCCCAGGACTGGACACACCCTTGCTGGTTGTCTGGGTTCTAGGGGTGAGTCAAGCTGACTCAACATACCTGGCTTATGGCAAGGGTGGGCCAAAGATGTTCAGGGCTGGATGCACAGCACAGCCAAGGCTTACTCCAGCTGTCTCCCCTCCCTGGGCAGGGATGTTTGGTGCCAAGGGAGCGAAAAGCCTGGGTAGCAGGAGAGGAGGAGAACATGTTCTATGGCAGGCGCAAGGGCTCAAAATAGAACAAAACAAACCTGAAATTTGGTCTTGGGGTGAACTGAATTGTCTCAGCTTGGCGCAGTGACTTTCCGTTTTTAATTTTTTTTTTTTTTTTTTTTGGTTTTTCGAGACAGGGTTTCTCTGTAGCTTTGGTGCCTGTCCTGGACCTAGCTCTTGTAGACCAGGCTGGCCTCGAACTCACAAAGATCCGCCCGCCTCTGCCTCCCGAGTGCTGGGATTAAAGGCGTGTGCCACCACCGCCCGGCCTTGTTTTGGTTTTTTGAGATAGAATTTCTCTGTGCAGCCTTAGAAGTTACACTATAGATCAGGCTGGCCTTCAACTCAGAGAATCACCTGCCTCTGCCT
Organism: Myodes glareolus; assembly: GCF_982192425.1. Taxonomy (NCBI): domain Eukaryota; kingdom Metazoa; phylum Chordata; class Mammalia; order Rodentia; family Cricetidae; genus Myodes; species Myodes glareolus. The sequence goes on from NC_142028.1 coordinate 61,197,506, forward strand.
CCTGAGTGCCAGGGTTAAAGGTGTACATGACTACCTCCTGCTTTTAAATCTTTTCTCTTTTTATTTAGATTTATTTTTATTTTAAATTATATGTATGTGAGCCAGGTGGTGGTGGCGCACGCCATTAATCCCAGCACTTGGGAGGCAGAGGCAGGCGGATCTCTGTGAGTTCGAGGCCAGCCTGGTCTACAAGAGCTAGTTTTAGGACAGGCTCCAAAGCTACAGCGAAACCCTGTCTCAAAAAAACAAAACAAAAAAAAAATTAGGTGTATGTGTGTGTGCAGGTGCCCTTGGAGAACACAAGTGTGGGACCCCCGGAACTGAAGTTACGTTACAGGCATTTGTAAAGCTGTTTGGTGTGGGTGCTGGGAGCCGAACTTGTGACCTATACAAGAGAAGGACATACTCTTAACCTCCCAGCCATCTCCCCAGCTCCAGGAACACTAGCGAAGGGCTGACATCTGGGTGTAAGAAGTCCTACTGAGTGTCTCGTGGTGGGGCCCTGTGATGGTGGAACCACTCTGCCTAGGACGGGAGACAATGCGGAAGATGGATAAAGATGGGTTGTTCCATCAGGGGAACAATGCAAGCCTTGGTGGCCCTAGAGCAGGGGTTCTCAGCCTGTGGGTCTCCACTCCTATAGGGGTTGCCTAAGACCATCAGAAAACACAGAGACGATCCTAACAGTAGCAAAATTATAGTCATGAAGTAGTAATGACAATAGTTTTATGGCCGGGGGTCACCACAGTGTGAGGACCTGATTTAAAGGGTAACGGGGGTAGGAAGGTTGAGAGCCGTGGCTCTAGAGCATCACCATATTGGGAATCTCTGGAACAGCCCTGGGGAGCTCAGGAAGGAGAGGAGTGGGGGAGGGGCGGGCTCTTCATTCCAGGAACATTCCATTCCAGCTGCTCAGACTTGTGGGGATCCCAGCCAAGGACAAAGAGGGAACCTCTGCTTCTCCGAGCCCCTTTCCATAGCAAACCCTCTTGCCCTGCCTCCCCATGAGAGCCCTCAAGGAAACAGCTGTGGAAGGTTTGGGGTGGGGTGGGACAGCCTCTGGAAAAGGTAATTAAGGCTCTTGGCGTTGTTCTTCCAGCTCCTTGGAGCCTCCACTTTATGGGTCTGGACTTCTGCATTCCACTCCTGCTCTGGATACCGCCCTCAGGAAGACTTCCAGGATTGACTGTACCCAGTCTCAGCACCCTCCTCCCAGGAGCCCTTCCAGTGGCAAGGGACTGGGGCCTGGGAACTTGCTATACTCTGAACTGTTGCTTTCCATACACTGCATTTAACTTTGCTTATACAGGGACCTGAGATGCTGTCAATTAGCTGAGAATGCGGCAAACATGGCCACTGTGACCACGAGAAGGATTTCCTTTAAAGATAGACTCCTCCCTCTTAAACAGGTCACAGTGTAGCTGGAGTCACAGTGCAGCTGGGGTCCCTATTGTCACTTCTATGTCCAGTAGCTCCAGGAGGCCTATTTGAGGCAAATCACTGGTGTAGGAAACACCCATTTTCCTTCAGCCACTGTCCTTGTCCTCCCCACGTGAGTGAGGACATCCCTGTGGCTTCTTGCAGACAATCAGCTGCTGCCTCCTAGAGGGATACCTCTTTCTTAGGATGAGGTGGTGGCAACATCAAACTTCCAAGCAAAGTTCAATGCACAGAGGAAATCCATTTCTTTATGACAAGGGAAGGAGGCACATGTACTCACACACCGCTCGGAACTTAGAGGCTTCTGTATATCGACTCAGTCCCCAACTATATACACACAGGAAGAATAAAGCTCAGTGATGCGAGGCTGAACTGTGCAGTGTTGTGGCTCACGTTGCACCTTCCGTCTGGTGGGTACAGCTTCTGTTTGGTTTGGCAGTCTGGGTCAGAGACTGGCTTACAGAGCGGTTTTCCCTTGACTTGGCTCAGAGCTGACCCTTGGTTAACAGTGGTGTGACAAGGACGCCCAGATAGAAATATGTGAGACCAAGTGACACATGCAGAGGCTGAGAGACTGTGGCAGTGGATGTCAGCGTTTGTGGTATAGTGTTGTGGGTGACTGTCCCTTGGGGTCTCAGGTGACAGGTGCATTTAAACTGGGGAGAGTTTTTAAAGGGGACTATAGAAAAAGTATGGGAGCCGGGCAGTGGTGGTGCACGCCTTTAATCCCAGCACTCAGGGAGGCAGAGGCAGGTGGATCTCTGCGAGTTCAAGGCCAGCCTGGTCTACAGAACAAGTTCCAGGACAGTCAGAGATACACAGAGAAACCCTGTCTCAAAAAACAAACTTAGGTGTGGGATGTAGCTAAGAAACTAATAAAGGGGAGCCAGAACGGGTGGCACACGTCTGTAATCCTAGCACTCAGGAGATGGAGGCAGGAAGACAGGAGAATTTAAGACTAGCCTGGGCTACACAAGAATACTGCGTCTTAAAAAAAAAGAAAAGAAAATCAAGAAAAAATCTGGAGCTGTAACTTCAGTAATAGGGTGTTTGCCTAGAATGTGGAAGGCCCTGGGTTCCAGAGAGCTCATGAGAATAACTCACATTGGGAGGTAAGTGTTAAAGCCTGCTGCCATTGCGTGAGGGGTGTGAACCATGACAGTCTGGGAGGGAGGGAGAAGAGTAAACACCCTCTCCTTTCAGGCTCCTGCTGGGGCCTAAGTGTCAAGAGCAGCAGGAAACTGGGAAACAAGGGAGCCATTGATGCCACCCAACAGCCTCCCCAGGGCCCTGAGCAGATGGGTGGATAGTGGATACTGACGGGCCAGCATACCATGTACCTGCCCGGAGGTGCCCACTGTGGCTCTGGCCCCCTGACTTACAGACTGATAGGAAGGGGTGGGTGGGTTGTTGTTGGTACAGCGGTTAGAAGGTGAAGGACAGGACTCTCCCCCCTCAGCTGTCCTGATGCCTGCACATCCTGGCATTCCTAGGTAGCGACAGGGATGATCCACAAGGACAATGCCAGGCACAGAGTGTTTTCCTCACACCCGGAAACAATGTACCACACCCATAGCTCTCAGGTGTGCTGTTGCCACGACAGGTCCCAGACAGTCACCCCAAGCCATGACTACTGGCACAGATACATCAAGAAAATGTATGTCTTGGCACACTGCTACACGCTGCCAGTCATACAGAAAGTAGCCCGAGCCTTGCCACAAGTGCCTAGGAGACAGGCTTGTCACTGTCATCCGTGTGGAACTACAGTGCAGGGGCAGATGCAGCGTCGAGTCTGACAAACCTCTTCCACCACTTTGGCCTGCGCTTTTGTCTCTAAAATGGAACTAACACTATTCTCTAGATGCAACTCCAATGCTTGGGCATACCTAAGCATGGCATCGGGCCTAGAATAAATCACGCTCAAAAGCTGTTGCTGTGAATGTCTGCCACTCCCCCCACCTCGTCACATCCATGCACGTGTGCGTGCCGGCTCTAGAGAGTACCCACACCCACACAGGACCAGCCAGACATCCTTAGGCACACGTGCCCTCCTTCAGACATGCCTGCCAGGGCACATGTACATTCACAGACAAGCTCCCTTGGCCCAGAACACTTTCTCTAGACAGCTATGTGGCTCACTTCCTAGAACCTATCAGTCTTTGTTCAATCCAATGCCGTCTTTCAATGAGGGGCACCCTGTGTGGATTTAAGTTCCTTGTTACATACATTTTTATGCATTGCTGACCTAAGATCACACTGTTTACCTTATTAGGGTATAACTGTCACAAGGGTAAGGATCCTAAACCCAGAACCATAACAGGCATATGGTTGAGTTCGGTGTATACACATGAAAACAGAACTGGGTTTCTCATCTGAACCAAGCATGTCCAGGTGAACCCGCATCCCAACCCATTGAGCCTGCTGTGTTTATACTGCTCCCAGCTCAGGTTTAGGCTCACATGACCAAATCAGGAGGTAGAAGAAGTTATGTCTCTCTGAGCACCTTAATTAGGTGGCCACAGATGGGTAGGATAGGAGAGCCCCTACTACCCCACCCCGGTTTTTCTTTTTCGAGACTGTGTTTCTCTGTGTAGCTTTTGGAGCCTGTCTTGGAACTCACTCTGTAGACCAGGCTGGCACCAAACTCAGAGATCTGCACGCCTCTGCCTCCGGGGTGCTGGGATTAAAGGTGTGTGCCAGCAAGGTCGGGCCTGGGAGATCCTTTTCAATTGTCTTTCCAGCCATTTAGAGCTAGGAGCAGAAGGAACTGAGGCACCTGGCCAAACCCACAGCGCAGGTGAAGACTCCCCTCTGATGACCTGGGGCCTCCTTTGCTGCTTTATTCTTTCCCATCTGACTGGAACCATCAAAGTCACCACTTCAGAGGGGCCTAATGAGGCTGAGTATGTTAAAAGCTTTGCGATCCCCCAGATCAAAGAGGCGGGGTAAACAGCAGGCAGCGTCCAGAAGTGAGTGACTGATGCCCTGAGGGATTAGCTCCCCAAAAGCTGGCACTGCTGGACCACTTGGCTGGCCCCAGCTAGGTTCAGAGAGACCCAGCCAATCTCTAGGGGACATGTTCACAATGAGCTAGAGCATGCCCGTGTCCACTTGCTTGGAAGACCATACCTGGACTCTGGGGGACCGCTGCAAGTCCCCTAGCCTCAGCTTTCATTCCAGTTCAGATTCACCCTGCTTATTGCCTGGGCAGAGTGGGCAGACCTGCTCACCAAAGGCCAGGTTTGGGCCTCTGGGATTCCAGGGTATATACCCCTTTAACACGAGAGGCCTAGACTTGCTGAGCCAACATGGAGACCCGCCAGACTCCCAGTTCACAGCTGTCAAGCTATGGACAGGAGGGACACGCCACAGCCGCTCCTTGGCTCCTCCTCCCACATCACAAGTCAAACAGCCTGGAGAGGTAGGGCCAACCCTGTGCCAGAGAGATCCTTACCCCAGGAGAAAGCATACGGTGATGCCAGGTGTAGACTCTTTTATTGGTGGGAGAGTGCACCACAGTGGCAAGCTCAGAGGAATGGGAAAGGAGATGGGGTATGCCTCCCTCCCGCCCGCCCGCCACGTGAAAATCCCATAACCGAGCTGTGGGGTGGGAGTAGCTGACTGTGGCAGCTTTGAACCCGGCAGCCCCCAGCATTAGTGCCCAGACAGCAGGGCTCCTGGGAGGCACAAGGGAAGGGAGAGGGTGGCATCCTGTCGTGGCTGTTTACCTGCCCACTGGATACCTCAGCACCTCAAGAAGTCCACATGGGTTTCAGGAGCCTGAAACACAGAGAGCTGCCTCATGCCTTAGTTTACCTCTTCTTAATGGTCAGCGAGGTTGGACCACCCGGCTCTGAGAGTCATTCATATAGACCCCAAAGTGAGCATTCCTGCCAGTGATGTCATATTGTAGCCAGTGTAGGAGCTTCTGGGTCCTTGTGGGCTGACCCCATCTAGGCCATGGAAATCGACCCAAGGTGTCGGTACTAAGAGTGCCACCCCAGCTGACTTTGTCTTTTCAACAAGTTAGTCTCTGTGACCCAAGTCATGCAGGTCCAAGAGTGTGGTACGATGACCATAGGGTCCTCCTGTCAAGAACCTGACTTGGCCCATAGGAACCTCATGCAGGAAAAGTCTGGTCTGTTCAAAAGCCCAACCCTCTAGTACCAGGCCAGCTGGCACAGGCGGCCCGTGTCTGGCCATATCCTCTGCACATACCTGATGACCCTGCCCCACCCCCATGAAGCTCATTCCCTTCTAGCCAGGATCAGTCAGTTGCAAGGCAGCCAGGTGGGATAGGAGTGAGCCCGGGGCAGCAGCGGCTGCATGGGGGTCACATAGTAATTAACAGTGGCTGGCACAACTCCATCAGAGCCTGGACGTCTCCAGGCCAGGGCAGCGGCGGCAGCAGGGCCCTGCTCAGCTAGCGCCTGGAGGGCTAGCATGGTGATAAGGTCCAGGGTCTGGCGGCGCTCGTGGCTCATGAGGCACACTGTGCTCTCGTTGACCACCTGGTGCAGTGTCACAAGGCAAGCATACCGGCGGGCTGCATCTGCTCCACCAAAGTGGGCCTCCAGGTAGCGTTCCAGAATGCGTCTCTGCTCCACCGGGTCCGGAAAGTCGATGAAGAAACGGGAACACATGTATCGCTGTAGGGCACGAACGTCAGTGCTGGGCCTTGGCCGGAAGCCCCGCACCAAGAGGTGGCAGTACTTGAGGAGGCCACCGCCACGGATCTCCTCAGGGCTGCGGGTGGCAATGACACGGTGCTGCAGATGCTCCAAGGCCTCAGCAAAGTCCCCATATAGGCTCTCGCCTGTCACAGTTGGGTGAAAGTCCTCCGACATTGGTGTGGATGAGCACTGGCCAAAGAGCAGCAGCGAGTCCAGGATGATCTGGAAGGAGTCGATGCTGAATTCGAACTGGCGCCTCACGGAGTCCACGAATTTGAGTTCCACGTTCTTACCGCTCTTGTTGGACAGCGAGATGAGGCTCCAGCGGTCCAGCTCCGTGCACACTTTCACCAGCTTCTGCACGTAGGCCTCCTTGAGGGTCAGTGGCGTGATCTTGGCCCGGCTCACACCCACCGGCAGGAAGTCCAGCAGACAAGCCAGGACCACTGTCTTGGTCAGCTGGAAGGACGCCTCACTCTGCAGGTCCATCTGGAACACCAGGTCCAGGTCCTTGTAGCCTAGGCCACTCTCGGGGTGCAGCACGTGGCTGGCGGCCGAGCCGTGCAGTCGAACGCTGTGTACATGCAGTCCCTGTTCTTCCAGGCTGCTGCGGACCACCTATAGGGGGTAGTGGGGAGGAGAGAAGGGTCAGATGCCTGGGCCTCTCAGGTCTGCACCCGGGGCTTCCAGGATTAATCGCCCTACCTACCCGCCACTGCTGGCCTCTTACCGGTTTCTGTGTCTTTGCAAAGTCTTGTAACTTACAAAGCCTTGATTTGCCAATCTGGAGAAGGGCCCAGTTGAAAGGAATGACTCAGAAGAGCAATAAAAATAACAAATGCAAGCCGAGAACTTACTAAGCACTTTATATTAAAATACAACCTCACTTAATCTTCCTAATAACCTGATGAGGCAAGGTATAGTCCTGCTTCACAGGTTGGGAAACAGAAGCACAGAGTAGCCCGAGAGCTGTCCAAAGTCACACAGCCGGGAGCCGGGCATTCAGTTTGGGGCCTAGATCTTCCCACCATGCTGCCTGACCTTCCTAACAGAGCAAGGCAAATGCTTGGTATCGTGCCAGGCACTGTGTGATGGGCTGCACCCACATGGCCTCGCACATAAACTCCCATGGCAATCCTTTTTGAGGACTACTGTTCTAGTCAGCCAATAAAAGGGTGTGAAAATGCACTTCCACGTTGACTAGATTCACAAGTCTATGTAAGTTCTTTTGAATTGTGAATTTATTTATTTAGAGGCAGGGTCTCACTATGTAGCTCTCTCTGGCTGTTCTGGAACTTATTCTGTAGACCAGGCTGTCCTCAAACTCAAGAGACCCACCTGCCTCTGCTTTCTGAGTGTTGGGAATAAAGGGGTGTGCCACCACCGCTTGGCTATTTTCAGTTTTTAAAAGATTTTATTTTTGTTTTATGTATATGTGTGTTTTCCCTGTGTGTTTACACATGTGCTCCATCCATGGAGGCCAGAAGAGGGCTACAGACCCTTGGAACTGGGATTACAGGTGGTTGTGGGCCATCCTGTGGGTGCCAGGAAGAGAAGCCAGTCCTCTGCAAGAGCAGCCAGTGCTCTTAACTGCTGAGCTTTTCTCCAGCCCCATTCTTTCTTTTGACTATGACACATACATTTTTTTTTCTTCTGCCCTCAAAAGGAGCCAGGGAAGCAAATGCTACATGGGCAGAAGCCATTCAGAAATGACAGGACTGAGCTGGGCGTGGCAGAGCAGGCCTGTAATCCCAGCCACTTAGAAGGCTGAGGCAGGAGGATATGGGGGACCCCACCTGGAGCCCCAGGGTTGATGCATGGGAACACGACAGGGAACACCTGTAAGTCTTCTGGGCATTGGCTCTCGTGGGAGAGGAGTGAAGCTGGGGGTGAACACAGACATTTGGTTTCCTAGCAACCCCAAGCCCTTCGCACGGTGTCCTGAAAGTGACCAGGCAGCATTCCTGCCCTCAGTGACTGCAACCCCACCTCGTTGCCAAGTCAGCGCGGGCTCTGGGGCAGGTTGTTCTCCAGCCTCCCAGGGAATTACTGCAAAGAATGCAGGTAAATGCTGAGGAAGCAAGCCGCAGTGGGGCAATCTGAGGCGGGCGGCTCCCTCCAGGAAGACTTCCGGAAGGAGTTGTCATGGTAATGGGGGTGGGAAGGAAAGAACTGGCCCTCAGAACATTCAGCCAGGGGTGGGAAAGGGAGGAGTACCATGGTTAGGTATTTAGTAAGCATCAGATGCAGGACCTCAGCAGAATCTATGGTGGGGGACGGAACCTGGGTGTGGCTCAGCTGCAGAGGACATGCTTAACGTGGAAAGCTCTGCGCTCCATCCCCAGCACCAAAACCTAACCCAAGTAACCAATCAACCAAACAAGAACCCATGGGGATAGATCTTCATCTCCATGTCATAGATGGGGAAACTTAGGTTCACAGGAATGGAGTCACACCCTCGAGATCAAACCCAGGTATGGCCAATTCCAAGCCTGTCTTTTTGTTTTGCTGTTGAGTGAGGACTGAACCTGGAGGTCACGGATGCTAAGCCCACTCTCTGCAGCTGGCTCCTACCCCCAGCATAGCCTACTCCCTCGCTACCACATCCAGGCCCAGGCTTCAGAAGAAGCAGACTATATACTTGTGTTCTAATCCTACCCTTCCAAAACGTTAGCTGGGCATGGAGGAGAATGCCTGAATCCCTAGCACTTGGGAGGCTGAGGCAGGAGGATCACTGAGAGTTGGAGACCAATCTGGGATACATAGCAAGACCAGGTGTCAAAATTAAACCAATTTCCCACATCTATCTATCTACCTGTCTCTCTATATATATTTTGAGACAGAGTCTCAGTAGCCCAAGCCGGCTTCAAACTAGCTGAGGTTGTCTTTGAACTTCTAATCTCCCTAACTCCAGCTAAGTGACGGAATGGCAGGTGCACCACCACACCATTTTTTTTCAAAATGAGGATGAACCTCAAATCACTGATAGTTGGTGGTGGGAAGGTGGGGCCTGGGAATGTCGTTAGCCAAACAGGGCTAGTTTTTGCAGCCAGCATGGGGATCCTTCAATTGCACACTTTGGCAACTACCCCCCAGGTAGCCAATGAGAGGCCATCCCCCACCCTGAGTCTCAGGTGAGCTGATTGGGCCTTAGTGCCAACTCCTGCTCCTCAGCTGATGCCCACTCCAGGGCATGGCATCTGGCCAGGTGAGTGAGTAGGTAGCAATCCCCTCATTATGTCCCCTGCGTCAGGGCCATGAGGCCAGCTGTGTCAGCCAACCATCGGCTGTTGTCCCTCTCCCAGGTATGAATCTTGCCAGTTTGACAGGCAGTCCCCAGATACTGCCACACCCAAGGAGAGCAAGGCAGCTCACAGCCTCCCAAATCAGACTTTCCAGGCTTGGAACAGGCAGCGACTATGGCTTCCTTTCTCCTGTGCTGAGGTACCCAATTCCCCAAACTGCTTGCTCTGTCCAGGGCTTCTGCTGAGACCTTAGGAAGACTGAAGACTTGCAAAGCTTGCATGAGCAAGCCCTCTGGCTGCAGCTGGAGAGATCCAGATTGTTTAGTTCAATTCTCTGGGCCCCGAGAAAGCCATTGCCCTGTTCAAGGTCACAAAGACAGTAAGTGGCAGAGTTGAACTAGAACCTGGTCTCCAGAGCTAGATAGAGAAGGGCTTCTACAAGAAGGTGGGTCCCTTTAGCCAGGCACAAACAAGGATGGATTTCCCTAGCTGCTCGGATTGAGGCTGTAGAGAAGTCTTTGTTGGGCACCGAGATAGAGGCTTCCATTCTTGAACCGTGAGACAACTTAGCACTGGGAGGAGCCCAGAAAGCTCTTTCCTCCCTCCCCTCTGCCTCCCTCCCCCCACCCCTAATATCCCAACAGCTTTTAAAGCTTCTAGCTGTGGATCCCCACCAGGAGACTGGCTGCAGGGGCAGGTGAAGGCACGTGTTCCCTTGGGAGTCTGGAACCAGAAAGGATATTGCTGAGTAGTGGAATCCACTTCCATTGCACAGATGGGGCCGTGAAGCCCAGCAGAGGGAATAAGCCATGAACCCAGACACGCGACTTCTCAGTCTAGTCCTGAAGCCCGTCACCTCCCCACTCCACAGCCCACCACAGTTCCCTGCTCTGGGATGTCCCTAGTTTAGAAGGACCAGACCATGAACTTGGCTCCCATTCACTCAGTCTCCCTCACATGACTAGGAGACAGAGGACGGTACCCAGCCGCATATGTGCCCGTAGTGTCAGTAGAGATACGTGTTCCTGCAGAGGCATGATCATGCTGAGGACCACCTTTCCGTCCCTTCATGCCTGGGCTTATGGTATTTCCTCAAGAGTAAAAACTGGCAGAGTGGTGGCTACACCAGATACTCAGGACCCTGGGGCAGGAGGATCGCTAGAGTCTATAAGTTTAAGAGGAGCCCAAAACACAGGAAGACCCTATTTCAAAAAAAAAAAAAAAAAAAAACAACAAAACAAAACAAAAAAAAAAAAACAAGCCGAAGTGGGTTTACTAATAATCCAGACGACGACGACGGCGGGCAAGCAAGGAATGCCTTAGCCAGCTCCACTGGGACAGCCAGTGAGTCAGCCCAGGAGAATCTGTCCCCGCCCCCTCCATCTCAATCTGTGTTCCTAGGAAGGGAGGGTAAGACCATCCCTCAGCGGCCACCCTCCCTTGCTGTTGGAGGCTATAGTATCTGTGGGGGGCGGGGTGGATATTATGTCCAGCTTTACCTGGTTTGTGGGTAAAGCCCATGATTGGCTGTGACACACAGAAAACATCGCTAGACTTTTCTAGTCCATTATCACACTCCCTTAAGATCTAGATGTCGAGCTTCGGAGCCAGGGGGAGTGGTGGGAAACAGTAGAACCTGTACCATCTGCTCCCTGTGAGCTCCGGGATTCCCTGAGCTTGATCTCCACCTCATGGGGTAGCCTTAGGTAGCTGAGGGTCCCACCTGAGGTCTCAGCTAGAATGGGGGATGAGAACTGGCATCCTCTGGTATTTCAGAATACGGGAGTGCTCGGGCTAGAACCCCAAAGAGTAAGTTTGAGGTCATACAGGGTTAAGTAAAAGGGAAGATGGAGTTTGATAGAGGAAACAGCTGCTAGAACCTTCCCTCTCCTGATCCTCAGGAAGGGGGTGGTGTTTTGGGGTCTGAACCTTGACTGGCCTTCATTTTCAGTCTTAAGGGAGGAGGAAGACCTAAAATGGAAATTTGATACTATCTTCAGGGGTGGGGTCTCCGGTTTGGCCGAAGCACGTGGGAGGCAGGGAGTCTTCCCAAAGATTTCTGAGTTGTTTCACCTAGCCAAGGTTTCTTGAGCCAAGGGCTGTGGGAACACAAGGACAGAGTGCCCCTGGAGCAGGAGGGAGCAGGAGGTCCAAGGATGTGAAGTTGAGGAAGAAAGCTATTTTGGAATCAAACACACACATTCCTAGTTGGCGGCTGCCCGTACCTTTTTTGCCTTTGCTTGCAGATGGGACGATGCCCCATCTAGTGCCTTCCTCATCTCCCAGCGAGGATCTTGGTGAGTGGTTCCCAGGGAATAAGGGCTCCCCAAGACTGTGGACAGGAAAGCTCAATAGGGTGCAGAAGAGCAGAGCTGGTAGTAGCCCTGGTCCCCGTTCCTTAGTTTCCCTAGTTGCCTAGTCAATCGTAGACTCCAGGTGTCTTGCGGCAGAGCACCGCCCCAGCCCTCTGCCCCTGCCAGCGTCCCCTCACCTGCACGATCTGCCGGGGCTGCACGCTCAGCGTGGGGAAGTTGCCTCGCCCGTGAATGGGGATCGGCTCTCTCAGCAGCGCGTCCAGCCGCTTCACCTGTGGCCAGCTCAGCCGGTTCTGGTGCCGTCCCAGAGGAGCCGAGGAGGCCTCTGGGTCCGGGCCGCCGCCGGCCGCCCCAACCGTGGCCTCTACCGAGGCTGCATCCGTCCCCACCTGTCCAGCTGGCCGCTCCAGGCTCTCAACTCCACTCTCCGACGGCATCATTCGCCCGGCCCCGGCGCCCCGACGGCAGAAACCCGGGAATAGTTAAGGCGAGGAGAGCGGTGAGAGTGGATGCGCACCGGCCGAAGCTGGGGGCGGGGTGCGGGGACCCGGCGGCGGCGAGGCAAACCCAGGGGACACCTCCGAGGGCGGCTAGGACTAACAGACCTTAGAGCCAGGTGGCTGGGACCCGGCTGACTCTTATAGGCCGCGGGCCGCATCCCCATTGGTCGAAGCAGCTGTCACACAGTGGGAGCCGCCCCGCCTCTCGTCCCACTCCTACCATTGGCCAACAGAGTTTTGCACCGGAGTGCCGGCTCCCAGGGATTTCGATTGGTTGAAAGGCACTCCCCTTCCCCGCCCCCACTCTCGGGTTGAATTCCCTCCTTTGGGCTTTAAAGAACTTCTACAGCACGTGATTGGCCCGAGCCTGCCGGGACTTAGAGGGACAGCGCCCTCCAGCGTCAAGAAGGAGGGAGGGCGGTCTCTGTAATGTTTCGGTGTTTAACGAGCCGGCCGCTTTCTAATTTATTCCCGATTGGCCCTTCGAACCACAGCGTGCCTGACGAACATGTTCCATTTTAGGTGAGGTGAAATCTGCTCAAAGAGAGGGCGTTATTACCAATCATCACATAGCCTGTGGGTGCCCGTTATGGTCCTGATGGAGGTGTAAAAATCTAAGCAGCTTCCTCTCTCCGCCCTGTCTGGGCCGACCCAGGGCTTTTCTCCCTCTTTTACAGATCATAGAGGCTGAGACTTATTGCTACTTTTGAATTTGTCCACTTTGATTTTTAGATTTTAAATATGTGTGTCTTGAGGAGGAGGAAGAATCGTAATTGAGACATCCTGATTCATAACTGCAGTGCTTTTTCCTCTCATTCTAATGATATAACAAATCCCATAACCAACCTTTCTCCTACAAGGCAGGCTAAGGAGAAGCCTTCATGATAGTGAAGGAGGGATCAGGATTTAGAGGCAGCTACTACTTCCCAGGGTCTGACAGGACACAGCTTGGCCTGCCTCCGACCAGAACACACATTTCTTCCCGGAAGCCAGCCCCAGCGACATGCTGCCCTTGTTTCCCTGTCCTGGAACCCCTGAGAGAAGGCGCCATGTGCTCGGCCCGGTGAGCCTGAGCAACGCCCCTGTATTCTCCCCAGTGAAGTTGGTTTTTTAATATTTATTTATTCTTTTACTTTTTGTTATTTTATATTTGGGAGAAAGGGTCTCATTAGCTGGCCTGTAACTCACTATGCAGATCAGGCTGGCCTTAAACTCAGACACCTGCTTGCCTCTGCCTTTCAAGTGCTGGAATTAAAGGTGCACACCTTCGCCGTTCCTTACATTTATTTACTGCATGTGTGTGCATGGGAGGTGGGTAATCCAGGAATCAAATTTAAGTTCTCAGCTTTGATGTCAAGATCTTTTACTTCCTGAGCCAATTTTGTTTGTTTGTTTGTTTGGTTTTTTGAGACACAGTTTCTCTGTGTAGCTCTAGCTAGCCTGGAACTCTCTACAGACCAGGCTTACCTGGAACTCACAGAGATCCATCTGCCTCTGCCTCCCCAAATGCTGGAATGAAGGTGTATGCCACCACCACCTGGCTCCCTGAGCCACCTTGACAATCCACTATTTTGTTATATAGACTTTTGATGGACACAAAGGAATGGGTGTGACTGGATTGGTATAGGTCTTACCTAGCATGTATGAAGTCCTGAGTTTGATTTCTGAACTATATAAACCAGGCATGCAATCCCAGCCTCCCAGAGAGGGTCAGAAATTCAAGGTCATACATATTGAGTTCTGGGTCAGCCAGGGCTACATAATGAGCGAGACCCTGTCTCCTTTCTTTCTTTCTTCTTCTCCTCTAATTCTCCCTTCCGTCCTCCATCCTTCTTTCTTTTCTTTCTTTCTTTCTTCTTCTCCTCTCCTTCTCCCTTCCTTCCTCTGTCCTTTTTCTTTCTTCTCTTTCTTTCTTTCTTTCTTTTTTCTTTTTTGGATTTTTGAGACAGTTTCTCTGTGTAACCTGACTGTCCTGTAACTCCCTCTATAGACCAGGCTGGCCTCGAACTATGAGACCTGTCTGCCTCTGCCTCCCTAGTGCTGGGATTAAAGGTGTGCACCACCACCGCTCGGCTGAAACTAACATTTCTTAAACCTCTAAGGATCACCAAATCATATTACGTATGCGATCATTCATTCCTGAAAATATGCCTCAGCAGGTGAGATCATTTCTCTAGATATGCAGATGAGGAAACCAAGGCTCCAGAGGTCAAATGATGTACCCAAAGTCAGACACCACTAATTGGCAGTATAGAGCTTGAATTCAGGCCTCCTGACTGTATTTCCAGCCCTCCCCTTAGAAGTTGGCACAGGTCAGAGGGTCACGCTTGGTACAGCCCTGGCACCACCCACGACACCCGTCCATCCCTTTATTCACTCTTTAGTCAACATATGTACTTAGGGAACTGACTAGGTACCAAGTGTGAGGCTGAACCCTGGGACAGGACAGGCAAAGTTCTTGTCCTTCTAGGGCTTTTGACTGCAGAGAGACAATGGAGAAAGAAACGAGCTGTTTCAGGTGGTGGCTCAGATAATAAAATAGGGCCACTGGAAAGAGTAACTGAAAGGAGGGCAGGGACCTGAGATGCTTGGCCAGGGTCAGCTTCTTGGTGTGGTGAATCTCTGTCAGATCCCCTTCTGCCCTATCTCTCTGTGTTTGTCCCTGAATAGCCAAGGAAGCCAGAGAGCTAGCAGACCACATAGTCATAGAAGCCTGAAGGCTCCAGCTAAGCGGGGCCATGGGCAGTTCCTGTCTTCGTCTTCTCAGTTTATAAATAAAGTGGGGTATAGCGAGCAGGAGGGATTTGCCCCAGGTGGACCAGCTAGGCTGACAGCCATTGAGGGACAAGTCCAAGCAGTGTCCCCCTTACACACTTTGCTAAGGAACTTCAAATCTCTTTGTCTGTCTCCTTCTGTCTGGGTTAGGGAGAGCAATTAGACAACGCATGTACTCTGAATCATCCTCTGTCAACACGTCCATTCGCAAAGCTCACGCCTTCCATGTTTGCCCAGCGGGGCTAGGGGTGACTTGGGGAACGTAGGAAGCCAAGACAGAGAACACAGGCGTGCCCAGTAAGATCTTCTGTTTCCATTAAAGCCGACACTGGAGTATCCCAATGGATGGTGGGAATGCACTTGGGTGCATCTGGAGGCCAGTTGGCTTCAGGGTGGCATAGGTGTGCCTCTGCCAGGCACCTGGTCACATTTCCCGTCTCAGCGATGACTCCAGCTGATTTTAAAAGGGAGCTTGTTCTCTATGATAATAGAATTGTCGTGACAGGGAACAGTCTCTGCCTGCTGGACCCCAGCTTCTTGTTCTTTAAGATGGGAGTGGAATAGGGGAAGCGCTCCCATTCATACTACCTGATTTGAGGACCAGAAGAGAGAGGCTGGATTGCTACATTGGCATATCAGCTCTGGGGCCCCAGAAGAAAGCATTCTGGGAACTGATGAGTGGCTACTTTTTGTTTTGTTTTGTTGTTTTTTTGAGACGGGGTTTCTCTGTGTAACAGTTCTGGCTGTCCTGGAACTGGCTTCATATACTAGGCTGGCTTTGAACTCACAGAGATCCACCTGCTTCTGTCCCCCGCTCCCCGCCACCAAGTGCTGGAACTAAAGGCCTACGCCTCCACCACCCAGCTGATAAACTCACCCCACAGAGCATGCTCTTTTCCTTATGATCTTTTCCACGCCTCACCAGATTTCAGAACATAATCTCATGACACAAGAGCCATCATTCACTGTGCGGGAGGGGAAAACAAGGCCAGAGAAATGAAGTCATTTGTGTGGGGCCACAAAGTTGTAAAAAGAGACTTCATACCTAGATCTGTCTGAACCCCAGGCCTAAGTCCTAATGAGGAGCTCCCGGGTGATTTTGGGAAGCCAAATTACACACAGGTGCTCCTTCCCAGCGGCGGCTCACCCATCCCCTCTTCCTGTGACTCTTGGCCTCCAGCCTACTTCATGTCCTCATGGCCAAGGTAATGGATGTTGTCATTACCAGTAATTGTGCCCCTACCCTGCATACCGTTGATATCAACCTCACCTCTCATCTCTTCTACTTATGCAGACAACCCCAACTCCATTAGCTTCTTCACCCGCCAGGTCCTTTAATCCTTTGCTCCTCCTTTCTCTCCCTGTTCCTGGACTCTCTCACATCCTTGATTTTCCCCCTTACCCAGTTCAGAGTCCACACCATCGCTGTAATTACTTCCTTGCCTACACCCTCAGCCCCCTTCTTTCTCCCCATCATTTAATTGCCTCCACCTGGCCAAACCACACCCTGAGTGGTCCTCCGCAGTTGACTGGGGTGCAGGAGGGACACAGCCTGCTGATCTCACTTTAACATCATGCCCACCACCTACCATGTGTCTCAGCCATTACCCTCTCTCCAGTCCTAGCGAGGAGGGTCAGGCTTTCCGCTTCTCCTCAACTCCAGCTTCTCCGCCTGTGTCCTCTTCTCGAGGGACGAGCTTGCTTCTCGCTTCCCTGGGAAACAGACCCATCCGAAGGACATTCTCTTCCACCCTCAACGCCTGCTCCACGCATTCCAGCCTCTGTGCTTGGGCTCAGCCTCCCTTCCTGCTGCAGGGATGTGTCTGTTTGCTCCTCCCTTGAGTGTCCCAGCTCCCTTGAGCATCCTGTCCCTCTGACAGGACTTTCCTCCTTGGACTTTCCCTCACTCACTGACTGGATTGTTCTAATCTGCATCAAACCATAATTTCCAAAAAGGTAGGGTGTGGTGGTATATGCCTGTGAGCCTAGCACAAGGGAGATACTTGGTTCCACCCTTTCACCTAAACTGCCTTGGTCAGGATTAAGGTCACATTGCTAAATCTAATCCTCAGGGTTTTTTTTTCCTTACCTTTTTTTCTTCTTCTTTTCAGTTCTTCGAGATAGGATTTCTCTGTATATCTCTGACTGTCCTGGAACTTGCTCTTTAGATCAGACTGGCCTCAAACTCAGAGATCTGCTGGGCTCTGCCTCCTGAGTGCTGGGATTAAAGGTCTGTACCACCACTACCTAGCCCTTTCTTCTTTTTACCTTTCTTTCTTCTCCCTTTCTTGTTTCTTTCATGTTACTGTTTTTTTTTTCCAGTGCAGAAGAAAAAGAACAAGTCAAAACCCCCAAAGTGATGTAAAGAACAAAAAGGGCCTGGGCGGACATCAGGATACAGTGGTAGCAAGAGGGAAGGATGCTGAAGAACGCATCCGGAACCCGCAAGCACAGATTGGAGGATGTCAACAGACACCTGGACCCCTCATGGAGCAATACCACATTCCAAGCCATGGGGACCTGATTATCAGCTTACGTTGCTCCTCTTAGCTTCAGCTGTGGGACGGGATCAGGGGAAGCAGGGGCAAAGTCTGGGTCTCCTCTGGCCACGTTGGCGTTTTCTAGCAACACTTCACGACACATGCTCGTGTGTCTTCTGCTAAGAGTGTACTTTTTAAAATTGCACCAGGGATCGTGGTGCATGTCTTTAATCCCAGCACTCAAGAGGTAGAGACAGGTGAATCTTTGTGAGTTCAAGGCCAGTCTTGTCTATATAGTGAGTGCTAGGCCAGATAGGCTTGTTTAAAGAAACAAAAAACAGACCTGAAACGAACAACAGAAAAACTCCACAAAAGAAGATTGTCCTTTTACTCGATCCTGGCTTCTGGATAGCACTGGATAGTTTGGACTGCCACGTTCTGGATTCATCTCAGGGACATTTCTGTGTGAGTGATGTCTTGAGTTGCCATCTCACACACCAAGGCCAGCCAAGCTGTCTTCATCCAGATAACATGGCAGAGTCCAGCCGATGACACAGATGCTCCTGCCACCCGGGCCTGCAGCACACAGCCCTGCCAGAGCATCTGTGGGATGACCCTTTTAAAGGGATGAACTCCTTTACCCTGAGACTGGGGGTGCTCTTCCATCCAATCCCCACAGAAGTGACTGTCAGTGCTCTTCAGCCTCCTGGCAGTGTGACGACACAGCGTGGGCAGTAGCATGGCCACCCTTAAGGTGAGGGTAGAGCACAGGTCTTGAGACAGGCTTTCCCATCAGTATGCTACTACAAGTCAGCCAAGGCAGGCATTGCCAATTGATCAAAGTTTTCCTTCCTTACTTTTTTTTTTTGCGGGGAGGGGGTGGTGTTTCCAGAAGGGGTTTCTCTGTGCAACAGTCCTGGCTGTCCTGGAATTCCAGTCTGATTTATAAGATCAGACTGACCTCAGACTCACAGATTTCTGCCTGCCTCTGACTTCCAAATGCTGGGATTACAGGCGAATGCCACCACTACCAGCTCTTTCTTTCTTTCTTTTGGTTTTTCAGAATAGGGTTTCTCTTCCCGAATGCTGGGATAAAAGGCATGTGCCACCACTGCCTGACTAATCATAGTTCTTTTTTTCCATTTTTTTTTCCAAGACAGGATTTCTCTGTGTACCTCTAGCTGTCCTGGAACTCACTCTGTAGACCATGCTGGCTTTGAACTCACTGTTTTTGGTTTTTTGAGACAAGAAGCAAGAGTTTCTCTGTATAAGAGTCCTGGCTGTCCTGGAACTCTCTTCCTAAACCAGACTGGCCTTGAACTCACAGAGATTTGCCTGCCTCAGCCTTCCGAGTGCGGGGACTAAAAGCATGCGCCACCACATCCGGCCCTGTTCACAGTTCTTACAAATGGGACCCAGGCATGAGCAAGCTTCACAAATCCTCAATCCAGGGCCTCGAAACTATGTGTTCAGGTTGGTACATCATGTGGTGCCTACTGGCATTCCTGGCCTAGGAGCAGCTTATGAGTGACAGAGAACGGGCAGGAACCCGGCATAGACAGATATGGGTGTAGTGAATTGGAATGGCCACACGTGAGAGCCTGGTGTGCCACGTGAGCGTTGACCTGTCTTTGTTGCTGGCAGGAGCAGTCTCTGCTGCCATACACATTAGAAGAAAAAGTCACGGGACAAAAAAAAAAAATCACGTATTGGATTCATATGTAAATGCAGAATAGAGCAAAACCACGACATTGCAAAAAAAAAATCACCTCTAATGTAGCCCATAGCCGGACCTTGTTTCTAGTACAGGTGATTGAATCCCTCCTCTATCTTCCCTCTCACACACATACTGAGCATGTGTTCTGCCACTGAACTACACCCTGGTTCTATTTTCCTTTACTGGCAAGTGTATTCTATAGGTCCATGATAATCTGTGTCTTATTTACCCATTCAGCTGTTGATGGACATTTGGGTTGGTTCCACTTCCTGATCATTTTGAAGAATGCTGAGAAGGCATTGATATGTTTTTTTTAATTCTTTCTTTAAAAATGATTTTAATTATTTTTATTTTATGTGTATTGTTTGTATGATGTGTCTGTGTGAGGGTGTCCGATGCCCTGGAACTGGAGTTACAGTTGTGAGCTGCCATGTGGGTGCTGGGAGTTGATCCTCGGTCCTCTGGAAGAACAGTCAGTGCTTCTAACTGCAGAGCCATTTCTCTATGCGCTTTTGTGTTACATGTTTTTATTTCTTTTGGGTGTGATCTCAGAGGTAGAACTGCTGAGGAGGTTTTTGTTAAGTCTTTTGAGAAACTGCCAGACTGTCTTCCAAGAGCAACCACTCGGTTTTACCTTCCCATTACCGGTATACAATGGCTCTAATTTCTCCCCCTCCTTGGTAGCCTTGCTACTGTAGGCCCTTTTCCATTATAGCCATCTGAGTCCTGTGAGGTGGTACCTCATTGGGTCTTTTTAATTATTAAATTTGTGTACCGAGGGGAGAAAGATTTTGCATGTGGAGCCTACAGGACAGCTTGTCCGACTTGGTTCTCTCCTTCCATCATATAGAACCTGGGGATCATACTTAGGTGGTCAGACTTGATGCCGTGTGTCTCTGCCCTCCCAGCCATCTCACCCGCCTTTATGATTATTTTGATTTCGATTTTTTCTGAAGCTGATAATGTCTTTTCAAGTGCCCACTAGTCATCTGTGGCTTTTAAGGGAATGTCTTTAGACTCTTTGCTTCTTTTCTGTTTTCTTGTGATCAACAAACTCCTCCCATCTCTGCCTCCCACACTGCTAGGTTTACAGGTCTAGCTTCTTGCCTGGGCTCTGGGGATTTGAACTCAGGTTTTCATGATTGTGCAGCAGGCACTCTTACCCACTAAACCATCTCTCTCTCTCTCTCTCTCTCTCTATCTATCTATATCTATCTATATATATATATATATATAACTCATATATTATGAGTTGTATATCCCAGGCTGGCCTTGAACTAACTAAGTAACCAGTACTTGCTCTCAGCTCCTGACCCTCCTGCTTCCACTTCTACAGAGTGCTGGAATTGTCGGTATGTGCCACCAAGTCTGCTCTCTTCTTAACAGTTTTATCAGCATATAATGGTACATATTTATGGGGTACAGGTTGTACTTTAATATATGTATATATGATGTGTTGATAAAATCAGGGTCGTTAGCATATATTTCACATGCAACATTTCTTATTTCTTTTTGCTGAAATCCTCCTCTTAGCTATTTGGAAATAGCTATTACATGATGTAACAGGGCGGTGGTGGTGCACCCCTTTACTGTCAGCACTTGGGAGGCAGAGGCAGGTGGATCTCTGAGTTCGAGGCCAGCCTGGTGCACAGAGTGAGTTCCAGGACAGCCGAGGCTCCACAGAGAAACCCAACCTCAAACCAAACCAAACACCAACAACAACAAAACAAAAACATAATCATAATACATAATAATCTATGACAGAAACATAATCTGTTAACTGTGGTCCGTACCTGTGTAAATAGAACACCAGAGCGTAATATGCCTGCAGCTGTTAGCTTTTGTACCCACTGCCTATGATCTCTCCTCTCTCCTTCTGCTTCTCCTAATCTTTAGAGACTATGGTTCTAGTTTCTGCTTCTCTGAGAACAACTCTCTTTAAAAAAAAAGATTTATTTAATTTTTACTTTCTAATTTATTTTTGGTTTTTCAAGACCAGGTTTCTCTTTGTAGTCCTGGTTGGCCTGGAACTCACTCTGTAGACCAGGATGGTCTGGAACTCACAGTGATTCCCCCTTCCTCTGCCTCACAAGTGCTAGGATTAAAGATTTATTTAATTTTTAAAATGTATGTGTTTGTGTGTTTGTATGTGCGTGCGTGTGTGTGTGTGTGTGTGTGTGTGTGTGTGCACATGGTACCCAAGGAGGCCAGAAGAGGGTGCTGGATGCCCTAGAGTGAGCAATTACAAGGAAGGTGTGAACTAGCTAATGTGAATTCAGGTCTTCCAGAACCTGAGGCTGGGCTCTGCCCTGCTGAGGCCTCTCACCCCAGACCAGCACTTCAGTTCCATATTCTGCAGCAGATCATGTGGCTTTGTCTATCCATGTAGTTACAAAGACAGGATTTCACCCTTCCGTGATATTTTACTGGGTGTGTAACTGACTTTTCTTTATCCATTCTGGGGTTGGCTCTTTGAACAGTGCTGTATTAAACATGGGGTGCTGACGCCTCATGGGACACCCATGTATCAGCTCTCAAGACCTGCCCACAATCTCCAGACAGCACCAGTTTGGAAATCTGGGCCAAGTTCAGACTGGTGTGGAGTGTCTGTTCATTTTGGTGGAGGAGAAGAGGAGAAAGTAGGGACAGGGAGATGAGAAAGTCAGGGCCCTGAAGGAGCAAAAGAGAACTGAATACCGGATGGCGAAGGACGTGAAGATAGAGGGGTTGGCAAAAATAAAAAAATAAAAAAAATAAAAAGATAGAGGGGGTTGGCTGCGCCGAGAACAGGAAGGAGTCTGACCTCACTTCCCTTGGCTGGGTAGCTAGTGATGGCCAACCTTCCCATGAGCTCTTCTCAGGCCATCCAATCAGAGAGGAGGCAGGTAGAGACTGGGTAAGGTGGCAATTTGCACCTACCTCACACCCCACCCCCACCCCACCTGCTAGTCTGGATTGGGCGCAAGGGCTGAGAGCACTCACTTCTGTCCCCTCTGGGCCTGGGTGTCTGGGTGTCTGGACTGAAAACAGGACCCAGTGCTCAGGAAGAGGTTTCCCAGTCTGGTGACCCCATCGCCCCTCTTCTCTCTCTCTCTCTCTCTCTCTCTCTCTCTCTCTCTCTCTCTCTCTCTCTCTCTCTCTCTCTCCCCAGAGTTTCTCTGTGTGACAGCCCTTGATGTCTTGGAACTTGCTTTGTGGACCAGGCCTCGGCTTCCGGAGTGCTGGGATAAAAGGCCTGCCACCAACCCGGCTCCACCGCCCCTCTAACAGGTAACGCTGCAACCCGTCTTTCACAAATAGAACTCAATTCGTACAGAACAGCCTATGGATATACTCCCAATTTGGGGTGTGGGGTTGGAGGAGGCAGGGTCTCAGGTGGTCCAACAACTCTGATCCTTCTGCCTCCACTTCCCAACTACTAGGGTCTCAGGCTTGTGTTACCACCCCAGGCTCCATAGGAGGAGAGGAGAAGAGGGTGGATGAGGAGAAATCGATGTCTTAACTGAAATGTAAAAAAATACTGCAAAGTAATTAGTGTCTCTGTCTCAGACCTGTATGTACTCAGGCTGACAGTCACATGGGGACGATTGATGCAGATTCTGAAGTTATCAGCCTGTGGAGGAAGTTAAGAGCACATTTTCACTCGCGGCTGTCCGACTGGAGGCAGAGCCCCCTCACCCACTCACCTCGTCCGTCCCCCCTCCCCTCGTCTTATTCCCCACCCCTGCTGCAGCTCAGGGCCTCCTGTCCCCTGTAAGGTCCGAGGGCCAGAACCGTCCGCTCCCAGACTGAGGAGCAATGTTGTCCTGGGCCCGCCCTGCCTCTCCAGCCTCTCATTCCCCGCACCTATAAGGCTGGGCACCAGCTGCAGACACAGCAGTTCCCACGGGATTCGTGGGTCCTAGAAACGCACCGCAGGCAATGGAGGGAGGCCCGGGCATTGACGTCAGAGAGGCGGGGCCTCAGCGCCACACCCAACCTCTCCACCCTCTGCCGGGTCCCAGCGTGGGTCCCTAAATCCCAGTGTTGGCGTGAATTCCCTTGGTTCCATTCTCTCTCACCATCCTCTACACTGTCTGGTCTAGTCCCCTGCAGTGGGGAGCCCGAGGAGACCCAGCTGTCCCACTCCTGATCTCCCTGCAGGAAGGAGGCCGCGGAGAGCTGGTGCTGGTCCTGGGAGGGACGGGTACATCTTGGGGAGGCAGTGAATGAGTCAGAAGATCCCTGTCCTGAGCTCTACTGTTGGATCCCTGCCAGGAGGATTACACTCTATAGTTCTATAAAGTGCTTTTTTTGTTTCGTTTTGTTTTTTGAAGACAGGATTTCTCTGTGGAACAGTCCTGGCTGTCCTAGAACTCGCTTAGTAGACCAGGCTGGCCTCCAACTCAGAGACCTGCCTACTTCTGCCTCCTGAGTGCTGGGATTAATGGTATGCACCACCGCCTGGCTTGTTTTAATTTAAAAAATTTCAAGGGGGCTAGAGAGATGACCTAGTGGTTAGAGCACCTATTGTTCTTTCAAAGGACCTGAGTTCAGTATCCACAATAAGCGACTCACAACCATCTTTAACTCTAGATCCAAGGAATCCAAATCCTTTGAAGGTATCTGCACATACCTGCAAACAGTCACACTCTCAACACAAATATGTATAATTTGAAAGATAAAAACCATCTTTGAAATTTTTTATTTAAAATACTTTGTTTTTTAAATTGTGTGCCTGAGCCAGGGAGTGATGCACACCTTTAATCTCAGTTTAGGGGGCAGAGGCAGATGGATCTCTGAGTTCGAGGCCAGCCTAGTCTGTGGAGTGAATTCCAGGACAGCCAGGGCTACACAGAGAAACCCTGTCTCAAAAAACTAAATAAATAAACAAACAATAAAAAGATAATAAAGGATAGTAATAATAATAATAAATCTTTTTAGAAAAAGAAAATGGTGTGTGTGCATGGCGGGCAAACACCTGCACGACAGCATATGGCGGTCGGAGGGTGACTGTGTAGTTAGGCTCCACTTCTGCCTTTTACTTGACTTTCGGCCGTAGAACTTGTACCCTTGGGGTCGTATAGCCTCATACTTGACCCCACTGAGCCATTTTGTTGGTCCCAAAGGGCTTTCTTGCTACTTCACATTTTGTCTTCACAAATATTTTGTGACAGACAACAAAACTGGGGCCCAGAGACACCAAGTTGCAAGCACACAGAATCTCAACTAGGGAGTGGGTCCAGGATTTGAACCGTAGATGCTGGACTGTACCAAGATATTGCCTGGTGTCCTGGACCTGCCACGTTCAGGAAGTCCAAACCCTTGTTGTGCTTGATTTGAGATTCTGATACAACGAGATCTTCAGCTTTGAAGAGCCGAGAGCGAAATGCTGGGCAGGTGAGGCGCCACACCCCGCTCCCTAGGCTCTCAGACAGTCTTATGTCTCTGCCTGTCTCCTACCAACTCTCAGGGGGCAGTTTAGGTACAGGAGGGCAGGAGGGCAGGGTAAGAGTTCTCCAGATCAAAAGAGGAACCTGACAGGGAGGGAAGGAGATCTAATGTCTCAGAAAATGTGCTTAGCCTTCAGGCTTTATTTCCTAAGACAAAGATATATCACAAAGTCAGAAGGAGATGTGAGGGGATTAATCGGTCCTTATTTGTTTGTCTGTTTTGCGGTGCTGGCGATCAAAGCCAGGGCCGTAACATGCTAGGCAGGCAAGTACTTGGCCACTAGACCATACCCCCACCCCTTGTTCTTTCTCAGACTTAGGTTTACTGTGTAGCTCAGGCTGGTCTCTAACTACTAATTCCCCTGCCCCCTCTCCACGGTGCTGGAGTACAGGTGTATGGCACCACGCATGGTTTTAATGAGCTTTAGTTCTCCGTGTTTGGTGTCCCAGACAGGAGACTCGGGCCTGAACTGCAGAGGTGAGAGATGCTGAGCCAGCCACCCTTGGAGCTTGTTTGGACTCATGGGCCAGGCTTTGTCATGATTTTAGAGTTGAGCTGGGGCATGCTTTGGGCTCAGATGGAAGTAGGAACATTTTCTCAAGACCCATCAGGTCTGAAACAAACCCATCCCAGCCTGAAACAAAAGGGGCTATGTCTGAGCCTCGACCGATCCCTGCTAACACGGTCAGGCTCAGAGACCAACGTCAGGACTCCTCCTCAGATAAAGGAACAGGAAGATTCAATCTTGCTTGGTCCCTCCCAGCCCAGAGTCAGTCCAGGATTCCTGCTTCAGAAAATTGAGTCGGGCAATGGCTTGGAGCTCATAGCCTTAGGCTCCTGGGCTGGACAAGCTCTTGGTGACTGAGCTGGAGGGCAGCTGGGAAGGGGGAATTCGGTACCAGTTGAGGGTTAGGAATCTCTTCCTCTCTACAAGCATCTACCCCAGAACATACCTGCCAGGATTCAGGTGTGCGGTTGCGCTTACAGAAGCCGGTGACAGCGCTCCGGCTTGGTCTAGGGACAGCTGGACGAGTGTGGATCAGTTCTGCCACAGTCTGCAGGACTCTGTTCCAAGGCGTGCAATCCTGAGAAACCACTGGTTGAAGACAGTAACTGAAAGTCACTACCATAGTTGATTTCTGCCATCACCTCCCCAGCATGCCCCCTGTTGTGTCCCAAGAACAACTCTGGGAGAGGCTGGCTCCCTTGGTGACCTGCCTGGTCAGGGTGCTCTTGCTCTGTGCTTATTAGTGGGAAGGTAGCTATAATCACTTCACTGGGGCTTTGGTTGTTCGTATGGCTGTGGTACTTGAGGCTCTCCTTTCTGGTCTCAGGGACAGGGAGTGTCTCTGTCACCAACCCACAATGTCCAGGAGCATAAAGGTCAATTGAAAGCCAAGTCACTTAGGACCCATCGGTGTCTCCAGATAAGACGCTTGGCCTGATATGACCCTAGTGATATATATGTCTCCCCTCCTGCTCTGTGTAGTGATGTGCTGGCCTCACTCTGTGCTGAGACAGCAGCCCATCCGTGTGTGGCAGGAGCCCACCTCAGTCTGCTCCCCTCGAATCCATGTTCCCTGTTTCTACCTTGTTCTTACCCGGTCCTTTGTCATTCCTGAGTATGTGTCCTTTGTTTTATCAAAGGACACCCTTCTGGCTTCTATGGACAGGAACAGAATGCTAGGTCTTTCCCTGGCGGTCTTTCTATCCTCCCTGCTCTCTGCTCTTTATATTCTGGATTCTACCGCCATGCTTTCTGGATTCTACCGCCGTGCTTTCTGGATTCTACCGCCGTGCTTTCGATCTGCAAATACAGGAAGCTTGCTCCTGCTCTGGGAACTTTGAGAGCCACCTGCCCACTGTGTACCCACCTGTCTAGTTCCTCAGTCTCTCAACCTTAGCTTAGAGAGGCCTTTCCAACCCTCCCCTCTCCACAGGGCTCCCAAACACTTCCCCCCAACCAACCCCTCACCCCTACCCCCACATCCCCTGGGGCCACTTCAATTACTGCTGGCTCAGCATCACTTCCTGTCCCTGTCACTTTGTCTGGTCCACAGTTTCTTTGTCACTGATTTGGAGACAAGATCTACCTCTATAGCCCAGGCTGACCTCCAGCTTCTGATCCTCCTGCCTCAGCTTTCTGAAGAGCTGCAATTCCAGGCCCAGCTGGTAGACAGATATTTAATATAAAGAAGTAGGAATTCACACATTAGCCAGAGAGGTTGAATGAACCAGACCGTCAGCAGTGAGCTCTAGACCACACAGTACTGACCTACCAAGAGAGCCACAAACAACACCTAAGCTACGAGCTGACCTAGAAACCTCACTCCAGGGTCCTGAAAGCTGGGACTCTGGAACGCCCACTGTAGCTGGAGTTGGGCAGGCAGGACATGGGGAACCTAATGCCACCACTAGTCGTTGGGTGTCTCTGCCGAAAAGCTTACACTTGCTGTCTGGTTAAACAGCTGGAGGGAGGCGGGAAATGATAGAAAATCCCCATGGCAACAGCAGCCAAGAGTGACAGGACTTTCTAGGAGCTGGTCCCGCTTAATGGCCACCCTCATTCTGTTGATTTATTTTTGAGGCTGGCCTCAAACACTCTATGTAGTTGAAGATGGCCTTGAACTGGTCCTTCTGCCTCCACCTTCTGAGTGACAGGATTGTTACTCATGTTCTCTGCTGGGCTGGGGCTGGAGTCCAAGGCTGCGTGCATGTCCAGGCAAGCTGTCTAGACCCCTAATACCCAGCTTTTCCTACCTTAGAGCAAAGAAAGTTCCCAAAAGCTAGCGCCCCACTTCTACCCTCTGCTTCCTGCTTGAGCCACTGCAAGGGAGGAGATGGAGTTGTCGCCCAAGGGTTTCGGAGGAGTGTTAAACGCTGAGCCAAGGTGCCTGTTCCACGTCACCAAGGCTAGAACGTGCCACCACCGTTTATCATCACCAGAACCTCCACCCACCCATTACCAGCTCTGTCCCTTCTACTGACAGCAGATCTGAGAGCCGTCACTGTTTCCATCACTGGACCGTGTCACTGTTGACGTCCCCCTCCTTGTTCCCATTATGTGGTGGTATCCAGCTGGCAGTGAGGTCACTTGCTGGCTGTGGCACTCACATGTAATTGCTTAATAGGATGGCTGTGCCCTAGCATGTTACTGACCTGTGCTCTGTGGAAATCTTCACAGGTCTGAGCTGAGTGGCTGTAGCTATGACTTCAAGGATCCCGAGAGCCCCCAGGTGTGGTGATATTTTGTTTCTGCTGTAACAAATGAAGCTTGCCAGAAGATCAGAGTGCGGAGCTAGCCACTGGTTAGCCATAGAGGTCAGGCAGTGGTGGCACACACCTTTAATCCCAGCACTCGGGAGGCAGAGGCAGGCGGATCTCTATGAGTTAGAGGCCAACCTGGTCTACAACAGCTAGTTCCAGGTCAAGCATCAAAACCACAGAGAAACCCTGTCTTGAAAAACAAACAAACAAACAAAAAAGTGAAGAGCGGGGCCATGTCTGGTGCCAAGAAGCCCTCAGGTAGAGTCTGTTTCTGTAGCTTTTCTTTCTTTTGTCAAACATTTAGACTTTTGGTTTCTTTTGTTTTTGAAACAAAGTTTCACATTGTAGCCCTAGTTATCCTGGAATTTACTTCGTAGCCCTGCCTGTCCTGGAACTCACTCTGTAGACCAGGCTGGCCTGGAACTCACAGAGATCATCCTGCTTCTGCCTCCCATTTTGGGACTAAAGAAGCATGCCACTATGCAGATTAAATTTTATTTTGATTAATTGTTTTTTATTCTTTCAAGACGGGGTTTCTCTGTGTAAGAGCCCTAGTTGTTCTGAAACTCGCTCTGTAGAGCAGGCTGGCCTAAAACTCATGGGCATTAGCCTGCTTCTGCCTCCCAAGTGCTGAGAATTAAAGGTGTGCACCACCACCACCTGGCTTAGACTCTGACTCTTAACATTTGCCAGCAGGTGCCTATCTCCTCTCTAGCCTGTGACCTGGCCCTTCCTGTCCTCCCAGGCGGAGCCTTGGTTCTTCTGGCCCAGGGTATGTACAGGTGAGCCTTCAGAAGTCAAGGCACTCACTTCCTTTCCTGGGAGCAGTTTACCTTGTCCAGGCCTCCTGCCTCTCCCTGTCAGGAAGTCCTTCCTGTTGTCCCCCCACTCTGCTCTTTGACCTCTTTCCCCTGGTCCCGGAGACTCTTTGGGAGATGTCACTAGACCCTGGCCTGGGCATGCCTCAAGCCTACCTACCTCATCTTCTCTCTCTAACCTGGTCTCCATCTTGGCCAAGGGCCACAACCGCAAAGGAAGAAGAGTTTCCCGAGACTGGTCCGACTGCCCGGGCCCCAGGCTACTGACATTGACTGGATGCTCACTGTGTGCCAGGCTGCGTAGCATGCACGGCGGAGACTGACCAGGGCGGGTCCTTGACATGTATGATTTCCATGACCGTCCCGCAAACACCCCCCCCCCAACACACACGCACATACACAGCTTCACTGTAAGTCTACAGAATGTGTCCAACATGAGGCCCTGGGGCCATATATGTCCAAGGATGGCTATGCACATGTCCTAAACCATTTGTACACAACAATAGCTTGTCATGATTTGAAAAGACTGTCCCTCCTCCCTGTAGGCCTGGCTTCCGCATCTCCATTGGGGTCACTCCTTATGGCTCCTTCAGCCTCATCGCTCCCTCTGTGGGGGATCTTCTCCAGTCTCACCCTCCCTGTAGGGATCCCTGGGCACAGGCTCTGTAGGAATGTCTGGCCCCTGTGGGTCCGGAACTGCATTTTGATGTGTAGAGGACCTGGCTTGACACTGGTTAAAGATTCCTCGAGGTTCCAACTTCCTGCTTCTTCCCATTCATTTCCTCAGCCAGTACCTCAGGCCACACACTCCATCCTGCGGCCAAACCTCCCAAGCTTCGCTGTAGTGTCTCCCCTCTCGTGATCTCTCCCCTCTTGTGGTCTCTCCCCTCTCGTGGTCTCTCCCCTCTCGTGGTCTCTCCCCTCTCATGGTCTCTCCCCTCTCGTGGTCTCTCCCGTCTCGTGGTCTCTCCCCTTTCGTGGTCTCTCCCCTCTCGCCTCAGCCCAGCTCTTCTCCCATTTGGAAATAAAAGTGTGTGCTTGTCAGTCAGGTGTGGGGTCGCATGCCTTTAATCCCAGCACTTGGGAGGCAGGGCAGATGGATCTCTGTGAGTTCGAGGCCAACCAGGACTATGTGGTGAGCCCCTGTCTCAAAATGAAATAAAATATGTGTGTAACTTTCATGCAGACATATTTGTGATTGTTCATATTTGATACATACATGTCATGGCGTGCATGAGGAGGTCAGAACTGACCACCTCAGGTGTTGGTCCCCAACTTCCACTTTGTTCAAGACGAGGGTCTCTGGTCCACCACTGCTTACAGGAGGCTAGCTGGGCCTTGAGTTCCCAGGAATTCTCCCGCCTGTCTCCCATCCAACCTTGGGAGTGCTGAGATCGCAGGTGTGTACCACAGTGTCTGTCCCTCTGTGAATTCTGGGAACCTGAGCTCCAGGCCTCACACACACACACAGTAAGAGCCTTATCTCTCAGTCTCCACAGCCCTTCTTTCCTGGGGATGCCAAGCTGATGGCACCCCTCCCAAAGGAAGCCCCTCAATGCTTTGAATTGATCTGAGAATAAACTAGGCTCCCAACCCCTGTTTCCTGGCCCTTCTCAGCTGCTTTCTGTCACCTCTGTCTCTGCCATCCCCAGCCCTCCCTCCCCCACATGTCCCCTCTACACGCAAGGCTCTCATCCCTTAGATTTCAGCTCAGTGTCCCTTTCTCAGAGACAAGGGCAAGCCCTCTTCCCTAAAGACAATACGGCTGGTAAGTGGGGAGTCTCATCGGTCTCATGCCTTGTCTTTGGGTCAGCTCTAGAGGGCTGCCTAGCTCTTCAGACAACCGATAAGAACCTTGCACTCAGCAGTGGAGGCCGCTGTCTGTCCCAGGGGCTTCCTGTCCTGCCCTCCACAGCTCTTCCCTCAGCACCGCCTTCATTTGCTTTTTCAGTCACCTTTACGGGACACCTCCTGTGTTCAGACTTGTACCCATTAGCACAGGGAGGCAAGGGGCCACCGCTCTGGGTGAAGCTATGGTCGCCTGCTGCTGCAGAGTCTGGATCCCGGGGGAGACGAAACTTAGAGCAGCAATGGGCTGAGGGCAAAGGTAGGCGTGGGTGCCCAACTTGGTGCCCATGGGAGGTTACAGTACACCCTGCCCCATCTCCAGGAGCCATTAAAGAAGGGGACACAGAACTCCAAGACCATTCTGGAGGGCAATTGATGGGATCTCTGATAGAGTGAGCTCTTCTCCTGGGCCCAACTTGGCAGCGACCAGGGCCCCTCATCTCAGCCCACCAAGGACTTCAGGCAGGAGCCTGGCCAGTGTGAGATCTGGGGTCTCCAAAAACTGCAGTGGGGTGAAGGTTCTCCAAGGCTGCTACCTGGCAGGCTAGCCAAGATTAAACTTGGACTCCTACAGAGCATCTCTTTGGGACTGTCTCTGGTTTTCTCCACTGGGCCTTTGCCTAATTTCTTTTTTGGCGGGGAGGGATGAGATAGGGTTTCTCTGTGTAGCCATGGCTGTCCTGGAAGTCACGCCGTAGACCAGGTTGGCCTCGAACTCAGAGAGCCACCTGCTGCTGCCTCCAAAGTGCTGGGATCACACTGAACACCACCACCACCCAGTTCTTTGCCTGATTTCTTTGCGTTTTGTGTGCCTATCAGCGCTCTGTTGCGGGGACAGGGCCTGCTATGCTCTCAAGGGGAGCATGGGAACCCAGCGCCATGCTGTCTTCGCTCAGGAGGCCTTGGGGAGTGGAGGGTGAGCGAATTTAGGCTTTGTAGATGACCGCAGGGTGGTGTGGCTGCAGCTCAGTTCATACAGCGCTTGCCTGGTATGCACACCCTCCAAGCATGGACGTACACACCTGTAACCCTAGCACCTGCCGGGAAGGAGGCAACAGGGTCAGGAATTCAAGTTCACTGTCTACAAAGCCAGTTTCAGGACAGCCTGGGACTCTGCTTCCAGAACAGAGAACCAAACCTAATGGGGACAACACCTGAAGGAGTGGGGATGAGCAGGCAGGAGGGGCAGCGAAATAACCACTGTCCCCATAGCCGGGTGTGGCCAGGCTGGTCTCACCCGAGGGGCCTCCTCCCATCCTGTCTGCCCCTCTCCAGGATCACGAGACTGAAAAATACTAACAACGACCAGGGCAGCGGTTTCCCTGAGCCTCTCGGCACTGTAGAAATCACAGGGCAGGAGCCAGCATCACCCTGACTCTGGACACTGCGCCCAGGCTCCAGGTTCTGTCCTTGAGCCAAGATAAATAAATGCGGTGTGGGGACTTAACACCAGGCTGGCCTGAGGT
Source organism: Myodes glareolus (assembly GCF_982192425.1). NCBI lineage: Eukaryota > Metazoa > Chordata > Mammalia > Rodentia > Cricetidae > Myodes > Myodes glareolus. The sequence goes on from NC_142028.1 coordinate 61,229,483, forward strand.
CTCCGTGCCCCGGAGAGCTGGTGTCAGCAATAGTCTCTCCTCTGCTTCATTTTCTTGTGTTACTGAGGATGGAACCCGGGGCCCCACAAGCTTTACACCACCAAGTCACCCCCTCACCACCTTCCTGTCCTCCTTTAAGCCATAGAAGCTTCCTGACCCCTACCCTGTCTCCTTTACACTCCCTGCTCAGCAGCTTTGAGCAGATACCTCTCAGAGTCTCAGTTTGCCTGTCTGTGAAATGGGCACACTAACCTCTGGCCATTAGGCAGTGAAAGATCATGAATGTCAAATGAGTTGTGTAAAAGTGTCAAAGGCTGGAAGAGCGAGAAAGTGGGAAGGATGTTGTAACTCACAGGGGGCCAGGGTCTCAGCCCTCAGCTCTGGCTGGGCTCTGTGCTTGAGTGAGGGTCGGTGCAAGGGCCGGGAGGCTAAGTGCTTGTGTGTGGGTGTGAGTGCCAGCCCTCCCCTCCAGGCCTCTTGGAGGTCAAGAAAAACCCCCACTGCTTCTCATTTTGTTTCTGTCGTATTAAATACGGAAGTAAAAAGACTGTAGAGAACCCAGAGCATTTTAAATGTTTACATGTAACAAATGAAGGCTTTGTACGGGCACGGAATGTAATGCAGCATAATTGTGCTATTCACAGGGTAATTACAGGATTTATAGAAAATATTAATTCCTCTGTACCGCGGGAGGTGTGGTCGGGTGATGGGACGGAGTGCAAAGCCGGCAGCAGGCGCTCCCGTGCTTCTTCTTTCTCGGGTGTCTTTGCCACTAGTGCCACAGCTTCTTCCCGACACCACTGGCCGTCCACAGCTCGCTCTGCTGACCCCCACCCACTCAGAGACTCAGCCACGGGGCCTTTGTGCCTGTGTCCTCTCTACTTGAGACACCCCTTCCTCAGGGGTCCTCATGCCTGCCCCCCTTCCCTTTCTAGTCAAAGGCCCTCTCTCTCTTTCTTTCTTTGAGACAAGACTTCACTGTGTAGCCCAGGCTGTTCTGGAACTTGTTATGTAGACCAGGCTAGCCTAAAGCTTACAGAGATCTGTCTGCCTGTAGGTGTGTGTCTCTCACACAAAAAACAAAGGTCATTTTGCAATATGTCAGTCATGCGACCCTATTTGGAATGGCAAACTGTTTGCTCGTCCCCTTTTCCTTTCCTTTCTTTCTTGCTTTGAGACATGTAGGCCCATATTTCTATGTGGTGCGGCAGCCAGGCTTTGAAGCCATAGGCCCCACCTGAGGTGGTCACGGAGCCCTGCAGACAGGCTGTCACTGCCCTAACAGAGGGTCAGGATGTGGTTGCTCCTTTCTTTGTAAATTGGAGGATGCCTGATAGAGATTCAAGCCTACCTGACAGTTAGCATACACAGCTGATGCGGACGCGACAAAACACCATTCACCTGGTTACTTAGGAGACAGAACGCTAATGTATTTCCCCCTGAGTTAAGTTTTGGCATAAAGACTGTTTGGAGAATAGATGAGGAATTTCTTCAGGATGTGAACTCAGGACTTCATGAGGGACCACTGAGAATCTCCCTCCCGATAAAGCCATGTGAGTGTGTCTATTCTCGTGCCTCCACGCTGGTCCAGAGAGGGATAGTCTATGTTGGGGTCTGGTAGAGAGAAATAATTTATGGACCGGGCTGCTACTGACCCCGACAGAGACAGCCTTACTAGTACCCCAACCCCCCCCTCCAAACACACACAAGCTCCTGATATGAAGCCCAGGCATCAAACTTGTTTTATCCAGATGGTCCTCCCCCATCTTTAAGAATCTGTCAGAAATGCAGACAAGCAGGCTGGCCCATTGGGTCAAGATGTTTGCCTCCAAGCCTAACAATCTGAGTTCGAGTCCCACAACTTGCAGAATGGAAAGACAGCGCCAACTCCAGAAAGTTGTCGTGTGGCCTCCACACCAGTGAGTGGCACACATGCCTCTCTCCTCCGCATGCCCAAAGAAAGTAAATAAAATGCAATTAAAAATAAATAAAATATCAGGTTGCATTTTTTTTTCAAAAAAAGAACATGTCTGGAATTCATACGTTACAAACAGAATGAGTGGGCGTGCCCACATATGCACACGGTTCGGTTTTCATCTGTGTCTCCTGTGCTCCTGACTGTGAGCGCATAGTAGGTGCTTAAGATGCGCTTGCAGGGGAAAAGAATGAGCTACACATTAGCAAAAGTTTCAGTGCCTTTCCCTGGGGCCCTCTACTGACCCCTGGTGGCCATACCGTGGAAATGCATTCGGTTTCTGTGCTCAGGTCTCAGGTTTTCGGTGCAACAGAGAATCTCACCCACGCAGCATTCTTACTGGACAGGAGTCGTCCCGGCACTGTCGGGGGAAGAGTTTGTTTTTTGTGACTTTCTGGATCAGTACCTGCTTGTCTTCCTTCCCCTTTTGTCTACCTTGACTCGGGAAACACGATGGACGTCTCCCCTCCGGGCTCTGGCCTTTCCCTGGGGTCCCCCTACTTTTCTTCTTAATTTTATTTCATCTATTGTTCGTGTTGTGTGGACGCATGTGTGTGTGGGGTGAGTATATGTGTGGAGAAATGGCTCAGCAGTTTTAAGGGTGTGCACCGCAAAATCGGGTGTGGTGGCGGTGCACACGTTTAATCCCAGCACTTGGGAAGCAGAGACAGGTGAATCTCTGGGAGTTCAAGGCCAGCCTGGTCTACAGAGCGAGTTCCAGAACAGTCAGAGATACATAGAGAAATGCTATTTCAGAAAACCAAAACAAGCCCAAACAAATCAAAACAAAACAAAAATCAAACCGAGAGTTTATTGCTAGTACCACTCCAGTTCCGGGAACTCTGGCGCCCTCTTCTGGCCTCTTGGCGCACCTGCATATATCCACATACCAAAACACAGAGTAAAAAACGAAACAAATGTGGCTGTGTGGTGGTGGCGCACGCCTTTAATCCCAGCACTCGGCAGGTGGATCTCTGTGAGTTCGAGGTCAGCCTGGTCTACAAGAGCTAGTTCCAGGACAGGTAGGGCTGTTGCACAGAGAAACCCTGTCTCGAAAAACCAATTTAAAAAAATGCAACAACAAAACAAACGTGGCTAGAGATGACTCAGTTAAGAGTGTTGCTGTTCTGCTAGAGGACTCAGGTTTACTTCCTAGAACCCAATGGACTCCAGTTCCGGGATATCTGTTGCCCGATTCTGGCCTCTGCAGGACTAGGCATGCACATGGTACACGGACGTACATGCAGACAAACATCCTTAAACATAAAATAAAATTTTTTAAAAAAATCTCAAACTATAGTGTCTTGTGTATGTGTTTCTGAGTATGTATATGTGTGCAGGTGTGTGTGTGCCTGTGTGCAGACGTGCATACGTGCATACGTGATAGTCAGAGGACAGTTTCTGGGAGGCAGTTCTCACCTTCCTCCTTGGATTTGTTTCGAGACAGGGTTTCTCTGTGTAGCTTTTGGAGCCTGTCCTGGAACTCTCTGTGTAGACCAGGCTGGCCTCAAACTCCCAGAGATCCACCTGCCTCCGCCTCCTGAGTACTGGGATTAAAGGTGTGCACCACCACCACCCAGCTCTATTTCTGTTTGTGAGACAGAGTCTCTTGCTGTTTCTGTTACTGTGCTGTGTTGTGAAAACTTGATCCACTTATCTAGTAACATTTGGGGTGGTTAGTCCTATGGGCATGGTTTTCTTTGGATACATGACCAAGTAAAAAGGAGGAGGGGATTATGAGTTCTCTCTCTTGGGTGGTCTGAGCAGGAGCAAGCCTCGAACTCATGATCCTCCTGTCTCAGCCTCCCAAGCAGCTGGGACTATAGGCATGCACCACTCTTCCCAGCTTTTCAGTGGCACATATACTAAAACTGGAGCAATGCAGAGATTAGCTTGGCCCCTGCCAAGAATGACATGCAAATTCATGAATTATTCCATATTTTTAGTTCCAGGAAAAAACATAAAACACATATTTTGGCAGATTTCTGTAATGATCAAAGACTGAAGCTTAGGGTTCATATAAATGGCATTGTAATTGAAGGTGTTCTGGATACAGGGTCATGTGACTATAATTACAGCAGAATTATGACACCAAATTGGCCTTTTCAGGAGGTAAAGGTTCAGTCCTTAGAGACAGATCCACTCTACAGCCGAAAAAGGCTATCTTTTCTCTTTCTCTTTCTTTCTTCTTTTCCCTTTTTCTTTTCTTTTCTTTTTTCTTCTTTTTTTGTTTTTGTTTTTTTGTTTTGTTTTTGTTGTTGTTGTTGTTGAGACAGGGATTCTCTGTGTAACAGTCCTGGCTGTCCTGGAACTAGCTCTTGTAGACCAGGCTGGCTTTGAACTCACAGAGATCCTCCTGCCTCTGCCTCCTGAGAGCTGGGATTAAAGCAAGTGTCACCACTGCCTGGCTCTAAATTCCTTCTTCTTTCTTTCTTCCTTTCTTTCTTTCTTTCTTTCTTTTTTGTTTGTTTGTTTTGTTTTTCGAGACAGGGTTTCTCTCTAGCTTTGAAGCCTGTCCTGGAACTAGCTCTTGTAGACCAGGCTGGCCTCGAACTCACAAAGATCCGCCTGCCTCTCCCTCCCAAGTGCTGGGATTAAAGGCATGCCCCACCACCGCCCAGCTCTAAATTCCTTCTTAAGGTGCCTCTGAGTCTCCTTTCCATGGACCCACACGAACCCACACCTGCACCGCAACAATGCTGTGTGCTGCTGACTGATTCTCCTGCCGCTGAACCCATCCGCCATAGGAGTGCCGTAATTGAGAGCATGTACCAGTGTATTCAGCATTCTGGGACTGAGTTCATGTTATCAGGTGTGTGTTTTTACCCACCGGGCTGTTTTTAGCTTCTCTCTTATCTTCCTTTGAGCGTGTGTGTTCTTGAATGCACACATGTGTGCTGGTGCACACACATGTATGTGTATGTGGTGGTGTTTGAATACTTTGGTTCCCATTTGGTGCTGTTCGGGCTGCCATAGGAAGTGTGGCTTTGTTGGAAGTGTCACTAGAAGCTGGTTTGGAGTTTAAACGCTCACACCATTCCCAGTTTGCTTGTTCTGCTCCCTGCTTACAGTTCACCTGGGAGCTGTCACGTTCCTGCACCAGTGTCTGCCTCCTCCTGCCACAGTTGCCACCATGACGGACTCTGATCCCTCTGAAACCTTAAATAAAAACTTCCTTCTAGAAGTCACCTTGGCCACAATGTTTTATCACAGCCATAGAAAAGTAACTCATCCAGCGTACACGCATGTGCAGGCTAGAAGGTGGCGTCGGGTGCCTTTCCTCAAACGTGCTCCACCTTATTTTTTTTTTTTTTGGAGGCAGGGTCTCTTACTGAACATCCTCCCCCTGTCTCTGCCTCCCCAGCATGTGGGTCACAGGTGGGTCACAGGTGCATACAACTGCCCTGGCTATTTCCAGGGGTGCTGAGGACCCGAACTCAGGTCCTCCTGCTTGTGTGGCAAGCACATTACCACCTGAGCCATCTCCCTGCTTTCTACCTTCTACCTCTGAGGAGAGGCTCTGCTCCACTCTGGTGTCCTTCAGCAAGCCTGCCCTGAAGGTCCTGCACCCCATCATGCCTCTGCTGGGTTCCCAAAACTCCTGTGCTTTCTCTTGTGAAGCATTCTGGGTTATGTGGGTGTTTGGTGCCCTTCACCAATCTGTCTTTTTCTAGATTGTGAAGGTCTCTTGGGTGAGGACAAGCCTACTCTTCATCCTGTCTTCATTTATCTTAGAGAACATACTATGTGTCCTGAAATCCATTTTGAGTTTTGGGGACACAGCTTTGAAGGAAACAGATCAACCTTGGGCTCTCAGGAAGCCTAGAGTCCTGAGTCAGGGACAGACATACATTGAGGGGATTGCCAGAGTCTGAGACCGATGGCAGGACCTTCTAGTGTCCAGTTCAGGGTCTCATACGCACTTCAAACACTTGGGTTTGCGCCAAGCCACCCCAAGCTCCAGATATGCAGGACCACTGTCTCTCTCCAGCACAGAAAATGCTTTTGCATGCGCTTGGGAAAACCCATCTTTCTCATTTTCTGCATCTGTGAAGTGGGAGCATCAATGACCTTTAAAGGCTGTTCTTTCTCCCCACCCAAGGCTGCTGTAAAGTAAAATGTGTGCACAGAGCCTAGCATACGGTCAGTGCTCAATGAACGGGAAAAAAGGCTGGATGGCAGTATGGCTCGGGACGGAGCGCTTGTCTGGCAAGTGAAGAGTCCGATTTTCGTACCTAGGGCCATAGGTAAAAAGAAAGGGAGAATGGGAGATGAGGGGAAAAAAAGAAAACGGGCACAAGGAAGGTGCAATTGTCCTGGCGCGCACTCGCTCGCTTGCCCTGGGATCTCCAGCTTTTCAATCTGAACGCGCAGTTTCAGAAATAGCCACAAGGTGGTGCCAAGATCCCGGCTGCTGTGGGTTTCGTATGTAATTATTAGCTGAGGAAGTGTTTAGTTCAGAAGCAGAGGCCTAATAAGCAGGTAGTCTGGTCCAGGCAGGGGTGTGTCACTCTGGAGTCAGAAGGACGTCCAGTCATTCCAGCTTCCCTCCTCCAGTCCCCTGACTTACTTTTCAGTCCTCCAGGGTTGGGAACCATTTTCTGCCCCTCGAGACACTTTTCCTCTCTTCTCACTCATGAGCCAGGTATGCGGATTTAATGATTCCTTTCTGACTCTGGGGATAGAGAAAATGACCTGCGTTCTCTTCTTGGTGTCGTGAGGATGGGGTGAGAAATGAGAACAGAAAGTTAAGGAGAGAAATGGAAAATATGCTCAAGTTACATAATTCTTCCTTCCGTGCCTAGTGTGCGTGTGTCTGAGGCAAGAGGATCGCAAGATGGAAATCCGCTTCAGCTGCAAAGTAAGACTTCTTTCCATCTGGATGTCCGGCACATGACATTCCACAGAAACGGAGAGTTAAGGCTCAGAAGTGCTATACTGCGCACATTAACTGTGCTTCTTGTCTAGCCGGCCGCTGTCCGTAGTGAGGCTTGATCCAGCCACCCACGGAGCTCTACCAGCGCCTAGCCCTTCTCTCAGGGGCTGGCTGCCTGCACGGTTGGGCTGGGTTAGAGCAGAGATGATGATTGTCCCATCTGAACAGACTGGGGACAGGGAGATGTGGATCACGCCGCAGATTTCTTCAGGACCGAGGGTCTCAGCAAGTAACGCAAGCATAAACTAACTTCGGTTCTTTTATTAATCTTTCTAAAGATTATTTTATGTATCTGAGTGTTTCTCCAGCATGTATGTCTGGGCACCACGTGTGTGCCTGGTGCCCATGGAGGTCAGAAGGCATCATGGGAACAACTGGAATTGGAGTTGCAGATGGCTGTGAGCTGCCACATGGGCGTGGGAAACAAACGCTGCAGGAGCGGCCGGCGTTGCTAACTGCTCAGCCATCTTTCCAGGCCCCTCTTTCTTTCTTTTCACTTTGTGAGACAGACATTGCATAGCCCATGCTAGTCTCAAATCTGCTGCGTAGCCGAGGATGCCTATGACCTCCTGACCCTCCTGCCTTCAGCTTCCAAGGGATTACAGGTGTTGTGTCGCCGCATGTTTCAAAACAAACATCATTTTCAAAAAGGTCAAACCACAACCCTTATACAGATAAAGCGGTGAACTGAGGCAGAACACTTTTGTGAACTTGCTGATTAGTAAGGAACCAGCAAGACAGTAAAACAATTTAAAATGAGAATTTGCTCCTTCGGATCTGTGATCTCCTGGGAAGGGGTCATTTGCCTGGTGCTGTTTGTTTGTTTGTTTTTGTTGGTTTTTTTGTTTTTTTTTTAAGACAAGGTTTTTCAGTAGGGTGGTGGTGGCACACACCTTTAATCCCAGCACTCGGGAAGCAGAGGCAGGGGGATCTCTGTGAGTTCGAGGCCAGTCTGTTCTACAAGAGCGAGTTCCAGGACAGGCTCCAAAGCTACACGGAGAAACCCTGTCTAGAAAAACCAAAAGTAATAAAAAACAAAAAAGACAAAGTTTTTATGTGTAGACCTGGCTATTCTGGAACTCTCTATGTAGACTTAAGACTTATTTATTATGTGTACAATGTTCGGCCTGTACACCAGAAGAGGGCCCTAGATCTCATTATAGATGGTTGTGAGCCACCATGTAGTTGCTGGAAATTGAACTCAGGACCTCTGGAAGAGCAGCCAGTGCTCTTAATTTCTGAGCCATCTCTCCAGCCCTGCATTATAAATTTTAAAAAAGGCTTTTTTATTATTTGTGTGTGTGTGTGTCAGTGAGTTTGAGGCCAACTGGTCTACAAAGTGAGTTCCAGGACAGCCAGGACAGTCCCACAGAGAAACCTTGTCTCAAAACCAAACAAACAAAAAGAAAACAAACAAACAAAAAAGTACTGAAAGTTACCTGGATGATACCCAGTCCTTCTCCAGGAGGACACAATCAGAAACCTCTTTTCCTGTTCCAAGGTACAGATTTGTTTTATTTTTGCATTATGAATAGCCTCACTCTGTAGCCCAGGCTGGCCTTGAGTTCATTAGCTTTCTAAGTGAGGTTTCACTTCCCAAGCGGTGGGATTACAAGCATGCACCACAATGCCCAGTGCTTTGTCCCTTTCAGCCAGCCCAATCAGGATGAATCAGGCACTAGCCTTTTCTCAGGGGGGCAGGTCATCTCAAGGGAATCCCCTTCTCCCAGCAACTCCTTCCCCATTCGGGCAACAACTTCCAATTCTGGCCAGTCAGTGCCAGCCAGCAGATGGCGCTGTGGCAAATGCTCAGCTGCACATGAGAGAATTCATGGGCAGACACCTAGCCGGCCTGCCCAATTTTTGACCCTTGCTGACCTGCAGGACGACCCAGGGCTACAAATCTGGCTGGTCGCAGATCCAGTCATTCTTTTGAGTGGCACCTCACACTCGTGAGTTTTCCTCAAGATGCCTGCCTGCTCCCATCTGCGCTTGCCCCAGAGATGCAGGTCCTCACTTGCTGACTTCTGCCATCTTGTGGTGTTGCTCACTCAACCTCTGCCTGCCTCCTCGTGTCCCTCTTTCTGGAACATTCTCCTCCTGGAGACTGACTAAAAGACATTACATCTGTAACCTCCCTCAAGGTCTTGTCACCCAGACATCACAGGTGCCAAGTACACTCTTCCTCTCTCCCGCAGGCTGTCTGGACTGTGAGAGATGCCACCCCTCGGCTACACAGACATTGGTCTCCAACTTGATGGTCTCGAACTCACAGCAATCCTCCTAACTAGCTTTCTGAATGCCGAGATTGTCAGCATGAACCAGCACACCTGAGGCCAAAGGCTGGAATGTTCCGTGTGTCTCACCATTTGTCTGCCCCAGCCTGGCCCTGAACTTCCTCTTAGCCCCACAGAATGAATAATAGCTCTCTAGTGCCATAGAGCAATCCTTGTACATGATAAATATGTATTAATCTCATTGGTTGAAGTTGGGCAGAATGACCCAGACTAGGAAAATTCTGGGGAAAGGGGCTGAGTCAGAAGAGTCACCAGGAGACACAGAGGGACCAAGACATGCTGGAGGACAGGTAAAGCCACAAGCTATGTGGCAGCACAGAGATGAATAGAAATGGGTTAACTTAAGATATAAGAGCTAGTTAGTAATAAGCCTGAGCTATTGGCCAAGCATTTGTAATTAATGTTGAATTTCCATGTTGGTTATTTGGTGAGCGACTGGCAGGACAGAACTGATCAGCAGTCTAGACAGAAAACTTTGCCCACACCCCAGGGTCAGTTCGCTCTCCAGAAGGCTGCAGAGTTAGTCAAACTAGTCCACCTCGGTTCAGCAGGCAGAGAGTGCCGGAGTGAATATACATCCCCTGAGCCAACCCAGGGACGGTGCCAATAGAGGTAGTGGGCAGTCATCATAGACTGAGTTCTGTGCTGGGGTAATCACAGGGTCAGAGGGCAACTGTGGAATGGGGTCTCTAGAGGATGGGACTGGACAGGGCTTCCGCCAACTTCTTGGTCCTTCCCTAAATGCTGGACTGTGGGACATAGGGGAAGAAAATCTTCCTGCCACCATAGGAGTGGAGTAAGTTAGGGTGAGAGTCCCGCACCCAATGACCGCAACAGCAGGACAGTGGTCCCCACAGGGCTGTGGCCAAGTCTCAGGAATTCCCCCAAAAGAGAATATCTGAGGAAAAGCAGAGTGGGGTATCTGGGAAGGAAAATCCAGGCTGGAGGGAGGCACCATCCCTAAGAGCCTGAGGAAGTAAGGCCCGGTGGAAACAGCGGGTGAGGGAGTGAAGGGAAGGTTCATGTCTATAATCCAAGCACTCAGGAGGCTGAGGCAGGAGAATTGCTATAAGTCTGAGGCCAATCTAGGCTACATAATGAGTTTCAGGCTGGACTACAGACTGAGATCTTGTCTAAACACCCCCCCCCCCACACACACACACCAGAACCAAAAGACTTACGGAGGATTAAGAGGCAGGCAGGAGACAAAGAACCATGAAATTCTCCATGCTTGCCTTTCTCTGTGGGAAATGGCGCTGGTCCATAAGTGCCCACATGGTGAGCCCAGCCTGAAGCTGGCTTTCTGCTTCCTTCTATGAAAGGCACGCCTCCTGATAAGGGCCGGAGGACAGCTCTGGGCCAGTGCTTTGTGCTCCTTTGGGGCTTGTTTTTGTTTGCAGCACTGGGGAATGAACCCAGGACCTCATGCATGCTAAGCAAGTGTTCTGCCACTGGGCTGCATCCCAGTCCTACCTCAGACACCCAGCAGAAGAGTGGAGAGTCTCTGGGAGTTTTGCAAAGATATTATTTCATTTCTTCAAAAATGCTCTAAGAAACCACTGGAGGTTCTGGTCTGGGCTCTGGTTTCTGTTCTAGTCTGGGTTCTGGTTTGGACTCTAGGTTGGGCTCTGGTTTGGGTTCTGATCTTATCTGGGTCCTTCAGGGTCTAGATGAGATCTTTTTCTCCTGGATTCTGTCTTTGCTTGGAAAGGCTCCATTGGACGGCCTCTCTGGAGGCCAGCAGAGCTCTTGCCATCAGTGTAGGCGACGACAGAAATCCGGGTAGCTTGACTATTACAGGGTTGCTGATTTTTTCTGGATCTTGTAAGGATGAAGCAGGACACAGCAGCAGAGAAGGAGGAAGCCAGGATTTGTTCTCAGTGCTTTGGACCTCTTCCCTTGGCATGCAGAGGGACTTGCCTGCTTCTCCCCAGTGCAGAAACTGTGGATTCTGTGTGGTTAGACTTGGTCCCTGAAGTCCCGCTGAGACAAGGCTGAGCCACACCTCATCCCATCATCCCATCCGTGACCGCGACTCCAGCACCGTGTGAGCCTCTGCTCTATTAGCCGTCTATATCCAGGGCTCAAACGATCCCACACTGTGCGCCGAGAACGTGACACGTTGCTTCCCCGTCTGGTTCTGTGGAGCTCTAGGGGAGCCTTAGCTGCGTGCTTCCAACTCAGGATCCCTCATGAAGTTGTGATCAAGATGTCAGCTGGCTTGCTTGTCGCCGGAAGGCTTGACTGGTGCTGAAGATCTGCCCAGAAGACAGCCCACTCTCAGGGTTGGCAGGTTGGTGCTGAGCAGGTAGCCTCAATTCCTCACCTCATGATGGCTATGTGCCCTTATGAGATACCTGGCTTCTCTGAAAGGCAGTTGTCCAAGGCAGGGAGGTTGAAGCCAGACTTTCCTTCATAATATAGCCTTGACTATATTAATGTGCTGCCACTCCCACTGTATCTTTTTGTTTTGTTTCTTGTGACAGGGTTTCTCGGTAGCTTTGGAGACTGTCCTGGAACTAGCTCATGTAGACCAGGCTGGCCTCGAACTCACAGAGATCCGCCTGTCTCTGCCTCCCAAGTGCCGGGATTAAAGGCATATGCCACCACCATCCAGCGCTTCAGCTGTATCTTACCGGCCAACCATATCATTTCTATGTAATGGGGAGGGCATGGTGAGGGGTTGCTGGAGCCTTCTTGCAGCCTGGGTACCACTCTAACTTTCATGCAAACCATTAGGAATAAGAACTCATACGTCGTGTTTTTATACCTCTGGAACCATCTGAGCAACCTCATCCGTGTCTGCTCCCAACTAGGACATCTGAAGAAGGATGAAGCTGTCAATATCCAACAGTTCCCTTCTTTCGCCCCTCCCCAAGCCCCAGTCTTTACTCTCTGTGTCAGGCAGGGAGTTCCAGCTACCACCGAGGTATCACAGCTATTACAAATCCACCAACTGCTCCCATCTCCTGCTGCCAGCCTGGTGCCGTTCACCTGGAGGTCAGCGACAAAGGACCTGAAGGATTTAGTGGTGGGATGACAGAGAGCGTCACAAGAAGCTGAAGATCTAAGATTCAGGAAGGAAAGGACCAGTGTTCTGGCCCTCAACAGCATGAACTCCCACTAGACTGGCCCAAGGGCAAGTCTGAGATGTATTGTCTTGACGGATGTGGAAGGCTGAGTTCACTGTTGGCAATGCCACCCCTGGGCTGCTGGCCCTGAGTGTACTGAGAAAGCAGACTGAGCATGCCGTGGGATCTAAGCCAGTGAGCAATGTTTCTCCTTGGCCTCTGCATCAGCTCCTGTCTCCAGGTTCCGGCCCTTGAGCTCTTGCCCGGGCTCTCTTCTGTGCTGTACTTATATGTTGTAAGATGAAATAAAACCTTTCCTCCCCAGCTTGCTTTTGAACATAGTGTTTCAGCAGGAGAAATCCTAAGACAATGGAGTCAGTCATATTATTTCTACTGTAAAACAGCAGTGGAAATCAGATAAGTATGAAATTAGCTCGGACCCATTAGGCTGCACGAGACAGAATTCTCAACTACGGGTTGCCTTAGGGAGGGGATTTCACTCTCTACAGAGGTCTTGAGGAGGCCTTCTTGATATCCTTCCTCTCCTCGGGCTCTCCCTTTCTTTCTCGTCTCCCCTCTCCTCTTCCAGTGCTGAGAAGGAACTTGGGGCCTGATGAAGAAAATGATGTACCTCAGAGTTACATCCCCAGGTCCTGCCTTCCCACCCTTCATGAATGAGAGATCATGATGAAATCTCCTGGTATCACATCCCCAAATGATCAAAGCTATAACAGCAACTCTGAGCAAGCCGCGCCCCTGAATTGAGCAGCCGTTCATCCATGTTCGCCCATTGGATCTGCAGAACAACCAAATGAGGGAGGCGAGACTCAGAAAGGTCGGGAACCCCGCGGAAGACCCCGCATTGTCAGGAGAGGCAGAATCATCCTTTAACCCAGAGTCTGGCTGGGAACCCTCCGGTGTGAATTGCTCATCTGTGTTCTGAGGCAGTCTCCCCAGAAGGGAAGGCTGGGGTACAGCTCTTATCCCAAAATGTCTCTTTTCATTAGGACAGAGAATCCTTCCCAGAAGCCCCCACTGACTCTTGCTTCTATCTCATTGGCTGGACAGTAACTCGGGACCAAGAGTAGTGACCTTTGGCTGGTCATCTGACCCGGATAGGTTGACATGTAGTCCTCAAAAGAGACTTGTTTTATGAGGGGATCATGGCCATTGCCTGCACTTATAGCATGACGGGAACCCAGGATTAGCCACAGCCTGCCCGCCCACCGAGGGCATTGCAAGCTGGCCTTGTCCCCGTCCTTGACTTCCGCAGTTGCTCAGGCTTTGCAGTGCGGGGCTCTCTCCGGCTTCTGCTGAATTCCAGCAGCCGTTCCCATGGCTCCAGCCTTGGAATCACACATACAATGCAGCAGTGTCTTCTCCCGAGAAGCCTCCGTGAGCAGAATTTCATTGGAAACTCTGATGAGCAAAAACTGTTTAGCACACAGCAGCACAGGGACATCCTTGGGGCACACAGCACCATCAGGCAGCCCTGTCTGCCCCTTCCACAGCCTCCCAGCTCCCATAGGAGATACCAGTCCTGCACCTTTCCCTGTGTCCCTCTCTCTCCTCCCCTCTCTCTCCTCCCCTCTCTCTCTTCCCCTCTCTCTCTTCCCCTCTCTCTCCTCTGACACTTCCCAGCCAGGCTGCCAAGACCAACATGACCTCAAAACAAAGGGACCTTTGAGATCTCCTCTGCTCAGAAGGAAGCTGTGATCCTAACAAACAAAGATCCCCTCTGCATGTCTCTGCAAATGCTGGGAATTCAAACTTCAGAAGGAGTACAGCTGAGATGGTCATCCTCCTGCACCTGGCCCCTCAGAGTCCTTGGTAGAGTCGCAGGGAAATAGTTATCTCCCCAGAACCCGAGGAGGTGAAAGCTAATTGCATTAGCAACTACACTGGAGACTCCACCTGAACCTCCATCAGAGCTCATAGTGCAGCCCACGGTGGCTGCGCACAGAGGCTGCCCACAGCGGCCTCCCACGGCAGCATCCCACGGCAGTCTCCCAGGGCAGCCAGAGAAGTTCCCATCTCTTCTAAGAGCCTCCAAGGGCGGTAGATAAAGCTGGCTTTGCCAAAGAAGAGATGTTCAGGACAAGCCAGTATGAAGCAGATTGTAGCTTATCAACAGATCTGTTTAATTTTTTGAGACAGAGATGTACTTCGTAGTCATTGCTGTCTTGGAATTCGCTACATAGACCAGGCTGGCTTCAAGCTCATGGGGATTGGCTTGCCTCCGCCTCCCACCTGTCACTGCGACCCACACTGAAAGATATTAGACACAGGACTAATTAAAAAGAAAAAAAAAAGATGACAGGGTGGTTGTGGCGCATGCCTTTAATCCTACCACTTGGGAGACAGAGGCGAGTGGATTTCTGTGAGTTCGAGGCCAGCCTGGTCTACAAGAGTTAGTTCCAGGACAGGCACCAAAGCTACAGAGAAACCCTGTCTCGAAAAACCAAAAAAGACATACCCAAGTGTGGATACAGTTTCTCAAAGGGGGAAAAAAAAGCTTCAGGATCTTGGTAGCGAGGAACAAGAGAGAAAGACAGAAAACAGGGAAGACGGAAGACATGAGGAGAGAGAGAGAGATAGCTCCTTCCCCTGGAATCCAATTGAAGTTTTTTACCAACAGACAGCAAGAATTCCAGCTGCCCAGGTCCCTTCTCTCTTCCCAGTTAGGAACCTGTGTTTGCCCTAGAATCTCACTAGAGAGTTCTCAATTCCTTGTGTGACCTTAGGGGCTCTTGGTTTCCCTGTCTCAGATTACAATTCTCTCTAAGGCCTCTCCAGAGCGACTTCACTGAGCTCACTTAAAAGAGTCAGAAAAGTTTCTCAGCAACCCTTTGAGATGTAGCGTGAGAGCCACCAAATGGTGCAGATGGTGGATACTAAGAAAATCAGTCGCAACTCTCCCTGAAGAAGCCTGCACCCATGCTCGGCACGCTTAATTTCCCCTTGTTCTCCTCTGAGAGGCACATACCCCGACCTGGTCACGTCTTAGTTTCTCCTGGGCATCTCTCCTCCCCTTTCCCCTTGTGCTGAAGCCTATATAAAAATATCTATAATAAAACTTTTAACTCTGCTTCAAAAACTGTTCAGTCTCAAATTCCTCTCAGCACCAAAGTCACAAATCCTGCTCTGAACCGAGTCGAGGTCCCCAGAAGCCTAGCGGAATTCCTCAGGCTGCTGAGGGTGACAGCAGGGAGCTGGGCCTGTGCTCTGTCCTCTCATGACTGACAATGACACCAGCTTTAGGAAAGTTTGGAATTGTGCTGTTTAATGGATTCCTAGGCCCCCCCTCCCATTCTCTATTCAGGTGCCGACTGGAGTCACTGTCTGGAAAGATAGAGGCAGGAGACACTCAGGCTGTGTGGAGCGGCTGGGGCTCCTGTTACTGTAAATGGGGTTTCTGGCAAGATTTCTAGAAAATTGTAGGTTTAGAGTTAATAAGGGAGACTTGAGCATTCTTGGTTGGGGTCAACCAGACTCTGGGAGTAAGGACCACACTCCCTCCCAACCATTTACATTTCCCTATTAGTCTATCCTGCCTCAGCTACCAGGTCAGTCTCTGCCTTAGCCGCTACATGTGTCACCTCAGCTCCCACCTCAGCTCCATCTCAGCTCCCACCTCAGCTCCACCTCAGCTCCCACCTCAGCCCTACCTCAGCTCCACCTCAGCCCCACCTCAGCCCCACCTTGGCCCCACCTCAGTTCCCACCTCAGCTCCCACCTCAGCCCCACCTCAGCCCCACCTCAGCCCCACCTCAGCCCCACCTCAGCTCCCGCCTCAACTCTCTCAGTTTCTCCTGCATCTCAGGCTACAGCTCAGTGTCTTCTGTTGCGCCGCAGTCAGGAAAAAATATTCCCCCCTCTTCTCACTCAATTCTGTCAATTCCAGGACAGAAATGAAGGCAGTGGCTTTGCGACATCATCAGTGGCATCAGGAACAGGAGGGGCCTGTGAACGTGAGCCCCGAGAGTGGGGACCACAACTGGATTTGCAGCATCTTGCCCCGCAGTCTCCAGGTACAGCCTGCAGCTTATGCCACAGCATTGACCCCTTTCACCCCAGAATCTCCAGCTGTGATCCCTGGACCACCACCAGCAGCAGCAGAACCTGGACACTTGGAAGAAATATAATGTTTATTTATTTATAAGTTTATTTATTTATTTTGGTTTTTTTGTGACAGGGTTTCTCTATGTAACAGTACTGGCTGTCCTGGAACTCACTTTGTTGACCAGGCTGGCCTTGAAGTCATTGAGATCTTCCTATCTCTGCCTCCCAAATACTGGGATTAAAGGCCTACACTACCACCACCTGGCTATATTTTTATTATTTTGAGACAGTATCTCACTATGTAGACCAGGCTAATCTTGAACTCACAGAGATCACCTATTTCTGACTCCTGAGTGCTGAGATTAAAAGCCTGTTACCACGCCAGCCATGAAATGGAAGTTCTTGTCCACACTCAGACCTGTTCCATCAGGGTTGTGGGGTCGGGCCCAGCACATTCGGTTTTAGCCTCATAGGCAATTCTGATGCATGTGTGGTTGGGGAACTGCTCGTCATTGCTGAGGAAGCCTAATTTTGTTTGGTTATTGTGTAACTGTGATGTTCCCAGCTTTTCCACCAGGCATTCATTTGGGGCAGATAAAACCCATTTTAACTGATGAGCCAGAAGAAGGAGTCCAGAAAGAACCTCCATGCACAGCCCTTCATAAAACAAGAAAGATCTGAGGGGAGGCTTTGCTCTGTCTGCCTTTGGGTGCTGTCAGGAGCTGTGTGGTGTGGGGTGTGTGTGTGGGGGGTGTTGGGGTCAGAAGCAGAGGCCTAGGATACATGTGTGGAGAAGTGGAGGCTGCTGGGTGTGTCCTAAGGAGAGAGGAAGGGGAAAACAGGACTAAATAGTAGTGAGAGCAGGCTAGCATTTACCACAGCCTGTGTATGTTCAACCTGGGCAATTACACACCCCATTGAACACGCTCATCCCTCATAAAGTCCCATTCTGCAGAGGAGGAAACCGAGTCACAGAGTTGAATAACTTGTCCAGGAAAACAGCTACTTTTATAGAGGCCAGGTTTCAGACCCAGGTCAGGGGGACAGAACACATCAGAACCATCATCTACCATGATCAAGTTGACTTCATTCCAGAGACACAAGGATGGTTCAACATACAAAAATCTGTCAACATAATCCACCATATAAAGAAACTGAAAAATAAAAACCACATGATCATCTCATTAGATGATGAAAAAGCTTTCAACAAAATACAACATCCCTTCATGATAAAGGCCTTGGAGAGAGCAGGGATACAGGGAACATACCTAAATATAATAAAGTCAGTATACAGCAAGCCAACAGCCAACATCAAACTAAATGGAGAGAAACTCCCAGTGATTCCACTGAAATCAGGAACAAGACAAGGCTGTCCACTCTCTCCTTATCTATTCAATATAGTTCTTGAGGTCCTAGCTAGAGCAATAAGACAACAAAAGGAGATCAAGAGGATACAAATCAGAAAGGAAGTCAAACTCTCACTGTTTGCTGATGATATGATAGTTTACATAAACGACTCCAAAAATCCTACCAACGAACTACTACAACTCATAAACACTTTCAGTAATGTAGCAGGATAAAATATTAACTCAAAAAAATCTGTAGCCCTCCTGTACACAGATGAAAAATGGGCTGAGAAAGAGAAATGGCTGGGCGGTGGTGGCACATGCCTTTAATTCCAGCACTCGGGAGGCAGAGACAGGCAGATCTCTGTGAGTTCAAGGCTAGCCTGGTCTATAAGAGCTAGTTCCAGCACAGGCTCCAAAGCCACAGAAACCCCTGTCTCTAAAAACCAAAAAAAAAAAAAAAATTTGGAGTAACTCTAACCAAAGAAGTGGGAGACTTATATGATAAGAACTTTAAATCTTTGAAGAAAGAAATTGAAGAAGACACCAGAAAGTAGAAAGATGTCCCATGCTCTTGGATAGGTAGAATTAAAATAGTAAAAATGGTAATTTTACCAAAAGCAACCTACAGATTCAATGCAATGCCCAACAAAATCCCAGCAAAATTCTTCACAGACCTCAAAAGAACGGTACTCAAAACACACCCAGGATAGCCAAAACAATCCTGGACAATACAAGAATTTCTGGAGACATCACAATCCCTGACTTCAAACTCTACTACAGAGCTACAGTACTGAAAACAGCCTGGTACTGGCATAAAAACATTAGAAGGGCCAATGGAACCAAATAGAAAATCTGGATATTAATCCACACACTTTTTTTAAAAATATTTATTCATTTATTATGCATTCAATATCTGCCTACATGTGTGCCTGCAGGCCAGAGAGGGCACCAGATTTCATTACAGATGGTTGTGAGCCACCATATGATTGCTGGGAATTGAACTCAAGACCTTTGGAAGAGCAGGCAATGCTCTTAACCACTGAGCCATCTCTCCAGCCCCCTAATCCACACACTTTGAACACCTGATTTTTGAAAAAAGAAAAAATATCAAATAGAAAAAAGAAAGCATATTTAACAAATAGTGTTGGAATAACTGGATATCAACATGTAGAAGAATGAAAATAGATCCATATCTATCACCATGCACAAAACCCAAGTCCAAATGGATCAAAGACCTCACCATAAAGCCAGTCACACTGAACCTCATAGAAGACAAAGTGGTAAGTACACTTGAACACATTGGCACAGGGAACCACTTCCTAAATATAACCCCAGCAGCACAGACACTGAGAGAAGCAATTAATAAATGGGACTTCCTGAAACTGAAAAGCTTCTGTAAAGCAAAGGACACGGTCAACAAGACAAAACGACAGCCTACAGAATGGGGAAAGATCTTCACCAACCCCACATCAGACAGGTCTGATCTCCAAAATACACAAAGAACTCAATATATTTGTCATCAAAAGAACAAATAATCCAATAAAAAATGGAATACAGACCTAAACAGAGAACTCTCAACAGAGGAATCTAAAATGGCTGAAAGACACAAAGAAATGTTCAATATCCTTAGTCATCAGAGAAATGCAAATCAAAACAACTCTGAGATTCCATCTTACACCTGTAAGAATGGCCAAGATCAAAAACACTGATGACAACTTATGCTGGAGAGGTTGTGGGGAAAAGAGAACACTTCTGCATTGCTGGTGGGAATGCAAGCTGGTACAGCCCCTTTAAATGTCAGTGTGGCGATTTCTCAGAAAATTAGGAAACAACCTTCCTCAAGACCCAGCAATACCACTTTTGGGTATATATCCAAAGGATGCTCGATCGTGCCACAAGGATATGTGCTCAACTATGTTCATAGCAGCATTGTTTGTCATAGCCAGAACTTGGAAACAACCTAAGTGCCCCTCGACCGAAGAGTGAATAAAGAAAATGTGGTACATTTACACAATAGTGTACTACACAGCAGAAAAAAAATAACAGCATCTTGGAGCTAGAAAACATCATTTTGAGTGAGGTAGCCCAGACCCAGAAAGACAATTATCACATGTACTCACTCATAAGTGTTTTTTAAACATAAGGCAAAGAAAACCAGCCTACAAATCACAATCCTAGAGAACCTAGACAACAATGAGAACCCTAAGAGAGACTTACATAGATCTAATGTACATGGGAAGTAGAAAAAGACAAGATCTCCTGAGTAAATTGGGAGCATGGGGACCTTGGGAGAGGGTTAAAGAGGAGGGGGAGGCAGAGAGGGGAGCAGAGCTCAATAAAAATGAAAAAAATGGCTTTTGTCATTGTCTAAAGGTTCGAGCAGTAGAGTTCAGTCTTCCCTTGGGCACTGGCATCTGGTGCCCACTGTGTCAGCCGTGCCCGAAAGGGTTATATAGTTCTCACAGCTGGCATGAGTGTGGGCATGCTCCCATAACCGTCACAGCTCTTCAGTTCCCATTGGACCAGGGACACACGGAGGAGAAGAGTCAATCTGGAAGCCCCCTCTCAAGGGCACACATTCATGCTTTGCTTTTCTTTCATTCTTTTTTTAATAATAATTATTATTATTATTATTATTATTATTATTATTATTATTTTAAGACAGGGCTTCTCTGGGTAGCCCTGGTTGTCCCGGAACTCATTCTGTAGACCAGGCTGGTATCAAATTCACAGAGACCCACCTGCCTCCACCTCCCAAGTGCTTGGATTAAAGGTGTGCACCACCACCAGCTTGATGTCATTCTTTTTTAATTAAAAAGTATTTATCTATTTTATTTATTTCAGTTTTCTGCGTGCATATATGCGCACCATGTGTGTGGCTGGTACCTGGGAAGGTCAGGAGAGGCTGCTGAATCCCCTGGAACTAGAGTTACAGAGAGTTGTGAACTGCCATGTGGGTGCTGGGAACTGAACCTGGGACCTCTGCCCTCCATCCTCTTCCATCACTCTCTCGCTCCTTCTGGATATAAGGGCTTCTATTCTGTGCTGTGCAGGGTCACTGAGGAGAGGGGTACATTGGGGATCTGGGGCCAGAGCACACTGGACAACTGTGTTCAGCACTTGGTTGAGTTCTTCGAGCCCACACAGCATGGCCTTGTGACGCTAGCCATGGGCCATCAGCTTGGTCAGGTTCTGCACTTCTCAGCACACAGACTCTTGGGTGGGACCAGCGGCTTCTGAAGGGTGTTGGGAATCTAAGCCTTGCACTTCAAATGTATAGCTTTGGAGTTCGGCTCTGACGCTGCCAGCTCTGGAATTTGTAGCAAGGCCTGCACCTTCTGTGCATCTTCCTCTTTGTGTCTTTGTGTGTTTTGTGTGTACACATACATGTGATTATGTGTGCATGTGTTTGCACAAACATATGGAAGTCGGAGGTCAACCTTGGGTGCCTTTCTTAACCGCACTTCAGCTGGTTTTCTGAGACAGTCTCTCGCTGAGCCTGGAGCTCGCCAGTTTGGTTAGGCTAACTGTGCGGCAAACTCCAGGAATAGCCCCTGCCTCCGGCTCCTCACACTGGGATTGCAGACATGCCCTGCTTTTCATGTGGGTTCTGGGGATCTTAACCAGGTCTCTGAGTTTATAAAGTAAACACTCTATTGACTAAGCCATCTCCCTCACTCCTTTTATTTGCTCTTTTGAGTCAGGGTCTCTTGATGTAGCCAAGGCTGGTCTTGAACTTGCTGCTTCCCTATCTCAGCCCCTGGAGTGCTGAGCTTACCTACGCGCTCCCCACACCTGACTTCAAAGGTCATCTTTCAATCTGTTGGGTCTAGCAAAGGCTAGTCCAGCTGGTCTTGCAGGGACCTTGAAAGAACTGACCTCTTGGCCTCCTGAGAGCAACAACTGCTTCCTGTGCCTGACCGGAAAGAAATTCTCTTTGGTTCTCACCTTTTCCCTTTCACTGGTGCAGCTGTTTGAATGCTCTGTGTTGAAATCATCATTTACTAGCTAAAAACACATACATTACGTACACACACACACACACACACACACCACAAAGCACACATACCGCACACACACACACATCACACACACACACCACAAAGCACACATACCACACACACATCACACAAAGCACACATACTGCGCGCGCACACACACACACACACACACCACAAAGCACACATACCGCACACACACACACATCACACACACACACATACACACACACACACAAAGCATACATACCGCGCACACACACACACACACATCATACACACACACATACACACACACACACAAAGCATACATACCGTGCGCACACACACACACACCACAAAACAAACACACACACACACACACACACACGCACGCGCGCCACGTTACTCCTCCCTTGCAATGGATCTGCGGTAGATCTGACTGAAATGACTGAGTTCTGGCAGATGGAGTGGCAGGCAAAGTGTAATTCAGGAATTTCTCTTAACAAGAAGATTCACGTTCTCTTTCTCTTCCTTCTTTCCCGCTGGCTGAAGTGTTTTCTCGATGCTGAAGCTGAAGTAGCCAATTTGGACCACGTGACAGAAGGCAAACACGGACCATTTGGGAGCAAGACAGAGGAGGTCCCTAAGGATGGTGTTGTCATGTCTTCCTGGACTGAATTCCTTTGCTTTTCTTTTGCTTTATTTTTTTATATTTTTGAGATAGGGGCTCACTCTGTAGACCAGGCTAGCCTCGATCTCACAGAGCTCTGCCTGTCTCTGCCTCAGGAATGCTGGAGTTAAAGGCGTGCACCACCACACCCAGCCTGCATTCCTAGACATTTAAATAGGGATGGACATTTGTTTTTTTACCTCATCGAGGTCTCTGTTATTCCACATTTCCGCCATTCATAGCTGAACCCAGATGTGGATGTGGGTTTCCTTGTCTCTCATACACTCGACCAGTATTTCTCAAGACGAGATGCAGATTGGTTTGAAACAGGGTCTCACATAGCCCAGGTTGGCCCCAAACTCACAGCTGAGGCTAGCTTAGGCCTCCCAAATTATGAAATTAAAGATGCGTGTCACCACGCCCATCAGCCTCTGCGTATTGGTGGCCCCAGTAGCAACTGGAAGCCTGCTGGGGCCCCTGGGACCCCGTGAGGTCTGAGTGTTGTTTGACCTTGGCACAAAGTCAGGTGTGTCTGGCAGACCCTGTGTCTGAGGGACCAAAGATGAGGACAGAAGCTCAGGGAGCTGCTGAGCAGGTGACTCGTTCCCTTGGGTCCCTCCTGCAGCCTTCAGCTGCCCCTCCTCCACCTGCACGTTAGCCTGATCTCCAGGCCTAATTGATTAAGGCTGGAGAACTGGAGCGGGCACACACCGCACAGCTCAGCAGGAACCAGCTGCATCTCTCCGTGCCTTCTGGAACTCACAGGCAAAAGCACTAACTGGCGTCGGATCTCTGCGTGAGGCTGGATCTTCAGAGAGCAGTGTCCCTGTGCTCTTCAGAATGACCTGGAGAGCGGGAGCACGGGGCACGGTGCATTTTGTGACGCCAAGCAATTGAAGTGTCAGCTCTACAGGTGGCCCTGGGTCCTTCACTCCACCTTGCCTCACACCCTCATCCCAGGGAAATCTGTTTAGGCGCTGTCCCCGCCCCCCAACCCCCACCCGCTTGAGGGACAGAAAACCACCAGTCCCTGCTTGCTAGTTGCCAAGCAACCCAAGGATGAGCCTTCGAGGTCATTTCTCAGACAGCTCTGTGCCTCCCCACAGCCTGTGAACAGATGGCCCCCGCAAGCAGTCAGCCCCAGCCCTAAGCAATTGCTATGCTCCTGCAGCGTCTCCCTGAGTGAAGAGAAGAAGGCCTCTAGGGGCTCGGCCAGGGCAGTGAGGAGACTGTTTCCGTGTGGAAGGGGAGAGGGGCAGCCCTGCAGCCCTGCAGCAATTCTGCTCTTGCCCAGGGCAGTGCCTGGGAGGAAGGGAAAGAGAATGCTAGGTTGGTACTGCCACTCCCTCCTCTGGGTAGGCTGGATTGTGTACAAAAGAAGGTCTGCCCCCCTTGACTGCTCACCAAAGTACAGCCTCTGACAAGAAGCTTCTAGTGAGCTAGGAACAGACTGGGGCTGTAGCTTGGTTGGTAGAGTGCCGGTCTAGCATGTAGGAAGTCCTGGGTTTCATCCCCAGTATTTCATAAAACTGGGTGTGATGATGCATTCCTGTAACCCCAATACTTGAGAGATGAAGGCTAGGGGACCAGCAGTCCAAGGTGGCCCTTGCCTACACAGGGAGTTAAAAGCAGGCTTACATTACATAAAGGCCTGTCTCAAAAATAAATTAATAAAACTGGGTGTGGAGGACTACACCTTTAGTGCTAGGACTTGGAAGGCAGAGGCAGGAGGATCTCTGTGAATTCAAGGCCAGCCTGGTCTATGTGTCAAGTGCTAGGCCAGCCAAGGCTATGTAGTAAGACCTTGCCTCAAATAAATAAGTCAGAAAACTTAAAATTCAGGAAACATCTGTGATGTCACCATCTATTTTCTTTGTTTTTAGGACAAAATTCAAAGCAATGTCTCAGCCTCAGGGAGGTTTTCCCTTTCTTTTCTTTTTTCTTTCTTTCTTTCTTTTTTTTGTTTCTTTTGAGACAGAGTTTTTCTGTGTAACAGCCTTGGCTGCCCCGGAACTCACTCTGTAGACCAGGTTGCCCTTGTACTCACAGAGATCTGCCTGCCTCTGCCTCCCAAGTGTTGGGATTAAAGACGTGCACCACCACCGCCCGGCTTTTTGTTGTTATTGTTTTGTTTTTGGTGAGGTTTCCCCTTTCTGATTGCAGGACAGTACAAACTTCAGAAGAGATGCAGCTACTCCAGGGCCCTGTCTGTCCTGTTGTTCTGAGTTTTTCCTTTTATTTTATTTATTTATTTTGGTTTTGTATTTTTGGAAAAGCATCTCACTCCACATCTCCTGGCTGGCCTTGTGCTCACTGTGTGTGAGGGGTCCTTGCAGGCATCACGGCCAGCAGAGAACTGATCCGAGAAGAGGCAAGAATGAAGCTTGGTTCAGCCCAACATTAGCTATCCAGTACTGGCTTAATTTAGCCATGTTTCAGCACAGCATAATTTTGGAAAAGTTTCCTGACGACAACTAACCCCACCCTGTGTGTAAAGCAAAGCTTACAGTGAACTCTTTACAGAGTAATGGTGGCTTCTTTCATAGGGCTGGGCTCTGTTGACTTAGAAACGGTGCTCAGGATAAGGGCCTAAGGAGGGCGTCTGAGGTAAACCTGACGCCTGTGGAAGTCAGGAGTGGCCTGGCCCTAACATAACATGGAAGTCACTTAGGCTGTTGTAAAACACAGTGACATTTCGCATAAGGATGGTTTTTATGAGCTGAGAACCAATGTTAAAGATCTGGGGTGGGGGGGTCTGGGCTAAACAAACACAATATCCTGGGTGTTGTAATTTATTTAAAAATGCCACGAAGAGAAGTCATGTCACGCAACAGGGCTCACTTGGAAGGTTTATTGGAAGAGGAGAGAGAAGGAGCAGAAAAGGGGACAGTGAAGGGGGTAGAGGAGCAGAGACGGGGCAGAGACGGGGGGCAGAGATGGGGGCAGAGATGGGGCAGAGACAGGGGCAGAGACGGTCCCTGGGACAAGAGTGGTGTCAGGGAGAGAGGGAGGGAGGAAGAGAGGGAGGGAGGGAGGGAGGGAGGGAGAAAGGGAGGGAGAGAGGAAAGGAGGAAGGGAAAGAGGGAGAGAGGGAGGGAGGGAGGGAGGGAGGGAGGGAGAGAGGGAGGGAGAGAGGGAGGGAGGGAGGGAGGGAGGGAGGGAGGGAGGGAGGGAGGGAGAGAGGGAGGGAGGGAGGGAAAGAGGGAGGGAGGGAGGAAAGGAGGAAGGGAGAGAGGGAGAGAGGGAGGGAGGAAGGGAGAGGGAGGCAAGGCCCACCTTTTAAAAGGGACCGTAGTGAATGTGCACAGGAGGTGCTCTTAGTGGCTACAGCTGAGGATGTATCTTGTGAGGACCCCCAGGGCAGACCAGTGCAGATGCCTGAATGCTAACATTCCTCTCTTTATTGCTTATTATAGAAAGGTGGGGCGTTGGGCTGGAGAGATGGCTCAGTGGTTAAGAGCATTGACTGTTCTTCCAGAGGTCTGAGTTCAATTCTTAGCAACCACATGGTGGCTCACAACCATCTGTAATAAGATCAAGCATACATGAAGGTAGAATACTGTATACATAATAAATAAATCTTTAAAAAAAAAGAAAGGTGGGGCGTTAGGAAGGGGTAGCAGGTGAGGTGGGGATGAGGAGACTGCTTCCTGCTGATGGGGGGGCACTGATCTTCTTTGGGAGACCTGAGAAAGCTGGGGTGCTGCCCAAGTCCTGGAGTATCTGGCTCTGTGAAACTGTTCAATGCCCCTTGGGCCTGGGAAATGCCCTTCAAGGTGGATCCAAGTCGACTCCCTGGAGCTCACAAGAACTTTAAGTTTACAAAGAAATCAATTTTAGACACATCAGAAAGCAACCAAAGAGAACTTAAAATCCTGACTTGTGGCCATGATGCCATAGGGGTAATGGTCTGTCCTGTCCCTTTAAGAGACAAGCCCTTCCCACTCCCACTTCCCCATCCACCGCTGAGGCAGGCAGATCTTCCTTCCTGCCTGCAGCCTGAGTCCCTTCCTTTCCATCTCTCTCCCAAAGATGTAGCTGCTACCATGGGTCCTCTCCTCTCCCCCTCCCTCTACCTCTCTCTCTTTCTATTTCTTTCCTCGTCCCCCTTCTCCCTCCCTCTACCCTTCCCTTCCATAACCCACTAAATAAATATCCAACCTCACTCTGCATGATGTGCCTATCCATCTCGGTCTCTCACCTACCACACGGCTCCCTTTCTAGGACTGGCTGGCCCTCATGGCCCACAGGCCACTTGGGGGCCCCCTTCCTGGGACCCAGCTGCCTTTGCGTGGTCTCGAGACCTGCTGCCTGCCGCCCAGTGGACCTGTGGTGTGGTCTCATGGCCCACTGCCCACTGCCATCACTCAGGGACCTGTGACATTTTATTTAAACCATAACATTGGTGCTTGTGACTCAGCCAGACTCTCCATGTTCCCACGGGCGGGCTGGCTGAGTAAACATGGAACCCTGGGCTCCAGAACCAGGTAGGTTTCTCTACAACAGCTCTGCATTCTATCTGCCTGAACACCAACCTCTACACACACCAACACATTCGGTGGTGAGTTTTCTCCTTCCAGCCCCCAACCACAGCCTCATGGCTATGGTTGAGCCCTTTGCTAACATTCATCTCTGGTTGCTTTCTGTAGCTAAAAACATGACCCACTGTACACGCTGTGTGGTGCATTTGATTTGGGAGCCCAGGGCTAGAATAGGGGCCCAAGGCTCTGAGACCGAGAGAGACACAGTCACCTGGTACCAGACATCAAGAAAAGCCAGAAGGCGAGGAGAGGACTGTGCTTGAGAAATGAAGCCTCACATCCAGCGGAGTGGTCAGAGGCGAATAACCTGGCCAGAGACCCAATTTGCAGTGTTGAATGGAAGGCGAAGCCTTCAGTGAACGAGAAAGCAGATGTGTTGCAGGTGGAAGAGAGCGGGTCAGAAAGCAATATCTAAGGGGTGTTTGGACCGGATCTGACTGTGAAGACAAGTTTAGAAGCCCTTATATGGGGCACTGAGTCCTAAAGCTGGAGGTATAGATGATGCCAATGTTCCCATGAGTGAGGCAGATAAGGGAGGAGACCCTAGAGTCTGTAATTCCTGGTGCCCCAGGAATTCAGAGAGGGTTGATTTCAAAATGGCACAGGCTTCTCAGTGATTTATCAAACACAGAGCAGGGACCAAGGGCTCTGAGCCTGAGAGAGCCATGGTTGCCTGGTACCAGGGGTTAATGAGGCCAAAAGGCGAGAAACCAGCCCCAAAGCCCGCCTTTTTTAAAAAAATATTTATTTACTTATTATGTATACAATATTCTGTGTGTATGTCTGCAGACCAGAAGAGGGCACCAGACCTCATTACAGATGGTTGTGAGCCATCATGTGGTTGCTGGGAATTGAACTCAGGAACTTTGGAAGAGCAGGCAATGCTCCCAACCACTGAGCCATCTCTCCAGTCCCCAAAGCCCGCCTTTTAAAAGGGAACGTAGCCAATGTACACAGGGACTGTTCTTAGTGACTGCAGGGGAGGACTAAGAAGGTCCAGTACAGATCCTGAATACTAACACTGGGGGATTCAGGTGAAACCTGGCCCTACACATAGTAAAGATCACCACATTCTTTCCCAGCATTCCAAGCAGAAGACAGGTAAGCATCTTCCTTTGAAGAGACAAGCATTTGTGTTTAACTTTTTCTGCTTTCTCTAATGCTTATCTATGTGTCCAAGAACCTCTTACCTGCTACAACTCTGTAGACCAGGCTAGCATCAGACCCAGAGGTCCACCTGCCTCTGCCTCCTGTGTGCTGGAATTACGGGCGTGTGCCTGAGTAAAGCAGCTTGCTTTTATGTTTTAATGTGTATGAGTACTTGATGGCATGTGTATGTGCACCATGCGTGTATCTAGTTCCTTCAGAGACCAGAAGAGGGTGTCAGATCCCCTGGAACTGGAGTTACATACAAATGGCTATGAGCCAGCCTGGTTTGCAATATAAAACTATATTATTATTATTATTATTATTATTATTTCCTTGTGGATTTCACCTCATGTATCCAGATCCCATTTATTTCTTCATCCCTTCAAATCTGCCCTTGCAATCTTCCCCTCTCCTGCAGAATGAAATAAAATTGAAAAGAAAACCAGAAAACCAGAAACAAACTTACATACAAAAAGGAAAATGAAAAGAAGCCGTAGTGTGGGACAGTGAGTCCCACGGTGTGCCCTTCAGTCCGCACATCCTTTACTCGTAAGTGTCCATTGCAACGAGTCCTCGGTCTGATTCTAAGCCTCTGGCTTCTGCTACACCCTTGAGACTGGGCCCTCACTGGGACTCCTCTTGAATGTCCTGCTGCTGCCCTGTGTCACGGAGCTCCTACAGCTCTGGATCTGCAGGTCCAGCCCCTTCGTATGCTCCAGCAGTTCACAGATGAGGCGGGACCTCATGGTCCTGGTTCTGGGCTGGGTGGTGGCTGGGTTGGTCAGCCTGTCAGCTTTCCCTCATCGACACCACCAGGGCAGACTCTCCAGGACTTCCCAGGGCTAGCTCACCACTGCAGCAGGCAGCAGGAGTGGGACCAATCCTGCTCTCAGGCACTCAGGGCCGGCTCTACTGTGTTACCCAGATGAAGGTGCAAGGTCCGTCTTCTGTGACACTAACTTTTTTTTTCTTTTTTAAATGTGTAGCCCAGGCTGGCCTCGAACTCGTGATCCTCCTGCCTCTGCCTCCTTCAGCAAACCCTACCGGCGTGCGCCACCACAACCAACTTTTTTTCTTTAAGTGTATGCCAAGCAGTGATGGTGCACCCCTTTAATCCGAGCACTTGGGAGGCAGAGGCAGGTGGATCTCTGAGTTTGAGGCCTGTCTGGTCTACAGAGTGAGTTCCAGGACCATCAGGAACTCACAGAAAAACCCTGTCTCGGAAAACCAAACCAACTAAACAAACAAAAATGTAAATGAGAATATCCTCCCTGCATGTGGGGGAGGGGAGCTGCAACATCTGTAAGAGTCTGGTCCTGTTGTCTCTTTAGGGGAAGAATCAGAAAAGAGTCTCTGATTGGAGTGAGAAATGTCCCCTGTTGGCTTAGATGTTTGAACAGTTGGTTCCCAGTGAGTGGCGCTGTTGGGAAGGTTGTGGAGCCCTTAGGAGTTGGGACCTTACTGAAGGAAGTGGGTCACTGGAGGAGGAGGGGGGCTTTCTGTGTCTATAGTCTCACTCTTCCTGCTCCCTGTAGTGCCTGAGCTTGAAGCAGCTTCCTGCTCCTGACACCACGCCTGCCGCTTGCCACGCTCCCCGCCACCGGGGACTCTTATCCCTCCAGCACCATAAGCCCAAATAAACCTTTGCTTCCATAAGGTGCTTTGGGTCCTAGTGTTCTTATCCCAGCAGCAGAAAGCCGACTAATACAGTGCCACACGGCAGGGCACACCTGCAATCCAGCACTCAAGAGGCTGAGGCGGGAGTGCCACACCTGAGCTCCAGAATAAGCCCTCGTCATCTAAAAAGATGTTTAAGGGGCTGGAGAGATGGCTCAGTGGTTAAGAGCACTGGCTGCTCTTCCAGAGGTCCTGAGTTCAATTCCCAGCAACCACATGGTGGCTCACAACCATTTGTAATGAGATCTGGTGCCCTCCTCTGGCATGCGGGCATACATGGAGGCAGAATGTTGTATACATAATAAATAAATCTTAAAAAAAAAGATGTTTAAAAATGTGACTATGAAGTAGAACCCATGCACAGAAAAGATGCATTAGACATAAACATATGGTATAATCTGTAATTATGAGACAGACACCTGCCCTGTATTCACCCAGACCAAGACCCGACACCCTGCCAGCACCGTGGGTGTCCCTGTGTCTCAGCCATAGGGCTCAGTTTCTCCCGAGGAGAATCATGCATTTTCTTCCAGTGTTCTCTACCTACCGTTATAGCTTCATGGTTCTTCCTAGTTCATTCAGGTCCTACAGTATAATTTGGATTTTTCTGGTTTTAAATTTTATGTAACTAGGTCATCTCAGATAAGCTTTGGGTTTTTTTGTTTGTTTGTTTGTTCTGTGTTAGTTTTCATCAGTCTGTGTTGTCAGGAAGCATAGCTGACCTGTTCTCATACTGCTTAATATTCCATGATACAATTATAAAGTCAATTCAGGGCTGAAGACCTAAACTTGATGTCCACAACAACAACAACAACAACAAGCTGATGTAGCTGTAATCCCAGGACTGCTATGGTGAGACCAGAGAATTTTCTAGAAGCTGCCAGGCCAGCTAACCTGGAGTAAAGCACGGTGGAAGGTGAAAACAAAGGGGTGAAAGCTGTCCTCTGACCTACACACGTGCGCTCACGTTCACAGAAAACAAATTTGTTTATATAAAAAAAAAATCTCTCCCCTGGGGCCTGAGAGGTGGCTTGCGGGTTATGAGCTTGTACTACTCCTGCAGAGGACTTGAGTTCAGTCCTCAGCACTGTGCTGGGCAGCCCACAACAGTCTGTAGCTCCAGCTTTTACATCCCCTCTGGACTCTGTGGGCGCCTGCTCTCATGGGCACAACACCCCCCCACACACACACACACAGATAGGTAGGAATGAAGTAAATAGTTTTTAAAGAAATGAATCTATGCATTTTACTAGGGGTAGGTGTTCTGATTATTGTTTTTACTTTTTTGTTTTTGTTTTTGTTTTTCAAGACAGGGTTTCTCTGTAGCTTTGGAGCCTGTCCTGGAACTAGTTCTTGTAGACCAGACTGGCTTCAAACTCACAGAGATCTGCCTGCCTCTACCTCCCAAGTGATGAGATTAAAGGCGTGTGCCACTACTTCC
The DNA here is from genome assembly GCF_982192425.1 of Myodes glareolus. Lineage (NCBI taxonomy): Eukaryota > Metazoa > Chordata > Mammalia > Rodentia > Cricetidae > Myodes > Myodes glareolus. The sequence continues at coordinate 61,260,631 of NC_142028.1, forward strand.
TGGCTGTTTTTACATTTTAATTTGGCGTGTGTGTGTGTGTGTGTGTGTGTGTGTGTGCGCGCGCGCGCGTGCGTGTGTAGAGAAAGAGAGAAAGAGAGAGAGCAAGCGCGAAGAAGTCAGCCCTCTTCTACTGTGTGGGTTCCAGGGATCCAAGCAGGTCCTCAGGTCCAACTGCAAGTGCCTTTTCCACTGAGCCACCTCACCTGCTCCTTGATAGACTTTTAAATTGCTTCTAGTATATGTCTATTCTGAAATCATTATTCTGTGTGTGTGTAAGAAGATCTCATTATGCTGTCCTGGAATTCACTGTGTAGATGAGGTTGGCCTCGAACTTATAGAGATGTGCCTGCCTCTGTACCCTGAGCTCTGGGATTCGAGGTGTGAGCCAGCAAGGCCAGCTCTGAATGTTTTGTAGATATTCTTTGGTACACTGTACATTTCCTAGGACATTTTTCTGGTTTGGAGTCCTGGGTCACAGTATATGAATGACGTATCATTTCAATACAAAATGCCAACTATTTTCCCCAAAGCAGCTATGTTAAGATGCACCAGGGTGTGTAATCGGAGGTTTCGTTCCGTTCTACCCCATCCTGCAGCCGTTTCTAAATAATCACTCAGAGACTTATGTATTAATCATAAATGCTTGGCTGATGGCTCAAGCTTATTACTAGCTTTACCATGTGGCTTATTACCTTATTTTCTACATTTCTTGCTTCCTCTGTGGCTGGCTGGGGTCTCTCAGACTCCACCCTTCTCCTGTATCCACACCTGGCTCTGCCATAGGCCAAAGGAGCTTTATTTATCAACTAATGAGAACAACACATTCCCAGAGTTTAGAAGGACCATCCCATAGCACAGATGTATGTAAATTTTGGCAGGATTGTTACAAAAAGCAAGATCTGGGCTGGAGAGATGGCTCAGAGGTTAAGAGCATTGGCTGCTCTTGCAGAGGTCCTGAGTTCAATTCCCAGCGATTGTAATCCACAACCATCTGTAAAGAGATCTGGCGCCCTCTTCAGACAGAACACTATATATTTAATAAATAAATCTTAAAAAACAACAACAAAAAAGCAAGATCCACGTGTACAAACTCAGCAGTTAGGAGGCAGTAGGAGGCAGAGGGAAAAGGTCAGTAGTTCGGGGCCAGCCTCCCATCCACACCAAGTTTAAGGCCCTGTAGGATGGGGTGGTCAGCTACGTGGCTAAGGATGTCACTTGTCACTTGCTGTGCAGCTGGATGGCCTGAGTTGATCCCCAGAACCCATGTAAAGATGACTGGGAGAGCCAACTTCACCAAGTTGTCGTCTGACCTACAGACACACACACCACATACACACACACACACACCACACACACACCACATACACACACCACATACACACACACCACATATACACCCCCACACACACACCACATACACACACACACACCACATATACACCCACACACACACACCACATACACACACACCACATACACACACACACCACATACACACACACACCACATACACACACACACACACACTACATACACATACCACATACACATCACACACACGTACACACACCACACACTATATATATATACATACCACACATCAAACACACCATACACACTACATGCCATACCACATAACATCACACCACTGCACACATGCCACACACACACACAGGCACACACCACACACATATATCACACACCACATACACACACATAGACACACACTACACACATATACCACACCACACACTCATACATCGCACACACATGCACACACACACACTCCGCATATACATTACACCACAAATACTACTCTATACAATATACCACACGCGCACACATTAGGCACACCATACATATACCACATGCCACACCACATAACACCACACACATACTACACAAATATACCACACTTATATACACACCACACCATCACAGCATACACACACATACATACATACCACACACACACACATCACACACCACACATACACATCACACCAAATAAAGGAAAAACATAAAGGGAGAAAAAACTCTCTCCCCCAGACAAACTCAGTTCTCCAAAGTGTGAGTTAAATAACCCCCCCTTTTTTAAAATGATTTTGTACAGAAGATTTTGTTTTAACAGCAGAAGATAGACTATCCAGGTCACCTTTACCAGCTCAGTGTGGTCAAGTGCTCTTCCATTGCAGGGCTGGGCTCTTCATTCTCTTTTTGAAGTTTCTGACTTTTAATAAATGTAAATGGTATCCATCTTTTCCGTTATGGTCATCTGTGGGACGTTGCTCTCCTGTGTGTAAGGTTAACGGTTTACTGTTTCTTGAGACAGCTGTGAGTCTCCCTCCTCAGCTTCTCCTAGCAGCTGAGACTCCGAGGCATGCCCCACCCACAATGCTTGGCTGCCTCTCACTTGGGGAAAAGATCAAACTGGATGTGGCTGTACTTGGGAAATGGAAAGCGGAATAAAAGGAGTTCAAGGCCAGCCTTGACCAGCTAGTGAGGCAGCAATTCAGGCTACTTAAGACCCTGTCTGAAAAAGCTAAAACACAAACAAACAATTTTAGTTTATTGGAACTCTTGATATTTAGGACGTTAATCACCCTGCGAACACTTGCATTTCCTTCCAGGAGGCACAGGACCTTAAGGTTCCAGCAGGTAAAAACGGACAAGTCCAGAACAAAACAGATTATTAAATAAATTCTAAGATCGCATATGAGCATGACCACGTGCATTTACTAGAGCACACTTCCTGGCAAGGACTGTCGGAAGCACAGTGTGTGTTCCCCTCTGGTGTCGTCAGTCTCTCTTCAAGAGCCGATATTTTCCAGCCAGGCTTCTTGCATGGTGCTGGAGGTCCCAGTGCGGGTCATGACCGTGTGGCAACACCTTACCAAACAAGCACCTCCCCAGCCATGGTGGGGAATCTTGACTGCCAACCTGGCAGGATGGAGAAGCATCAAGGAGATTTTTAAAGTACTCTTTGGGGTGTGTCTGGGAGGGCGTGTCCAAGAAAAGAGTGCGCTAGGGGGAAGAGCCGCCCTGAATCCCACTCCATAGACTGAGGGTTCCGACGGAATAAGAAAAAGTGGAGAAACCTGAGGAGGACGTTCTCTCCTCTTTCTGTCTTGACATGGGCTATCCGGCTCCGTTACTCCCCAGACCACCTGCACCTCACCTCCAGCACCATGATGGACAGAATCCTGTGAAGCCACGGCTGGCAGCAATCGTCCTTCTGTTTATGCCAGCCATTCTATCACAGCCACGAGGACAGCACGGCCTCTGAAAAAGAAGCCTCGGCTGAAGATGGCTTTGCTGGCTCCCGTGTAATCCTCCCATCTGGCTGTGATGTGAGGAGGGATGCAGAGTGGCCCGTGGTAGGCATGGAAACGAGACTGAGCGAGCATCTGCCTCGGCTGCCTGCTGGATCTTTCAGGAGAGAACGCCTTACCTCCAGCACCAACACATGTGCACATGCACACACAGACACATGGGCAGGTGCGTGTACGTTCAGCAGGTGCTCTGAGCCTTTGTGCCAAAAGGCATGGGACAGCAGTCTTGCTTTCCTTGTCTGTAAAATGAGCTCATGTGCTGTGCTAAGTCTCAGAAACCAATCCCTCCCAAACCGACCGTTCTTCTAGATTCCAGCACGGTCTTTGTCCCTTCAAGTCTACCCTCCACTCTGGAGGGACCTCTTCCTCAAACCCTTTTTGACTTCTTGAGAATGTGACTTTTGATGCTAGGTGTTGGTGGCACACACCTTTCTAATCCCAGTACTTGGGAGGCAGAGGTAGGAGATTCTCTGAGTTCGAAGCCAGCTTGGTCTACAAATCAAGTTCCAGAATAGTCAATGCTGTTACACAGAGAAACCCTGTCTTGAAAAAATGTGTGTGTGTGTGTGTGTGTGTGTGAGAGAGAGAAAGAGAGAGAGAGAGAGAGAGAGAGAGAGAGAGAGAGAGAGAGAGAGAGATCTTTGTCCTTACCCAGGGCCTGAATGACTAACAGTAGAGCCATGGAAGTTTATGTGGCAAGGTTGCTCACACATCTTGACTAATGCTCCAGCAACCTCCTTGGAAGGAGCGATGGACCATGGTAAGCCATGACATGCTATGGCATGATGGTTACTCACCATATGACCAGAAGGGGCATGAGACGACTGGTAAGATCAAGCAATAGCATTTAGTAACTATGGTGACAGTGTTGACTAGAATAGTGACAACCACTGGCATGGCTGGTCTGGAGAGCCTTCACACCTGTCAGTCGCAGGGCAGCTGCGGTGCAGGACTGGTTTCTGTCAAGTGGTGAGAATCAGAGCCAACTACACGCACAGCTCCATTAAGTCTTTCACACTTGGAAAAAGATGTCTGTTAGGAAGGAGTGGTGGTGTGGAAGAGGCTGGAGGATGGCTCAGGGGGTTAAGAGCACTTATTACTCTTGCAGGAGACCAGAGTTCAAGTCTGTGGGACTTGGAAGGCTCAAAACTGTCTGCATAATGGTATAGGAGGTCCTTCTGACTATGTGTTGCTTTCATTGGTTGAATAAAGAAACTTCCTTGGCCTTTTGATAGAGCAGACTTAGATAGGCAGAGTAGACAGAAAAGAATTCTGGGAGGAAGAAAGCAGAGACAGGCACATGCCATGAATCTCCGGCCTGAGATGGACGTAGGTTAGAATCTTGCCAGTAAGTCACAATCACATGGTGATACACAGATTTATTAGAAATGGGTTAAATCAAGATGTGAGAGTTGGCCAAGAAGAGGCAAGATATAATGGGCCAGGCAGTAATTTAATTAATACAATTTCTGTGTGATTATTTCAGGGGTTAAGCTAGCCAGGCGACTGGGAGTAGGGCGGCTGGGACAAACAAGGGGCCCCGCTCCTTACAACAGTATAACTCCAGCCTCAGGGGATTCTATGCTCTCTTCTGGTTTCTGGGGGTACCTGCACACACACACACACACACACACACACACACACACACACACACACATACACACACACTCCAAATAAAAAAGAATGGGAGCCAAGGCTGAGATGGGGCCATGTGGCTAGAACTTTGTAGACCCCTACAGCTTCCTGCTAATGATGGCAGTTCCTCCTTCAGTTCTGGAAAATGAGTCTTTCCTTGCTTAAAAGTGCTAGCCAGGCAGTGGTGACTCATGTCTTTAGTCCCAACACTCAGAAGGATTTTTGAGTTCCAGATCAGCCTGGTCTATGCAGAGAAACCCCATCTTGAAAACAAAACAAAACAAAATTGATCCAATGACTCTGCCTGGGTGATTGCCTCCGAAGGGGCATGGAGCTCCCCCAGGGTGCAGGCCCAGCACCTGTCCTGTCTCCTGGGACATCTTCCTAGAATGAGAGTGATGCTCTAGTACAGCCCAGGAGGAGCACAAGGCTCATTCTCAGAGAATCGTGCACACGTTCAAGAAGTGGCCAAAGCTTGGGAAAACTGTCAGACACTAGGTTGTATTCTGGGGTGTTAGATTAAGGAAGACAAACCTTGGGGTTAGACAGGATCAAATTAATTGATGTCGGCATCTTCACTCAATCCCAGGGTTGTGTGGATTTGAGACTTGGTGTGGTTTGACCTGGATAAGTTGGTTGTTTAAGCCCGAAATAAGAAGAAAAAAAGGCGGGGGTGAATCACCCAGTTCTCAGTGTCTTGGCTCAGGGGATCAGTTCTGGGAGGAAGGTCCCATTCCTGTGGGCTATGATCGTGGACTGAAGGAGGTAGCAAGGGGCTGAGGAGATGGGGTGGTTAAAGTGCTTCTTACACAAGCAGAAGGACCAGAGTTCGAAACCCTACCACCCATATCAGGTTGGTGTGTGACTCACTTGTAATTTCAGCCTTTGAGTGAGGACGGGTCACTGAGACTGGCAATCCTGGTGACATCTGGGTTCAAGTGAGAGACCCTGTCATCAAGATGAATGAAGTGGAAGATTCTTGACATCAGTCTGGATCTCCACACACACGCACACACAAACACAGACATACACACACACACACACATACTCGCAAAAGGAAGAAGAGAAAGAACTGACATAAGCACTCGGGACTCTGCTTCTTATGAACATGGCCACATTCGCCTTGATTTCCCAGCGGAGACGGTGTGCCCGCAGACTGAGAGCCCAAATAACCCTCCCTTCCTCGAGCCACTTCTGTCCGTGTTCTTTCATGGCACCAAGGAAGGGAACGTGGTGGCTGGCATCCACCTTTGATCGTTGTGGTGGCTCAAATGCAAACAACCCCCATTTGGCTCATCTAATTGAGTGTTCAGTTCCCCATTGGTGAATGGTTTAGGAAGAATTGGAGGTGTGGCTTTGCTGGAGGAGGTGTGCCCCTGGGCTGCGGGGGTGAGGAGGTTTCAAAGCCTACACCAGACCAGGTCCTGCTCTCTTTCTGCTGTGCCCTTGTGGATAAAGTATAATCTCTTAGCTACAGCTACAGTGCCATGCCTGCCTGCCTGCTGGCTGCCATGTTTTCCACCATGATCATGGACTAACCTTCTGAAACCATAAGCAAGCCCTCAATTAAATTCTTTATTTTATGAATTGCCTTGATCGGGATGTCTCTTCAGAGCAACAGAACAGTGACCAAGTCATCACGATAAAGTTCTAAACGCTAGGCCGGTCCATTACCTGACCAACAGGATGGCAATTGGGCCCAGTGAGTAGGAAGCTGTACGTGATCTACCTTCTTAGGAATGTTTGCTAAGGGAAGGTGGGCTGGTGAGATGGCCGACAATCTGAGTTTGCTCCTCAGGACCTACACAGTGGAAGGAGGGAATCAACTCTCACAAACTGTCCTCTGGCCTCCACAAGCACACACACTCATGCAAAGTAAAAAAAAAAAAAAGTGTAATACAATTTTTAAAAAATTCAATAAAGGAGGAGAGTAAGTCCCACAAAAAATTCAGGGACTGCCATGCCAATGAGGCTTGAAGAGGGCCCAGGGGTTCAGGGCCTGTCTTTCCCCTAAGATGAGCGACCAGCGGCCTCTTCGCACTGCCCTCTTCAAAGGAAGAGGCAAAGGATGGGCTTCTGTGGGACTTTGAATTTGTGGGGGTGGGGAGATGGGACGGACAATATATACCGCATCCAACTGTGCTGCCAAAGCCATTTTCTGTGAACTCCATGAGACTGTGACATTTGGGGAAGAGACCCTGAAGCAGGTGCAGGCTGCAGAGGACGCTGCCCAGTCACGTGAGCATTCAGAATGAGAAGAGGCCACGGCAGAAGGATGTCGGGTGGACAAGCGCCAACAGGAGTCTCTGGCACGACAGACCCTCAGGGTTTTCTAGTAAACCACGCCAGCGACTTGTGCCAGTAACTCATCTTCATTTGGAAAGTAGCTCCTGGCTCACACTGGACATGGTGGGGGCAGAATGCCTGGTTGTGGGACACCAAGCGACCCCGGTAACCAGAATTGGAGATGATCTGACCCATCACATAAGATTGGACACACACGCTGGCGTTCCATTATTAAACAGCAGCTACAAGGTCAGGTCTGGACAAGCCCGGAAAGCATGGGAAACCACGTGAGCAGGCGGTTCGGGTTCCCCTGGCACCTCACTTGCTGCTACGGCAGTCCTCCCTAGTGTACACATGAGCTGCTGTCCCATTAACATGAAGGAAGAGGAACAGATAGGATTGTTGTATGTGTGTGCGTGTGCGTGCATGTGTTTGTAGATAGTTACAGACATAGGTAGTATGTATGTATATATATAATATATAGTTATATAGTTTATTTTTTATTACCTTAAATTTTTCATATAATTTATTTTTACTTCATGTTCATTGGTGTTTTGCCTGCACGTTATTCTGTGTGAGGGTGTCACAAGCCATGGAACTGTTGTGAGCTGCAATGCAGGTGCTGGGCATTGAACCTGGGTCCTCTGGAAGAACAGGCAGTGCACACCTCTGCACCAGCTCTTCATGTGGATGCTGGGCATCTGAGCACAGCAGAGGACAGTTGGTTAGAAAGACCTTTTCCTCTCCCACACGAGTCCCAAGGATAAAACTCAAGTCATAAGGTTGCGTGACAAATGCCCTTACCTACTGAACCCTTACCTATCTCTCCTGCACGCCATGAACCAGGCTGGCCTCGAACTCAAGGAGGTCCACCTTCCTGTCTCCCATGTGCTCGGATTAAAGTGCGCCATCACGGCTTGCTCCTCCACTTTATTGGGGGGCGGGCAGGGACTCTCACCCAGCAGAGCTTGCTGATTCAGCTAGAATGGCTGGTTAGCCAGCTTCTGGGTTCATCTCCCCTCCCCCCACCACCCCAGCCCTGAGATTACAGCAGCACACCTCAGGACAGCTCTTGATGTGAACACTGGGCATCTGAACATCAGTACACATAGTCAGAAGACTTAAAAATAGGGAGACTGGAGGCTGGGGAGAGGGCGTTGTAGTTTGAGAACTATCGCCCTGGGGTTAAAGGCTCCTTCTTGTTGGGAAGCTGACAGTCCTTTTCCTTGTGCATACTAATGACCCCAACTGGTATTCCCACCTGGTCGCTCCTGCCAGTCTCACATTTCTGGATGTGGCAGAATGTCTCTCATGGCCCGCCCCCTGCCATTCGATGGAGACCATCTGCAGTACTCTGTAGACTGTCATGTCCTCCCAAGGAATCCTGCTGTCAGCAGTACCGACTGGAGAGAACATGGCAAGCTAGGAGGGAGACTTCCCCCTAAGTTTGGGCCACTGATGGGCAATGATGCAGTGTGTGCTTCAAAACAGTAGCTAGTATATGGCACCGCTGGTTTTTGTTTTGGTTTTTTGTTTTGTTTTGTTTGATATTTTTTTGAGACAGGGTTTCTCTGTGGCTTTGGAGCCTGTCCTGGAACTAGCTCTTGTAGACCAGGCTGGCCTTGAACTCACCTGCCTCCCAAGGGCTGGGATTAAAGGCGTGTGCCACCACTGTTCTTACAGTGCAGTTTCACTGGGGAACAAGGGATTATATGTAGGAGAGTCTCTATTATTCCCAGTTACCTGCTGGAGGGATTCCTGCCTTTACTCCCGTGACTTGTGGTCATGTTGAACTCTGTATGTGGCTTAGCCAAATGGCAGGAAGAGGGCCAAGGGCATCAGCTACAGGAAAATTAGTCTGCGTTATCAGAAGGAAACTAAATTTTACTACACATGGGGGGTAGGCAGAAAGACCAGCTGGAATCATGGGGTTCACCAGAGGCCTCCCCGTTCTCCTGTGACCCTTAGCTGTGGGAGATCAGGGAACCCAGCAAACATCACAGCAGTACAACGTGCAGAAACATAGGGAAAGGGAGACACACAATAGTCACGGTTCTCTCCTCTCAACCTCCCCGCTCTAGAATTTGTTGTTTCTGGAGACAGGTGTGGCTATGAAGTCCCAGGTAGGACTCAAAGAATCCCCTACTTCAGCCCACCAGGTGAAAACCCCAACCAGTCATGGCATGGTGGTGGTACATGCTTGCTGTGGGATAATGCTCTTGTACACTGTACAGATTTGTCACTCATGTTGGTTTAATAAAATGGTGATTGGGCAGATGAGAAGTATAGGCAGGGCAACCAGACTAAGAGGATTCTGGGAAGAGGAAAAGCAGAGACTCAGTAACCAGCCAGCCACAGAGGAAGCAAGATGAGAATGCCTCACTGAGAAAAGGTACCAAGCCACGTGGCTAAACACAGACAAGAATTATGGGATAATTTAAGTTGTAAGAGCTAGTTAATAATAAGCCTGAGCTAACAGGCCAAATAATTTATAATTAATATAAGCCTCTGGCCATTGTCCTTAGGAGCCCCAATGACAAACTTTTAAAAAAGGTTTTAGTGCAAGACATTAGGTGTCTTTCTGAATCCCTCTCCACTTTAATTTTGAGACAGAGTCTCTCTCTCTCTTTGAGCCTTAAGTGTATCAGTGGTGGCTGGCCACCTGGCCCCAGGGATTTCCCCTGGCCTGGCCTCCTCAGTGCTGGCATTGTCTGCCAAACTGATTTTTTACATGTATTCTGGGGGGAGGTCTAAACTTGGGTCCCTATGCTGTTTGAAAAACACTTTAACCACTGTGCTGTATTCCCAGCCAATTATTTTATGTCTCCCTCTGTAGTTTAGGCTGCCTCGAAGTTGTGGCAATCCTCCTGCCTCAGCCTCTGGAGTATTGGGATTGTAGATGTGAGCCCCCATACTCAGTTCATGATGATTGTTCCAAGCTGACCCCTGAGAAGAACTGGAAATGACAGGGATGCAGTGTTGCTGAGATTTTTGTTTCCATGTAAGGATCATGGTTTCCTCCTTTCACGAAAGACAAATTGACTTGAAAATCTTCATTATTGTTGTTGGTTTTCTGAGACTGGGTTTCTCTGTGTAGTTCTGGCTGTCCTGGAACTTGCTCTGTAGACCAGGCTGGCCTCAAACTCAGATTAACCTGTCTCTGCCTCCCCAGTGTTGGGATAAAGGTGTGTGCCACCACCGCCTGGCGAGACTTACATTTTTGTTTATGTCTATGTATGCCGATATGAGTTTATGTGCATCATGTGTATGCAGTGGCCACAGAGTGTTGGATCCTCTGGAGTTGGAGTTGAGCTGTTAACCACCGAGCCATCCCAGTCAGAAAAATCCAAGTGGAAATTCTGAGCCACAGGTAGCTGTGCTGTTGTTTATGGGCTCAGCGTGGCTGGAGAGGGCCTTCCAGACACAGCTCTCAAGTGCGGCTCTAGAACCTTTTATTGCTGTTGTCCTTGAAACAGGGTGTGGTCATGGAGCCCCAGGTTGGCCTCAAGGAACCCTTCTACTTCTACCCCTCCTGCCCAGGATCAGGCAGAGTCCTGCGCTGGTTGAGAGGCGGGGGATGTTTCCCTAAAGTGAGCTCTATTGGGCCTCATCCTTGGTGGGTATTCATAACACTGTCAGCACCTTCGGAGTGTTCGGCAGTTCCCTGCTGGGACATCAACACAGGGATGCAATGTGGTCCTTTCCTATAATCCTTTTGGCATGGCCTCCTTCAGACATCCTCAGTAAAGTCAGCTCTGAATCCAGGTCCCAGAGCCTCTTGGACAGTACAGGTTCCTCTGTGCTGAGATCTCACTGCCCTCTGGTGGTCAACTACTGGAAATGCCATGCAGTTCCAGCTAGGCATTACACACAAACCCCTTCTTCCTACAGGGTACATACAGGGACTGTACGGTCCCGCTTTCCCAGGTGAGAACACAGGGCTTCAGAGGTTTTGCATTGCCCTCAGATCCCAAACATAAACTACAAGGTCCCACCCTTCCCCTCTGTTCCTCGGAGCCAGACATACTTAGTGGCTTTTATCAAGTAGAGCAAACAGACTTGTTAAGGAAAAGTAGAGAAAACTCGCACTGGCCTTCCTCAGGCCTGAATGTCTCCCATTGGCCTCCGCAGGAGCCAGTCCTGGGTGCCAGTCAGGAGTCTCCCTGATAACAGTCTGCTGCCCTGTTGCCCCCACTCACACACCAGGGTTTCTATCCATGTGAGCACCGGGAACGGCTGCCCTTCAGCACCAAGCTGAGGCCCCGAGCGCAGACATTGTACCCCATCACACCATATCTCCAGCACTTGGCACACAGTATCAACCCCATCAGCAGATGATGGTGGCAGCAGCTCTGTGTCAGGCTCTGAACCTAGCTCCTCAGGTGCCTTCATTCCCAGAAAGCAGCCCTGGACTCTTATAAATAAAAAACTCACATTGATTTATTAGAATATGAAAAAGGTTCAGTTTCTTTTGTACAGGTGGCAGAGCGGCGGCAGCTGCAGTGGCTTTGTACATGGTTGTCGATGTCACCTTGCATGGCAACTCCTGCCCAAAACAGCACTTGCATGGAGAGGAGACAGCTGGGCCAAGCACCCATGGCCCCATCCCCTGGGAGGGACCCCTCTGACTACTGCACAATCCTGGGAGGGAGTGCTTGGGGGCTGGACAGGCACCCATGGGCTTGTGCCTAGCCATGGTGGCAAAAGGGAGTATGTGCTTGTGAGCAAAGGCCTCTTGGGGTCCAGTGCTCTGTCTACTCCAGCAGCCCTGGCCAGGACAGGACACCCTCAGTGGAAGCCTTATTCCCAGGCTGGGCTTCACTGCAAGCTATGTATGCAGGTAAGAGAGGGGTCTGGCTAGGGGGTGGTGGAACAGGCCAACAGAAGTAATGCAGGCCCATGAGCAAGGTAGGTGCCAGGAGGCCCCTTGCTCGTGAGCTTGAATCCTGACAAGTTGGGCCACGTCTCAATCAGTGCCGTGGACAAAGAGCCCAGCGGGCAGAGGTTCGATTTAGGGGAAGGTGGCAGACAGCAGGAAGGAAGGAGGAGGGGAGAGGGTGGAGCTGACTGGGGTGGAGGTCTCCAAGGGTCTGAAAACAGGAGTGCCTCTGTGCAAACGGAATCGTACTTACGTGGAGGTGCAAACAGAATGGAAGAAGGCAGCACTACCTGGAGCCCGGGCAGTCCCTCCCAGCACCAGCCCCAGAAGGCCCGTGGTCCTCATCCCCTGAGTCATAGTACCCAGTAGGAGCTCAGAGGTGCCCTGAGCCAGCAGCTCTGAGTGAGGGCAGCTCAGGTGGCGGGCCAGGGTACCATGGCTGGCAGGAATAGCGTGGGTCTGCCATGGGTCCCCCGTCTGTCCCCCAACCACATGCCTGCTGGCCTCTGATTCAGGAGGCCCCCCTGTCAAGGCCAAGGAAGGTTCAGCTCCCTCCTTTCCTCAGGGCGACAGTGGAGCCAGTGGCTCTTTGGTTAGAAATGATGATCAAAGATGGAAAATTGGTTTGGATGAGGAGGGAACTGTGGGAAGGGAGGGCCTCGTAGAGCCCTGGTTCCAGGACAGGAGAGCCTGGATCTAGAGATAGGGCAGAGCCTGCCTCACCAGCCCAACTCTCTGCCAAATGGATTGGAAAGGCAGTTCTGGTGGGAGAGGACACTTCCCAGGAGGCAGGGGCAAGCCGTGCTGCAGTGGGGGCTGTGGACCCAGCTGCCATGCGTAGGAAGGGGGCAGGGCCAATCCAGGTCAAAGGGCAAGGGGAGCACCCAGCCCCCACTCTGTGGGGGAGTCTATGGGACACCCACTGGCCTGGGCCTACTGCCCTTTGGGAATGAAAGGCTCCCCCTCCCCGGGCTCAGGGTGAGGGCCTGGGTCACTGAGGCAGCGCTGTATCCTCTGGGAGCTGGGGCTGTCACTTGGTCCAGGGGTGAAGACATCATCAGTGCCTGGGGAGGAGGGTTCCTTGCTCCGCATCATGATGACGCCATCTTCATCATCATCTTCCTCCTCCCGAGTCATCCTTGTTGGATCCCGGTTTAGCCCTAGGACCTTGCCCTTCAACTCCTCATTCACCAGATCCACAGACTCGGGAGACTGTGGGGATGCTGGGTCGATGGTGATAACAGGCAGATCTGCCTTGGGCTCATAGGCCAATGGATCTGCGGATTAAAAACAAAGCATGGACGGGCGGACTTGCTCTGCTCCCGAGCCCTGCTCAGTGCATGCCACACCTCAGGGACCCCTTCAGCCTGTGCTAGAGGCTCTCAGAGCTTCCATGAGTACATCCGTGTCTAAGGGCTTCACGCCCATTACCAGCTGCTCTTCCATCACACGGTTGCTCTCCTTGGATCAGGGGTTCCCACTGGTGTCCCACAGGTTAAGAAATAGGGCTTTGGGCTGGAGAGATGGCTCAGCAGTTAAGAGAACTGGCTGCTCTTCCAGAGGATCAGGGTTCAATTCCCAGCAGCCACATGGCAGCTCACAACTGTGTGTAACTCCAGTTCCAGGAGATCTGACACCCTCACTCCAATGCCCATAAGATAAAGTTAAATAATTTTTTTTTTAAAGAGATAGAAATGGGGCTTTTTCCCGAGCCATGACCTGTGGGCCTAGGTCTGCCCCTGTTCCTCTTCATGGACTAGTATTTCTGCCTCCCTACCGGATGCTCTGTGATGTTGCCCACTGCAGTCCACCCTGAGTCCCCCTGGCAGCACCTCTGTGCCTGGGTTTCAGAGCAGAGCTGTGCTGCCCTCTCTATGAACACACAGCCCTTCCAATGTGGAAATAACTCAAGGTTATTTCCACATGAGAAGACGTCATGACGGGAAAAGTTCGTCTTCCCCTATGATTCTGAGGCTCTCCCCGGCACAAACACCCAGCCTGGGGGCCCCTCTTTAACCTTACCTGAGCCTATTCGGGCCCGTGACATGGTGGGTGAGTCTAGCTTGTGGGCTGGCACCGTCAGATAGTTGCTGATCTGACAGAGAGAGTGGACAGGGTGAGTGTGGGTAGTGGGCTGGCAGAAGTCCTCTGGAAGACACCGAGATGATGGGCACTCCCTTTGCCTGTACCGGCACCCACAGTGACACTTCGGGGCCTTCAGGGGACTTGTCCCAGGCTCAGCAAGCTGTGCCACCTTCCTGGGCAAACTCAAACAGATCTTCTTTGTGCTAGTCTTGCCTTCAGCCCACAGCTGACCCCAAGATTCTAGATCAAAACAATAGCAATAAAACACAAGCCGGGGCGGCATGTCTAAGTCCCATATGGCCCACAGTACTGTAAACCCAATACACCACAGCTGAGCTCAGCTCCTTACCTAGCATCAAGCCTTGTTCCTTTCCTGGGCATTCTGACTTCTACCAGCCCTTTAGATTCCTTTCCTCCTGGTGACCCCACCTCAAACTAGTAACCCAGTCACCAAGTTGTGCTAACTACACTTCCCAGTGTCCCTTGAGCTCACTTGTTTCTCTCTCTGTCATCCCCACCCTTTCCCCACATCACTCCTCAGGGGATAAAGCCCAAAGCCTCACTCCACTAGCAAACCTCCCGGGCTGTGTCTGTGTCTGAAACAGGTGCATGCCTTCAGAGGAGCCCAGCAGAGCCGGAGGTGCCCTGGGGTGAGAGTGCAGAAGAGAAATCCAGCTTCGAGCACGCGAAAGGCAGGCCCAGCCTGACACGCACCTTCTGCTCCAGCTGCCGGGCCTTCTGCCTCCGGAGCAGCATCTGGTTCCAGGCTTCCTCGTAGGGGTCGGCCACCAGAGTGTGTCTGTTGTAGGACCGCAGCTGAGGGAAGAACAGTCATCAGGGGAGGAGAGGACTCAAGCTGGGCTGGGAGGCCAGGGCCAAGGAGGCTCAGAGGAGAGCAGCTAAGAAGGCGCCAGGCTAGGGCAGGGCCTCACCCGCTGCCGGGTCTTCTGCAGGTTGCTCCTCAAGATTTTGCGGATCTCCTCTTCCTTGTCCTTAGACAGTGCTGGCAATATGCGATCTGAAGTCACGGACTTGGGGTGGATGTTCCTGGGACAACAGAACATAGGTTAGGTCTCCATTTTGGCAGCAGGAGGCCATGCTGGGGGACAGCCCAGGGGTGCGTAGCCAAAGTCCTAAGTCCAAGTATGGCTTCAAGTCAAAGTCCACCTTGACTAGGTAGACAACAACATGGCCCCGGTAGCCATCCCAGGCTATGGCTGGGGGAGCTAAGCTGGGTACAGATGCTGCCCAGGTTGGCCAGTGGCACTCACTGCATTGAGACAGTGGAAACAGCAGACGGGATCTTGCCCATGCCTCCGCTTTCCACCAGCTCGATGGCCTGCTTCATCTCCATCTTGTGGTAGAAGGCAATGAGCTGGGGCTCTTTGGAGCGCTCGCCAGCTATCAGACACTTCTTAACGTACTTCTTATTAAACCGGTTGAGCCTGTGGGAGGAGAGAGGTGGATGAGGCTAGTTTGTAGGCATGAGAAGATGCCCAGACCCCCAAGGACCCTTAACTGTCCTCCCCACCCTCCTGCCCACCAGACCTTCACCTACTTGTCCTTCCAGTGATGGTGGCCATAGTGACCACAGATGTCCTCGATGCCTGTCAGAAGGTGGTCCAGGAACTGTAATGGGCCCAGGGCCAGGTCAAGCCTTACTACTGGGCTCCTTCCCTACCCCACCCACCTTCACCCCAACTATGGGTCTGCTTAGCCGGGTCCTGTAATTCCAGGACTAGCCAAGAGGTGGCGCATTTCCCTCACTCATCCTGAAGCCCAGGCCAAACACTCTGGTGTGCCCCCCCAACCCCATGTGCAACTAATGACAGAGGTTGGTGTCAAGTAGAGCCAGGGGTGGTATAACAGCCTCTTGGGCTCCCAAATGTTCACACCACACGTCCCCTTCAGCTAGAGTTGGGGTGGTGGGGGACCTCTGGGGGCTGAGAGATCACCTAGCACTGAGATGAAGGAAGGTATGCTTAAGGTCCAGCTGTGCCCCAGCTCCAGTCTTCTCCTGCAACCCAAGGCCCAGCCCAGCCTCCAGTACCTGGGTGTGGATCTCCTCGTTGATGGAACGCTTAGTTTCTTGCTTTTTCTTCACAGCCAACAGGTCTACCAGGGGCCGAATGGTCATACCCTGGAGGGCAGGTAAGTATCAGACATCCTGGTTCTGTTACCCCAGCAGGGAGGCTGGGGAACATCCCTTCTTCCTGAGGGGCACCCCCACCCCAAGGCAAGGAGAATCTCCCCTTTGAGGTCCTCAATCTCCCAGGACTGGGCTTCTCACTCTCTACCTCAGTATGTAAATAAAGGCAGGTCTTTAAAGTGCACTTCTTCCTGTCAGAGGTCTAACAACCCAACCTGTGGAACAAGACTCACTGCCCTTCTAGCTGGGCCCTGGGTTCAGTGTGGGCTCTACCACAGATCTGCTCTGTAGCCCAAGAACCCAGGCCTGCAGACAGGGGGCCACCTCCACACTGATCCTGCAGACAGAGGGCCACCTGCCCCCTGCAGACAGGGGACCACCTGCCCCCTGCAGACAGAAGGCCACCTCCGCATTGCCCCCTGCAGACAGAGGATCACCTCCACACTGCCCCCTGCAGACAGAGGGCCACCTCTGCACTGCCCCCTCACAGGTTCTTAGTGTTTCCCTAGTATTCGGGCTTCAATACCTGCAATATCCCTGAAAGATGGCTCCTTAAAATGTTCCCATTTTACAGAAGAGGGAACTGAGCAGTACAGAGGCTGAAGGATTTCCTAGGGCCAAAATGAGCAACCCCAGAGGCAGGCTGGTTCAAGGGGGTCAGAACCATGCCACCTTCAGTGAAAGGGGGCTTGGAAATCCACCGAACAGACACAACAGCAAGGTCGAGATAAGGCAGGGCGTCTGAGGATGGGGCAGGGAAAGAGGGCAAAGAGGAGCTGGCTCCTGTAAAAAGGCAGACACTGCACCCCACTCCAGGAGGTCTCCCCATATCTTTTTCTCATGAGAAGGCAAAGGTGTGTCCTTCTGCACTGGGTGAGGACTAGTGCCCAGGCAAGACACAGGATGAAAGAGAAATAGAGGTCCAACAGTTTGTCACCTGTTCTAGGCCAGGCAGCTACGGGAGAGCAGTGGGCAACAACATAGACTCCCTTGGAGAGGTGGGTAGAGATGGGTCTCTGCTAAGCCTGGCTCATTTAAATGCCCAGCAGTCACTGACCAGCAGGCTTGAAGGACTCTTAGGGATCATCTGGCCTGGTCTCCTCGCCTCACAAATGGAGAGTTGAGACACAGACAGGTGTGCCGCCCCAAGAAACACAGCTAGTGGACACTAGGCTGAGCCCAGGCCTCAGGCTTCCCGGCTCAAGAGATGTTCAGCTGCCTGTTCTGTGATGCTAGAAACAACAACCAGGAAAGCACCGCAGCCCTACCCTGAGCTGGGACAGTCAGATCTCCGGCCTGCCAGCTATGCACGTCACATCCGCGGCTCTAACAAAGCTGGGCGCACTCTGGTCACTTCACACACTAACCACTGATTTCACAATGGCCAATACCACAGCTGGGAGCTGAGGTCACAAAGCGAGATGGCTTGCCCAAAGTCATGTGGCAAGTTAGCACAGGGTACCCATAGCGCTTTCCACCAGAAAAGTCAGGGTCCCCAAGGCAGGGGCATGCCCATCCTGGGCCCAGCACCTGCACAAAGACTGTGAAAAAGATGACCGTGATGATGGCAGTGAGGAACAGGTCACACATGGGGAAGTGCTTCTTGTCCAGGAGGTAGCCCAGGGAGAAGGCGATGGCCCCGCGCAGGCCCCCATAAGCGATGATGAACTGGTCCTTGGGGGTCAGCTTGACAATGCGGAACTTGTTGATGAACCAGGTCAGGCCCAACACACCTGCCAGGGAGCAGGCAGAGGAGAGGTCAGGTCGCCCAGGATGCCCCTCCCACTAAGCCCATTTAGCTCACTCATTTCCTGGGTCCCTCGGCCCAGAAGCTCCAGCTCACTCAACCCAAGAGCTCGGTGGCTCTTTAAAGGGTTCCCCAGCCTGCAGATATTCTGAAGATATCCCAGAGGCCTTCAGGGGCTACAGGTCAAGGGATGAGGAGACAAAAGAGTGGTAATGAATAGTTACTTATTAAAACAGATGAGCAGGAGGGAAATAACTATCTTTTTAAAAAAATATTTTATTTATTTATTATGTATACAATATTCTGTCTGTGTGTCTGCCTGCAGGCCAGAAGGGGGCATCAGATATCGTTTTAGATGGCTGTGAGCCACCATGTGGTTGCTGGGAATTAAACTCAGGACCTTTGGAAGAGCAGGCAATGCTCTTAACTGCTGAGTCACCTCTCCAGCCCCGGGAAATAACTATCTTACTGTCTCTCCTTTTCTATATATTGGGAACTATCCGTAATAAAGTGTATTTCACAATGCAGGCTGTGAGGGGAGAGACGCAGAAGGGTGCTTTGCCCTGCATGCATGAGGTGGTCCTCAGCATGCTTGGTCCCCAGCATCACAAAACATACAAACAAAACCTGCTTGCCAACAATAAAAAAAATCCCACAAATCTCTTAACAGGCAGCTTACACCTGTAATCCCAGTACTCACGAGGAGGAGGCAGAAGGATTACCAAGAGTTCTAGCCCAACCTGGTCTACACAGTAAGACCTTAACTAAAACAAACATACAAGAAAAAAGAAAACCCAAACAAAAGACTAGAAAGAAAATGTAGAGAGGGACAGGGAAAGACACCCACTGTGGACCTCTGGCTTCCATGGCCGCAGGCACACGAGGGCTCCATGTCCACAGGCACACGAGGGCTCTACGCCCACAGGCACACACAGACCATCGTACAGAGGGCTCCGTGCAAATGTAATGGGAACCATAGACTTGGCTCTCAGCACAGAGAAAAGGGAGTAAGATACAGAGGGAAGCAGTGGCCTAGCCACTGAAGCAAGGACAATCTGGCATATGGGGGTGGAACCACAGGCGACACCAGCCTGGTGGCTTTGGGCATATGTGCTACGACAGGCTGGGTTTTGAGGGCCTGAGAAAGCCACTGGGCTGTTGGAGGGTCGCAAAGCCCTTCACCATGACTCTCTGTGACACCATCCCCAGCGTCTCCATACTAACTACGAGCAGGGAGCGTCTCTCCCCACGTGGTCTCAAATGACATCAGCATTGCAGAGAAGAAACGGGAGCAGCTAGGAACCGTTCAGCCAGGAACACACTGCACTGTACGCATCTCACAAACTGGCCTCTCCACACACTATACACCCACAACTCAGCCTCTCACGCTGTTGTAGACAGCCCCTCTATACCTACACCACAGACACCCCACATCTTGGTTCCTCAATACGCTGTCGTAGATACACCCACACTTTAGCTCCTCTACAGACTGTACTGGACATGCCCCACAACTCAGCCCCTCCACATGCTATACTATAGACACCCAACAGCCTAGCACCCTCAATACACTGTACTGCACACCCACAGGCCACCTCCTCTACATATTGTACCATACAATACAACCCAGATAGTACTGTACCTTACCACACACACACAGACATTCACACATACATACACACAGCCTGGTTCCTCCACAGTCACCGCCTCTCTCTCTCTCTCTCTCACACACACACACACACACACACACACCCTGGCTCTTCCACAGTCACTGTGTCACTGTCTCTCTCTCTCTCTCTCTCTCTCTCTCTCTCTCACACACACACACACACACACACACACACACACAGAGCCTGACTCTTCCACAGTCACCGTCACCATCACACATACACACACACACACCCTGGCTCTTCCACAGTCACTGTCTCTCTCTCTCTCTCTCTCACACACACACACACACAGAGCCTGACTCCTCCACAGTCACCGTCACACACATACACACACACACACACACACCGCCTATGACCTGGGTCTGGCCTCACACTGTATCACAGCTCCTCCACAGCGGTCACACGGTCGCAGTCACACATTCCTCCCTCAGCCTGCGCCTGGCCCTTACCCAGGACCCGGGCGATGAGGCAGAAGAGCAGGGTGCTGATGACAAAGGTCCAGTTCCACTGGTGGGAGCCAGCCACAGTGGAGACCCCGAGGAAGATGAAGATGAGGGTCTCGCTGACGCTGCTCCACATCTTCAGGAAGTATTTGATGGTGGTGTGGGACTTGTGAGAGATGTTGGCTTCCACGTAGGGACGCATCACCACTCCTGAGGCGATGAGGCTTGGGGTGGAGAAGGAAAGGGTTCAGGGTGAGCTGCGCCCACTGCTAACAGGCTGAACAACCACCTGCCTACTAGGACCGCATAAGGACCAGATACCCACTGTGCCTCCTTGACCCTCACATTAAGTACACACGGGGCCAGTGAATTCTTGCATTTTCACACGAGACAGTACTTTCGGAAAACTAAGTCCCCCCACTGTCTAACTGAGCTGAGTCCGCTCAACTCCAAAGCCTCGGCCTCTTCTCTGAGGCCACACTGCATCTGCCCAGCGTGGCCTCTCGGGTTCAGTCCCTCCATGTGCGATGCTCCCAAGGCACAGGTCCCACTAGGGCAGTGGTTCTCAGCCCTCCTAATGCTGTGACCCTTTATAGTTCCTCACGCTGTGGTGACCCCACAAACACAATATTATTTTCAATGTACTTCATAACTGTAATTTTGCTACTGTTATGACTCATAATGAAAATATCAGTGTTTTCTGATGGCCCTGGGTGACCCCTGTGAAAGGGTCATCACCCACAGGTTGACAACCACTGCTCTGGGGAACTCTGCAGGCTTGTCCCCACTACCCAGGGTCCCCCAGTTTAGACTGGCCTCACACTTCCGTTCTCCTTGTCCCTCACTGACTCTCCCCATGGCCCACTGCAAACTCAACAGAGGCCTCAGGGCTTTTGTGACTTAGGCTTGGTGAATGCTGGTAATCCCTTTCTAGGGAGAAAGCTTCCATCTTGTGATCCACTTTGAGAAAAAGGGAGGAAGAGGCAGGACTGAGACCTAAGACCTCAGGCAGCATGAGATTCTGCCTCCTGTGACTGAGCCTAGCCCCAACACAGGTTGCTTTTTGCTTCATCCGCTTTCAGGCAATCTTCAGAACTGAACCCCAGAGTTCAATCTGCTAATGACCTGGATCATTCCAGTGGATACCAGCGAAGTCTGGAGTCCAGAGTTCGGGTGCTGGGGAGCTCCTTGGTGACCACACAGATGTGGGGATGTCATGCTAAGTGGCTTCCCCTACCCAGCCCATCCCTTGTGCCCGACTCACGCCATGATTCCTGACAGGTGGAAGAGCTCGGCTGACAGGTAAGCCATGTAGCTGTAGAGGAATACGAAGAGCGGCTCGATGACTCGGATGTGGGAGGTGAACCGGGAGGTGAAGGCTGCGATGACCCCGTAGACCACGCCCACAAACACCCCGCCGAGGGCCACTACGAAGAAGCTCAGGAAGCCAAGAAAGATGTCCGAGATGCCCACATACTCATAGCTGGCAAACTCCTCAAAGAGGTGATAGAGGACCTGGAGAGGGCAGGCAGGCTGGTGGGCAGGAGGGCAGGAGGGCAGGGCCCTGGCCCACGGCTCCCTGGTTATCCCACCCATGCTTATCCCACCCTCCACAGTCATGAACATATCCTACATGTAGCAGAGAAACCCTAGTGCTGAGTAGGTATAGCACTCTGGCCTGGGGACCGGGGACCTTCTTCTTTGGAGGCCTGCAGCACATCCTGCCGGTAATGAATGCAAGCTCTAAAGCTGGGCAGCCAAGCGGCAACCCTTCCTACACACGGCAGGTAACCTAATCTTCTGTGCTTCAGTTTCCAAGAGGTGGAGGCAAGCGCAGTCCCACGTCATAGAAGTAAGCTAGTGGAGTGCTCAGCACGATACTCCCTGTGCTGCTGCCACTGCCGGTGCCACCAGGTCTATGTGTCTCACTGCTTGACCTTGTATAAACCGCGGCCTCTCTGGCACAAAGCAGGCCAGTTCCAATAGCAAACCAGGATAGGACCTGTCGTTAACCTCTGGAAATGCATAGGCTAGGTCGTATGCAACCTGGGATCCATCAAGAGGGACTGGCAAATCCCCATTTAAACAAGCTGTCCTGGTAGTTCCAAGGAACAGCAAAGCTCAGACGTCGTGGAGCTGGAGGCCTCTACAGCTTCCCAGCCTGGCAACGGGAAAGTCCGCAGTGGTCATCACGTACCGACAATCTTTATTGGAATGCAGACCAAGGATACCTATTCCTATCTCCTTGCTACAGTGAGGCTCAGACATATCAACTAACATGCCGGGGGAGCCCACCAAGGGGCAGGACCAGGCCTAGAATTTGCTTCCTCGGTCTCTGGGTTTTGTTCTGAGGGACCGACATGGCGGCTCCCCAGGCTACTCAAATCCAGCCCTAAACAGCTCTGCCAGGAACCAGATAGGGAGTTTCCAGGCCTGGAAGGAAGGGGAGGCAGACAGGAGAGGCCTCAGCCGCAGGTGTGCTCCACCCAAGGCTAACCTCACTCCTGGTCTGGGGACGCTCAAGTGAGCTCGTGGTCTGCCACACAGGCCACTGGGACAGTACAGAGGCCAGGTCCTCCTTTCTAGCCTGCGGCTGTGACCAGTGTAACAAGTAGAGAGAACACGGTGGAGGCCTGTGGGGGTCACGTGACTCTAAGCATGTCACTCATTAGCTGGTGGAGCCTCCTAATGCCTCCACTTCTTCATGTGGTAACACTTGGATCAGAATGCCATGGTCCTGGCTGTTCTTTGCTATCTTCCCGCAAGCTAGAGTTACCTGGGAAGAAGACCTTCAGTTGGGAAAATGACTCTCCAGCAGATGTCCTGGAGCCAATGCTATCGGGAATTTTTTTGATTAAAAGGCTGATGAGGGAGGACGCAGCTCACTGTGGATGGTATCACCTCTGGGCAGACTGAGCGAGTCAATAAACAGCGCTCCTCCACAGCTTCTGCTTCAGCCCCCACCTCCAGGGACCCGCCCTGAGTTCCTGTACTCACTTCCCTCAGCCATGGGATGTGACCTGACCTGGCTGTAGGCTCAAACAAACCCTTTCCTCCTCGGATGCTTTTGCTCTGGTATTTTATCACAGAATAGAAACCCCAACGAATATGCAAGCCAGATAAGGCAAGCTACATTCAGACTGGCAGCATCTGAACACTGACCACATGGTCACCACTGTCACTACAGTCAGGAGATGGCATAGATCCTACACACCCAGATCTGAGTTATCAACCTGATGAAAGTATGTCACTGTTTCCAGTAGTGTCAACATGAATTCCTATCCAGACTCAGCTGGGCAGGGTTCAACTTAGGTACCGACAGGCTTAAGATACATATTAATAAGAAGAATTCTATTGTGGGAATTCCTTAAGTCAATAGCCTTTTAGATATTGGCCCATTTTGGGCGTGATCTCAGGACTAGAAGTGCACATGAAAATCGTGCATGACCCGACCCCTTTTTTCTGTTGGATTCGGCTCCCAGCTTCCATGCACACAGAGGATCACAGATTGCTACCCTTACTGTGAGTTTATCCCCAAATAAACAAACCTTTGTTATACTCCATTCCGGGCTAGTGTGGAACTCTTTGATATGCCTACATTTTGGCGCCCAATGTGGTCTGAGCTCACACTACTCCCACCATGAGAAAAAGCAGCAGATGGCTCGGGAGAATTCCTATAGGAATCCCAGGAAAATGACAGGCTAACTTTGGTGCGTCCTGCATAAGCTGAGGCTCTTGTGTCCCTTGGCAGGGGCTGCTGCTAAAGAGGCCAAGATGGAGAACTGAACGATCAGGCTAGACTCCGCTGTATAAGAGGTGGTGAGGGGCACGGGAAGAAGTTGAGGCCAAGGCTAGGAAGCACTCGTCTGTTTCTGCTTTCTGTGGCATCCAGAGGGGCTGGAGATGACAGAGCGCAGTGCCAGCAGGACTGGGCACGGACCTCTGTGTCGTTTGTGTTTTCCTGTGTGTGCAGACCCTTTCTTAGGAGCCCAGTTCTGGAGGGGACAGAATGTACGTGCACACACCTGCTTCCTGAGGAAGCTGGCTTGTGGACATGTGCAGCCCACAGAGCTCTGCCAGGCACACATCTGGCCTGTGGCAGACAGCACTACTACTCTGTCACTTGAAAACAGGCCTAAAAGAGGAGGAGTCTCTTGCTTAAAGTCACACAAAAAAAGTAGTCAATCCAGATCTACTAAATTCACTTATGATGCTCTAGAGGTTTGGGGGAGCAGACTCCTCATTTCCTTTGCCCAAACCCTGCACATACCAATTCTTAGACAGCCAACACCAGAGCTAAAAGGCTCCTTGGAGGGTTAATGGGTATGAAGAAAGAAAAGAACAAAGCAGTTCAGCAATTGGGCAAGACGGCAACAAAATACAAGCTGGCCAAGGAGCAAATGACCTACTGGTCCTGCAGGGCGACAGACTAGATCAAGCTCACTGCCTAAAACCTTAGCTCTGCCACACTCTAGCACGTTGTCTAACTTCCACGGCTGTCTCTAGTTCTGTAAGATGAGAATAGCGCATCTCTCCTCAGGTTGTCCTGAAGTAAGAGAGAGAATAGATTCCACATTCCATCGCTTGTCTGACACACAAGCATGGAGAGACATGGCCATCTACATGATCACCAGTGAAAGGATTAGGCATTGCCTGTGCCCCATGTGCGTGTGGTGTGGCCTGACCCCTCACCACAGTGACGGCATCATTGAGCAGGGACTCCCCGAAGACAAGGATGTGCAGCAGTTCGTTGATGTGGATCTCCTCGAAGACAGCCAGCACGGCCACCGGGTCCACGGCCGAGATGATGCTGCCAAAGAGCAAGGTGTCCAGCAGGCCGATGTTGTTGATCTGCTCGCCGCCCACCAGGCACACGGCGTACAGGAGGCCACCCAGGAAGAAAGCATTCCACAGCGTGCCCACCACAGCAAAGATCAGGATGGTGCCCAGGTTCTCCGTGAACTGTCGCAGCGGCAGGAAGTAGCCCGCATCCAGGATGATGGGTGGCAGCAGGAAGAGGAAGAAGACGTCTGACTGCAGGAAGGGGGGCGTCTCGCCAACGCCCTTGATCAGGCCCCCCACCAGCAGCCCCACTACGATCAGCAGGCAGCTCTCCGGGACGATACTCGAGATGGTGGGGATCACATGGAAACCTGTGAAGGACGAGAGAACGGGAGGCCGTGGGCTTTTCAGGGGAGCCAGAAGAACAGAAGGTTGGGGACAGGACTGGGGACCAGGAGAGCATCTGGCGAGAGGTGCACAGGCTTGGTCTCAGAAGGCCGCTCTCTTAACTCTCTGAGCCTCGGCTTCCTTGCCTGTAAAATGGAAGGGATAATACCAGCTTCACAGGGCTGTGGTATAAAATAAATTATTTTTCAAATTTACATTTATTTTATGTGTGTGTGTGTGTATGCATGCATATATATGTGGGTATGCACCATGGCACATGGGTGGATATCAGGACAACTATGGGACTTGGTTCTTTCCTTCTATCATATGGGTCCTGGGAATTGAACTCAGGTCCTCAGGCTTAGCAGCAAGCACCTTTACCTTCTGAGCCACTTTGGGCCTGATGTTTGCACAGAACATTCATCAGCTGTCTCTGTCACTGTCCTAGACTGTCAGAAGGCAGCAGTTCTATATACCTCTAGCAGACAGAAATTAAACTGACAACCAAGGTGCAAAGTACCCAAGGCAGCAAGTTATTCCTGAGTCCATGGCATCTTTTCTGGCACAAGTTCAGGGAGGCTGACTTTTGCCCCACCAAGGGAAGAACAATCTAATGATTCTGTCTCAGGGAAAGCGGCAAGCTCCATGCCATGGAGGTGTCTAAGTCACAGGCCAGCAGTGAACGGCGCTAAAGTGGAGACAGCAGAGAGACCACCAGGAGAAACGTGGGGACGATAGGCCTGGATCTGCAAACCAGCAGAGCACATCAGAAACTTCTGGTCCCAGACTGGCAGGCAGGAGGCCGTGGACATAACCAAGGCATGCTTTTCCAGACACCAGGCAGCTGCTCCAGACAAGATCCCAAGAGGTCAAAAGCCATCAGTTTTGGCAAGTGAAGTAAAACCTCTTTGCCACCCTACTCTGCCTTTAGTTCAATCCTACCCACTCTAAAGACAGGGCAGCATAGGCTGAAAAGGTAAAGGGACTTGCCCAAGGTCGGAGCAAGTCAGTAGCAGAGTCACGAGAGAACCCAGATCGTATGCCCAGTTCCCAGCCAGCTCCGTAACTCTGAGATTTTAGCTCCTAGCCTCCCTCTCCATCAAGCCATCCTGACACCCACCAACCATTTCCCAAGCGGTGCTGGCCATCAGCAGCATGCCATTCTTTGTTGTGGACCATGCTGAGGCTCCATACACAGGCTGCTCGGGATGCCAGGTTTGTGTACAAAGCCGTGTTCCCTATGAGTTCTTTGGTTTGGTTCTGCAGTAGGAAGGTGGGGGAAGACCTGGGTACCCAGACGCAATGTTAGGTACTCAGACCCCAAAGCCAGCTCGGTCAAGAGACTGAGCCCTTTGCTCAAGAGCGATGCTCCCTCCTCTTCCCTACCTAGAAGCCCTGAGCTGGGAAACTCCATAGTTTGTGCTTCTTGAAAATGACTGTGATCCTCCAGGACCTGCCTGGACAGATCTTCGCCTTCGTTACTCCCAGAGCCTTGGGAAGGCAGGACTGAGCAAAGTCCCTCCTATGCTCAGGTACTGACCCAGGGAACACTAGTACACCACAGTTCCCATACAGTGACAAGCTCCCAGGAGACACGGAAAACATACTAGGGAAAAACACATCTCTGTCTTAGGGCAGGAAGGAAACCCCAAAGCTACCTTGTACATACATGCTCCTGATTTCCAAAGTCACCTTGTGCGCTGAAAAGATGTCTATAGGCTAGTCGAGCGGTGGTGATGCACACATTTAATCCCAGCACTCAGAGGGCAGAGGCAGGCAGATCTCTGTGAGTTCGAGGCCACCCTGGTCTACAAGAGCTAGTTCTAGGACAGAATCCAAAGCTACAGAGAAACCCTGTCTCGGAAAACCAAAAAGATGTCTAGGCCGTAGAGTCTACCAGTGACACCCAGTGTTCAGCTGGCAGGTACATCTCTTGTCCCATTCTCCTCCCCAGTCCCTAATGTTCAAATTCTTTGCAAGTCCCCCCAAATGAGCCCTTCTCTTTTTCCGGCAGACAGGCCCCGACTGTGTGGCTGGTGCCCTGAGTGCCCTGTCTGCTAGGGCAGAACGCGAGCTCCCTCTGGGCCCCTCTCACAACCTTCAGGTCAGTCATTACCTTTTTTCTGGTACCCACAGAGGTCAGGCAACCAGCTGGGCAGTGCTGCATGCAGCGGAAGACAAGTCTGGGTGTGTAAGGCAGGGTTCTGTCTAGCACAGCTGTCTCAAGTCTGTGGTCTGGAGTGTCAATATTTTCCCTGAGCTGGCTCTGCTGGGCCCTGGGGACCTTGTGAGGAGCTCAAGGGGACCACGCTACTCTGGAATGAGTCCTCTCTGGCAGGTGAGCAGTTGCTGTTCCTACAGATGAGGAGCTGGTGCTCCGAGAGGCAGGATGTGCCCTCACAGGCTGCTCAGGCCTGGGTGTGGGGGTCTCCTGACCAGGGGACAATATGCTTTTCTTCTGTTGAAGACAGCTCCCAGGGTACCCGGGCTGCAGTCGTGACCCTGGCATCCTCCCCCTCTCACCTGCCCCCAGTCTTCCCTTTGGTCCTGCTTCCTAGTATTCTGCAGGGGTCTCCAGGCCTGAGGGGCCTCTAGGCTGAGTCCAGGCTACAGGATCTCTTCACTCTTGGCTTCTTGCCTGCAGTGGGTGGAACATTACTGGAAAATGCTCGGGGGAGGGCAGTGTCTGTCAGGAGGAGGAGACTCCTTGGGGAAAGCAGCTTGCCTGCCTGTGGTCTGTCCTTGATTGTCCCTCTCCTGAGGCTGTGATTCCAATTGTCCCCACCCTGTATCCCCCAAGTGTCCTGAAACACAGGCAACTGGCTGACCCCTGTAGTGAGGGGCAAGAACAACTGATGGGGTCCCTGGTGTGGTGACAAAGGGCCAGTATCGAAGGCTCCTCCAGGGCTCAAGTTGTCGTACTGGTGACTTAGCTACAGTGGAATTCGGGTAGGGCAGACATAGTTAGAAACAGATCTAGAGACAAGGGAGCTAGAATGGATCTCAGACAGCATTATATGGTCAGTGGCCACAGAACCAGTTTCACAAGAGCTGTGCACTGCAAAGCAGTGACCCCTTAAGCCCCACAGCGTCCCTCGTCCCTCCAGGCATACTGTCCACCCAGAGCTGTGTGGCAGGAAGGTGTGGAATTCCACATTCCCAGCCTTGCACAATGAATGCAGCTGCAGGCTGGCCTCCCTATGAGAAGCGCTGTGGGAGAGGAAAGGTGTTCGCTAGTGTGACCATGTGTGCACACAAGACGCACCCACAGAAATGACTAGAGTTTGGATTGGGGGATTCTCCAGGCTCTCTGCAGCTGCTCTGCCCTTCACCATGAAAACATTTTATTCTCATTTCTCAGGCTGTCTCCATCTGCTTGGGTGGGCACGGTGGAGCAGGCAGGGCTGGCCCATGTTACCCACAGTTCCTACAGTGACCACATGTCCCTGGTTCTGCTTGTCACAGGCCTGCCTGGCCTGGCAGAGACGGGGGAGGCTGGGACAAGGGGTCTTTGAGGCCCACCAGTGTCAGGTCACCAGGGACCAGGCGGCAGACCGGGGGCTCTGCCATCCTGCATCCAGGCCTGAAGACTACTCTGGGGCTGCAGTTCAGCCGGTGCCCAAGGGACTTCTCTCTTCAATGCACAGTGATTCCATTTCTTTAAGTTCCTCGTCAATGCTCCACAGCGTTTCAACCACAGCAATGAGAGACAGGGCCTCACATGGAAGCGATGGTGACTCTACAGGTTATGTTGTGTGCTGGTCATTTTGATCTCATTCACTCCTCACCATGACTTCGAGAGGACACAATTTTAGATGAGAAAACTGAGGCATAGAAAGGTTAATTAAGCAACTTGGCTTAAATCCACAAAGCCGGTAACTGGACACACAATCCAGGCCCAGAGTCTGCTCTTAGTCATTCGCACTATTACCTCTGGCTTCCTTCCTAGCTGGCTTTTCAGAGGACCCACCCAGGACTAAAGAGACCCAGAGCTGTTCCCGAAAGACCAGAGGCAACCATTTTTTCCATGAGCCCTTCTTCCCCAGGGAGGTCCTCACATAGTTCCTCTCTCACGGTCCTCTTGAAGGCATCGTCCCAGGAACTATGCACCGAGCTCAGCCAGAAGGGCCTTTGCTGCCAGCTCTTAGGACAACAGGTGGCAGTTAATCAGACATGGGTTCTCACTATGATCTCATCGGTGGGACCCGAGGAGCAAGAGCAGCTCAGATTCAGCCACTGCCTCAGCAGGTTCCCAGACAAGTGCAGGAGACAAGACTGCGTGCCTACCCACACTGTTTCCACAGCTAGCAAAAACTAGGTCCCAACCAGGATACAGTAACTGACCAGCATATGGCCTTGTCAAGTTACTTTACGGCTCCTGTCCTCAACTTGCCCACCTCTAGCATGGCAGTGGGTAGAAGTAGATGGATTAGGAGACAATACAGGTAAAAATGTCAAGCAGTGAGCCAGGTATGGGAGTGCATTCCTTTAATCCTACCTACTTGAGATAGTGAGACAGGGGGTCCACAAGTTTGAAGCCTGCCTGTGCAACTCAGTGGGAATCTCAAAGAGGAGGAGAGAAAGCACCAAACAATGCTGGTGCCCGATGTACAACGTGACAACTACTCTATTAATATCTTCATCAAGGGCCAACAAGATGGTTCAGTGGGTAAAGTTCCCGTGGTACAAGCCTAGTGACCTGAGTTCAGACTCCAGAACCCAAGTAAAAGTAGAAGGAGAGCTCAGCAGTGGTGGCGCACGCCTTTAGTCCCAGCACTCGGAAGGCAGAGACAGGCAGATCTCTGTGAGTTCGAGGCCAGCCTGGTCTACATAGTGAGTTCCAGAATAGCCAGGGTTATGTGCAAAAACACTGTCTCAAAAAACAACAACAGCAACAAACAACAACAAAAAAAAAGTGGAAGGAGAAAACCGATTACACAAAATTGTCTTTAACCCCTATGTAGGCACGGTTGCGTGTGTGTCCTTTCATGGGCCCTCACATCATGCACACACATACAATAGCGATAAATTTAAAGTAAAACTTCCTTCAGCTGAGTATAATATAAATACATTATCATGACCCACTGCTGTGCACATACCCCCCCCACTGCTGTACATGTACACCCCCCACCCCAGCCGTGAATGTACCCCCCACTGCTGTGCACGTCCCCCCCCACTGCTGTGCACGTCCCCCCCCACTGCTGTGCACGTACCCCCCCCCCCGGCTGTGAATGTACCCCCCACTGCTGGGCTGAAAGTTACCAAGGCTGGGAAGTTCTTTTTTTTTTTTTTTTTTTTTATTTATTCTTTGTGTGGGTGGGAACTTCTTAGAGCCACCCAAGTCCCTGGCTTCTAGCACAGAGCAAACATTAACTACTTGTGATTGAGATACAATCGTCAGATGTTAAGCACGGAAAGAGGAAGGCAGAAGGGACTCTCGGTTCTTACACTGAGCAGTGTTAAAGGGGAAGAGACGATGGTGTCCCCAGTGCAGGGCTACCAGGCTGGGCTTTTGAAAGCTCAACAAAAAAATGCCTAAGGAGCAGAGTCTGTCTCCTCTAAAAACTTCGTGACCTGGGCCTGGTAGGATAGGCCTGTAATTGCAGCTATTGTAGAGGCTGTGAGGAAGGATCCCAAGTTCAAGGACTGTATGGACTACACAGCAAGTTCTAGGCCTTCCTTAGCAACTAAATGAGAACATGTCTGAGAATAAGAAATAAAACAGGAAGGCTTAGAGTTGAAGCTCAAGGGTCAAGTTTTTGCCCAGCATGAGGGAGGCTAATGGAGTCAGTCCAGACACTGCAACAACAACAAAGAATGAATAAATAGATAGAGCTAGAGAGACAACACAATGGTTAATGCTCTTGCAGGAGACCTGAGTTCTGTCCTCAGCACCTCTTATAACCCCACCTCCAAACGATCTGATGCCCTCTTCTGGCCTCCCAGGCCAAGTGCACATAACACGCATGCACGCACACACTTAAAAATAAAATATGTAAGAAAAAGAGCAGAGTGGAGCATGGCGGCACATCCCTTTAATGCCAGCAGAGGGAAGCGGATCTCTGAGTCTGAGGACAGCCCGGTCTACAGAGTGGGTTCCAGGGCAGTCAGGGCTACACAGAGAAACCCTGTCTCGAAAAGCAAACAAACAATGTAAACTAAAGACTGGAGGGAATAGCTCAGGGTTCCAGCTTGTCTAGGATGAACAAAGCCCTGGGTCTGATCTCCAGAACCACAAGAGAGAAAGAGAGAGTAAGAGGCGGTGGGGGGGGGGGGGGGGGGGGCGGGAGAATGGGAGGGAGACTCCCCGTGACCCCAAGTCACATGACAATAGTTGTCCAGCACAGAGAAAGGGCACATTTAGAGACACACTCAGATGTTGATGTAAGGAGCAGGGCTCGGGTCTTCACATTGCTCTTCTCATTCTGTATCACAGCCTGATCCTCATTTGATGGATAAGGAAAAGGGTCAGAGAAGCAGGGTGACTTGACCAGGGCTATATAACTGGGAAGGGCTGCCATAATTAGAATCCAGGTCTCCTAATTGCCAGTTCTTTAAGCTCCATGAAATCTAAGCCTGTCAGGATCAACAAAAGAATTCAAGTCTGCCATATGCCTCCCCCACATAAACAGTCAGAAATAAATCTGCTCCCAGTACCTGGGCAGGAACCATTCCCGTGCCCAGAAAAGCCAGTCTCTCTGTGCCTCTCCCTGGCCTTTCCACGCAGCAGCTGTCTGTTTCAATCCATACATTAGAGTCTTTCTAGGTTGGGGGGGGGGGGAAGGACACACAGGGTCCTGTTTGGTCAAAAGTGAGACCCCAGCCCCATGACACCCCTATATCAAGCAGTCTGGGATGATTGATTGAAAGAGTCACCCCAGCCCCTGGCACCCATCCATTTCAAGACCCCTCCCCCTGGGAGCTGCGTTGGTCCAGACTCTACCTCTGGGAAAGCCTGCCAAGCACTGACCCCTCCTCAGGGAGGGTCAGGACCACTCCCACAGGCTATTTAGGCAGCTGCCCAGAAAAGGAACACATGGTCTCGGGTTTTGCATGGTCTCCCCTGCTCTCTTCCTCTCGCCATGCTCCTGGCCACCCGGGAGCGTTGCATTAAATGTGGGTAACTTTTATTGGGTCTAATTTTGTCTGACTGAAGTTATTTGCATCGGCAGAGAGGCTTGTCTTAAGAATTATTCCTAGCAGGTCCCACCCTGAGAAATATCAAGACTACATAATAAAGCAGTTAAAAATCTACCTGAAAACACAACAGTGATGCTGAGCTGTCTGGGCCAGGGAGCAAGAAGCAGTTCCGGGTCTGGACCTGCGCTCTAATAACCCTGAGCCCGGTGTCTTCCAGGCTTTCCACTCATAGGGCTCACCACAGATGGGCCTTTTTCTGTCAGAGTCAGGGGCTGGGCCCAGAAGCACTTATATCCTATGATGTGGCAGAGGTGACTGGTAAGAGATAGAACAGAAGCTGGGCGGTGGTGGCACATGCCTTTAATCCCAAAATTTGGGAGGCAGAGGCAGGCGGATCTTTGTGAGTTCGAGGCCAGCCTAGTCTACAAGAGCTAGTTCCAGGATAGGCTCCAAAGCTACAGAGAAGCCCTGTCTCAAAAAACCAAAAAAAAAAAAAAAAAAAAAAAAAAAAGAAAGAAAGAAAAGAAAACAAAGAGATGGGCCACAGCAAGTGGGAGGGGCCACAGCCTGAGGAACCCAGTGCTGAAGCCAGGAGTCAGTCAGCTCTGGGAGGTCTGGTGGGAGAGGCTGTTCAAGGCCAGCCTGGTCTACAGAGCAAGTTCTAAGTCAGCTAAGGCTGTTACACAGAGAAACCCCGTTTGGGGGCAGGAGGGGGCTGAGCTTTGTTTTTCTCTTGTCTTCATTCTTCTACCTCCACCAACCCCTCTTCCCAGTTGCCAGAAGTTTCCTAACCTTGCTTTTGTGTACACAATGAGGAACTCTTCATCTTAAACTCTACCCACTTCCCAAAACCCAATGAAGCATCGCCTCCTCTAGGAAGCCCTCCGTGCACACTCCGACTCCGCTGCTCCTCCAGACTGAACATGTGCTGGACATCCACATCAGCGACGGCACCCCAGCACAGCCCAAACCTGAAAGGATGACGCTCGGGGAGATGGGGCTCAGGGGACAATGGGAGCCTCCTAAAAGTCATCAGATCCCTGTCAAAGAAGGGGTGGAGAGAGTGGACACATGAGCAGAGAGCATTGACCTGAGTCTCCGAGGCCAGACAGTGGAAAGGACGCTGGCACACAGGCCTGGGACACACAGAGGGTCTGGTCTCCCCTGACCGTCAGGCCCCACCCCCTATCTGTATGGACTGCAGCCAAGTCCTGCTGCCATCAGCCTTCACCCTGTGGCTCAAAGGACCATTTCAATGGCCTCAAACCCCTCAAATCCCCTTCCCCCTGCTCTAAGCAGCAGTAAGTCTGGTGTCCCAGGGCCTCCAGTCACCGGAGCACTTCATAAAGCCACAGTCAATGAATCCCCCTCCCCCGCAGCGCAGCGAGGCGGATGCTGACTCACGCAGGGTGAAGGGAAGGACAGGGACCAGGACAGCAGTAAACAGTGTGTTGACAGAGACAGAACTGGCAGTAGAGCACTGGCAGGAGAGGAGGGCGGCAGGAGACAGCAGGGCCGCTACCTGGAAGGGACCAGGGGCTGTGTGGGGCAGGCCAGTGGGATCCAGGGTCCTGAGTCTCAGCGCTAGCTCACTAGCAGGGGACCATGTGATGCACATGGATTTCTTTCCATTTTCTCAAAACAGACACGGACTGTTCTGGTGATCTGAATTTATTTTTGGTTTTTTGAGACAGGGTTTCTCTGTATAGCCCTGGCAGTCCTAGAGTTCACTATGTAGACCAGGCTGGTTTCAAACTCACAGAGATCCGCCTCCTCTGCCTCCTGAGTACTGGGATTAAAGGCGTGCGCCACCACCAATGACCACCCACCCCAGGGCTTTGGTGATTTAAGTAAATTCATGTTAATTTGAAAACATTCGCTAGTCCTATGTACTTTTGCCAGCACTAAGCGCTTTTAGGAGGCAATTGGCTCCCTTAGTCTCCTCTTTTCTTTTCTTTTTGGTTTTTCTGGCCTCAAACTCATAGACATCCTCCTGCCTCTGCCTCCCGAGTGCTGGGATTAAAGGCAAGGGATACCACGGCCCAGCTGAATCTCTTTTCTATAATCCCAGCCCAGCCCGCCGTAGTGAAGTTTACTTTGGAGACCTTCAAACTTTTCTGCTTCTCCAGTTTTGTTTTGTTTTGTTTTCAAATGCTGAGGACAGACAGACTTCAGGGCCTTCTAGAATGCTATGCAAATACTCTACCGGAGTCGCATTTTTCATATGTTAGTTAAAACAACAAATTTAAGTTTTAAAATTATGTTTAAGGGGCTAGAGAAATGGCTCAAGAGTTAAGAACACTTGCTGCCATTGCAGAGGACCCGAGTTCAGTTCCCAGCACCCATACCAGATAACTCATAACCTATAATTCCAGCTCCAAAGGGTCCAGTATCCTCTTCTGGCAGCTGTAGGCACCTGCATGTACACAGTGAACATACGTATATCCAGGCACACTCACACACACATAAAATAAATATTTATTAGAAACAAAGCAAAAACAACCAACCAGGTGTAAAGATACATGTCTTTAACCCCAGCACTTGGGAAGCAGAGGCAGGGGGATCTCTGTGAGTTTGAGGCCAGGCTGGTTTACAGAGTGTGTTTCAGGACAGCCGGGGCTACACAGTAAGAACCTTAATCCCAGCTCCCAGAAAATCCTTCTTCTGGCCTCCTCAGGTACCTCACTCACGTCCACATACCCACACACAAATAGATAAAACTACGTACAAGTCATTAACTGTCCTCTGTGGACTTTGATGTAAAGCCTCACCCAGCTGTCTCAGCCCTAAAGCAGTTGTGCAGTTATTACCCTCATTTAGAGACCAGGCTTGCTGCCAGCACGGCTCAGCAGGCTGTCACTTGCTGCGAAGCCCAACAACTACCCAAGCTCGATCCCTGGCACCTACAAAGTGGGAAGGGAAAGCCAACTCCCAAAAGCTGTCCTTTGACCTCTATACATGCACCATGACACACATGCCTCCCCACAGAAAAATGTAATTTTTTTTAAGATCATAAAGAGATTGGGTGTGAGTTAGGCAGTGGTGGTGTATGTCTTTAATTCTTGCACTCAGGAGGAAGAGGCAGTGGGATCTCTGTGAGTTTGAGGCTAGCCTGAACTACGTAGAGAAACCCTGTCTTGAAAAAACCACACATGCAAAAGAGAGAGACTGGTGCCTGTGACCCATCACTTTGGAGGCATGAAACTGAGGCAGGTCTGGGCTCCATGGTAAGTTCTAAGTCAGACTGGGACACAACCCAAGACTCTGTAGCAAACAAATGCCCACTTACTTGCCCCAGGACACACAGCCAAGTTTACAGAGTGTTTGGGGCACCCTGGTTCTCCTTTCCTACCCTGAGCTGTGGAGCCACCTTACTGCAGATATGGCTGTGTCTGCACCATTATAATAGGGCGATTCCCTACAATGGCATTAGGGTGAAAGGAGGCTTCTTATGCTCCGGTCATCTCTAGCTGGAGCCCCGAACAGGCCTTGCCTGCCCGTGTTGTTGGCAATAATCACCCGGCAGCCTTAGTGTCTGGTTTCATGTACCTTCACCCCATGGCACCACTGGCATTGGAAAAATCTAAATGACATTCCTGGCAGTGGAATCCCTTCTTGGCTCCCCAGCTTTCACCCTTGGAGTGAGAAGGAGGTGAAAACAGAATGGTGGAGCTTACAAGAAACCTGAAAATGATCTACTGTCAAGTCACTATGTCTTCCTTTCATTCCTGATGGCCCTGGTGTGTGGCTGAGCTCTTGTTCTCATGCCCACTCCATTGCTGTCCTGTCCTGTCCTGGGGGCTGTTCTAAGGACCTGCAGCGGTAGTGGTAGCTCCACATGCTACCGTGCCTCATATCTGAGGTGTGGCAGGGCCTATGCAGAAACAATGCTATCGTGTTTCAGAAACTTTCAATGCTTCTCTCGCTTTAGAAATTTTAGAGCCGTGAGAATGCTAGATTTTCCTTTCTTTTAGGAAGGGTAAGATACAGTCTGCAAAATGCAGAGACAAGATAAAACTGAAGTTGAGCACAATAAAAACCTGTGGTTCTTAAGCAACCCTCCGAGCCCGAGGCCTGTCTAATTCAGAAGCATCAGAGTTCAATGCATTGCGCGTGACCCGTTACCTAGAACTTGCACCTGAGCACAGATGTGAAGCGGTGGCAGAAAAGAACAGCAAGAACAAAGCAGCGCAAAGAGAAACCTACAACGCCCAGGAAAACTCCCCTGCAGAAAATGAGTCACAGTGCCCCATTTTCAGCTGCCACGGGAGGCAGGGGTTACAAGGAACCAGGTTCGGGTGCTGCCAGCTTGGTCAGGGAGAGAGAACAGCAGCCCCTGGAAGGTAACGGGCCCTCTGTCCCTCGCAGCTCCATTTGCAAATGGGATTTATGTCTGTGTATCATCTGTGATAGAGAAAGGGTACCTACCCGCTGGGAGATAGCTTCACAACCTGAGCACATTGGTAACCTCTCTGAGGGTCATAAAGATATCAGCGAGAGCTGGAGCAAGTTTGTGCTTGAGGAGCTAAGGCAAGCTGGGCATGCCTGGGCTACAGAGCAAATCCAAGGCTACCCTGGACAACTTCTGGAGACACTAGAAAAATAAAAAATTGAAAATGGCCTGAGGACATAGCTCAATGGTAAACACTTTCCTACCTTATGTAGGACTGTGAGCTTAATCTATAGTACCCTAAAAAGAGGGAAAGAAAAGAAGGAGGAGAAAGAGGAGGAAAAGGAAGAAGACAGGAGGAGGCAGTGGCGGCATCAGTGAGGGAGGATGTTGAGAAGGCAGAGCTGATGGGGAGGCTCTGCAGGAATGTGCTCAGATGCACAGGTGGATCTACGAGTGGCAAGGAGGCAGGAGCTGGGCTGCTCCTGACAGGCAACTCCCTCCCCAGCTTCTCCTTCGGCTGTTCATGCCCATCTTTAGAATCATCCTGACTCCTCTGTGCTTTCATGCCCACATCCCACCACAGCCAGAGGCTACCGGCTCTTCCTTTTAGATTCCTCCACTGACTCCTTTGTTAACAACTGGTCCAGTTCTCCGGACTGCTGGGGCCACTTCAGTAGTGCCCATCAGTCTCCTCCATCCACTGCACTACCCGTGGCTCTTCCTATGCCAGCCAAGGGGGAGCCACCTTTAAAAAGTAAGGTGGGCAGGGTGTCTCACACCTTTAATCCCAGCACTCAGAAAGCAGAGGCAGCTGGATCTCTGAGTTTGAAGCCAGCCTGGTCTGCATAGTAATTTCCCAGTCAGTCAGGACTACAAAGTAAGACCCTGTCTCAAAAAGTCAAACCAACCAAACAAACAAAAGAAGGACAGACTTTCAAAGGAAGATACCAATGCCAGGGGGTGCACCCTTTTAATCCTAGCACCTGGGAGGCAGAGGAAGTTGAATCTCTAAATGTGAGGCCAGCCTGGTCTACACAGTGAGTTCCAGGACACCCAAGGCTACATAAAGAAACCCTGTCCAAAAAAAAGGGGGGGGGGCAAACCCACCAAACACTTTGTATCACATTAAATCCCTCACCCCAAGCTTTCCTGACCACCTTGTCTACCCTGAATCCCTGCTTAGGGCCTTTGCTCTTATTCCCTCTGCATGTGCATGGGTGAACAGCATTTTCTCTGCTTCCCTTTAGGTCCCTCCACCTCCTCCAAGCTCATGCTCTCGTTATGTCGGTGGTACCCATCACTTTGACAGCATATGTGCTTACCAGTATGTCCCTTGCCCCGGAACGTGAGCTGTATGAGTAGGTTCCTGGCACCCAAACTAGAGCCTGGCACACAGTCAGTCTATAACTGATGACTGACCTACGAACGTTTATCTCTTGCTTTATCACTGTTCCAGGTGATTCTCAAAAATCACATGAGACCACAGATATGAATGTACTGTCAGGGTGTGTCACCTTGTTCCTGGGAAGCCCTACGGAGACAAACACAGAGGCCTCTGTAGAGAGTTTGAAGACTGATTCGTTTCCCCTTGGGACCATAAGCAAGTTTCTTACTCCAAGTAAGGATGGATCACGTCCTTTTACCTTTGATTTTCCAGCACCAAGCCTGACACATGGTGATAAGAACCAAACCTGAGCCTATATGATCACGGAAGAACCAGACTGCCGTGTCCTGTCCAGCAACTGGTCCTGTGCACTGAACTCTAGCAGAACTGGCCTTTACCCAAGAGATCTAGACAGGCACCTGCCAAGGCAGATTGGAGTGTTGGTACAGGTAGAATATTTCTATTGGGAACAAATGACAGCAAAGACTAGAGAAAGTTGTTGGTTGGTCTCATAAGAAGCCAGGCAGTGGACAGCAGATGAAGACAGACAACTTCAGAGTCCACAGATTCACTCAAAATAACACAGGTGGCAGTCAGACAACAATCATATTAGGAGTGCTGCTCCCAGTCCAGTGTTCACCCAGGCCTAGATGTGGTATAATGTCAAAATTTTTTTTTGCTAGGCGGTGGTGACGCACGCCTTTAATCCCAGCACTTGGGAGGCAGAGGCAGGCGGACCTCTGTGAGTTAGAGACCAACCTGATCTATAAGAGCTAGTTCCAGGACAGACTCCAAAGCTACAGAGAAACCCTGTCTTGAAAAACCAAAAAAAAAAAAAAAAAAAAAAAATCTTTTGTGAGCAGGGCTTTAATTAACCCACTGAGTCAAGACAAGCTGCAGGGCTCCAACTACCCAGGCTGAGCACCTTGGAACATGGGAGAGCTTTCTGGCTGCAGTCAAGAAATCTAGGCTCCAGGGAGACCAGCAGGGGCCCCTCTGTGACACCAGCAGTGTGGGGAGAGCCCATGCTCCCACATCCACATGTCTTGGGAGACTAGAAACATACATTCAGAGGGAGAAAGGGTCAGAGCCAGGCCCATACTAGTGATCAGGAAACTGGTTCCAGGACCTACACAGTGGGTACTTTGAACAGGCCCTTGCCTTTCTAAGCCTGTGTCTTCCTCATATGTATAGCAATGTTTATGGCTCGGGCAGCTGGAAGAAGGAACATGAACTACACATAGACAAATGTTCTGCTTTCAGGGCAGAAAACAGCATTCACGATGGATGCCAAGAGGCTTGAGTGTTCTGAGGGGGAAGGGATGTCTGCCCTGCACGGTTAGGCCTCCCCTCAGCCTGGTATGACTGTCATTAGCCCTGACTTGGGTTCAACAGGAGCATGACATGGGTGTGAAAGCACAGGGGTTGGACCTTCTACTCAGACAGAGGTCTTATATTACCTGGCACCTTTGAAACCCAGGCCAGCTCCACACCAGGCCCTAGGGAGGCAAGGACTCAAGGGTCAATAAAGCAGCTTACCCTCAGGGCAACTACTCTAGAGCTGGATGGCCAGTATTCTGGGGCCTGGGGACAGGACCAGGGGCTGGGTAAGATGGCTGAGAAGGGAGGTATCAGGGAGGACAGGTAGTGAGTCAGCTCAGACTTTCAACCCCAATTCAGTGGCAGATCAGGGAGGCTCCATTGTTAAGAGAACAATCCCCTGCTGCTGACTAGAAAGGTCTTTATGCTGGGCACTTAACCTCAACTCAGTTCTTCATCTGAGGAGTGGGGCTCAACCATTTCCATCTGGAAGGGCCATTCTGGGTGGCCAAAGAGCTGAAAACAGTCAGCTAAGGATGCCACCCCATCTCCGCGCACCCCACCTCGAGCCCTAAAGCAGCCCTCCAGCATCAGGATATGCCTAGCAGAGGAGCCAGAGGCCAGGAGAACTGGGCCCCACTCACAGGCAGCACAGCACAAATACCCAGACCCTGCCAGCTTTTCAGGCTAAGCCTGACTCTAAGAGTCACAGAGGGCACGTAGGGAGGCTGCAGGAAGCAAAATCCTGCAGCCCCCAAGGAACCAGCTCCTTGCAACCTGTAAAATGATAAAGCTTCCTTATAGAGACAGAGCCTGCAGGTCACAAGGCCTGGGGATGAGCTAGGACTTTGCATAAGTCGTACTCTCTTGGACAGATGAAGGATCCCTGAGTTCCGGGCAGCAGAGTGTCTGCAGGCAGGTGTGGCTAAAGCATGGGAGCACAGGCCATGTTCTATAAACCTTAAACACGTAAACTCCAGACCGGCGGTAGACATCGGCGGGGGACATGCGTGAAGGACTGTTCCCTGTCCCTTTTCCACCAACATTGGGGGCAGTTTGTCACCCAGGCCTCTAGGAGCAGCAAATGGGCTAAGTGGATAGGAAAGCTGAGCATGCCCAGAGAAGGCTACCCTGCAGAGAACACTGCAGAGAAAGGAAGAAAGAAGCGGCCACAGGCCTTGGTTCCAAAGCCAGCAGTATCCAGGACCTGAGATCTTTGGAGAGAAAAGCATCAAGAAGCATCAGGAAATGAGGAGATGACCAGCCTAACCTCTGTTCTACAGATGCAAATTAAGATCAAAAAGGAACAACAGGGACTGGGCCAAGGTCATGAAGGAAAGTGATAGCAAAGCCAGGATACACACTAAGGATGGTCCAGCAGAAACGGGTCCTCATGCAGCCCTCCTGCCAACCCCATAAATCACTTCCACTTTAACTGTCTTTTCCTGAGCACTGCACCTTGTATACTTCCCAGGGTTTGTCTGCATTGCTGTGGCCCTTAGAGAGACCAGAGATTTAGAGTGTGCGAATGGTCTGCCTGAGATCACACAGAAGACAGAAGACAGGGTTTCTCTGTGTGACAGCCCTGGCTGTCCTGGAACTCACTCTGTAGACCGGGCTGGTCTCGAACTCAAAGAGATCCCCTTGCTTCTGCCTCCCAAGCACTAGGCTTAAAGGCAGGTGCCATCACAGGCTGGAGAAGTAAGGAGTTTTGACCTGGTCCTCTGCCCGGTCTTTCTGACTCAAGAGTCACAGTCTCCAGCCATGCTGCCTAAAAAGCAGGGCTCTGGTTTTCTATCCTGCTTGGAAACAAACAGGAAGCGTAGGAAGCAAGAGCTGCAGTTTACTGCCAGCTTCTCTATCTCCTGTGTGATCTCAGACAGTCCACTCGCCCACTCTAAACCTCTGGCCCCTCTAAGACCCACAGCAATGCAGACAAACCCTGGGAAGGGAGAGGCAAGAGGCTACCAAAGAGGAATGGAGCCCTGCTGGGTCTAACCTAAAAGGCTCCCTGCTTAATTACTGCCTGCACTGCCATGTCAGGGAGGCAGAGATGACAGTGTGCCCTCTAGCCACGACTGCCACCAAAAGGCAGAACTACCAGCAAGTCTCTGCCTTTCTCATTTAGCCTCAGCAGAACTATGGGGCAGGCACTACTATTTCTGACCAGCAAGCCCAGAACTTAAGAATTTGCTCAAATAACACAGACAGAAAGTACCAAATTAGTACTAGATCCCAGAACTGCTTAATTGTAGAAGCCAAGCCTGGTAACTATTTCCTGTTGACGTTATGGTCTTCTGGAACAAGTACCAGGCTGAGGCTGGGACCCCTTCAGCTGAGCCAAGCATGGAAGCCCAAGGGTCCCAGGCAGGATGAGTGCTGCCTGCCTGCCTGCCTGCCTGCCTACTTGCTTGCCAGCCAGCCAATCCCATAAAAATAGGCGTGTGTGCACAGGAAGGGGATAAGGAAGCCCTTGTCAGCACTGGCTTCCGCCTGGTGCTGCACTAACTGTATGGATGCAGAAGCCCATTCTCTGCAAAGGAAGGGTAGGTACATTTGCCTCCCTGGGGCAGGGTCAACAAGATGCTTGTGGCATCCAGAACTGGAGAAGCAGCCACCAGAGGGCAGGACAGAGACTGTCTGGAATTTGGGGTGGGGGTGGGGGTTCTAATCAGCTCAGTCACCCGGTTTCCTCAAGAGAAGGAGATGCAAATGGCAATGATTGAAGGCTTGAGTCTCTCAACTATCCATTGATGTAGGCTCCATCACATTTCCATCACAGATAAAGGAAACTGAGGCTCACAGAGGCTCAAGATCACCTAGCTAGTGCCCCAGGCTGGATTCAAGCCCAAGAAGTGACCCCAGTGCTGGCTGATGCTCACCCACTGATATGTTTCTCAACAGTTCCTCATTTGCACCAACAAGAAAATGACCTGGGTGACAATTTTCTCAATGATCCAAAAGACAGTTATAACCTGGGCAGCTTCTGAGTGTCCACAGGAATGAGCGAGGCTTCAGCGTGAAAGGGAACACCAGTTCCTGAGCCCCAGTTACCACACTGTCCTATTTCGGGCGGACAAGTCACTAGCCTTGGCTCTGCTAACTTAGAACAGCGTTTCCCTCTGACTTCCCAGGACTCAAGGTCTTCTAGTTTCACTGCTTTCCTAAGTGAGTCAGTCACCCTCTCGGAATTCTGGGGTTCTTCTTTACATACTGAGGATATCTCTATCTACTCCACAGGATGAAGGGGGAGCACCTGAGATGAGCAGGCAGAATCCAAGAGGGAGGCAGGTGAGCTGAGGTTGACCGTGAGCTGAGGCTGGACCGTGAGCTGCTGGTGTCTACTGCCCACACTGCAGGACTATTTCTCACCACCATTCAGTGCCCCAGGACGTGCGTCCCTTCAAGACCTCACCCTGAAAGCAGATAGCAGGGCTCTCCCCTGCCCCCGCCCTGGGCCAACAGGGCACTCCCAGACAGGCTCAGCCTGGCTCCTTGATTATCGTCAGCAAAGTCTTTTATAATGAGCTGTGGCCACAAGAGAGGACAGGAGCCAGGATACAAAAAGCCATTACTGAGCTACGTACCTGGTACTGAATGTGGTGGCTAAACAGAGTCAGGCCCACCTGGGCTGGTACTGTGTAAACCTTATCATGCCAAATGCCTCCTGGGAGAGGGCTGGGCGAGTGAGGCAAAGGCCCCAGCGATGCCAGTCAGGTCTGTCCCCAGGTGATCTCAGCCTTGGCTATCCTCTCATACAGACCTAGAGGTGCCTGCTTCTCTGTCCTCTCAGAGCTAAGACGTAAAGGCTGTGGTGATCAGTCCCTAAGCAGAGAGAGAACACTCAAACCCAGGCCTATGGGGTCTGCCTAAGGGGAAGGGAACAGAAGCCGCAGCTGGACTTCTTTAGTTTGGAGGACAAGGGAAGGCCCAGGTTGTTACAGCTGGGACAGCAAGGATGCCATGGTTGACTGGGATAATATCTCCTCTCATCCAAATCCCCGCACCCCTGTTCTGCCTTCTTAAGACCACAGGCTGACGAGCACATCTCATTGCTTAGAAGTTCCAGATACCACAGCACCTAAACCAGGGACCAGGGGGCAACTGAAGCCCTGGACATTTCCTAAAGCGTCTTTCCTCTCTAGCAAGGCCCTCTACACACAGGAAATGAGCGGATCAGAGCAAAGCTCAGGCCCATACAGCAGACCCTCTTAGGGAGTTCTCTTTGCCGAAAGTAGGCACGTAGGCTCCCAGGCATCAGAAATCATTGGCTGGTTCTGGCCCCATCACTTGCTGCCTTTATGGACTGGGGCTTTGGTTTTCTCCGGCGTTACGTGATGGGGCTGATTAACTTTCTGAACATCTCTTCTAGTTCTGTTTCTATAGAGTAAGTAGTGTGAACACACTTTCTGTTTTGCTCTGCTTACCTCATATACATCAGCACATTTAGACCTGATGGCATTTCTCTGAGTTGGGCACAGGGTCTAACTGTAACAGTGAGAAAAATCAAGCTCAGGGCATTCAAGCCTGAAGCCAGACAGGGAACAACAGCCAAACCTTGGGTTCCATGGAGAGAGAAGATGCCAGCCCTTAGATGAGGCAGAAGGCCTGTTGTGGGCTAAGGCTCACCTGAGACCCTCCAAGCCATTCCCT
Source organism: Myodes glareolus (assembly GCF_982192425.1). Lineage (NCBI taxonomy): Eukaryota > Metazoa > Chordata > Mammalia > Rodentia > Cricetidae > Myodes > Myodes glareolus. The sequence goes on from NC_142028.1 coordinate 61,304,913, forward strand.
CGGTGTGTGTATGAAGAGCTGGAAAGGGGAGCAGAAGGAAGGAGATGCTAAGGGAGGGAAAGAGGGTGCTGAAGTGTGTGTCACACGAAAACAGAAATGAAGGGAATCGGAGAGAGGAGGTGGGGCAGTGAGTGAGGGGACAAACCAGAAAATGGTGCGGCACATACATGAAACTGACACAAGGAAACCCGTGTCTTTGCTAATTTAATTAAGTTACTTAGTTAGAAAATTATAAAACAAGGGGCTGAAGAGGTGGCTCAGTAGTTAAGAGCACTTGCTGTTCATGCAGAGGACCTGGATTTGGTTCCCGGTACCCACAGGGTGGCTCGTAACTGTCTATAACTTCAGTTCCAGTGGCTTTAGAGTCCTCTTCAGGCTTTGGGGGGCATCAGGCACACTCATGGTACACAGACATATACATACAGCCAAAATACTCATGCACACAAAATAAATTTTAAATTAAAAATTTTTAATTATAAAATATAGATATGAGTCGGGTGGTGTTGGTACACGCCTTTAATTCCAGTACTCAGGAGGCAGGGGCAGGCAGATCTCTCTGAGTTCAAAGCCATCCTCATTTATGAAATAAATCCTCTCTTGAAAAACTAAAATAGGCTGGAGAAGAGCACTGCTGCTCTTCCAGAGGTCTGAGTTCAATTCCCAGCAACCACATGGTGGCTCACAACCATAATGAGATCTGGTGCCCTCTCCTGGTGTGTAAGCAGAACACCGTATACATAATACATAAATCTTAAAAAAAAAAAAAAAAAGAAAGAAATTTCTATGCTAGGCACTGGTGGTATACGCCTTTAATCCCAGCACTCAGGAGGCAGAAAGAGGCGGATCTCTGTGAGTTTGAGGCCAGCCTGGTCTACAGAGCAAGTTCCAGGATAGGCTCCATAACTACTGAAAAACTCAGTCTCGAAAAAAAAGAAAGAAAAGAAAAAGTAAAATAAATAATAAAATATGGATATGTAAACTAAAAGGTTGATTTCATAAACTCAAGGGTAGACTAATGATTACCAGAGCCTACAGGTAAGAGGGGCTGACTGTGCACGAGGGTACATGGGACAGGAGGAATGACTCCCAGTGTCCTAGGGCACAAGCGGATAACTGCAGTTGGTAACACATTTTCTGAAGTGCTGGGGATTGTGGGCCTTGCATATGAGGCATACAACCACTGAGACACATCCCCAAGACTGTTGACAACTAATCAGATATTTCAAAATAGAGGATCTGAGTATTCCCAGTGCAAAGAATGGATTACCATTCAAGGTAATATGCCAACTACTCTGATCTGATTGGTATATATTGCATACGTATATTATGATGTCACACTGTTCTCATTCATTGGTCATGTGACCCATACCTTCAATTATAACACTTCAGAGGTAGAGGAAGATGGATCCCCATGAGTTCAAGAGCAGCCTGGTCTACATAGTGAGTACAGCCAAGACTCCACAGGAAGACCCTGTCTCAAACAAGCAAACAAACAAACAAAAAGAATATAAACAGCGAGCCGGGCGGTGGTGGCACAGGTACCTTTAATCCCAGGACTCAGAGGCAAAGGCAGGCATATCTATGAGTTCGAGGCCAGCCTGGTCTACAAAGCGAGTTCCAGAACAGGCTCCAAAGCTAGAGAAACCCTGTGTCAAAAAAGAATATAAGCAGCAACAGTAAGCTTGTTTTTAAGGCCAACTTTTTTCATTAAGTAGTTTATACCACTATAGAAAGAAATCCCAGTAGGACATACTGGTGTTTAATTTTTGGGGGGGAAAAATGAAAACCCACAACACCCACCCAGAAGGCAATTTTTCTGAGTCATAATTCAATATTAAACACTTTACTATAATAGATTATCTCATTTAATTCCCACAAAAACCCCATGGAGTATAGAAGAATACTCAAAGCAGCTTTCTTCATATTTGTCAGAAAATGGAAGCAACTCAACGCTTATCAACAGGAGAATAAGTCAGCTGCAGTGTGGCCGTACCTACAGACAGCGAGAGAACGAACAAACCTCTGGCGGGTGTGACAACAAAGAGCAGTTTCACAGATATGCCCAGCAGATATCACACACCACAGTCCATATTATTATTATTATTATTATTATTATTTTGGTTTTTCCATGCAGGGTTTCTCTGTGTAGTCCTGACTGTCCTGGAACTCGCTTTGTAGACCAGGCTGACCTCAAGTTCACAGAGATCCACCTGCCTCTGCCCCCCAAGTGCTGGGATTAAAGGTGTGCGCCACCACCACCCAGATATACAATTCTTCTTATCTGAAGAAAGGTGAAACATTGGGGTGTGGTGGTGCACGCCTGTAGTCACTGCACGTAGGAGGAAGAGGCAGGAGATCAGGAGTTCAAGATCATCCTCAGCTACACAGCTACCTAAAGGCCAGCCTGGGCTACATGAGACCATCTCAAAAACAAACAAATAAACTATGTAAAACTAATCATGATGATAGATGTGTCAGAACAGCAGCTACTCAAGGAGAGTAGAGGGCACTGACCAGAGCACAAGGGAATCCGGAGTGCACAACAACGTCCAGTATCTTCATCTGAGTAGTTTATGTTGATGCACACAATGTTGATGCACACATTGTAAATAGCACATTTAAAGATTATGTATGTAAAACACATATAAAGATCGTGTATATCTGTTACAGTATATAGGCATGTAACTCCACAGTTAAATGCTTGGGGAGGGTGTTAAAAAGACCTTCCTTCAGTCAGGTCATCTCCTGCACTCACAGAGCGGGCACACAGTAGAGGTGATACTTAAATTATGTCTACTGACTCAAGACCTTAGGCTATCAGGATACACTGACCCCTGAGACTGTCTGGAAGATGCCTTGAATTCCCTCCCCACCTGCAGAACCATCCCAGCATCTCCATGGGCAGCTTATTCCCAGTTCTAATGTGGTACACTTGCTCCTACTGCCAAACACCAGCACCATGGTTCAGCCACTAAGTGGATCCAGACTCACAAGAAGCCTCAGCACACTGACAGATGCTGTTTTGCCAGAGGGGCCAAATAGGGGCAAAAGTCAGGTCCGCACTAAAGCTTTAGACTGCTGGGAGCTAGGACAGGATAAAAGACAGCTTATGCCAGGACAGTATGCCCAGTTACATCCTGCATTCATAACAGACCCTGGTCCGCAATAATGTGAAGGGCCAGGCCACACAAGACAGCAGCACAGCTGGCCCATCAGTCTCGCCTCCGGCTTACATCGCCTACTTCCATTAGGACTTCAGTCCCGTTAACCCAAAAAGGTGAGACCCTGCCAGTCACCTGTTCCTCTCCTGGAACTACAAGAGTTGTGGAGGCCTCAGCCATCTAGACCTGCCTCCATCCCAGTCCAGCCCAGGCTTCCCTGGCTCTCCCTCTCCCCATCTTAGAAGGGAGCCACCGCCTGCTGCTCGGAGGCAGCTATTTCCTCTCCAACCTTCCCACAACTCCTACACAATCCCTGTCCCAAACCATTTCCTACCGCTTCCCATCTGATCAATTTCTTAGGGAGCTAATTATCCATGGAGGGAGGAAGCAGACTCTCTCAGAGCCAAGAACACTGAGAGGAAACTTGGTCTCCATTCTCTACTTCCCTTGTCCCTAGCACTGAGCCCCATGCTCAGCCCTCCCCTTAGACACCCACAGTTCCCATCCACAGCGATCTCAATCTTCCACTCTGAACCCACTCTGAATTAGTTCTAACCCAAGTCAGAACTCTAAGTGGTGGCATCACAGAGACCCATTTGCCACCAGGACCCATTATGCTGTGCCCCAGTATTGCTATAACCACGTTGTATGTTAGCTGCCATTGCTGAATCTCCCACCAGGTCAACACCTATGGTGGGAGCGCTTCCCACACATCTCTGCACAAGCACAGCAGGTGCTCAGGGGCAAGCTGAAAAGCTGGAGTTCCAGAGGAAGCCCCCCCCTCTATAGAAGAAAGAGGGTGAGGTGGGAGGGCTGCAGAGATGGCTCAGCGGTTAAGAGCACTGGCTGCTCTTCCTGAGGTCCTGAGTTCAATTCCTAGCAATCACATGATGGCTCACAACCATCTGTATTAGGATCTGATGCCCTCTTCGGCCTGCAGGTGCACATGCAGAGCACCTATACATAAAATATAAATATATTTTAAAAATTAAAAAAAAGAAAGAAACACAAATGGAGGTAAGAAGATCATTTATGTTACTGCAGAAAGGCCCATCAGATAGGGGCCCAAAGAGTTGAGCCCAACCCCAGCTTTGCTACCATCCGCTGCTGCCCTTGGGCAAGTCACTTCCGCTCTGGCCTTCTGCTTCCTCCTCTGTGAGATGAGACTAGGCCAGGATCTGCCCACAGCTTCCAAGAGTCCTTACTAGGCGCTCCTAGCGAGCTCATTCCACCTCCCCACCTCTGCACGTGAGATCCACATGGCTGAAGGGACAGGAGCACTGGCTGCTTCCAGCCCCCAAATTTCTCTTCTGCTGTACTCGCAGGACTCTGGGCTTAGTCTGGGATCTCTCAGAGCTTTGAAATCTGATTCAGATTCTAACAGTCCTTACGTGGTTGGCCAACAGCCCAGGCTATGACTACAGAGCTGTACTGCCGGGAGGAGGGACCTCCAGGTCCTAGAGCTCTGTCTGAGCTGCCATGCCCTCTCATAGGACATGTCTGCTGATGGCCCTGAACCTAAAGAGGCCTCAAAGATCCTGGCGTCACACTCAGCCCCTCTGGCACCCTCATTGAGTCCTTTATGACTGACTGCTCTGGCTCGCGGGCCCCTAGGCTGGCACTCCAACACCACCAATGATCTGGCAAGTGGTGCTTTGTTAGGAAGCTTTGCTCTCCTGTCTGTCCCAGGCGGAGGAATGGATGCACAGAGATCTGCTTTGCACAGCTCACTCTGTACTGGCCCAAGTCTCAAACAGCTCCCTAACATTGACTCCCACCCTGCTCCAGATGGGACCACACAACTCCTAGCATTGATTCTTAAAGCCAACCCAAGGCCATGCAAGGTCTGGCCCGTGCCTACTCCATTCTCACACCACACTTTCTTCCTTGCCCGACTACGGTTTCCTTAAACACATCCTCTTCAGGACCCTGGTCTTTGAAAAGTGGGTGGCCACTCTCCTGTCATGCAGTCACTTCCTCAGAGAGCCTTCCTGACCTATGTTTATTTTCTTTAGATATATATTCCTGCCTGACATTATTGGATCTACCATTTGATACTCGCACTTGTGTTATGAGCCCTTGACACCAAGCACTCTTCTGCCCCGGTCCTGGCTGCGTCAGCAGCATCCAGAACAGACTGGCCCTGGGAAGACCGAGCTGGTAGGTTAGGGCATGTACTGACATTAGCCCAGGTGGTAATAGAAAGGCCACTCTGAAGATATCTGTGACTTGAGGCAGTCTACAGGCAGTGTTCCAAGTTAGGGGACAAGCAAACACCAGAGTGTCACAGAGAAAACGGGCTGACAAGGGAGCAGGGCATGACACTGAGAAGGTATAGACGACATCTCTTGGATTTTGTCTCAAGTTCAAGAAAATCAGAAATGTCTTCAGCAGGGAACAACCGTATTCTGGTTTATGTTTCTACAAGCTTCCTCTAGCTGCTCTGTGGTCCCTTCATTACAAACAGGCCTGGAGGCCAGAGTCAGCTTAAGATGCTAAGGCACTGTCAGAGAGAACGGGTATGGAAACAGAGAAGGAGCAACCTCTAACCTAGGCTACAGCCCCCTCTGGCTCGAATCCCAGATACTCAGAAGCCAAGTCCACCCTAACCTACCTAACGTCACTTCTCAGCACGCCAACGCATATGGTTTCAGCTAGACGGGTGTCCCCTGGGTGGCTGCTCACTCCAGCTGCTCAGTCTTGGACATGTCCCAGACTTCTCCTGACTCGATACCTCTTTGTTTCTGGGATTTGAGAAGCTGCCTACACTGAGGCTCGCTGGGCTTCCTGGCCACATCTCTTCCCTCTCTAGAGGCTTTCTATGCTTTGAACAGCGGCACAGAAAATCCCCAAGTGCTAAATTATCCTGTGTCCTTGTCTGTTATAAGCTGGATAAAGTCAATATACTATGACTCGCTCTGCTCAGGGTTATCATGAAAATGGGCAGCTAGGCACTAAGAGGAGTCCTTAGCACAAGACCAGGCACTGGCAAGACTCAGTCAAACAGCTCCATCCTCCTGGTCTAAGGGTGACATACATCACAGCCTCTCCCCAACCCCAATCACGGCCGAGTACTTCTGCTTTCTCTACATGGTTAAGGGAGGTGAGGCTGGGGGAAGGGCTGAAATTGCCCCAACGGGTATCCAAGCAAGTAATCTGGATGTGGTGGCTCACTCTCATAAAAACAACATTCGGTAAGGTAAGGCAGGAGGACTGTCATGAGTTTGAGGACAAACAGGGCTATAATATGAGACTGTGTTTCAGTATCAGTATTTTTAGAAGCAAATGGCAGTCATCATCGCCTTTGGCTCTGCATCAACTCACTACCTTGCTTTCCTCCCATCCTCCCTCCGGGTGATAAGCAAACTAACACTTCACCTGCAGGGCCAGCTCAATGCTCTGAAAAATGAGTCATCCCCTACACACACACACACACACACACACACACACACATGCACACACACATGCACACGCACGCACGCAGAATACACCAGGCCTCTGCGGGCCCCTGCTGTGTTATTTCGCAGCACATCCCAAATGGCTGTTTACATGCCAGCTTCTCCCCTGAGAGATTATTCTTACTCAACTTTCCATCCTCAGCAGAAATCAACACTTGTCGGCTCCCCACATCTAACTCAAAACCAACTCATACAACTCAGTTCATTCCCTCATTTGTACCTCTGCCCTGAGTACTGATGACATTTAGTCTACTCCAAGGTCATCAGATCATACACCTAACAGCATCTTCCTCTTTTAATGCAACAGGACCAGTGGCAGCTCCTAACACCTACAGTATGTTCAGAGCTTTACAGACGCTCCCTTATTTGACCAAAGAAACTGAGGTTTAGGCATGGCAATTAAACTGGAAAGGGGCAAGACTTTCTGCCCACAGCATTGGCACGACTCACCTCACACTTGCAGCTGGAGCTGTTAGAAACCATTATCTCCTGGGCTAAGGATATGACTCAGTTGACAGAGTGCTTGCCTGGCAAAATATAAGGCCCCGGGTTCGAACTCTGGCACCATAAAATAAAAAGCAGGTGTGGTGGGGGGCACCTAAAATCTTAGCACCTAGGAGGTAGAAGTAGAAAGGGAAGGAAACTTGAAATCATCTTTGGTTACAGAGTGTTTGAGGCTGTCTTGTAATTCACTATGAATCCTAGTCTGGCCTTGAATTTACAGGAAAAAGAAAGGAAGGAAGGTAGGATGGAAGGAAAGAAGGGAGGGAGAGAGAAAGGGAAGGAGGGAGGGAGGAAGGGGGAAAGAAGCTGGGTGGTGGTGGCACACACTTTTAACCCCAGCACTAATGAGGCAGAGGCAGGAGGATCTCTGAGTTTGAGTCCAGCCTGGTCTACAGAATGAGTTCCAGGACAGCCCGGGTCGTGCAGAGAAACTGTCTCGAAAAACCAAACGAAAGAAAGAAGAGGGGGATGTGCACAGAAGAGATTACTCAAGCATTTGCTGAGTAATCCCAAAGCCCTGACTCTGAACCCCCAGCACCCCTGTAAAAAGCCAGGCAAGATAGCACATGTTCGTAATACCAGCATTGGAAGGACCTCACCTCAAAAAATAAGATGCAGAGCAAATGGCTCTGTCCTCTCTCTCTCTCTCACACACACACACATACACACACACACATACCACACACACACGAGAACCATGACCTGAGCTGGGTTTGATGGTCCACACCTATAATCCCAGAACTTGGGAGGATAACAAGTTCCAGCCTGTCCGGGGAAGCACGGTGAGCTCTAGACTAGCAGGGAATGCAGAGCAAAATCCAGGCTGAGAAAAATAAAACACACAACAAAAATAACTGCTCTGCAAAACTGAGTGTTTTTATAGCTACACATTCATTTGCCAGCTGAAATCATGCCTTCCTCATTAGATGTTTCAGGGAACAAGTCCTGTTGCTTCAGCTGGGCAGTTAAGGCAGCAGCATATTCCTCAAAAGACTTCCTGGTAGAGCTCATGCTTAGCCCCCAACACACACGCGCGCACACACACACACGCACACACAAGGTTCCCTGCCCTGACACTGAAAGGCTCAGTGTCCTCTACCCACTGCCACATTGCATGTGCTCAGCACACCACTGGACACACAGCAGGACACCAAGACTGAGATCCTAGGTCACTACTCACTCTGTACAGCCCACCACACACAAGCTCTCCCCCAGTACCTCCTGTTAGCCCTGGAAGTTAAACGCACACCACATTACAACCAGCCCAAGACTCAGTGAGGGTGACTTACTCCTTCAATGTCATGGCTGAGATTTGAAGTTGGGTGGAAAAGCCTGTGCCCCTAGTCACCATGACTATATCCACAGAGAACTGCTTGGGACAGTTTTCAGCACCCTAAGGGTTCCGTCGCAAATAGAACTTCCAGTGATGCCCAGTGAGGTTGAGATTGACAAGTGTCTCATACACATCCTTGCTACCCTCCAGGGCCTAGCTCACCAAGTGTCTTGACCCTGTCAGTCAGGAGGTCTATCTTCTCTCCCTGTCCCAAATGCCCAGTGAATTCCTTGTGCACCTCAAGTCCCACCCACTTGCCCCATCTCCTCTCTGCACTCCTCAAGAGTCTGACAAGAGAAGCACTTTTGCATCTCTGTACAGCCAGGTAGGACAGGCTCAGGAAGGGTTGGGTGGGGGATGCCTCTTCCTTTCCCCTCCCCCCATGTAGCTGTAAACTCAGTCTTGGACTTGCTTGGGTATATAACTGGTTCTGCCCCATGCTGGCATTCTGCCTACCTAGTACAACATATGGATTCTTATGGGCCTGTCCCAGAACCCAGGAGACAGGACCTTGTTTGAAGGTAAAAATGTTATAAAAAGCAAAACACTTAACCAGACCTGGTGGCCTACACCTTTAATCTCAGCACTTGGGAGGCAGAGGTAGGTGGATCTCTGAGTTTGAGGCCAGTCTGGTCTACAAAGTGAGTTTCAGGACATCCAGGGATACACAAAAAAACCCTGACTTGAAAAACAAAAAACAGAGCACTTTAGCTTAGCACTGGCTTGTGATTTACTACACAATCTAAAAGATTCATTGACACGGGACTGTGTGGCCAATACCCAACAGTTTCCTGACCCCTGAAGAGGAACTACCCCAGCAGGACACCACTCTTCCTTAGGCTTAACCGATTCATCAATGCTTGCTACATCCAGGCATAGACCACAGCCCCTCCTCTGGACCCACTGACTAGAGGGACCTGTGTTAGTTAAAAGAGCAGGAAAGAACCCTATCTCTGCCATTAAGTCACATGTGACCCAAGGCCAACCATCCCTGGCCTCAACTGGACAATGAGGGGTCTCTAGCAAAATGTCTCTTTTCCCTTTGGGGCTGGGAGCCACAGACTATGAAAAGATTCTTTGTATCTTCCAGAAGCAAGATGAGAAGAGAGAACAGGAGTCCTGGTCTAGAAAACAGCAGAGACCAGCCAGGGCTTTCCAGCACGTGACCTTAAACACTACCCACCTTCTGAGGCTATCCCTCCAGTCTGTCTCCTTGGCGGCTGCTTCTTTACAGTGTCTAAGAGGTGTGTTTGGGCCCCAAGCATTTTAGGAAAAAGAGTGAGAAGACTGAGTCACACCTAAGGTGTGAGTTGGCTTTACCATGGCAACCCGGCCGCCCCAAAGGCCCAGTGCAAGGGGAGCCTGTTGAATCACTTAGCTTCCCAGTGCCAAAAAGCTTTCTCTACTCAAGCAGTCATGTGCCCTTCTCTTCCTTCAGGGTACAGTCCACCCCTAATATGGCACATCCTTCTTGCATTGATGAGGTCCTACAGCTTCCAGCTTCCAGTTCCACCCATCTGAGGATCAGGTACCACAGTGCCCAAGGAACCCTCCCAGAGAATCCGTCCTTCACCCTTTTAATTCCCCATAGCACAGACTTAAGCACTCAGCCTTCAGAGTCTGCGGCCACTACTGGCCTTCTTCCCGTGACAGTACAGTATAAAACAGCAGATGTGGTGCACTCCTTTAATCCTGCCACTCTGGAGGCAGAGACAGGCAGATTTCTGTGAGTTTGGGGCTAGTCTGGTCTTCAGAGGTCCCAGGACAGGTTATTCTGTCCATTCTTCCTTCCATCTAGGCTAGACTCCCTTTGCCACAATCTCTCCTAAAGAATGTTCCTTTCGAGTTCGAGACCAGCTTGGTATAAAAAGCTACAGAGAAACCCTGTCTCAAAAAACCAAAAAAAAAAAAAAAAAAAAAAAAAAAAGGAATGTTCTTTCTCCCGGAGAACAAGGCTTCTTAAACTATTCCCATTGAGACTGACCTAGGCCTTTACATATGTGTGACAGTTGTACAGCTTGGTCCATCTGTGGGACTCTAGCAGTGGGATCAGGGAACCTATTTGCCCAGCCTCGGTACAAAGGGAGGACTTCAGTCCTACCTCAACTTGATGTGCCATGCTTTGTTGACCCCAATGGGAGGTCTGCCCCTTTCTGAACAGAAACAGAGCAGAGGTGGATGGGGGAAGGGGACAGAGAGGAGGAAGGAGGAGAGGGGAGGGCAGATGTAGAGGAGGGTGAGGAAAACTGAAAATTTTTAATTAATAAAAAGAAAGAAAAACTTTCCCATTGTAACTCCTTTGCCGAAGAAATTTTTGTGAGGCTAGGAATATAAATATATAAAACCTACACAAAACAAAACATTTACTGATAGTAAATTATCAGGAAATTTATTTTAAGAGGGCGGGAGAGATGGCTCAGCAGTTTAAGAGCATTGGCTGATCTTCCAGAGGACCTGGGTTCAATTCTCGGCAGCCAACATGACAGCTGTGACTCCAGAGTCAGAGGACCAAAGCCGGCTCCTGGCCTTCATGGGCACCAGGCGCACAGGGGTACAATAAAGAGCAGGCAAAATACTCATACACACAGAATAAAAATAAGTTTACTTTAAGACACTTGTTTAGTATTACACATGTAATTCTACAATTTAATAAAGATAAAACAAATTTACATACTAATGAGATGGCTGATGCTTTTTATTTGGATATAAAGAATTCAATTCTGAGTCAGGCGGTGGTGGCAAACACCTTTAATTCCAGGTAGAGGCAGGCGGCTCTCTATGAGTATGAGGTCAGCCTGGTCTACAAGAGTTAGTTTCAGGACAGGCTCCAAAGTTGCAGAAAATCCCTTCTCGAAAAAATAAAATTTAAAAAATTTAAAAAAATAAAAAAGAACTCAATTCTGACTGAATATTTGATACTGTGGAACACAGAGCATCATCAATGTTTTTCTGAGTTGCTCAGTACTTTAATTTTGTAATCATCAATGCTGAGAATGCTGCTATGCACAAATACACAGCACCACCAGCTGTGGTGGCACATGCCAGTGGGAAGGATATGCTCAAGAGTCAGAGGCAAGAAGTTCATGAGTTCAAGTCCAGCTTGGGCTATCCCTTGGGGTGAGTGAGATGGCTCAGTGGGTAGAAGCACCCACACGACGGAAGAAGGCAGATTCCTGTGGGTTATCTTTTGACCTCTGTGCATGCAACCGTAGACATGAACCCACACACAGAAGGACAAATGTGATTTTTAAATTGTTCTTTTAAATAAACAAGTTTATGTATGGTTAAAAAAAATGGTAGAATGACCTGACATTTAGGAACATTTCAGAAATTGTTGGAAATTCTGTCCTAATCCTTGGTCAAAATTCACTAGACCATCTCCTTTTTTTTAATGAAATTCAAATCAACAACTCAAACAGCAATTTCAAAATCAAATAGTTTACCACAATACAATCCAAAGATGTACTAATTTGCTACTTTACATGCTGAAGGATGATGTAGGGAAATATCAAATCTTTTTCTATAATTGATTAAGCCATCATGTTTATACGAGAACAGTTTTTATGCATAGTATAAACACTGCAATTAGCTGAGTATGGTGACGTCTATAATCTCCACACTAGGGAGGCTGAGGCAGGAGGATTGCTATCAGTTCAAAGCTAGCCTGGACTAAGGTGTAAGTGTCAGGTCAGCCAGGGATATACAATCAGACTCAAATAAACAAATAAGTGAATTAATAAATAAATAACAGGAGATGGGGCTAGAGAGCTAGCTCAGCAGTTTACAGCACTGCTGTTTTTCAGAGGACCATAGTTCAGCTCTCCTCACAACTGCCTGTAACTCCAGGTCCAAGGAATGAGCTGACCCCTTTTCTGACCTCTGCAGTCACCTACATATATGTGACATACACTCACACACAGAGACACACATAATGACAAGATAAAAATAAAATGTTCCACTGGGCAATGGTGGTGCATCCCAGAACTCGGGAGGCAGAGGCAGGCAGATCTCTGAGTTCGAGGCCACCCTAGTCTACAGAGCAAGTTCCAGGACAGCCAGGGATACACAGTGAAACACTGTCTCAAAAAACCAAATTAAATAAAATAAATGAATAAATGATAAAATTTTCCTTTAAAAAAGAGTGAGGACGATGGGCTGCAGCTCAGCAGGTAAAGTACTTGCCTGGCTTGAGCAAGAAAGGTCCCAGAAGCTTTCATATGTGAACACTTGGTCCTCAGTTGGTGCTATATTTGGGACGGTTTTGGAAACTTTAGAATACAGAGCCTTGCTGGAAGAATATGTTATTTGGGGCAGGAGAGTTCATAGCCTGGCTGGGGGGTGGCGGTGGCGGTGGCGCACACCTTTAATTCCAGCACTGGGGGACAAAGGCAGGCGGATCTCTGAGTTCCTGTGGTCTACAGAGTGAGTTCCAGGACTGCTAGAGCTACACTGAGAAATCCTGTCTGAAAGCAAAACAAGCGTTCATAGCCTCACCACACTGCCAGTTTGCTCTCTCTGCTTCCTATGCGTGGTTTTACTTGTGATCTTTCAGTTTCCTGTCCAAGCCACTTGCCTGCTGCCATGCTTCCCCTACCTGGGTTCTTTCCTCTGGAGGCAGAAGCCAAAATAAACTCTTCCTTGTATAAGTAATTTTAAAATATTTACTTATTTGTGTTTGGGTTTTTTGTTTTTGGTTTTGTTGTTACTGTTTCTCCAGATAGGGTTTCTCAGTGTAGCTTTTTTGGAGCCTGTCCTGGAACTTGCTCTGTAGACCAGGCTGGCCTCAAACTCAGAGATCTGTCTGCCTCTGCCTCCTGAGTGCTGGATTAAAGGTGTACGCACTACTGCGTGGGTTTATTTGTGTATTTTTGTGTGTATGAAGAAGGTATTAGATCACATAGGATACGGTGAGCTACCATGTGGGTGCTAGGAAGTGAACACCGGACTCCTCTATAAGTCATTTTGATCATGATGTTTTATCACAGCAGTAGAAAAGTAAATGTTGCTTTAACCCCTTCACTTAAGGGAGGTAGAAACAGGAAGATCAGAAGTTCAAGCTCATCCTCAGTTACACAGTGAGTAAATTTGCAAATAGTCTGGGATATGCTAGGACCCTGTCTCAAAAAACAAGAAGCCCACCACCGCTACGACTCCTGACAACAGCTCGGGGTGGAAGCCAAGATGCTCCAAGCAGTGTCTGATGACTTCTGTGGCCTGACTGACACGTCCTGCAGAATGGAGCATGTTGTACACATAGAACTAAAGCAGGGCCTTTTGTGAGGATGCACAATGCAGCCCAGGGGAACATGGAGAAACACCCTGGGCTGATTACACTTCGATATTGAATTAATTATTGGTGCTATGTTTGGAGACCCACTGTTATCAGATTTATCAAGCTTCGTGACCATGTTCAGCTGCACAGCACCACAGTTGGAGAGATGTGCCCTGATCACCTCTCCAGACCATCTCCTTCCAGAAGCTTCCTTCTCTCAACTCCTCTCAGGTTCCAGCATCAGCCAGCGCCATACAATTCCACGCCTGTGCTTCACCCCTTATATACTGTTCTACTTCTCCTATGGACCCAAGTCTTTAATCTTAGAATTGAAGATGACCATGAACCTATACCTGGATTCTGTGCTTTGAGGTCTGAGATCCTATGAGAACCCCGACGCACCCACAAAAAGGATGAACCTTGTAGACTTTTCCTACCAAGTGTTTCAGTCTGCCTAGGCCTCAACCAAGCAGAGGCTCCCTTCCAATTAGAAAGCCCCAGCGGAGCTTTTACAGTGAAGTGAAAGTCAAAGAAAACAAAATGACTTCTGTAGAAAAGAGGCAGAGTTAGAAGTCGGGGTCCAGTCCCAGACCACAGCCTAGAGCCGCCGAGTAGCTGCATGAAAACTACATCTGCCCGAGATGCACACACGATCACACACGCATGGGGGAGTTTCCCCGGAAGATGTACAACAGAGCTAACAGCAGCAACATCTGGAGGAAATGAACGAGTGGTCAGAGAGCTAAGCAGGGGACATTCGCTTTTTACTTTAATCCCGTCCTGGACTGTTGTTGGATTTTACTATATTGTTCTTATTTTATTTGTATAAGAATAAATCTGCCACAAAAGCAAGATTCTGGCCCCAGTACACACCCAATCCACATAAAAACAAAAAAAAGCCATAACTAAGCCTGTCCAGGTATGACCATAAATTAACAAGATGTCTTCTTATGTGGTTTATGGCCACTGGTCTCATTAATTCAGTCATGGAGCAATTTATGGCTTGAGGAATCTTCTCAAGAAAAACCTAATTCAATCAGAGTTCTCAGCAGCTCCCTGTGGAGGTTCTGGGGCTCACTTTTACTCACACACAGAGAGGGTGGACCTCCCAAGACACCCCTCCCAGTTCAGGCAGATACCTTTGCATGCCAGCATCACAGCCATGCAGGAGGCCGTGACAACAAGACCACTTAGACGCCAACCGGCACCTAAAGCATCATCCATGAGCGTCACTTTCAGTTAAACACCTGCCTACCATTCAGCAGCCAAAGAGCCTCTGGACTCCCTTTCTCCCTCTCTCTGAGCAACCTGGTTTCTAGTGTAGACAATCCCTGTATGGACCCTGTCTCCACAGGGAAGTCAGTCATGTGCTCCTTCGTTCATTCACCCCAGTATTTGTGGAGGGAGCCCTGTCTGTGGGCCAGAAACAACCAAGAAAGTGAATGCACAAAGGTTCACAGCACATTTAAAATCTGTCAAGTGGGTTTTCTGACTTTTGCTAACACCATAACAAAGGAAGGAAGGAAAGAGAGAGAGAGAGAGAGAGAGAGAGAGAGAGAGAGAGAGAGAGAGAAAGAAAGAGATATCAAGGCAGGGGAGCTAGCACACAGGTCCCGTCTTCAAGGGACTTCCATGCTCGCCCTCATGGGGATCAGATTCTAAGCACAGCAGTTGCTCCACTTCTGTTCCCTTCCGCTCAGGTTCTACCTCATCTTTTGGAAAGCCTCCTCTACCACCGCAGCCCTCAGGGACTGCCTACTCCTCTCAACTTGCCCTCTGCCAGGAGTCTACCCAGCCCTCAGACACAACCACTCCTTGTCCCGTCTTGTCTCATCTCGTCCAGTCCTGAACAGACTGGAAGCACCTACCGAGCCCCGGAGGACCCTGAGCTAAAAGCCGGCAGGCAGACCACCACTGGTGTGCCTCTTCTTGCCTCTCTTCTTCAGACTGGCCAGCTCAAGACAGCCTTCTCAAGCCTTACCCGGCATGCGGTAAGGGCTATGCATGCGAGTGGTGTTAGGTATTAATTGTTTTGGTTAACTTCTGAACTCTGTCTCACAGAAAACTCTGATGTCAGCCCTCCTCCTTCAGTGAGCTCGTCTCAGACAGACTCCTCTCATTATACACAAGCCACTTTGGTTTGAGAGGTAAGTTGCCCCCACAGGCCTGGGAAGGAGCAGAACACCTCACCCTATTTCTGGGAAGTTCTGGGATAATCCATAATCTGGGGATTCCTGATTTCTGGCAAGCAGTATTGGAATTCAGGGCTTGGTCTGGCCCAATAAACACCAAAACCGGTCCTACGTGTTGGATGAGCTTTAGGGGGAAGGAAATGAAATCAGCATGATTCCAGAGAACAGGGGCAGCCCACTGATCCAGGCTAACCCAAAACTTAGTTCAGTTAAAATTAGATTAGCCCATAAGATTAAAAATACCCACATATAATCACGGGCTGCCTAAAGTATCAGTTGGTGTTTATTGGCATCTAAAGAGACGGTTTGGCCCCGTGCGGTGTGTGCAGACAACCTTGGGGAGACTCGTCTGACTCAGACATTTGCAGAGGGAGCAAGAGCTGCAGGAGGAGCCCACACGGGCGGGCGATGGATGACTCAGGAATAACCCAGGCCCTGCCTATGCTGAACGAGGCTTCTCTGCCTGCATAAGAAAGGGGAGGGGGGGCTGGTGGGGAAGGAGCCAGCTGCAGGTTGTGTACAGGCTGCTTGCTGCTCCCAGAGGACACCTGGAGCCCCTTAGCTCCAGGTCCCTGTCGTTCCAGGGTGTGTGTGAATGCTGCCACCTCCAAGATGGACAATTTCTTCATTGTGGACCTTGGAGTGGGTCACAGTTTCCAAAACTGAGCCAGAGAGAATAGTCAAGGCTTTCAGCTGTCCAGTTCAAAATGACTATGGGGAAAATGAAATTCCTAAATTGAAGGGGCCCTTGAACTTAAGCTATGACACTAAAGAAACATAGGCTCCAAAGTTGGCCAGAGCTAAGCTTCGACCTCAGTGTTTCTAACTATGCACGAACCCAGCAGTCTCGAAACCAGGAGTTTAGTAAGAAACAGCTAACAAACAAAAATAAAAGCAATGGCTAAGGCAATTAACAAAAACATCACAAATCGCCAGGTGGTGGTGGTGCATGCCTTGAATCCCAGCACTGTGAGTTCGAAGCCAGCCTGGACTACAGAGCGAGTTACAGGACAGGCTCCAAAGCTACAGAGAAACCCTATCTCAACACGCCCCCCCCAAAAAAAAACAAAAAAAAATCACAAACCAGAAATGGGCTCAGAGATTGTCACAAGGTCAGCAAAGACCAGAGTTGGGGGAGGCGGTGTGACTCAGGCCCCAGGTTCAATTCCCACACCAAAGGAAGGCTGACCTGAGGTCGCTTCTTGTGCACTCCCACCCACTTCCAGCGAGTTTCCCATTGAAATTCACTTCTCTCCTCTCTCTTTGGGTGGGGGTGGGAGAGCCTCCCACGCGCCAAGAATGAGAACACCCTCCCTCATCTCAAAGATTCGCTGCTCTGCAGACCAGGAAGGTGAGGAGGAGCCTTGATGTGACTTCAGTGACTTCACAGAAGCGTCGGTCCTCAGAGTGGTCAGGGCTCTAGACACCCAGCTCCTACAGCCCTCCTTCCAAGGGAGGGACACTACCTTACCTCTCTTAACAACCACCAGATTACCTATGTGGATGCATCTGGTCATTTTCTCTCCTAAAACCACTTTGGATCATTTTTTCTTTTTCTTTTAATTTTGAAGACAAGGTCTGGCTGTCCTGGAACTCACTATGTAGACCCAATCTGGCCTGGGACTCACAGAGGGTTCTACCTGTTTCTGTCTCCCTCCCAAGTGCTGGACTTAAGACATGTGCCAACACTCCTGGCTGGAACATTACTAACATTCAGTGTGACTGAGTGTGGTGGTGTACACTTTTAACATTCAGTGTGGCTGAGTATGGTGGTGTACACTTTTAACCCCAGCATTCAGGAGTTCCAAGGCCATCCAGGACTCACCATGTCACTATACATAGTGAAACCCTGTTTATAAAAAAAGAAAAGAAAGGAAGGAAGGAAGGAAGGAAGGAAGGAAGGAAGGAAGGAAGGAAAAAAAAAGAGAAAGAATCCCAGCTTGCTGGTCAGGCCCTCTCCCCCACCTCAGGCAGGTCACAACCCAAGACTCAGTTTCCTGAGGTAGAAAAACAAAGCACAGCACTAAACAAGAACTACGACTGATGCTTCTCGAGCTGAAGAAAACTGTGCCACCTGCTCCCATCACAGAGGGTGCCTCTTGAGGATGCCACTGGGCCCTGAGGGCAACCAAGAGCAGCCTGGCACATTCTTCCTCAAGGGCAGGAAGTCACAGTCACAAGGCTAGCCACTCCCTCTGGCTAAAGAAAATCCCTTTTCAATTGTCACGCTCTTGACCAACAGGAGAGAAGAAAGCTCAGCCAGACAGCTAAGAGACACCTGCAGTGAGGAGACAGATGGGTTATGACCAGGTGAACAGACGCAACCCGGCGCAGGATCTGTGTGGACACAGGCTCAGCGATCTTGAAGGACAGGCCTGAAGCCAGGCACAGACACCCACAGCTCTCTCAGGTGGGAAGAGGGCTCCCGTGGCAGGCATGCCACCCCTCAGATGGAGTCCTAGCGGAGTGCAGGTGCAGTGGAGCTGGGCACCACTCACACAGGGCCTAGTGCATCAGCTGAGGGCAATGAGAGAGGCAGGCAGTGCAGCTGCACCCTTCGGGAGGCTATGCCAAGACACCAACAGAAAAGAAACAGCAATTCAGCATTGCTGAGAACCCCTGAGCTGTTTCCTCATCTGAAGAACAGAGGGAGCCTTTATCTATTAAGTCTTCAGTGGGAATTAAGTGAGATTACTTTTACAAAGTTCCCGACACGGCTCTGTAGATACTCAATAAATGGTGGTTATTATTAGAGACACCCCACCAGCAACAGCAGCGATGTCACAGGGCAGGCTAGGGACAGTGCTGAAACTGGGAGAAACAGTGTGGGGAGAAGGGTCAGGAGACGGGAGAGCAACTGCTACAGACTGCAGTGGCTAGGATGACGACCTTGGGTCTGGATCATTCCCCAAAGGCCCAGAGTGGTACTATCAGGAAGCTGTGGGAATTTAAGAGGAGGCCTAGTAGGTCTTCAGGGCTAATGGCATGTCCTTGAAGGGACCTTAGTACCTCAACCGCCTCCTTGCTCTCTTTGGTTTCCAGCCATGAGGGAGGCAGTTAGTTCTGTTCCACTACACACTCCCGCCATCAAATGTCACCCCATCTGTAGGCAAACAATGAGCCAACTAGTCTGTTGAGACCCCAAAACTGCGAACCAAAATAAACTTTCTCTCCTTAGATACTGGTTATATACAGTATTTTTGGTATAGTAACAAAACGGACTAACGTGGTGGGAGGTCATCCAATAAACTCTAAAAGCCACTACAGTGAGCCAAGCAGCCCTAAATCAATCTCTACCTCAGACTCAGAAGGTGAGATAGTGTCGTCAGGTCACTAAAAAGGCAAGGCGAGCCCAGAGACATACAGCAAAAGGCTGAGTCAAGGGCAGAGAGCGAAGCCAGGTTTCCGCCAGGACTTTTCTTGCAGTGGAGCTGCACGCGTTGGGCTGAACTGGCTGGGGAGAGAGGAAAGGTGAACCTCGGGTGTGAAGCTGAACGAAGTCCAGGCCACGTGACCAGCCCAAGCCCTCCAAATGCCCAGCACACCTGCAAACATACTACCTGCAGCCTTTTCGCCCAGATGCTGGCTGACTTCCCTCACGCCATCTGAGTCAGGCAGCTGTTTTCCCAGGAGAAAAATGTCATCCTTTTCTTTTTAGAATCCCATCAGGTTCAATGTGACCTTTAAGCTGTTTCTTCTCTACTTTTGAAAAGTAGAAGAGGTAGGTCTGGGTCTCACTTGCTTATGTGAAAGTGGGCAATAAAATCCCCTAGTTTCTCTATTCACAGACTTGGTCTAAAGAGGAAATAGCAGCATATACCTTGTAAAGACCAAAACCAAAACATCATTAAGATGCAAAGGGACAAAAGAAGTCTTTTTTGTACCTAAATAGGGAACAAGATGAATACCTGCTTCATAGGCAACTGGGCCTCTGCCAGCCGTTCCAGGTCAGGAATATGGGCAAACAACAGGGGGTGCTGCCAGTAGTGAGCTGGGTTACAGAGAGCTTCTCCCTGGGAACAAGCACTGCCTGAGAGTCAGGTGAACTGGGACAAAGCAGAATTCATGCGGGAGCCAAACCACAGGACACGAGGGAGGAGGAGAATGGCCCTACCCCAGAGGTTTCAGGACGGTTCGCTCAATTATTCATTTATTCATACATTTATTTATTATTTACTTACTTGAGATGGGGTCTCGTGTATCTGGCCTCAAACTCACTCTGTAACTGAGGATGGCCTTGAACTTCTGATCTTCCTGCCTTTACCCCAAGGCCTGAGACTACAGTGTGCTACATATGTTACTATCACACTTGCTTCATGTGATGCTCAGACTCAAACCCAGGGCCTCGGCTGCGATAGGCAAGCACTCTACCAACTAAGCTACATACCCAGTTCTGGTTCTCCCAATAATTTAAGTCCCTCTTAAACCACTAACTCCTCCCATCAAGAAAAGGACTTGACTACCAGAGAGAGAAAAGCAGGGTCCAGAGCAGGGAAGTGATTTGCAGGGGTCACCTCCCCAATCCCAGAGGCAGCAATTACTCTAGAACATTAATCCTTGCCCTGTCTCTCCCATGTCGGTGCCCACAAGCTTCTCCTGTGGGTTCCGGGACACAACTAGGCTGGGAAAGAAGACTGCGCTCTGCACTTTCCGTTCCTAAAATAGGGGTACCTTGCATGGCAAGGAGCTGCCACAGCTGACGGAACAGGGACTCTACCAAAACCCCGACCCACGCTGGAATGATGAGAAAACAGGCAAGACCCTGAAATAAATTCTCTAGCTCTTGGAGAGCAGCCGATCTGTACAGAGATCGCTGCTTCAGCCCTCGGGTCTGTAATCAAGGCTCCATCTCCCTCTTCCCACAACCAGCTCCAGGAGGCAGCTCAAGAGAAAGAACAGGACAGCCAGGGCTACACAGGCTCAGAGAGGAACACACAGAGAGAACAAAGTCAGATGGACGTGTCCAAACCCCTGAAACCTCAAGGAAGGACCAGGACGAGGTGGCAGCCAGGGCTATGGGATACTGTGCTCCAGTCTCGGCAGATATAGGAAGTAGGGCTACATCTGCCTTAGGTGGCTAAAATACTAACAGCAGCAGTGGCTGCTCAGCAAGCACTCCCTATATATAGAAAGTCAACTGTGTGTGCATTAATTTACATCACCATCGCATCACCAGCTATAGCTAGATACTAGCCCCCTCACATACATTCTAACACACACACTCACGCACACACTACTCACACACACGCACACTCACACGCATACTCACACACACACACTCGCACTCACACAGAAATGCATACTCACACACCCTCACACACGCACATGCACGCACGCACACTCACACACATGCGCACACACACACGCACACACACACACGCACACACGCACGCACACACACACCCTCGCACACACTTTCTCTGTGGGGTACTGGGGTGGAACCTAGGGCTTTGGGTATGTTCCTAACACTGAACTACACTCCATCCTGTACTTTCCATTTTATGATAAAGAAAGTGAGCTTCAGAGAACGTAAGCCACCAGAGCAGAGGTGCCTTCCCCACTGCAGCCTCAAATCTAACCTTCACGCCAGACTGTGAAGATAGAGGTGGAGAAGTGGTTTGTACTGTTGCCATCTAAACAGGACCCTTGACATCTTTGGTTCACATTCCCTCTACCCTTTAGCCCCAGAAAAGTCAGGTGCCAAGGGCCCAGGCTCCTGTTATCAGAAGCAGAGAAATGCCTTTCCAACTCAGACACACAGGCCTTTGGGACTGCAGAAGGGGGTGTGGGGGAGGGGGGAGTCATACTCAAGTCTTCCCATTTTATGATGAGAAAACTGAGGTCCAAGGTTGGGGCTTAACCAGGGTTTCCAGAATCAGAGCCACACCTGGGAAGGATCACAAAGATCAGTTGGCTAAGGGGGTGTGATTGGTCAAGGTCACAAGAGGAGGAGAGATGGAGAACCCAGTTTCCTGACAAATAGTCTTGCCGGCGCCCCATCCCTGCTGTCCAGCCCAGGGTCTCAGACCCCACACTCTATGTTGACAAAGCAGGTCAGGCCCAGATGGTGCCTCTTAGGACAAATGCTATCACATCAAGTCTGCAGGACAAAAAGTTTCCAGAGTGGGGTCTTTTTGGTCATATCACCAGCAGACACAGATCGGCTATGCGTGTGCCAACTCCCAATACTGGGACGTGAGGGGGCAGAAGGGAGGTGTTAGTTTACAGACAGCCCTTCTTTAGTCTCTTCCTTGTCTCCTACAGACAAATGACATATCATAGTCACTTCAGTTTCTTAGAACAAACACAGACACAAGGTTTCATGACTCAATCGATACAGCCAAAAAACAATTCAGATTCTTATTTCACAAGACCTTCAGGAAAGGCTCAGCTGTTCAAGGTCACACATTTATGTGGGAATCCAGACACAGGGTTCCCCTTGCTCAGTCCTTGATTTTTTCCAGGAAGCTGGCTGCCATCAAGGTATAGGTGCTGATGCCCCAGCTCCACAGCCAAACTCCACCGCCACCATAACGCCTCAGCACCAAAGCCCTGCACAGGGAAGCCAGCCCCTGGTTCTATCAAAACAGAGGCAGCAGTTAGTTCCTGCAGCGTGCCCCAGGGATGGCCTCACACCAGGCTGGTGTCCTTGGGAAAGCTGCAAGGCTTCCTGTTCAGTCTCTTAACTCCTCTAAGCCCAAATCTCAAGCAAAGAGGGAAACAGTCCCAGTACCTTGTGCCTTCCACTGTTAGCTGTATGTGGACTGAAAAACTTAAGGCAACTTCCAAAGCCCCCTGGACACTACCTCCAGAGACTTCTGGGCTATGCAGCCACTGGAGAGCTCCACCAATCACCCAGCAGAACAGGGTGCTCAGGCTGGGTTAGGGAGCCCAGCCCTTAGGGTAGGGGACAGCTTTTCCATGCCCTTCTTCCAAAGAGATTACTCTGAAATCTTAGACCTAGCACTTCTCTGTCTCTTCTCCTTCAGTGAGTAAGTAGCCAATGTCTCTGGTCAGTCAGGTACAAACCTGAACCAAACCTCAACTTCCTCCACTTTCCTGCCACCCCAAAACGGCCTTAGAAATATGCCTACGAACTGGATAACAGTTGGCATTTCTGGTCTGGAACCTGACTCAGGGGCATCTGACCAGCCTCGGTAGGCAAAGCTGACAGATACTACTCTGGGGATGAAGGAAAATGAGACTTTGGTAATTCCTGATGTTCTTCCGACCACACTAAGTCTTCTGTACCCAGTCCCTTACTATATGCAAAATCCTTAGGCCAAGTCCTGAAACACCCTCTCACAGAGAGGGTAATAAATTGCACTGATTCCTGTTGACAGGGCAGAAAGTGCCACTCGCTAAAAGATCCTCCTGTCTTACACATAGCTCAGCACTGGGCTCCTCTCTCAGTCCCATCCAAGTCATGGGACCTGCCAAGCCTTGGAAGCTTTACTGAAACTCCCTAGTATTAGAAGCATCCCATTCTCAAGTCCTGTGCACTCTCCCGGTCCCTTCCTTCCCCCTACATAATGCCAGCTCTAATCTTGGAAGGTCCCAAATCACACAGGCCAGAGTTGGAATTTAAGGACCAAACATATAAAGGAGGAGAATGCCTGTCACAGAAGTGGTTCGTTCGGATCCTGAGCAGCCGCATCTGGTAAGAAACAGGACAAGAAGCTCACCTATTTGGTGGCGGTGGCAGTGGCAGCACCACACACCTCAGACTTACCTATCTTCATGAGGCAGGCCAGGAGGATCCAGAGGGAGATCTCGAAGGGTGTGCGCACGTGTAAGTAGTCAATGTCCAGGACCGGAAAGGCCTTTCGATGTGACTTAATGCCATGTTCAATGTATAAATTGGTCAAATTGTGGTCGTCTGGGTGATGGAGAGGCTCCGACGGAGCAGTGGTGACATCCCCAATTGAGCGTTCCCGTGGTGGTTCGGACCCTCTGATGGTGCTGGCAGTGGGGCTGGGCTGGAGGCCATGGCTCCTGAGAACAGGTAACAGTCCCACCAAGGCAACCACCACCAACAAGGAGGGGAAGATCCGAGGTGGAGAAAGTCCCCCAATGCTAGACCCCCAAAGCATCATGCTGCTCCCTCAGCCTGGGAGGCCTCAGCCCTTAGGTAAGTGAGTGTGAGACCTGGGACATAGGGAGCAAGGAGTCTGTAGCTGAGGTGAACTGGAGCAGTCTCTAGGAAAAGTTCATGTTTTAGAGAGGTATTTTCGTTTTCCAGAGATTCACAATCTGAAAAGTCCAAACTGGAAAAAAAAAAAAAAAAAAGGGACAAGTACCTTGGAGGAACTAGGGAGGAAACCCAAAAGATCTAGAACTCCAGGCTGAGAGAAGGCAGAGAAGGCAATCGGGGAAACTGCGTCCTAAAGAGAGAGGAAGGGGCCAGGATAGGCTGGACCACCAGCAAGAGAAACGAGGAAGAAATCCGGACCTTAGGCTAAGAAAAATATCCGGGATGCTGGAACTCGGCTAAAAGGAAGGGGTAAGGAACCTGTGCTAGAGAGGACCAAAAGGGTGAGACCCACTGCAGGAAAAAGAGAGAGGAGGCTGGAAGGCCAGCCTGAGAGAAATGAGTAAAGCCAGAAAAAAGGCTGGGGCTTCCCCACCCAGGGGAGAGCCAGGGTCCAGGCGCGCCGGGTTGAGATTCCGGGGAAATGGAGGGAGGCGGAAGACGGAGGCAGGCGGCCTGGCGGGAAGGCGCCTCGGCGCAGGCAGGAGGCGGCTCGCAGTCAGCCAGCAGCAACACACCCCTCTTTGAGACCCCGGTGCAGTGCTGTGGTGCGCCCCGGCCCAGCGGCAGCTCCCTCCCGGTCAGCTCCAGCTCTACCTCCAGCCCTAGCACGGTCCCAGGTCCCGCGGCAGCGGACTGATGCCTCGCTGAGCACAGCGCAGCCATTTATAGGCACCAACGAGCAGCCGGCGCAGCGGGCTAGAGAGACCTGTCAGCGCCCGCGCGGTGCAGCGGCCCCTGTCGCCGAGGGAAGGAAGTAGCACGTAAGAAGAGGAAGCCGAGACCCAGATGGAAAAAATAAAAAAGTACATTCTAGCACGAATGAAATACTGTACTACCTACAGAGTATTTTCTCATTGCCGCGTGACCTTGAGCAAGCTACTTAGCTTCTCTTTTTCACAGCTTTCTCAACGGTGACGTGGAGATAAGTAGCTAAATCAACCGGGTAACAGGATGGCTAAGTGAAGTAATCTCTGGGCGATGTTTAGATTGAAAGGTGGGATTGTGGTTCAGAGGCAGTGTGTGCCTACGTTTGTAACGCCTTGATTTCAATGCCAAGCGCCACAAAATAAACTGTATGAATGAATGAATTAATGAATGAGGGCTAGAAATCTGAAATGCGGATGTTCACAAGGGTAGGTTTGTGAGCAAAAATTGGTTACTGCATCCCACCCGCTGGGACTTTGCAGGCAGTGTACTGGCTTCCCTTGATTGTGGCAGCCTAACTCCACCCTCCCTGTCTCTGTCTCTAGGTCCAAATGGTCCCTTTCGCAAGGACTCCAGTCAATTCGAATTAGGAATCTGCCCTTAGCTTGATCAACGTCAAAAGTCCAATCTAAGACCTGAGCAGTGGTTCCCAGCCATAATCACCAGCACTTGAGAGACTAAGGAAAGAGGAATTTCAACTCAAGGTCGGCTTGTGTAATGAAGTGGGTTCCAGACTAGTCTGGGCTACATAGAGAGATGCTATCTCAAAGAGATGAAAAAGACACACACCTAAATACGACCACATTCATAGGCATGGAGGGTGGGCAGGGGTAAGACTTCGACTTCTTTTGAGAGGCACATCTCAACCCATCACAGTAGTGAAACAACAAAATAGCAAGAAGCTGGGCATTGTTTTAGTCCATCTATTTGTTTGATTGGTTTAAAGAGTAAACAAGGATTTTTATTACCTGCAAGCAGAATGCAACTTCCAAAAACGGCATGTTCTCTGTTTTGTGAGACAGGGTCTTGCCACGTAGCCCAGCCTGACTTAATGTTTTTGTTGTTGTTGCTGGGGTTTTTTGTTTGCCTTTTTGGTTTTTCAAGACAGGGTTTCTTTAATCCCAAACAGGAGTGCTGGAATTAAAGGCATGTGTCACGACCACCAGACAGCCTGTCTTCTTAGTTTTGTAAATCCTCCTGCCTCTGCCTATCAAATGGGATTACTAGTGTACACCAGCACAGACAGCTGAAGCTGAAATTTGAATGAACGGTGATGACTGGGATTTGGAAAGCTCAAGAAATTATGTCTATGTGGTGCAATCATTGGAAATCTTTTTATCCTAAGTAGTAGGATTTGAACACAACCCCTGCTTATGTTAGGCAAGCACTCTACCACTGAGCCCAGACTGACAATTTTTTTTTTTCCTTTTTGGCTTTTCAAGGCAGAGTTTCTTTGTGTAGCCCTGGCTGTCCTGGAACTCATTCTGTAGACCAGGATGGCCTCGAATTCAGAGATCTGCCTGCTGCTACCTCCTGAGTTCTGGGATCAAAGGTGTGCACCACCCCGGCCTGGCTGACTGAGAATTTTTGAAATATTGAAATGTTGTCCTGTTTTGTAGAAAAGTTAATTAAAAGAAAGTCAATTAGCCTAGAGGAGTTGATTTTAGTTTGACAAGTCTTCTGGACCTGTTGACAAGGCTTTGCACTGGGCTGGCAGCACAGGCCTGGGCACGGGGTAGGAGTGGGTGGGTGACTAGGTGTCAGCTCAAGAGCTCAAAGTGAGCGTCTGAGTCCTGGGAGTGTCTGTTCCTTTGTTGGGCAGTCTGAACCAAGGGTACCACAGGCAGTTAGGTGTGGGCACACATCAGGCACTCAGGATTCATGCACTTTTAGGGGTGATGGTTTGTTGTTGTTTTGAGACAAGGTTCCTCTGTGTAACAGCCCTGGTTGTCCTGGAACTCAGTCTGTAAACCATGATGTCCTGGAACTCACAGAGATCTGCCTGCCTCTACCTCTACCTCTGTTATGATTAAAGGCGAGCGCCACCACCTCCCCACTTTGTAAGCTTCCCTGAGAATGTGAAATCCTTCCAGAAAGAGATGCTTGGAAAAAACAAGAGCACGACGTGACCGCCGAGTGTGAAGAGCGCGGCATGACCACTGAGTGTGAAGAGTGTGACATGGGGACTGAGTGTGAAAACATTACTAACTTTTCTGAACCTCACATTTTCCAGGGTTAGGTTCAGACACTGGGAGGTGACCAAAAAAAAAAAAATCTAGAAACAGACCAGAGTGATGTCTTAGTGGGTTCAAATCCCCATTGAACTGCATTAAAATCACCAGCTCTCACATTTAAAATAAAACAGAAAGAAAGAAAGCCAAACAACCCCATGCACCTTTAACCCTAGCACTGTGGAGGACAGAGACAAGAAAAGACTGCCACCTGCTTGACTCCAGTATCAGGCAGAAACTCCATCTCAGCGGACTAAGACAAAGAGATAGAACAGGAAACCTGATGTCCTAGGCCAGACTCTACACCTGCACACACCACGCATGCATGCACATACCACACACATGATGGGGAGGCTTCAGAGAGATTGTGGGAGATGTCCTAGCATGAACAAGACCCTGGGTTCATCCCTAGCACTTTAAGAAAACACTGAGAACAGACGAAAGGTAAACATTATCTCCAACAAAGGTAAACAAAGAGGGACAGCCTTTAAATCAAGGATCAGAATCAGCCTGGCTTGGTATCTACTGTTAGTTCAGGCCTGTAATCTCCGCTACTCAGGAGACTGAGTCAAGAGGATTGCAAGTTCAAACCCCAGCAGGCCTACAGAGTAAGTTCAAGGCTAACCTGAGCAACATAAATATATGTGAGTAGCCAGGCAATGGTGGCACATATCTTTAATCCCTTGGGAAGTAGAAGCAGCTCTTGGGAAGTAGAGGCAGGTTGATCTCTATGAGTTTGAGGCCAGCCTGGTCTACAAAGCGAGTTCCAAGACAGCCAAGGCTACACAGAGAAACCCTGTCTCAAAAAACCAAAATAAATAAATAAATAAAATAAAATTACAGCTAGTTGAAGATGTAGTTCAGCGGTGGAGTGCTTGCCTATCGTACACAATGTCCTGGGTTCCATTCTTAGTACTAAAACCCGAGAGGACCAGAACCAATAATGCCCCACAGTTGTTCAGTTATTGAGAATTGAAAATCAATCGCCTATGTCCGTCAATGATCAAAGTCCTGCTGTAGAGCCAAGAATCAGTACACAGTCACGGCTATTCTCATTCTCACTTTCCAAATGGAAAACCAAGGTTTGGATTCTTGGAACTGTTTACCTAAGATTGTATAGCTATGAGGAAGCAGTGCTAAAATTTAAAGCCAGGTTTTAATCTACACCACAGGCTCAGTGTAGATTAATAAAAAGAAGAAAAGGTGGAGTTAGTGGAGACGCAGTCTACCCATGCCCTGAGGCGAGAGCCGGAAACTTTCCAGTACTTTCCAGGACTTTCCAGTCCAGACAACCAGTCCCTGGTGCACTTTAATCCGCTTCTCCTTCTCTTCAACCCTCAGTAAGTTTTTTTGGCTGCCAGCTCAAGAGAGTGAAGATCCGAGGAGAACCAGGAAATACCACCCCTTAAGTCCCCCAGGACACAGAAAAGGTTATAAAAACTTGACAATATCAGGAAATAATCCTGGGACTGCCTGTGGCTAGGGCACAGTCCCAGGAGGCTTTGGGGCTGCCTAACATAGATGACTGCTGTCTAGACCCTAACCACCACGGGCTGGTTTTAAAAGACCTGGAGTAATCAGAGTCTGTTCCAAGTTTCTTCCTCCCTAGCGCCAGGCAGCAAAAGCGCCAACCTCACGACACTGTGATCAGAGGATCAGGCAATGTACAGAGCTTTAGAGCAGCACCAGCGGGTACCACCTAAATGTGTCATTGTTATCTTTCCTTGCACGTACCTTGAAGTCCTAAACTTAGACTTTTATGTCTGCTTGGGGGTTTGTTTATTTTTGTTGTTGTTATTGTTGTTGCTTTGTTCCCCCAAGACAGAGTCTCAACGATGTAGCTTGGCTGTCCTAGACCTCCCTATGTAGATCAGGTTGGCCTCGAACTCACAGAGATCCACCTGCCTCTGCCTCCTGAGTGCTGGAATGAAAAAAGGTGTGTGCCACCACCCCCAGCTTGTTTGGTGTATTTTGATACAGCATTGCTATAGGCCAGACTGGCTTCCAAGCTCCCTGTGTAGCTGAAGATGACCTTGGACTTGTGATCCTCCACCACCCACCCACCCACACACCCACACAAGTGCTGGGATCGCATGTGTGCACCACCATGTTTGAATCTGTTTGAATTTCTTGTGCTAGAACTTCCCTAAGGTAACCCAGACTAACGTCAAACTCATGATCCTCCTACTTCGGCCTTCTGAGTGTTCATATTGCAGGGGAAGCCTTGATGCAAGAGCCCTGTGAATTTGCACACATCATCACAGAGACGAGGTACAGGCTTGGAGGAAGACCCTCTTATAGATGAGACTGGTCCTACCATTGCATCACCTGCTATGAACCTAATACTTCTAAATAAACATTATCTTGTTAAAGATCATCTGTTAAACTTACTGTCCAATGGGAGTGCTGACCCAACTGCACAGGACTCTTGGGTCAATTCTGGCACCACAATATTATAAAGTGTCTTAGTTAGGGTTTCTATTGCTGTGAAGAGACACCCTGACCACAGCAACTCTTATAAAGGACAATGTCTAATTAAAGGGGCTCACTTACAGTTTCAGAGGTTTAGTCCATTATCGTCATGGCTACATATGGCTCTGTGTAGGCAGACATGACGCTGGAGAAGGAGCTGAGAGTTCTACATCTTGATCTTGCAGGCAGCAGCAGGACAGTGTGTGCCATTCTGAGTGTATAGCATAGAAAACCTCAAAGCCCACCTCCAAAGTGACACCCTTCCTCCAGCAAGGCCACACCTCCTAATAGTGCCACACACACACAAGAACCAAGTACTAGTTAGGTATTTTGTAGAATGTCCTCTTTTTTTTTTTTTTCCTGACATTTCCTCCTAACTGGAGTTACAGGCTGGGAAGAATACGAAGAAATGCAGTCTCTTTCTCATCACACATGCCACAGGCCCCATGCCTGTGCCTCGTCACAGGCAGTATTAGATCGTCACTTGTTAAATGTGGAGAGAGAGCCCTCAGCTCTCCAGTGTGAAGTTGTTCATTTTCCCCATTCCACGCACTAGAGCCACCATTATCTTCTCCGAGTCAGTCATTTTGAACTTCACTTTGTTCATATCCTGCCTGGGCTATAAATTAGATGTTTACATTGTAAAAATTTATCTATTATGTATTATGTGTATTGTATTCTGCCTGCATATATACCTGCAGGCCAGAAGAGGACCTCAGATCTCATTACAGATGGTTGTGAGCCACCATGTGGTTGCTGGGAATTGAACTCAGGACCTGTGGAAGAGCAACCAGTGCTCTTAATCACTGCACCATCTCACATCAGCTACTAGATGTTTACATTTTTGTTTTATTGCTATTGTTTATTTATTTATTTAGTGTGCTTATGTATGCCTGTGCACATATGTGTGTGCCTGCACAGGAATATGTGCTTGTGCAAGTATGTGTGAGTGCCTGTGCATGAATGGATCAGAGGACAGCTCTCAGGATTCATCTCCCCCTGCCCCACCCTATGGGTTCTGGGGAAGGAAAGGAGGTCGGAGGTCATCAGGATTGTTGGCAAGTGCATTTACCACTGAGCTACACTCCTAGCTCCCTACGTAAGTTTCTTTTTCAAATTTATCTATTTTTATTTTATGTGCATTGATGATTTGCCTGCATATATATCTGT
This sequence comes from Myodes glareolus, assembly GCF_982192425.1. Lineage (NCBI taxonomy): Eukaryota > Metazoa > Chordata > Mammalia > Rodentia > Cricetidae > Myodes > Myodes glareolus. Next base: position 61,335,665 of record NC_142028.1, read on the forward strand.
GTAAGGGTGTCAGACCTTGGAGTTACAGACAGTTGTGAGCTGTCATGTGGGTGCTGAGAATTGAACCCAGGTCCACTGGAAAAACAGTCAGTGCTCCTAACCACTGAACAATCTTTCCAGCCCTCCCTATGTAAGTTTTAAAGTTTAAATTAGTTCCTCTTGGGGGCCAGAGAGATGGCTCAATGATTAAGAGCATTGACTGCCCTTCCAGAGGACCTGGGTTCAATTTCTAGCACCCACATGGCAGCTCACAACTGTCTGCAACAGTTTCAGAGGGTCCGACACCCTCACAGATATACCTGCAGACAAAATACCGATGTGCATTAAATAAAAATTTTAAAAATTAGTTACATTTGTTTACCATTTGTATATCTTCATTCTTTTCCTCCATTGTATTTGCTTTTTTTTGTTCTTTGTGTGGTTTTTTAAAATTTATTTATGTATTTATTTTTTGTTTTCAAGACAGGGTTTCTCTGTGTAACAGTCCTGGCTGTACTGGAACTCACTTTGTAAACCAGGGTAGCCTGAAACTCACAGAGATCCACCTGCCTCCCGGGTGCTGGGATTAAAGGCGCACACCACCACCGTTAGGCTGTTCTTTGTGTTTTGAAAGTACCCTTTGAACACCCAGCCATGATTTTCTCATCCCCTAAAGACCTTCAGTTCTCGTGGCATTTATTTACATTTCCCGTTTGCCTCAAATGCCCAGTGTTCCTCCTTCCTTTGCTTCCAGGCAAGTGTCTAACTATCTCTAATGCCATGAACCAGAGGAAACCTCCATGACGCTCAGAGCCCCGTGTTTTCAGGTATACTTGGTCGTTTCTTCTTTCCAGCGTGTTTGCACACCTAGTCCATGTCTCTGTTAAAGCGCATTTTGTTCTCTGTCGTTCCCCTTGGCTTCCCCGTTTACTCGCTCATCTGCCTATCCTGCTAGATTGTTAGGACTTAAGAGGGACCCCATGTAAAGGCAGGCATAGTGACACACGCCTGCAGTCCCAGTGGCTTGAGAGGCTGATGCAAGAGGATTGCTGGGAGTTGGAGGCCGGTCTGGTCTATTTAGTAATTTCCAGGCCAGTCTGGCTATCGAGTGAGACCCAGCTAGCTTTAAACAACAACCACAAAAGAGCGCACCGACAGGATGTAGCTGAATTGGTGAATGAGTAGTTGATGGGAGGAAGCCATAGCCTGAATTCGTCACCTTCACACTGTCTTTTGCTTCTGTGACTCTGAAGAATTTTTTAAAAGCCTGCAACCCTCTCCCATGCCTGTGAGATTCCATGCCTGTGTGTTTCCTAAAGGAAACAGATGACTTGGTCCATGTAAGAATTCACACAGCTTATAGACATAAAGAGACTGGTTTGGTTGTGTGGGTAGGGTGGAGGGAAATCACAAGAGGCCTACAGGAAGCTGAGGATGGCAGTACCCACCCTGTTGCCACCCTCTGTTTACAGGTACAATTTGTCTGCCTCAAAGGGGGCACTAACTTCCTGTCATCTGACAAGGCCAGCCTGCAGAGGCTTCACAGGGTACGAACCAGAGGGACAGATCCTGACCTCAGTGTCTTCCCTTTCTCCATTCCCCTGCCAGGACTTCTCACTGGCCAAGCCCAAGCCAAATCCTGCTGGCACAGGAGCCATTGATATCTTCCATCTGAGACAGACAGCCAGTCAGGGGGCAGGCCAGGGACAGTCGGGGGACAGGCAGGGGAGAGGAGAGTACAAAATGCAACCTGGGATGGTAGAGGTAGGTGACCTACCATGTTCGACTTCTGGCATATTAGGTGTTTATGTGTGCAAGTATGGTCACGTGTATGCTGCACACCTGTATTTATGGCAATCTTCCAGCCTCAGCCCACTGAAAATTAAGTTTTTATTTTCTCAAAGAATTTTCCCATTTTTATTTATCCAGTGGGGAGGGGATATGTCTAGTGTATGTGAACATGTGTCTGCATGTGTGTGAGACTGTCAGAGGACGAGTTTGTGGAATCAGTTCTTTCCTTTCCCTTTGTATGGATGGGTTCCTAGACTGAACTCAGGTTACCAGGCAAGCTCCTTTATCTGTGGAGCCATCTCACTGGCCCAATTGATTTTGTTGTTGTTGCTGTTTTTTGAGACAAGGTTTCTCTGTGTAACAGTCCTGGCTGTCCTGGAACTCACTCTGTAGACCAGGTTGGCCTTGAACTCACAGAGACACGACTGCCTCTGCCTCCCAAGTGTTGGGAGTAAAGGCATGAGCCCAACCCGATTATTTTTGTTTTTGAGATAGGCCCTTAAGATGTATTCTTGACTGACCTGGAACTCCCTATATAAACCAGACTGGCCTCCAACTGGTGGCAATCCCCCTGCTTATGCCTCTTGAGTGCTAGATTATAGGTGCATACCTTACCGAATGAAAAAAAATGAGAACATGACCACTCCTAGGTATGGGCTGAGGAGTTGACTGTGGTATACAGGAGGGAGAGCAGAGCCAGAGACATCTGGAAGGCTCCAGACTGAACCAGGCCAGGAGGGGGGGGGAGAGAGAGAGAGAGAGAAGAGAATCAAGAGACATCCAGGAGTGGAGCCTGTCAGGAGCCAAGAGACCAAGAGATCAGGTGTCTGAAATGACTGAGGTTGTACAGGAAAGAGAAGCAGGAGAAAGAGAAACAGAAGCCCAGCCCCTGGGCGGGAGGGGTTTAGGGTAGGTCCCCGGGAGGAGTGAAGTGCTAGGAGGAGCCACACATACTGCCTGATGCTGGGAGAGCTGGCCAGCTCTGATAGATTAATAGGTACCTCAGCCATTTGTCCCCGGTCTCTCTTACCAAGCTTGATATTAATATTTTAAACAAACTGTTCCATCACTCAATGGAATCTAAACACCACCATGTTTTTATACCCACTATCATCACTTAAAGAAAAGATCAGGATACACTCTACTTTCAAGGATGGAAATGATACATCTTCCTCATTTTTTGCTTTAGAATTTATTTTTATTTAAGTGAGTATATGTGGGTGCCCAAGGAGGCCAGGAAATGGACTTTGAATTCCCTGGATCTGGAGTTACGGGCAGTTGTGGGTCACCTAACACAGATGTTGGAAATCAAACTCAAGTCCTCTGGAAGAACGTTACCCGCTCTCAACTCTTGAGCCATCTCTCCAGCCCCCTTGTTCTTGTTGTTGTTGTTTTGGGGGAGTTGTTTGCTTTTCTTATTTAAGACAAGGTTTCTCTGTGTAGCCTGACTGTCCTGGAATTTACTCTGTTGACCAAGTTGGTCTTGGACTCAGATCTGCGTGCCTCTGTCTGCCTCCGGAGTGCTAGGATTAAAGGAAAGCACCATGCCCACCGGTTTGTTCTGTTTTTTAGTGTGGTTCTGGGGCCTGAACAGGGCTTCCTTCATGCTAGAGAAGCGTGCTACAAACTGAGCTACACCCTGACCCCCAAAATTATTTTTTAATGACAACACAGGTAGAACTTCCGGGGCTGAGGCTCTGGAGAAAAGGCTCGGCTGGAAGGCTCAGGCTCTCCTGCCTTTCTCCCTCCTCACATTCCTTCCTTTCTCATTATTCTCATACCCTCATCCTTTAGGAGACAAACTCGCACCGACTCTCACCATGTTGCTTCATAGTTCTGAGTAATCAGGAACTCACCACGCAGACCAAGCTGGCTTTGAATGTGTAACAATCCTACTGCCTCTATCTTCCAGATTCTGGGAGTTACAGATGTGAGCCACCACACCTGGCTCTAGGGGTTTCTTCCACAGTTTGTGTGGGGATCAGGGAAGGTAGAACGACCCATGTGTTGTCAGAAACTGTTTTCTAGAAGATGGGTGGAAGGAAAGAGCACAAAGAGACCTGATCAGCTTCTTTGACGTGATGTTCTCAGGTGGGAGAAAGCCTGTAGTCACAGAAGGTCCTTTCCACTCTTCCAGGCTGGCTTAGACCCCTACCCCAGCACTGACTCCTGCACTTAAAAAAGCTGGGCTTGTTGCTCCTTATAGGACCCTGGTTCAATTCCCAGCACCCACATGGCGGCTCACAACCATCCCTATTCCCAATGTCAGTTCCAAGAGATCCAGTACCCTCTCCTGGACTCCTCAGGCACCAGGCACATGTGTGGTACACAGACATACATCCCTACAAAACACTTAAATACAAAAAAATAAGATAAATCTTTTAAAAAAAATAATACTTAGATTTGTTTTGTTTTTTTTTTAGATTTATTTTTAATTATGTATAGGTCTGTGGACTCTTGTGCAGTTGCCCATGGGAGCCAGAGTGTACCAGATGCCTTAGAACTGGAGCTGCCTGACATATAAGAACAAGAATTTCTGAAAGGTAGCTGTGTCTGGCTGTGAACAAGGATCTCTTGGGAGGAGTTCCTGTGTCTGCAGAGACTGATGGACTGCTTGGGTTCAGTACTGTGGAGAAAGTGAGATTTTCTCCATTTAGAGGCTGATTATTTTGTCTTGGGTTAGTTTTGGCCTTCTGGGACAGCCATTCCTCACCCCACTCTTTATGAACTAACACCTTGGGATAATAAATAAAAATCTCTTAAAAGCTATTAGTTTAGCCGGGCAGTGGCAGCGCACGCCTTTATTCCTAGCACTCAGGAGGCAGAGGAAGGTGGATCTCTGTGAGTTTGAGGTCAGCCTGATCTACAGAATGAGTTCCAGGACAGTCAGGGCTGCACAGAGAAGAAAAACCCTGCTCAAACAAACAAACAAACAAAGAACAAACAGATGAGGGATCTAGTGAATGAAATAACGGCATTTGAAGAGCAGGTAGCTCTTGACCCCAGGAAATGGAGGGAAGAATGATGAGTCTTCCCAGGAGAGACTCATAGGGAACTTAGCAACAGGCATGATGATATGAGCTGCTGTTACTGGCACTTAAGAGCATCACCAGTAGCTGGGTGGTGGTGTCGCGCATCTTTAATTCCCACACTCAGGAGGCAGAGGCAGGCAGATCTCTGTGAGTTCGAGGCCAGCCTGATCTACAGAATGAGTTCCAGGACAGCCAGGGCAGTTACCCCAGAGAAACCCTGTCTTGGGGAAATAAAGGGGGAGGGCATTCACCAGTTTGAGGCTAGCCTGGGCTACCTAGTAAGACTCCCCATCTCAAAGAAGCAATCACATACAGAAAAAAGTCTTTTGGTGGTTTGTTGTTTTTTGTTTAGTTTTTTTGTTTTTTAGTTTGAGAAATATTTCATTTAAAAGAAAAACAATAGAATAGGCTAACTGGAAATCTCAGCCGCTGCTAGAAGGGGTTGAAGAAAAGGAAACCAGCAAGGTTCAGTTATAGCGCCTGGCTGAAAGAAGAATGGCCTGGTGGAGCTTCACAGAAAGCGAGGAGATACATCGTACTTGGGCTCTAGTTAGTATCAAAGGGAGGCAGGAAGATGATGGAGGAAGAAGGAGGAGGAGAGCGGGAAGAAAAGGAGGGGAAGGAGGAGACAGTTATGTTTTCCTGAGTCCAGACTCAGATGAGCCGGCAGATTAAACACAGCTATGTGATAGCTTTGAATGCAACTGCCAAAAAAGAATTTAAAATGAACCTCCAGGCAAAGGCAGCGCCATTCACAGGTGGCCCAGCCGTTTCCCAGCAGGGTGGAGTCCCTGAGTCACTATCTTCCTGTCATAGAAAGGATGAGGTGACTACATCCCAGGTCTGCTCAGCCAGAAGGGTTAACACGAACAGTGGGCTCTCAGAACCACGGCAGTCATGTGAATTGGTGCTCTTTGCTTTTCAGTACACTTGTTTAACTGACCTCTCCCTGAGCCCAATTATGTCAATCACATGGCACGATCACACAGAGTTGTAGGTCTAACCCTGCATACGGAACACATCTGTTTGCTTCCTTAAAAAACAAGATGGGACTGAAGAGAAGGTTCAGTACTAAGCTTGTGTTACTATTCCAAATGACCCGAGTTTGATTTCCAGCACCCACATCAGGTGTTCACAACTGCCTGGAAGTCTGTGGCCTCCTCGGGTACCCACACTCACATAAGCACACATATACACATGATTAAACAATAAAATAAATCTAGTTGGGCAGTGGTGGTGCACGCCTTTAATCCCAGCACTGGGGACACAGAGGCGGGCAGATCTCTGTGAGCTCAAGGCCAGCTAGGTCACAAAGTGAGTTCCCAGATAGGTTCCAAAGCTACAGAGAAAGCCTGTCTTGAACAAACAAACAAAAACAACAACAAAAAATAAACAGAAGCCAAACTGTAGTGGTACATGCCAGCATTTGGAAGGCAGAAGCTGGTGGATATCTTAGTTCAAGGCAAGACTGATCTACAAAGTTTCAGGACAGCCAGGGTTACACAGGGAAACCTTGTCTCAAAACAGCAATGATGGAGAATAAATAAGAAACTGCCTGTTCTTTCTTCCCTCCACTGCCCCATCTTTCATCTCCGTAATCTGCTTCCCCTCCAGCACTTCTGCCCCTTTCTGACAGTCTACCATTCCTAGTGCTGCGATCCTTTAATACAGTTCCTCATGGTGTGGTGCCCCCCAACCATAAAATTATTTTCATTGCTACTTAATGTAAATACCCGAAATGAGACTCTTGTGGGGGGTCAATCCACCTACCTCTGCCTCCCTAGTGCTGGGATTAAAGATGTGTACTACCATGCCCAGCTTGTCTCACTTTTTTAGGCAGTGTCTCACTCTATAGGCCAAGTTAGCTTAGAACTCACTATGTGACCCAGGCTGGCCTGGTATTTAAGGGCAGTCCTCACGTCTTGGTAAAGTTGTTAATGAGATGAGATGCTGGAGGTTCACTTTGTCCTCCAGCCTTTTCATTTCAAATTCTTTTTTGGTAGTTGCATCCAAAGCTGTCACATAGCTGTGCTGAATCTGCCGGCTCATCTGAATCTCTTTCTTGGTCTCCTACATCTCAGGTTGGCCTGAGCTGTGTCCTTAAGGATGACCTTGAATTTGGGGAGCCTCCTACTTCCACTTCCTGAGTGCTGTGCTCCCAGGCCTGTGCCATCACACCCGGTTTTATATGGTGCTGGGGAATCAAACTCAAGGCAAGCGCATGGCTGACAAGGATTGGACCAACGGCATTACCCCCCCCCCACCTCTGTGCTTTCCTTATGGTAAATCTCCATTACTTCACGCGCTCAGCAACCCTGTGGCTGAGGACTGGAGCACAAATGGGGAGAAAGCCCATTGCACCCTCAGACCCCTCTGGTCCTTAGGAAGTTTTCTGCCAGAGGGCAGAATAATGCTGGCTTGGCTTCTTTAAGGGCTCCTGCCTCTTCTGACCTGTTGACCACAGACAAGCTGCAATATATAATCAAGATAAGAATAAGTATTAGGTGCTATGGTATATGGTGCTCTTAGAAGAGGCCCCTGGTCCTGGTTTGCAGGTCACGGGAAGGTTTCTGTAGGAAGATACAAAGGATTGCACATAATTGATGCTAAAAACAGATCTGGTTGCGTTTAGTTTATAATTACTCTTTAAACTGTGCTTACACGCTTAATGTCTAGATATGATATATTGCACAATTTTAAAAACACAGGTCTAAAGCTGGGTGTGGTGGCACATACCTGTAATCCCAGAGGTCGGTCAGGAGGCCGAGGCACCAGGATCAGGAGTTCAAGGGCAGTCTTGGCAACTAGTGAGGTCTGTCTCAAAATCTTTTTTTAAGATAATGAAAATAGGCCGGGCAGGGTGTCGCACGCCTTTAATCCCAGGGCTCGGGAGGCAGAGGCAGGTGAATCTCTGTGAGTTCGAGGCCAGCCTGGTCTACAAGAGCTAATTCCAGGACAGGCACCAAAAGCTACAAAGAAGCCCTGTCTCAAAAATAAACAAAAATTAAAAAATTTTTTTAAAAATTTAAAAAAAAACAAAGCTAAAAATAAAAGTGCAAGTAGATTCCCCAGTGGCAATCAGCAATGAACCAGCACTCAGGTAGTGGCTTCTAAATATACTATATTCTTCAATAAAAGGAAAGAGGAATCTTTGGAGAAATGACAGATTCTTGTACTTGAGTAAGGAAAAATGAGAGACAAACCCAGATACCTTGTAATGCTAGAGAGCCAGGAAGATCTTAAAAAGTAAAAGGAAGACTAAACAAAACCAAATAACTCCCCCTAAGACCCCACCGAAACACAAAACAACAACAACAAAACAAAAATAATCCCCCTAAACAAACAAAAAAAAAACCCCAAAGAAAACTGGAACCATTTGAACTACAAAATCAATAAGAATATGGATTGTAACTTAAACTATAGAACAACTTTGCATGAGTTCATACTGATATAAATAATTGAATAAATGAGTGAGGGAGAATTCTAAATGTCTATATTCCTTCCAGGAGATAGAACTTAAAAGTCCACTCTTTAACTCTAGAGGGTGGGGTGGAGTTTGTAATTTGAAAGAATACAGTATGGAGCTGCCAGGAACTGGGGCACATACCTGTGACCGCAGTACTGGGGAGCTGGAAACAAGAGGAGCCAGAGTTCAAGGCCATCCTCGGCTACGTAGAGAGCCGGAGTCTAGCCGGTGGAACATGATCAAAACCACCCACCAAGGGCTGGAGAGATGGCTCAGCGGTTAAGAGCACTGCCTGCTCTTCCAAAGGTCTTGAGTTCAATTCCCAGCAACCACATGGTGGCTTACAACTATCTGTAATGAGATCTGGTGCCCTCTCTGGCCTACAGGCACACATGTAGGCAGATATTGTATGCATAATAAATGAATAAATATTTAAAAAGAAAAAAAAACACCCACCAAGAATAAAAAGGAACAAACAAACAAGAAAACATTCCCGGAAGGATGAGTTATGGAAAGGGCAGGTCAGGGAAAGAGGAGAGAGGGAGGAGACAGAGGGGATGGGCACGATTAGAAGTAACCTGGATGGAGAGACCTGGGAAACATCACCCTGTGATTAAGGATAAAACCACCCATGACAGGGGTGGGCAGCATGTGTCTCTAAGATGTGAAGGGGGAGCACCTACCACCACTACCCCAGGGAGGCAGAGGCAGGAGGATTGCTTGGACCAGCATATGTCATCACGCCTGATGGGAATTGGTCATTCAAACTCTTTACATTTCCATGCAAATTTCCATGCTTTGAAACTGGGAAAGAATAGCTGGAAAGTAACTGATCTGTAAGATTAAAGGCGGAGGAAACCTATCATTTGAGTTGAAAGTAGCCTGCTTGGGTAGTCTGCCAGCTAGTTTGAAATTCTCCCAGCTTCTTAGACTCCATTTAATTTCTTTTTTCTTTTGTTACTGTTGTCCAGAGACTCGAACCTACGGTTTCCAGCATGCAAGCAATTCCTGTTGCCACTGATCTGTACTCTCCGTGAGAGATACCCCAGTCTGGGCTGTGTACTTTTTATGTAATTCCTTCAATGAGGTTGCACTGCTGGACGCGAGGGGACTAGAGTCAGCTGCCTAAGTCAAACTGAAGGTTGGGTCTCCCGACTTTTATCTCACGGAACCACGGAAGTCTACGCAGCAAGGGTGTGGACGGCTTACTCAGTGACTCAGCCAGTCTCACACAATGTACTTCCTGGTGTCTTCAGCCTGCTCCTCCCCCACCCAATTCCCTTTCAGCTCAGACATAAATTACATCACAAGCACTGGTTGGGCGTGGTCAAATGCTCCTGTATATCCTTGCATCCAGCAGGCCATAGGGGAGGATCTTAAATTGGAGGTCAGCCTTGGTTACATGAAGGGTTGGAGGCTAGCCTGAGCTACACCGAGATTGTAGAAGGCAAATCAATCCAGCGTGGTGGCGATCGCCTGACTCATGGTCCGAGCACTCAGGAGGCTGAGGCAGGAAGAATCAACGCAAAGTCGAGGCCAGCCTGGGGTACATAGTGAGTTTGAGACCAGTCTGGGCTACAGATGGGTAGCCAGGGTAGCCTATCTTAAAAAAAAAAAAAAAAACAAAAAAACTAGACCCCTCCAAAAAAGAAAAACTCCACCACATCAAACAAGCAAGTGACCAGGGAGGTCACCTCCAAGGCCCATCCTCCCTTCCACCTCTTCTTTAGCTTGTTTCAGCCATCTTTAGAGGCTCTTAGTAGGCACACTCACTAAAGGAGGGGTGGAGCCACCTTTCAACCCTTCCTGAGGACGGAGATCTCTAGGCTGGGTGGAGCCTGTTGTAAAACCCTGCATAGCCTTGCTTTTCCCTTTGCTCGCTAGCCCCTCCCATCCCAGTGAGAAGAATCCAATCCATTGGTGGGGAAAGGGGACTCTGGGGCAGAAAAAGAGGGGTCTCCTGACCGAGTCAAGTTTTCCTGCCATCTAGCGAATTCTCAGCCTCTCTTCGACGGGGCCTTCACGGAACCACAACTATGTCCAGGTCAGAAGCCCGGGGGGGTGGGGGTGGGGGGTGCGGGTTTGTTGTGGGAGATGTGAGAAGAGGTGTTAGTGTGTACTTTTCCTACGAGTAATAGTAGCAGAGTTCATTCCCCACTGAAAGCAGTTTCTGTATCCGTATCTTTTATCCCTTTGTGGAAAAGCAAATGGCTGGCGTTGCCTTATGGAACAACGCGTTCTACGCTGAACGCTGTAGGTACAGCTTTATTTTGCCCCCACAGCATCTCTGTATTAGTATTCTTGCTTTAGTCATTTAGGTTGGTTTTCTTTTTTTTTTTTTAAATATTTATTTATTTACTTATTTTGTATACAATAGTCTCTCTGTGTGTATGCCTGCAGGCCAGAAGAGGGCACCAGATCTCATTACAGATGGTTGTGAGCCACCATGTGGTTGCTGGGAATTGAACTCAGTACCTTTGGAAGAGCAGGCAATGCTCTTAACCGCTGAGCCATCTCTCCAGCCCCCTAGGTTGGTTTTCTTATGTTTGGTTTTGACTTTTCCTTCTTTTTTGTTTGTTTCTTTCTTGGTTTTTTGAGACAAGGTTTCTCTGTAGCTTTGGAGCCTGTCCTGGAACTAGCTCTTACAGATCAGGCTGGCTTCGATCTCACAGAGATCCGCCTGCCTCTGCCTCCCGAGTGCTGGGATTAAAGGCGTGGGCCACCACCACCCGGGTTTTGACTTTTCGACACAGGGTTTCTCGTTGTAACACCGTCTGTCCTGGACCTCACCCTGAAGACCACTCTGTTCTGACCTCGAACTCACAGAGATCGGCCTGCCTCTGCCTGCTGAGTGAGAGTGCTGGGTTTAAAGGTGTGCGCCGTGTGCTACCACTGCCCCGCTGACTGTTGTTGTTTTGAGACCCCATGTCTTGTCCCTCTCCGCATGACCTAGGATAACCTGATCGTCCTGGCTTCTCCCAAATCCTGAAATTACTGATATCTGTGTAGAGAGGTTCCTCTGTGTGTGTGAGAGAGAGAGAGAGAGAGAGAGAGAGAGAGAGAGAGAGAGAGAGGGAGAGAGAGAGATACTGAGATTGAGCTCTGAGTTTGTGCTGTAGGAAAGCGATCCACCGACAGAGGACCATTTCTTGCTCTTGGATTTTTTGTTAGTTTTTATTATTTTGTTTTTGTTTTGGTGTGTCTGTTTGTTGTCTCTGAAACAGGTCTTTCTCTCTCTGTAGTTTTGGTTGGCTTGAACTGATAGAGCCTCCTCCCTCTGCATTGACTGTTGGAGTTAAAAGCGTGCACCACCACATCTGGCCTGTTTTGTTGTTTGAGACTTCGGTTCTCTAAGTAGCCCTGGATGGGCTTAAACACACAGGTTCCACCTGCCTCTGCCTCCTAGTGCTGGGATTAAAGGTGTGTGCTATCACTCCTGGTTCCTTACTCTTCCCCCCCTCCCCAGACAGGGTATTTCTGTAGCTTTGGAAGCTGTCATGGAACTAGCTCTTATTCTTAAGTATCTGGATTTTTCGTCAATGGAGTCTTTTTCGGTTTTTCAAGACAGGGTTTCTCTGTAGCTTTGGAGCCTGTCCTGGAACTAGCTCTGCAGATCAGGCTGGCCTTGAACTCATAGAGACCCCCTGCCTCTGCCTCCCGAGTGCTGGGATTAAAGGCGTGCGCCACCACCACCTGGCAAGGATCTGGATTTTTAAACTGGCTATGGAGCTGCACACCCCACAGCCCCAACATTCCAGGGTTGAGTCAGGAGGAAATCAGATTCAAGGCCAGGTCAGATTAATGTCTAGACTCCACCCCCATCTCCTACCCCCACTGCCCAAAAACATTGTTTTATTTTATGCATATTAGTGTCCTACCTGAATGTATCTTTGCGCCACTTGGATGTCTGGTACCAGTGGAGGCCAGAAGAGGGCACTGAATCCCTTGGAACTGGAAGTGTTGAGCTGTGGATGCTGGGAATCAAACCTGGGCTGTCTGAAGGAGCAGCCAGTGCTCTTAACAGCCCCATCTTTGCAGTCCTTAGACATTGTCATGTCACCAGAAACCCAGATTATTATTTGTTGTGTTTTTTTATTTTTGTTTTTGTTTGTTTGTTTGTTTGTTTTTTTGAGACAGGGTTTTTCTATAGCCTTGGCTGTCCTGGAACTCTCTCTGTAGACCACACTGGCCTCTTTTTAACCTCTAACTCTCAGATCTGCCTCTCTCCTTCCCCACCCTCCCCCGAGAGCTGGAATTAAAGGCATTCACCACCATGGACAGGACTCTTCTGTGTAGTCCTGGCTGTCCTGGAACTCTATCTGTAGACCCAGGCTGACCTTGAACTCAGAGATCTACCTATCGCTGCTTTTTTTAAAAAATTTATTATGTACGCAACGCTCTGCCTGCATGGATGCCTGCACACCAGAAGAGGGCACCAAATCTCATCATAGATGACTGAAGCATCGTGTGGTTGAACTCAGGACCTCTTAAAGAGCAGCCCAACCTCTAAGCCTGATTGGACTAAAGACATGCACCACCACCGCTTGGCTTCTTTTTTTAGTTTTGAGGACAAAGTATGACGATGTAACCTTGACTGACTTAGAGCTTAGGCTGGTCTTGAACTTGCTACCATCCCCCTGGCTGGATTTATAATTAAGTATCCACCATATCAGGCTTTGAAAAAATCTTTAGTGTACAAAACAATGGGTTTCAAGGGCCAGTGTATTTGTATTACATGCTGTGTGGGTGGCCTTGGGTCATTTTGGGGGAAAGGAAAATTATCAGGGACATATAGGACTTTATGCCTAAAATTTGCTAGACCTGGGATCATAGGCCTTTAATCCCAGCTACTTGAGAGGCTGAAGCAGAAGCATCAAAAGTTCAAGGCATAACAGGACATGGTGGTGCACGCCTTTACTCCTAGTACTCAAGAGGCAAAGGCAGGTGGATCTCAGTAAATTCAAGGCCAGCTAGAAGACCCTATCTGAAAGCAGAGCAGAGGATAGGGGAGGAGAGAGACAAGAAGGAAGGAAAAGAATTAGATACTGTGAGACCTGCTGCCTCAGCCTTCTGAGGACCGCTTTTGGTATTCAGAGTGTCTTGTGTTTCCATATAAATTGTCTGTGGGATTTAGGTGGGGATTTCACTGAATTGTAAATCACTTTAGGGAATACAGTCATTTCCACTATCAAGCGGCTGATGCAGGAGTAAGGGAGGTTTGAACCCAATTAGTGAAATGTTGCCCCCCCCCCCTTGTTATTGTATCAAGGTACTTCTTCCTGGTTTCTTCCAAGGGTTTTTTTGTCATGATTAAGATGTGGAAAAAAAGTCTTTTCTGGGGCTAGAGAGTTGGCTCAGCAGTTAAGAGCACTGACTGACCTTCCAGAGGACCCAGGTTCAATTCCCAGCACCCACATGGCAACTCAAAATTGTAACTCCAGTTACTGACACCTGCTTGTGACTTCCTTGGACACCAGCCACATAGGATACACAGACATACATGCAGGCAAAACACCCAAGTGCATAAAATGAAAATAAAATAGGAAAGAAAAGGTTGACGGCGGCTCAGAGGTAGAGCACTTGCCTTCTCTGTAAAAAGGTGTGAATTCAACCTTCAGCACTGGCCCCCCCAAAAGTCCCCCAGCTTCCTGAGGAAACTCTGTGGTCACCACCACTAATTTGGATCCACAGCCCTTTCAATTATATTTTGTTTTGTTTTATTTGTTGTTTTTTTCTTATAATTTATTTAACTTTATTTTAAGTGTATTGGCATTTCATATCCCCTGGAACAGGAGTTTCAGGCATTTGTGAGCTGCCATGTGGGTGCTGGGAATTGAATCCAGGTCCTCTGCAAGAGCAGCCAGTGCACTTAACCTCTGAGCCATCTCTCCAGCCCCTTGTTGTTTTGTTTTGTGTTTTTTTGAGACAGGGTTTCTCTGTGTAGCCCTAGCTGCCCTGGAATTCACTCTAGACTAGGCTGGCCTCAAACTCAGGGCTCCATCTGCCTCACCTCCTGAGAGTTGGGATTAAACGTGCACCACCACCACCACCAGACAGCCCTTTCAATTCTTAAACATAACTCCAGCAGCAACTTCCGTGGCTATACAGTCTGCAAAAATGTATGGAAATTTTGCTTGAATGTCATGTCATGAGTTTCCAGCCGCTAGCGCCCAGGAAAGAGATACTTGATACAGTGGGCACCTCTGAAGCACCTTGAAAAACACCCTTCCCGCTTCTGTTCCATCAGACCTTACCACTCTCAGCGTTCCCCCCACCAGTCTAGCCTGCCTCCTAATTCTCCCAGATCTGCCCATTGTAAACCAGTCTGCTGTTCCCTTTAGGGGACCTTCCTCCTTTGCCTGGGCCATTGCATCGGTCTCCCTGTCGGCTTTCCTGCCTCCAGTTTGGCCCATTTGGTTCAGTGTCTCCATTGTGTAATCAGAGGGATCGGTCTGTGGCTCAAATGGCCTGCGACAAAGTCCATTATCTTAGTTAGTGTGGCTTTTATTATAAGGCCTTTCCCTTCTGGCCACAGCCTCATTTTCAACCACACTCTGCCCTGTCTGGTTGAACTAGTTCCCCAAACGCGCTCATGATATTTCTTTACCTGGAAATCTTGCTTCTGTCAATCTTTCTGGTCTCGGTTTGGATACCATTTTCTTCAGGAAGCCCTTAGCTCTTCTGCTTCACCAGCCTGACCTTAGAATCCTTAGTAAGCTAGGTGGGCAGTGGTGGTGCAGCCTTTAATCCCAGCACTTAAGAGGTCGAGTTAGGTGGATTTTAGTGAGTTCAAGCCCACCCTGGTGTTCAAAGCGAGTTCCCAGACAGCCAGGTTACACAGAGAAACCCTGCCTCAGAAAGTAAGAGGCTGGAGAACGGAGAGCTGGTTAAACTGGGCACAATGACTCACGTTTGGAATCCCAGCTTTTGAGAGGCTGCAGCAAGGGATCTCAGGGGTCAGGCTGGGATAAACAGTTACTTCCAGGTCAGCCAGGGATATAGAGTGACCCTGTCTAAAAGACAAAACCAAAAGCAGAATGTGGCCTGTGTGGTGCTTTGGAACTCAAGGCTGGGAACAAGAACCCTGACCTTCAAGCTTAGACCACATCACGGGGGGTCCCTCCTGTTTTAATCTGCATAGGAACAGTGGAGAGTGTAGTATAGAAACAATGGAGAGGATACAATCATCCCCATTTTATTGAGGAAGCTGAGTCTCTATGCCTCTCTGCAGGTAGTATCACTAAGGCAAGGGACGTGGGACAAGCTTCCATCATCTTGGTGCAGAGGCTCACTTCTTTTCATTCCCCAGATTTTTTAGGGGTGACTTCTGGTTTGAGATGGGTCATTAGGAGCAAGAGGCATCAGTGGAAATAATCGAAACAGTGACACCCACAGAGGGATAGAAGAGGAGATAATTGGACCAGGTGACCCGAGAGCCTTCCAGGTTGTGGGAACCCTCTGGTTCTATCTCCTAAGCATCTTTTTAAGTTTTTTTTAAAATTATGATTTTTAAAAATTTTAAATCTTCATGTGTTTCGGTGTTTTGCCTGCTTGTATGTCTGTGCATCACATGCATATAGCACCCATGGAGTCCAGAAGAGGTCACTGGATTCTCTGGAATTGGAATTGCAGTTATGAGCTGCCATGTGGGCTGGAGTTAAACTAGACTCTAACCATTGTGCCACCTCTCCAACCCAAGCCGTCTGCTCTGTACTTCCTGTGTTGAAGCTCTCTGGGATCACATCTTTGTCGGCTGTGCTGGCTGGTTTTCTGTCAACTTGATATGAGCTAGAATCACTTTGGAAGAGGGTTCTCAACTAAGAAAATGCCCACAGCAGCCTGACCTGTGGGTACCTGTGGTTACCTGTGGTTACCTGTGGTAACACTGTCTTGATGATGGATATGGGAGGGCCCAGCTCACTGTGAGTGGTGCCACCCCTGGGCTGGTGGACCTGAGTGCCATCAAAAAGCAGGCTGAGGGGCTGGAGAGATGGCTCAGAGATTAGGAGCATTGCCTGCTCTTCCAAAGGTCCTGAGTTCAATTCCCAGCAACCACATGGTGGCTCACAACCATCTGTAATGGGGTCTGGTGCCCTCTTCTGGCCTGCAGGCATACAGACAGAATATTGTATACATAATAAATAAATAAATAAATAAATAAATAAATAAATTTAAAAAAGAAAAAAAAGCACTGAGGCCAGGCAGTGGTGGTGCATCCCTTTATTCCTTGCATTAGGGAGGCAAAAGGAGGTGGATTTCTGTGAGTTTGAGGTCAGCCTGATCTACAGAGCGAGCTGCAGGACAGGCTCCAAAGTTACACAGAGAGACCCTTTCTCGAAACCCACCCCCCAATAAAAGCAGATTGAGCAGACCAGTAAGCAGTATCCATCCATGGCTATCCATCCTGCCTCCTGATTTCTGCCTTGTTCTTACTTCTTCCCCGACTTCCTGAGTGATGGAGTGTGACCTCAGTTGTAAGGTGAGATAAACCCTTTCCCCCACAGTTGCTTTTTCTTCCCCAAGGAGATAGCGTTTCTCTGTTGTAACAACCCAGGCTGTCCTGGAATTCGCTCTGGCAACCAGGCTGCCCTCTAACTCACAGATCCACCTGCCTCTGCCTTCTGAGTGGTGGGATTAAAGGTGTGCGCCACCACCACCCAGCTAGAGATGGGTGTTTTATCTTCATTGTGTTACCTGAGACTCATAAAATTAGATGGCTTTCTCTGAACTGTTTAGGACCCTGGAGTCAGGGGCTCTGGAGATATTTCAGAACTGTTCCCAGACTGTTAAGGGGGCTCATGACATTCTACCTGCTGACACTTGGAGAGGAAGAAAAAAAATCAAACTAGGAGCTTAGTAGAGGAGACATCCATCAAGTTTCAGGCCAAATTTAAGAACAGGAGACTTTTTTGGAAGTCACGGCTCCACTCAAGCTGCCACAAAACCCTGGTTTTATGGATGCAGGACGTGAGAGGTGATTGGTCAGGAAACACTCTGTAACATTTTCTGGAAGAGTCAGCACTAAAAAGAGTGGGGAAAGTAGGTCAGAGGGGAGAAATCTCATGGCTTCCATTCTCCCTGACCAAAAGTTGGTCCAAAAGGAGATGTAGTATTTATAGTCAACCACTAGGTGGCACTGTGAAAGGCCTGCACACCGATTGCTCTATTAGAACCTCTGAATTGGAAGGGGTTTCAGATCAAGAATCACCAAATCTGGTTTTTGTGTTTACTTTTTCTTCTTTTGTAGAGGGGGTGGCTTGCTGGTCTTTTTTTTTTTTAAGATTTATTTTTTTATTATGTATACAGTGTTCTGCCTGCTTGTATGTCTGCAGGCCAGAAGAGGGCACCAGATCTCATTATAAACGGTTGTGAGCTACCATGTGGTTGTTGGGAATTGAACTCAGGATCTCTGGGAGAGCAGTCAGTGCTCTTAACTGCTAAACCAACTCTCCAGCCTATGCTCTTTTTTTTAAAAAACAATATTTATTTATTATGTATACAGAGTTCTGTCTACCTGTATGCCTGCTGGTCAGGACAGGGTGCCAAATCTTATTACAGATGGTTGTGAGTCACCATGTGCTTGTGAAAAATTGAGCTCAGGACCTCTGGAAGCGCAAGCAGTGCTCTTAACTGCTGGGCCATCTCTCCAGCCCCTGGTCTTGGTGTTGTTGTTTTTTTTTTTTTCGTTTGTTTTTTTGTTTTTGTTTTTTGAGATACGGTCTTGCTCTGCAGCCTAGGCTCGTCTCAGATCATAGCAATCTTTCTTCCTCGGTCTCCTAAGCCATAGGATTGCCAACATGTGCTACCATACCTGACTTAAAACTCCTTGTTTTAGAGAGGAGATGTGAGGTCCAGAGAAGTTATCCATACCACCCACTTTTGTGAGTGGACCAGACCTAGAGATGTAGATTGTTCTCATTTTGGTGTATCCATCCATCTATCAGTGTCCACTAAATGTCATCTACAAATCCCTTCCTATTCATGCATGGTGCAAGTTTACCTAAGTCAATAGCATCTTTCAGAACCTCAAGAGGCAGAGGCAGGCAGATCTCTGTGTTCAAGGCCAGCCTGGTCTGCAGAGTGAGTTCCAGTACAGCCAGAACTACAGAGAAACTCTGTCTTGAAAAACAAAAAAATAAAAAATTCAATCCTCAGTTATATTCCCATAGCTCTGCAGATAGTTGTGGGCAATAACTGAACAGCAAAAGTGAAGAACAGTATGCGAGGGGGTTGAATCAGACATCACTGAATAGTGTTTAAGGTGCTTCTAGCCTCATCCTGTGTGTCCTGGGTGCTGAGACGGAGAACTGGATTTTAAATTTCAATTAGCTTTAATTGATTTAAATTAGGATAGCTACTTGTGGCTAGTGTCGACCTTCTTAACAACTCAAGTATATAGTTCAGTTAGTCCTTTATTCTGTTTTTACCACCAAGTGCTGGGATTAAAGGTGTAAGCCACCACTGGCTAACATTAGTAATTATTGTGGTACAGGGTACACACACATATATTTCTTCTTGTTATTGATTTTACGTATACTGAGGCTTGAACCCAGGATCTGGTATGAGTTAGGCAAGTGCAACGTATCAGACTCAGGTTATAGAATTTTAATTTTAGGTGGGTTTTGTGCCTAGGTCAAGATTTTTCTCTCTCATTTAATTAAAAACATTTTTGATAGCTGGGTAAGATAACTCAGAGTCACGGTGCTTGTCACCAACCCTGACAACCTGAGTTTGATCCTCAGGACCCTCATGGTTGAAAGGGAAGAACTGACTCCAGCAAGTTGATAGCTGGCTTCTTGTGTTTTTTTTTTTTTTTTGGTATTATAATGGACCTGGAAGGAGCATCCTCGCCTGTCTGTGTCTCCTCGTGGCCATGTGTAACAGTTCTGTGGTGTTAGAATTGCCAGGTTGTTGCTGGATGTGGTGGTGCACTCCTTTTATCTCGGTGGTCTGGAGGCAGAGGCAGGAATCTGCCGTCTGGGAGTTCAAGGCTATAGTGAGTGTCTCAGGGGGGAGGAGGGAGGAGGGAGAGAAAGAAGAGAAAGAAAAAAAGAAAGAATTTGCTGGGTTGTAAATATGCGATTCGAGTTCAGGTTGACTCCTGTTGCTTTGTCCAGGAGCATCAGACAGAAGTGACACAGTGACTATGGATGCAGAGGCAGCCATCAGCTGGGGCAGCATCAGCTGGGGCATCCTTTGAGCTTTGTGGGGAAGAAAAAAGCAGCTATATATTCATTACCATAAACTGCATTTGAATGTTCTTTGTTCCAAAAGACCAAGTCAGAGATTATTGTACTTGATCCTTTAGACAGCTTCCTAATACAATAATTGGGTCTAGGCTGTCTTGGAGACATAGCTACTACATTCTGGACTTGAATACTTCCAATGGTGGAAAACTCAAGGGCTCCCCAAACTCGCCCAGCTCTGCTGACTTGGAAGGCTCCTTTGCTAGCTAATCTGAATACACTTCTGGCTAGTGTGTCTCATTCTGAGCTGAGTCCTTTTCCCTGTGGTGCTGAGGATCAAAGCTCAGGTCTTGCACTTTGGGCAAGTGCTTTGCCATTCAGCTGCGTCCTACCTGGCTGTTCACCTTCTCTGTGTTTCTCTATGTAAATGAGTGATTTAGTTAGCTTTCTATTGCTGTGCTAAAACACCATGACCGAAAGCAACTTGGGGAGGAAATTGTACATGTCTCCAACACAGAACATAATGAAGGGAGGGCAGGGCAGGAAGTGAAGCAGAGACTATAGTGAGTGCTGCTTACTCTCTTGTCCCTCGTGGCTTGCTCAGCCTGCATTCCTATACCACTCAGGACCACCTGCCCATGGGTGGCACTACCCAGCATGGACTGGGCCCTCTCACATCAAGAACATGTTCCACAGCCTTGCCCACAGGCCAGTCTGCTGGGAGTATTTCTTTCAGTTGAGGTGCCCCTTCCCCAGTGACTCTGGCTTGTATGAAGTTGGCCAAGTACTAGCCAGCACAGATTGAGAGATATGTATCCTTTCTAATGTAAGTCTAATAGATTAGTGTGTGTGAAGTATATGTGTATACATACAAATGCATATATGAGAACTACATATGGAGACGGCATGTGACCACGCATGAGGGCGTCAGTGAATTCCTGCCAGAAACTAAGCAGTAGTTACTGTGATCATCTCCAGACATACATTCCTTGCCATCATTCCTCCTGACGACCAATGCCTACTGTCACCGAAGCACCGTCCACCCTCCTTCCTTCTCGTTTCTGTGACCTTGTCACCTGAACAATCCCCTACTAAAATAATGGGGATTATTAATGGATTAGAATTACCTAGGTTTTAATGCTAAACTCTGCGGCTTGTTAGCTGGGTGATTGTGGGAGTGTTGTTTAATCCGCTGGAAACACTTATCTCCTTTGGGAAATGTAGGATAAATATTAGCTACTTTGTTGCTTTATTGACCCAGTCACCCCCACCAAGGCTGTAGCCTGAAGTTAGAGAGCTGTGGATAGATGATGTCAAGGCTTTCTAGTCTCCATGTCTGTGAGACATGGTTTTGGTTTTGGTTTGTGAGGTGGTCTCATTTTGTAGCCCCAGCCGGGCTGGAACTCACTAGCCTTGATTAGTACAGATCTGATTGGTCTACTGCCCAAGTACTGGGATTTAAAGGCTTGTGCCACCACACCCAATCGGGTGTTTGTCTGTCTGTCTGTTATCTATTATCTATCTATCCATCCGTGTGGGAAAGGTCAAGAGGAAATGCCCCATAACCTCTTTAGGAGAAAGGCCCTGAAGGCTGAGCTGATTCTTCAAATGGAAAGAAATCAGTTTGGATTAATTTACACAAGTGATTTGAACAGAAATGGGCAAAAAAAGACACTCGCTGAATGATAAACATGGAACCAACACTCTAAGTGCTAAATGTTTGTATCTAGTCTTTGATGGTGTGTTCTGCCTGGTTTCAGCCCTTGTTTTCTTATCAGCGATGTGACCCTGGGCTAGAAACTTTTAACCTTTTTATACTTCTTTCCTCGTTTGTAAAACGTAGAAACATTTGTACCTATCAATGGAACCATACTCAATACAGTGAAAATAAAAGTATTATTTATTGGATGTTGGCGTACGATGAACCACAAGTGACATTTCCTGTTCTCAGAGGGTAATGAAAATGTTTTTGAATTGAAGCTCCTGGTCTCTCTACCTTAAGTTTATCCTTAGTGCCTCCCGTGTCACCTGGGGAACTTCCTTAGAGAGGAGGGTGTCTCCACTTTGACCTGGGACTCCACAAGACTCGAAAGTCAGAAAAGCAGTGACTCGTCTAATATTAGATGAACCTTGTCTGCTGTCAATCC
Organism: Myodes glareolus; assembly: GCF_982192425.1. NCBI lineage: Eukaryota > Metazoa > Chordata > Mammalia > Rodentia > Cricetidae > Myodes > Myodes glareolus. The sequence continues at coordinate 61,357,266 of NC_142028.1, forward strand.
TGAATTCCTAGAGCGTGCGGCTGACTACTCCAGGCACCCAACGTAGGAACGATTCTCTTAACCTTTTCCTTCCCGCTCCGGAAAATTCCAGCATGGAATGTGCTGCTTTAGCACCCTCCTCGAGAGGGAAGGAATTTCAGGCTGGGACTCTGGGAGGACTCTGGGTCTTAGCCTTAGGCGTCCACTAATTTACAGGAGAGGAGGCAGTTTTGACGAGCTCCTAGAACGAGCTGTGCTGGACTTTGGGCAAGCATGTGGTATTGGGTCCCAGGAAAGGTGTACAAGAGAGCATTTTATCCTGCAATGGGATGGGAGGTGCGTCCAGGTAACTAATGGTAACCGGGCGGGGCAAGCTCACGCCGCAGGAGCTCCGCGATGGCGAAAAACTACGGCTCCCATGATACTCCAGGGCTGAGTCCGGCTTTTCCGCCCGCCCACTGGCTGCCGTTCCCGCGAGCGGTGCCGCCGATTGGCCCCGGCGGAGCGGGGGCTTCCCCGCTAGCAGGTTAGTGGGCGCCACCGGTAGCAGACGTTGACCGGGCGCGCGATGGGGGGGCGGGGAGGACTGGGGCCCGCGCTCACTATTCTGGAAGCTGCCGGGCGCCATCGCCGTAGCGTAGCCGCGGACCGCGAGGCGCGGGGCGGGCGCGGAGACTGCGTGGCGCAGGCGCAGTGCGGGGCTTCTCCTGGGTCCCCAGACAGCTGGAGGAGATAAACAGAGGAGGAGGAGGGAGGGGAGTGCGTGTGTGAGAGCGCGCGAGGGAGTGTGAGTGTGTGTGAGCGCGGGTGTGAGGCGGTGCGCAGGGGCGGGCGGAGGCGCTGTCCGGCCCCGGCCAGGCGCCAGGCGGGGAGCATGGGACGAGGCTAGAGCAGCCCGGGTCCCCAGCCCCCTTCCCGGGATCCGCGCCCCTGCTCCCGGGAGAGGGGCCGGGCCCCCGGACCGTCATGGGCTCCTGAAGTTGCGCCGCTGCTGGTCCCGGGAAGAGACCTGACAGGTACCGATCGCCGTCGCCCCATCCCCGCCGCAGGCGCCGAGTCGGGGACTGGCTCCAGCAGCCCCAGCATACGGGCCGCCTGCTCTGGGCCGGCTCCCGTGCTGGGGGCCTGAACCCGACCGTCTCGGGACTTCGGGGTGTCCCGAGAAGGGGGCAGGCCTCGGCAGAGTGGGCCGGGGGTGGGAGGCTTGCAGAGGGCTGGCTGGGAGGTAGGGAGCAGGCAGTAGGGGTCCCGGAGGCTCCACGGGGCAGAGGTGGAAGTCGTCCTATCACGGGACTTTTATTTATTTATTTTTGCGGAGTTTTTGACATCTGATCTGACGCTGGTCACACTCAGGAAGAAAGAGGCAGGTGGAAGTTTCAAGAGGTCAACGACTTGACCTGCTCTTTCCGTGTCTCTGTCTCTACCTCTCCTCTCTGTTCTCTCTGTTTTCCCCTTGCCCCTTTCCTCTCTCTCCTTCCCCCTCTCCCACTCCCTCGTTGTGTGTGTGTGTGTGTGTGTGTGTGTGTGTGTGTGTGTGTGTGTGTGTGTTCGTTCAGGCTTCTGGCAGCCGCAGATGCCTTCAGTGGCTCATCCTGGCACCAAACTGAACTTTGCCAAGGTGTTTGCATCATCGGCTGTAGCACCCAGTACAAAAGGTCTCTGTTGGGAGTGGGCTGTTAGTGCCCACCTCTAAGGGTAAATAAGAAGTGTAGAGACAGAGAAACTGCATATCAGCAGAACCCCTTTCTGAAAAGTTTAGTGGAGCTCACCGCCCCCCCATATCCCCTGCCGTCCCCCAGTCTGGTGGTTGGAGTTACTCGGTGACTTTTGGTTTGCCCTCTCTGCAGGTGCATAACCACGACTTACAGAAAACAGGTATGAGGGGTTACGACTTGTCTTAGCAGCTGAATGTATTTCTTCCTAAGGTCTCTGATTTTCTGAAATCTCTTGAGCTGTAATGTATTGGTGGAGCAACTTGAAAGTTTTGTTCTCAAGTTTGAGTTTAGAAGCCTGGTGACAGTGGCAGTAGCTTTTCCATTCCGTCCAAGGATGAGGTGGGTGATTGGGATAAAGTGTCAGGTAAGTGCTCTTTTTGTGTCTGCCTTATAAAACAAGGTCTGCGGTAGCCCAGGCAGGCCTTGGAATCATCATGTAGCTCATGCTAGCCAGCTTTAAACTCTTTATCCTCCTGCCTCCACTTCTCAAACATTGGGATTATAGTGGTATTATGTCACTACACTTGGCCCAAGTGTTCCGTTCCTTTCCTTTCCTTTTCTTTCTTTCTTTCTTTCTTTCTTTCTTTCTTTCTTTCTTTCTTTCTTTCTTCTTGGATATTTGAGACAGGGTTTCTCTGCATAATAACCCTGGCTGTTTTTGAATTTACAGAGATTACCTCTGCCTCCCAAGTGCTGGGATTAAAGGCATGTGCCACCACCACCTGGCCCAAGTATATATCTTTCTAAACAAAACCTGCCAGATTTCTGGGAGTTTGAGGCCAGCCAGGGATACATAGTGAGACCCAGTCTCAAAAAAACCAAACCCGAATATAAATAAATCAACAAAGCCTGTAACAGTTTTGAGAAGAAAATGATCCTAGGGTATCCTCTGAGGTAAGAATATTATATTAGCCCTACTCTGGACTTAGGTTTGCTCACTGAGTGGTCAATCTGTACTCATGCAGTGAATGAATGAACCCTTTGGACTATTTCTGGTTTGAGTTCTGGATTATTTTTTCTTGTAGGTCTTGTATCTTATTAAGAATTGAATTTTTGCTGTTGAGTATAATACCCAAGTTTTGTGGGGTTTTTTTCCTTGTTTTTTTTTTTGATACTGGGTTTTGCTGTAGCTTTGAAACCTGGCCTGGAACTAGCTCTTGTAGACCAGGCTGGCCTCAAACTCACAGAGATCCACCTGCCTTTGCCTCCCGAGTGCTGGGATTAAAGGCATGCGACACCACCGCCCGGCATACCCACCTTTTTTTAAGATTTATTTTTTCTTTATACGTTTGAGTCTTTAACCTGTATGAATGTATGTGCGCTACATATGTGTGGTGCCCATGGAGTCCAGAAGAGGGTGATGGATCTCCTGGAAGTGGATCTACAGAGGGTTGTAAGGTGCCACGTGGGTGCTGGGAATTGAACCCTAGTCCTCTGCAAGAGCAGTCAGTGATTTTAATCATTGAGCCATCTCTTCTAGAACAGACCAGAGAGTAACTAGCTGGACTAAATCCGAGGCTTAACAGTTGATTTCTTCATTGTTAAGCTGTATTTCATTTTCTCTCTTCTTTTGAGACAGGCTCTTGCTGTGTAGCCCAGATCAACCTGCTCAAGGCAGATCCTCCTCCTCCATCTCCTTTTGCTTGGATTGCAAATGTGAGCCATTATGTCTGGCATAAATGGTTGGGTTTCTCTCTTTTTAGTCTATTAAAGAATGTTTTTAATATAGATTTTAAGCACAAACACGGGTGTAGTCTTTGAGAAAAGGTTGCCTCTTTTTTATTTTATTTTATTATATTTATTTATTATGTATACAATATTCCATCTGTGTGTATGCCTGCTGGCCAGAAGAGGGTATCAGACCTCATTACAGATGGTTGTGAGCCACCATGTGGTTGCTGGGAATTGAACTCAGGACCTTTGGAAGAGCAGGCAATGCTCTTAACCTCTGAGCCATCTCTCCAGCCCAGGTTACCTCTTTCCTAGTCTTACGTTTCGGTGTAGTTTTGGCACCGGGGGTTAAACCCAGGGCCATGAGCATGCTAGGCACACCCTCTGTACCGCCCAGCTGTATCACCAGTCTTTTTTTCACTTTTTAAGAAAATTCATTATCACTCTGAGAGAGCATTGTGTGTGCACACGTGCGTGTGTGCTACACACATGCATGCAGGTACACACCACTGCTTGAATGTCCCGTCAGTGCATGAAGCCAAGTGATCAATACTCGACTTCATTGTGGGTTCCTGGGATTAAACTCAGCTTGTCAGACTTGCACAGCAAGCACTTCTGCTCTCTGAGCTGCATTGCTGGCCTTTCAGAAAATCTTGAGATAGGCTCTTGATCAGTTGCCCCTTCTGGGTTCGAGTCCATGCAGGCCTCGAACCTGTGCTGTTCTAGCCTCAGCTTTCTAAGCAACACTAGAGTTATAGGCCTGCTTCATCAGGCCCAACAAGTTGTCTTTCACTGGTATACTAAAGACAATCTTTTTTTGTCACGATTTGGATTTAACTGTTTGTAGGCTCATATCCTCCCCTCTTTTCATCTTGGGAGCTCTTACCTTAGGCACATCTTATAGAGGGAGTACTACTTTGGGGTTAGTTTGGCAGAATAATTATTTCGTCCTGGGATTCCCTCCCTGGTGGTCACTGAAGGGAAGAGAGCATATGTGATGTACTGACCGTGAATGACGGTGGGGTTAACAATATTTGGCCTGTTTTGGAATTGTCACAAGTGGCATTTCCTCCCTTTTAAGCAGAAAAGCCTTATTTTGGGTTTTGGTTTCTGGGTGTTCAGTCATGACTGCTTGGCTGTCTCCATGGTGGCAGGAAAAAGTGACGAGGTTTTTACCTCATGGCAAACAGAAACCGGAGCAGAAGGAGGGTGCCAGGATAAAGGATAGCATGTATACTGCAGGCCTCCACTGACCTCTTTCCTTCGGTTATGCCCCACCCACTTAAGTTTCATCCACCTCCCAAAATAGTGCCACCAGCTGGGGAGGAAGCAGTCAACACAGGAGCCTGTGGGGGCTATTTCTTACTCATAATGATGCACAGACTCATGGCCTTTGTAATGCAAAATTTATTTAGTTCATCTTAAAGAAGTCTTCACATCTCAGCATGGTTCAGAAGTCCCAGTCTGAACCAGTGAAATGGCTTAGCTCACGCAGGTGCTTGTCTGGCAAGCCTGACTACCTTGAGCTCCGTCCCCAGATCTCCAGACGTGGCCCTCTGACGTCCACATGATGCTCACACTCACACATAGGCACATTAAAAAAATAAAACTAAAAACACTTCTTTTTAAGTTCCAAGTGTCTTCTGAGACTCAGGACAGACTCTTTTGTTTGTTTCCTTTTATTTTTTTCCAGACAGGGTTTTTCTTTGCAGCCTTGAAGACTGTCCTGAAACTCACTTTATAGACCAGGCTAGCCTCGAACTCACGGAGATCCTTCTGTCTCTGCTTCACAAGTGCTGGGATTAAAGGCGTGCACCACCACTGCCCATCTGTTTTGCCTTATTATGCACATGAAGGCACAGATTTGGAGACTTGAGACTTGGTTAATCCGAGTGGTGGTGGTGCACATCTTTGATCCTAGCACTCGAGGCAGAGGCAGGTAGATATCTGAGTTCGAGGCCAGCCTGTTCTACAGAGCTAGTTTTAGTACAGTCAGGGCTACACAGGGAAAGGAAACCCTGAGTTGGAAAACAAAATCGAAAACAGAAAGAAAGAGTTGTTTAAATTCACACAGCTAGTTAGAGAAGAGGCTGAAGTGCTCTGTGGCACTGGGTGTCCTCTGTAACTGGTCTAGAAGGAAGAGTTAAAGAGTAGGGCTGAGAGTATGGGAGAGGGACTTTCTCAGCATTCTACAAGGTAGATAGACTCTGAGACTTGGCTTCAATTTGATAGGAGAAAATTTGGCTTTTTTTTTTTTTTTTACCAGGAGGGTAGAGATGGAGGACAGACAGAATGGAACAGAGTCTCCTGTATCCCAGGCTGGCCTTGAACTTCTGATCCTTTTCTCTTTACCTTAGGAATGCTGTTATTATAGGCGTGTGTCACCACAGTTGATTCTATTTGTTGCCAAGCATCAAACCCATGACTTAATTCAGAGTAAGCAAACACTGTACCAAGTAAGCCATGACTCTAGGCCCCCCCTGAGACAGCTGGCCTGTCTAGGTGGACTAGGCTGGCCTTAAACTCATGGCTAAGCCTCTGCCTTCTTGGTCCTGAAAGTAAGGCATGCCTTCCGTGCCCAGTAGAAAACTTAGCTTTCTAAACCCCAAGTGTGCTGCCGTAAAAACAAGAACTTTGCCACTTTTGTTTTGGTCTTTTGAGATGAGCTCAAAGGTGACCTTGACCCTGTAACTCTGACCAGCCATGACTCATCCTTTTATTTTAGCTTCCAAGTGCTCAGAGAGCCCCCTGCCTCTGCTTCCCTAACCTGGGATCAAAGGCAAGAGCCACCATGCCCGGCTTGTCACTCGGGTATTCTAGAGGATTCAGACTTAAGTAATTGGACTAAGCGGTGGTTTGGTGTTTTTAAGCTATTTTCCCACGAAACCATCCTATTGCTTTCATTTTGATCTGTGAAAAGCTGACGTCTATTGATTTTCTGCTTTACTGGACACTTCTCAAATACCTCACTTAATCCTTTCAGAGCCCCTTCCCTGAAAGGTCGGATCATCATTCCTGCCTGAAGAAACAGGCTCCAGAGAGTCAGGAAATAACCCAGAGGTTGCACAACCAGGAGTGGTGGACTGTTATTCAAACCCACGTTTGCCTCTTGTTAGTTATTAGAGAGGACATAGGTCCTCTCTGAGCTACAGATGTGTGTCCTAGCCTCTGAGAAGAGCTAATGAGGTGAAATGTGAAAGTGTTGACGGGGTCCTTTTCTATGGACCTCCCTGGTTTTCCTCAGGAGCCAGGCTTGAGTATTAAAGGGTACCACTCTATTGGCTTCCTTGGGGTGACATCAGGCCTATATGGAGGAAGCCTGAAAGCCCTGGGCTAATTCTTTGTACTCTTAGTAATAGCTTCAGACTCAGCTTCATGGCATTAGTGAGCAAGCCCTGAAACCTTGAAACCCGAGTAAGGGAAGGATGCAACCAGCAGGTCAAAGTGTGAGAGGCCTGGTTTCCAGAACGTTGTCAGCCCAGCCTGGTGGTATGAGCCTCCTGTCCCTGCTGCATGAAAGGCTGATCTGGGAGTATCCAAAATTTAAAGCCTGCTTGGGCTCTAGAGTGAGTTCAAAACCAGTCTGAGCAACCTAGTGTTTTCAAAATAAAACATTGAAACCTGGCTGGGCATTGTAGCTCAGTGGTAGAGCACTTGAAGGAGGTCCTGACCAGGTGACCAGGCCCTGGGACTGCTAAGGAAGGATGGAAGAATAGAAAATTTCCAGACATTCTTAAAAGTGGGGGTCAAGGGTCATTGTTACGTTCTTATATTAAATACCCTCTTTTAGGATAAACACGCTCACAAGTGCTGGAACTGTGCCAGAGCTGGATGCCAAGAATAATGACCCTTAATCTTCCCTTAGCCATCAAGGGAGGGATTAGCCCCATTTTCTTGGAGTGGGGGTGGGGAGCAGACCAGGACCTTGGCCAGGGAGTTACCCAGTGACTCTTAGGTACAGAACTACAGGTTCTGTTAGGACCAGAACCTGTTAAATGTCTGCTTTTATTTACTACTCCATGTTCTGTTTTCAAGCAGAATAAAACTGCTTTAGGGAATCTTTTTCAGAGTGGGAGCCAGGCTGTTGAGCAAACTTCCTCAGGCCAAGCCTTGGTGCATGGGTGCTGGCAGCTTACCTGGTTCCCCCTTGAGTCCCACATCTGGATGTAGCCCGACTTTGAAGGGAGTGTTTCCAAGACTATCGCCTACTTTCCTTTGACCCTTTCGAGACTGGAGTTAGAGGGTGGAACTTAGCGGCTTCCCTGTGGGAGGTAGGAATTGTGGCTGGATTTGGAAAGGCACAAATTAAAGACCAAATCCAAGACAGAGGCTGCTCATAAACCTTATCAAAACATGCTTCCTTTTTTCTTCTTTGCTGTCTTCTACGGCCTCATGATACCTGTGATATGGGCCACAGAAGGTGGACTGGATAACTAGGCAAAGACTCAGGGAAATGGCCACACGGCTCAAATGGCGTTATAAAGCCCATTTGGGCAAGGAGATGTCAAGGTGAGTTTGCTAGCTGCTTCCCAGACAGTGAAGCATTCCCTCAGATGGACTTGTGCAGAAAAAACTGCTGTCAGTCTCCCATGTGACTCTGAACCAGGAGACTACGATGTTTCCAGAGATGCTCCCTCTGATAGGACTAGTCTACAAGCCATTTACTACAAAACTGTCCTTGTATTAATCATCCATGACCCTAAAGTGGCATGTTTTCTGATCCTTACCTCATTTTATTTGAGACAAGGTTCTTCTGTATAACCTAATGAGCCCTCAAAACCCCAATCTTCCTGCCTCCAGTTCCTAATGTTGGGGTTGTAGGCTGCACTCTGTGCTAGCCTTTTCTTTTCGGAGGCAGCAGTTCACTGGATAGCCTAGGACAGCCTCAAACTGGTGATTCTCCTGCCTCTGCCCTTATTAGTGCTGGGGGAACAAGCATGTGCTGATACTAGAGGCCAGAAGTAGCACTCTTTAAATTTATAGGGTTTTTTTTTTGTTTGTTTGTTTGGTTAGTTTTTCGAGACAGGGTTTCTCTGTGTAGCTTTGGAGCCTGTCCTAAAACTCACTCTGTAGGCCAGGCTGGCCTCAAAAACAAATCCATTTGCTTCTGCCTCCTGAGTGCTGGGATTAAGGTTATACACCACCACTGGCTAGCTAAATTTATGTTTAAGACTAGCAAAAGCGGGCTGGAGAGATGGCTCAGAGATTAAAAGCACTGGCTGCTCTTCCAGAGGTCCTGAGTTCAATTCCCAGCAACCGTATGGTGGCTCACAACCATCTGTAATTTGATCTGGCTCCCTCTTCTAGCATGCAGACCGAACATTGTATAATAATAATAATAATTTAAAAAAAAGACTAGCAAAAGCAAGATAATTGTTTATTTCCTGGAAATGTTGATATTGGGGATTGAACCAGGGTGCCTCATGTTCTAAACAGTTTTTTATTAGTACGCTATACCTCAGCCAAGGTAATTTTACCTTCTTGCCTAACTCTAAAGATTAGGAAGAAATAGCTGGGCACTGGTGGTACATGCTTTTAATTCCAGCACTCAAGAGACAGAATCAGGTGGATCTCTGTGCGTCTGAGAGAGCTAGTCTACCCTGGTCTATGAGAGCTAGTTCCAGGACAGCTTGGGCTGTTACACAGTGAAACCTGTCTTGAAAAACACAAAAGAATAGTAAGAAATGATATTCATTTTAGGCAACTGTTTAGACATGATCTGATTAAAGATGATAGAAATAGTTGTTTTATGACCAGTAGCCCGGGCTCTAGTGTGGGACTAGGTTGACTTCCCATTCAATGACTTAGTGACTGTGGTAAATTGACTTTCCTGCCTCAGACCCTGCTCTGGGGTAAGAGTAACACCTGCCCCGGGGATTGCTAGGAGGGGTCGAAGATAATACCTGTAAACTGTTTCGACAGCTGAGTAAATTCATTCAGCAGCTCGGTTTCAGAACTTTTACCTGTGTGCTCTCTCATCACTGGTTACTCAGCAGATTAGGAAACTGAGTCTTAGAAATGCCGTGCAGAAAGAAGCTGGGCTGTGGTGGTGCATGCCTTTAATCCCAGCACTTGGGAGGCGGAGGCAGAGGCAGGCAGATCTCTGAGTTTGAGGCGGCCTGGTCTGCAGAGCCAGTTCCACAATAGGCTCCAAAACTACACAGAGAAACCATGTCTGAAAAGAAATGCTGTACAGAAATTAGATTGTAGAGTTGGGATTTGAGCCTTGGGTCTGTTGGATTCCACAGCTTGGCTCTCCATCACGTTTTGACACTTGTACCAACCTTCCAGCTGGGCCATTGCGATGTTACACATTCCCCTGTGGGATTGCTCCAGTAGGGACGCCACTGCAAGCAGAAGAAAAGGAAACTTGCATACATCTTTTACGCAATTCACAATGTTGAAAGGGGTCAGTTGTCACTTGGACTGGAGGTACCTCCATACTGTGGAAGAGGCATGTCTGAGGGCTGGGAGTACGTGTGGTTGAGGTTCCAGCTGTCTTCCGCAGCTAAATTGCAATGTATCCTGAGAATCATCGGTTGTTGGAAATGGTTTTGTAGCTCATCTCTGAGGCTTCCTGTTTATTTTGTGTTTGTGCGTGCGTGTGTATATGCACAGCTTTGGAAGTTAGTCCTGTCCTTTCACCTTATGGGTACCAGTAATAGAACTCAGAGCATTATACAAAGTGGTAAGTGCCCTTAATTCATTGAGCCATCTTGCCAGCTCCCTCCCCCCTTTTTTTGTTTTTTGAGACAGGGTTTCACTGTAACAGCCTTGACTGTCCTGGAACTTGCTCTGTAGACCAAGATGGCCTTGAACTCAAAGATTTACCTGCCCACCTGTGTGCTAGGATTAAAGGTGTGCTCCACCGCCACCCAGTTTAGCCCATTTTTCTTTCTTTTCTTTTTTTTTTTCTGAGAGGGTCTGGTGATGGTTTAAATGAGAATGGCCCCCAGTACTTGGTCACTGGTTGGAATTATTTGGGAAGGATTCGTAGGTGCAGTCTTGTTAGAGGAAGTGTGTCACTCTGGGTGAGTATTAAGCTCATGCCATTTCTAGTTAGTGGTCTCAGCCTTGGACCTGTGGATCAAGATGTCACTGCTCTGGCACCATTTCTACTGCTGTGATGATAATCATGGACTCAACCCTGCAGGACCATGATTACCAGATCAAAGCCTTGATCATGGTATTCTGTCATAGCAGTAGGATAAGATAGGTCTTAATGTAGCCCAGGCCAGCTTCCAACTCACTGTGTTACTGAGGCTGGCCTGGTCTCTGCCTTCCCAAATGCTGGTTCTCTAGCTGTGCACCACAGCTCCCAGCTAATACTTCTCATTTTATAGATGGAAGAAAAATTGGGCAGAGTGCATCTCTCTCAGTTCCTATCAGTTAAGGTAGAAGCTGGCCAAGGGCATGATAGCATAGATGGGACCCAGCCCCTCCTGGTCCTTCCTCAGCAACATGGAGTGTGCTTCAGTCTTCCTAAGTGGGGATGAGAATAGCCTCATGGCTTCCTCATGGGACTGTTGTGAAGCAAAAGGCATGTGAAGCAAATTAAAAGCATGAACAAAGGTAGTTTGGTAGGCATAATGCATTGTGTACACAGCTAGCCACGCTGTTTATTCAGTAGTTACTGGCATCTGCCAAGTTCAGTCTTGGGAACATTATGAGATGAATCAGGTGAAGAGCAGGCCTTGAAGGAACAGAAGCTGCAAAACCACAGTTCAAGGGAGGAGACAGGAGAAGTTAAGAACCAGCTTTCCGTTCTGAGTTGTGATTTTGAAGTGGAAAGGAAAAGAGTTTGAGAGGTTTTTTTTTATATATAGTTGAGATATTCACATGCCAGAAATGTAATAACATAAAATTTATAGTTCAGCTATTATCTTTTTCATTAGTTTTTGTTTTGATTTGATTTCAAGACAGGGCTTCTCTCTGTAATCTGGGTGTCCTGGAACTCTCCCTGTAGACCAGGCTGGCCTCAAACTCATGGAGATCCGCCTGCCTCTGTTCCCCCCACTAGGATTAAAGGCATCTTCTATCACTGCCCAACTAGAAAGAGTTTTTTGTTGTTTTTTTAATTTTTTTGAAGACAGTGTTTCTCTGTGTAGCTTTGGAGGCAGTCCCAGAACACACTCTTAGACAAGACTAGCCTCGAACTCACAGAGATCTGCCTGCCTCTGCCTCGCGAGTGCTGGGATTAAAGGCGTGCACTGTCACCACCTGGCTCGAGAGAGTTTTAAAGGGACCTTAGATGAAGAGCTCCAGTCTTTGAGCATGCTAGAACTGGTCTACCCTGATCTCCAGCCAGGGTCTCTTTTTACGGATGTTCACAGAAGCCAGTAAATGAGCACAAAGTCCTGTATCAGTGTAGTGGAGTACTATTTAGCCGTAAAAAGGAAGTGAAGTACTGAGTGCAAGATGGATCTTAAATAAAATTATGATAAATGAAAGAAGCCCGACAGAGAAAGCCATATATTGCTAATGAAGCATCTGGAATATAGAGAAGGCCATATATTGCTAATGGAACATCTGGAGTAGGTAGATCCATCGAGACAGAATGGAGAATGGTGTTTGTCAGGCGTTGGGGATGGAGGAGAGATGGGAACTGACTCCTTGCTGGATATAGAGTAATGCAAATGTTCCGGAAGAAGCTAGGGGTGGTGGTTGTACAACAGTATGTGCTGGAGACCGTTACTTGTGTATTCAGAAATGATTAGTCTTATGGAGTTCTGCTTCAGTTTAAAAGGCCACATCCTTTTGCTGTCCTCTGTTCTGCCATCTCTTCTCTTCTTTCCAAGCTGTAAACATTTTAAGGATTAGATGACATCACCATGACATCACTGGGATCTTTTCAGAAGTTTATTCTTTGGCTAGTGAGTTGGTGGGTACACATGTGTGCTGTGGTTATGTGTGAACGTGTCTTTTGAGTTATATATGAAGGAAGAAGTCAGCCTCAGGTGTGACCCACTTTATTAGAATTTTTTTGTGTGTATATATGATATGTGGAAGTGTCACAACCATGCCATGTGTGTGGGTCAGAGGACAACTTAGAAAAGCTGGTGCTGTCCTCTGTGGGCTCCTGGGATACACTCATGTTGTCAGGCTTTCTCACCTCATGTTGTACCCTCACTGCCAGCACTTTCTGAGGTGCAGTCTAGGCCAGCTGGCTAGCAAACGCCAAGAATCTACCTGTCTGTCTCCCATCTTCCAGTGTTATAAGAGCATGCCACTCGACCTAGCATTGTTTAAGTAGGTTCTGGGGATGGAACGTTTTATTATTGGGTTATCATCACAGCTCCCCCTGCTTTTTTTTTTTTTTTTTTTTGAGACAGTGTTTGTAGCTCAGGTAGCTTCCTGCCTGAACCCCTCAAGTTGCAGGCATGTACTACCAAGCCTGGAGTTTTTATTGCTTTTTTTTTTTTTGGTCAAATAACCATCTCTATATTTGGTTTATCTATTGAGGCATTGAATTGCTTTTCTTTTTGTCCAGCACTTCTGTAAACATCACTGCATGTGGTTTTGTGTGGAGTTTCCTTTTTAAAACAAAGTTACAGTTTTCCTTCTGATCTCCCAACTTAAAGCTATCAGTAAGGACACCAGGCTCTGTCACCTACAATTCTGTGATGGGATCCCCAATGTTAGCTTTCTTCCGGACAGATGGTGTAGCAGGACTTCCCAAGTCCAGGCACTGTATGTACGTTCCCACTCAGTATTTGTTCCTCACAGCTTCCACTGAGGTGGGTATGCCCACCCTGTTTTCATTCTGCAGATGTGCAGATTGGACCTCATGTGAAGTCTTCTTGGCACATTGAGAGGGCTGGAATCCATGCCTAGGTGCGTGATTTTATTTTATGTGGATCGGTGTTTTTCCCTTGTGTATGCCTCTGAAGGAGTCAGATCCCCTGGAGCCGGAGTTACAGACATTGTGAGCTGCCATGTGGATGCTTAGAATTGAACCGGGGTTCTGTGGAAGAACAGCCAGTGCTCTTAACCACTAAGCCATCTCTCTATCCCCAACATGCTACATTCATAAAATCAATTTTGTGTTATCTTTTCTGCTACATTGTCTAGGCAGACAAAGGACCATGACCAATATGAAATGGGGTGGTTCTTTATGTTTGCATGTTAACATAGTCCTTGGTTCCAGATGGGTAACTTCTATGGCCTTCTTTACTTTATTCTAAGGCTCGCCAGCCTCGCCTCTTATATTGTTGGTACCCTTTGCATTAGGAGTAGATCGTTTTTCCACCAAAGCCAGCAGTTGTTATTTTATTTAGTATTTAGTATGTGTATGTTACACACACACACACACACACACACACACACACACACACACACACACGATTATATGGGTGTGCACATGCCACAGTGTTTATAAATGTCAGAGGACAATTTCTTTTTTCATGTTATGTGTGGGTTCTAGGAATTGAATTTAGATTCTAAATTTGCTTGACAAGTGCCTTTACCTACTAAGCCATCTTGCTGGCCCTGAATATTAGTTTCTTATTAGTGTTATCTTCATAGAGGAAAGTTTCCTAGTACCCAAAGCTAAAAAGTTGCAGGTAGGATGGGGTTGAAGGTGACATGCTTGTGATTTCCAGCCCTTGGGAGAATGCCTTCAGAGAGGTGTGACATCTGCAGAGCAGCTCCGCTCATTCTTCTGTTAGCGTTTCCTCTTGCTGGCCTGCCTTAGACCATTCACTTTCTCCTCCTTTCATGAGTATCTGTTCGGGCTGCCCTGTAGCACCCTAATTAAAGATCATACCTTGAAAACCTTTGTCCTCTGGCTAGAGAAAGTCTTTATTGAGCTTTCATTTCCTGTAAACAAATTAGCTCTCCATGTTCTTCCAGCTCCAAGTGTGAAAGTGGGGGTGTGGCATTCACCACCCCACCTCAGAGTGAGGAGAACGTGCTCTCCTTTCCTAGTGGCTCCACATTGTCGTGTTCTTCCCCGTGGTTAATGTCCTGTCTTCTGTGCTGTCTCTAAAACGTACAAATAAATTAGTATAAGATTCAGTTAATCCTTCCAAGTCCACCTCATTAAAATTCTTGTGCTAAAATTCTTGAAATTATTAATTTCAGCTATGATGTAATTTGCATACTGCATCTGAGATAGAATTCCCGTTAGTTCCTTCTTTAATGTTTGATCATGTATGTCGCTACTGTGTGTCAGTACCACCCCCATTCCCAAGCTTCTGTACCTTGTGGTGACATTTTGTTTGTAATCTAACAGATAAAGCTTGCCTGAAGACCAGAGTGCGGTGCGGAGCTAGCTACTAGTTAGCCATAGAGGCCAGACAGAGGTGGTGCACACCTTTAATCCAGCACCAGGGAGGCAGAGGTTGATGGATCTCTGTGAGTTCAAGGCCACCCTGGACTACTAGTTGATTCTGTCTAAAGGAGAAACAGCGCTCATACCTTTAATCCCAGCACTAGGGAGGTGGAAACAGGAAGGGGGGTGAGGAATATAAGGTGGGAGGAAAGAGGAGCTCAGGGCATTCAGTCTAAGGACTTGGAGAGACAGGATACCCCATTTGGTCTGAGTATTTCATAGAGGTAAAAATTAGTGGCTGACTGCTCTGCTTCACTGACCTCTGACTCTGGTTTTTTATTATTAAGACCAACTAGAATTTGAGGTACAGTAACTGACCTGTTGACTTTCAAGAACGCTCATGGAGGTAGCACGTAAAAGTTAATCCTTCCAAGTCCACCTTGATTTCATCTTCTCATTGTGAAATAAGTTTTGATTTGTCGATCTAATTCTTTGAGAGACTTTGGGATGGAAATAATGAAACTAGTTGTGCCCTTGTTAGATATAAAGACATTTCTTCCTCTGTAAATCTTATGTCAAGTTAGATGTGCCCACCAAACTTTGTGGGAAGGCATTCTTTGTTTCCTTGAGAAAAGCTGGGCTGTATTCCAGGATGGTTTTCCAGTGTGTTACCATTTCTTCTCAGAACATTAAAATGCTAAGTAGGTATAAGTTGTATCAAAGTTAACGGGTTTAAATCCATATTTGTATTTTACCTCCTAACTGACTGGTTTCCTCTGTGTCTGATTTTCTTCCTCCCTTTTCTGTATTTCGAAGCCATGAATCTTAACTAAAATTGTTTGTTTTGATTATGAGCTCTGTTGTAAGTGCTATGTCTTTCTCAGTATTCTTTATGTTAAACACCTGGTTAGTGCTGCAAAGGAAGCTGACGAGTGGGTAGCTGTGATTTGGTTGGCTCTTTGGATTCTCGTGGTGGCCATTGCTCTGGAAGAGAACATATCATTGTGATTAAGAACATGGGCTTTGAGTCGTCAAGCTTGGGTTTGAGATCCCACTCTTGTGACACCGAAACACTACATGCCCCTTAATCTGCTTGCTTATGATCAAAATGACAGCAGGAAGCTGGGTGATGGAGGCTCTAATCCTGACGCTTGGAAGACAGAAGCAGACAAAGTTGGAGGCCAGCCTGGTCTGTCGAGCAAGTTCTAGGACAGCCAGAACTACACGGAGAAACCCTATCTTGGAAAAACAACAAGCAAAATGATAACAATCTGCTTACCATGCAGAGGTTGAAGCCAGGGCCTTCGACATGTTCTACCACCTCACCTGTTTTTCTTTTTTGAAATAGGGTTTCACTAAGTGGCTTGAACTCACTCTGTAGACCAGGCTGGCCTTGAACTCACAGAGATCCACCTGCCTCTGCCTGCCAACTGCTGGGCCTTCAGAGTCTTGACAGCAGCCTCCTAGGTAGGAGGAATTACAGGCCTACATCATCGGCCTGGCTCTTCTCAGTTGATATTTGCTAGGGGAGGCGGAGACAGGAGAGTCCCCGGAGTTCTCTGGTCAGCTAGTCTGCCCACACAGTGCGTTCTAAGTTCAGTGAGAGAGCCTGTGTTCAAAAAAACAAAAAACATGGACAGCTATAAAACGAAGATACCCTATACCAGTCTCTGGCTAACGTCTGTGCCTTCCCTTCCCCTTCTCCCTTTCTAATGCTCTCAACCTTCCTAATGCTGCAACCTTTTAATATAGTCCTTCATGTTGTGGTGACCCCCAACCATAAATTTATTTTGTTGTTACTTCATAACTAATTTTGCTACTGTTATGAATGTAATACAAATATCTTATATTCGACCCCCAAAGGGCTCCCGTCCCACAGGTTGAGAAACCCTGCTCCAGAACACTTAGAAAGTAGACTGAAAAAGTCTTATTACAACCTCAAAGTAGTGATATTTCACTTTTAACACTTAGCTGAGGTATAGTGTTTAAGGGCTGCACATAACATAGACATTTTTCCTTCATGGCTCTCATTTCTTTTTTTAAAAAAACTTTATACTGCATTGATTTTTATGTGTGGAGTGTGTATATGTGTGTGACTTCACACATGATGGGTGGAATTTCTCTTTCTATCGTGTGGTTCCCAGGGATCTAATTAAGGTTGCCTGTCTTGATGGCAAGTAACCTTACACTGAGCCATTTTGATGACCCGTGATTATCATTTCTAATCTCTATGATGTTATGTGGCAATACATTGTTTAGCCAGACTTCTAATATTGAGAACTTGTGTGGCTTTTTTTTTCCTGCAACAAAATCTGTGATGAATATGCTTGAATTTTCTTCTTGCATTTGTGTTTCCTTTTGTTATATATTAAAGAATTGAGGGGGCTGGAGAGATGGCTCAAAGGTTAAGAGCATTGCCTGCTCTTCCAAAGGTCCTGAGTTCAATTCCCAGCAACCACATGGTGGCTCACAACCATCTGTAATGAGGTCTGGTGCCCTCTTCTGGCCTGCAGACATACACACAGAAAGAATATTGTATACATAATAAATAAATAAATATTTAAAAAAAAAGAATTGGATTTCTTGCTCTTTTAAACAGAATTAGATGGTATAAGAATAGAAATGATGGGACAAAAGCTAACTATCCAGATACTGATCATTTCTTTTATAATTTATTTATTTTTATTTTATGTACATTGGTGTTTTGCCTGCCTGCATGTCTGTGTGAGGGTGTCAGATCTCGGAGTTACAGACAGTTGCTAGCTGCCATGTGGGTACTGGGAATTGAACCCTGGTCCTCTGAAAGAGCAGACAAGTGCTCTTAACTGCTAAGCCATCTCTCCAGCCCCTAGGAATTTATTCAGTTGAATCATAGGCTTTGTCATCGCACATTTCTTGCAGACTCAAACTGCCAACCAGAGAACTTGTGTGGTACTTACCTAGGCCCTCTGCACATATGTTACAATTGTGTAGCTTGGTCTTGTGGGACTCCTAACAGAGGGAGCAGGCGCTGTCTCTGACTTGTATCTGCCTTTGGGACCCTGTCCTGTTGGGTTGCCTCGTCCAGCCTTGATAGGAGAGGATGTGCCTAATCTTTCTGCAAGTTGATTTGCTGTTGCTGGCTGATATACATGGGAGGCCTTTGCTTTCCTGAAGAAATAGGAGGCGTGAATAGGGAGAGAAGGGAAACTGTGAACAGGCTGGGAAAAAAATAATTAATAAAAAATACTTAGAAAAAAACCCTAAATCTCAAACAAACAAAAAATCAAAACATTTGCTAGGGACTGGGGGAGTTGGCTCCATGGTAAAGGGCAGGTATTGTTCTTCCAGAGGATCCTGGTTTGACTAACATATTGGTGACAACTTTCTGTAACTCCAACTTCTAGGAGATGTGACTCCTGGCCTCTGCTGGCCCTTACCCTCATGTGTACATGCCTACACAGAAGCACACACACATATATAATTTAAAATAATAAGTTTTTTTTTAAGTTAGTAGGTAGGCCTGGAGAGATTGCTCAGTGATTGACAGCTCCCCCAGAGAACCCAGGTTCGATGCTGTGCGTCTGTCACATGGCAGCTCATGACCCACTGCAACACCAGTGCCCCGGGGATCCTGCAGCTTCTAGTCTCCAGGCGTGCACGTGATGCACAGACGTACATGCAGGCTGAATACTCCTACATGGAAAATTTAAAAACATTTTTAAGTTAAAAATTATTGGATTTGAGTGGCGGTGGCACATGGTTTTAATCCCAGGACTTGGAATGCAGAGGCAGGTTGATCTCTATGAGTTCCAGGACAGCCAGGGCATGTTACACAGAGAAACCCTGTCCTGAAAAACTAGAAAAAAACAAACAAAAACAAATACTGGAGCTGATGAGATGGCTCGATAGGTAAAGCTCCTGCCACGCAAGTCTGGCCACCTGGGTGCCTGAAGCTCACTTAAGGTGGGAGGAGAAAGAAGCAATTCCACAAGGAGATCTCTGTCTCCACATACACATGCCCACTGCTAGTGATAGAGTAGTAGTAGGAAAGCCACTCACTGGTTTATTAGAAAGGATTTTACAAAGGATATTAAACAGATAGGTGTATAGGGCAAGACCTGGAAGGGGGCCTGGAGCTTGCCTGTGTCAGTTCTCTGGAAGCCCCCTTTTTGAGGTTTTGATTTTGTGAAACTGAACTGTGGGAGAGTCTAGCCGAGGGTCTCGGACCTAAAGTGAGATAGTTCAGACAGTTCGCCACTGGTGTGAGGGGACAAGTGGACACTGACATTTGTTTTGCCATCTTCCTTCCTGCATCCACAGCCATTCCTGGTGAGGCATCGTGACTCCTCACGTGCTTGCTCAATGCTCCCTGTGGTTATGAGTCTCTGTGCTTCATCTTTACCCACTCAGGGGTTCTTGAGCATCGCAGAGCGGGCCAGCCCTCCATGTCATAAATTACTGAGTGGGCTAGTGGGCTGTCTTAGGAGTGGGGTCAGGCTTGTGAAGGTACCGTATTCCATTACCAAGGCTTGATGGCGCTTTTTGTTTTCCTTACAGGTAATTAAATGCTTGTCTTGTGGACCTGGGCTTGGCTGGAATGTGCAAGGGTCTTGAAGATCCTTCTATAGCTTCCTTCTGTTGAACCATTAAGAGAAGATGGCAAAAGTCAACATAACTAGAGACCTCATTCGTAGGCAAATCAAGGTAAGCAGCCCAGACCTGCTAATCAGTGCCTTAGACACTTTTTTCTTCTACAGTGGTTCTCAACCTTCCTAATGCTGCAACCGATTAACACAGTTTCTCATGTTGGGACCCCAAACCCTAAAATTATTTTCATTACTACTTCTTAGCTGTAATGTTGCTTTTGTTGTGAATTGTAGTGTGAATATCTGTGTTTTCTCGTGGTCTTAGGTGACCCCTGTGAAAGGGTCATTCCAACCCCAAAGGGGTTGCAACCCACAGGTTGAGATCCACTGCTGCCCTATAGATTCATTTAAAGATGAACCCCCTCCCCCCAAAAAAACCAAAACAAACAGAACAAGACAGGTCTACAGTGGTGACTTACCTAAGTCTCATAGCCTGCTAGTAGCAGACTGGGGACAGAATCAAGGTCTCCTGTCTTCTCAATTTTTTTCAAGTACATGGAATTCATGGAGGCTCCCCTGTCCCCATATTTGTGTCTCCATAGCTAAGATTAATGTAGGCTGGTGAGCCATCAATGTGGGGGGTGCACACGAGTATAAGTACTAGTCTCTTCATTGCTCCAGCTGCTGAGTTGTAGACACACTAGAACCTGAGGCTGATTTTCTTTAAGGCTCCCTTGCACTAAAGCCTGTCATGCAGTCTCCAAGTGAAAGGCAGCGTTGCCTGTGAGATGCGTGAATGACTAGGCAGTGGTTCAGTTAGCAAGGCAGCTCCAGGGAACAGTTTTGAGCAAGGCGTATATACACCTCCGGCAAGAGCCCCACGCCAGAGCCCTGAATAGTGGAACTGCCTGGAAACTAGTCGCTCTGTTTGCCTGTGCGCTAATGTTTTTCTGTTAAGTGACAGTATCTTTGAAAAGTTAAATGCTAGAACTTTCTTAAACTAAAAAGAAATTAAATTATATAGCAATCAGTGGGGTGTCGTGATGCATACCTTTAATCTCAGCCCTCAGAGCAGGTGGAGCTCAGTGAGTTCAAGGCTGGCTTCAGCTACCTAACAAGTTCCAACTAGGACTACATAGTGAGACCTGTTTTCAAAAGCAGACTTATGTAGCCTTCGGTGCATGGAGTTGCATGTGGACGAACTGAGTGTAATGCGTGCCCTGATAGGAGCCAAGAGCTTGGTGTACATTAGTCTGCATTGGTCTATTTCACCTGGTATTGCTGAATACTTAATTTTGGCTTAGGAGATCTTTGGGGGATTTTATTGGACTGGGTGGCCAGGAGAGGAACTGTTTTTAGGGTTCAGTATCAGAAGGCGATTTTGTATATGCATGTGTATACACTTACACGGTGTATTCCAGAGGTGATGCTCTTCCATCCGAAATATGGAAACATTCCATTTTCTTTTGTTTTTGTTTTTTTCCAATTCTTATCTTTTCTGTTTCTTATCATGCCCAGCATAGGGTTGAGTATAGAAAAGTTAAATATATTGGAGATTAGAGAGATGGCTCAGTGAGTTTAAAGCACTAACTGTTCTTCAGAGGACTTGGGTTTGATTCCCAGCATCCACGGTGGCTCACAGCTGTCTACAGTTTCAGTTTCAGGGGATCCAACACCCTCTTCTGACTTGCACCTACCAGGCTCGCACATGGTGCGTAGATGAACATGGAGACAAAACGCCCATTCACATAAAACACATTTTGAAAAAGAAAGCTAGATTTTAAATAGTATTGAACCAAAGAAACCACAGCTTCATTTCTGTCCCTAGGAGCGGGGTGCCCTGAGCTTTGAACGGCGATATCATGTCACCGATCCATTTATCCGGCGGCTGGGCCTGGAAGCAGAGCTTCAGGTAAGAGATCCAGTTTTCAGCTAGGCGGTGGTGGCGCACGCCTTTAATTCCAGCACTTGGGAGGCAGAGGCAGGTGGATCTCTGTGAGTTTGAAGCCAACCTGATCTATAAAGCGCATTCCAGGACAGCTCCAGGACTTACACAGAGAAACCACATCTAACACAGAGAGAGAGAAAGAGAGAGAGAGATGGAATTTGCATCCTAGATCCACATGGCCTGTTTCCCATCCTCTGTGTGCAGAGGTCCACCTGCTGTGCCCCATCACATTTAGCTGGGTTTCTGTTTTTAATCAGGTATTTGTGGGTTCATGTGTGTACAGTTACTCTTGGAGGCCAAAGCATCAGATTCCTGTAGAGCTGGGGTTATATTGTGAACCACCCTAAGAGTTCAGGAGCTGAACTCAGTCAGGTTCTCTTTGTGAGCAGTGTGTACTTAACTGCCAAGTCTTCCAGCCCCAGATTTTCTTAATATTGCTCTTAAATTACATGTATTATGCAGTCATCCCCTGCTATGCTTTGTGGAGAAGGATTTCTAGAACTTCTCACAGGTACAAGTATCTTCAAATGCTCAAGATTTTGTATAAAATGTGTTGTTTGCATATAACCTACAAACATACTCCTGAATACTTTACAACATCTTTAGATTGTTTTTAATACCTAATACAATCCTGTATCATTTTAGGATAATGACGAGGAAAAATATGTCTTTATATACATTAAATGTGTGTTCAGCACAGATGCAAATGCCATAATCCTGACTCCTGTTTTCCCTCTGTGCCTGGTTGAATCTACCCATAAGGAACCTGCTAATACTGGAGCCAATTATGTATCTCACCTTCTCAATTTGCCTTTATTTCTTTTCTCTTGTTACTATTTCGGAAACAGTATTTATTTGTAGCCTAGATTAGACTTGAATTTACCCAAGACTGTTGTTGAACTTCTGACCCTTCTGCTTCCATGTCCTGTGTTGGAATTGCAGGTGTGGGCCACCAGGCCTGGTGGTGATTGCCTTTTATTTCTGTTTTGTTTCTTGTGTAATTTGAGCATAAATTCAAATTAGACGGAGTCAAGTTGGTATGTCAAAGAAGCGCCATAACCTGTATATAAACCGTGGCATGGAAATAGCAAAGTGGGCCTTACATTGTCTGTGTCTGCTGCTCTGAGTTGTCGTGCACCCGTGTTGGTGCAGAGACAGAGTTTTAGATCTCTTTGTGTACCTAAGAGTAGAGCAGCTGACTTATACCTGCTCAGTATTGTCAGTTTCTTGGGACAGGATTTCGCAGTACACCTCAAAGCTGCCCTTGAATTTCAGATCCTCCTGTCTCAGCTGCCCACTGCTGGGATTAGACACAGGCCCCAGCGACACTGGGTAGCTGTTTAGTTTCTCTTTTAAATTTTTACATTTATTTATTGTGTGTAGGGGTGGGGCACACACACCTGTGAAGGCCCGATGACAACCGGAAGGAGCCATTTCTCTCTTTCCCTGAGCAGGTCTCAGGGACCAAACTCAGGTGTAGTCTGGGCAGAGGGGTGCCAACACTCTGAGCCCCCTCATCTGCCCTGTTTTTTTCTTTTCTCACTTTGCTTTCAGTGTTACATTTATGTCATCATTGCTAATTTAAGGTCATGAAATTTTATATTTGTGTTTTCGTCCAATAGTTTTATTGTTTTAGAGAGTAGGTGTAGGTCTTTGATCCATATGTATGTATATATAAGCAAAATTCAGTAAGGAGATCCATTGAGGTAGGAATCGCAAAAATAAGGCCCCTAAGGGTAACCCAACTTCGTTCTTAAGGTTTTAATTTGTGAACCTAGCCTTGAATACTGAGGCATCTCTTCAGCCTGACACTAAATTCTTTGATTGTTCATGATGGAGTCACGGATCAAGCCTAGCACATCTCAGGCAAGTGCTGCACCACTGAACTGCACCCCTCCCAAGCGGTGTCCAGTTGTCCCAGCACCATTTGTTGCAAAGACAGTTGAATTGTATTAGAAGTATCCATATGTGTAAAGCTTTTTGTTAACTGTTAACCTACAGCATTGACCAAAATATCTGTCCTTATCCCAGTACCACTGTGAAGCAACTTGGGAAATTAGGGCATGTGAGTCTTCCAACTTTATTCTTTTGCAAGATTGTTTAGCTATTTTGAGTCCTTTGCATTTCCATATGAGTCTCAAGTACACTGCCACCTGTTCTTATAAATAAAGTTTTATTGGAGCACAGCCACATTCATTCATTTATGTATTGTCTGTCTGTTTTAGTGATTCAACAGCAGAATTGAATGATTCATACAGAGACCATATGGTATACAAAACCTAAAATATCTATTGTTTGGCCCCTTACAGAAAAAGTTGTCAACGCTTCCTTTAGATAATGAAGTAAATTCATGTTGTAATCGCCTGAGAAGAAAAGTAGGAAAGCATCTCTAATTCCCTCACGTATTGAGGCAAACAGAGTGTGCACTATATGTGCGGGCAGTGTATCTAGACCCTGGGGGAAAACAGCAGTGAAGACGGCCTGTCAGGAGAGGCCTCCGAGCACTCCTCTCACTAGAGTTTCCTGTGTTTACACAGTAGCAGTCACATGTAGAAACATGCCTACTATGTGCTTAGTGCTTGATAGAAGTAAAACATAGAAAGACTGCAGGGCTGTGTAGTAGATGCGGGCTCAGTAGAAGGAAAAAGCACCTGTTGCGAGTTAGGGCTGTCGCCTTCCCTACAGGAATTCCTGTTACATCAGGAATTGAAGTATGTAGCTATAGATAGATCATTCCTTTTTTTTTTTAAACTTTTTTTTTTATTGATTTATTTATTTATTACGTATACGGTGTTCTGCCTGCATGTATGCCTGTATGCCAGAAGAGGGCACCAGATCTCATTATAGGTACCTGGGAGGTACCATGTGGTTGCTGAGAATTGAACTCAGGACCTCTGGAAGAACAGCCAATGCTCTCAACCTCTGAGCCATCTCTCCATCCCTAGATAGATCATTTCTTTTGGTAGTGGTGGTTGATTCTTTTTTTGTTGTTGTTGTTTTGTTTTGCTTTGAGACAGGGTTTCTCTGTGTAGCCCTGGCTGTCGTGGAACTCACTCTCACTCTCTAACCAGGCTGGCCTTGAGTTCACAGAAATCCTCCTGCCTCTGCCTCATGAATGCTGGCATTAAAGTTGTGCACCACCACTGCCCGGCCCAGTAGTGGTGATTGAACCTAGGACCCAGCATATGCTAGGCAAGTACTTTATCACAGAAAGAAAAGGAGAAAGAAAGAGATAGATAGATAGATGGATGGATGGATGGATGGATGGATGGATGGGTGGGTGGGTGGGTGGATGGATAGATAGGTGGGTGGGTGGGTGGATGGATGGATGGATGGATAGATAGATAGATGGATGGATGGGTGGGTGGGTGGGTGGGTGGACGGACGGACAGACGGGTGGGTGGATGGATAGATAGATAGATAGATAGATAGATAGATAGATAGATAGACAGATAGATAGACAGATAGATAGACAGACAGAGATAGATAGGTACTATTTAGTTGATATATATGTATATTTCCTTTTTCTCTTCTCCACTCCTCACCTTTGTAGATCATAATGGCACAAGAGTTATTTAATGTCTCTGAGATTTAGTCCTTATCGATAGAAAGGAGTACTGAGATCATAACTAAATGCAATGTCTATGACTCTACCTAACATCATCATTCGTGGGTGCTGGGAACCGTACTCCGGTCCTCTGGAAGAGCAGTCAGTGCTCTTAACCACTGAGCCATCTCTCCAGTCCTCCCTCCACATTGTTTTTTATTTGTCTCTCTATTAAGTTCGAACTGTCCTAGAACTCATTATGTAGATCAGGCTGGCTTCAAACTCACAAAAATCTTCCTGTCACTGCTTCCCAAGTGCTGGGGATTAAAGACATGTATGTGCCAACAAACCCAGCTTTCCACATGAGTATTTGAAACAGGGTCTCTCACTGAACCTGGAGCTCCCTGGTGAAGGCTAGGTTGGCTGATCAGTGAGATGTTAGGATCTGCCTCTTTGCCTTTGCCCTTCCCTCTACCTGGGGCTATAGGTAGGTGCCACCATACCCAGCTTTTACACGGATTCTGGCTATCTGCCAAACCTGACCACCTAAGTCCACTTGGTGTAAGGTGAAAATTAACTTCCATGAGTTGTTCTCCGATCGCTCCATACCTGTGCATGGCACACATGTACACACATATGCACATATCCAAACATACATGCTAAATGAATGTCTGTGTTTGGAGAAATGTCTCAGTGGGCAAAGTCCTTGGCTACCAAGTTGAAGAAACTGGAACCCATATGGTAAAAGAGAACTGACTTGAGAAAGTTGCCCTCTGACCCTCATATGCACTGTGGCCCATGTCCCTCCCAGAAAGTAAATACATAAACATAGCTTTTTAAAACATGAGTATATAGCCAGCCGGTGATGGCACACACCTTTAATCCCAGCACTTGGTAGGCAAAGGCAGGCAGATCTCTGTGGGTTCGAGGCCAGCCTAGTCTACAGAGCAAGTTCCAGGACAGCTAAGGCTTTAGGACGGAGGAGAATTTCTTGATATTCCCAGTTTCTTAAGGCAGCTGCAACCTTGGCTCCTGGCCCTTTCCCCTGCCTTGTAGCCAGCAGTGACTGGTAGTCCCTTCGCGCCTCATCTGCCTACTTCTCTGTAGCCAGCACAGGTCTCTGAATGTAAGGATTCATGTGATGGATTGAGCCTGCCTAGATGGTCCAGGATCATCTTCCCATCTTGGAGCTCTTCACTTTAACCACATCTGCAGAGTCCTTTTTGCCACCAAGATAACACTTGCAGGTTTCAGAATTACGGCCGGACATCAACAGGAGGCCATTATTCTGCCTACAAGTACTCAGTTTGGCCCTCACTAAGTGACAGTCATTCAAAGCCCTGGGTGTTCTGAGAGCTTCCGTGGAGAAGCTGTGACTTCAGGCACAAGGATAGGAATGATTTTGACCCAGATACAAGTGTGGGGTTGCAACCAAGAGAATGAGCAGACAAGAGGCCGTAGGTCAGCAGGTGGCTTGACAGGCTCGGGCAGAGGGTGTTTGAGTGGTGTGTTCAAGTGCGGAGCCTGGAAGGAATGAGTTCCAGCCCAGAGGGAGGAGGAACCTGTGCCGGGAAGAAGATAGACTCAGGCTCTTCTGTGTGGACAGCAGGGATAGATGTGTCCGTACCTCTCAGAGCCCCTCACTAGCCCCCTGCATTCATTCGGTCAGTTAAGCAGCAGATACCTGCTAGGCACTGTGGCTGGCCTTGGAGACTCAGCGCAGTCCACAGATCCTGCTTTTGTAGAAGGAAACAGTCCCAGAGCTGTAGTGCCCTAATGCAGGGTGGCAGTAGGCTCCGGCAGGAAAGGTACAGCATAGGCAAGGCGTCTTGAAGGAAGGCCGTGCTCAGTGACATCTGAAGAACGTAACATGTTGGAATCACTGGTTTGGATGCTTTGGACCACAGGTAACAGCCCACTTTTAATTGTCTTAAATAAAAACGAACTGAAGAGATAGGTGGTGGTGGCGCACGCCTTTAATACACACACACACCCCGCACTCGCACTCGGGAGGCAGAGGCAGGTGGATCTAGACTAGTCTACAGTCTA
This sequence comes from Myodes glareolus, assembly GCF_982192425.1. Taxonomy (NCBI): domain Eukaryota; kingdom Metazoa; phylum Chordata; class Mammalia; order Rodentia; family Cricetidae; genus Myodes; species Myodes glareolus. Next base: position 61,384,015 of record NC_142028.1, read on the forward strand.
TTCTGCAGAGTGAGTTTCAGGACAGGCTTCAAAACTACAGAGAAACCCTGTCTCGAAAAACAAAAAACATGCAAAACAGAAGGGCAGGAGGAAGTAGGTGTCAGAGTTTGTTGCTGGATTCATTTAGACTCTACGCTCAGCTAGCTTCTGGGTGGATTTTGCCCTCGGGCTACTTTCCCTCGAGGTGGCAGCACACGCCACAGTTTCAGGAGTCAGTCACCACAGCCACACCCCTGGCCTGCAGGAGAGCAAGGCCCCTGTGTATTCCAGCTCCCCCGGGAGTGGGAAGACTCCTTCTCCAGTAGTGCCTGTCACGTGTTTCCATCTTGACATCTGATTCAGGGTCCGTGTTCATCTCTCAGTTGATCGCTGTGGCCAGATAAATGTTACTATTGTCTACATACTATGGTTTAGGCCTAATTCCTGAACTCTTCACTGTGGCGAAAAAAATGGATTTGTGCTTCCCAGAACACTTGGTCTGATTTCAGGCAGGAAGCTGATAGCCCAGTCATGGTGCTCTTAGGGAGGAGGGGGTGAAGGGACAGAAAGGTTGCCTAATCATTTCATTTCTCTGCTGTGAACTCTGGGGCAGCCCCTTCATAGCATTTCTCCCTGCGCTTTCGTCATTCACTATTGTCGGCCTCACTTTCTCTGTTTCTTTCTTAAGACTGACTGTTTTATTTCATGTGCATGAGTGTTTTGCCTTCATGTGCCTGAGGTCAGAAGAAGGCACCAGATCCCCTGGAACTAGAGTTACAGGTGGCTGTGAGCCACCGAGTGGGTGCTGGGAATCGAACCTGGATTCTCTGCAAGAACAGTAAGTGTATGCCCACTTGCTCTCCAGCCCCACTTTCTCTCTCTCTCTCTCTCTCTCTCTCTTTCTCAAGTAAAACCCTCAAGATAAATACTCTAGCCCAACTTAGCTCTCTGCATTAATCTCTAGGGTCTGACTTCGGTAGGGAGTGAGGATGGAGGAATAAATGAGTGAAACATGGAACTGCAAGATACCACAAACGTTCTGTCTCGGAACTTGTCCTGGGGGGAGCTGTGCTGTGCCTTCCAGGGATGGGGCAGAAGTTTTTGGCTTTTATTTCTACTTATTCATGTTTGTTTTTCCTGCAAAATGGGATGATGAAGTCTGCCCTTTATAGCTCAGGTGTTCAGTGTCAACTGAGACTTTGCGAGAAAGTTCTTTATATGCTGTGAGACACAGGGCGTTTTAGTTCTGACTGCCACATGTCCCTTAGAAATACTGAAGGAGAGACTGGTTTGCTTGCTTTATCCCACTTCTAGGCATTGTGCTTCCCAGGAGACTGTCCAATCAGCTGTCTTCCTAACCCTCTGTTTCCTCCTCCAGGGTCACTCCGGATGTGTCAACTGTCTGGAGTGGAATGAGAAGGGAGAGTAAGTATGTGCTAGAGGGGACCAGAGAAGGGGCCAGGGAGGTTGGGAGAAGATGGCTCCTCACTTTGGTACTTCTAAGGAGATAGACTTCTGCCTATAACTGCCAACACAGTTAAACTGTTATCCCAAATGCAGATAGAAGTTTGGATGAATGTCCAGACCCTGCTTTACTTAGGTCGGTGTATTGGGAGAACCTTGAAAAATTCTTAGCCAAGTGAAATAGAATCTACTAATATTTACAAGCTAACCTTAAACTCTGCAACATCTGCTGTCCTTTGAGTTTGTGTGCCTACCTCCTACCCTCTGGGAATGGGGATAGGGAAGAGGCAACCTGGGAACATGAAGTCAGAGCTCCTAACTCTGCACACAGCTTGCTGGCTTCTGGTTCCGATGACCAGCACACCATTGTGTGGGACCCACTGCATCACAAGAAGCTGCTCTCCATGCACACGGGGCACACAGCAAATATCTTCTCTGTCAAGGTGAGTAAGACACCGATGGGCAGAACTGGGCTGTGGGCGCGGCTGTGCTGGTATAGCGTGTACTGTGGATCCTAGACTTGCAGCTGTCCCTGTGGTCTGAGTATTAGAGAGTGAGGTTTAAAGCCTATCTCTTTATGTTCTTCTCAGAACCAACTGGCCAGCTCAAGATCCATTTCTATTTATTACATTTTTATCTTTTTGTTTGTGTGGCGGTACATGTGTATAATTGTGGTTTACATGGGTGTCCTGGTACATGTGGAGGTCATAAGAAAACTGGGTGGAGTCAGTTTTTGCCTTTCACCCTGTGGGTCTTGGGGTTCATGAAGATCATCAGGCTTGATGGCAAGTACCTTTAACTGAGCCATCTTGCTGTCCCTTTGTCCATTTATATTTATGTGAGTGGGCATGCCTCCTGGAAGTTGTAAGAGCAAATTCTTTGTCCTTTCTAAGCCCGTTTCCTCTAATGAAGAAAAGGGGCAGCTAAGGAGTATCTTCTAAATTCATGGACAGATGAATGAGTAAGTTAGACAAATGGGCAGGTAGGACTGAGAGATGGCTCAGCTGTTAAAAACACCTGCTGCTCTTTCAGAAGTCCTGGGAATCCAGTTCCCAGCACCCCATATAGTGGCAGCTCACAGCCACTTGTAACTCTAACTCCAGCACATCTGACTCCCTCTTTTGTTTTTTTGTAGTCTCTCTCTCTCTCTCTCTCTCTCTCTCTCTCTCTCACACACACACACACACACACACACTTGAATTTTTTAAAGAGATTTTTATTTGTATTTTATGTGTATGAGTATTTTTGTCTGCATGTATTTTTGTGTACCACATGTGTGTACAGCGCCCAAAGAGGCCAGAGGAGAGTATCAGATCCCCTGGAACTGGAGCTACAGAGAATTGTGAAGCACCATGTGTGTACTGGGAATCAATCTCAATCCTGGGTCTCTGGAAGGGCAGCCAGTGTTCTTAACAGCTGAGTCATCTCTCTAAGCCAATATTCTTAAAACCTTAAAATATTTTTTAAGATGGGCATGGTGGCAAACTCCTTTAATCTAGCACTTAAAAGGCTGAGGCAGGCAGATCTCTGAGTTCAAGGCCAGCCTGGTATACAGAGTGAGTTTTATGTTTGTTTGTTTTTTGTTTGGTTTGGCTTTTGGAGATAGGTTTTCTCTACATACCCCTGACTGTCCCAGAACTCCCCTTGTAGATGAGGCTGGCCTTGAACTCACAGAGATCTGTCTACCTCTGCCTCCCCAGTGCTGTAATTAAAGGTGTGCGTCAACAACACCTGGCTAAGATTTTGTTGTTGTTTTGGTTTAATAAAAAGAATAGAGCCTGAGAGGTGGCTCAGGGATTAGGAGAATTTACTGCTTGTGTAAAGGATCAGAGTTGGTTTCCCAGTACTTCTATGGAGCCCACTATTGGCTGTAACTCCAGTTCATTGGATCTAACTCCAAGGGCAGACATGCGGTTAAAAAAAAAAAAAAAAAAAAAAGCTCCTCCTCCAATTAAGATAAAAATTAAACTGCTAGCATAGATCTTGTAGCTTTGCTATCCTGTCATAGGAAATTAATCTTCACCCTTGGTCAGAGGGATCTCAGCTGAGAAGAGGTGGGCAGGAGCCTAGAGACCTTTGAAAGCCCTGCTATGTGAAATTTGTCTTTTTCCTTTGAGACAAGTTTCATGTAATTCCAGCTGGCCCCGAAACTCAGCTTGTAGCTGAGGACGACCTTGAACTCCTGATCTTCCCCCTCCAAGTGTTCTATAAGAAGTTTGTTTGGTGCTGGGATGGAACCTAGCACTTCGCAGATGCTAGGCAGGTTCTCTGCCCACGGAGCTATAGCTTGAGTCTGCAGCCTGCTCCTCCCTGGAAACCTGCTGTCTTGATCCTAGGGAGCAAACCTAGAAGTACCCATGAGGCCTTAGAGTCACATGTAGCCTGGAGATGGAAAGGACTTCCTGCTGGGGGCTCTAAGAAGAAAGTTGTTTATTTTTTTAATGCAGGGTCTCACTTTGTAGACCAGACTGCCCTTGAACTTATAGAAATCCACCTGCCTCTGCCTCCACCATTCTGGGATTAGAGGCATTTGCCACATGTCTGGCTGAAGAAGGTTGGACAGCCCTTTGGGTGTTTATCAGGGTGTGGGGGTCTCCGTAAGTGTCGGACAGGGAAACGAACCAACCGCAATGAGGCGAGAATGAGAACTTGGTTTGGATTGACCTCGTCAGCCCGGATCAAGACTTTGGGGAGTCTGATGCCAGGTGGTTTATTCCCAATAAATTTAAACATGGTATAATTTGGAAAAAAAGTTTCCTGGTATAATACACTCCCTGGTGCACAAGGAGGCACAGCTGCATCAAAACCAACTCAAGGTACATGCCATCCCTTCTAAGAGTTAGGCTACCTGTACGTGCTAGTCTCCAGGCCTAGGGAAGGGTCTGACCTGGTCTCAGTCATACGGATATCACGGAGGCCATTTGGACTGTTAACCACTTCTGGTCCTGGTTGTGGGAGTTTGGGGGAGACTCTGGCTATACAGTATTGCAGGGTCGTTTAGATTATTAGGTATTTTTCTTGAAGCAGAACAGCTACAGCTTGGCTCGTGACTCTCATGACCAGCCCGTACTGTATAGTAAGACATGCACACACTTACTAGTCCTTGGTGTGAGACGCAGCTCTTTATCTGCTTCTTCTGGCATTTTTTTTTTTTTTGGTTTTTTTTTTTTTTTTTTTTAGATTTGGTTTGATTTTTGATGATTTAAGAATACATTTTCAAAAGTATGTTATGTATGTATGTGATATGGGAGAGGGGGCATGGGTGCCACAGCAAGTGTGTGGAAGTCAGGACAGCTTCTTGGATTGGTTCTCTCCTTTCTTGTTGTGGGTCCCTGGGATTGGTCCCAGGTCACCAGGATTGTATGGGAAGTGCCTTTATCCACTGAGCAATCTTGCCAGCCCTAGTTTTTCGTTTTTAAGAAAAGCAGAGAAATGACTCATTTTTAATTGAGGTAGTCAAAACACCAACCATAGGCACTTACAGTATTTCACCCATGTGCTCCCCCCAGTGGCAACTATGGTACATTACAAATGTGGCTGCAGTGAGGGCTCACCTGTTAGTGCTGTGGCTAGCTAGGATCTGTGCTACCTCCAGATAGGACTACAGATTGCTGCTTGCTCCTAAAAATAAGTTTATATATATATCACTTTTCCTAATGAGCGAGTAGCAAAGAAGAAAAGTGTAATTTCTTTGCTCTTCCAAATAAAAACTAAAAAGACAGCTGTGATCTAGCTCTGTGGTCGAGCCCTTGCCTAACATTCTCCGTGCAGGTGTCAGTTACAAGGAAGGAGGGGGAGAGAGATAGCCACCCCAAACGTTTTCTTCCTCAAGTTAGGAAGATAAAGCTGTGTCCTGTTTGTCCACCGAGGCCATGTTTGCAACTGCTTTGTTCTTGCCTCGTGCCATCTGGAGTACTGCGTTCTCCACTTCACTGGGCGATGGCGGTCATCTTTACGGTGGCCAGACCTTCCCCACTGTCGTCCTCTGAACTCCTCCTACTCTTTGTCATTATAAGGATCGCTGTGCTGAGCATTTTTGCCCAGATCCTTTCTTTTGTTTTATTTCTTTAAAGTGAGAGTTTTAGGTCAAAAGAAAGGAATAGTTTTGTTGTAGTTCTGGTTTTGTTGCTTTGTTGCTTTTTGTCTTTTGAGATAGGGTTTTTCTGTGCAGCCCTGGCTGTCTTGGAACTCACTCTGTAGACCAGGCTGGCCTTGAATTCACAGAGATCCACCTGCCTCTGCCTCCCAAGTGCTGAGGTTAAAAGTGTGCACCACCACTGCCCAGCAAGATAGAAATAGTTTCTAATCTTTGTTACCTGATTTCCAAAATTTTTCCACAGAAGGAGTGGAACATTTTAGACATCTCTTAGCCCATGAGCCTCAAAGGTAGTTTTCTTTGTGCTAGGGGTTGGTCTTAGGTTCTTACACATCCTGTGTGAATGTTCGGCACAGGACTGACTCCCAGCCTCCAAGTTATAATGTGGTTGTTTTCGGTATCAGCAAGGAAATGTGTTGTTGACTGGTATTTGAAAATTCTTAGTAAGTGAAGTGAAGATTACCGTCCACTCAGCTTCTGCTTGGAGAAGAGGAAAGGGGCTCCTGAGGTAAAGCAGCTTAGTGTGAGTCGTGACCGCCCTAACCACGTGAGCTCGTATATATAATAAATTATCTTCATTTTAACCTTTAAGGCTGGTAGGCTGCTGCTTCCCATCCTAAGTTATTTTGGTGAGCTTGATAAACTTATTTTCTTAAGTGACTTGAGAGGGAAAGGACATGCTGACAACCAGGCCAGTTTCCCTCAGTAGCCAGTTCCACCCTGACTCCTGCCAATCATGCAATTTCTTCTGAGCAGTTCCTGCCTCATGCCGGAGACAGAATCTTGATCACGGGAGCAGCTGACTCCAAGGTCCATGTCCATGACCTGACGGTAAAGGAGACGATCCACATGTTTGGAGACCACACAAACCGGGTGAAGCGCATTGCCACAGCACCCATGTGGCCTAACACATTCTGGAGCGCCGCCGAGGATGGGCTTATCCGGTAAGTGTCTCTGCATGAAATGGCGTGTCCTCTGCCTCAGTGGCAGTGGCTTGTGCCCCCTACCATAATGCCGCCTTCCAGAGTCCTGGCATCTCTCCCTACAGTTCCAGTGTCCTATGTGGCTGCACATTTGCCTCTACCCTTTTCAGACAAAGATGGTGCTATTGCCTCTCTTTCCTTTTCAGGGTGCTGGGACTCAAACCCAGGGCCTCTTGCATACCAGAAGAATTTTCTATCACTGAGCTAAACCACCACCACCCCTTTTCGTGGGAAGGGTTGGGTGTTGAGACAGGTGTTACTCTGCAGCCCGGGCTGTACTTGGGCAGAAGATCGTCTTTCCCCCAGCCTCTCGGGTGTTGAGACAAGCGTGCTCCTTCTCAGAGGCCTCCACTCTGTTGTTTGGAGAGAGAGATGGTCTTTCTGTTACTCAGGCTGGTTTCCATCTCCTGCCTCAGTGGAGCCCCTTTGCTTCCTGAGCAGATGGGGTTACAAGAACAGCCCAGCACACTCTGTGATAGCGCCGCTGCCTTGCTGTAACTGCTTCCTCCAGATGCGGCCTCACAACTTTCCCCTGACTTCTCCAGACTCCTACAACTGGCCATCCTTTCTTATCTTCTCTATGCTGCTGTAGAGAACCTTCTAAGTAATGTGTAAACTCCTAACAGTGTAGTTAGAAGCAGACCTCTGAAGCCAGGCAGAACAGGTCAAATTTTAGTTCTTTCAGTGTTAAGTCTGAAAAGGCCACTTTACCTCTGAACTTTAGTCTCTTCGTCTCTAAAATAGGAATAATCATAATATCCCCTTGGTTGATCTGAGTATGACCGTGGAGAACATGCTTGTAAAACACACAGTACTTGAATGACAGCCTGGGTCAATGGCGTGTTCAGGAAGCGCTTGCTGGCCTGTTCTCAGGGCCAGCCGGGAGGAAACCAAGCAACCTGAGCATCAGGTAGAAGAATCCCGAGGACCTAGACTAGGCACAGGTAGTGGAGACATGCTAGCAGTACATGATCATAAACTGGGCCTTCAAGAGCAGACGAGAGGTGGGTGGGCAAGAGGTGGCAGGTGGATTCGCCACACATATAGGGAGATAAAATCGCATACAAGGTGCAGAATGCTGTATTGTAGTCTGGGGACACAACTCAGTAGTAGAGGGCTCACTTAGCATACTTGAAACCCTAGCCCAGGGAGAGGGGAGAAAAGACTGATTATAACTAGACCACATAGAAAGCTGGTGTGTGAAACTGGGTCCTAGGAGTTGGACTGTGGGGTTTCATAGACTCAGGCTGCAGGCATCAAGTGACAGAAGAATGATGTCAGACTGTTTTAGGGAGAGCATTCCAGTTAGGATGGCCTAGGACAAGTTAATTGTGTGAGGCAATTAGAGGCGGCCAGGCAAGGAATGGGTGATACTGCGCCCCATTCTGGAGGTTCCTGTGTAGTGGCAGTAAAAAGCGTCCCTTTGGAGCAGCAGGGGTGTGATCCCATCCAGACATTTGGCTTTTCCTTTGCCATCCAGCTGGGGCTGTGGAGCTGGCTTGGCTTTGGTGTCCTCAGGCAGCTCTCAGGGAAGCTTTGTTCTCCTTTCTCTTCCTGTCACATAGCCCTTGTTCTCTGGAAGGAAGTAAGAAGAACATAACAAAGGGGGTTGGGGGCTTGGAGGTTTTTGTTTGTTTAGTTGATTGATTTTTTTTTAGAACAAGATCTTCCTATGCACCCCAGGCTGTCCTCATTGTGTAACCTAGGCCTTAAACTCATGATCCTCCTGCCTCAGCCTCCTGAATGCTAGGGTTACAAGCATGTGCCATGACACCCAGCTAACAAAATAGTTTACATGCCATAGTCTTAGCAGGTTGTTCATTCTCTGTACTTCGTAGCTGTGATACCCCAGATAGTTTATTTAATTTCTTGGAGCCTCCCTGTTCTAGTGGCACAGGGGTGGTGCACATGAAACACTCAGAGTATTGGACGAACAGCACAGTTTCCCTCGGTATTTTTTGCAATCAGTGGTAGAATAGCAGTAGCTGTAATGTTGACATTTAGAAGATCTGAACTGTAGTATATACTGTAATGGATTAATTTAGGATAAATCAAAATGTGTTAAGAAGCCTACTATAAAGCCAGGTGTAGTGGTGCACGCCTTTAATCCCAGCACTTGGGGGAGGTAGAGGCAGATGGATCTCTGTCTCTGAACTGGAGGCCAGCCTGGTCTACATAGTGAGTTCCAGGATAGCCAGAGCTACATAGTGAGACCCTGTCTCAAAAATAGAAGAAGCTTACTATAGGCAACTGGCTCACAGTAGACTCCATCTCCTCTTACATTGCAAGGACTTGGTTCTCCCTGCTTTCTGCATAAGAACCCTAACCTTTAATTATGTCTTCTCTCACAGCCAGTATGATCTTCGGGAGAACAGCAAACACTCAGAGGTGCTGATTGACCTGACAGAGTACTGTGGCCCGATGGTAGAGGCCAAGTGCCTCACAGTCAATCCCCAGGATAACAACTGCCTGGCAGTAGGGGCCAGTGGACCCTTTGTGAGACTCTACGACATCCGAATGATCCATAACCACAGGTACGACCAGTAGCCCTGTGGGCAAGACACTTGGCCCTTTCTCTTATAGTAATTTGCCTGTAATTCCCTCCCATGAATCACTGTGTCTCCTGATAGTTATTTCACTGTTTTACAGTTATTTACCTGTGTGTGGGGTCAGAGGGACAGAGTTTCACAAGTGCCATGGTGCATGTGTAGAGGTCAGAGGATTGATTCCACCATGTAGTCCTGGGGTCGCACTTGGGTCATTAGATTTGGCAAGTGGAGCCATTTCTGCAACTTCAGAGTTAGTCTTTTGTTTTCTCCCCTCTCCCTTGTTTTTTTGTTTTTTGAGATAAGGTCTTGTTTTGTAGCCTTGGCTGGCTTAGAACTCACTATGTAGACCAGTCTGACCTTGAACTCATAAAGAGGTACCTACACTGCCTCCCACATACTGGGATTAAAGGCACAGGCCACTGTATCTGACCACAGAGTTAGAGTCTTACATGTGTAATATTTGGTATGTATAATTTTATTTATTTATTGTAATACTGGGATTAATATGAGACTATACACGTGCTAGGCAAGTACTCTACCACTGAACAACATACTTGTCCATATTTTACTTAATAAAAAAGGTCAAAGAGTAGAGCTGGAGAGATGGCTCAGTGGTTAAGAGCCGCTCTTACCAAGAACCAGTATTTGATTTCCAGCACCCACATGGTAGCTCACAGCTCTAATTACAGGGGATCTGACATCTTCTGGCCTTTTTGGTGGAGCACCTTTACTCACGTGCTCATTCCCTCACACAGAGTAGTCACATTATCTCTCAAGATTTATTTATTATGTATACACTGTTCTGTCTGCATGTACAATCGCAGGCCAGGAGAGGGACCAGATCTCATTATAGATGGTTGTGAGCCACCATGTAGTTGCTGGGAACTGAACTCAGGACCTCTGGAAGAACAGTCATTGCTCTTAACCGCTGAACCATCTCTCCAGCCCCAAAATAAAATATTTTTAAACAGAAAAGAAAAGGTAAAATCACGAATGGTGACACATTACTATAATTCTAGCACTTGAGAGGTAGAAGGGAAAGGAGCAAGATTCTAGGTCATCTTTTCTACAGAGCTGAGTCTGAAGTCAGCCTCACCTAACTAATGTGACCCAGTCTCAGAAAAGAGAAGGAGAGGGCGGTCTCAGACCCAAGCAGTCTCCACAGCCTTGACTTTTCCTGATCCTAGGACAGGTCTAGCCTGCTCTACTTTACTGGTGAATATGTCCATAGCCATCTAAAGAGCAAACCTTGGAGTTGCCTGGCAAGAAGAGAGAATGCCTTCTCTAGCTCTGGGGACATAGTCATGGGTGATCCACCTAGCCAGGGACAAAGCTAGCGCTTTAATCTGCCTCATTTCCTTCCCTCAGAAAGAGCATGAAGCAGAGCCCCACGGCCGGCGTGCATACCTTCTGTGACCGGCAGAAACCCCTTCCGGACGGTGCGGCGCAGTATTATGTGGCAGGTAGGGCCCATCCTGGCTCTCAGCTAGACCGTGGCTCTTTCTGGGGAGTGTCCATGGGGGCAAAGGGGAGCAACAGAAAATTCAAAAACATGCCGGGCAATGGTGGCACATGTCTTTAATCCCAGCACTTGGGAGGCAGAGACAGGTTTATCTCTGTGAGTTCAAGGCTAGCCTGGTGTACAGAGCGAGTTCCAATACAGCCATGACTATTACACAGAGAAACCCTGTCTCGAAAAACCAGTCATCATCCTAGAACTCAGAAGCTAAGGAAGGAGGTTTAAAATCACAACACTAATCTGGAATAGCTAGTAAGTGTGAAGCCAACCTGGACTACATAGCGAGACCCTGCTTCACATACAGAATGACTCAGTGAGGGAACACACATAAGTTGCTGGCCATTACCTGTACCGAGCGCTCAACACCTGTCCCTGCCTCCATGATGACGTTGATTGCTAGCATTTTCAATTTGGCTGTCTTTTACACTGTTCCCTGCCTCTATAAGCAAGTCTGGAAGTTTCATCTTAGAGTTCTTGTATTCTTCATGACAGGTCACCTGCCGGTGAAGTTACCTGACTATAATAGCCGTCTGAGAGTGCTGGTTGCCACTTATGTGACCTTCAGCCCCAATGGCACAGAGCTGCTAGTCAACATGGGAGGAGAGCAGGTAGGCTCTACTGCCTGGTGAGACTCCCCACCTGCATTCCGTCTGTCTTAGCAGATAAAGCAATAGCTTCCTTGTAAATGGCATTGTGACATGTGAGAGTAACATGGTATCATGCGGATTACAACAGAGTTACCCTAACCTAGACTATTTTCCTCTTTTTTTTTAAAAATGAACTAGACAGATAAGATATTTTGGATAAGAATGTAGGCTTTGATCTGCCTCATTTGGCCTGCCATGAGGAAGATGGCTCCTCAGGTAAAAGTGCTTGCTATTCGGAACTCAGCAGTTAAGAGCACTGGCTATTCTTCCAGGGTTCAATCCCCAGCACCCACATTGCATCTCACAACTACCTGTGACTCCAGTTCCTTGGGATCTGAAACCCTTATACCAGTGTACATAAAATAAAAATTATAAAAAAAAAAAAAGTACTTGATGTTCAAGCCTGACAACCTGGGTTTAGTCCCCAGATAGAAGGAGAGAACCAACTCTCAAGTTACCTTCTGGGACTGGAAATGGTGGTGCACACATCTTTAATCCCAGCAGTTGGGAAACAGAAGCAGGCAGTTTAAGATGAGCTTGATCTTAAATCTCACATCTCTAGTCTCAGGCTAATCAGAACTACAGGAAACAAACAGGAAAAAGTTGTCCTCTGACCTCCGCCCAGGCATTCACATGTGCATCACACACTCATGTTTTAACAAGAAAATAAAAGAGAACATACTCTTGGAAATTGACAGAACATGGGTTAAGGATGTTAGTTGCTTGACAGAGTGTTTGCCTAGCATGCTCAAAACCCCAGTTTGATCCCTAGCACCACATAAACTGGGTAAACCAGGTCTAAACTGTCTAACGGGGCCGGGGGAGAGAAGAGGGAGAGATGATGATGCTGGGCTAGGTGCAGTGGAACCTGCAGCCTCAGCACTCAGGAGGCTGATGCAGAAGATAGAGAACTCAAGGCCAGCTTCAGTTTCCTTCTTCACTTCAGACTTGCCTCCGATCAGCACGCCCGTTCTCAGATGCCAGCCTGTTACTTACTAGCTGTTTCCAGTGACCTCAAGCAGTTGTCTATTTTTTTCCCTGAGCCTCAGTTTTCTCTCCTACTGTTTTCTGGAAGCAGACAGGGAAGTGAGGCAGTGACCCATTGCAAAACAAGGTGTAAATACACACACAGGAGAGGGGCTGGAGGATGGGTGAGCCCTGGCCTGAGGGCGCATGAGGATGAGAGGAAAGCCTAGCTGAAGAGTCAGGGACAGCACACTACATGGTCTGAGTCCTGCCTGTGCTGTCCTTTACAACCCTGGGAAAGCGTGAGATTCTGAGTCTCCGTTTCTTCATCTGCAGAAAGGATGATGGTATTAATAGCCTTTTCAGTTAACTTTCTGGAGCAAGTCCATATAGAACATTTAGCAGAATTCTGGAACAAAATAAGCATTAAGTAACACTCAGTAAGTATTAACAACAGATAATGTTTACTTCCTGAGGGAGGTAATTGGCAGTGTCACTGTGAGGATCTTATTTAAGGATGTGCTCCCAGTTAGTGACTTACTCCAGCTAGGGCTCTGAGTACATCATCCAGCTACCCCAAGAGTCAAAGTTAGGAAGAGTTCCCTGCTTATGGTTCATTGCGGGGAAACCTTGCTAGCTCTGATTCCATGCTCAGTGTTCTCAGTGAGTTAAGGACCCTGGTCTTCAAGCTGCCAAGACCTGGCCAGCGCTTCAGCTACAGCTCACCTTATGGCCCTGTCTCTTCACTCCAGGTTTATTTGTTTGATCTGACTTACAAGCAACGACCATATACCTTCCTCTTGCCTAGAAAATGCCACCCCGTGGGTAAGTTCTGCCCTTGGGGAACCTCTGCTGAGGTGGGTGGGATCTTGAGTACTGTCACCTGTGGAGAAGCCTCCTACCTTTGTCCATGTCCTCCGAAAGGAGCAGGTCTCCACGGTGACCTTGTGAGAGGATGGTCACAAAAGGTCGGAGAGGTCTTCCCAAGGCTTTGTACCCCACCCCTAAGGAAGATGGCTTGTCTTTTAAGAATTTGAAATTGTTCCCCTTCTCATCCTGGCTAATAGATTTCTTTGGGTTACAACTGATGCATGCCACCCCACTCCCAACCCCTCTATCCCTCCCCAGAGTCAGCAGTGGGAAATGTCAGATAGAAGCTATGTCCTCTTTAGCCAGCAGAGGGCGCACGGGCTTTTCTTTATACCATTGCCTGCCTGTCCTGATTTGCTTTTCTGGGGCTGGATTTGACCTGGGAGAACAGTCTCACAATGGAGCCATCAGATCCTATGATGGAAGCCTCCTCCTGAGTTGTACTGTTGCTTTCTTTTCATCCTGCCAGAAGTCCAGAATGGCAAGATGCCTACCAACGGTGTGTCCAATGGTGTATCTAATGGCCTACACCTTCACAGCAATGGCTTCCGGCTGCCAGAAAGCAAGGGGTGTATCAGGTGAGGCCAGCTGACCTCTGTGGCCATCCATGTCTTTGTTGCACCTTTTGGACAGGAGGGAGAAACATGTCCTGTAAACATCTCTTCTGGGGGCTGGAGAGTCAGGAGCACTAGCTGCTCTTCCAGAAGACCCAGGTTCCATTCCCAGAGCTACACAGCAGCTCACAAGTGTCTATACCTCCATTTCCAGGAGATCCAGTGCCCTCTTCTGGCCTGCTCTGGTACTACACACACATGGTACACATTGATAAAGGCTGAACACCCATAACACAAAAATAAATCTCAACAAAAATTTACAACACACATACCCCTGCCTTCCTGAATCCAGATGTGAATCCCAAATGTTGGAGATTGGGCCAGAGAGGCTTCTTAGAGTGACTAGTGTTTCTACGGTAGCTTCTACCTGGGGAGGCTAGCTGCCTCTTAGCATTGAGCCTTCCCCCACCCACATAGTCCTCCTGGTTATAGTCTTTCCCACCCCAGAGCATATTCCTGCCTCTGCTCTTCCCGCCCCTCTCTTGGGCTCAGATGTTAGAATTTTCTAGTCCCTGAGAAGAACTGAGTCATGGGAAGAAGTAGGATGGTCTAAAGTTAATTCAGTGTGGAGGCAGGTGTAACATCAGTGGCTGGCACCTAGGCCCAAGCATTTGATTAGTAATTATTATATGCCTGTCCAGACACCCTTACTACTGCTTCCCTTTTACTGGCTCACAGTATTTGGATTGTACACATTTTATCCTGTGGTAATAGGTAGTAACAAACTCAGGGTGAGAGCGGCCCTTTCTGGATAGCAGTGAGATCCTAGGGTCCACAGGACCATGCATGGCCCTTGGGTAGCGCTACTAACCTTTAACTGGTCTGACTTGGCTCTCGTCCCCTTGCAGCCCCCAGGTGGAGCTGCCCCCATACCTGGAACGCGTGAAGCAGCAAGCCAATGAAGCCTTTGCCTGCCAGCAGTGGACCCAGGCCATTCAGCTGTACAGCAAGGCTGTGCAAAAGGCCCCTCACAATGCCATGCTCTATGGGAACCGAGCTGCTGCCTACATGAAACGCAAGTGGTGAGTGGGCACTGCAAAGGGACCTGGGTCAGAACGAGGACTGAAGCAAGTGGACCATGGAACCAAATTGCTAAGGCAACCAGAGAAGGTGGCATCGGCAGCCTGCTGCCTCTTGGGGCTCCTTGAATGTGGGCCACTACCTTCCCAAAGGTAGCCGGGTCCATATTTTAAGCACCAAGAGATTAGTGATCGTGTTCACAGGAAATTCAGTGCTTTGTTACAGCATGTGAATGAAGTGGGGCTTGAGACATTGTTGATACTGATTACTAGAGAATCTGGCCTTGAAAGAACAATGGAATCTTGGTAGATGCAACTGAGGAGCTTGGTGAACTCAGTTTGTATCCTCAAAAATGATTCTGCAGCTAAATGGTCTTACATTTGTTTTCTGGGTCCTTATACCCACTCACTGGACCAAGTACAAATAGACCTAGAGATCTGAAGTCAAGTATAGATTATGTTGGGTTACACTGGCTGGAGGTAAAGGTGTAGGACCATAGCCTAAGAAGACCCTCAGACCATCGGGGCTTCAGTCCTGCCTATAGTACCGTCAGACAAGCAGGCACGCAGACCCCCATCCCCCAGCCAGGGCCAAGACTAGAGATGGATAGAGCTGGGCCCACAGCCATTTCTGCTCCGTCTGGCATCCGTCGGCTCTGCCCAGACAGACAGGCCAGCTGGTGTGCCATCGTCTGGCTGAAACTAGGCAGGCCTGGGGAAGCTTAAGAAACCCACCCAAGTCAGCAGGATGGGGGCGGGGAAGATGCCACACACACAGAAGTCAGCTTAAGCATCAGGAGTTTCCCCAGGCATCGAGTGGCACCCAAATTGAAAAGGACTATTTGGGGATATCTGAGGTGTGTCACCGCTCTGTTCCAATGGTTGGGTAGGACGTGGCGGCTCTCATCTCAACTTGACTGGGAGCTCTGCTTCAGGTCAGTATTTTTGCTGAGAAAAGTTGGTGATTTCCTCATTCACAGCTTGTTTTCTGAGCTCCTACTATGTGCTAGGTACTGGGCAAACAGAATTCTGTCACTCTGAGTCCCTGTACCCTGGAGCGCCCAGTTGCTGGACAAGGATAAAGTCTGACATAGTTCAGCATGAAAGATGAAAGATGTGGGAGGCAGCAGGGCAGGTAAAGTGCTGTGGGCATCAAGAGGAGTGGAGTCGCCTCAGCTCAGGATCAGGGAAGCCTCAGAAAGATGTGGTGTCTGAATGGGCTCCAAGTGTGGGCAGCTTACACAAGGAGATGAGGGGGAGGAGAGGACTGTGGGGAAGGACATTGCAGGGAGATGAAATGGTGTGAACAAAGGCGTGGGGGCGGGGGACTGACTGAAGAGTCTGCTTCAGAACAGCAAATCCATTTGGCTGGAGGAGAGGGTTCTGGAAAGGACTGGCAGGGGATGAGTCTGTGAGGTAGCCTGGGGCTTGCCTGGAAAGGGCTTGGAATGCAGAGGGTGGCGTTTGGCCTTGATTCAGTGTGTGCCAGGCAGCTTCTGGAGATGAAGCACATGAGCAGGGATGTGCAGAGGGCTGTCTTTTCAGGGAGATTGATCTGCCGTGCATCTAGGATGGGTGAGCCCTGGGGCCAGCCTGCTCCTTTTTCCCATCCCCACATGCCTGCCAGTGACCCTAAGAATGTCACATTCTGTCCCAGGCCAGTCTCCCCAGAGCTGCCATCTGCTCCTGGAAACAGACCACCCTCTGGCTTCTGGCTGGTCTCTGGCCTGGCTCTTGCTAGGAGCTCAGAAGGGGCACCTTGCAGGCAGTAATTGGGTTTCCACACAACGCCTGCTCCTTCGTCACAGCCACTCATCCTGACGCAGCGCACACCATCAAAGCAGCCCTGTTTCCTGCCTGCCCACATTGCTTAGCAGTCGGTTCCTGGTCCCAGTGGCTGCTCCGAGGGCTGAGTGTTCCTTCTGGCGACCTGGCGAGAGCAGGGTCAGGAGGCATCATCTATGACAGGCTGACTGTGGCTGCACAGGAATACGGTGAACTGTGCCCTTGATGGAGGGCTCACCAGCTTCAGGGTAGGCCCAACCCAGCCCAGTGGCGGGGTGGGCAGGGGGGAGGCTTTCTGAAAAAAAAGAAACAAACAAATACATGTTTCTAAAGGGGAAAGTGGCCCTTGCTGCTGCTTGGCTCTACAGATGAGAGGCAAGATGTGTTTCTGGCAACAGGGGAGGCATGCCTCCTTGTCCTGGCTTAACATAGGAAAACGAGGGCTTCTTCCTCTACCCCCTCCAATAAAAAGCGTCTCCCCTACCCTTTATCCATACTTTTCCATTGGAGAAATGAGTAGAGAGGATTTGGAGCTCCTGGTGTGCACAGCCCCCTCACCATCAGCTTCCAGAGAGCTGACTTTGCCAGACAGGCCCCATCCTCCAGCCCCAGGAGGTGGAGGCCACAGCTGCTGCAGATCAGTCAGCCAGGACAGAGGGGGGTCTGGCTGAGGGCTCGCTGCCTGCTGGTCAGACCCTGAGCCCCTGGCCTCGCACTTCTGGCTTCTCCAGACCACAGAACTGTCCTTGAGGGCCCCCTGCCTTGGACATAGCTTTGAAGGCCAGCAGGGGGATTTGAGGAGGTGGATGAAGGAAAAGAGAAGGAGGGCTTGGGGAGTCTGAGGTGGGCAAGATGCCAGGCCTTCTGCTGCAGAGCTGCGGGTGCCTGAGGTGAGCCGTGTACAGTTGCCGTCTGTGCCCAGCAGAGGGCAGCCTGATACTGCTTTTTACTGTCTCAAACCTCAGGGTTCCTGGCTTGCTCCTTAGCTTGCTCCATCTCCTAGGGAGGGAGAGCCAGGCTAAGCCAAGGCTTCCAAGGTTTCCGTCTCCTCACCCTGAAGTGTGTTAGAGGTGAGCTAGAAATAGCCACAGAAAATGGAGACTGAGTGGGGACCTTGTGTCTGCGACGTGGCCTCACCTCTAATCTGTATTCCTCTACCTTCCCAGGGATGGTGACCACTATGATGCCCTCCGGGACTGCCTCAAGGCCATCTCCTTGAACCCTTGCCACCTGAAGGCACACTTCCGTCTGGCCCGGTGCCTCTTTGAACTGAAGTATGTGGCTGAGGCTCTGGAGTGCCTGGATGACTTCAAAGGGAAGTTCCCAGAGCAGGCCCACAGTAGTGCTTGTGACGCGCTGGGTCGGGACATCACAGCTGCCCTCTTCTCCAAAAGCGATGGTGGTGAGTGCCGAGCAGAGCGAGCTGTGGCTTACTTACTTGGGGCTACCTGGTGAGGGCAGGGCCTGGTTCTGCGATCAGATCCCCGTGGCCTAAGAGAGCCTGCTGACCCCTGAAATTCGCTTTCCACACTTGAAGAAGGGGGTGGATGGTCAGCAGCTCCCCTTGAAAGCCTCTGCTGAGGGTAGTGAGAGCACTCAGGACACCGGGTACCGAAACCATCTGAGCCCAGATAGGCTATGTGGGCTGCAGCTGGGCCTTCCCACCTGTTCCCAAGCGGGGCCTGGCAGCTCACTGGGCTGAGAGACGAGTGCTGTTTGTTATCTTTGTTGGGGTCTGTGCACGTGTGGCAGGCGTGGTGGCAAGAACAGTGGAAATGCCTTCATTCCCCACTCAGCTCTACTAGGTAGAGCTGTGGCCACAGATACAGCGCAGCCTCCAAACCAGTGTCATCTGCAAAGGGCCCCAAAGCCTGCCTGGTTCCTCTCGCCAGAGTTGTAGGGAGAGCTGGGTCATGGTGATGTGGGCCACAAACATGGAAAATGGACTCACTGGAGGCAGGTACCTAGCATGGAGTTTGTTCTTTCTGTCAATGCTCTTCAGGTGGGAAGCAGTGACACATATCCTTCCAGCCTTCTCTCAGTTCCCAGAGTGAGGGTGCAGGCAGACAGCCTTATGTTGCCAGTACTGGGCTGCAGACAACTCGGAGCTAGAGGGAGCAATGAGGAAACAGGGGAGCCTCTCACCTCTCCTTGATTTCTGCCCCCAGAGGAGAAGAAGGCAGCCGGTGGTGGTCCAGTTCGCCTTCGGAGCACAAGTCGCAAGGACTCCATCTCAGAAGATGAAATGGTGCTACGGGAACGGAGCTACGACTATCAGTTCCGCTACTGTGGCCACTGCAATACCACAACAGACATCAAGGAGGCAAATTTCTTTGGCAGGTCTGAGGCCCTGGACAGGAGGAGGGTGCATATCACAATTGGCAGCAGGAGTTGGTGGGGCGG
Organism: Myodes glareolus; assembly: GCF_982192425.1. NCBI lineage: Eukaryota > Metazoa > Chordata > Mammalia > Rodentia > Cricetidae > Myodes > Myodes glareolus. The sequence goes on from NC_142028.1 coordinate 61,402,909, forward strand.
GGCCACATGGGAGGCGTAGACTTTGTGGCCACTCGCTGCCTGGCTCTGCCTCTGTCCCCTTGGGTACCTCTGCTGGCCTCTGTTTCTTGGTCTATTCAGTGAGGCCAGCTGGGAGCCGTGATGGCCTGAGTACTGCACCCAGCGCTGTACCTGGAGCAGTCCCCTCGACCCTCCCCACTCTGCCTAGCGGCCCAGAGCTTGCCTGTTTGCTTTAGCTGGACACTTAGAGCATTCTTTGCCACTGAAAGGGGAAGTGAGAACTATGAGAGGCTGGGCACCTCAGACCACTGTGCTCAGGACCGTGCCCTAGGTCTTCTTAGCCGCTCCCACCCCATCCTTCCTTTGTTTATACCCTCTGGGTGGGTAAGACACATGGACATAAATTAAGAGTCTTCACCAAGATCCCCTCTAAATGTCAGCAGTTCATGGGGGCCCTTGTTGTGGATGCACTGTAGGATTTGGTAGTTTTAGATCGCTGAGGGGAGACTTAGCTACATGAGGATGTTCTTAGAAACCTAAGATAGATACAAGAGTTGATCTACACCAAGGATGTAGTGATGTACCATGGGCTACTACAGCACCATCTTGGAGGGACGCACAGGGATCCACCTGCCTCTTACTCCTGAGTGCTGGGATAAAAGGTGTGCACACCACTGCCTGACCGATGTTGGGTTTTAACACAGTACTGACTAGTAAGTACCTGCAGTGTTGAAGGAGGGACCCCATTTGCTTGGTAGGGTTCTGAGTCAAGGGTTCCTGAGTGGTCCCAGGCTTCGTCCTTTCCCTCAAGCCTTTACTTGAGACTTTAGGGGAGTCTCCCACCTGACCTCCATGCCCTTTGTCCCCTGCCAGCAACGCTCAGTACATTGTCAGTGGCTCTGACGATGGCTCCTTCTTCGTCTGGGAAAAGGAGACCACCAACCTAGTCCGAGTGCTCCAAGGGGATGAGTCCATTGTGAACTGCTTGCAGCCGCACCCCAGCTACTGCTTCCTGGCCACCAGTGGCATCGACCCTGTTGTGCGACTGTGGAACCCGCGGCCAGAGGTGAGGACAGAAGTCTGGTAGCCAAAGCCGGACAACAGGAAACATAGGGACTGTGTTTAGAGCCTCTTGGCTGAGCTTCAACGCTGGGGAAGTGAATAAGCCCCACAGACTAAAAGCTGCTGGGGAGGTGGGAGCCCTGGGCCCAGGAAGCCCTCAGTGCAGTCGGTATTTCTGGGATGAGCCTGACTTCTGCACTCTTGGAGACTATCCTTGAGCTAGCCATAAAGGTGAAATGAGCATCCACCAAGAACAGGTGTGCAGGAGGGAAGACAAATCAGCCTCTCATGGGATGCCTCGGGCACCCCAGAGGCCTTTCCCTTCCTGTGCAACTGATATATCTGGCCAGAAACTGGTATACGGGCTGACTCCTCAAGTCCCAGAGAGGTCCACAGACCTTGGAGTCTGATAACCTTAAGTCTGCCCTCTACCCCTTTCGCTCACCCTGGGGGTGATGCAACTCCAGAGGACGCTTGTGAGGGCAGTCTTGCCCACAGAACTCTTAGGCCAGTGTGAACTCCTGCTCTCTGTGCCAGTGGACAGGTGAGCCTTCCACAGGCAGCTGGCAGACTGGAGTTCCATGGTAGATCTGATCAGAACTAACTTGCTGTGACTGATAGAAGGGACCCCATTGGACCCTTCTGTGAGGGAGCAAAGATAAGGGGCTGTTACAGGTGGGGGGCTGCATCTGGTTCCCAACCCAACACATGTGCTCTCCCTACACACACGCACATACACACTCACACACGGGAGGCATTCCCCCAAACATTTGTTCTCCTCCCCAGCCCCTGTGCCTATGCCACAGGACATGCATCTCCCTCGAATCCTGCTGGCCCTCCCTGAGCCCACTACAACTGCCTTTTCTTGACAGAGTGAAGATCTCACAGGCCGAGTTGTAGAAGACATGGAGGGCGCCTCTCAGGCCAACCAGCGGCGCATGAATGCCAACCCCTTGGAGGCGATGCTGCTGGACATGGGCTATCGGATCACAGGCCTGAGCAGTGGGGGTGCTGGGGCCTCTGATGAAGAGGACAACTCAGAGGGCCAGGTGCAGTGCCGGCCCAGCTAGATGCTCCCAGCCCAGTCCCCAGCCCTGTGCAGGAGATCAGAGGGCTGGGTTCTGTTTTGGTTTTGTCTTCCCACCCCCATTTTTCATTTCCCCTGTTTTGTTTGTTAGTTTGGCATTGTGGGTGGGGATTGCTGCAACTTGCTGGCTTTCAGACTCTTGGGCTGATTGTCCCCTGACTGTCCCCAGCCCTGAGCAGAAAGGCAGGAGGGGAAGCCCCTCCGTCTGCCCTCAACTCCTGCTTCTGTGTCTCTGGAAGACTCTGGCCCTTCTCAAAACCCCTTCTGCCTCCAGTGGGGAGGCAAGAGCTGAAGTTCTTCAAGGACTGCCCTGCCCTTCAGTAGGCAGCAGAGAGGGAGTGGAACTCCCTGCTGGCAAAGGCTGTGTGTGGCCTGTTGCCACTCCTGCTCCCCTGTGGTCTTTCTGGAAGGTCCCTTCACAGCCACCGGTGTTGGGGTGGGAGCCCTGGCCTGGCAAGGCCAGGCCGCCTGCCCTGGTGGCAGTGGAGCTTCCTCATCCCCTACTGGCCTCTTCTCCTAGGCTGTCTTGGGGGCTTTGCCTTTCCTAGGATGTGGCAGGAGGTGGGGCACTTCATCCCACCCACCTGCCCATGCAAGTACTTCTGCGCCATGGCCACTCTCCTGGGGCGCTTCTTGGCCTCACTGTGACCTTTCTGCCAGAGCTCCCAGCCAGGCCTACTCTGCTGAGGTGGCGCTACCTAAGGACCCTTCTCGCCCTCTCCACCCTCCTTCCCACCCATGTGCTGAGCCGCCACAAAGACCAAAGAAGTGATGGCTTTTCTCTGTCCCTGCTGCTCGGGGGGGGGGGGGGGGGGGGGGGGGGAGGGGGGAGGGGTGGGAAAGTCCCTAGCTCAGCCATCCCTCCTCAGCAGCCCCCAAGCTTTACACTGGACACAGCACCACCCCATCACCAAGCCTCCCTCCTCCTCCTGCCCCCGTGGCTCCTGTTCTCGAGGTGGGAGTTGGTTCATCCCTGCCTCCCCCAGCCCTGTGAGCTTCTTCTGGGCTGCAGCCCTCCAGCTGCAGCCTCTGGGGAGAAGCAGCCTCCCTTCTCTCCCTCCTCCCTCCCTCTCTCCCCTCCCTCCCTCGCCCCTGTCTCTGCCAGGTGCCTCCTCTCAGTCAAGCTTCTGAGCGGCCTGGAGACAGGAGGGCCATGCTAAAAGCTTTTTCACAGTTTTAAGAAGACTGGGGGGGTGAGGCTAGTGGTGGGGGGTCTGGCACCATCTCATTGCTTTAATCTCAGCGACACAGGTGGCAGCTTCTCCCCCTTCCTGCCCACCCCAGGCCCTCTTCCCACCCCTCTCTTGTAGCTTGGTAATGAAGAGTGTTTATTGGTGAAGGAACCAGCAGCTGCTGCTGCTCCTGCTGGGGGACTTGCTCCCCTGTCTCCTCCTCATGACCTTTCTCAAGCCAGGGAGGGGGAGAGGGAGTGTTGGGCTAGGCCGTGGGGCACAAGAACTGGCCAGGGTCCCTTTGCTTTCCTATGTTCAAGCCACCTGCCATTTCCTCCCTCCATGCCTCCTGTCTCCCACCCACCTGCCTAGCCTGGGCCCTGCAGTGTGGAGACACATAAGCCTTACTGTCCTCTGGGGGCAGGAGCCAAGCCTTTTTGTTGCTCTGCTCCCAGGAGAGTGAGGGTGACGCAATTGATTAAAACCATTTTGTTCTAGTTGTTGACTAGTGGCATTTGTTGGGATACACATGGGTCTTGAGTCCTCTCCTCCATAGCTCTCTGACTGGAGCAGCCACACCTCTGCAGAATGAAACCTGCCTTGTGAGGGTCATCACGGAACAGCGGCCACTCAGCCCAGCAGGCCAAGCCCAGAGCCCGAAGGGAGGGCTGTGGTTTGGTGGTAATCAGCTTTTCCTCTTTGACTTTCTCCCTGTGAAATGAGGGATTTCTCAGATTCTTTAAACTAGAACCAAATCAGAAATATACATTCTGCCCTAGGATCCAGAAGGCACATGTTTCTTGTACATGTATTCTAGGGAGCAAATGTTTCACACAGTGTTACTCTTGCTACATGCTATGTGTTCTGTGTGTGTCCTTTGCTCTAAATGGATTTCAGGATCCACAGAGTTTTTTTCCTGTGCCCTAGATTTGGTGATTTCTTAAACCAAAGGATTCCAGAATTTCTTAGCTCACAGCCTTATCACAACAGTCATTTTCCATGGAGCCCTCACCCCAGGCAAAAGCCGCTGAGATCAATGTATTATGTATGCCGAACCACTGGAGTTTTTATGTCCTAGCAAATTAGTTATATTTTTAAATAATACACATAAATTGGGAGAAATTTTTGAGACAGGATCTCTGGCCTAGGCTGGCCTTGAACTTCTGGTCCTCCTGCCTCCATCCCCTGAGCAGTGGGATACAGGTGTGCACCACCACACCCAGTTAATGTGCTGCAGATTGTTGCCTACTAGGGATGGAACGCAGGGCATCGAGCATGCTGGGCAAGCACTATCTAGCCAGTTACCGATGGGGTCTGTGTGCTTGTGCGCTGCACAGCTTCTCAAACTTTTTATCCAGAGCAAACACCACCTCTCTTATCTCCAATCCCACAATGATCTGGTTTTTATTTTTATCACAGTGACCGCTAAAAACCCAATTTTGTTTTTGTTTGAGACAGGGTTGATCTATTATATATCCCTGACTGTCCTGGTAGACAGAGATCCTCCTTCCTCCATAGTGCCAGGATTTCCTCCATAGTGCCAGGATTAAAGGTGTATGTTACTGCACCCAGCTAAAGCCCAACTTCTTAGAAGGATACAGTGCACCGTGGTCTCATAAGGGAGCAGGCCAAGACAGTGCACTGCAGTCTCGTAAGGGAGCAGGCTAAGGCAGTGCACTGCAATTACCTCAAGCTGATGATTTGCTCCTTGGCCAGTAGATATTGGTAGCTCTCAAATTTAAAATACTCCTGTTTGCTGTTAACACCCTGCCAGGACACCATAAGGTCCCTTGATACAGTTCAGGAGCTGAGTGCCACAGGAACGGTCCTACTGTGAAACTTGAGAATCTTCTCTTGGTAGCTATGGGACGAACCAAGCTGGGCTAGCTGGCTGTTCATCAGGTTAGGGCACAGACTAGACAGAGGCCCTCTGTTCCTAAATTAAGTCTCCAGAAGCCTCCAGATATTTCCAGACCATTTGTGAGATGCATGGCCTCCCAGGGCAAGGAAGTCATGCAACATGTGTTTCTCTGTGGACCCAGGTTGAAGATGGTGGGCGGGGTGGGAGGGCTAACTGGAGGAGACCATGTCCTCAGAGACTACAGACTTGGTTCTATAGACAAGGAGGAACCATTAGAATTTACCAAGATAGTGGGAGAGTTAAGAGGCATTTGACCCTGCAGAGGACTGGACTCTGTACCCAGCACACATCAGCCGTCTGTAACTCCAGTTCCAGGAGACTGACGTGATGGGCGCTGCACACGTGATGCACAGACGTATGTGCAGGCAAACACCTGTGCACACAAAATAGAAATGAGTAATCAAGTAAGTGAGACACTTTGTGGTACTGTTTGAGACAGGATTTCCCTGTGTAGCCCTTGCTGTCCTGGAGCTCACACTATAAGCCAGGCTGGCCTTGAACACAGATCCTCCTGCTGCTTCTGCCTCCTGAATGCTGGGATTAAAAACCAAGCGCAGCGAGGAAGAAGTTTTAAGAATTGTACCAGGAGCTTCCTTGTATCTGGCAATGGTACTCCTCCCCCTAGAGTAGTTGTAGCACACAGAAAATTGAGGGGCAGGGGGATGACCTAGTTGGTAAAATCCATGCCACACAAGCATAGAGACCCAAATGTGTCCTGCAGCTGTAGTCCTAATTCTGGGGTGGCAGAGACAAGAGAATCCCAGTGGTCAGGTTGAAATGGTAAGCTTCAGGTTGAATACAAAGAACGATGGACCAACTTCTGCTCTACACGCATGCGTGTCTGTATACCACACACAAGAGAAAACTTTTTTTAAAAGTTTTTTATTATCATGTATACAATATTCTGTCTGTGTGTATGCCTGGAGGTCAGAAGAGGGCACCAGACCTCATTACAGATGATTGTGAGCCACGGTGTGGTTGCCGGGAATTGAACTCAGGACCTTTGGAAGAGCAGGCAATGTTCTTAACCACTAAGCCATCTCTCCAGCCCCTGAGAAGACTGAACTTTGAGCTCATGCATCTCCCCCAGCTGGTTCCCTACTACTGATCCTTGCTCTGATCTTTGCCAGTCTAGTCCAGTCCATTGCTCTGACAAAATACCTGAGAAAAACAAAGCAAGGAAGCTTTAGTTGATGGTTTCCATAGGCTTTGGGTAATGGGCAGACAGCTGGTCCCATTGCCTTTCAGACTGGCAGAGCAAAAAAATGGTGAGATAAGGGGCAGAGGGAAGGTGCCCACCTCATAGTAACCAATATCAGTGCCAATAGCTGCGGGTTTGTTATCCAAGCCATAGCACTGGATAACATTTGTTACTATGAACAAACGGGTATTGACTATGTTTTGATTGTTGCACCATACAGAAGCCGACTTCAGATACGCACATAGGGCAGTTTCACTACTCCCCAAGTACACTGTTCACCTCTTCACCCTTCAGCAAGATTTTTGTTTGTTTGTTTTTGAGACAGGGTTTCTCTGTGTAGCCCTGACTGTCCTGGAACTCCATCTGTAGCCCAGGCTGGTCTTGAACTCAAGGAGTTCCACCTGCCTGTGCTGGCATTAAAGTTTGTGCCACCACTGCCTGGCTGCTTTTTTTTTTTTCTTTTTCTTTTTTCCTTTTTTCTTTTTTTTTCATCTTTAGGAATGGGACTGTAGAGCTGACTCGGTTCTTCTAGAAGAACCAGGACCTTCATTGGACTTCTCAGACCTCCCTGGCTCCAGCTCTAGGGAGTCTGATACCCTCTTCTGGTTTTCAAAGGCAACTGCCTATCTGGTATACACACATAACGGAAGTACATTAATAAATTAAAGTTTTTATTGTCTAACAAAATGTACAACGTGAATACACACACATTTGCAAACACATTGTGTTTTGAAACGGGACCTCACTGTGTAGCCTTGGCTGACCTGGAACTCACCAGGCTGGCCTCTAGTTGTAAAAGATCACTGCTTCTGCCTCCCAAGTGCTGGGACTGTAGGCATGTGCTACCATGCCCAGCTTTATGAGGTCTATATTATAGAAGTTCAAAACTGATAATATTAAATTAAATGGATAGTCCCTTTGGATAGGAAGAGTCAGCATTATGTGTCCGCTGTTTCTGACTTGATCTATAACTTCAACAAATAATATCCAAAAGTTACAGCAAGTTATTTTATGAATGTCAGCAGAGTGCTTCTAAGGTTTGTGTGGAGAGGTAAAAGATCCTCAATAGCCAAGACAATACTGAAGAACCAAGTTAAAGGAGCAGCACTACCCAGCTACAGTAGTAAAGTAATAAAGACAGTAAAGTATTGGCAAGGAATGGGTTAACAGACCAAAGAAACTAAGCCCCCAGACCCACATAAGTATAGTCAACTGGCCTTTGGTGAAGGAACAGTCGGTTCAATGGGGAAAGTATAATCTTCCTATAATCCACTGACATGAGAACAACTGAACATTCACATGTCAAAAATAAAAACCATCTAAAGGTTTTTTATTTTGTGTATGTGTGCACTCCTGTGCATGTTTCTGGGTACCACATGAATGCCCTAGAGCCAGAAAAGGGCATTGGGTTTCTTGGAACAGGAGTTAAAAGGTGGTTGTAAGTTGCCATGTGGGTGCTGGGACCTCTGCAAGAGCAGTAAACACTCTTAATCTCTGACCTATCTCCAGTCCACCTTTAATCCCAGCACTCCGGAGTCAGAGGCAGGGTGATTTCTGTGAGTTCGAGGCCAGCCTGGTCTACAAAGCGAGTTCCAGGACAGCCAAGGCTGCTACACAGACACACACACACACACATTCAAAATCTGAGCATGGTGGTTTATGCCTGTGTTGGCGGGTTAGGTTGATATGATAAATAACCAGGCCAGCTCAAGAATAACACTATTTTAATAGTTGAAAAGAAAATTCACACTACAAGAGTGGGAGGTCCGACGTCCTATGTGTTCAGTGGGCACTGCGCAGAGAGAGTGGCGCACCTGGATCTCCCAGTATTTCTACTTGGGCCCCAGGTAGCCACACCCTAATTAGTTGCAGCTGATTGATAGTTTCCCCATCATGCCTGTACTGCCAGACACAAGAGGTTGAGGCAGAAGGATCTCAAGTTTGAGATCAGCCTGAGCTACACAAACCTTGTCAAAAACAGTAAATTTTACAGAAAATCTATGTGACCTTGAGTTTCCTAATGAGCTTTAGATACATCAAAATTATGATCAATGGGGAAAAACAGATCCATAAGGCTTCATCCAAATTAAAAACTTTGGCCCCAGCAAAGAACACTGTTAAAGAATGAAAAACCAAACCAAAGATGATAAGGAAATAGTGTCAAAACATCAGGTAAATGACTTAGGTTCGAAATATGCAGAGAGCTCCCATAGGCCAGTTCAGGCAGGATCTCTTGAAGCCTAGGCTGGCCTTGAACTCCTGATCTTTGCCTTCACCTCCTGAGCACTAGGATTGCAGGTGTAGACCACCAAGCCCAGCTTGCTGGTTTTGTCTTGTTTTTTTCAAACGGCCTCCCACCATGTAGCATGGGCTGCTCTGGTACTCTCAGCAATTTGATGTGCTGAAATCGCAGGCATGCACCATCACACCCAGCTCCAAAGAACTCAGGAAGTTTGAGCCCGGTGTGGTGCACTCAAGTCTGTAATTCAGCAGCTAAGAAGTAAAAGCAAGAGGGTCGGGAGTTTGAGGCCAGCCTGAGCTACTACAAGACCTTGTCTCACAGTGCAGGAGCAGGGGGCAAAGATGTAAACAGGAGCTAGAGAGAAGGCTCGGTCGTTAAGAGCACTGGCTGCTCTTCCGTAGCACAATGGGCTCAGTTTCCAGCACCTACATGGTGGCGCCTCAGCTCTGGGCATCTGACCCCCTCTTCTGACCTGTTTGGCCACTGCATGAACATAATGTCCATACATATACACAGGCTGACACTCATAAAAATAAATATTTAACAAAAGCAAGCATGGTGGCACACACTCAGGAGGCAGAGGCAGGCACATCTCTTGAGTTTGAAGCTAGCCTGGTCTACATAGTGAGTTCCAGGACATCCAGACCTATGTAATAGAGAGACCCTGTCACAAACTCCACCCACCCCTAAAAAGATCTAAAACGATTCTTGACCAGACATGTTTTATAGGCATTGCAAAAGATAGTTAATAAGACAGGGATAGGGTCACACGTCTCTAATCCCAGTATTCAAGAGGCAGAGGCAGGAGGATCACTGGTTTGAGAGTAGCCTGGTCTACATAAGGAGTTCCAAGCCAGTCACTGCTACATAGTGAGACCCAGTCTTAAAGAAAAAAAAAAGTCATTACAACATTTCATTGCAGAATAGCAAAATAACAAAAAACTCCACACCTATCAGGATGGTTTAAGCAAATGACAATACTAAATGTTGACAAGGATGTGGAGAAATTGGAACTTTATTTATTTATTTTTTTTAAAGATTTATTTACTTATTATGTACACAACATTCCTTCCATGTATGCTTGCATGCCAGAAGAGGGCACCAGATCTCATTATAGATGGCTGTGAGCCACCATGTGGTTGCTGGGAATTGAACTCAGGACCTCTGGAAGAGCAGCCAGTGCTCTTAACCTCTGAGCCATCTCTCCAGCCCCTGGAACTTTATTTATTGCTGGTAAAAATGCAAAATTATGGGGGGTGGCACATGCCTTTAATCCCAGCACTAGGGAGGCAGAGGCAGGAGAAGCTCTGTGAGTTCGAGGCCAGCCTGGTCTACAGAGTGAGTTCCAGGAAAGCCAGGGTTGTTACATAGAGAAACCCTGTTTAAAAAAAACAAAACAAAAATGCAAAATAATACTTTGATAATCAGAAATAGGGTCTTTCTACATAGCTAGGCTGGTTAGAAGTCTATGTGGCCCAGGTTTATGAGCTTTCTATTTAAGCCTCCCTCATGATGGGATTACAAGCATTAGCTACAACACCTACCTAATAGACACACTTTTGAGGACTGTTTGCAGCTTTTTGTTTGTTTTATTTTTGTTTTTTGAGACAGGGTTTTTCTGTAGTTTCAGAGCCTGTCCTGGAACTAGCTCTTGTAGACCAGGCTTGATAGGGGAGTTCAGCCAATCACTTTCTGTTCGTGGGGCATGTTGCCCTAAGGCAAAAGTTTACCTATAAACCTGGCTGGCGCAATTCCCCGCCCTCTCTCTCTCCCTCTCACTCTGGCCTGGATCCAGCGTTCCTGATGGGTGGGATTCTGTGTAACTTTTTCCTTCTGTTTTATTAAAGCTGTATCTTTTGTAAGATTGTCTGGGGTCCTTTCATTACCGATCGCCCTGCATCTTCACAGGCTGGCCTCAAACTCACATAGATCCTCCTGCCTCTGCCTCCCGAGTGCTGGGAGGCATGAGTCATCACCTGTCCAATTTGCAGTTCTTACAAAACCAAACACAGTCTACTACACAATTCAGATTAACTCCTCAGTATTTATTGAATTGAGGCAAAATCTATCTATGTAAAAGCATATATACTCGCATATGCATAAAAACATACGCTTGTTTATAAGTGTTCTGTTCATGATTGTCCAGACTGGAATCGACCAACATGTGCTTCAAAAGGTCAGAGGATAAACTAGCTACAGCCATACAGTGGAATGTTCCTGGGAAGAAAAGGGGAAATGCCGTTTTTAAATACACATACAAATAGATATTAAGAAAAAAAATGCCAGGCATAGTAGCACTCAAGAACCAGAGGCAGGCAGATCCGTGTGAGCCATAAATAAACAAATTAATAAACACATAATGGGGAGCTGGCTGTGTGCTGTGGCATGCACCTGTGGTCCCAGCTACTCAGGAGACTGAAGCAGGGTGGCCTGAGCTCAGAGTTCATGGCCAACATGAACAGAACTTATCTTCCTTCAGAAAAAAAAAAATTGGGCTGGAGAGATGGCTCATCATTAAGAGCCCTGACTGCTCTTCCAGACGGGCCAGGTTCAACTCCCAGCACCTACAGGGCAGCTCACAACAGTCTGTAACTCCAGTCCCAGGGGATCCTATGCTCTCTTTTGGCCTTAGGAGTTTCCAGACTCATGTTGTCGTACACAGACCCAAGCAGACAAAACACCAATACATACTGTCTTAGGCTTGTTTATTGCTGTGAAGAGACACCATGACCGTGGCAACTCTTACAAAGAAAACATTTAATTGAGGTGACAGCTTACAGTTTCAGAGGTTCAGTCCATTATCATCATATTGGGGAACATGGGATCATGCAGGCAGACATGGTGCTGGAGCTGAGAGTCTTACACCTTGACAGGCAGGCAACAGGAAGTCAACTGACTCACTGGGTGGTATCCTGTCCATAGGAAATCTCAAAGCCCGCCCCCACAGGGATACACTTCCTCCAACAGGACCATACCCACTCTAAAAAGCCACACCTCCTAATAGTGCCACTACCTATGAACTTATGGGAGCCAGATAAATTCAAACTACCACACATATAAAATAGTTTAATGTGCATAGAATAAATGTATAGTGAAATCAGTCAGTAAAGGCAAAATGTTTTGTGATTCAATGATGTGACTCTGGAAAAGGCAACAGTATGGAGGCAGGAAAAGATCAGCCGTGTTCCATTTTTAAAGTGTTCTGCTCCCGTGACTCATCCAAAGCTTCCGCTGGCCTAGCTGATAGAGAACCTGGAGCTCAGCTAGGCACACGTGGTAAACATACACGGTAAAGCAGATGTGACTCATGGAGGTCTGTGTTCATGGTGGGCAGGTGTAGCCCCAGAGACCTGCGAGGGCCTCCTTCCTTATAGACCCTGCCCAAATGTGGTTGTAGAACCTAAGAGACAAGTTAGCTACTTCATGAGTCTCAGGCCTGGCCATAATCTGGACCACCTAGGATCTTTTAAACATTGTCCTTGTCCCCTACCCAGAGCTTCCATAGTGATTTGTCTGAAGCAGAGCCCAGGCAGCCATGCATTTCTTGAAACCATTCCAGGTTCATTCTGTGATGAAGCCAGAGGTGAGAACCAGAATCTATAATGTTCAAACTATATATAAGTGTGGACAACAAATTCCAAAGAGAAAGGGAAAGGATGGTTTGCCCCAGGCCCCACAGTGAATGAAGTAGTCTGGAACTCAGATGGCTCAGTGGTTGGGGAACCCAGAACTGACTCCCAGTATCCACATGGTGCTCAGAACCATCTATAACCCAAGTTCCAGGGGATCCAATATCCTCTTCTGGCCTCTAAGGGCACCAGGCATGCACATGGTGCCCAGATATACATATAGGCAAAACACTCTTAAAAATACTTACTGTGTGCCTCACATTGAGCTGGCGACTGACTCAGTGAGAATCATATAATAGACCTGGTTCCTGCCGGTTCCTGCCAGCCTGGAGCTTCCGGATTAATTGTACAGTATAAAATAGCAAGTTCAGGGATTGTGTGTGACCCTGCGCATTGGCCTTCGATGGATCCTCTCCAGCGCTGTCCCATCAGTGAGGGCTCCACCATGTGCCGGGCTCAGACCTAAGGCTCAGCACTGAAGGCGGACAATGGAAGGTACATCCTGCACTATGGCAGGGATCCGCCGCTCATGGTTCTACCTTCGACTGTTACTTATTTTTTTTAATATTTATTTATTTATTATGTATACAACATTCCTTCCATGTATGCCCGCATGCCAGAAGAAGACACCAGATCTCATTACAGATGGTTGTGAGCCACCATGTGGTTGCTGGGAATTGAACTCAGGACCTCTGGAAGAGCAGCCAGTGCTCTTAACCTCTGAGCCATCTCTCCAGCCCCTGCTACTTATTTCTTTACATAAAGTAGGTTCTGGTCCAAATAAAGACAGTTGTGAGCTGCCATATGGGTGCTGGGAATCAAACTTAGGTAGATTCTCTAGAAGAGCAGCCAAGGCTCTTAAACATGAGCCATCTCTCCAGCCCAACTCTTCCTATTCTTATCATTCCCCATTTGCATCAAAGACAGGCAGGTGTGGGTTGGACTCCAATATGTTCCTACACTTCAGACAGATCCCTCCTGTACACCCCCACCTCCCAGGGCCCTACCCCAATAACCTCTTTAGATGTATTCCTGCAGCAAGCAAGGATACTGTTACCTGTTCCGGTTATCTTTATTGTAAGGAGGCTCCAAGGATGGTGAGAGGAAGTGGCTATGGGTTGTCCAAGTAATATATGATTTTAATTGCTACTAACATTGAATCACAACCCTAAAATAGCTGGGTGTGGTGACATATACCTTAATCCCATGGTCCAGAGGAAGAGGCAGGTGGGTCTCCTAGAGTTCAAGGCCCGCCAGAGAAGAGTGGCGCAGGATGTACAAAACCTCTTGAGATACAAGGCACGTATGCTTAAAAAAAAATGTATGGAGAGATGGCTCAGTGGCTAAGAGCACTTATTGTTCCTGCAAAGGGCCAGGATTTGATTCCCAGCGCTCCCATGATGGCTCACAACCATCTGTATCTCCAGTCCCGAGAAAGTCAGCACTCTCTTCTGGCCTTCACCAGGCATGAATGTAGTGCACAGACATGTGTGCAGGCAAAACATTCATAAATAAATCTAAAAAATAAAAGATCTGCCAGGTATCGTGGTGCACACCTTTAATCCCAGCACTTAGGAAGCAGAGGCGGGTGGATCTCCATGAGTTCATGGCCAGCTTGGTCTACAAAGGTGAGTTCTGGACAGTCAGGGTTGTTACAAAGAGAAACCCTGTCTGAAAAATATCAAAATAAATAATAAAATATTTAAGTACTTTTTTAAAAATAAGGTTTCTTTCTTTTTAGAACCTAGGTCTTTTTTTTTTTTTTTTTTTAGAATCAAGCTGAGATTACAGGCTGTACCACGATGCCCAGTATTCTTTGTTAATTTTTTATTTTGGGTTTTATTTTTTGAGACAAGGTCTCTCTGTGTCAGAGACTCTCAACCTATGGATCTAGACTTCTTTGGGGTTTCATATCAGATATCCTCATATCAGATATTTACATTATGATTCATAACAGTAGCAAAACTACAGTTATGAAATAGCAACTGAATATTTTATGGGGTGCTGGGGAGATGGCTCTGTGGTTAAAGCACTGACTACCTTCCTAGAAGACCTGGGTTCAATTCCCAGCACACACACGGTAGCTTACAAGTGCCTGTAACTCCAGTTCCAAGGGATCTGAGACCCTCATATCGACATGCATTCAGGCAAAAACATCAATGCACCTGAAATAAAAATAATTAAAAAATAATTTTATGATGGGGGGGTCACCACAACATGAGATACTGAATGAAAGGGTCACAGGGGCCACTGCTCTATGTGGTCCTAGTGATCTGGAACTCGCTAGGTAGGCCAGGCTGTAGATCTGTCTGCTTCTGCCTCCAGAGTGCTGGGATTAAAGGTTATGCCCAGTTTTATGGAATGGCAAGGATTGAAGCCATGGCCTTGTATATGCTACGAAAGCAGTATACGAATGAACTACATACACCCAGCTGTTTCCTACTGCAGGTTTGAGGAAATTGATGTCCTATATCAGCTGCTTGCTTATCTTTTCTTTTCTTTTCTTTTCTTTTTAAATCAGCCATTTCACTGTTCTGGACTTTGTTTATTAAATGAAGACGTTTACTTAGATTTGTTTTTATTTTATGTGCACTGGTGTTTTGCCTGCATGTATGTATGTCTGTCTGCGTGAGGGTGCCAGATCCTCTGGAACTGGAGTTACAGACAGTTGTGAGCCGCCGTGTGGGTGCTGGGAATTAAACCTGGGTCCTCTGGAACAACAGTCAGTGCTCTTAACCATAAAGATTTTTCTTTAGAAAATCTCTCCAGCCCCATATCAGCTACTTTGAACAGCTCCTGACAGCTAGGCTTCAGACCTTAAACATGCTGGCCACATCTCCAATCCACATCGTGGCTTATGCTTTATTGTCTGTCCCAAACTAGGAGACTTAGATTCTGGCCCTAGTTGTACAGTTTGTGACCTGACTTGGGTAAATTCACCCATAAAAGGGAGAAAGTAGGAAGAAGTTGTACTGTGACACCTGTTATTCCCAAATCCGCGAAGTCCCCCAAAGCCAACAAGAAGACCAAGTCCTGTATGTAAAAGCAAAGAGCCTTTATTTTAAGCAAGTTTGCAAACTTGGTCTCCCCGCATGTCCAACGTATTGGAATAAATGGAGAGCCCCAAGCTCAGTTAGAATTGGGTTTTATAGTAGTAAAGGTGGGGTGAGGGGTTTTTGAGGTTCAGGACTCCTAAATGGCTGACATTTGTATAGAGGTGTCCTGGTGAGTGTGCTGGCAGGTGATTCTATCTACAGTGGTTGGAACATTAGGCATCTCCTTTGGATGGCCTGTCCTTGGCTGGTGCTCAGGTAATCTCAGTTTGTGGTCCTTCCTGCAACCAGGTATCGCTTCAGGGTAAACTACTGAGACTCAGGCCTCCATTTAATTTATGGATGGCTGAGTCCTACTCTGGCAGGTGATAATGGTGGGAAGTAAAGAACTTCCTTTGGGTGATCTGTTCATATTTAGCTTATCATGGCTGGCTCGTACAATACCTAAAAAGTCAGGACGGTTTCATTCTCCTCGCAGTTTCGGAAAGTGTCACAATCCTAATGGGGATGGCAAGACGAAAAAAGGCAGGCGAGAGAGGACGAAAGAGAAACCTATGCAGTCTTCAGCAGGCAGAGTGTAATGAGGGAGCCGAGCAGAAAGACTGCAAAATCCACAAAACCTAAGATGCTGCCCCCTGGTGTGCCACACCCTGCACCCAGCCCAGGAGCTCCTCCAAGCGGCAGCCCTGGCAGCCCCGGCAGCCCCAGCTGGGTGCTCCTCCACCTTTGCAGGTCTACTAATTGCGATGCATCTTCCCCAGAAAGGAGACCATATATGGTCAACGAACAGCTCCGAGGGCATTCCCTGAGCAGCCCCTCTCAGCCGGCTGACTAGGGACCATTAGATCCCGTCAGTCCCTTTCTCAAGGAGTTTACAGTCTCCAGGGGGAGACAGACATGTAAACAGCTAATGCTAATGCAAGCACACATGAATATTCAATAGGTGGAAACAGCCCTCTTGCTCTGGAAGCTTAGAAGTGTTAGCCTTAAACCTTGAACGTGGTGCGGAAGAGGAGGAAAAGGGCATTCCTGACTGAGGAACAGGGCAGAGACTATGAGGTACAGTGAGGCCAAAATTCCAAGGACACAGAGGAGTCTGGGAAGGAAATTTGGGACCAGCCCAGGGAGAGCATTGGATGCCAGAATGAGTGAGGTGCCCTGAGAGAGAAGGTTTGTGAGCCCTGGGGAATCCTACCTTAAGGAGGTGTCCTGACTCCTGCCAAAACAGGGAGCACCCTAAGCTCACTTTCTCAGGGGCAGCATCTTACTGCCAAAGGTTTACCGGCTTGACAGTTCCCACCCTGCCGCCCTCCCCTCCCCCCAGGCAGCCCCATAAATGGATCCAGATGGTCATTCCTATTTTGGGTAGTGTATGTGTTGGGGGAAGGGTGGCTCTGAACCCCATCAATCCTCAAACAAACTCTGTGTAAGAGGAGCCTCTTCCAGGCCCTGCTGTGATCCTCTGAGCCTGGAAGGCAGCGATAGTCTTTGATGGAAATTATCCATCTGGCTGGGGGGAAAGGGAAACAGGCAGGCGAGGCAAGGACACAGGCCAGGGAGTAGAGTGCTCTGGGTGAGAACCAAGGTGATGCTTGTTAGAGAAGGGGCTCTGTGATTGCTCAGGAGTGGAAGCCAAACCTGGGAGAGAAGCCCCTGCAGGAGTCAGAGAGCTGGCTTCCCTGTGCGGTCACACGACCTTTGTGTCCTGTCTTCTGTAGCTACCCAGGGCAAAGGGAGGATAATGTGAGCTATAAGAGGAAAGCTGGGGTTCTCTCTGAGCATAGTACTAAAAAGCATAGTACTAAATCACTGTGCCCAGCAGCCTCCAGGAACCCTTCTTAAAAGGGCTCGGAGCACAAGGAAGTAGCAGAAGTAGCAGACGATAAGCTAGGTCCCTTTGCTCAGACAGTCTGTTACCAAAATATTATGCCAAGCCTAAAGTTTTTATCACCGATCCGGTTTAGTGAATATTGGTTAAAAACCACTAAGCACCACTATACGAGCCATGGGTTTGCAGAAACGAAGACAATCATTCCTCCCCAGTGGAGGAGGCGAACAATTCACGGCTGTAAATGTGTTGTGGAAAAAGGGTGTTCCAGGGGAGAGTGACAGGGACTTTCTAATTCAGACTGGAAGCCAAAAATTGGCTGGCTGAGAAGACGACATTGCATCTAAGTGTAGATGGGTGAATGGAAATTAGTTAAAGTGGGTAGAGGGCAGGGGGTTGGGTGTGTGCCATGTTCCTCAGTATGAAGAGATAATGGAAGGAAGTGATCAAAGGTTAGGGTATTAGGAGTGAAGAAATAAGAGAGAAGACACAATCTGAAAGGTACAGGGTCTTGTAAATTAAAACATGGTAGATACAGTAGGGCAGTGGGCAGACGGACGCCTTTACTCCCAGCACTCGGGAGGAAGAGGCAGGTGGAGCTCTGTGAGTTCAAGGCCGGCCTGGTCTACAGAGCGAGTTCCAGGATAGTGCAATGGGAAACCACTGAAGCTTGTCAGATTACGTGTGGCATTTTGTCAGTACTGCCAACTTTGCGGCAGAACCCCGAGACTTGCATTGGTTGTTTACTCATCCAGCCAAACAATCAATGGCTAAAAGGCAGCATGTAAGTTAACAGTGCTGGCAAAGGAACTGCAGACACACACTTGCCTTGTAAACCTGGGGCACAGAAGAAGTTAGACAACTATTGTGACTGAGTCAGGAACTAA
The DNA here is from genome assembly GCF_982192425.1 of Myodes glareolus. Lineage (NCBI taxonomy): Eukaryota > Metazoa > Chordata > Mammalia > Rodentia > Cricetidae > Myodes > Myodes glareolus. The sequence goes on from NC_142028.1 coordinate 61,420,970, forward strand.
TGTGACAGCTCATCTATTCTAAACCCTGCTGGAGGGGTGCTTTCCTCCAGGGTTCTCACCGCACAGGGTTCTCACCGCACAGGGTTCTCACCGCACAGGGTTCTCACCGCACAGGGTTCTCACCGTACAGGGTTCTCACCACACAGGGTTCTCACCGCACAGAGTTCACACTGCATAGGGTCATTCATGAAAGAAGTACAAGTATGCTCAAAGGATTTTGAGTGGATTAGACTTAGTTTCAGCTCTGTTTCTAGTGAGGTTTTTTTTTTTTTTGCTTTGTTTTTTGTTCTGTAAAATGGGATTTCTATGTGTATCCTTGGCTGAACTAGCTCTGTAGACCAGGCTGGCTTCTAACTAGTGGAGATCTGCCTGCCTCTGCTTCTGGAGTGCTGGAATTAAAGGATTAAACCACCCAGCCCAGTGAGATCTTTAAAGATATCTAAATCGAGGTACATTCTGTGTACATTCAGTAGGGACATACACAGTTTTTGAAACATCCGCTCTGCTCTGTATGAGGAACTGTGTAGTCAAAACCATTCGGGTTCTACACAGTACAGATAAATTTAAAAAATGCATTTAAGCATCAGGACAGCAGGCTTTCCATAGGTCACCATTAAAGAAGAATAACTTAGTGGAAGAAGATCTTCTCAGTGGCATAGCTTTATCCTTCCTTAGTGCATTTGTCCATACCTTCTGTAGGCTAATAGCCCCAGGTCATGAGGAGTCGAGTCTGGCTGGACTGTGCCATAGTCCCTAGCCAAAAAGAGTGGCTTACCTCTAATCTGTCCGGTCTGCTCCATCTGCAGAAACAATATAGCTGGGCATGGAAAACAACTCATTCTGGTTCCAGACAAACCACAAAAAAAGAGCTGGAACTTCCTGGTATCTACTTATGTGTAGATATATGTTCTCCTGTAGTAATAGGAGCGGCGGGCCGCTTCCCACTGCCCAGCTAGCTTTACCCGAAATAATTACACGGAAACTGTATTCTTTCAAACACTGCCTGGCCCATTAGGTCTAGCCTCTTATTGGCTAATTCTCACATCTTGATTAACCCATTTCTAATAATCTGTGTAGCACCACGAGGTGGTGGCTTACCGGGAAAGATTCAGCATATTCGACCTGGCGGCTGGCTCCATGGCATCTGTCTGACTCTGCTTCTTTCTCCCAGCATTCTGTTCAGTCTACTCCACCTATCTGAATTCTGCCCTATCAAAAAGCCAAGGCAGTTTCTTTGTTAACCAATGAAAGTAACACATAGACAGAAGACCCACCTACATCATACTCCAACCCCACTGTTCCAATAAAGCAGTCTCAGTCGACTGAGACAATCTGCCTGCCTCTCTGCCTCATTTTTCATACTCCTTCCTGTAGCCTGGTTCCCTTCTTGTCTTTCAACCTTCCCTTCCCACTGCACCACAGTCCACTCCCTTGTCTCTCTGGGCATCACTCTAAGAGCCAAGAGACCCCAAGACTGGATCCGGGCCGCTCTGCCGCTCTGTCCATCCCCCCCGGGTCCCGTGTTCTTAGGTATGATCTTAGACAATTGCAAGCTGCTGACGGCCTCAGTTTTCCTATTAAACGGAAAAAAGACCTGGCGCAGTGGCACATCCTTTTAATTCCCAGCACTCGGGAGGTGGAATCAGGTCGATCTCTATGTGTTTGAGGACAGCCTGGTCTACAGAGTGAGTTCCAAGCCAGTTAGAGCTTAGTGAGACCCAGTTTTGAAACAAAAACAAACACCGTCCCCAAAACAACAATAAAAAGGTTCTATCTACCTAGTATCCTGTAAATTACTCAACCAGGATGATATTCTCTCTCCTGCACACAATGACCCTCTCAGCTTTCCTATCTTTGAATCTCTGCATCCTGTGCCCTCCCCAGGCTCGAGGCAAATATTACTATCGTCTTGCTCCCTTGCTCACTGTGCGGTGTCTCTCTCTCTCTCACATACACACACACTAAGATTTTAGTCTGACCTTCCTTTACAATATCTGTAACTCATCTCACAGAATAAAAAGGACAAAGGAAATCTAAAGATTTGGATAGCGTTTGGATTGTGACCTCTCACCTCATCAAGCCTCAGTGTTTTTTTTTTTTAAACTTCATTTTATGTGCATTGGTGTGAAGGTGTCAGATCCCCTGGAACTGGATCTTCAGACAGTTGTGAGCTGCCATGTGGGTGCTGGGAATTGAACTTGGGTCCTCTGAAAGAGCAGTCAGTGCTCTTAACCACTGAGCCATCTCTCCAGCCCTCAGTGTCTCATTTATAACTGAGGAAAACAACTAAGTGTGTATGTCTAATTAGTTTATGGAAGGTAGTAACAATGGATGTCAAGTGCTTGGCACTTAGGAAGTGCTCAATAAATACTGCCTGCATCACGTGCCGGCGAACGGAACCGCGATTGGCTGTGGGTCTCCCTAGTGCTAGATGGACAGCTGCCTGAGGACCGTGTAGACGCTCAGGTACAAGCGCGGGAAGAGGCTAGGCTGGCCGGTCACAAAAGGACTAGACTTTAATTCCCAGAGGGAAGACCAACCAGGCGGACCCCTAACCTCCCGGAAGTGACGAAACAGGGGCGAGCGGCTCCGCAGCCAGGCCTTCCCGAGCTGGGCCTGTCCGAGCGGGCCGCGCGCAGCATGGCGGAAGCGGAAGGGAGTTCTCCGCTCCTGTCGCAGCCGCCGCCGCCCCCTCCTCGGATGGCGGAAGTAGAAGCACCGACGGCGGCCGAGACGGACATGAAGCAGTACCACGGGTCCGGTGGCGTCGCCATGGACGTGGAGCGGAGCCGTTTCCCCTACTGCGTGGTATGGACGCCCATCCCGGTCCTCACGTGAGTGTCTTCCGGTGTCACCGTGAAGACTGGGAGGGCCTGAGCGCCCTCCGGTGTGCCGTTCTAGCTTTTTTTCTCAGACTTGGGGCAGCCCTTACCCTGGACCAACCGTTACCCGGTCCCTAGAACCCTGCCACCTGTACAGTGCGTTACCGCGCATGCATGCTTCCGATCATGGTTATTCCTAGTCTAATTGGGGAGGAGGACAAGGGTAGATCAGCGGGAAAGGCCAGGTAACTAGCAGGCTCGTAAGCTGCAGGTGTACAGAAAAGTCCTTTAACCATTGTCTAAAGAAGTATGTTCATTCATTCACCGTTTTTGGTTTTGTTTTTTGTTTTTCCGAGCCAGGTTTTCTCTGTAGTTTTAGAGCCTGCCCTAGAACTCGCAGAGAACCGCCTGTCTCTGCCTCCCGAGTGCTGGGATTAAAGGCGTGCGCCACCATTGCCCGGTTATTTTCGTTTTGTTTGTTTTTGTTTTTCACTCATTGAGCAAATGAATGCTTACTGGTCATCTGCTGTACGCAAGACGTTTGGCCTTTAGAAGCAAAAGTGAGTTTGATTGAGGCCACACTCATTCATGGAATGTCAGCACAGCGAGGTCCATGCCAACATTTAACCTCCTACATCTTCTGAATTGCAAACCAGAATCAGATACCTAGGTGTCTGCCTCCCGGTGGAAGAAGAGAAGCAGGAACATAGGTGCAACTTCCTGCCCTCCCACCTTAGTCTTAACAACCTGGGCAGTTTGTAAGCTCTTTCATTTCCATTTCTTTGAATTACTTTATAGGAATCCTCTTCCCCCATGGTGAAGCTGAGTTTCTTGTAGAATTGACTTGGTCCATTACTGCCCCAGCAAGAAGTCATTCCGAAGTCAAGTTTCCCGACTGTGTAACGTCTTTCAGCGTGCCCCAGCACCCCTCACCTGTGGGCATGCGTGTTTTTGCCTCTTAAAATCAGCCACCAGGCATGGTGATCCACACCTTTAATCCCAGCACCCAGAGGCAGAGGCAGGCAAGTGTCAGAGGTCAGCCTGATGGTGGGCATTCCACACCAGCTAGGCCTGCATAGCGAGACCCAGTCTGAAACAAACAAAACTAGCCAAATTGTGTGCAGAAGAAATCATCTTTAGCCTCAAATGTTGCTGATCCTAAAATCTCTTTAATCTTTTGTTTTTGCATTTATTTTATTGGTTTTTATGACAAGATCTTTATATGTAGCCCGTGCTGGCCTGGTATTTATTATGTACCTCATATTGATTTTGAACTCCTGATCCCCCTGCCTCAGACTGCTGGGTTCTGGGACTACAGGTATATAACACCCTAACCAGCTAATGACCCTAACTTTTGTGTTATGTTAAACGATTTGGGTCTGGGGAGATGGCTCAGTCGGTAAAGGACGTGCTGTGTGAAGAGCCTGGCGTTGGATTCCTGTCCCCCGTGAAAAACTAAATGCAGCAGTGCCTTGCTTGCAATCCTAGAGCTGAGGGAGTGGGATGAGAGGCACTCCGAGGCTTGCTGGCCAGCGAGTCTTGTCAAGCCAGTGAGAGAAGAGAGGTGGTCTCAACTAGGGTGGGGACTGGGCATAGTGATGCACACCTGTGACCCCAGCACTCGAGACGGAGGCAAAAATGGGATGGGAGTGGGGCTAAATCAGTGACTCAGTGGTTAAGAGCACTTGTTGCTCTTGCAAACCAGGGTTCAATTCCCAGCACTCTCATGGTGATACACAGCTGTCTGTATCACCAGTTCCTGGGGATCTGATGGGCACCAGGCAAACAGATGGTGTACAACATATACAAGCACATAGGCAAAACCTTTAAATAAGCTGGGCGGTGGTGGCGCACGCCTTTAATCCCAGCACTCGGGAGGCAGAGGCAGGCTGATCTCTGAATTCAAGGCTAGCCTGGTCTATAAGAGCTAATTCCAGGACAGGCTGCAAAGCTACAGAGAAACCCTGTTTTGGAAAAAAACAACCAAACAAACACAAACAAACAAAAAACCTTTAAATAAGTAAAAGTAAATAAACCATAAAAGAAAAGTATCAAAGTCTGAGTCTAGGCACTGTAGTTCACATTTCTGATCTGAGAGCACTCCAAGAGATTAAGGTAGGAGGGTCCCTGAGAGTATCAAAGCCATCCTAGGCTACAGAGCAAGGCCCAGGCCAACCTAGGGTTCCAGAGGGAGACCCTGGATCAAAAAAACCAAAACTAAAAAAAAAAAAACCAGAACAACAACAACAAAAAACAACTTACAATATGTGCTTCTTAATTCATTAAATGTTCCTCTACCACATTGACTGATTAACTAGATATGCCTCTCTAGCTGTAGGTAGCAAGGCCTGGGCGTGTTAGGTATGTAGCCACACCCTAGCAAGGAAACAGGTGCTGCTTGCTCCTGAGTTGATGGGAGGGATGGAGAATAACAAGTGACCAATAGAGAGAGCCCCAGATAGGGAGTAGAGTCGGGAAGAGAACAGACTGTGCGAGAACTTGTCATGCTAGCCACGTTGGCCTTTTCCTTATCTCTTCATTTTAAAAAGTTAGTTATTGGGGGGCTGGAGAGATGGCTCAGCGGTTAAGAGCATTGCCTGCTCTTCCAAGGGTCCTTAGTTCAATTCCTGGCAACAACATGGTGGCTCACAACCATCTGTAATGAGGTCTGGTGCCCTCTTCTGGCCTGCAGGCATACACACAGACAGAATATTGCATACATAATAAATAAATAAATAAATCATTTAAAAAAAGTTAGTTATTTCTGCCAGGTGGTGGTGTCATGAGCCAGGAGACAGAGGCAGGTGGGTCTCTGAGTTTGAGACCAGCCTGGTCTAGAGATTGAGTTCCAGGACAGCCAAGGCTACACAGAGAAACCCTGTTTTGAAATATATGTGTGTGTGTGTGTGTGTACACATATACATACATGTATGTATATATATACACACGTATATATTTGCAGCACGATTAATACATAAATATATACTATTATATATTATATACTGTAGCACGATTAATATATAATATATTCTGTATGTGTATGTGTACCTATGGATGTCAGAGGACAGCTTACAGGACTTAGTTCTTTTCTTCTGCCGCGTGAGTCCAGGAATCAAACAGGTCATTAGACTCGGCACAGGTACTTTTACGCACTGAGCCATCAGATCAGCTCTTTGTTTTTAGAACTCTTTGTGGCATGGTCCTCTGCAGAGAAGTGGTAGTTCCCCACGGTCCTGGCTAGATGCAGCTTACATCTTGGTTCTCTTCAGACTCCATGCTCCCATTGGAGAACTCACCAATGAGTTTATTCAGCAGAAGAGATAGATACAGTTGGTTTGGTAATGACATGGCTATGTGAGTTTGCTGAATGTAGGGATAGATGTGGCATGGGGACTCTCATTCTCATGCCTGAGAGAGTTAGATCAGAGGAAGACCATGAGCCCAAGACCTGTCCCCCCCCTTCTGAGCTGCTAACAATAGCTGCTGCTAATAACCAAACAGCTAAACATTTGCTGTTCATTGTCGTCATCGGTCCTTACGTCAGCTGTGGAAGCAGATGCTGTTGTACTGTATGTAGATGAGGGGGTAAAGTCAGAAACTCCAGGACTAGCAACTCCTTCATTCACTAACCCTTTTTCAAGGACCACGTTTGTTCTAGGTGCAGAGGAGACAGCAGCTAACTGAGCTCTGGAGCGTGCCTGACAAACTGTGTCGAGAGTTGTTTCCCTGGGGCTTTGCTGGGCTCAGAGCTTTAGCCTCGTCTCTCCCACCTTCATTCCCAGTTCCATCAGCCGTCAGCTCAGAGCCAGATTCCCTGCCAGTTGAAAGGAATCTGGTCTCGAAGAGTTTGGGGTTGGATTCTGAGCCAGGGGAGCCATTGCCCACAGTTCTTGGCTTCCGGCCTGTGTTCACTGCTATTGTCAGGGGCTCACTCTCTTGGTCAGCTATCAGGGTTTACTGACTGCCTCAGTGCAACACTGTGCGCTCCACGTGTGAGCAGCGTTTTACATAGGTGGAAAGGAAGCAGTGGGCCATCAGCGAAGCACTTGTTACTCTGCAGAAAGATGGGAATGTAGAGCCTGCTCCAGCCTGCCCTAAAACTCACAACTCACTCTGTAGACCATGCTAGCCTTGAGCTCACAGGCATCCACCTGCCTCTGTCTCCCTAGTGCTGGGATTAAAAGTGTGTGCCACCACCGCCAGCTCTAATATGTATTTTAAAACGGGTGGGCAAAATATTTGCCTCACAAACATAAAGACCTGAGTTCTTTATGCAAAGAATGCATGCAAAGGCTGGCATAGGAAATAGGCACCTGTAATCTCAGGACACCTATGGTGAGATGGCAGAGGCAGGGAATCCTCAGACATGCACAGGCTGCTAGCCTGGCGTTCACAGCAGTAAGATCCTGTTATGGGGCAGAAGGCAAAGCAACACCCAAGGTCTTCTGACCTCCACACATCCACCAGAGCACATGCACACACACTATACACACATATATACCATACACACACATACACCGTACACACAGAGAACATGACGATCAGATCAGGGTAAATGGTGTGTTCATTACCTCAGCTATCATTTCCCTGTGTTGGGAAGATTCAGAATACTCTCTGCTGACTCTTGAAATCTACAATTAGTTGTGAGTTAAAGTTACCTCGCTGTGCTGTAGAACATTGAAATTCTTCCTCTTCAGCTGCACCCCTCTGCTCTTGATGCAAATCATTTGGTCAGCATTCTGCTAACAAATACTTAGGGGCGGTTGGAGCTATGTGCCATGCCAGGCACACCTTGGAAGCTGCAACAGTAAATTAGACATCTTTGCTCTTGTGGAGCGTAAGTATTTGAGGAAGAGGAACAGGCAGTTCCTGAGTTGATGAGTAACAAGAAAGATCATTTCTTGTGCTTGGATATGGCGAGGAAGATACAGCAGGATGATGGGTCTGCTTGTGTGTGAAGTGTGATTCGGGGGAACGACTGGGTCTTAAATATTTTTTTAAAAAATAATATATTTAAATTTATTTTATGTGCACTGGTATGAAGGTGTCAGATCCCTTGGAACTGGAGTTACAGGCAGTTATGAGTTGCTATGTGGGTGCTGGGAACTGAACCTGGGTCCTCTGGAAGAACAGCCTGTGCTCTCTGACCCACTGAGCCATCTCTCCAGTCCCTGGATCTTAAAACTCTTAACATCTAGGGAAGAACTGGAGAGCTGGCTCAGTGCTTAAAAGCCAGTACTGCCCTTGTAGGACCTGGATTCAGTTTCCAGTACCCCATTCTGTGGCTCACAGCTGCTGATAACTGCAGCTCCAGGGGATCAGATGCCCTCTTCTAGCCTCCAAGGGCACCTGCACCCACGTCCCATACCACCACACACAGATACACACACACACACATAATTAAAAGTTAATCTTGGAGAAAAGAAAGCCGTCTTTTTTTAACAGTTTGAACCCATCACCTAGCTAAGACTGTCACCTAGGACTGGGACAGCCTCTGCACTGGCCTCCCTCCTGCCTTCTCAGCTCTGCACTCGCTCTTCCGTTGTGCATCTAGCATCTTACCCATTGAGCCATCTTACCAGCCCTAAACGACCCCTCCCCAGTAAATGTCTTCATTGAAGTATTATTTACATATTGTAAAGTGCACAAATCTTGGCATACAGTTCAATAAAGTTTTTAAAGGTTTCTTCTCTTTCTCTCTCTCTACTTTTCTCCCTCCACTCCCTCCCTCCTCCCTCTCTTTTTCAATTTATGGGCTGGAGGGATGGTTCAGCAGTTAAGACCATGTAGTGAACCCAAGCGTACTTCTCAGCCCCTGTGTCAGGTGGCTGACAACCACTGTAAGTCCAGCTCAGTGGGATCCAATACTCGTGGGTACCCGTTCGTGCCTACATGCAGACATATGCACATACACGTAATTTAAAATAACATTTGAAAAATTTTTACTTTATTTTTAATGTGTGTGTATATACAGGAGTGAGTGTGTCACTGTACACATGTGTGGTCAGAGGACAGCTTTATGGAGTCGTTTCCCCTTCTACCATGTGAGCCCCAGGAGTCAAACTCGGGTCATCAGGCTTGGTGGCAGGCACCCTCACAGCTGAGCCACATCTTGCCAGTGCCAGTGCAGTAGCCTTAGATTTGTTTTCTCTTCTCTGGAATGTTAAACAATGCTGTATTTTATATGCTTGGATCAGGCTTTCTTTCAGGCGTGTGCTCTTGAGAGTCGATATTATATGTAGCAGAAATGTGTTTTCATTGTTACCTGCAACTATTGCAAGGCTATGTTAATTTTATTTACTTTCCTGTCAAACATGCATTTCTTTCTCTCTCTCTCTCTCTCTCTCTCTCTGTGTGTGTTTATTTTTCAAAAGCTTTATTTTGTATGGATGGATGTTTTGCTGTATGTGTATATGTGCACTACATGCATGCTTGTTGGTCATGGAGGTCAGAAGAGGGTGTCACATCCTGTGGAATTGGAGTTATGGAGTTGTGAGCTACTGTGTGGGTGCTGGGAACTGAACCCAAGTCTTCTGTAAGAACAGCAAGTGCTCTTAATGGCTAAACCATTTTTCCAGTCCCATTGGTTTTTGAGACAAGCTCTTACTATGTAGATAAGGCATGAACACACAGAGATCTGCCTGCCTCTGCCTCCCAAGTGCTAGGATTCCAGGCGTATTCCAGCCATGTCCAGCTCAGTTGGGTTTTGTTACCTTTTTGTTGTTGTTGTTACTGAGATAATTTACATACAACAAAAGATATACTTTAATTTTTTTTTTTACTTTATGGGTATGGTATTTTGCCTGCATATATGATTGTGTAGCACATCTGTGTCTGGTGCCCACAAAGGTCAGATGGTTATGAGTTGCCATGTAGGTGCTGGGAATTGAACCAAGTCCTCTAGAAGAGCAGCCAGTGCTCTTAACCTCTGAGCCATCTTTCCAGCTCCAATAAAAAGTACACATTTTTATGAGCACAGTTCATTAAGGGTGTTTGTTTTTTACAGTTCTGGGGTTCAAACCCAGGGCCTTGATTATGCTAAGCAAACACTCAGAGTACTGTACGTTTTTGTCAGTGTTTGTGCACAAGGCCTTGTTTCTTTCTGTGCATCCTCAGGCTGCTGAGGCATAGCCTACAGGGCCTGCCAGTTTCCCGCGAGAGAGGTGTTTTATCTCCCCCAGCAGAGAGTCCACAAACTGGCTGCTCTGCATCCTTTCCTGTGCTTGGTGTTGGTGTTAGTGTCCTTTATCAGGGATGGCAGGGGTGCAGGATATCCCAGTGTGCTCCGAGTTACAGTCGCCTTTCTTTGGTGCTTTCTCCATCCTCTGGACCTCCCTCACAGTGTGACTCACCATGAAGCAGTCTCACGTGCTCCCACAACTGGATGAAGATTCCCTGGCATCTGCCTAACCCTCTCTGTCCTTTCCCTGCCCTGTTTGCTTACAGGTGGTTTTTCCCCATTATCGGCCACATGGGTATCTGCACATCCACGGGAGTCATTCGGGACTTTGCCGGCCCCTATTTTGTTTCGGTGAGTCCCCATTTGCCCTGCCTTGGAGAGTCTACAGGCTCACAGAGAGGGCTGGCCTGGACCCAGGAAGTCTCAGAAACTCTCAACCCTGGCCCTAGCCTCCTGCCCCTCACCAGTATTTGACCCCTTTCCTTCTCTTGCCTCCAGGACAGGCCGGGAGGGCAGTGTGGCCAGAGGAATCTTAAGTAACTGGCTCAGCCCTCTGCCCCCATCCCTGGGTACCAAGACATGGGTAGGGGTTAGAGGCAAGAGTGGAGTCAGCCCATCCAGGAACCACATCTCTGGACCTTCAGAAGGTGGGAGCCATGGTTGGGGGACAGGGGAGGCTGACACCCTAGGGTGGGACTTTTAGACTGAACCAGCTGTGTTCTCAAATCTGCTTCCTGAGGATGGACCAGTGGGCTATTTCCAGATGAACAATGAGGCATTTGCCTGTTTTTAGGTAGCTGAAGCTGGAATGAAGGGGTGTGTTGGCATAGCCTGATTATATTAATGGTTATTACAGCCATCCTAACAGGGCAAGGCCTGTTGCTGTGAACTTAATACTTTTACTAGCTAGGCCTAGTGAATCATGCCTTTCTAATCCCGGCATTGGGAAACTAAGGTAGGAGGATTGCCCAGAGTTTAAGGCCAGCCTGGGCTACATATTGAGTTCCAGGTTAGTGTTGGGTGTAGAGTTGGGCCTTGCTTCAAAAAACAAAACAAAGCCAGGTATAGTAGCACATGCTTTAATTCCAATACTCAGGAGGCAGAGGTAGTGAGATCAAGGATAGCCTGGTCTCCTTAGAAAGTTTCAGGACAGCCAGGGCTACAGATACTCTGTCTCAATATATAAAAGTATCTTTCTGGGGTGTTTGTGTGTCTACATAGGGAGTCTAGGACTCCCCAGTCTCTCCTTCATAAGAAAGGTCTGTGGGTCCAACAGCCTCTGTCCTGCTCTGAAGGTGTCCCGCTCCAGGTCCCATGTGAGCTATGAGTGTTGCGTTGAGCGGTCAGAGGGCTGATGTTACAGCGTGAAGAGAGCTGCGGCCCATGATGAACGGTCAGAGACTGTGCTGAGGACATCAAAAGAGGCCCAGAGGAGCCCCTGCACTGCCTTCTTTCCACAGAGCAGCAGCTCTGGCACTACAGATGCCATGCCATGCCGTGTCCCAACTCTGCTGTCCCTTCTCAGTCACTGCACTTGAGCCTCTGGCACGGGGTGTCATTAGACTGGGTGTAGTTTCTGCACTGACTTCTGCTCTTGTCTCTCAACAGGAGGACAACATGGCCTTTGGAAAGCCTGCCAAGTAAGTGAATAGCCTTGTGTCTAGCCCTAGGGCCAGGTTCCTCCTGCTCAGAGCAACTGACCAGGCCCTGTGAGACGCAGCAGGAACCAGCACCCTGAAGACAGAGCCCCGTACCTGATGCCTAGTGTGTTAGTCCCTGTCTGGGCCTCATCTTGTAGACCATCCAGGTCTGGCCTCAGTTCTGGGAAGTTGTGTTTTCAATCCATGGCACAGGAGCACAGAAAGGGTGGGACTCGGGCAAGGTCACACAGCTAGGAAGCCTCAGAACTAGCTCTCACAGCAAGTCTGTCTTCCTGTGTAGCCTGGAGTCCTTCCACACTGGGGAACAAGCAGGCCATTTCAGGAGTAGGAGGCTGCTTGGGGCTCCACTGTAGCTCTGTTTGGAGGGTGTGGTAGCCACTTGGGTCCTTTGAGAGCAAAGCAGGTTTCACTGCAGCCTTAAGTGCTGGGTGGGTCCTGTGACTCTGGGCCAGGTGACAATGCCTCAGAAGAACAGCAGGTATTCTGTGGCCCAAGACCACACAGGAAGCTGCTGGATGAGCTGACTTGGAGCAGAGCTCCATCTCTGGCTTCCTCAGGCAGGTGGAGACGTGGTCTGGGGGTTCTTTGGGCTGTTTTTCAGAGTGTTTGTTGTCTGGTTTTGGTATTTCCAAAGGCAGTTTTATGCGGAGCCCCTGAGCACCACAGTCCAGACCACAGGGTTCTCACTGCCGCACCTGCTGCTGATCCCATCCCTGTGCCCCCCCTTCTGCCTGAGGCCATTGGTTCCAGAAACCATTCTGAGTGGGGGAGAATGCTGCTGCTGGGTCCCCCTCAGTGCAACACCTGCATCTCCCCCTCAGCTGCCAGTTGGTTCCCGACACCTTGTTTTCCCCTGAATCCTCCAGCTGCTCAGTCACTTACTTCTGGGACACGCTGCGCAGTTTATGCATGTTTTCCTCGCTTAAGCTATTCGCACAGCCCCAGTGCTGACCTGACCCTCTGCCGTCAGCCCAGACTCAGGTGTCCTCTGTCTGCATCCATTTAGTTGCCATGACAAAATGCCATGGAGTGGGTGACTCATGAACAACAAAAATGTCTCAGCTTTGGAGAGTAAGAAGGACAAGAGCAGGGTGCTGGTACACTCAGTGCCCCACAGGGGCCACGGGGCCTTCTGGTACCCACACACGAAGAAAGGGGTGGAGGGATCTCTCAGGTCAGGATCACTGACCCCAACTGGAAGGGAGTTCCTCAGGGGTCAGGATTTCAACATGATAGGGGACAGCCCATGGTGGTGGCAGTGCACATGCCTTTAGATCCCAGCAGAGGCAAGCAGATCTCTGAGTTCAAGGCCAGCCTGATCTGTGAGTGAGTCCCAGGACAGCCAGGACCTCACAGTGAAACTCTGTCTCAAAAAAGGAAAAAAAAAAAAAAATAGGAGCCAAACATTCCGACTACATGGTGTCCTGGCCTAGGCTGAGTCCCCAGGAGCCATCGTGGCGCTGGTGGTCTTGCCTGGTGACAGTCGTCTCACTTCCTGGGAAGATGCGAACAGACTTGATTTCCTTATTTCCCAAGTCTCAAGGAGCTCCCCTTCTTGAAGAAAGGGTTTCAGTTGGGAGGAAATAGCCACGCCATACTAGACCAGGACCTGGTTGGCCCCATAGCCATGGGCATTCTGCACAGAAATCTTTCATGAAGCTGGAAGGCCGCAGAGGGGTTGAGCCAGTGCCCAGAACATTCCCTTTCCCTTCAGGTTCTGGAAATTGGACCCTGCGCAGGTATATGCCAGTGGGCCCAACGCGTGGGACACAGCTGTGCACGACGCATCTGAAGAGTACAAGCACCGCATGGTAGGTGGACCTGGGGGCAGAGACCCCCTTCCCCTCCCCCCAGCCCAGTCTGACCCAGCTGCTCTTGTGTCTCCAGCACAATCTCTGCTGTGACAACTGCCACTCACACGTGGCGCTGGCCCTGAACTTGATGCGGTACAACAATAGCACCAACTGGAACATGGTGACACTCTGCTTCTTCTGCCTGATTTACGGGAAGTATGTCAGGTGAGCGGTGAGCCGTCTTCCCACCTGCAAGCCCCGCCCCCAGTCCACTCTCCAAGGATCCTGGAAAGACTGTCACTGGAGTCCTTCAGTCACCGGGGACAGTTGAACAGAGACTGAGGTTCTAATCTAGAGCGACCAAGCTCTTGGTGGAGAGCCAGGTGGCTGTAGCAAAGCGCCACTCCACGTGGTTCCCGGCTGACCTGTTAGTTGCTCACTGCAAGGCTCTGGGTAGCTGCTTCCAGGCTGTCCCTGTCCCTGGGAAAAGACTGCAGTGGTTCTGGCTTCTAGGGGAGCTATGAGCCTACAGATGTTCAGGTGAACACAAAATAAGGTGAATTTAGATAAGCCGGGCAGTGGTGGTACACACCTTTAATCCCAGCACTCCTGAGGCAGAGGCAGACAGATCTCTGAGTTCGAGGCCAGCTTGGTCTACAGAGCTAATTCCAGGACAGCCAGGGCTACACAGAAAGACCCTGTCTTCAAAAACAAGAAAAAACAAAACCAAACCAAAAAGATCTCTTGGATAGTGTTCCCCTTCCACCTATCCCCAGCCCCACCCCCCACCCATGTTCTTTGTCAGAGACAAGCTTCTGGATAGTTGAGCTTCTAGTCCAGGTTGGTCTTTGAAGCCATACCCTCATGACCTGTGAGACTTAAGACTGAGAGAGAACTCAGAGTGGGTGAGTTTCTATATCCCACGGCAGAGCCCAGACTTAGGACAATCTCACACTTGAGGTGAATCCCCCCCCGCAACCTTGTCTTAATTGTGCTTATCTTTAAGAGCTTCTGGAAGAGAAATTCTCAGGGGGCTTCTTTGCCCCTAGAAGGTTTTAGAAACTCCCCCCAAAAGCACATAACGGCACAGGATTAAGACAGAGCCAGGCATGAGTTGAGACCCTGACTCCTAGCCCTCTGCCTCTGGCCATCCATTTCCAGTCTCTTCTGTGGATCTCACCCTCAGATGGGAGCCCCTGGTCACAAGTGACTGGGTGCCAGTGAGACTCAGTCCATTTGCTTCCTCCATGGCCTCCAGAGAAATAAGTTCCAGGAGCCTCCTAGCACCTTCAACCCTGTTGGGTCACAAGGAGAGGGTTCTGGACCATCTGCCTGCTCACCTGACCGTGCCCCTGTGCTCTCCCCTGTCAGTGTTGGCGCCTTCGTGAAGACCTGGCTGCCCTTTGTCCTTCTCCTGGGCATCATCCTGACCGTCAGTCTCGTCTTCAACCTGCGGTGATGGCTTTCAGATGATCCAAGCCCACCAGGCCCCCAAGGAGGCCCCCGCCACCCTTCCCTGGTCCCAGTCTTTATCCCCACCTTCGGGCAGCTAGCTTCCTGGGTTGGAAGTAGGGTCGGGGCTTGGAATGGAAGTGCCGAGGTAGAGTAAGATGAAGCCACTAAAGGCCTCCTTGTCCTCACCCTGTGGCATCCCCTTCGCTGTCCTGGGAAGGCCTTCCCTTCGAGCACCTCCTGCCACTGCCACTGGACTGCTGCCATGCCCAGGACACAGTGAGGACATGGACCCACTGGGCCAAACACTGGCCAGAGCTGGATTTTGAAGCTGCTTTCTGGCTGGTAGTCATGTCCCGATGTGGGGTGTGGCGTTGAGAAGTACTGTGAGCCAAGAGACTTGGGACCTTCTCTGCTGGCCTGGAAGGGCTGGCTAGGCTCGTTCATGTCTGCTAGAGCTGTGCTAGCATAGTGCGTACCCATGGCCCCTTGTCTGGGCCCTGACTAGCAAGATAAATGGTGTTACGTGCAGAGTGGATCCCCTGTAAATCAGGTTAGGTGAACCCCACTTGTTTCCAGCCCAGGGAGCCCTCATGCTAGTGATAGAACCCCTTATTCCAAAGTGTGAGTAACCCATCAGAGCAGCTGGTGCCACCATGGATCGACTGGGTCTACTTCTGGTTGCTGCAATGAACCCTGTGCAGCCTGCCTCACCCCTGCTCCTTCATAAGGGGCTCCCTGGCAGGAAATAAAGTTTCAAGTTCAGGTGGTATCTGTCATTTTCTTCCTTCACACCCCATCCCCAATTCCTTAGCTCATGTATCCCTGGGGTCTTGGGGCAAAGCGATCTGGTTGCTAACAACATGTCTGAGTCCTCCCAACTGGAGCTCTGGGGCACAGCATTCCTTTAAATTCTGCCACTGCGCAGGCTGTGGGCAGTCCTTGCCATTCCCGGTCTAGTTTCCAAATTTCCTTCTAGAGGGAATCTTCTTCCCTATGGGGAAATATTTGGCAATATGTTTGGGGTTGGGAGTGACCTGTTTCCTCAGCACAGTTGGAATAAAGCCAAGGGGAATGACAGCCCTTTGCCACGTGTGTATGGTGGCCATGTTGAACTCCACATGCTAACCCCATGTTCTCTATGTTCCTCACCATATACCAGCCTGTACTCACTTCTGATCCTTTGCTTTCCACCAAAGGCCAGCTTAAAGGCTGTTTCCTCCGGCAGCCCTTGTCTAGCATGGCCTCGGGTTCCATCCCCAGCATTTCAGTGCTCCCTCTGTACTGGCCCTTGTTGCAGAGCCTGGTTATGTAACCTCAACAGCCTTGTAAGGCAGGCACTATCAGTCTATGTGGCCGGTGAAGAAATGGACACCCACATAACTTGTCCAAGTTCAGAGGAAGCAAGAGACCCAAACACCAGCAGAGCCCCACCTAGAAAGGACACTTGAGCCTGAAAACTGGCAAGATTGGGTATCTTCCAGGTGCTGAGGTGGGAGGAGGACCAGAGAAGCATCCTTGAGGAAGGAGCGTGCTGTTGGTCACTTCTTCCAGTGGGGGAAACGATTGTGCAAGGTGGCCACTGACCACTTCCATAGGGGACACCAGTGGAAGGCGCCTGTGTAAATGCATGCTTTCGCTGAACTCCATCCCTGTACATGAATCTAGGGGTTCACTCAATAGTGGTGAAACCTAAGAATGATTAACCGACTTAGATAAGGAAAAAGAAACTGAAAATAAGAAAAGTCAGAGGGTGAGTGGCAGCTCGGAGGTTAGGAGCCCTGGCTGCCCTGCCAGAGGGTGGGGCTCACAACCATCAGAAAACCAAAACAGAAATAATCCAAAAAAAGTGTGGAACTGGAGGAATGGCTGCAGTTAAGACCAAAAAAAAAAAAAACCAAAAAAAACAATGGTTGCTTTTCCAGAGGTTCAGATTCCAGATGTGGTGCCTCACATCTGTAACTCCAGCTCAAGGGGTCCAGTGCCCTCTTCTGATCTCCACAGGCATACATCTAGTGCACAGACACATGCAGACAAAACACCCATACATAAAAACATTTAAAAACAGGCAAACATGAGGGCCAGAAACATGGCTCAGAGAGTAAGAGCACGTACAGCCAAGACCTGAGCTCAGTTTCTAGAACCCACGTAAAGGTGGAAAGAGAGAGTGGACTCCTGCCAAGCCCGCTCACCTCCACATGGACACCACGGTATGCTTGAAGATAAAAGATTTTACAAAAAATGATTTTTAAAAAGGGGGCCAAAGGTCAAGTGATGCTGTACACCTTTAATCCCAGCACTCGGGAGGCAGGGGCAGGCAATCTCTGTGAGTTCGAAGTCAGCCTAGTCTACAGAGTGAATTCCAGGACAGTCAGAGCTATGCAGAAAAACCAGGTCTCAAAAAGGGTGGTGGTGGTGGGAAAGGGGGAAGAGATGGCTCAGCACTTAAAAGCACCTGTTGCTCTTCCAGAGGAACTGGGATCCCAAACATTTACATGGTGGCTCACAACCATCTATAACTCCAGTTCCAGAGCCTGACACTCTCTTCTGGCTCCCTTGTACACCGAGCACTTGTGTTTTACATATGTAGTCAAAGCATTTATACACATAAATAAAAGGATAGAGGTGGCCTCTAGTACCTAAGACCAGAATGTGGATAGTCACAGAAGATGATGCTCCCAAAACAGGTTCTCCTAAGCAGGATGTGGTACTTGATGGTGAGAATGTGGACTCCTCAGCTGGCTTTGAAATCCAGGGCCCTTCAAATAGGAGGAGCTCCAGGGTGAGAGGAGACAAATGGCTGTTCTGTGAATGTGGATGGTCAGAGATACTAAAATGGCCATGGGCATTGGTCTGTTAGAGAGAGGAGACCTGGCATCTACAACATGCCATCTGTACCAGGCACCTGTGTACTGTACCAGCTGTACCAGGCACCTGTGTACCATACCAGTTATACCAGGCACCTGTGTACCAGCTGTATCAGGCACTTGTACTTCTTGGGTCCTGCTCCACTTTGCATAGAAGGAAATTATTACCCAGGGGGGTTAAGAAACTTGCTCAAGGCCATACGGACTCTGTCAAGGTTGCCCAGGGTGCAACTCCACAGTCTTAGTGGCAACTCCATAACCCTCCCATTACTGTAGCTCTTAGAAAACGTTTAAACTTTGCTCTCAAAGCAGTTTTCTATTGGCCCTCTGTGACAGAGGGTCTGCTACCCATTCCACAGATGGACTAGCCAAGGCCCTGAGCTAGCCCTGCAGGTGTGGCATCCTTTGGTTACAGGGGAAATTACTACAGTACAGCTGGGCCCCCGCCACAGCCACAGGGACCTGTAAAACTGGCCCTGGCCGCTCTGACAGCTGCTGTGGATGCCCCGGTGCACCTGGGGAGCTGCAGTCCAGGCCCGGTTTTGCACGAGGCCCTGCTGAGATGTCTCCTCCTCCTCCACCTCCTCAGGGCTGGGGCAGCTGCAGCTGGGCGAGTCAGCCTTAGTCAACCCACTGCTCTTCTGGGCTCTGAAACTCCTTCCTGCAGAGCTGGAGTTGCCTCTGAAGTTGTCCACCCTTCTGGACCCCTCCAGGTAACACACCTCTCCTGCCAGTGGTCTAAGGGACAGGCACTGCCACCTGGTGTCCTGAGCATACTCTGGCACCTTGGGCGCTTTGGGGGGGGGGGGGGGAAGTGCGCGCAAGTCTATGACTCTGGCCCGCCCAGGCAGATTGACATACTTTCTGTCACCAAAGGGTTTGTCCCATGGTGTCACTGCGGGGTGGGGGGCACCAGGAACTTGATCTGCCTCTGAAAGAAAAGGAACCTGAGGTAGAGAAAACTTGGACTTGGAGGCCCACAGCCCAGACTGAGCAGACTTGTAAGACAAGGCCAGGCCCAATTCTGTCAAATGTTCCTCCGCTTTCACGCACATACACATATGGTGGTCCCCGGGGCACTAGAGTACACACCACCACACAGCCTGGGCTGGCCAACCACACAGGAAGAAATGCACACACCCACATGACACTATCTCCCAGCAAGTCACTGCACATACCGTCAACACTCCTTGGTGTCATACAGTATGGTACAATCACACAGCGCTTAGACTAGGATGCTATCCCATCGCCTGGCCTGCAGACACGTCCACCCTGTTAATGCAGCGGTTAGCACAACACAGCAACGCTCATACACCATGCCACAGAAGAGTCCCAAGCTGCCCTCCTAGCTGGCATCTCCTGCACAGCCATTCTGGGAAATAGTCACTGGCAGCACCCAGGCATCTGCCCAGGGCTATACAGATGCAGATGTGCAGAAACCTCCCCAAAGGGAAAGCAGGGTAGGAGAGGACACCTGCTTGCTAGGCTTGGACACTGACTCAGCTGGGAGGGGACAGGGGCAGGAGGAGACAGGCACAAGCCAGGACCTGCCTCTGAGCTGCCCTACTCCCACTTCAACTCCACCTGGAGGCCTGGCATGGAAGAGGTGGGGAGGAGAGGAGAGACTGCCCAATGAGGCCAGACCAGGGCCACTACTGAGTGCTGGGCCCTTGCCACGTCCACACGCCCCTCTCAGCTGGCAATGTTTTCCTTCCGGAGTGGCTGTGGTGCCTGGGCATGAGTTGTTTTGCCACCTGAGGCCTCCAGCCAAGTTTGGGGGTTGGGGAGCTCAGACTGTAATCAGAGGGGCTCAGACTCTCCTCCAAGTGAGAGGGTAGTGCTGTTGTCGGGGAGTCCCAGGGCGGGTGGTCTCAGTGGAACTGGGTGCTGTGGTTACCTTGCGGGGGGGAGGAAGTTGGGGGTGAGGTTGGGGAGGAGGTTGCCTCAGACAGGAAGGCCAAATGGGCCAGGGCAGGGTGGAGGGAGGCGAAGGCAGAGGCAAGCCGGGTTGGGAGGCTCCCTGGGTAGGGGCTTATAAGCGTGAGTGGTGGAGAAGGCTGAGTGTGCATTTGCGTGCTTGTGCAGGTATATTTGTGCATTTCACTAACAATCAGGTTATGTCATGTGCAATGTACTGACTTCCCGTTCACAGCTGGGTTAAATGGGTAGAGTGTGTGTGTGTGTGTGAAAAGCCGGAGAGATCTGTGAATATGCAAGGCCCTGTTTGTGAGTTGTTGTCTCCTTTATGTGGACATACTGTGTGCAGGTTTAAGATCTTACTGTGTGGGCTGGAGAGATGGCTCAGAGGTTAAGAACACTGGCTGCTCTTCCAGAGATCTTGAGTTCAATTCCCAGCAACCACACTGTGGCTCACAATCATCTATAATGAGATCTGGTGCCTTCTTCCGGCCTGTAAACATACATGCTGATAGACACTGTGCACATAATAAATCTTCAAAAAAATTTAAAAAAAAGATTTACTGTGTACAGCTCTTGGGTTCAGGTCTCTTGTGTTTGTGTGCCCAGTCCCATCATCGGGAATGTGTGTAGGTTACCTGTCTTTGTCCAGGTATCTTTGTGTCCATACAACTGTGACTAGAACAGCGGGTACACGCGTCAGTGTGCACTGGCTTGCAGTTCTCTGTGTGTCCTTATGTCCTTAGGGGCATGTGCACATGTGCTCTGTGCTCTGTAGCCCTCTTTAAGTGCATTCCCCATGCTCCACCTCACCTTGACCTGGCCTTCCTTTGATTGCTCTATAACTTGTGTGTGTGCTTGGGAGAGAACAGGCCATTGACTCCAGGAGGCGCTGTGTATCTGAGAAGATACTGACCCTTGGGTCTATCCCCAGGAAGCTACATATGCCCAGCTGGGGCACAACCCCAGCTCATGCCCCAGAGAGGCCACACACCTCAGGAGAGGCTTTGGGCCCTGCCCTCTCTCCCCATGGCATATGGGCCAGAACCTGACGCTGAGGGACTGCTGGACCTCAGCTTCCTGACAGAGGAGGAGCAGGAGGCCATTGCTGATGTCCTCAAACGAGATGCCCGCCTGCGGCAGCTGGAGGAGGGACGGGTCAGGTGAGTCAGGACAGCCACCAGTCAGAAGGAAGGGATTCAGGGTCCTGGGAGGCTGCATGTTGGGTCTTGGTGGTTCTTGGCTCTACCCTCTGATTTTCACTGACCTTGGCCAACTCTGAACCTGTACCAGGTCCTTCAAGTCCTCTTTTCTCTGGGCTTTCCCACTCTGGTCACCACCTTGGGATAGGACACTTTGGTGGACAGACATCACTGTCCTGAATACTCTGCTGGCCACTCCCCAGCCTCAGAACATAGCATCAGAGCCTCTAAGTGAGTCTACAGGCCACCCTGATTGGTCCCTGTCAGCTCCCCATCTCATCCATTGCCCTATAAGCCCCACCCAGATATCCATAAACCTGTCCTAGCCATGCAGTGCTCCCAAATCTGAGTGCTCTTCCAAGCCTAAGGTGCTCCTTCCACCCCCCAGAAGAGCAGTAGAGACCGAGGACCACAAGGGTGACAAACACTGTTGGGGCCGCTGCCTTGACCTTGAACCTCACCATTCTCAGTTAAAACAGAGCAAAGGGTCCATGGAGATGGCTCCATGGGTAAAGCTCTCACTACATAGCCATGAGGAGGAGCTCAGAGCTCCAGCACTCACGTAAATGCCAGGGGCAGTATGGTGGCCCACCCATAGTCCCAGTACTTGGGCAATTCCTGGAGCAAGCTGTCTGGCTAGGCTTGCCAAATCAGTGAGCTCTAAATGCAAGTGAGAAACCTTGCCTTAATATATAGGATGTATGTGTGTGTGTGTGTGTGTGTGTGTAGCTAAGCTACAGAAGGATGAGCCAACTTTAGTTACTGATCTCCACATGCTGTTCCCATGTATGTGGTGGGACCACATACATGGGAACACACACACATGCATGCATACCATACATACATTACACATACATGTGTGATAAATAAACTCTCAGGCACAGCCCACAATCATGAATAATGATTATGATTCTCAACCTAGAGAATTCCAATTTAGCCTTTAAGAAATAATTCACAGGTCAGTGTCTCCAGGAAGCCTTCCTAAGGGTTCCCACAGAAGGTCCTCTTACCGCCATCACTGAACTTTCTAGTCTGGGTTCTGTCCCCTCAGTAGCCTGAGCGACTCCAGGACAAGGGTCATGTGTGTTATTGTTGAGCCCCTGTCCCTGATCCAGAGAGGGTGTCAGGGAGGCTGGTTGGATGAGTAGAGTCAGCTGTGTCCTCCACTATCTTCTAGCAAGCTCCGCGCCTCGCTGGCAGACCCCGGGCAGCTGAAGATCCTGACGGGGGACTGGTTCCAAGAAGCGCGCTCCCAGCGGCATCACCATGCCCATTTTGGGTCTGACCTTGTCAGGGCCTCCATCCGCAGGAAGAAGACCTCCAGGGGTGAGGAGGGAGGGGGAGCTTTGGAAAGCCAAGGGTGCAGACTGTAAATGGGCAGGGCTGAGCTCTGGGTTCTAGTCCTGCCCCCCCCCCACTACTGAGTGTCTGAGTAGCCCCGCCATCTGCGGGCTATAGGAGGTGGATGGGCATTTCCCGTGGGCCATGGCCATTATGGGGCATCTGGAGAATGAAGGCTCACAGAGTTTCTCTCCTGAGCCCAGGAGACCAGACTCTGGGAAGTGATGGTGAGGCAGAGGCTGCTGGGATAGACACCACCGAGGAAGAGCCAGAGCCAAGGTGAGGAGGCAGCATAGAGAGGAGAGGGGGCTGCCAGATTGCCCAGCCCTGAAAACCCTGGCTCCCTCCTTCTAGGGTCTCCATAGAGATGGCTGCTCCAGAGAGACACAGTGAGACCCAAGTGAGTACCCAGTGCCTGGATAAGCCAATAGCAAGCACATTGTGGTTTCAAATGGGGACACACGCTAGGGAAGGAACCCCCATTACTGGGAATCAAGGGATTTGGACAGCTCTCTTCTGTGCTTGGGGGCTTCACCACCTTGATCAACCTGTGGCCTGGACCAAGCCTCTAAGGCAATTGTAAAGCCAGCTATAAAGAATAAGGCTGCAGTGGTGGCAGTGGTGGCGCACGCCTTTAATCCCAGCGCTAGGGAGGCAGAGACAGACAGATCTCTGAGTTCGAGGCCAGCCTGGTCTACAGAGAGTTCCAGGACTGGCTCCAAAGCTACAGAGATACCCTGTCTCAAAGAAACTAAAAACCCCAGCACCACACATAAACCAGGCATAGAGGCGAATACCCATGTCTTGGCACTCAGAAGGTAGAAACAGGAGGGGCAGGAGGCCAAGCGCATCGTCAACCACACATGAGACATGAAGCCAGCCTACTACAACAAAAACAGGGTTGGGTTAAAGCAGGTGAGGCTGAGGCCAAGGACTCAGACGTTACCGCCCCACCAACTGAACCTAGGAGTCAGGCTGGCACATCAGGAGGGACAGGCCCTGGGATGCCAGGGTGTGAAGTACAGGCCTGACTGGTCCTGCAGCTGGTAGGCAGCCCTGCCCTGAGGGCAGCCGTACTCCAACACTGAGGTGAGCTGGCTGGAGTCTCTGACCTCTGACCCCAGCATAACCCTTGACCTCTTCCTCATTAACCCCCATCATGAGCTCTACCCTTTGCTTTCCTCAGGTACCTGACTTTCCCTCACCATATGTAGCCTCAAAGACTTCAGATCATGAGGAGGAACCCCAGGCTCAGGAAGGTGAGTGGGAGGGTGAGCTGGGGAGCAAAAGATATTGAGGCAATCAGAGGCAGTGTTTAGTGACCCCCAACCACCATGTTCGCCTTACTCTTCTCCCTGCCCTCCCACCTGCAATGGGGAGCCCCAGGTCACCTCTCGGCCTGAAGCTGACAGGAGACTAGACTTGTTAACAAGTCCCTCCAGGTTTACTTAGGGATACACACAGGAGAGGGGCTCTCTCAGTAGCTTGTGCCCCACCAGCCCCCTCCCAAGGGGGTGTGCAGGTGGCAGAGACGGACCCAGCGCTGGATCCTGAGCCGAGGGCGGAGCAGGAGTCCTGGCCGTCTGCAGCCCAGGTAGGCGGGAGTAGCCAGCTCGGCTGTTCTCAAGACCGGGAGCGGATTCCAGACCGAGAGTTTGTCTGTTCCGGGGATGAGACCTGTCGGTGACCCCTGCACGGTCCAGGGAAGTAGAGGATGCCCCGATCACTTCTCCTCTCTCCAGATCAAGGTGACCTCCGAGATCCAGGAGAATGGGGAAGAGGCCCCAGGACTCGGCCCTTCGCTCAACCGCATGCTCAGCAGCAGCTCCTCTGTGTCCAGCCTCAATTCCTCCACGGTGAAGGACTAGGGAGGGGCTGGGCGGAGTGCCCAGGCAAGCCCTGCTTGGTGGGAAGCCTGCCTGGGACCCTGACCTCCCACCCCGCCCCGCCCGCAGCTGAGCGGCAGCCTGATGAGTCTGTCGGGGGAACCTGAGGCTGGCACCGTGCAGGTGCGGGGTTCGGTGCACTTCGCACTGCGCTACGAGCCGGGCGCTGCTGAGCTGCGAGTACAAGTGATTCAGTGCCAGGGACTGGCCGCCGCCAGGCGTCGCCGCTCCGATCCGTGAGTGACTACCCTGCAGGTGGGCTGCAGGGGGCTTAGGGGCGGCGAGGGCACTCCTAGACCAGCCCGCCACTCAACTTGCCCCGGCCTCAGTTTCCTCCTCTTCAAAATGGGCACGAAAGTGTTATTGGGAGGCATGCTAAATTGGATACCTGTTAATTGATTAGCATCGGGCCTCCAGGCAGAGCGCTGTGTTCTGGATGGTGACCAGGGAAGCCCTCAGAGCTGGATGATGGTTCTGGAAGGGCCCCCTTTTTACCTCCAGCTTCACTTCCCTCCTCCAGCTACGTGAAAACCTACCTCCTCCCGGATAAGCAGAACAAGCGCAAAACATCGGTGAAGAAACGGAATCTGAACCCGATCTTCAACGAGACTCTGCGGGTGAGGCGACAAGGGTGTTGTTGCCCCCTCCCCGCCCCTTGAAAAAAACTGGGTGCCCTTTGCATCTGCGTGAGTGGCAGGGTCCACCCAGTTAATCTCACTGGTGGTTCTGGGCCTTGTTCTGTGAGAGGAATGACAGAATGACCGGGCCGCTGCTGGTTAGCACAATCCAAAGCCTGGCAATTTGTGCTGGGCTGTGGTAATGAGACCCTAGTTAACCTAGAATCAGGATTCCATCTTGACAAGGAGCATGGGGAGACCAGCTCCAGTCAACAGGCATGCCACAGCCATCCCAGGGGCCTCCAGCGGGCTCCACTAAAACTCACCTCCTGTCCCTAGCACTCCGTCCAGCAGGCTGATCTCCCAGGACGCATACTGAAGCTGTCCGTGTGGCACCGCGAAAGTCTGGGTCGCAACATCTTTCTGGGAGAGGTCGAAGTACCCCTAGACACGTGGAACTGGGACTCTGAGGCTACCTGGCTCCCCCTACAGCCCCGGGTAAGGGATGGTATGCAATGGATCACAGACATCCCTCCTTTACCCCACGGCCCACCAAGCTCCTGCAGAAGGTTCCACAGAGCCTCACTGGGTCTCATACTGATTATTACCATTAGGCAAGGCTTGCCAGCCAGGATGCCCCTTCCTGGAGAGTGTTGCCCATCGTCCTCAGCAGAGTCCTGTCCCCAGTACTCTTCTCTCAACCACCATGTCCCAGCTGCCACTGGAGACACTACCCCATGGCCTATTTCACCACTGAAAGGCCCACCTCCCGCTTTTTCAGGTTCCCCCATCTCCAGATGAGCTTCCCAGCCGTGGACTGCTCTCTCTGTCCCTCAAGTACGTCCCTGCTGGCTCAGAGGGTAAGTAAGAGGCCAAGCTGGCCAGGCCCCTGGGACGTGAGAGACCTGTTCCGTGAGGTGATGGTCTGAACTGGAGTGTCCCCACAGGAGGAGGACAGCCTCTGAGTGGGGAGCTACACTTCTGGGTAAAGGAAGCTCAGGGCCTCGTGCCACTGCGGCCAGGATCCCTGGACACTTACATACAATGGTGAGAGGCAGCATGACATGTCACTCAGTACCTTCCTTCTGCTCCCAACCTCTGGCCAACCTGTCCTTCCAATCAGTTGGAAGTGATCAGCTGGGCAAAGGGCTAGAGTTAGGGGTTGGGGTCAGCTGGTGGGGTGCTTGCTTAGCTGGCATGAGGTCCTGGCTTGGCTCCCTACACAGTACATAAACTAGGGGTGGAGGCAGAGGGACCAATTCAAGGTCATCTATGGCTGCACAGGTTATAGAAGACCCTGTCTTAAAAGTTTAGGCTAGGCATAGTGGCATGTGTTTTTAATTCTAGCACTTGAGAGCCAGAGGCAGGTGCATCTTTGTAAGTTCCAGGATAACCTGGTCGGCCAAGATGACAGAGTAAGACCCTGAACCCTGTCTTTTGTTTGTTTGTTTTTTGTTTTTGTTTTTGAGACAGGGTTTTTTGTTCATTTGTTTGTTTTGTTTTTCGAGACAGGGTTTCTCTGTAGCTTTGGATCCTGTCCTGGAACTAGCTCTTGTAGACCAGGCTGGCCTCAAACTCAGAGATCCATCTGCCTCCCGAGTGCTGGGATTAAAGGCGTGCGTTACCACTGCCTGGCAAGACCCAGTCTTACAAAAAAAAAAGTTGGGGTCAGGGGAATTGAGGAATTGTGTCTTAGCTAAGGTTTCTATTGCTGTGATGAAACACCAAAAATGACCAAAAAGCAAGTTGGGGAGGAAAGAATTTCATTGACTTACACTCCCACATTGAAAGAAGTGAGGACAGGAACTCAAACAGGAAAGGAATCTGAAGGCAGGAGCCGCTTACTGGCTCACTCCTCATGGCTTACTCAGGCTGCTTTCTTATAGAACCCAGTACAACCAGCTCAGGAGTTGCCCAACCCATGGTGGAATGGGCCCTCTCACACCAATCACTAATTAGGGACATGCTCTGTAGGCTTGCCCACAGCCTGATCTTACAGAGACATATTTTTGTTTTGTTTTGCTGCTATTTTTTTTTTTTGAGACAGGGTTTCTCTGTATAACAGTTCTGGCTGTCCTGGAACTCACTCTGTAGACCAGGCTGGCCTTGAACTCACAGAGATCTACCTGCCTCTCCTCCTGAATGCTGGGATTAAAGGACTGTGCCACCACTGCCTGGCACAAAGGCATTTTCTTAATTGGGATTCCCTCCTCTCAGAGGGCTCTAGCCCAGTGGTTCTCAACCTGTGGGTCACAACCCCTTTGAGGGTCACAATATCTGATATTTACCTTATGATTCATAACAGTAGCAAAATTACAGTTATGACGCTGCAACAAAATAATTTTTTTTGGTTGGGGGTCACCACAACATGAGGCACTGCATTAAAGGGTCACAGTGTCAGGAAGCCTAAGAACCATGCTCTAGTCTGTGTCAGGCTGACAAAGAATCAGTCAGTACGGGCTGCATTCTGTGGAGGCTGTGCACCCATAGCACTTAGCACGATGGGAAGGCCACAAGGGCCCCTTCTTGGAAATCTTGGAAGGACAAGCTATGGAATTTGGTCCTGAACTTGTAATTCACTGGACGGTGACTGTGGTTGTCTTTCACCGTGCTGGGGACCAAAATGCTTCAAAGGCACCCCAAGTAGTGTTCTACCACTGAGTTACAGCTTCAGCCCCGTGGTTTTCAAAGTAGGCTTTGGAGAACCTCTAAGTATTTCTGGATGTTACCTTACCCTCAAGAAGTAAAGTGGAGGCAGGCCAGTCTGATTCTGGGTTCCCACTTGGGTTTTCTGTTACCGTACATCCAAGGAACATTCTGCAGAACGGTTCAGAGACTTTGGAAACTCAAGGAGGTGGGCAGGGAATACTGAAGATCATCGGGTGGGGAAATAGCAGAATTGCATTTCAGAGACTTCTCTCTGGGATCCCGGGAACAGTTATCAGTTTCAAGAGCGACCACTAAGAGAGAACTGGTGTAAAGGTCCCAAAGCAGAAAGAGCTGGAGGGCTGGTCTCAGGCAGGGGCCAGGGGAACACGGACATATGAAAGGACAGGCTAGCTAAGCTGGTCACTGACTAGCTTAGCTAGGGAGTGTTAAGGGGTGGGTCACTCAATACCAGCCCTCATTTCTTACCTGTCCCAGCTCAGTGCTACCTGACGACAGTCGGGCCAGCCGGCAACGCACGCGAGTGATTCGGCGAAGCCTCAGCCCTGTGTTCAACCACACCATGGTTTATGATGGCTTCGGGCCTGCCGACCTACGCCAAGCCTGTGCTGAGCTCTCCCTGTGGGACCACGGGGCCCTGGCCAGTCGCCAGCTGGGGGGCACACGCCTCAGCCTTGGTACAGGTGAGCAGAGCAGGGCTCCGAGGGAAGTCAAACTTGGAGGCTTGGGCTCCTGGGGTGGCCTTGGACACTTCCTTCTCTCTCTCTCTCTCTCTCTCTCTCTCTCTCTCTCTCTCTCTCTCTCTCTGTGTGTGTGTGTGTGTGTGTGTGTGTGTGTGCAACAGCCTGGCTGTCCTGGAACTCACTTTGTAGACCAGGCTGACTTCGAACTCAGATCTGCCTGCCACTGCCTCTCAGGCCGTGGGACCACCACACCTGGCTTCGTTTCCCTTTCTTAAACTGTCTTCAAAGAACTGGGGGTGACTGAATACAGAGCATAATCTGGAACAAGAAACTTTTTTGGGGGAGGAACCTGAGGTGTCCAAAGGGACAGCACCCTTCACACTGGCCCACCCCTCTCCAGGCAGCAGCTATGGGCTCCAGGTGCCCTGGATGGATTCTACACCTGAGGAAAAGCAGCTGTGGCAGACACTGCTGGAGCGGCCATGTGAGTGGGTGGACGGCCTTCTGCCCCTCAGAACCAACCTGGTCCCCAGGGCATAGTCCTGTCAAAGCCCTCTATGTACCCCACCAAAGCACACCCATGGCTGGAGTCAATAAAGTCTGTTCCTGGAACCACTGCCTACTCAGCAGGGGATGAGTGGTAAGGCATTGCATGAAAGAGCCCAGGGAATGAAAAAGGGTCACTCAGACATGGAGACCTCAGGGGACTGCTCCTTGGACATGCCCCACCCCCACATACACTCTTCCGAAGCTGCCAAGACAAACATGGTAACGAGTGCTCTGTTTAATAGTCTTTGATTGTATGTAGTGTCCTTGGGCGCCTTCCCTAGTTACTCCCGCCCACTAGGTTGGGGCCTGGGTCCTGCAGTTGCTCCTGGATGCTAGGACAGGTGTGTCAGAAGCTGTTTGTGTCTTCTCTGTTCATTCATCCATGGCTGTGTCCCTTGATCCACTGATGTCATCATTCAGCCTCTCGGGGTCCAGGGGTAACTGGTGTGGCTCCTGCTCGCTGTGCCAAGATGGCTCTCCAAATTCGGTATACCATCCCTCCCCTGGGGACATCAAGGGTCAATGTAATTCAGCCAGAAGAGAAGAAACCCTGTACTCTCTCTTTAGGGACCAAGGTAATTCAGCCAGAAGAAGGCCTGCGATCTCTCTTTAGGAACCACTATGCACAAGGGACTGTGGTTTGCAGGGAGAAATCAAGGCAGGCTCACAGCTCTCTCCCTCTCTCCCTCTCTCCCTTTAACCCTTTCTCTCTCTCTCTCTCTCTCTCTCTCTCTGTGTGTGTGTGTGTGTGTGTGTGTGTGTGTGTGTGTGTGTGGTTCGTCCCTGGAGGACCCAAGATGTACCTGATTCGGGTGTAGACAAGATCATCTTGAGTGGCACAGGTGAGCAGGGTCTGAAGGGTGAAGCTATGGCTCAGGAGCTGGTTGTGAACCAAGACCCACAGAGACAGGGAAAGGTAAAGTTACAAAGAGATACAGCCAGAAACTCAGGTTCTTGCTTCTTCCTACTAAAATTCTCAGGCAGGTTACTTCCCCCTTGCAGCCTCAGTTTCCCCATCCGTCTAATGAGAGGAGCATACTAAGAGCTCGCCCAGCATGGAAGGTCTCTGTAGTAGGGAAAACCTTCGGAGAGCTGGAAGACAAAGTAAGGCACCGCCTCTGGTTGGTGGGGGTCAGGGACAGGGTCAGGGACAGCCAGCACTGCTTGCTTACCGTTTGGATAGTGACTGGGTCTACACTCAGTTCCTGCAGCCACTGCACCAGGCTCTGGTCCTTTGAAAGAGTGGCTGTCAAACAGTCAGGTGATGAGTCCAAAGGTGTCCCTGCTAGAAGTAGCCCTGCACTCCCCATTCCCCAGGCAAGTCTGCTGACCTGGGGGCTCTGAAGCCAGGGCATAAGCCCTGGTCTCTGCATGCACCCCATGTAGGGCCTGGTGCATCAGGGCCTGGCACTCCCGTTCTTTCTCAGCCAGGACATCTCGAAGCCTGTGGGAGGGCAAAGCGGGGAGCAGGGAGAATGGAATAACCTGCGGGTTGAAGCCTGTGCAACTAATTCAGGTGATTCCAAGAGGCTTCACCTGTCAGTCTCAGCGCGCAAGAGGCCCAGTTGAACCGTCAGTGGCGGAGGCCCCTGCTCTGACGGGAGCTGGGTCTGTAGCTGCTGGCTCTCCTGCGGTTTCTGCTGGGACTCCGCTTTACTCCACTCCTCTGACTTCGGTGAGACCGCTTTCTTCTCCACCTCTGCCAATTCGAGTGGGCTGAGCTCAAGGCGGGCGCGACGCCCGTTTAGGACTCAGAGGGCCCGGGAGTTGGAAGTGGGTAGTGACCAAACAGCGCAAATCAGGGTCCTTCCCGCCTCACGGAACTGAGCCTCCAACCATCCAGTTTTATGCTCGCCACGCTTCCCGGAGCCACACCCGCCATAGCCACACCCCCCGTCCGGCTGGCGGGCTCCAACCCCGCCTACCCGCGTCCAGCACCGCCAGCGCCGCCCGGACTGCACGACTGAGTAGCGAGTCCAACACGAACATCCAGTGTGGGCGGATCTGGCGTCCGCGGAGGATCTGTTTCACCTAGGGAGGGAGGGAGGGCGCGGCTGACACAGTCTGAACCGCAAACAGAGGTGGGGTTTGGATTGCCAAGCCCTAGAAAGTCTGGGACAGAAAGGTGGGCGGACTTGGGGTCAAGGGCGGGACTGAGAGACCAGGACTGGAGAGACGTGCTTCTTCCCGGAAGTCATAGAATTCTAGAACATCAAGTCCTTGCAGGGAGCTCACGACCTGTTATTGCACAGCCCTAACTGCGAGGAAGCTTCCTCACCGCTTCTGGAAATGCGAAGAGCGGCCCATTCAGAAGGGCAGGCCCCAGGCCCTGGGCCCGCAGCTGAGCTTGCAGGGCCCGCAACTCTTGGGCCAGCTGCCGGCGGTTAGGCGTGTGGATTTGTGCTCCGAGGCAGCGAAGCAGCTGTTCCACATGATTCCTGCTGAGTCGAGAATCCTGAGAAGAGAGGGGCCGTCCGTGGGTGTTCCCATCCGCCGTCAACCTAGAAACTCGCTGGTGGGCCATCAGTCCTTAGCCTAGCCTGACCACCAGGGGGCGCTGGGGCGGGCCGCCCACCTGTTCCTGCTCCAGTAGATTCTCTGCTAGTGTGGGCAGCTCCTGTTCCAGCACTGCGGCCAGCATGGCCCGGCGCTTGCTCTCCTGGTGCAGCAGACTCAGCCCCGAACTCTCCTCGGGGGAGGCGGGTTCCTCGGCTGCGGGCTCCTCAGGCACACTGGGCAAAAGGATGAGCGTCAGATGAAGGGTGGGCAACGCCACGCAGCCGCCTCTGCTGCAGGGTTTGAATCCTGGCTCTTTTGCTTTTATGTCTACTTCACGGGGATAATAGAAATTAAGCTCAGGTGGAGAGGGACAGAGTGAACGCAACACGCATCTGGGGGAGTGCAGGAGGTAACAGATGCTGTTCTTGTAAGCGGTCAGGGTGTTCGGGACTCAGGGAGGCCTTTTCTGAAAGAAATGAATAGAAAGGCAAAACCAGATGAAGAAAACCCATTCCAGGACCCTAGGCACTCACCGGAGCTGGCTAGTGTCCCCATAACTAAGGCAGCGCTTTGGCGGACTGAGTGGGTGCTGAGAGGGTGCTTGGGGTCTCGGAAATGTCTGAGACTGGGTGGCTGAGTCAGCTGAAGGACTGGAGTCAGTGGAAGGGGCACCTGAGGGAGGGACAAGTCATCAATCAGTCTTCACAACAGCTCATCACCTCTGCCCTCCACTGTGTTCACTTCCTCCACCCTCAAAGCACCTGGGGGCTGGGGAGTATAGCGAGGAGAGCCGGGGCTGCAGCTCCTCTTCCCTGGCTGCAGGAAGGGGTCGTCCAACAGTTCTTGGGCACTGGCTCGGAGGCAGGGATCTGGTTCAAAAGTTCGGAGGAGGAAGGCTTGGGCCTCAGCTGACAGGGAACTGGGCACTGGAGGGTGCACCTTGTACATGCCCACCTGTGGAGGTGGGACAGACCGGATAAATCCAAGATTACAGGCGGTCAGGGCCCTATCTGGCTCCACCCACCCTCCATAGGCTACACCCCAGAGGAACTCACCTGAAACATAGCAGCCTGCGGGCTCCCTAGTTCGTGGAAGGGTGGTCGACCTGTGGCCATCTCAATCACAGTGCAGCCCAGAGACCAGATGTCAGCTGCCTTTCCATATCCTCGTGGGCCCTGGTCAATGATTTCTGGGGCCATATACTGCAGGGTCCCTAGAAAATGAATCAGAACAACAATGGCAACCCAGGCTTCAATGTGTCCATCATCCGCTGGCCACCTGCCCCCATGGTGAGCCCATCATCTCAAATAGTGGGCATCAGATTCCTATCGTGAGTTTCATCATCTACCTAGGCTCCATCGCCCACCAAGCTTCCGTTTCTAAGCTAGGCTGTACGGTGTTCAAAGACTCCATCAGCCACAGCTTGTACATATTTCACTGTCTTCCCCCCCCAAACTCTACCAACCCCCCCCCTTTGCCTTACATCTATCTGAGGTGCCAAACTCATTTTCATCAATTGTCCAACCTCGGAGTCTAGAGTTTATCACCTCCCCTTGGATCCAGTCACCTGCCCCCAGATTCCATTCACCGTTAGAGCTGTAACTCTGCCCAGAAGAAACTCCATTTCCCAGAAGTCTCCGAGAGTTCACCACCCACCTGTGAAAGTCTCTGTGCAGGGCGTGATGCCTGCCAGCCGCTTGGAGGTGCCAAAGTCAGAAATCTTAAGTAGTCCACTAAAGGTGTTGATCAATACATTGTCCCCCTGATGGAAGTGGACACTGGGATTGGTCCCTGAGATGAACTAGACGCCCCCATCCTGAGACCTGAATCTCCTGGAGATTACATTCTGAGCCAGCCTCTGTCAAATCTTCCCCCAGCTGTCCCATGTATATGCCCTTCTTGGTGCTGCTGTCTGCTCTGACTTCAGACATGACTTTTCTTCTTTCAAGGAACCTCTCTGCTAGGTCCCCCACCTTTGCAAAGTTGGGTTCTCTCACTCCAAACTGCCAGCCTCGGACCTGCACAGTGTCTCCCCCACACCCGGCAGGCCAAGTGGACCAGCCACAGGGCTAACCTTGATGTCCCGGTGCACAATGCGGTTCTCATGAAGGTAGCTGAGTCCCTGCAGGATCTGACGTGTGTAGAAACTAATAGTACTCTCGTTGTCCTTTAGGGGTCCCCACACCGACCTAAGCAAGGAAGACAGGCTACCTGGGCAGAGACAATTCACGTTTATTATTTACACCTGCTTACTCCCCACAATGTCCCTCTGCCCCAGGCCCAGGCACACCCATTGCCATGACCCAGACTCCCATCCCCAAACTCACTCCCCCAGCTAATTCTAGGTGACACACACCCACGCTAGAGTTCATTTCCCCTCTAGGGCTTGCCACCCCTGTCTGACTCCATTCCCATGCCCCACACCTCAGGTTTCACTCCCCTCCCACGCAGGACTGGTACCTCCAGGCACTTCCTCCATGAAGATTTTGAGGTAGCCGCCCTGGCTGGCCGAACCCAGATAGCGCACTATATTCTTGTGGCGCAGTCGTTTGTGAAGAGCGATCTCTTCATGCAGGGGCTGGGAAAACCTGGGAATGTAGAGGAGAGGGCAATGAACAAGATGGGAGCGGAGATAATCCCCCACGACCCTGTACCATGAGACCATGCTCCCAGAATCAGCTTTCTACACTTTTATTACCCCGCCCACAGGCCTCTTCCATCTGCCCCACTCACATTCCCAGCCATCTTTCCATGCCCACAGCCGCTCCCGTCCACACACCTGACCTGCTCATACCCACCCTCCAGAGCCCTGGAACCTGCGTGAACCAAGGCGGCACACCTGCTATCCCGCTCTGGAATCTCCTTGATGGCGATTCTCACCCTCGTGTGCCTGTCGCGGCCAGCGTACACCACTCCGTACGTGCCTTTGCCCAGCACCAGCCGCTCACCGGTTTCCAAGTACTCGTAATCAAACTGAAGGGCACAGAGGGTAAGGACCCAGCTCAGCTCAGCTGGGCCCTTCGCTCTTGGCTCTCCTCCAGCCCCCAGTTCCACCGCCTCACCTCCAGCACCTCCCTCGCGCCCTCTGCCTCCTCAGTGGGTGCTGAGGAATCTGGATTCATCACCAAGACCTGAATTAGGCCACAGAACCTGAAGAGGACAAGGAAGTGGAAAAGGCAATCTAGATAGGAACCATCCCCCAAGAGCCCCAGGCCAACTTTGCCCCCCACTTCCTTTCTCTCGGTCCCCTGGGCATCCCAGCCCCAACTCCAAAAGGCTGAGCGGACCATTGGCAGCGCTCGACGCTGGGGAAGCACAACTGGACATCCTGGGCAGGAGGAAGTGCGTAGAGGAAGCAGCAGCGCTGGTCCAGCTTGGAGGCACTAGGGAAGGAGAGAGGCCAGTGAATGTCAGGCTTGGCGGGCCAGGGGCTTGCTGAAGGTTCTGCCTCTCACCTGATTCCACAGATGGAGGGGACTGGGAAGGTCCAGCTGGAAGAATCCTCCTGCGAGAAGAAAAAGTGTATATGGGGTGTGTGTGGGGGGGGGGTACTGTGATGGGTAGGAGAAAGGAATGCATAGCAGAGAGAAGACTCGAGAGGGGGCATCACCTGAGTCTTGGGCTCCAGCAGGCTTAGGGTCACTGCACTCACTGGGTCTGTCCCCTGAATCGTGAGCCTGGCAGGCAGCAGGACTTTGTTAATCTCCAGCAGCAGCACCTTCAAGCAGTAGGGGAAAGAGATCTGTCAGGAGCCACATGCCTGGTCCCTGACTCCCAGGGTCCCCGGCTCCCACTGGCCTCACCAGGCACTGGTCCACCTGAGGAGAGGCTGACTTGAAAGGCTGGCAGGACTGCAGCAAGAAGTGGAGCCAAAAGTGAGCTCGCAGCAGGGGTCCTCCTGAGGGCTCTGGCGTGGGCCTGAAGTGCTGATACAGCAGGAAGGTTTCCATCACTGATACCAAGTACCTGAGAGCACACACAGCGTTGGCCTCAGCTCAGCCCAGGTACCTGGCTGCGGGTAGTCAGAACAGGGGCATCGGTGCCATGGGCAGTGGTATCAACATGTTGGGGTCGTGACTGGGAGGTGCCAGTGGACACAGGTGCAGGAACGAAGAAGGGGCCACCTACCATATGGGGGCATTGAGCTTGTACAGCTGCTCTGCAGCCCGTACCACCTTGATGGGGTCATTGACAAGGATCTGGGCTCCCAGGTAGAATCCTACATCCCAGTAATACTGCATCTTCGCCACACAGCCTTTGCGGGCTAGCAGGCAGCCCAGCTTCATGCCTGGTGGGGCGGTATGGACTCCAGTGAGTGTAGGTGCAGGAGCGAGGAAGTCCCAAGTGTGGGTCACACTGTAGTCTATAAGCACCAGAGTTTACATGAACATAAATAGGGGCCAAAAGGTAGGCATGGCAAGATCTTGTCCTAGCACACGTGAGGGCTTGGGCACAAGTAGATGTGGAATTCAGTAGAATGGACACACGCGTGGGCTTGGGAAGAACGTGGGATTCAAAGGCTCCCAAGGCCTTCGGCGTGGTTATGAACAGATCCATCACAAAGACGTGCCAGCGCTTCTTGCTGTCCAGGGT
Organism: Myodes glareolus; assembly: GCF_982192425.1. Lineage (NCBI taxonomy): Eukaryota > Metazoa > Chordata > Mammalia > Rodentia > Cricetidae > Myodes > Myodes glareolus. The sequence goes on from NC_142028.1 coordinate 61,456,699, forward strand.
TCTTTCCTTGCCCTCTCTGGACCCTGCGCTGGGTACAGTGGGCTAGCAGCAGGGTTTACCTATCAGCTGAAGTTCCTCAGAGTCTTCAAACTGCTGCCCAGCTGCAATGAGGAGTACTGCCGCATTGATGCCGGAGTGCAGGCTGGGTTCCACATCAAAAGCCTTGCGGTACCTGGAGTCGGGTTGGGCGTGGGATGCAGGGCTGGATGGATGCCCACAGCCCCATCCCTCATCCTCCTAGCTGAGCCCTGTACCCACTCTCTTGTGTGAGTTACCAGTGATAGGCCTGCTCCAGGTGCCTCGCATTTTGGAAGCCAGAGCTGAAGAACATGTCCTTGTAGACACGACCACACATGCAGTACAGATCAGGTGCCACGGGACCTTCGTGCTGCACCAATGGCAGCAGCACAGCCAGGGCTTTCTCCCGGTCCCCAGGCCTGTTCCTCCTAAGGCAGAGGAAAACGGGCTGAAGATCTGTCTGATGGCTCTGACCCACCCAGTCCAGCGACCCCCTAGGCTATAAACAGAAGGAACCCTTCTAGGGGCTTAATATTAATAAGTCCCAAATGACACTGATCCTGCTGGCATTGATCTCTAGAGCTAGTGACCCCCAGTGGAAGTGATTTCTAGTTGCAAACAGCTCTAAGGGGTAGGACCTTGAACAGCTATGACCCTTTCAAGGGGGATGCCAATGTTCTTGCTCTGCAGAGATCAAGGCACAGGAACCCTGTGACTCTGACCCAAACCTTGGCCCACCACTCACCTGTTGAGGGCAAATGTGTAATGGAAGCAGACATTGTGCTGCTCAGCCACGTCACAGGTGGGCAGGGCCTGCAGCGTCTCCACCAGCTCGATGATGGCTGAGTAGTCCTGTGGGAGGGAACAGGCATTGCCAGGATGAGCCCTTGACAAGGAGGAAAATCCTTATTATTGTTGTTGTTGTTGTTGGTGGTGGTGGTTTTGTTTTTCAAGACAGGGTTTCTCTGTGTAGCCCTGGCTGTCCTGGAACTCGCTCTGTAGACCAGGCTGGCCTCGAACTCACAGAGATCTGCCTGCTTCTGCCTCCCGAGTGCTGGGATTAAAGGCAGAGGAAAATCTCGAGACTGAGTCTGTCCAGTTCCTAATACTCTCCTCCCCCTATCCTGAAGACTCTGCAGAACTCTTTTAGGCCAAGCAAATTCAAGCCCGTACCTCCCATGGAGAACCCACTGTACATCCTCTGTTGGGCATTGCTAACCTCACAAATGCCTTCTAAGGCAGTGACATGATCATCCCTCAGAAATAAGAAAATGAGGCTGGACAGTGGTGGCGCAGGCCCTTAATCCCAGCACTCGGGAGGCAGAGGCAGGTGGATCTCTGTGAATTTGAGGCCAGTCTGGTCTACAGGAGCTAGTTCCAGAATAGGCTCCAAAACTACAGAGAAACCCTGTCTCGAAAACAAAACAAAACAAAAACAACAACAACAATAACAAAACAAACAAAAAGAAAGAAATAAGGAAATGAGGGCTGGAGAGATGGTTGGGCAGCAGCTAAGAGCTCTCTTTGCTCTTCCAGAGGACCAAGTTCAGTTCCCACATACATACAATTAAAAAATAAAATACATCTTTAAAAAGATAATAAAGTCAGGTGTGGTGGCACGAGGCAGAAACAGGTGGCTATGTAGGCCAGCCTGATCTACATATCAAGTTCCGTGGCCGCCAGGGATACACAGTGAGACTATGTTTTTAAAAAAACAATATAAAACAAAACAAATGAGGAAATGGAGGCTCAGAGAGTTTTGTCAATTTACTTAAAGGCATCAGCAAAGCTCAGTCAGGAGTTGAACTTGGATTTGTCTGGCAACAAATGCCTGTTATACAATGATCTCGCACTCTTTCTTTCCTACTCAGGTTTTGGCACAGGATCCCTTTTTGGCCCAGGCTAGCCTCCAATTTGCTTGTAAACAGGATGACCTCAAATTCCCGCTCTCCCCGATTCTACCATTTGAGTGCTGGAGTTACATCCTATGCTATGGCCTTTCAGAACACCGGTGACACACCTGTACATCGCGGTAAGACAGCAACAGGTTCATGATGATATCAGGACTCAGCAGCTCTACACTGTCCAGCCTCCTCTGCAGGCGAGCCAGCTCCTGCCTCAGCTGCTGCCCACTGAATCGCTCCCGAGCCTGCCGGATATCCTGCCGAATGGTCTCCCGGAAATAGCCGCTGATGCCCAAGGCCAGGGAAGGGAGGGAGAGAGAATGATGGGCCTGTCCGTCAGCCCTTGCCCACTTTACCCTCATCAGCCTCTTCCTGGTGCCCCCTCCTTGTGAGCCCCATTACCAAGAGTCTGTGGGTGTGGCCTCCAACAGGCGGGCAAGACGGCCCACCAGGGGAGTGAGCAGGGCTTCAGTGCCAGCCCCAGCCTGTACTAGCCCATCAGCTATGCCCCTCAGGAGGCCTGCATCACCACATAACACCCGGCCAGTGGCTGTCACCACATAAGGGATCAGTGTGTAGCTGCCAACACAGTCCTGGTGGGAAGAAGGCAGCAATCAGTAGAGATCACACACAGGTCAGCAGAGAGTTAGAGAGTGACCAGAGATTAGTACCAATAAAGACAGGAATAGCGGAAAAGGGTCACGGTCACACTTTACAAGAGGAGGCGACATGGAGCAGAGGGTCACACTGATGTCAGAGGTAAATGAAAAGTCGGGGAAGATTAGTGGCGGTCAAAGGTTACAACACATAGCATGAACAGTAAATTCTGCTCACCGAGTTCTTCTGGAAAACATCCTCCTGCAGGAGGCAGACAATCAGATACTGGCATTCTGGGAAGCCCATACCCCAGCCCTACACCTGTCCCTACCACCAATCTGACCACTCACACGCAGGGCCTGCAGGCCGGGGAGCTCAGTCTGGGAACAGAGGAGCACGTTGTTGGTCATGCTGAAGCTCTCCCGCACGCCGAGGTGGTAGAACAGGGAGGGTTGCGCCAGGGAGCTGCTCACCTCCAGCACCACCACATCTGTGGACACAGAGGTGTCGGCCTGAGAGCTGACACACAGCTCCAGGGGAAGGAGCCTGGGGATGTATGCCACTTCAACTGCCCTGCCTGCACCTCCTGCCAGGCCCAGCTCTGCTCTAAAGAACTTCCCAATGCTTTCACAATTCTTGTATTGCTGGTGTTACGGAAGATTGTCCAAGGACCCACATCCCTCTGAGCCCCCAAAATGAGCTATATAACAGTGCTCCCTCTGGGCAAATATATTCCACATTATGTAAGAGACAGGAACTCTGTAAACAGAAGTCCTGTACTCTGACTCCTCAACCTAGTCTCACTCTGTCTCTGGTTTATTTCATGGATATATGTTTGTGTGTCCGTGTGAGTGTATGATAGGAGAAGGCATTAGATCCTTCGGAGACAAAGGTACAGGTGGTTGTGAGTCACCCCATGTGGGTACTAGGGACCTCAGGTCCTCTGGAAGAGCAGCAAGTGCTCTTAACCGCAGAGCCATCTCTCCAGCCTTGAAGTCAGGGTCTGTGAAGACAATTCTGTGCTTTTATGTGTGCGTGCGTAGCTTTCTGTCTGCAAGGGAGGGACAGTGTGACTCAACACGGATGAGTCCATGTCTGTATCTGTGGTGTGCTTGGGTCAGCCTTCATTTTTAAGCTGCGATTTCACAGATGTCCAGGAAACACGGTTCCCTGACTCTGGGAGGAACAAATAGGGGTGAGGTGGAGCATCCGGGTAGGTGGAAAAGAAAGGAATTTGCCTTCTTCTGACCTCTCCTCTGGCCGTCCTGCAACCCCACCCCGCCCCTCCCATTCTCTTTTGATCCCAAGTCTCCTAGAATCCAATCCGGATGGGTTGTCTCAGCGCTTCCTTTCCCGCCTCTTTAGACCGATCCTTGGTTGTCGTAACTTCTCAGCTTCAACCTTGTGGTGACAGCTTGCCCTAGACCAAGCACCCTCTCAGGATTCACGAAGAGAACGACGTGAGATCACCCTGAAAACGCGTTCTCCGGCCTACGCAGAGAACCACAGCTCTGCCCCTCCTAAGCCCCGCCCCTAGAGCTCGCCTGCCCCGCCCCACCTGCGAGGCACCACGCTAACCTTTGGGAGTCCAGCCTGGACTCCCAAATCCAGTCTCGGGTCTCGTCATATCCATAATCCACTAAATTCCCGTGTCGTTATCACAGCCCCGTCTTACGCCCTGCTTTAGCTTACCATAGATGCCGTAGATCTGACACCCACGCCCGCCCCGTCAGGGGTCGCCGAGCTCCGCCCCTTACCCCGCCCAAGCTCAAGCCCCGCCCCCAGGGTCTCACCCGCGTTGTAGAAGGAGTCCAGCGCCGCGGTGTCACCTAGAGCCAGCGTCGCGAAGGGCAGGCTGCGCAGCTGCGGGGGTGGCCGTGTGCCCTGGAGCTGAGCGCAGGCCTCGCGCAGGCATCGCAGCGGCAGCGGCTCTGCTTCGGTTCCCGCGCCGGGCTCCTCCTCTGACCCGGGCTCCCGGGTCAGCACGTAGACCACACTGAGCGGCCGGCTCCGCGCGCAGCCCCGACCCGCAACCGCGGGGGACGATCGGCCCCGGCTCAGCGCCTCCGCCAGAGGGTCCTGCCAGCAACTGCCCGCGCGTTCTAGAACCCCGGCCCCGGGACACGGACCCGCCATGCGGGGGCGCTCGGGTGCCGGGCGCCGGGCGCGTAAGACCCGGGACAGGGCACGAGGCTGGAGATGTGACTCCAAGCCGGGATCCGGAGATGGGTTGGACGTGCTCACGTTCCGGAAATCTGAAGTCCAGACAGAAATCTTTGCTCAAACTTTCACGGTCCTTTCAGATCTGCAATACAGGACTGGGTTCTGGGAATCTGGGGTACCCAATAATCCTCGGCTCACAGGTCACAGAAGGATCCTGGGAATTCAACCGGCAGTATGCGACACCCAGACTTCTCAAGGGAGTGCTGGCAGTCTCTGTTCTGCCCTCACTTGTAGGCTGGGCCCAGCCCTTTCCCGACTGGGAAAGCTCCACCCTCGGCCCTGGGGCAATGCGGCTCCCCAGCGACTCTCCCTCCCTCCTCTCCCGCTAAAACCTCTGACACTGTCCACTTCCGGAACAGCCTGTGCCCCTATTCGGGCCAAACACTGTGGATTGCTCCCTGGCAGGCGCTCATAAGATGTGTGGCCCCGCCAAGGAGAGGGAAGAAGAGGGCCCTCGTCCTACAGGGAGCTGATGAATGAAAGGATGTCAGGACACGGGGCGGCGGGGGAAGGGGGTGTCGGGAGGTGACACTATGTAGTACTAGTAGGTGCCCCATGGTGTAATGTTCATGCTGGTAGATAGGGGCTTGACGTCTTGAACTTTGATAGGCTTGCTTTCCCGAAACCCTTACTCTCTGTGAAGCCATGCTTACTTTAGCATCTACCCAAAACTTGACCCTGGGACAAGACGCACATTCACTGTACACTCAGGTACTACCTTTGAAGGGAACTCCAGAAGCACCATCTTTTGGGGTTACAAAGAGCATTATCCCAGCTTCAAATTCACCAAAGACTTTCAGCTTCCCAGTAAGAATTAGTGACTAAGGAATCAGTTGGTTTAAAACCTTAGTGAACCCTGAACTTGGGAACTGGGGACTTTAGGAATCTGAGGTTGGATCCAAAAGTGTACAATTCTTAGAACCATGGTGCTGCTCTTGTTTTTAATGGTGGGGACTGGAGCTGGAGGAGGGGGGGAAGAACTGCTAAAAACATGTGCTGGGGCTGGAGAGATGGCTCAGAGGTTAAGAACACCGGCTGCTCTTCCAGAGGTCTTGAGTTCAATTCCCAGTAACCACATGGTGACTCACAACCATTGATAATGAGATCTGGTGCCCTCTTCTGGTGTGTACATGTTAACAGAACATTGTATGCAAAATAAATAAATAAATCTTTAAAAAACAAAACAAAAAAAAACAAAACAAAAAAAAGTGCTGCTCTTTCAGAGAACCCTAGTTCTGTCTCCAGCACCCACATGGTGGCTCACAACCATCTGTGACTAGTTCCAGGGGACCCCATGCACTCACACACATGATGTACATACATACTTGCAGGCAAAACGCTCATACACATCAATAGATCTAAAAACATTTTCAAAATATGTTGGGGTTTTGGACAAATTGAGTATTCAACAAACGTTAGGAAGCCTCTGTTTCATAGCTTGTTGTCTCACGAAACTAAAGCATGCCTTCCTTGGTTGGAACCAATGGGCAAGGCAAGAAGCAATAGAGAGGGAAAACTTGGCCCATTACTGAGGTTAGGGTGGAAAACACACTTTACAAGAAGCAAATAGGAGCCAGCCTTGGTGGTTTTAATCCCTGCTCTTGGGAGGCAGAGGCAGGTGGATCTCTGTGAGTTTGAGGCCATGCTGGTCTGTAGAGTGAGTTCCAGGACAGCCAAGGAACACAGAGAAACTCTGCCTTGAAAAAAGAAAACAACAACAAAAGTTCTTCCTTGCACAGATCGGAAACTAATGGCCCTGTTGTTTTCCTGTCCGGAGGACCAGGAAAGGGTTACTGTGTGGACCAGGAAGCAGAGGCATTGGCAAAGGGGTGGCTCTAGAGAAGGAAGTTATAAGGAGTGATAAGCCACTGACAGTTGGAGTGCTCTAGCAAAGCATCCTGTAAACCCTGCAGTAGGGGTCACCCACACCTTTGCCTGATGGCATATTTGTGGGCAGTGGCCTCAGACGCATTGTAGTGCTGGATCGCAGGATCTTTACCACCAGGAACCAGGGACAGTCACCACACCATTACCCTAACTTGAAACATAATCTGCATCATAGGCAGTAAAAAGCTTCCCACTGTGGAAGCTCAGAGAGTCCCCTACAGGGAGGAGTGGAAGGTGTCTTGGCACCTTACAGTATGCCAGGCACCCTTACAGATACCCCAAAGTGGCCTCCAATCAGTGATGAGGTGGATGTTATCAGTCCCCATATGATCCCAGCAGCACCAAGGACCCGGTTTTGTTTGTTCGTTTGCCTATGGTCATTCAGTTAATCAGTGGAACTAGAGACTTGAACTCAGGACTCTTGTTCCAAGCCATCAGTTTGCTCCAAATCTTATCCCCTCCCGAGTTCTCAGCTTCTCTCCAGCCTCTTTGTCTTCTCTCAGCTCCAATTTCAGCCTGGGCAACCATGTGCCAGGGAGAGCTGGGAGGAACCTCTTGGGCCTGGGCAGGAAAAGGGGTTCCCCAGAGGCACCTCCCCATAACCACTTCCCCCTTTCAGATACCTCCCAGCACGCTCTGCTTCTTTGAAAGAAATCTCTCTGGTTCCTGAAGCTCAGAATGTGGAGGCACAACAAAGACTCAGATAGCAGCTCAACCTCCACGCTGTGTCCCCACTCACTTTGTACAAGGGGAAACTGAGGCTGTGACTGGGAAAGGACTTGCCCAGAGTCGCATAGGAAGTACCAACTGCACGCTGCTGCTGTTCCTTCCTAGAGCCTAATTCTTTCCCTCGGGTACCATGCTGTTTCAAGATTGCCATTTCTCAGATGAGGAAACCGAGGCACACAGAAGGGAAGAAGTCACCTAGCCTTATTCATGTATGCAGGGACAATGTTGAGAAACAGCCAGCCTCCCTGTTCCCTGCTCCAGGGGCCCGTTATGGGTCAACTGCAGTGCCCTCTAAGAACTTGCCCAGCACCCGTTGGCAGTTGTCCTCTTTCCCCCAGGCAGAAGGTAGCAAGGAGAATACAAGTGCCATCGCCATTGAAGGCTCCCAGCTTTGCCTGCCCTTCCTGGGTACTTGGGAGGAAGAAGAGGCTGGGGTGGTAGGGATTGGAGCTTGCCCCACCCTCTAGCTAGGAACTCACCCTCCAGAGTAAGCTAGTTTAAATTCCTGTTCTCCATCCAAAACTCAGACTCGGGTCTCCCAAAACCACAGACCTGTCCTGTCACCTCTGGAATGCCTGGGGTGATACCTATGCACCTGCTATGGATCCAAACTGTTCTGGGGCAGGGGAGGCCAGGGAAGGTGGCAGTTGGGGCTGGGTGGATGTGAGGACTGGATAAACAATTCTCTGCTCTTTGAATTCGGGGCTTATGGCTCCAATGTGACTCCTCTGACTGAGTTTCACCCCTAAATAATGATAGACTCAACTCCTTCATTAACTCTTGCTGACACTTAACCCATGACAAAATCTTGTAAGCCCCTGGGGAGATTGAAATGATAAAAACCTTGTCCTCATCTCTAGGAGATGACCGGTCCTGCAGGAAGACAGGCAAAATAACCTGTTTGATAAGAACTGAGATATTTAAAGCACAGATGTTACCCACAGAACCCTACGCTGGATTCCTGGCCTTTTTCTGGTGCCCTTTCTTCGTCCCCCAAGCCAATCAGTCCTCCAGTCCTTAGAGTTTACCTCTTCAGTATCTTCCAGACATGTGTCCAGTTCCTTTGATGTCATTCTCCACCGCCTTCAGCCTTGTCCATTCCTGACCTGTCTCTGCCTTCTGCCTTGACCTTCAGTGTGTCTTCCATGGTACAGCCTGGGTTTTGTTTTGTTTTAGATTAAAAAATTATGTGCATAGGGAGAGAGAGAAAGTGTATTTGTGTGTGTGTGCATGTGTGTGTGGCATATGTGTACACGTGAGGTTGTTAATGGGTTTAGGGAAGAGAGTGTTTATGTGTAACATATGTATGTATGTGAATTCAAGTGTTATGTGTTGGGAGAGAGAGAGAGAGAGAGAAAGAGAGAGAGAGAGAGGTGTTTATGATGTATATGTGTGAGATGGCCAAAGAATCTAGAAGAGCATGTCAGATGCCTTGGAGCTGGAGTTACAGGCAGATGAGCCACTCAGTGTGGGTCCTCTGCATGGTCAATGCTCTCTTCCAACCATGGAGCCATCTTTCCAGTCTCACGCTGCCTGTTACTGAGACAGGGTCTCACTGTGCCCGCTATGGGCTCTACCTCCAGATACCAAGTGTTAGGGTTACAGGTATACACAACCACACCTACATCTGACTCTTTCTTCTTTCTTTTCCTTATCTTTTTTTTTTTCTCTTTTTGTTTTTTCGAGACAGGGTCTCTATGTGTAACTCTGGTTTTCCTGGAATTAGCTTTGTAGGCCAGGCTGGCCTTGAATTTCCTGAGTGCCAATATTAAAGGCATGACCACTGCTACCCGGCCCTGACTTATTTTTCTAAAACTAAGTCTGACCTACTTCTTTTCTGCCTAAAATTCTTCCATGGCTTCCCCATTGCCCTCCATATCAGAAGTGCAAGTCCTCTATGAACTGGCCTTGGCAAAGATGGTGGGTACACGTTTGTCTGCTGCTAACCAGTGCCCCCCCACCACAACACACACCCTCAGCCTACTCCCATGACTCCTTAACCCTTCCGTTCTCCTGCTTTCCTGCATTTGTCTTTGTTTCTATCTGTAAAGTGCTCCTACACCTCATGTGCCTTCCACGGAGCCTTTAAGGGCCTTCTAAATGACGCCTCCACCGTGAAGCCTTCTCAGATTTCTTCAGGCCCTACAGGAGCTGCATGAGCACCTCCAAGAAGTCTAGTAAGGTATGCCTTGCTTCAGTGGACTTTGGCTCCCCCTAGGGAGACAGGAAGAGAAGTGACCCAGGTTTTCCCTGGGTCCTCTTCCCCACCCCCACCCCCAACCAGACAGAGAGAGCTTTGGCCTCTGGTAGACACACGCAGTACCAAACTCTCAAGGTGACACTGGAACTCAGCAATTTCTGGCAGCTCTTTTGTTTTGTTCTGTTTTGTTTTTGTTTTTTTGAGACAGGGTTTCTCTGTAGCTTTGGAGCCTGTCCTGGAACTAGCTCTTATAGACCAGACTGGCCTCGAAGTCACAGAGATCCGCCTGCCTCTGCCTCCCAAGTGATGGGATTAGAGGCGTGTGCCACCACCGCCAGGCCTCTGGCAGCTCTTGAGACCTGGGAAAAGGGAGACAGATTGAAAAAGGGCTCAAGCTATTTTCCAAACTCCTCTACTCAGGTTCTGGAACAGGTAAAGGATCCTGGGAGCTACTGAAGAGAGGTGCTATAAAGATCTCTGAGGGGGAGAGATGGCTCAGCGGCTAAGAGCACTGGCTGTTGCTCTTCCAGAGGTCCTGAGTTCAATTCCCAGAACCCACATGGTGGCTCACAACCATCTGTATTGAGATCTGGTGTTCTCTTCTGGCCTGCAGGCATCCATGCAAACAGAACACTGTGCACATAATAAATAAATAAAAATCTTAAAAAAAGAATCTTGAGGGGAGGTTCCGCCATGCCTTGAGCCTTCCCAACACCCCAGCTTGACCTGATTCCAAGTTCCTTGCTCCTGTGACAGCCCTCCTCATACTCCCGGCACCGGAGCAGGCTTGCTGATGTCCTGCCCAGAGAAAAGGAACCAGGTATTGACTCTGAGATCTGTGCACCATAACCGAGGCTCCATGAACCAGTTTCTAAAGTTTCCCCATTCCTTCTAACACTCACCGCTCCCAGAGCACTTGCAGCCCTAAGTCGCAGAGAGGGCCCAGCCTGAGTTTGTGAAGGAAGCGAAGTCAGAGGGTAGCCTCATGATTCCCAGGCTCCCCCTGGGGATCCATCAAGCCTGGTGGTCCAGGTGGCACTGAAATCTAAAAAGCAGATGTCTTGAGTCCCTATGCTCAGGACCACAAAAAGGAAGCAGGATCTGCTGCCCCCAAAATATTGTCACCCTTTCCTGGCTCTCTAATTGGGGACAAGGAGTTGGTCCTTTCTGAGCCTCACTGCCCTCTGCAGTAGAACACGGACAATGCCATCTGCCTGGCACATCCCGGGATACTGGGCACACACCCATTTGGAGCCTGGCACCGAGGAGGCTCTTGCTTCTCTGTTGTGGCCGCTCAGTGCAGACACAGCTGCTGCACCTCAGTGTCTTAGTCACTGCTGCTGTGAGGAGACACCAGGACCACGTAGAGAAGGCTGGCCTTGAACTCACAGAGACCCACCTGCCTCCGCCTCCCGAGTACTGGGATAAAAGGCGGCGTGCTCCACCACCGCCTGGCTGCCCACGGCAACTCTTATAGAGAACACTAGTGCCTGGCTTGTGATTTCAGAGGTTTAGTCCATTATCACCGTAGTGGGGAGGATGGTGGCATACAGGCAGGCATGGTGCTGAAGAAGTAGTTGAGAGCTATTTCCTGATCTGTAGACAGAGAGAAAGAGACAGACACACAGAGAGAGAGAGAGACAGATAGAGTGAGCCTGGCTGGCGTGGGCTTTTGAAATCTTAAAGTCTGGAGAGATGGCTCAGCGGCTAAGAGCATTGCCTGCTCTTCCAAAGGTCCTGAGTTCAATTCCCGGCAACCACATGGTGGTTCATAACCATCTGTAATGAGGTCTGATACCCTCTTCTGTCCTGCAGGCATACACGCAGAAAGAATATTGTATACATAATAAATAAATATTTAAAAAAAGAAAGAAAGAAATTTTAAAGTCTTTCCCCAGTGACACACTTTTTCCGATTAGGCCACCTCCTAATCCCTGTCAAACAGTGCCACTCCCCAGTGACTAAGCATTTAAGTATATGAGCCTATGGGGGCCATTCTTACTCAAATCACCACACCCACCCAGCTACAGATTACCCCAAGGACCCTCCCTGTCAGATCCTCAGCATCCCTTACCTTGAGTACTTGGAATTCTCTTCTTCCCAGGACTTCCTGGGGCTCCCGGCTAACTGTGCAGGAAGACAGCTTTGCTGACTTCCCTGGGTTCTGCACGGAGACACAGGGCCGATGGGCACAGGGTGAAAATATCTCCTCCAGACTCCTCTGCAGTTCCTTCGACCTCCCAAACTCTAATGTCAGGGTATCTGCTTTCTGAGAGGAAGAAGTTTTGCAGGGTTTACATTCTATTTACATATATTCGCCTGAAAATCCCTGACTCTCAAACTCATGCCCTTCTTGGGTGATAATGAAGGTTGATGTGGAGAGCACCTTAGCAACCACCTAGGCATCTGGGATACCCTGGGCTCTCAGGCAGACAGGCAGCCCTGCAAACAGGAAAGCAAGAACAGTAGGGCCCATAAAAGGTCCATGTTGTTGGGGCCCCCAGTGGGAGGGCCAGTGGTGTGGGATGTCCTTCTGTATATGTGTTGCTTTTATTGAATAATGAATAAAGCTGTTTCAGCCAGTGACTTAGCAGATTGAAGCCAGGCAGGAAATCTGAACAAAGATATATAGAAAGTAAGCAGAGTCGAGGAGATGCCATGTAGCTGCAGAAGGAAAAGGACACTAGAACCTTACCAATAAGCCACAGACTCATGGTTATACATAGATTAATAGAAACAGGTTAATTTAAGATGTAAGAGTTAGTTAATAAGGGCTGGAAAGACGGTTTAGAGAACTGGCTGCTTTTCCAGAGGTCCTGAGTTCAATTCTCAGCAACCACATGGTGGCTCACAACCATCTGTAATGAAGTCTGGTGCCCTCTTCTGGCATGGAGGTGTACATGCAGGAAGAACATTATATACATAATAAATCTTTTTTTTTTAATTTTTTTTTTTTTGAGACAGGGTTACTCTGTAGCTTTGGCGCCTGTCCTGGAACTAGCTCTTATAGACAAGGCTGGCCTTGAGCTCACAGATGATCCACCTGCCTCTACCTCCTGAGTGCTGGGATTAAAGGTGTGCACTACCACTGCCCAGCTTATATACATAATAATTTTTTTTAAAAAAGAATTAGTTAATAAGAAGCCTGAGCTAATAGGCCAAACAGTGTTGTAATTAATATAGTTTCTGTGTGATTATCTGTGTCTGGGCAGCCCGGACATGGAAAAGCAGTCGTCTTTTACAGACCAGGCCATGAGGGTGGTAACTTGAAGCAAGATTTCTTCCTATTGTTCCCCAGGGACACCCCACCCAGGCTAGAGTCAGAAGGGTTTTCCTCCCTCAGGTCCTAGAGAATTGCTATTGCCGCTGCTGGTTCACCCTCACTGCCAGGGCTCAGCAGCCATGGCTCCAGTCTCCTTACCCTTCCCCGTGGATTTCCCCCCAGTTGCTCAGCCATTCACGCATTTTCTCCTTTATCCTCCGTGTTGCTCTGCCTCTCTGTGAAGATCCAGCCCTGCTGCTGTCTCCACCACTTGGTCCTTGTCAACAGTATTAACAGCGGCCATTGTCACCATGTATGGGTTACCTGTTACATCCAGGTGTCGCTCTTAGTCACATGGCGGGGCGGGGAGGGGGGGTTCGCTTGTGTGTGTGGAGGTTAGAGGTCAGTGTTCGCTGTCTTCCTCAGTCACTTCCTACCTTACTTAAAAAATAGTTTATTTATGTCATTTACTAATTTATTTGAGACAGGGTCTCTATTATGTTGTCCTGGCTGTGCTGGGATTTGCTATGTAGATCAGACTGGCCTTGAGTCCAGAGATCTGCCTGCCTCTGCCTCCAGTGCTGGGATTAAAGGTATGCACACTATTGCAGGGCCAGGACACACCTGGCTTCTCTGTGGGAGCAGAGGATCTAAACTCAGGTCTTCATGTTCACATAGCAAACATTTGGCTGTCTTATTCACATCCCCAGACTCTCCGACTCCTTATCATTGCTCCTGCTATAAAGTGGGTGCTTAACAAACACTGGATAAATGGGTAGAGAGTGGTTTGATTATGGAGCATGTGCTTGGCACCTATGAGTCCTTGGGTTTAATCCCAGCATGTGCAAATGCACACATGTGTACACACACATGAACAAGAGAGAAAAAAGAGCGGCTCATATTAGGCATGGTGGTGCCCGCCTTTCATGCCAGCACTGGTGAGGCAGAGGCTGGCGGATCTCTGTGGATTTGAGGTCAGCCTGATTTACCAAGTGGGTTCTAGGCCAAGGCCAACCATGACTACATAGAGAAACTGTCTCAGAAACAAAACAGGGCTGTAGAGATGGCTCAGAGGTTAAGAGCACTGATTAGTCTTCTAGAGGTCCTGAGTTCAATTTCCAGCAATCTATGATGAGATCTTGTGCCCTCTTCTGGCAGAACAGCATATAATAATAAATAAATGAATCTTTAAAATAAAAAAACGGAGCTCAGAGATGAGCCCTGACGTTGCCGTACCACCCTTCATGCCTGAAGCCACCGAACTCTCAGCCAATCCCTGTGCAACAATCCCCACACCACCCAGCAGAGAGAGAAGTAACCTTAGGGAAGTGACTCCTTGTTCCATTTTGAAACCCTTGGAGCCTTGGAAACAGCTGTTAGCAGCGTAGGCAAATCAGTGGGTGGTCAGGGTGCCTAGAGGCAGGAGGCCTGGCCCAGCTGGGGGAGCAACGGACTGAGCTGAGGAAGAGCATGAAGCCATGGGGAGACGGGAGGGCAATGAGCTCACTCCTTCAGCAAACCCTCTGAGGGGCTGTCCTATGGCAGGCCCCACATGGGTGGGGTGGGGTGGGGACAGCTGAGGTGAAGGAGGTGTCAGGGAGAGCAGAGGCTGCCGGCTTCCACCTCTAGGGGTTTGCCTTCTCTGACCCTCCCTACAGCAGGGCCAAGCTTTGCCCACAGGCATGTACATGGCTGCTTAGAAGTCAACATGCAAATGACCCCAATAGCCGTCGATAGGATCCAGGCAAACGAATATGACCATCTGAACAAGTCCCAGGTTGCATCCGATCTGTAAGGAAGAAGGAGAGACAGAACAGCCCGGACCCACTCTGTGCTGTAGAAAAGCTAAACATGTGGATCCATGTTGTGAATTCACAGAGTACTGTCTGAAATACACTGGGAACTGCAGTTTTGAGGCCAAGGGAAGGAGTGCCTGTCATTCTTTGTATTGCTTTTTCTTTCTTTCTTTCTTTCTTTTACTTTCTTTCTTTCTTTCTTTTTCTTTCTTTCTTTCTATCTTTTTTCTTTTCTTTATTTATTTCCTTTTTTTGTTGTTGTTGTTAGTTTTTTGAGACAGGGTTTCTCTATGTAGCCCTGGCTGTCCTGGAACTCACTCTGTAGACCTCGAACTCACAGAGATCCTCCTGCCTCTGCCTTCCTAGTGCTGGGATTAAAGGTGTGCACCACCACTACCCGGCTTATCTTACTTTTCAATTGTTGTGATAAGCATGACCTGGGCAACTTATAACGGAAAACACTGAATTTGGGGGTTCATGGTTCCACAGGGGTAGAGTCCACGATCACCATGGCAGGGAGCATGGCAGCAGGCACATAGCCATGGTGCTGCAGCAGTAGCCAAGAGCTCACATCTGATCCTCTGGTAAGAGACAGAGAGCAGGAGCTAACTGAAAATGGCTTGGGATTTTGCAACCTCAAAGCCCACCCCCAGTGATACACCTCCTCCAACAAGGCCACACCTCCTAATCCTTCCCAAACTGTTCCAAGCTTTCAAATACACCTGCTTATGGGGCTCATTCTTACTCAAACCTCCATGTACACTTCCTTTATTTTGTTTGTTTTTGAGACAGTGTCACCTGTAACTCAGGCTGCCCTTAAACTCTCAGCGTCTTCTCCCCCCAACCTCTTGAGAACTATAATTACAAGTATGCAGCACACCTGGCTTTATTTTTACACTTATTATTTTTTATTGTTTTTTTATTTTTTATTATTTTTTTATTTGGGCATGTGTGTGCCATGTTACAGGTGTGAAGGTCAGAGGGCAACCATGTGGAGATTGAACTCAGGCTTCTAACTCCTGCACCATCTTACTGGTCCTGATCTGTTTGCTACTATTACTATTTTTACCCAATTTGAGATAAGGATTCATGCAGCCAAGGCTGGAATTGGACTGTATTACAGATTTGGGCAACCACAGCCAGCCCCACCTCCCACCGAGGCCTGATATCTGGGGTTCTCCTCGCTGTGTGTTTTCCATCTTGCTTCTGCACGGTCCAAGGTGGCAGCTGAAATTGTCAGTACAATGACATCAAATGGATGGACGGATGCAGACTGTTCTTCCTCTTTTCTATCCCCACAAGCTGCACGTTGGGATTGGCTCCTCCCTCCATCCTGCCTAATCTGCCTGTATGATTGGCAACAGTTTCCAGCTCTGGTCATTGGTGACTTCAAATTCGCCAAGGTGGCCACGCTTCATTACCAGATGATGACTTCGAAGCCCAGCCCCGTAAGGATCTTCAGCCTGGTGGCTGACCTTAGAGCAGCAGCCAGGGCTTCTGTGTGTCATCACGGCAACTTGGAAAGATGGAGGAAAGAACTCCAACATTTTTTTTCTTTAAGATTTTATTTTGTTTGCTTGGTTTATTTTTTTGGGGGGGGGATTTTCTCTGTGTAACAGCCCTGGCTGTCCTTTCACAGAACTTCACCTACCTCCGCCTTCTGCATGCTGGGATTAAAGGCATGAGCTACCACCGCCTGGCAAGACAGACTTTGATAGAGGAGGCAGACACAGGCAAGCCTTCATGCAAAGTGAGCTGAGGGAAGGGTGAAATGTCAGGAAGAACCACAGATGCAAAGGCTTGGACAAAGAAGAAAGCAGGATGGCTGGAAACAGGAGACCCAGGGGGCTAAAGGACTGGCAAAGGGGAGGCTGGCCCCTGGGCAGATGGATGTGGGCTTTGCATGGACGCATGTGCACATAAGAAGGAGAGAGCTACGGAGTGAACTCACATGTGCCTGGTGGTACCATATGGGAGCAGGAGCTCCAAGGCCAGGCAGCAGCTGGAACCACCCATGGGTCCCAGGTTCTTGTGAGGTACTTCAGCAGCAGCAAGAGAACCCCTTGGGAGCACAGGGTGGGGGTGGGGCGAAGACTGCAGGCTGCATTCCTGAAGGTGTTTGGGTGCTCTGGAGAGGAATGGATCATGTCTGCCTGCTCTGAGCCTTTCCACATCCAACCAAGATGTTGTCCCATTTTACAGATAAGAAAATGAGGCCCAGAGCTGTGGAATTGCTTGAGTTGGCATTAGCTGAGTTTGTGCCCTCCTAGCTCAGCTGGGACAGAATGTTCTAAACAAGACCCAAATTCAGGCCTGGCAGCAAGTACAGTGCCCGAATTGTCAGTCTTCTGTCTGCCAGAGAGTCCCAAGAGTGCCCCCCCCAACCCTGGCTTTGGGGCAGATGCTTAATTTTAGGGATGCTTTAATTTTAGAGATAGTGGAAAAAGCTTCCAGAATGGAATCCTGGTGTTCTGCTTAGGCTAGAGTCAGAAATCTTCGACTCCAGCCCCAGGCCAGCCCCTCCAGCAGTGCCACCATCCAGCATTGATGTCATCGTGAGTGAGCACACTTACTGGGCTGGTGGCTATCTGTGCCATCTCTAAAAGAGGATCAGAGATAGCGCAGAGGGTTGGGGAGGTGACTCAGTGGGGAAGAGCCACTGCTGTGGAAACATGAATCTGAACTGCCAGCATCCACGTCGAAAAGGAGGAATGGCTAGGTAACCCCAGTACTAGGGCAGGGGCGTGCAGACAGAGACAGGCAGGTTCCAGCTGTTTGGCCAGCCAGGTAGCCAAAATGTCAAGCTTCCTGTTCTTGGAGAGACCCCGTCTTATGGCAACAAGAGGGAAAACAGCAAAGGGAGACAGACACCCAGCCTCCTTCTCTGGCTTCTGCAAGCTCACAAGGGTGTATGCTCCTGCGTGCTCACATGCACTGCACAGATACACTACACTACACACACACACACACACACACACACACACGTATACTACACACACATGACACAGATACACTACACACACATCACACAGAGATACACTACATATACAAAAACACAAGTCACAGACACCACACGCACATATGCTAAACTCCAAGCACAGATACACTACACACACAGATACACTGTACACACACCAAACACACACACACCACAAACACACACACATATAGAAGTAAAACTGACCTGATAAAAAATATCCCAGATGAAATTCCTTTTTGTTGGGATGATTTTGATTTTTTGAGATGGTTCTCATGTGATTCAGGCTGCTGGCCTTGAATGCATTAGCTTGCATCCTCACTGTAATTGATGATGACATTGAACTCATGATCCTCCTAATTCTACCTACGAAATGCTGAGGTAACAGGTATGCATCACAGTGCCTGGCTTGAAAATTAAAAAAATAGAGGCCTTATGTAGCCAAAGCTAGCCTTACTATGTACCCTTATGTAGCCAAAGCTATCCTTATTACTATGTAGCTGTGGCTGGCCTTGAACTCCTGATCCTGAATGCTAGATTCACACCACCACACCTGACTCCCAGTTCCTAGTTTGGAAATATCTTTAACAAAAAGTGTGTTGAGCAGTGTGGTGGCAGTGCACACCTTTAATCCCATCACTCGGGAGGCAGAGATAGGCAAGTCTCTGTGAGTTTGAGGACAGCCTGTTTCCAGGACAGCCAGGACTGTTAAAAAGAGAAACCCTGTCTCAGAAAAAAAAAAAAAAAGTTTGTCTTTATTTTTAATGATGTGTCGGGTGTGTGTCCAGATCAACGCACATGAATGCAGGTGCCTACAGAGACCGGAAGTGTGTGATCGTCCTGGAGCGGAAGTTACACATGGCTGTGAGCTGTTCAACATGAGTGTTGGACATTAGTTAGGGTCCTTTTCGAGAGCAGTGCATGGGGGGAGGCAGGTGCATGCCTTTAACCCCACCACTCAGAAGGGAGAGGCACGTGGATCTCTGTGAGTTCAAGGCCAGTCGGATCTACAGAGAGAGCTGCAGGGTAGGACAGCCAGGGCTACACAGAGAAACCCCGTCTCTAAAACCCAAAACCAAACCAAAACAAACCAAACCAAAAAAGTGAAAGTCAGAGGACAGCTTGTAGCAGTCAGTTCTCCCCTTCTATTATGTGGGTTCTAGGGGATCAAACTCAGGCTGTCAGGATCGCATAGCAGGCCCCTTTCCCCACTGTGCCATCTTGCTGCCCTCCCACAGGAAGCATCTTAAAGGGAGACAACAGTATGAGACAGTAATCCCTCCCTCACCCCATCCAGTTCACATACAGCCCAAGACATAGGCCGGGAATCACGGGGTGGAGACAGGTCCTTTATTTAGGGGTAGACCCTAGACTGGGTTGTTGAGAAGCAGCAGATCTCTGGTACTAAGCTGGCGGCCCAGCTGGCTGGATGAGACATGAGGAGGTTGAAGGATGCTCTCAGCTACAGGTGCCAGGCCCAGGACAGGAAAGAATGTCAATCATCAGCACTAAAGCCTGCTTGGTGCCCTGTGCCTACAGGGACCGGAAACTGGTGGCCAAAGTCCCACCCCCAGTGCCCATAAGGCATTCAAGAGGGTGGCCTCTGAGTCCTCTGTCCCTTCAAGGTGGAGCCAGGACCAGTGGGGTCAGATTCTGTGGAGGCCAGACAGAGAGAACACTCAGGGGTGAGGCTCCCCCAGCCCACTTTACAGAGAGCAGGAGCAGCTAGAAGAATAAACACTATAATGCAGGCTTCACAACTGGCCCTAGAGCACACACAGCAGGCACACCAAAGCCTGGCCCAGCCCCTTCCTCAGAGAAAACCACACTGTACACACGGCCCTGGCTGCTGCTCATGGCTGCAGTGGGCTGAGGACTGGCCTGGGACTGTCACCTACTGGTTCTCTTCCCTGCTGGCCGCATGAGGAGACAAAAACACAAAGGCTTAGCCAGACCCTGAGACACTGAACTCTGAGGGCTGAGTCCAGGTCCCACCCAACATCTGGCAGGGACAAGCTCAGCTAGAGAAAGAAGGGGTATTGCTCTCGTGGGGGATGTTAGGAGGGTAGTCATTGTCTTTGGGACCTCCTCATAGAGAACCGTTGCCAGGTTGCCAGGCAGGAGGGAATAGGGAGGACGGCTGGATCCCGCTGCTGGCCAGGTACTCACAGTGTTTGGTAAGTGCTGTCCTTGACCTTGAGGAAGTGCAGCACAAAAAAGGCTGTCGCTTGCAGGCACAGCACCAGCACAATGCCCCCGATGAAGCTGGCTCCGTCAAAACTTGGGCTGTGGGCTTCAGGGACTAGGGGACTCTCTGTAGGGTGAGGCAGAGTGGAGGTTACAACAGGTCACCGTGGACCCAGATCCCACATCTGACACCCTGAGGCGTCCTTCAGTCATCAAGATGGGGCCCATACTATCGGGCTCCATAGTACAGTTGAGGGCTGTAGTTACAGTTCGGGGTGGAGACCTTGCCACGGGGGGCGGGGGAGAGGAAGAGAGGAAGGGAGGGAGAAAGAGAGAGAGAGGGAGGGAGAGACAGACAGAGAGACAGACAGAGAGAGGGAGGGAGAGAGAGACAGACAGAGAGAGAGACACAGAGAGAGACAGAGAGAAGGGGGGAGAGAGAGAGGAAGAGAGGAAGTGAGGGAAAAAGAGAGAGAGGAGAGAGAGAGAAGGAGGGAGAGACAGAGAGAGAGACACACAGAAAGAGACAAAGAGAGGGAGAGAGAAAGAGAGAAAGAGAGAGAGAGGAGAGAGGGGGAGGGAGAGAGGAGAAAAGGAGAGGAGAGGAGAGGAGAGAGAGAGAAGAGAAAAGAAGAGAGAGAGAGAGAGAGAGAGATCAGTCCATTTCAGGCTCTTTAAATCCTGCAAGCTGGTGGAAGGGATAGGGATAGTTAAGGCTAGGCAGGGTGACCCTTGCCCAGCCCTGTTCCTGAGTTGCTCCATAGCTTTATCACACATCCTCTCTGGGCCTCCTGGTCACATGGAACCAACAGTGACCAAGTGCCACTGCACCCTTCCTGTCCCTCACTAACCCAGTAGAGAAAGGATGACCTGGAACTCAGCCACCAAACCTCCTTGGAGCTAAGACCACAGCTTGGAGCAGACAGAATGCACAGGCCCTCAGGACCTCTAGCCTGGAGTTCTCGCCAAGAGAGGAAGGAACAGAGGAGAGGTGGCGGTCCAGGACCAGCAGCCTACAGAGGGGACAATGAAGACTAAACAATGGGCCAGACCTGACTTGTCACCTCCAGGCTTCCCTGAGCCTTCCCTCTGCCCTTCCCCCTTTGTAGGGAAGGTCTTAGGACTGAGTTACTAGTCCAGGCTTTGGTAGCTACCAGTTGGACCACGTTACCCATCGATTCTGACCAGAGATTTGATTTCAGGCCCTGGGCCAGGTGCCCAGGGCAGGAAAACACTGGTAAGTGGAGGATCATTCTGGGACAATGGACAAGGGGCCCAATTGGGAACCGGGTCTCCGTCCCAGAGGACGTGGACAGTGCAGAATCCAAGGACACAAAAGTGGGAGGGGTGGCCCTGCTGCAGCTGAAGCTGAGAGTGCAGAGAAGGATGCTGGGAGAAAGGACAGAAAAGGAAGAAGTGAGCTGGGCACGCACAGCAGACCTGGGGCTCAAGCCGAGGGAGCCGAGCCATCAATAATTTATCCTTTAAGATCAGTTTCTGGCTTTAATTAACCAAGAGCCTCTTCAGCCATCCTGGCTAAGTGTAGTGACCTCTAGGCCTTGGAAGGGGAGACGGGACCTAGAGGTGGAGGGGTTCCTCCCCTGATCCTCTGAGAACCCACTTTGGGGCCCTCAGCCTGCAGCAGGTGGTCTCCAAGGGCCTCTCTTAGCACCTGGAGCCACACCTCCTCAGCTCCAAGCAGGGATCCGGAGGGGTCACCCTGAGTTCCCAGAACCCGTGACAGAAGCTGCCATTTCCTGACTGCTTTTGATCCTGATGCATCAGACGGTGAAGTGGGCCTTCCACAGCCTCATAAATCCTCACGGCTCTGTGAGGCAAGTGTCCGTCCAACCTATCTCACAGGCGTGGAGAACTCAGAGGACTGAAGTCATGGAGCATGCCAGTGCCTGTGCCCCCACGCTGCCTGTTCCTCTGCCACCATCCTAGCCCCCATTCCTCGGGGAGGAGCCTACCTGTTGTGCTTGTCTTCGGCTCATGGGTGGGATGGTGGTGGGATGCTGAGGAGACAGGGGGTCCAGGATGAAACAGCTCTGCCTCCGATCAGGAAGCCTAACCTGGGTCAGTAGCTGGACCCACCTCCCACTCAGACTGCACCCTTGCTCCATTCACGCCTGGTCATCCAGTCTCTTCCCACAACTGGGCCCCATCTCTGATGCCACTTGCTTGAGGAAGACCCCTCCATCCCAAAGACCTCGCTGTGCCTTACTACACACAGTGCTAGCTCGCCCAATTTATAGGCTAGGACACCAGCCAGGGCAAGATACAACTGTTCGTGAACAGGGGCCCAGCTGTTCATGGGTGCAGTCTGCTCCCTGAGATAAATTAGTGCCTCCTGGAAGAGGTCTGTGGCTGGGGACACCTCCCTCCCCTCCCTCCCTGTGGGCTTAGAGTGAACACCCTTACCTGGGCACGACTCTGACCGGTTATAGACAGAGCAACCCTCCTTGACCACCTCAGCTTGGACCACACAATGCCCTGGTGGGAGAAGAAGCAGGAAAGAGGTTTGGGGAGAGAGCTGGGAGGTTAGGAGGCATATAGACAGGAGGGTGGGCTCGGGAAGGGCCCAGCGACAAACCTGGCTCCTCTGGCCCGCATTGCTGCCAGACGCAAACCGAGAGGTTGTGGACTCTGTCCACACAGCGTTCACAGTGTGCCAGGTGTTTGCAGCCCCCTTGGGCAGTAGGCCAGATGTTCAGGCGGATCAAGGCTGCCCGCCCAAAGCCCCGAGCTCCTTTTCCTGGGAGTGGGGGTGGAAATGGGAGGAAAACAGCAGAGTGCTAGGTACCCACGCTGCCCCACCTCCCCAACTACTACTGGCCCCTCTGCACAGGCCTGGAGCTTCCCTTGCCTCCCTCTCCCCTACTCCCAACTTCTCCCTTTATGTACTCCTCAAATCCCCAGGGGCATTTGGAGTCACCTCCTCCACACATCCACCCTCTCCTAGTCCCCCACACCTAGAACCTGTAAATATGCACTATGGTCTTAATACACTCCTGGAGCCCTAAAGACATTGAAAAAGCTCCCTCCCCAAGCCTAGATGTGCATGAACAGGAAGCTAAAGTGAGGTACTTGTTCCACCTGCTCCTGCCTTGCCCCCTCATCAGGCCCTGCCCAGCGTTACCAGCTATAACCAGCTGGGCACACAGGAGGAGGCAACAACAACCGCCGCAGAGAGCAGCACGCAAGGCGCGGGGTCCGGATGCGGCCATGGGCGCCGGGGGCCGGGACTGGGGGTCGGCGGACCGGACAGCTGGTGTGGCGCGTCCTTTCTTGACTCCACTCGCCGAGCTTGCCAGAGTGAGACCTGGGCAACGGGGGCGTGGTCGGACAGGGGCGTGGTTAGTGGGTGTGACCGGTAGGAGGGTCCAGGTAGAGTTTGGCTCTGTCATAGCGGAGCCAGGGAAGAGGGGGCCAGAAGGAGGCGTGGCTGTGTTCGCCGATTTGGGGCGGGACTGAACAAAAGGGGTGGGGATCTGTCGGGTCACTAAGGGCAGCCGGACACTGGTGGTACACAAATTTAATCCCAGCATTCGGAGGCTGAGGCAGGAGAATCTGAGAGTTCGAGGCCAGCCTGGTCTCCAGAGTAAATTCCAGGACAGCCAGGACTACACAGAGAAGCCCTCTCTCGAAAAACAAAACAACAAAAGGAGTACAGAGGTTCAACGTTATGGTGTACTCTTTAATCCCAGCATTTGAGAGGCAGAGGCAGAGGCAGAGGCAGGTGTATCTCTGTGAGAACCAGGCCAGGCTTGTCAACATAGCAACTGTGTTTTGGTGAGTTTTTCTGGAGTCACAATGTAGCCCTGGCTGTTCTAAAACTCACTATTGTAGACCAGTGCTGGGATTAAAGGCATATGCCGTTGCCTCGAGACAGTCTTTAACCCTGCTTGGCAGGTGAGGCTCGGAATAGGTGAGTGACCAGTCTGAACCCACAGTTGTAAAATCTGGGCTTAATTCAGGCCAGACCACACAGCATGCACACTCTGGTCTTTTGACGGATCACCCAGGACTCAGCTATCCCACACCTTTGGCAGCCTATTCCCACAAACCGTGGTGCGTTCTGCCTCAACCTCATCAGTCTTCTGGGTATTGGAGGTGCCATCACTAGATCAGTGGGCCTTTTGGGATCTTCCTGGTAGTTCTCTCCTGCCCTGGAACACATTCTTGGGGAACACCTCTTCCTCCCCCGACTCCTCCTCAACCAATTGTGGCTGTCTTAGCCCAGAGCCTGAATCTGTCCTCTCCTGGGATCACCTTCATTGTTCTGCTGTCAGATCCCACTTAAAAGCCAGCAAGTAGGGCTAGGAATGTGGCTCGTTTTGTAGGATGCTTAGCTAGTGTGCAGGAAGCCCTGGGCTGGACCCCATGACTGCCTAAACCAGACTGGTGGTCCATGAGTGTTACCCCGGCACTTGGGTGGTGGAAGCAGAAGGGTCAGGAGTTCAAAACCATCCTTTGCTACAGAGGGAGTTGGAGGCCAATCTAACTCAAGTCCCCTGCCTTAAGAAGCGCAGGGTCAGCCCTGCATAGCAGCACTTGCCTTTAAGACCAGCACTCTAGAGGCAGAGGGAGTCAGCTCTCTGTGAGTTTGGGGACAGCCTGATCTGCATAGAAAGTTCCAGGATAGTCAGGGTGATGCAGAGAGACCCTGTCTCAAAACAAAACACACACACACACACACACACACACACACACACACACACACACACACACACAAGGGCTTAGTAATTAAGAGCACTGACTGCTCTTCCAGAGAATCTGGCTTTGATTCCCAGCACCAAAATGGTGGCCCACGACCATCTGTAACTCCAGTTCCAAGGAATCCAGCGCCACCTTCTGGCTTCTACAGGCATCAGGCATGAAAGTGGCGCACATTCAGGCAAGATATCCACCCTGTATCTTAAAAAAAAAAAAATAAACAGGGGCTGGAGAGATGGCTCAATGGTTAAGAGCACTAACTGCTCCTCCAAGGGACCTGGGTTCAATCCCCAGCCCTCATGTGGCAGCTCACAACTGTCTATAACTCCAGTTTCAGAGAATCCAGTATCTTCTGGCTTCCAAGGACACTGCACACATGTGATACACAGACATGCAAGCAGGCAAAACATTCATACCCACATGCCAGCTCACAACTGTCTTTAATTCCCATTTCAGAGGAACTGGCACCCTCACACTAACATCAATGAATAAAAAAATAAATCTCTAAAAAATTTTTTAAAAATAAAACTAATTTTTTTTTTAAATGGAGCTCTGGTAAAGTTTTATTAAAGGAAAACTTTTTACTTTTCACCAGTCTGTTCTGGCATGCTTCTAATAATGTCAGAATCAGCTGGGTCAATGATGGCCAGTGTGCATACTCTGTAGAATTTTCCACACGCTGTGCCCAACTCAGTGTGATTGCCACTGTAGTGATGGACAGCAGTTTTAGCCAACACGGCATAGTATTCTATTTCAGATTTCCTCAAGGCGGGGCAGTTGTTGGCGAGGATCACCAATTTCGCTTTGCCCTGTCTGATCATCTTCAGAGTCTATTTGTATCCCAGCACGTACTTCCCACTTTTCATAACAAGCTGGAGCCGAGAGTTGATCGACTCCAGAGACTTTTTCGTCTTCTTTGCGGCCACCATCTTCCTGCCTTAGGTGCGGGACGGGCCCTAACCAAGACCAGCCGCCAAGATGGCCGGGGAGCGAGAAAAGCAATAAAACTAATTTTGTTTTAGAGTACAAGTGTTAAATCTGCATTTATGTCTGTGTACCGTGTTTGTGCCTGGTGCCCTCAGAGGCCATAAGAGGATATTGGATCCTCTGGAATCCTCTGGAACTAGAGCTATAAAAGGTTTGCCAGGCCAGGTGGTGGTGGTGCATGCCTTTAGTTCCAACACTCAGGAGGCAGAGGCAGGCAGACCTCTGTGAGTTCAAGGCCAGCCTGACCTATATAATGAGTTCCAAGATAGTCAGAGCTACATAAAGAGATTGTCTCAAAATAAAACAACAAAAGATGTAAAATATATTCTAACCAGAGCGCTTAGCTAATGTCCACCAATGTCCCATGGCATGGCTGTGTCATGTTCAGTTGGCAGCTTCTCAGAGGAAGTTACAACGCAGCTGGGCCTCCTGGAAGGGGTCACTGTTTCCTGTGCACCTCCGTCTGAGTGTCATTAAGCCTCTGTCTCCTGTCCAATCACCCAGGTTGAATCTCACTGTTGTTTCTACCACCACCAGTTAAAATCCTCAGACCCCAGTTCCCCATGTCGCCTGGGCCCTGACCCTACAGTCCCAGTCCCTTCCTGAGCTGGCCCTCACTCAGATGTCCACATCTCTTTCAATTAGCAACTTGTCGACATAACTTGTCCTCCACATGGAACTCCTGACTCTGGGTGCATGTTGCTTGTCTCAGGTTTCCCCCATTATGTCTCCTGTCTTCGATAGCAAGGCATTCTTCTTGCTTTTTATTCACTCATTCATTTATTTGATTGATTGATTGATTGGTTTTTCGAGGCAGGTTTTCTCTGTGTAACAGCCCTGGCTGTCCTGGAACTAGCTCTGTAGACCAGGCTGGCCTCGAACTCACAGAGATCCGCCTGCCTCTGCCTCCCGAGTGCTGGGATTCAAGGTGTGTGCCACCCTGGCCCAGTATTCTTCTTTCCTTTATCCTGGCTCTCTACCCTTGGCTCCATCTGTCTAGCTAAGTAATCCACTGCTTAAAAGCCACCACTGAGGAGAATCCTTGATAAAGAACCACTCCAGATCGCCCCCTCGAGCCCACCAGCGCCTCCCAGCTCATGGCTCTCCATCACCCCCTGGAGTTTCTCCTGAAGCCTTCAGGGCTCAGCCCTGTGCTCCCTTGGCTCCCCTGTTCATCCAGCAGTCTCTCTGGTCCTCATGCTCTTCCTCATTGCTGGGCCCTGTCCTGGAAAGTCAAACTCATCTGTTCCGTCTATAAGTGACTCATTTCCCAACCTCTCTACTGGAAAGACCTCTCCTAATTATTCTACGTGCCAGCACCTGCTTTCCTTTGGAGCACGTATCCACTGCATAATTAACTGCCTGTTTGTTTCCTGGGCTACATGCTCCATGATGGCAGAAGTCACGGCTTGCTTCTTCACAGGCGAACCCCGCTGCACACAGGATGAAGTAGGGCTCAATAGCCCTCCTGTCCCATTGTCTGTGTATGTTTGCCCGGCCCACTGCTCTAGGAGACCTCCAAGGGCTCCCCATATACTTGAGGTCCTATTCGGCATCTCTTTGTATGTTGTCTGTTTTTCTCTGTTAAGATAGTAATTCCTAGCCGGGCGGTGGTGGCACACGTCTTTAATCCTAGCACTCAGGAGGCAGAGGCAGGTGGATCACTGTGAGTTCAAGGCCAACCTGGTCTACAAGAGCTAGTTCCAGGACAGGCTCCAAAACTACAGAGAAACCTTGTCTCGGAAGAAAAAAGAAAAGAAAAAAAAGAAAGAAATTTCTGGAAGACAACAATGTTTTTTATTGTTCACTGCAGTGTTTTTCTCTGTGCGTGGCAAATAGCAGATGCTCGGCATAAATGAAGGTGAAAACGCAGGAGTGTGACCTGAGTATTGCTCTGTCCCCACGCCCACCCAAGACCAGAGCACCATTGTTGGTGAATGCTTGAATGAGGGTGGGAGAGATGGTTCAGAGGTTAAGCGCATGTGTTGCCTTTTCAGGGGACTTGGTTTAATTCCTAACACCTACAGCTCAGAACCTTCAATAATAGCTCCCTTTCCAGAGGCCCTGACGCTTTCTCATGGCCTCAGAGGGTACCGGACAAACAAGTGGCACACAGGCATATATGCAGACGAAAAACCTACACACATAACATAAAAATAAATTAATACAAATTTCAGCAGGGCAGTGGTGGCACAGGCCTTTAACTCCAGCATTCAGGGAGGTAGGGGCAGGGGGAATCTCTGTGAGTTAAAGACCAGCCTGGTCTACAGAGCGAGGACAACCAGAGCTACACAGAGCAAAACACTAACAAACAAAAATTTAAAAAGAACATTGGTTCAGTGACTGGGCCTATGCAAAAAATAAAAATGTGCTAACTGTCCAGACTCCTGAATTTTGGACAAAGTCAGAATAGAGACTAACTCTCTGTGCTGCTCGTACAAGCATGGGCAGACACATGTTCCTCTCCTTGGATGTAGGCCAAAGGTCTCCAGGCTGGTGGAGAAGAGAGAAGGAACGTTTTATCCGGGGCGCACATGTGTAAGCTCACGTGGTAGAGTGCCTGTTTCGCATGCAGGAAGTCTGGGTTTGGTCCCCTGCCCACACAAAAGCACGTGTGATGGTGCCTGCCTGTGAGACCAGGCAGGGGATGGAGATGGAGGAGTAAGATCAGAAGTTCAAGTCTGAGCTCAGCTTTGGCTGCTTGAGATCCGGATCTCAAAAAAAAAAAAAAAAAAAAGTTGTCACCTGGTCAGGACCGCCCGTAGCCATCTGGTGGCCACCTGAGGAACTGCAGGCTTGTCAGTGAGATGACTTCATTCAGTCCCTTTTTGGGAGAGGACGCCACCTATGCTAGAATGGGAAGCATCCTGGGCTTGGTCACGGCTTCACAGTCCAGTTTTACCTCTCACGGTGTGGTTTGGGGACAGTCCCTTGGCTTCTATGAAATGTGGGTTCTGTCCCTTAACTTTGTAGGGTTGTTGGTGGGAAAGATGGGCACATGAGTCGGTGGTGGGTGGGGAAGAAGCAGTCGATAGGGGCAAGAAGGATCGCCCTTCCCCTGGAGAGAAGGTCTCAGGGAGTACGGTATGGTGGCTCACCTATAATCCCAGCTGAGGAGGATTCCCACAAGTCTGAGGCCAGTCTTACGGATGACACACACACACATGCACACTTGTATGCACAAGTGGACACACATACCCACATATGTACATGCACAGATACACACACAATGCTCTCTCTCCAGAATGAGAAACACACACACACACACACACACTTGTATGCACAAGTGGACACACATACCCACATATGTACATGCACAGATACATACACAATGCTCTCTCTCCAGAATGAGAAACACACACACACACACACACACACACACACACACACACACTTTGGTGCCTGAGAGAGCACACATGTGAAAATCTATTGCTTCACTCAGTATTTGAGTCCCCAAATGTTCTCAAGTTAGAAACACCCTCACATTTTCCCTCCCTGGCAGCCAGAAAGGCAACCTTCGCCATAAAGCACACAGTGACAGGCAGATGAGGAAGTTCACGACCATCTGCCTGTCTCAGTAGAAACAAATGATCATTAATGTCTTCATCCTGGGATGACTGTCACCAAGACAGAATTTTGAAGAGGAAAACTAGCCCGAATGTCCAGGAGCACACAGGATGTCATCTTTATATTTAATTCATAACCTATTTTGGTGGCAGGATGTTGGGGGCACTGTGGGGGGAGACATACAACTTGCTTAGATGGAGTTCGTGATTATTCTATAAAGAAAAATTAATCCAAACACAGATTGTAGGATATGACTTGTAAGAACTGAAGATCTCAAGAGAAGGGGTTAGGATGGGGATGGTGGGGTCGGGGTTAGGATGGGGATGGTGGGATCAGGGGTAGGATGGGGATGGTAGGGTCCGGGTTAGGATGGGGAGGGGGAAATGGCTCAGCAGTTATAAATAAATACTTGCTGCTCTTCTAAAGGACCCAACACCCATCCAGGCAGCTCACAACCACCCATCACTCCAGTTCCAAGGGATTTGATACTATCTTCTGGCCTCTGTGAGTACCTACACATATACTCAACCTAGAAACACACACATACACACAAATAAGAATCACAATCTTTTTGAGACAAGTTTTCTCTGTGAAACAGTCCTGGCTTTCCTGGGTTTAGTTCCCAGCACCCACACGTCAGCTCACAACGGTCTGTAATTCTACTTCCAGAGGATCTGACACCTTCACATTGATTCACATAAAAAGTTAAATAAATTTTAAAAATAAGTTTAAATTTTTTAATTTATAATAAAGAGGAAGAAAATATCTGTAGGGACAGGTGGACAGAATGAAGAGGTCAAAGGTCAGTGTTGGAATGTGACAAACAGGAGCACCTTTGAGGACTTGACTTATAGTGACAAGAGTTTGTTTTTATTTTGGTGGAGGGTCTCATGTAGTCCAGGTTGACTCTGTAGCTTAGGAAGACCTCAAACTCCTGATCCTTTACCTCCCACGTGCTGAGATTGTGGGCGTGTGCCCCCTTCCCCCGTGACTGGTGCCCAGTCTCACTAGCGCACTGGTGAGCTCCAAATCAGCTGCTCAGAATGGCAAGAGTTTCCCAAATGCCGCTTCCATCCCAGCACTGCCCCCAGCGCTGCCCTAGCCCTAGCACCTCGTTTCTGTCCTCAGCTCTGGGACCAGAACTCTGTGGGGGACTTGGTTCAAAATGGGGAAGAGTCGATGTCCAAGTCCTGGGGTGCTGTCTTCCTTCTTGGACACCCTCCCACAAGGACTGTCTTCCTGTGTCTCTCTCTCTGCGTTTGTTTCCTTGTAATTTGCTTAGATATTTATTATTTTATTTACATATGAGTGGTTTGTTGTTGGTTTATTTTAGTTTTTCGAGACAGGGTTTCTCTATGTAGCCCTGGCTGTCCTGGAACTCGCTCCATAGACCAGGCTGTCCTGGAACTCGCTCCGTAGACCAGGCTGTCCTGGAACTCGCTCTGTAGACCAGGCTGGCCTCATCACTGCTCCATTTGTTTCCCTCTCCTTTTGACTGTTCTGTTGCCTTTCGTCGTATAACAGACAATAGTTAATGAATGCCATTGTGTGTCAGACACTGTCCCCCGCACATACTAGACACAGTCGCTGCTAACACACGGCGTAGCCTATAGTGGGACAGACTCAGACTCCTAGCAAACAGAAAGAGAAACCTAGATGAGTATTTTAAGAGTTCTGCACACACTAGCTAGGTGGTAGTGGCACACGCCTTTAGTCCCAGCACTCAGGAGGCAGAGGCAGGCGGATCACTGTGAGTTCGAGGCCAGCCTGGGCTGCAAGAGCTAGTTCCAGGACAGGCTCCAAAGCTAAACAGAGGAGGGGAGGGACAGGGACAGGACTAGATGGCCATCTGTGACGGAGGTCAGGAAGCCTGTTTGGGAAGAGGCTAAAGCAGAGCTGTGGAGGAGCAGAGGATCTGACGCACAAGACCAGCCCACGTTAAGAGTCTGCAGCAGGAGGGTCTCACCTACCTGGTCCCTCAAAGGCAGAGATTCCTGTCACCACTCCTCACTTTCTGCCTGTCTGCCTTTCTTTCTTTCTTTCTTTCTTTCTTTCTTTCTTTCTTTCTTTCTTCCAATTTAATTAATTAATTTGTTCATTTTATCACTTTTCATTTCCTTAGTGCCCACCTATGCTTCCCTGGTGTCCTCCACTGACCAAATAGACCATTGACAGGCAATACATAACCAGTGCTGATAAGGGGCCCAATGCCTCCCAGTAGGTAGGTACTAATATCACTATTTTAGAAGTGAAAAACAGAACAAAAAATTAAAAAAAAAAACAGGCTCAGAGAGCTTGAGAGACTCACTCTTCAAAATCACACAACTAGGAAATGAAGGGATTAGGGTTCGAAGCTGGGCTACTCCTACCAACTGAACTCACCATATTCGACCCAAAACATGCAATATGCTGTTGTCTTCAGCCCTGATTCCAACGGATCTAAGAGGGTCTGATGTTATGCCTGTTGGCCTTCCTTCGCTCAGCCTCCTGTCCTAACCTAACTCCTGATTCCCATCACTCTCCTTACAGTCTTGGACATTCCAGAGAAGATCAAAGGGAGAGGGGGCAGGACTGGGTACTAGGGTCACAAGGGTCACGGATGGGGCTTTCTCTAGGGCCAGGGCAAAGAGGACTAGGAAAGAAGTCCCCCCCCCCCGCGCCCCGCCCACTGGGGTACCTAAGCTGGGCCCTCAGAGAGGCTTCTCTGAGCACCGAGCTGCCTGGTCTTTCCCTTTCCAAGTTCTTCCCGGCTCCCTATCTCCTGCTGCTTCGGGGAAGTGACCCCCACCCCACCTCCTCGCACTGGCTTTCCAGATCTTTCAATAAATAATTCAGATTTTGAAATCTTGCCAGGCGCACCCTCCCGTGCTGCGAAGACGCTATTGGGCCCACATAAGTGACGTCACCGAGTTCCTTATCCCAGCCCCAGCATCACGGGACCTGTCCTGGCAGCAACTTACCTTCTGGGTCACTGTCCTCCTACCCTATCCCCTCACTCTGGGGGCCCACTCACAAGTCACTTGATCTTCATTCCAGGACCCCACAGTCCTCATCTAGCTTTGTCGCCTCGACCCTTTAGCATTTGACAGGGTCACAGTGACCTGAAGTTCCTTCACCGGAATACTCATCTTCAAAGTCTTGTCACCACCTCCGAGACCCTGGGGTCCCCAAGTTTCATCATGCTACAGTCACCCTGACACTGCTCTGGCTGCCCTGACGAGCCCTAGCCCTACCCCCACCATCAACGTCCCACAGCCACCGTCCTCCAAGATCCTGTCACCGCGCTCATATCGTCACAGCCACCCACCTCCCTACTCCCTCGTGCTCCTGTCACTGTCACCTCAGGGCCCTATCAGAGGCAAAGCCTGTCATCCTCACCGGGGACGCCCATTCAGCCTCATCACCTGTCTTGTGTCAGCTCATTTCTGACACCCGAGGGAGCTCGTCACCCCCGCAGACTCTCCCGGTCCCTTGTCCTCTTCCCACATCCTCAGTGGCTTCCCTGCATCTTTTCTGAGGTCCTCCCTAAGCTCCCCCAAAGCCCCCGACCCGCAGAGGGCGCCGCGTCAAGGACGGCGCGGGCCGGCTCCGGAGGGGGCGGGGCCGTGGCCACGGTCACTTTTTATGAATGGGGGAGCGGGCGGCGCGAGACCTCATTACTATGCCGCGCAGTGCGCGTTGCGCTCCAGCGCGCCGCTCCCATTGGTCGACTGGGCTTCTGACGTCACCAAACTGGTGGCCGGGGGCGGGGCGGGGTGACTCACGCCGCGTCTCCCGCGGCCGCGGGGGCTTCTTGGGGTCCGCGCACACCTTGCTCTGCCAGGACCTGAGTGGAGATTCCCCGCGGCCCGGCCGCGCCCGGTCCTGAGCGGTGAGTAGCGGGCTTTGCCGCGGGTACCCAGAGTCTGGGAAGACACTCAGGATTCAGGGGTGCTGGGCCGGCGGATGGCTGCGTGCGGCTGCTCGGGGTCGGGAGGTCGAAGCTGGGATTCTGGATTAGCAGATTCTGCAATTAGCATGCAGCTTCCCCAAGTGTTAAAGTGCTCGAGCGGTGTGATGGGGTGACCCGGCAAAGGGTGAACATTCATTCCTGCGGGACCCGAGGCCCTGGAGGAACGGGCAGTCATCTGATATTGAGGGGGCAGGAAGTATCTGGGGCGGGGACCTGGGTGTCCGAGTAGCGGGAGGTGTCTTATTTAGGGATTCAACTCTCCAAGGGAGGAGGAGGAGTCAGGCCCAAGATCCAGGTGTCCCGGCAGAAGGAGGGGTCTGACTCAGGAATCCAGACTTCCACCAGGGGGTGTCTGCGACGCAGACCCAGGGGTTAGGTGGAGAAAGGGGGTCTGTCCGGAGACAGAAGTCTGGAAGAGAGTGTGGGGGAAATGAGGGACACGAGTTCCCAGGTGTTACCCTGGGAATGTCGATTGGGGGCTGGCAAGGAGCTGCACCGGCTCTGCCCGGGGGCGGAGCCTGAGCCTGGCAGCGCTGCGAATCGTGAGGGGTCTGGGAGCTTCAGGAACCGAGTCATCTCTGATGGGAGGGAGCTGACTGCCCTCCTTCTTGACATGTTTCCCTCCTCTAGCCATGAGCCTTTTTAAGGTTCACCTTGAATCTCTGTGGTTCCCCATTCACTTATGGTAAGCTTTGATCCACTTCTCTGACCACATGTGGCAAAGAGGTCTTTAAGACAAACAGGAATGGAAAGGAGGGTGAAGAGACACAGGGGAGGGATGGCCAGGAAAGGGAGCCCCTGTTTAGAGGCCCCAGGGCATCAGAGGACAAAGAATGGGGCAAGAGCCTCAGGACATGAATTGGGGGACAGAACAATGGTACCCTACTTGTTATCCAGAGAGGTATCTCTTCCAAGGACCTCTATCAGGACACAGGCCTGCCTGTATCTCATAGGGCCTTTCTTCTACAGGTACCATGATTTGGGGTACAGGCAGCTCCATGGCCTGGCTCTCAGCTGGCTCAGGCAGCCTGAACGTGAGTGGTGTGGACCCTGCAGAGGAACCCACAGGCCCAGCTACACTGCTGCCCTCTCCCAAGGCCTGGGATGTGGTGCTCTGCATCTCGGGCACCCTCGTGTCCTGCGAGAACGCACTGGTGGTGGCCATCATCGTAGGCACGCCTGCTTTCCGTGCCCCCATGTTCCTGCTGGTGGGTAGCTTGGCCGTGGCAGACCTGCTGGCAGGCCTGGGCCTGGTCCTGCACTTTGCAGCTGTCTTCTGCATTGGCTCACAAGAGATGATCCTGGTGCTGGTTGGCGTGCTAGCGATGGCCTTTACCGCCAGCATTGGCAGCCTGCTGGCCATCACCGTTGACCGCTACCTTTCCCTGTACAACGCTCTCACCTATTACTCGGAGACAACAGTAACTCGGACCTATGTGATGCTGGCCCTGGTGTGGGTGGGTGCCCTGGGCCTGGGGCTGGTTCCCGTGCTGGCCTGGAACTGCCAGGATGGCCTGACCACGTGTGGTGTGGTATATCCACTCTCCAAGAACCATCTGGTGGTCCTGGCTGTTGCCTTCTTCATGGTGTTTGGCATCATGCTGCAGCTCTACGCCCAGATCTGCCGCATTGTCTGCCGCCATGCCCAACAGATTGCCCTCCAACGACACCTGCTGCCTGCCTCTCACTACGTGGCCACCCGCAAGGGCATCGCCACACTGGCTGTGGTGCTTGGCGCCTTTGCTGCCTGCTGGTTGCCCTTCACTGTCTACTGCCTCCTGGGAGATGCCAACTCTCCGTATCTCTACACCTATCTCACCCTGCTCCCAGCCACCTACAACTCCATGATCAACCCCATCATCTACGCCTTCCGCAACCAAGATGTGCAGAAGGTCTTGTGGGCCATCTGCTGCTGCTGTTCTACTTCCAAGATTCCATTCCGGTCCCGGTCCCCCAGTGATGTCTAGTTCCACCCTGGTGGTTCTGTGGCCATGACTACTACAGAATTCCAGAATGTTAGGCCCACCCGGGCTTAGTTCCAACCCCCCAGCTCCGCACCCTTAAGACCCAGCTGGTTCTGGAGTTCTAAGACATTGGGTGTTTTCGGATCTTGTTCAAGATTCCTTCAGGGATCCAGCCCAGCTGGCTGCATGGTTCTAGAATGTTCCAGACGGTGGTTCTAAGCGGTTTGCAATTCCAGAATGCTGGGAATTTTACAGTACCATTCCAAGTCCTTGATCTTCCTTCCCTGAGCCTTGACCTTGACTACGTCACTTTACTTTTGAATTTTGAAGCTCCAGAGTCAGAGAGGATAATCACTTAGTTGCCTAGATGAAAGATTTATTGCTATATATGTGAACATACAAAAAAGTATATTTATTTATTTATTTATTATGTATTTATTTATAAATTTACTTATGGGTGAAAAGGGGGAAAAAGAGACCCACACTATGAAATCTAGTCTGCACCAGGGTGTCCCCAGCCAGCCTCCTTGTCCCCATTTCTGACCTCAGTTCCCAGAGGGGGGGATGGAGAAGGAAAAACCACGTATTTTGTTATTTTTGCTTATTTTTTATCAGAGAGATCAGAGAAACCAGAGCTTCCTCCCCAGGCCCGCACTGCTCGGGTTTGCAGGAGGAACACACCAGCCTCTGGTTTTTTTATTTTTTTAAGAAGCCATCACCTGAGTAACCGAGAATTCCTCTGCGCTGAGGCCCGGCTTCCCTCTGGTGGCCATTTTGGGGAATTGCAACCCGGCGGGGCAGTCGGGACTATAAAACGCACCCCCATCTCCACTTCAGCCTGGCTTTCAGCGCCACAGCCATGGCCTGGGGGCCAGGCCTTACCCTGAGGTGCCCTAGAGGAGGCGGGGCAAGAGCCAATACCCCACCCCTCTGCCAATCGGGGTATGGTCCCCAGTGCATTCCTGTCCAATCCCCAACCCCAGTCAATAAAAAACGATTTTTTGATAAATATTTGTGTTTGTGCATTATGCATGGTGTGGAGTTGAACCAAGAGAGTGGGCTCCCTAAGGAATCCGGGAAACTGGAGACCCAGAGAAGAGTGTGGTTGGCACTACAAGATGTCACTGCCCCTCAGACCAGACCCTGGACACCAGCTTGCAAGAACCTCAGCACCTAGGGCCAGGAAGCAGGATATTAGACTCTTAGTGTGAGGACACCCACAGTCTGGCCACAGTAGCTAGTTTTGGGTTCAGGCATGCAGAGCATGTTTCTAACATGCAAGTTCCCTTACAGTGATGGTTTCCCTCCACCAGTGTTTCCTCTGGGCACGGCATTGTACCAGGGATGCTGCACATGCCCCACCAACATCCCGGCACGGGTACTATCATCCTCATCTTAGAGTTATGAGGAAACTGAGGCTGAGGTCATAGAGCTAGGAAATACAAGACAATACTCAAACCTGGAACACCTGTTCCCCAAATCTGTGTTCCGTCCCCTGGGCAATGACTTCTCATTTCCGTTTTTTTTTTTTTTTTCTTTTTTTAACTGACCCTGGAACTTAGAACTTTCCAGACCTTGCCTTAGATCCTTAGAGCCAGGGGCCCACATTTGAGAGGTGGTCACTTGGGGTTTGGTCACGGTGAAGCTGGTAAAGAAGCTTCTTCTCCATGTAATGGTGCATGCACCTGGATGGAGACTTGATCTTGGGGCTTAGGAAGGAAGGCCTGTGCTCATCACAAGGGCAAAGGCAGCTTAAGGGGAAGCTCTGGGCTGGTGGGGTACATGCCTGTTGTAATCCTTGTGTTGGAGAGGCAGAGGCTGGAGGATGGTGAGTTCTAGGCCAGCCTCAGCTATGCACGTTCAATACCAGCTTGAGTTATATAGTGAGAGTCTGTTTCAAAACACCTAAGGGGTAGAGAGACGACTCAGTGGTTAAGAGCATTGGCTGTTTCCACAGAGGGCCTGGGTTCAATTCCCAACACTCATGGTGGTTCACAACCATCTCTAACTCCGGTTCCAGGGGACATGGCTCCCTCTACTGGCCTCCACTGGCACCAGGCACAGATACACATGCAGACAAAACACCCATTCACATAAAATGGAAAAACAAACAAAAGGAAACAGCAGCCAAGTGTAGCAGTACGTGTCAGCAATCGCAACACCTGGGGAGGAAGGGCAGGAGATCAGGAGTTAAAGGCCAGCCTCGACTCAGAGCAAGTTTGAGGCCAGCTACTTAAGGTCCTATTTCAAAAAAAAAAAACAAAAACAAAAACTAAATACATAAATAAGGAAGTTCTGACTAGGTCAGCCTGGCAGGCTGGACAGCTGGCCAAAGTCTGAAGGTGCCGTTAGAGCACTTCTGGCTACAATCCATTTCTACCATCACATAGAAAAACTGAGGCCCCAAGCTGGGCGGTTGATGGTGGCACCTGCCTTAAATCCCAGGCCGGGGAGTGGGGAGCAGATCTGTAGGAGTTCAAGACCAACCTGTTCTAAAGAGAGAGTTCCAGGACAGACACGGCTACACAGAGAAACCCTGTCTCAAAAATAAATAAATGAAAGAAAAAGAGGAAGAAAATTGAGGCTCCAAGCAGCAACTTGAACAAGTAGGCCGGACTTGTTCAAACTCAGTTGTGTGGGGCCTGCTGGGACACAGTTCCGTGCCCGTTTCTCAGGCTCCCACTCCTTTTCCTGGAGTTCAAGACCCCACCCCACCCCAACAGTGACCACAGGAGTCCAAGGCTCAGGCAGGGGATGCTTCCTAGCTCAGGCCTTGGCTGTCCTCACCCTTTTGGAAGGTCACCTGGACGAGAGCTTCACCACACAAGTGCCTGCTCACTAGAAGTCAAACATTTAACATACTAGTGCCATGGCGTCATCAGTCGGGCAGACGCTCTACGGTTGGAGATGGGTGCTGGGGGTGGCAGTGATTCCCAGCACTGGGAGGTCAAATCAGGAAGTCCAGGAGTTCAAGGCCCAGTCTCAGCTTCATTGAGAGTTCCAGGACAGCCCGAGCAACATCAGACTCCATTTCAAACAGAGGCTTCAAGAGTAAGTTGACCGTGGTGACACCTCCCTGTCAATCCCAAAGTACTGTGCAATCCCTGATACTGAGGCAGGAGGATTTCAAGTTCAAGGCTTCCCTGGGCTACAGAAACTCGGAGAGTAAGGGGTCATTTGTAGCACGAATTCTAATTGGTCTTAATAATAAAAACCTGGAGCCAGATATCAGGGGGTGAAAGCTGAGAGATCAGAGAAGCAGAGCAGCCAGCCACTAGAGAGACTTCTTACCTTTACCAATGCTCAGACCAAAAGGGCCATCCTGTCCTCAGACTGAGTCCTCAGACTGCTTCAGACTGCACTGAGCTCCTCCTCCCGCCTTATATTGCTCTCTCTGCCCAACCATATCACTTCCAGGCTCCACCACTTCCCTGGTGCTGGGATTAAAGGTGTGTGGCCCCACTGCCTGACCTAGCTCAGAGTGGCTTAGCTCTGCACTCTGATCTTCAGGCAAGCTTTATTTGTTAAAACACAAACAAACTGTCGCCACAGCCATCACCATTCACTGACGTTCTTGCAGACAGCTTAATGTCTAGTGTCTACTAGAAATAGTAGTAACAGAAAAGGTTCTCGGTGATTGCAGTTGGGGCTGAATAGACAGCTTAAGCAGTTAAGAGCACAGGCTGCGCTTTTGAAGGAACTGCTGGGCGTGGCAGTGTGCACCTTTGAGCCCAGCAGTCTCTAAAGACCTAAAACAAAAACAAACAAACAACAAACCAAAGGCACTGAGTTCTCTTCTCAGGACCCACACTGGGCAGCTCTTAACTGCCCACAACTTGCGCTCCCTAGTTTCTAACTCCCTCCACGCCTCTACGGACACCCACACTCGCACATGTGTGTACCTGACACACAGATACTCTTTAATACAAACACTTAAAAATAAAATATTTTAAAATATAAAGTAGCAGTTACTAAACAAAACAAAACAAAAAACAACCATGCAGTGTTAATGACTGGATCCTCAAATAAAAATAAAATAGGGAAAGAGAGAGACAATATGAGTAACTGTTAGATGGAAGTAGACAAAAGAAAGGCCTTCCTGCCGGGCGGTGGTGGTGCACGCCTTTAATCCCAGCACTTGGGAGGCAGAGGCAGGTGGATCTCTGTGAGTTCAAATTCAACCTGTTCTATAGAGTGAGTTCCAGGACTGGCTCCATAGCTATTGAGAAACCCTGTCTCAGAAAAAAAAAAAAGAAAAGAAAAGAAAAGGAAGGCCTTCCCGGGGCTGGGGATACATTTCAGTTGGTAGAGTGCTTGCCCAGCATGCACACGAAGCCCTAGGTTCGATGCCCAGTGCGTGTGCTCACACCTGTATATGTCTGGGGAGGGGCACTCAGCCCCCTGGCCGTGCTGTCTCTACCAGCTCTCTTACCCCATGCCTGTTTCTTCCATCACACTAAATGGTGTGGTGACCACACCTGTAATAGAGGGACCGAGAAGGTAGAGGTCAGAGGGCTTCACCAAGTCACCCACAGCTACCAGGAGGTTTGAGGCCAACCTGAGCTATATGAAACTCTCTCTCAACCAATTAAAAAAAGAAAAGGACGGCCTCCTAGACAGGTCACGTTTACTGCCAGTTGAGCTGGGATTTGAACCCATGTCAGACCTGCCTCCAAAGGTGTTGTTTTATTTACTGGTTTAGGAAGTGCATTTTTGGGAACAGATCAAGAGAACCTGGTCAGACAGTGGGGCAGGAAGGCTGGTGACCATGCTAGGGTGAAGCCTGGACATTCAGGTTATAGATCATCCTCTAAAGAGGCATGGTGGGGAAGCATCCTCTTGCCTACTCCTGAGCATCCCTAGGCAGCCCCGATCCAGGTAGTTTCCTGTTCTAACTGGATGCAGCTGGACCCCAGCCATCCTCATTCCAGCTTCCTGCCCTAGGGCCCACACAGGAGTCCACCAGCTGCCATCTGAATTGAACCTCAGCTCAGGTTCTTGCCCTGTCTGGGCTGTGTGCAGTGGTCTAGGGCATCTGGAGCCTGTGTGTGTGGTGAGCTGGCAGGGTCTTCCTTTCTTTGAAATTTTTTATATTTATTTATTATGCATACAATATTCTTTATGTATTCTGCCTACATGTATGCCTGCGGGCCAGAAGAGGGCACCAGACCTCAGTACAGATGGTTGTGAGCCACCATGTGGTTGCTGGGAATTGAACTCAGGACCTTTGGAAGAGCAGGCAATGAATGCTCTTAACTGCTGAGCCATCTCTTCAGCCCTTCTTTGGATTTTTTTTTAATCTTGTACAGAGACAGATCAGTCCCCCCACAGCGCAGCCATTCTTCCCCAGGGATCCCCTTACTGAGCACTGCTGGGTTTAGAACTGACTTCTACAACAAACCACCCTCCTGCCCTGAGCCACAATGCAGGAAGGTCCAAGTCAGACCTAGGTTCCTGAAGAGAGTACTATAGCCTGTCTCCAACTGAGGGTCCCTGAAAGAAGGAACATGTCCCTTCAAATTGAAGGCTTATCAGAGCAGATTTCTTTGTCTCGTCCTAAGAGCTAGAGGCTCCTGAAGACAAGGTTATGATTCTCCTCAGACCAGGAACTCGGCAAACTGAGCTTCCCCTTAGGCAGAGGGCCTCTAAGAGCCCTGGAGAGCAGGGCTGAATCTCCCCCTTCATATTAAGCCTCCTGACTCTTTCAGCCTCCTCTGGTAATCAGCCCTGGGCTGCTCAGCCTGTGTGTCTAAGGAGGGATATTAAACCTCCCGGCCACTCTGTCTTGGCCAGCTTTCTTAGCCCCATGCTTGAGTCTACTATCATACAAGCCAGGAGAGGGTGCTGGGCAGTGGTCTCCCTGAACTGAAGGAGTCAGGGGCTCTCTTCTTGCTGGGCTGAGCCCTGGTACTTGTGGGAGGTGGAGCAGCCCTGAGTGCTGTGCCCCGCAGGGGCCATGACCGTCTCTCCCTGCAATAAGGGAGGAGACAGCGCTATTAATATAAGATGAGTTCACGGGCTCACAGCTTCCGCAGGCTGGAAAACAGGCTCTCGGGGCCGGGGGGCTGCAGCAAGGCTCGTCTGTCAGATTCTCTTCTGCAGCCTGGAGCCCACCATCCCCCAGCTCTTTCCATGCCAAGATCTCTGCATTCACAGACACACACACATAAGCACACACACATAAGCACACACATGTACACACACGCATGCACGTGCGCACACACACACACACACACAGGAATCAGGCACCTCTGACTGTTTAAAGACACATGCAAGCATGCACATATCCACCCCTGGATGCATGTGCACACTTGTGAAGGCACACTTGATCTACATACTAGATACACCATTATTCA
Source organism: Myodes glareolus (assembly GCF_982192425.1). Taxonomy (NCBI): domain Eukaryota; kingdom Metazoa; phylum Chordata; class Mammalia; order Rodentia; family Cricetidae; genus Myodes; species Myodes glareolus. The sequence continues at coordinate 61,498,024 of NC_142028.1, forward strand.
CATGAATTTTATGTACATGGGTACATGCTGGAACACCCACCAAATATAAATATATATATATATATATATATATGTATATTCTTACACACGTGTATACAGATTTAACCTTGTATGTACATAGATACACACAGGTCTAGAGATGTTGTATAAGTAAATCCATTTGTACACCACTGCAGTCATAAATACACATATAAAAACCTACATCAGTGTATACAGGTGGCATTCACAGTCATGTTAACGCAACTGTATGCAGGACCACATCCAGGGACTTGAATGCATCTACATGTTACTTCACACACAGCCAGCACACACTCACACATGCTCCCTGCTGTGAGCGCTCGGCAATTATGAATCCATGGCCCCACCTCTGGTTCTGCAGCACCTACAGGCCTCCCCTTCTTCTTCTTCCCCTCCCCCGGCCTTATGACAGGCAGCTCCTGCTCCTGTCAACCCCATGGTTGCCTTCAGCTTCCCACCCCCTAGGGGTCCCCAGAACCCTGATTAACCCCCTCACTAATTGGCCACCAGCCCCTTGACTTTGCTGCAGGGCCTTCTTGGGAGCTGAGAGCAAGACTGCAAATTGGCTGAGCAGGCTGAGTCCAGGGAACCGTGTGCATGTTGTGGGGAGGGTGCGATGAGCCAGGGATCTGGCTGGAGCCCATCAGGGCAGCCCACATACCAGGGCTGGGGAGTGCTGGCATCATACTTTCCTCACAAGGGATTCCTGTTTTACATGGACTGTCATTTGTCATATATAAAGCCATCCCTGTACACACACACACACACACACACACACACACACACTGGCAGGCATATGCAGGCATGTTCCACCCAGTTCTATACACCAAGGCAGGTGAACTGAACACTTGCACATCCCCAGTGTGCACCTACGGAGCACACACCCAAGTAACACCTTACTTGTGCATTGCGTTACCTGTCAGGCACACAGAAATCACTTGTTAAAGATTTACTTTATTTTAGACAGGGTCTCGGGTAGCCCAAACTGGCCTTGAACTCCTTATGCAGCCAAGGATGACATCAAACTTCTGATCCTCTTGCCTCTACCTACCAAGGGCAGGAATTGCAGGCATGGATCGCCAACCCTGGCTTTATATGGTACTAGGGATTGGTACTCAAGGAATGGTGCATTCTAGGTAAGCACTTTACCTGAGCTCAAGCGCTTGGGTTCCCTGCAGTTGGAATTACAGGTGTTTGCGAGCTGCCCAACCCGAGTGCCAGGAATCAAACTCTGGTCCTTTGGAAGAGTAGCAAGTGCTCTTACCTGCTGAGCCGTCCCTCCAGCCCACAGACACTATTTATGTATGGAAACTTCTACAATGGGCCGGAGGCTACAGCAAAGCCTTGGGTTCAATCCCCATTTTTTTTTTTTTTTTTTTTAAAAAAAAAGCCGGACATTGTGACACAGTGGCTTGTATCTAGAATTTTAACACTTAGGAGGCTGAGGCAGGGGGATCACACCAGTAGGTTGAGGCCAGTCTGGGCCATAGCGTGAGACTCTGGAGACTCTGCATCAAAATGAATAATAAATAGCCAGATAAACACACTAATCACAGCCATGTGTAATGTGTGCAGGCTTATAAGTACCACCTGTAGGCATGCATGAACTAACGCAGGTGAGGGCGAACACTGATATCCCAGGCCTGTGTGCACATGTCACTCGTGTGTGCATATTTTGATGACCAAGCAAGCAGCCATGGGCTAGGGAGAGGCGTCCTAGCTTGCTTCCTGCCTTTGCATAAAAGCAAGCCAGAGGTTTACCCTGTGCAGTAGCAAACAGGGAATCCACACAGATTCCAAGCTGCATTTCAACTCCCAGCCTCCCTGCTGAATGCCTAAGCATAGAACTTCCTTTGGGTTTCCCCTAAGTCTTCAGATAGCCATAGGAACCCAGTCAATATTTTCTGGGGGTGCGGTGGGGAGGGGAGAGCAAAGCTTCCGGCTCTGGGCCCAAGCTCACAAGGGGCTGTGTTCTCCGGAGCAAGTTTCTATTTCAGCATCTGTTGCTAGTTTGCTGTGTGACCCTGGGCAAGTTGCTACGCCTTTCTGTGCTTTCCACATCTGTGCAATAGGAATCAAAGCTTTCCATGGGCAGTCCTTTCAAGTCCATCCAGAGAAGCCCACCAAATCCTGCACGGATGTGCTCTACTCAGGCACACAGCTGGGAGCGTTAACGTTTGCAAAGACAGTGAAACACCATAGTGGAGCTGCCGCACCCAGTACCGGGCTCAACTCCTTGCTGAACAGAGGAAGTACAGGCCCAAACAGAAAACAGGGATTTTCGAGCTCTGCTTGGTCAGCAAGGAAGTCCGCACCTCTGTGCCTCCTGTGAGAGCAGTTCCCTAGGGTAGGGCGGGGGTGGCTGCTTGCCTAAGTGGGAGAGCATCTACCCTCCTGTCACACAGGACTGCAATCCTACTGACTTCTCAGGATGCTCAGGCCGTTTGTGTCTTTAGGCTTCAGGAGTCTCCTCTGGTGCTCCCCCAAACCCCAGCCTCGGGGGTGGGCAGAAATTGTTCTTGACCCCCCCATGATCTAGGTGGGAACTGGTTGCCAAGCCTCCTGAGCAGAACTTCAGGAAATGGTGCCAGGTTGCCCGGGTGGAAAGGTGGCCAGGAGGGGGCAGTGAACAACTGGCCCAGGCAGCCAGCCAGCACCGTGACTCTGGAGGACTGTTAGATGTGCCTGCAATTACGCCAGCTCCTGGAGCTGGGTGCTGACTTGTGTCCTTGTTTTGCACAAGAGCAGAGCTCTGCACACAATGTGTGCATGGATTCCTGGGTCTGAACTGTGTGCCATTCATGGAAAATGTGCGTAAATGAACATATGCACGTGTGAACAGGGCAGGGTACGTCCATGTGGAGCCCATACCTAGGGAACCCGCGTTGTTCCTAAGTAGCCAAGGGCACAGGCTACTTCCCCTCCAAAGGTCGAAGACCGCTGGGCCCTCAGTCAAGCTTGCCTGACTTCAAAGAGCAAAAATAACCCTCACCTGTTATTGCACCTGTAAAACCAAGCATGGAAGGAGTGGGTGAGACAGATAAGAGATGAGACCTTAGACACGGGCACTCCCCGACCTGCTGCTGGTTGGCCATCGTTAAGCAGCATAAATTGCATGGCAGGCAGGGTGTAGGCAACTCACTTCACCTCTCTCTTGTCAAACGGGGGACTTTAAAGATCAAAACTAAGCACATGCCACCGATAGCAGGTAGTGGGCGCTCAGTAAATGCCCATATTCTCTAGGATGAACAGCCCAGGAGGTGAAACGATTCGCACAGGGTCAGGGCTTCCGAGTGGTAGCAGCAGAGCCGGCATCCAGGCGCGGGCCTCCAGCTTCCCAGAACACTCCTTCCCTCCCCGTCCCTCCAAGGGCGGCTCCGACACCATTTTGTCTTCTGCCAGGGCGGGCGTCTGGCTGCCTGTCAGTCACCGGCTCTAGCAGCCAAGTGCTGACTAAACACAGGCCGCAAGGGAGGGGAGCGAGGGGCTCCGGGCCCCTCCCCGGCACCCCACCTCCAGCGATGAGCTCAGAGTGGCTGGCGCAGCACTTGCTGACAATTCAAAACTTCTGCCCCCTCTCCCGGGACGCCCGTGGGTGACTCTCTGCGAACAGCAGGCGCGGTGACCCACTGTGCCACCGACCCTTCTCCCTCTCATCTCCCCGGGGCCACCCCGCTGTGTCTGCTGGGCCTGGAACTGGGTGTCTGTTCATAAATTAGCCCAAGGGACAGTAACCCACAGCAGCTGTGCTCCAAACAACCCTTGCTTCCTGGGTAGGTCATTTTGGGGGGTCAGAATGCAAACTCAGCCCCCTCATTCTTCCTCAGGCAAGCAAGGGGTGGGGGGGATGGAGCAGCCTAAACCTTTTTTATCGGTTTCCATTGTATACCGTGCTATTTAAGGTAAGTTGCTCGGGTCTGTGAGGCAGACAAGATGCCCGCCAGATGTTGGGAGACAAAAATCAGCATTCAGTGTGTGCACCTCTCCTGCCTGGTGCACAGAGCTGTGGGCAGCCAGCTCTGAGGCTGTCCTCACAGAAGGGCCCTGTGTCCACAAACCAACTGGAAGCCTCCTGCTCTTGGAGCCCACCCATGCCAGAGCCTCATAGAGCTCCCTCACCCACCTGCGGCCCTCAGGGCTGCCTCTTCTGATCCCTCTTTCCCATGAAACACACACAAACATACAGCAGAGGTGACTGAGTGGCTATGAAGAATTTATCAAATTATTGAAAATGTTGGCATTTAAACTATTCATGTGCATACATAGAAGTTATATGGAACCTTCAGGTTCACTGGAGCACAAACACGGCACACACAATGAGCCCGACAGAAGCAAATGAAACCAGACTTGAGGAAAAAAAACCAAACTGGTTGTCCTGGCCAGGCATGACGTGCCTACAATTCCTGCATGCGGGAGGTTGAGGCAAGAGGATCAGGAGTTCAAGGCCAGTTTTAGCTACTTAGCAAGCCTGATCTACCTGAAACATTGTCATACACAATCTTTTTTTTGTCTGTTTGTTTAGAGACAGGGCTTCCCTGTGTAACAACAGTCCTGGCTGTCCTGGAACTCGCTTTGTAGACCAGGCTGGGCTTGAACTCACATGCCTGCCTGCCTCTGCCTCCCAAGTGCTGGGATTAAAGGAGTGCACCACCACCGCCCGGCTTGTGGATGTTCTTTCACTGGTATGGACAGAGCAGGAAAAAGGGCCACTGTGATGGTGGCTTCATCCCACCACTCAGATTCCCCTTCCCTACCTTTAGGGGGAAGGGGCCTATTTTCAGACAATATCCCCTATATATATATATATATTAGCTCACAAAATCTTGATGTGGGAAACACACCCAAGAACCTATTGGAATATGTCCTTATAAATATATTTATATCAGAAAAAACAAGGCACTTTGGGAGCATGACAGCTTTCTCTCCTATGTGTACATCATTCTAGGCAGAAAGTAAAATTGGTTAGTTTCTCAAGTGAATTAACAGTTAAAACTGTTCCCGGCCTTCACTGAGGCCCTATTAAAGTGGACAAGGCGGGAAGCACAGAAGGCACTTCCTGTGCCACACCTGGTCCCAGGTCGGATGGGCACTGGCCAAGCTCGAAGCTTGCTGCCCCAAGAGGGCTGACATATCTCCTGAATCGGAGCGCCTGGCCCTGGCACACTGCCTCCCTCCCCAGGCCCTGAGGTCAAGTAAGGGGCTGCAGCAGGAGGCAGTCCTAGTGCAGAGCAGGGACACGGTGGGAATGCTTAAGCAGGGTCACCAAAGCCACAGAGACCTCAATCTGTCCAAGCTGGCGCTGCACAGTCGGAGGATCGGCGCCACGGGAAGAGATTTCACATTAGCCCTGACAACACTGCCTCAGCTCTGCGGTGACATTGGCCAGGGTCGTTTTTGAGGGCGCTCGAGCTTCCACTGGAGGCGAGCTGGAGCTTGGGCCAGCTGCTCTGAGCCTCCAAGGGACCCCCTCCCTGCCGGAATGAAATCATCTCAGGACCAAGGCAAAGCCACAAGTCACTTCTGACACTACCGATTGCAAGCTGGGCCCCTGGGCCACAGGAATGGGGGCAGGCCCCCTGGGCTAGGCAGACCAGGAAGGGAGGTCGCTCCTCGGCTTCAGCACTTAGGAGTCCTTATGGGACACGGCTTTATATGCTTACCAGCTGCAGCCCAGTTTAAATAATCACCAAACTCTGTATTCTACAATTACAGAATTCCATGAACACACCTATTTGCACTGGGTCCTTTCTTATTTGAAAGGGCTCTGGGTTTAAAGAAGCATGTTTTAATTTTTCTGTACACATCCGCCTAAGTAGAGCCTAGAGGACTTCTCAGCTGACTGGGTCCCCAGCCCCCCAAGCCGAGGAGGCTCCGCAAGGCCGGCTGCTACAAAGCGCAGAGCTTGGCTGCATGGATTTTAATGAGAGCGTCAGGCAGAGCTGTGCTGTTGCTCTCCGGGACTTGCAGATCATTACCAAACCAGCTGTAGGATGAGAACACAGCACATCGAAACCCTAGGAGGTCACTGAGCTAATGATCTAATCCTACCTTCCGCAGACAGGGCCCCTCCCCATCTCCTCCCGCCCCCAGTCTTTCCTGGTGGACTCCGTCCATTCCAGAAGCCAGGCCAATACCGCCCCTTCAAGGTCGGAACAGAACCATACTGAGTGGCTCTGGCTCCCCTTTCCCAGAGAGCAGGAGGAGGGAGTAATTTAGTCAAAACCATTAGGCACAAGCCCTGCTCTGGCCAGGCCCCAGGACTTCTATCTGGAAGGACCACTGCCCTCCCCTGCCTCTCCGGACCCTGCTGGGCTGCAGCGGGGTCAACAGCCATTTTAAGGTTCTGATGAAAGCCCCTTTCGGCTTCTAAGACACAAGGTGGGAAACATGCGCAGCATGGAGTGCCAAGCCCTGTGCCAGACACTGGCTGGGGGAGGGGACAGGGACAGACAGGGCACTCTGGAGTAGCCACAGCAGGGGGGCCTGCTGGCACCTGCGTGCTCACCACCTCAGAGTTCAAGAAAGGAGGCAGAGGGGAGGTCCTCAGCAAGTGCAGGCGGCAATGCCCGTGATTGCACTCTCCTCAAGCCAGAGGGGTTTATGAGGGCTTTGGCAATTACTACAACCATTGCTGTGCTGGGTAGAGACAGATCCTGTTCCTCTTTGTTTCAGGCTCTGAAGCCAGCGAAGGCGATTTCAGCACAAGAGCCACACAATAGTTGGGGCAGAGAGAAGAAAGCTTGCTGTTGGCCAGAGCTGTCCAGTGTTTTCCTGAATAATAGCACCTGTGTATTAGTTCTGGGAAGGGGGTATACGGGGCATCAACATCACCATACACAGTGAGGAGGGAGGCAGGAAGAAGACCCCTGTCCTCCCGCCTTTCAGCCTTCGTGGCTGCCAGGCCCCCCCAGGCAGGTACCTGCTGCGGCTGCCAGCCTGAGGGACTGAAGTTTCTACAGCTGGCAGAACCTATGCTTAAACTGGGGAAACAAAAGGGGGAGCGAATGGCAGCACCTGCCAAGGCTGGCCACCCCACTCCTCCTCTCTACTCTGGTTCCCCAGTACAGCTCCTATGCCACAATACTGGCTGGAGATAGAAAGGGGAAATAAACGGTTACAAGAGAGGCTGTGAGTATCAAAGTTGTACTAGTGGGGCTGGCACAGACTGTGAGCCCTGCATTCGGGAGGTCTGGAGTAGAATGGAGCCAGGGCTGCTTTGCCCACACTCCAGCAGGTGCTCATTATTTGGTCCCAGAAAACACAGGTGATTTGGAAACAGGAAGCCTGGGCTCTGCTCTATCACTATCTGTGTGACCTTGAGAGGGTAGGAGCCAAGGTATTCCATTCTCTTCCAGTCCTGCGGTGCTCCTGACAGTCAGCAGAGGCCCAGGTCCCTGTGTGTCAGGGCTAGTTTGGTCATGAATATCAGAGGTTAAAACTGGGCTGTGCAGTCTAAAGGCACATGGGGTGGGGAAGGGGCATGCAAAGGACACCTGAACACCATGCTCACTAAGGAGCATGGGAGGAAGGCAGCAGCCCAGCCTCCAGGAAGGCATCACTTCTGGGCAAAGAGGTGAGACATTCTTTAGGGGCCTGATGCCTTCTGGAACAAAGGCATCCAGACAAGGCTGAACAGAAGCAACCCTACCTGCTGCAGAGGGCTGAGTGTGGGGCAGAGGGGTGTGACAGTCTAGTTGCCAGGGCATGCGGCCTGCCCTATACTCTCTGGTATAGAAAAGGGACCAGCTGTGTCCACACAGGCCGTACCTATAGCTTTAAGACCAGGAGACAGCATTATTTGAAGTAGCCAAATGGAAGGGTTCTGAGGAAGGCCATGGGTTAAAAGGGTTCTTAGGAGAAGGCACTATCTCCAGTTGAAACCCAACCAAAGGGATCTGTTGTAGGGTTTTCCTTCCTTTCAATAGTTAACAGTCACTTGAGGAGAAGAGGGATCAGCTCAGCTATGGACCCTCAAGAGTCCACGGCCAAGGAAGAGGGGAAGACGTACATGGGGACTTGGAGGAAGCACTTGGCTAGATCTTTGGTTGCTCTGGGGAAGGTTTTGGCCCTTGCAATTCTACTTGTTCCCTCCCTTGTTTCCCATGAGACTGTTATGACATCAAGAAGGCAGGTAAGAAAGACACAGAAAGGAATGTGGGCAGCAGGCAGGAAGCTAATCCGACCAGTCGTCTTCATCAAATTCAGAGGAGTCGTCTTCCGAGTCGCTGTACTCAACAGCAATCCGACGTGACAGGATGGTGGCCACATCATTGCCCACTACGTCACGCTTCTCTTGTTCCCGTTGCTCTTCAACCTTTCGAAGCTGAAAGCCTGGTGGGAGAGGGAGCAGAGTTAAAAATCACAGCCCTAGCCTAGAAATCCTCAAGAACGAGACTGAGTAAGGCCCAGTGATCAGGACAGGACTGTAAAGAACAGAAAGAAGGAAAGATAAGGTTCAAGGAATCCACACCCTGGGTCATGGGCTCCTCTGAAAGGAAGGTCAATGTTCTTCCTGGCTGCGGACATGTTCCTTTTTTCACCAGGCTTCTGAAGGTGGACGACCACCCTACCCTGTCAGGCAAATGCTCAGACTGCTCAAAGTCCCTAGCTACAGCAGGGCTCAGAGGGTCACCAACAGGACAAACCACACCAAACCCTTGGGACCAACTCTGGCCTCAAAGAGAAGGAGAAAGAGAGAAGAAGGACATAGACAGTGGAGCAGAGAAGACAGCTGCAGCTGAGTCTGGCTGAAAAGTTGCCTGCAGGGACAGTGATTCATTTTCTTCTGGGGATCTTTCCCCTAAGAAAAAGCATGCATGTCAACACATTCAACATGCTCATTTCAAGGAATTCCAGGATCCCAGCTTAAAAATAATTCATGTTCAACAAATGTAGAAAGAACTCTTAATCTCACCATTTTAGGGAAGCCCCACCCCCACCTCCAAGGTCCCAATCGCTCAACTGTTCAGGAAAGATCCTGTACCCCATCCAGCTTCAGAAAGGGTGCAGTCCTCAGACCCACCACCGGGATTTACCTTGGCGGATGGCGGAAAGCAGGTCACTACGCGCATCACTCACAGCAGGCAAAGAGGACTTGGGCTTGGTGGCATCAGAAAGAGGTGGTGGTGGTGCAGCAGGTTGTGCATCAGCACCACTAAAGGGGAGAGGTGGGGGCCCTGGAGGGGGAGGTGGTGGGGGAGGGGGAGGAGCACCTCCAGCTGGTTGGGACAAGGGAGGTGGTGGCATTGGGTAGTCAGCTGCTGGTGGAGGAGGAGGAGGGGGAGGGGCAGCGAAATCAGGGTGAGGTGGAAAAGATGGAGGTGATGGTGGCGGAGGGGTCCCAGGAGATCCAAATCCTATAGGTGGTAGTGGAGGCGGCACACCCATTGGAGGTGGAGGTGGAGGAGCAGGTGGTGGAGAAAAGCCAGGTTTGGGGCCTGGTGGAGAGCTCAGAGGAGGAGCTGGGGGTGGATGGCTTGGGCTGACCACGCTGGTTCTTTTGGGTCCAGCCAAGACAGATCCTCTTTGGTTGTCTGCAGGGTAGCTAAAAGGCCAAGGAGACAAGACTCAGCATCATTCTCACGACACCAACCTGCCCAGAGGCAGGCCTACCTATAAGCTCAGGCCCTCCTTACTTTACTCTCTCATTTCCCTGTGGCTCAAACAGAAGGAAAGGAGCAGCACTATGGGGAAAGAACTTTCCAGAAACTGAAGCAGACTATCAGAGGGCTGCCCTGGCAGGTAGGGCCAAGGGACAGCTCTTAGATCCCTTTAGCCTTAGCTTTCCAGGAGATGGCTCCATTCTGAACCCTCTTAGGGAGAGGGGCCCATGGGTGGTTGCCAGTTTAAGCCTAGAGCTAGACCTAAGTACATACAGGAAAGAACTAGAACAAAAATTCAAAACTGAGCGGTAGGAGTGCACATCTTTAATCCATGCACTCAGGGGACAGAGAATCTGAATTCAAGGCCAGCCTGGACTGCAGAGTTCCAGGACAGCCAGGACTACACAGAGAAACCTTGTCTAGAAAAACAAAAACCAATCAAACAAAAAAATTCAAGCCCTATCCGTCCACTGGGTTCTGTTTCTTAGGCTCTGACTACTCATTGGATTTGGTGGGTGCAAAAATCTGGCCAAATGGAGGTAGGATATTATGTAGTCCAGGCTGGCCTAGAACACACGACGATCTTCTGTCTTGGCCTTCCATGTGCTAAAATTATGGGGTTTGTTTATTTGGAACAGGGTTTCACTATGTATGTTATCTCTGGCTGGCCTAAAACTTGCTATGTAGACCAGGTTGGATTCAAATTGAAAGAGATCTCTGCCTCCTGAATGCTGGGATTAAAGCACATACCACTACACTACCAGGAATGCTGACTCAAGCCCTTAATCCCAGAGGCAGGCAATTCTCTGTCCTTTGAGTTTGAGGCCAGCCAGGTCTACAGAGCGAGTTCCAGGACAGCCAGAGCTGTTACCCAGAGAACCCCTGTCTCAGAAAAAAAAAAAAAAAAAAGAAAGAAAATTATGACTTTGGAGGGAGAAGACTTGGGTTTTAGCGATGTGAGGGCCCAGAATGGGGAAAGAGGAAGAGGCCAGCACTGTCTGAGGTCTCCATCTGATCCTTCACATATCCAGCCACAAAATAAGCAGAATCCAGGGAAAAAATAGCGCCTTTGCAGATAAGAGAACAGAGGAGTCTAAAGAACCCTCAGACCCTTCTAGCCACCATGGGCAATCCTTTGTCCACGTCGGCCAAAGACACCAACAGACAAATAAGCAAAGGGACAGACTGCAAGTCGCTTAGTCGTGTCTCCCTTTCCAGTGGGCTGTTCCCCTCCCTCCTGCGATGCAGTCCTGATGGTCTAGAACTCACAAGTAGTCCAGGCTAGCCTTGAATTCTGCTGGGCTGACAGAAGTGAGATGAAGGTCTACTAGGTCCCCCATCCTGATATTTCATCCAAGTTGATGTGTGTGGGCAGTGGCACGCCTTTACTCCCAGCACTTGGGAGGCAGAAGCAGGCAGACCTTTGAGAGTTTGAGGCCAGTCTGGTCTATAAAGTGAGTTCCAGAACAACCAGAGCTACAGAGAGAAACCTTGTCTTGAAATAATAAAAAATAAAAATAAATAAATAAAAGAAAAAAGTCATCACTCCTGTCCGTGAGGTAACAACAACACTGCTAACAGATGACAAATGATATTCCTATGATCTTACACACGCTTGCCTCAAGTCACCTTAGTGGTCCTGACCTAGACTCTGAACTCTTTACTTTGTTCTTGAGTATTCTACTACCCAGGATGGATGCAGAAGTTCTGCCATTTACCTGAATTCTGCTGGTGGGGGAGGCAAGTTGTCTTCAGAGAAGGAAGGAGAAGGTGAGGAGGTGGAGTCTGATTGTGGTGGTGGTGGGTAGCTGCCTGTATCCACATTTTCAACAGAGCCAATGCTGCCATTCTGGTAGACCAAGGTGGATGAGTATCTGATAACATAACCAATGTCAGAGTGGTTGTTTAGAGTCTATTTCCATCCAAAGTACCAAACTGTGCTTAAACACACAGAGCCTGAGTGACCCTCTTATTCATTATGTATACAGTGGGGTTTTTTTGGTGTGTGTGTGTGTGTGTGTGTTTTTTTTTTTGCCTGACACCAGAAGAGGGCACCAGATTTCATTACAGATGGTTGATGGTTGTGAGCTACCATGTGGTTGCTGGGAATTGAACTCATGACCTCTGGAAGAGCAGTCAGTGCTCTTAACCCCTAAGCCATCTCTCCAGTCCCTGGCTCTCTCTTTTTTTACTAAAAGATACCACATAAATGCATTTGACACAAGAGTTATTAAGGGAGGAGCCAGGCACTAGTGGCACATGCCTTTAGTTGCCTGGTCTACAGAATGAGTTCCAGGACAGAGAAACCCTGTCTCAAACAAACAAACAAACGAACAACAACCAATAACACAACAACAAAAAAGTTATTAGGGAGGAACAAAATAAGGAGATTCCCCATGTATTTCCTGTTACGCCAAAATTATACTTTAGGCTAGGTGTGGCAGCCTTTAGGTCCAGCACCGGGGAGGCAAAGACAGGTGATCTCTGTGATTATGAGGCCAGTGCGGTAGACATACCAAGTTCCATGCCAGCCAGGGTCACAAATGAGACTTTGTCTCTCTTATCTCAGTATCTCTCTATGTGTACATATATGTACACACACACACACACACACACACACACACACACGCACACACGCACACACACATAAAATCAAACCCAGCAGTTTTTTTAAATGCTCTCCCCAAATATTAGGCACAACTAAACCTGAATCCCAAAACCTTAAGGCAAAGAATGAAGCCAAGTTCCAGAGGTTAGCTGCAAACACGTGACTGGCATGCAGCCTGATTTTGAAGTAGGCAAGTCCATGGAGTGTTCAAAGGCTAAGGACGCATTTGATTGCAAAATCAAATCAAAGACAAATGCAGGTTGCCATGTGGTGGCACATGTGGTTTCTCTGCCTTGGCCTCTAGCACATGACGAGTGGCTGCTTAAAGCAGGGTGCTAGAGCTAGTTGCATGAAAATCCATTTCTCTGAGCGCTGGGCCCTGGGTGAGTTGGCTCTGGACAAACATCAAAACTCCATACAAGCATGAACACACCAAGCAAGAAGCCTACGTATTGGCATAAGTACACTGGGCACCAGCTAGCAAAGCTGGCTGCTCCACCTTCTCTTCCTCTCCTTCACAGCACTGCTGAGTTCTAGAGCTTATCCAACAGGTCCCAGGAAGAGCTGGAGGGATGGAATTAAGGTAGACGATGCTCTACTGCAAAAACCCCCCAAATCTGGGCACATTTCTCTGACAAATTCACCCACAAGCATGTTCTTATAGAGTGGCCAAACAGCCAATTCTAAACCTCTTGGATAATAGGAAAATGGGGGGTGGGGAGAGCACTCCTAATCCTTACTACCTAAGTCTCAAAATGAAACATTTTTTTGTTTTGTTCTTTGAGACAGTTTCTTTGTTACAGTCTTGGCTGTCCTGGAACTAGCTCTGTACACCAGATTGGGAGACACACATTTTTGACAGTTGGCATTAAGGCCTCAGAGTCAGTAATCCTGTGCCCTGTGACTGTCAGAATGGGGTGGGACTGGGGAATAAAGCCGCCTCTTACTGGGTAGTGAGATCAGTGAAGGCACCCTTAGTACTGGCTTCTCTGTAGAAAGGTCATTTTTCCTCTCACTGTCTTCATCATGCTTATGAAACAAATCTCTGAATCCAGGAAGAATAAGTGTCACAAGTGTCAAGATTTTTAAAAGTCAAGATTTTCATGGTAGAGTTATTCCTAAAAGCAAGAACAACTCAACTCTTTCTTTTTATCACTCCTCAACATCCAGTATGGGCTGGCATGGTTCTTTGACAGCCAGAATGCGATGACTTTAGAGGAAAAGCCAGGGTGACACTCATGCCAAGCAGTCATGGTGACTTGGCTTTGAATGTCACAGGGGTCAGACATCAGGATAAGCATCAAACCAAGCTTTAAATCCATTCTCCCCTTTAAACCTCCAGTGTGATTTGGTATTGGGAAATGGGTCAGGACGACATCCCCCACTTCCCACAGAGATATATAGCCTCCACAGTAGCCCAGCAACCTTTCCCGCACTGACTCTAAGGTCTGCATTCAGTCCCTTTGGCTAGCCTCTCTCCAAAGACTGACAAAAACCAGCTGAAAAATCTGTTTTGGTAACGAGCACAGCTTATCTACCCCCCCCCCCCCTCCGGTACTCAACTCTTCAGCACAACCTTCTTGTGTGCTCTGGAAGCAAAGGATTCCCAAGACCACTTTTCCTGCTCTTTCAATCTCCCCTCCGAGGCCTTAGCTATACTGGTTTCCAGCGGAATGGCAGCACTAAAGCATGGACCTTCCCTTTCAGCCTGCTTCAGTCACCTCATCTAAACCGCTGAGTCTTTTGCCTTACTTAGGAATTTCATCACCAGATGGACACTCTGAGCAGTCAGCTACGGCTGCTCTAAAGGCAGTGAGTTACCCCATTGACCGCTCACAGTCAGTTACAGACTGACTCCTGCTCCACACTCCCCTCTCACTACTGCACTTGACTAGTTAAAAAAAAAAAGTAGTTAACTTAGAGTGGTATTGGTCTAAACCCTACTGCTGGATTTTAAAGGATGTGGAAGGTATCATGCCAGGCAGTGGTGGTGGCACATGCCTTTAATCTCAGCACTCGGGAGGTAGAAGCAGGTGAATCTCTGTGAGTTCGAGGCCAGCCTGGTCTACAACAAGAGCTAGTTCCAGGACAGCCTGGGCTGTTACTCAGAGAAACTGTGTCTCGAAAAAACAAAAATAAAAACAAAACAAAACAGGAAACCCATCACCTACCCAGAAGGTCCCAGTTTTTCTTTGGATTCGACAAATTCTTGTCCCATCTTCATTTTCTCCCACTCTTCCTTTCGTGTCTTGATTTTGCGTGGGTTTACATTCCCTCTATTCGGATTATCTTTCTTTTCTTTCTAGAATGAAAAAGGACAGAGAGCCTTTGTAAAACACTTTCTAAAGGGCTTCATTAAAATTCTACCCATCTCCGTGGACACACTCATGAGATGATTTGCCTAGACAACACATAACAGCAGAATTTACAGAATCACCAGGTTTGCAGTGACCTGAGGCCGTCTAATTCAAACCACCTCCTGGGCAAAACATTTGCTCGGTTTCACAGACAGGAACCCTGAGCAGAAAGGAGGGCTAGCCAGTCACCTCTCCGGGTAGCTGCCCCACCTCTTTAAACACTCTAGTAAGCACTTATTTGTTATTTGTTGTGCCACAAAGGTCAGTTAAGGGACAAGGATTGACCGATCTAGAGATCTGGGGCCGACAGAAGGAAACAGTTAAAAAAACGAAACAAAAATAAAACCAATGAGGGGTTTTCCAGCTCCCGCAGCTGCACAGCCTCCGGTGCTCTCTTGGGCCTGCTGACAGCCATGCTAATGGGACTGCGAGGTCAATGCTGGCAGGTCACACAGCACCAGGCAGCCCCTGGCTTCACCCACACAGTAGTGAAGGGGTTAATCTTCTGCTGTAAACCAAATATTGCAGAACCTGGGGCTTGTCACTGAGAAATGAGCTGCAAAACCGGCAGGGATGGGACCAGGCTAGCAGAGTGTCCAGCAGAGTCAGGTGCAAATTGCAAGAAAAATAAATGATGAATAGAAAAGTCAATTTGTAAAACTCAGCTCAAATATACTCAATTGTTAATAGTACCAGGGGAACGAGCACATTTTTGGTGTGATTTATACTTTCTCATCCCGGTGGTGTTTGGTGTGGACACATTCTTTTTCTTTTTTAAGAGTTTTACCTGGCATCCAAGCAAGCAGCCACTTGGAATTACTTCACATAAGACAGGCTTCCTTTTCATCCCCCCTCCACAATCGTGCCTACTGATGTGTAGAACAGAGGCCCCTTTCCCCTCACCCTATGCTTTCTCTTCTCTTTCATGATATCCTTGGTGTCCTGCAGCATCTTCTCCTTCCAAAGATCAAAGAAGTAGGAAGGGTTGGTGTAGAATTTGAGTGCCTCTTTTCCATCATCCCTGGATAGAAATGAAGACAAGTAGCTGTCAGTAGAGAGATGAGCTCCCACCCGAATCCAATATTCCAACACCAACCAGTTAGCAGTTTTTACACTACGGAACCATGAAACCATTCACACTGATTGCATTATCTCCTCTCCTGCACGGATTCTCAATGGTTCCGAATGGTGTCCCTCAACTCCTCACAGACCTTTGCTGTACCTTCAATTCCCATACAGGGATGTGCATGGTCAGAGCGAGAACAGGCTAGAGCAACAGGAACTCTGATTATTTCGATCATCTGCAGGGTCACAGGACAGCTCCCTAAAGATATCTGGGTACTGTGTACCTCTAAGGAGATTTCTATCACTGGTTCCCCTTCCCCAGAACTCTGTAAGAAGCACTGAGGTCTTCTCCACCAACCTGAAACCTGTGCTCTCTCACACAGATAAAGAGCACACTGCTACTTCTTGCTCCCTTCTAGAGCAGCTCAGTGCCCAATACCAATCCAAGGGGACCCATTGAACACAATGGCCAACTCTTTAAAAACTACAAGGTCCACTCAGAGGCAGAAGCAGGTGCATCTCTTGAGTTCAAGGCTAGCCTGGTCTACAGAGTGAGTTCCAGGACAGCCAGGGTTACATAGAGAAACCCTGTCTCAAAAAAAACCAAGGCAAAACCAAACCAACCAAACAAACAAACAGTAAGAAAAACAAAGTTGGAATCTAGGACTGGTGGTACATGTCTATAATCCTGGCCCTGAGGAGGCAGGGAGAGATGCGTCAGGAGTTCAAGCCCAACCTAGACTGCAGAGAGAACCTGTCACAAAGAGAACCACATATGCAAACAAACAAACAAGCAAACAAACACAAAAGGTTGAGTCTGAGACCAGCCTGGTGTATATAACAAGTTCCAAGACAGCCAGGACTACATAGAGAGATGCTGTCACAAAAATAAAATAAAATAAAATACAAACAAACAAACAAAAACTCCTGAAAGGCAATTCTACTTGTCTCTCAAAATACACAGAATGCAGTTATAAATCAAACACTAATAATTCCTTTTAAAAAATACCTGAGACTTAATTTATTTTCATTTAATTTATATGTACATGTGTCTCTATGAATGTATAGACACATGTGCAGGTGCCCACAAGGCCAGAATCAGATCCCCTGAAGCTACAGTCACAGGCAGTTGTGAGCTGCCTGATGTAGTGCTGGGAACTGAACTTGGTCTTCTGCAAGAACAGTAAATTGTTCTTTTTTTTTTCTTTTAAGATTTTATTTATTTATCATGTATACAGAGTTTTGCCTGAACATATACTTGCAGGCCAGAAGAGGGCACCAGATCTCATTACAGATGGTTGTGAACCACCATGTGGTTGCTGGGGATTGAACTCAGGACCTCTGGAAGAGCAGCCAGTGCTCTTAACCTCTGAGCAATCTCTCCAGCTTCGCAGCAAATGTCGAACTATCTCCCCAGGCTCTGACACTAATAACTTCTTTATTAACCAAATCTTGTTCTGAGTTAGAGAGATCACTATTTGTTTCTGTTAGGCTAAATCTACATAACTAAGAGGAGATAGTAATTCTGGTATTTTGTGTCTAAAAAAAGAAAATACTGTTTCCAGAAGGATGAAATATCTCAATATTATCTGCTTATTCTATCCTACCATACAAATACTATATCATATCCCTTTCAGTATTATGAGGTATGTCAATTCTTTCTGTCATACAACTCTATCCAAACTCAATCAGACTAAGACATGGCAGCCACAGGGGAAAGCAAGATTTCATATAAGAGTAACCAAAGGGCAGATACTCTGAGCCTCTTCTCTATCTGAGCAAGAAGTTACCAAGTTTCTATCTGATGCTCTCTGAACAGACCAGTGTCCTTGACTCACAGAGGTACGTACACACACACATGCATGCTGTTTTGCAGTGTACCCATGTCTGACAGACAACGTCCACCTCCAGCTACTTGTAATTACTTTTTACCTGTTCCAAAGTTATTTATGGATACAAGCAAAATAAATATTCACTTTCTACTTTTGTTTAGTTGGTCTGTGCATGATGACAATATTACCAAAACACCAGAAGGGAGGACTTAAAGCCATCTTTAAGGCTACTCTCCTTTTCCCATGTCTATCTACAGCAAGGTAGGTCCTTGCAGAAAATATCTAAAGGGCATACAAAATGAAGGACCAACACTCACATGGAAGGACACCACTTACTCCCCCTCCCAAGGCCCTCTCTAGCCTAGAGCAGCCAATCTGAGGCTGCTTCCACTAACTCTGGGAATCTAGAGTTTTCCCAGTAAGTAGAAGCCCTGCTAGAATGCAGCCCTTGGGAATTCATGCTGAAGGACTGCCTGCTAACAAATCCTTTTGCTTCTGGAATAACTAAACTTCCTTGGATGGAATCCAGATGGACTAGCTTTTACCAAATTAAAGTCTGCAGCATGCACGGTTACGGCAAACTTTCAATACATGGTAGATGCAGCATGACTTTCAGACAGCAAGCGAGAGAACTTCGCTTTTGCTTTGCTGCCATACGCACCACTGGGGTAGACAGTAAGCTCAGTAAGAGTCTCTGATATAAACATTCTGTTTAGATATTTTAGACAATGTAGTGTTTTTAATCACAGATGCCCCCAACAAGGGAGCACTATTACCTGTAAGGACTTAGATTGTTGAGAGGTGGGGGGGTGTCACAGCTGTTGTAGGTTTCTAAAACAGGCACAGGCAGAGAATTTCTGTCAAAAAGCTTCTGGTCTTGGGTGGTAGAGCTTCTGAAGGCCTTTCGAGTGTTGATTCCTTGTAGTGACACTAAGAGAAGATGGAAGCCATTAGAAAATGGACGACAGGCTGTTTGAGCAAACCCTGAGTCACACCAGTCAG
Source organism: Myodes glareolus (assembly GCF_982192425.1). Lineage (NCBI taxonomy): Eukaryota > Metazoa > Chordata > Mammalia > Rodentia > Cricetidae > Myodes > Myodes glareolus. The sequence continues at coordinate 61,516,508 of NC_142028.1, forward strand.
AGAGGCCTCAGCTGCTGCGTTTCTTGGCTGCAGCCGTCTGCAGCCAGGTTTTTCCCTCCCCCTCTGGGGAAGCCCCACAGGCTGTCAGCAGCCCAGCCATTTCATGACTGAACAGAACGAAGCAACACAAAGGTTTACTATGTGGCCAGATCACATAGCAGGCCTCGCTTTAGGTGAACGAGTCCTCCATGTACTTTTAAGGTAGCAAACAGTATTGAGGGAAAGGGGGTTAGAGAACAAGGGAACTGGGGAATGGGAGAAAGGGAGTGTGGCGGAGTTAAAAAGGTCTCTTTACACCATCTAGGCTTATGTCACTTCAAAGCAGAACTGCACCAGTCTCTCTGATTTCGCTCCTTGCGTTTTAACAAACCAGGGCAGAATTCTCAGACACTGCTCAGCAGAGCCTGCAGCTCTGGCTCAGCCTCCTTACCTTCTTCTTCCTTGGGATCCAGCTGAGTGACTTTAACTTGTACTCGGTCAACCCGCTCAGCAAGGGAGTTTACCCGGGAGGCAAAGGCACTTGCCTGAGTACAAATCTCTCCGAAAATGTCCTCTGCATATTTACCTAGAAAGAGCAAAGAGACCGAGTCACTAGTGCATAGGAATGACAGAAACACAAACCAGTGACCGAAGAGTGTATCATCCACCAAACACACAGGCGAGATATCCGCCATGGCCTTGGCAGTCTGTGTGTATATAGTCCATAACTAATAGAACCTTCTTGGCAAATTCTGAACAAAGACGAAATTCAAAGCAGGCTGAACAAAATCAAAAGGTATAATGTAAACAAATTAGTCCTGGAAGAGCAGACAGTATATGCAAACATTTGTCCCCAGCTCTTAGCCCCTCCTATTCTGCAAAGCACCTTGTGAAATGGCGAGAGCAGACTAAGAGTTGAGGAGCTACCAGGTGTCCATGATTAATACACTAGATAAGAAATTACTTCCTCAGTAGGATTTCAAAAGTCCACTGAAAACCAGGATGAGGGTATCTCTAAGGAGCCTGAACTTACGTGCACCCCACACAGAAATGCAGAACTGCTTCTAAGGGTGTAAAGGTCACCTTACGTCCTCTAACCCACAACTTTCAAAGTCTTTGCTCTAGGTTACAATCCTTCAAATCTACACCCCAGGGAGCAAGTGAAAAGCTGAAATGTTTAAGTCCTCCCTAAAAAACAACATACCACTGGTCTTTTTCCACAACGTCTCGCTTTTTAAAACAAGAAAGAGTTCTGTACTTTCAACCCTGAATGCAAGGAGAATTTGCAGCCAAAGAAACAGCAATTTGGCACCATATCCATATCGTTATTCCGAGCCACGAGGCCCTTTCTCAATAGGAATGGAAAGAGGTAGCAATGGATAAATTATCATCTCAGGTTTTTTTTACCCACAAAGCAAAGGCGGACATAAGTGACTGCCCAACCTAAAGATATTTTGAGACCTATTTAAAGTTAAGATCTCATTTTTTTCTAAGCTTCTAAGCTCAGAACATATTTGAGGGGGGAATTAGGCTAACTTAGTCTGAAAGGCCAAAACCACGCCCTCAGGGTTAACTACAGCCAACCCTCTCAGTGGAGCCCAGAGAACAAGGCATTGTGAACTGGTGGTGAATTAAAGTCGACGAGGAGTTCCTAACCCTGTATACCGCATGGTCCCATGCAGCAACAAAAATATTGGTATAATTTTTATATATTGATACAAATTTAAGGTTATTTTGGATATACTGTATATATGTTTCTACTCTCATTAAAGATACTTTTATATATTGATATAAACTTTTTTTTTACATTTTTTATTGATATTTATTGAGCTCTACATTCTTCTCTGCTCCCCTCCCTGCCTCTCCCCTCCCTGCTTCAATCCTTCCCCAAGGTCCCCAGGCTCCCAATTTACTCAGGAGATCTTGTCTTTTTATACTTTCTACTTCCCACATGTAGATTAGAGCTATGTAAGTCTCTCTTAGTGTCCTCATTGTTGTCTAAGTTCTCTGGGATTGTGGTTTGTAGGCTGGCTTTCTTTGTTTTATGTTTAAAAACCACCTATGAGTGAGTACATGTGATAATTGCCTTTCTGTGTCTGGGTTACCTCACTCAAAATAATGTTTTCTAGTTCCATCCATTTTCCTGCAAAATTCAAGCTGTCGTTATTTTTTTCTGCTGTGTAGTACTCCATGTGTAAATGTACCACATTTTCCTTATCCATTCTTCAGTTGAGGGGCATGTAGGTTGTTTCCAGGTTCTGGCTATGACAAACAAAGCTGCTATGAACATAGTTGAGTACATGTCCTTGTGGCACGATTGAGCATCCTTTGGATATATACCCAAAAGTGGTATTATTGGGTCTTGAGGAAGGTTGTTTCCTAATTTTCTGAGAAATCACCACACTGGCATCCAAAGGGGTTGTACCAGCTTGCATTCCCACCAGCAATGCAGAAGTGTTCCCTTTTCCCCACAACCTCTCCAGCATAGTTGTCATCAGTGTTTTTGATCTTGGCCATTCTTACAGGTGTAAGATGGAATCTCAGAGTTATTTTGATTTGCATTTCTCTGATGACTAAGGATGTTGAAACTGTTGTTGTTTTTTAAAGACAGGGTTTCTCTGTGTAGTTTTGGAGCCTGTTCTGGAACCCACTCTGTAGACCAAACTGGTCTCAAACTCAGAGATCCACCTGTCTCTGCCTCTGAAGTGCTGGCATTAAAGGCATGTGCCACCACTATCCAGTCAATTAAGACATTCTAGTAAAAAAAAATGTAATTTAGTAAAAGAAACACAGATAATTTGTATTATGGGGAATGTAATAATGCAGGGATGTAATAAGCATGTGCAGACATCCCTGAGCTACAACTATTATTTGTAAGAGCAAGAGTATCTAGTACTAGGATGGGGACCAATACCACATGGATGACAACAGGGCGGAAGTATCAAAGTATTTGGTCTAGAAGTCAGGCACGGTGGCACACGCTTTTAATCCCAGAACTAGGAGGCAAAGGCAGAGAATTCTTGCCTGTGGAGGTCACAGAAAAACCTTTGAGACTTGGTTCTCTCCTATCATGAGGGTTCCAGGAACTAGACTCAGGCTGCTGGTCTTGGCAGCAACCACCTTTACCCATAGAGTCATCTCATTGGTTCTCCCTTTTCTACTTTAAAAAGAATTTTATTTGAATATTGTAAAATGGGAGATGGATACAGAAGAATGGAAAAGAAGACAGGACTTGAAGAAGTCTTTACACAAGGGCAAAGAATTTACATTATTCCATAATGAGGAGCAAAAGGAAATTTTAAAAAAATGTATTTTTCAAACATTTATTAAGGTAGGCCAATGGCACACACAATCCTATTGGGAGATGGAGGCCAAGGTAAACCTGGGCAACTTAACAAGACCCTGTCTCAAAATCAAAAAGGTAAAAATAAAAGAGCTATGTATGGATATAGCTCATGTATGTATGTATGGATGGATGTACGAATACAGCTCATGTATGTATGTATGTATGGATGGATGAATACAGCACATGTATGAATGTATGGATGGATGTATGGATACCGCTCATGTATGTATGTATGTATGTATGTATGGATGGATGGATGGATGGATACAGCTCAGTGGTAGTAGGAGAACAAGAGGAGGAGGATGAAAATGAGCAGGGAAATTTTTGTTTACATATTAATGGACAACTTTTTTTAATATTTATTTATTTATTTATTATGTATACAATATTCTGTCTGTGTGTATGTCTGCAAGGTACGGCACCAGACCTCATTACAGATGGTTGTGAGCCACCATGTGGTTGCCGGGAATTGAACTCAGGACCTTTGGAAGAGCAGGCAATGCTCTTAACCTCTGAGCCATCTCTCCAGCCCCCTGGACAACGTTTTTTTTTTTAAATTCCAAGGCTAGGTTAGGCACGGTGGTATGCTTGCAGTCTTGGCACTTAGGAGGTGAAGGCAGGAAGATTCAGAGCATAATGTTATCTGTGGCTACACATTTAGATGAAGGACAACCTGAAGACCTGCGCTGTCAGAGATCCTGACTGTACCTAGCTGAAGAAGGACCATGTGATGTCAACTGTCAACGAATCAGAACGCCTGGCTGCTGGGAGGGTTTATAAGTTTTTCCCCATTGTTAAATAAACGAGTCTGCTGTATGTCTTCTACCTGACTCTCAGTGTCTGAGAAGTCGACTCTGTGCCTTCTCATCCCCTCCCCCAAGGAAGACATTAGGGCCCAGCAACGTCTGGCACCCGGAACAGGGTCTTCTAACATAGGTTTTGAGCTCGCCTGGTCAGAGTCCTTTTTCATTCCAGCTATAATTTTTGTCTTGCCCAGAACAGGGTCTAGTCATCACCCTCTCCTCACTCGCAATTCTGCAGTGCCCCCAAGACTGTATTTTGGCGAAAAGGTCCCTTCGGCAAGTAAAAGCACTGGGACCCCCATCCTTCCCTTCTTTTGTGTTGTCTGTCATGTTTGTCTGCCCATTCGGTCAGGAAGGCACATTTTTTTCTGTTTTGGTTCATTCAGTGTCTCCAAATAAGGACTGACCCCCTAGGATGCAGAAGCAAGACTTGGCTCCCAAATACTGTCATTTGGAGACACAGTGTGGGCATTCAGCTGTGGCGTAAAGAACCACAGAAGTTCCCCACTAATCACCAGATATAAAGGTCTGCTACAGTTTTCCACCCCTGTTCACTGTTGATTGCCTGCTGTCCCCCTTAGAGGAACCCTGACACACAGGATAGAGTGACCTGTTATCTGTGGAAGTGCCACATACACCTCAGCAGGGAGCTGAGGAGCAGCATGGGAAATAAGGGCCCAGAGGCTGGTGCTGGCCAGGCCTGAGTTCTCAAGGGTGCTGTCTGAGTCGTGGGTGTAGGTGACACTCCTAGGTGTGGCCTCAGAGGTAATAGGCTTCCCTAGCCTGGTGTGCAAGACCTTCTGGTGTCTGGCTTCCCACATGTGAGCAGCACAGGCATCTGCCCTGGCGCAGGACACACCACACAGGCCAAAGTGAAGGTTCTTGGCCCCTCTTGAACCTCCACTGAGCTGTGTGCCTGTCATCTGAGCTGCTGCTTCTTCCAGATGGTCCTGACAGGTCTATGACCCAGCAGACCTCACAGTAGTGCATGGAGGGAGGCCTCGGGCCGGCCTTAGGTTTTGGCAGCCTGTCCAAGAACAGCAGCATATTGCTGGTAAAGTTGGGTCCCGGAGCCTGAGGCCTGAACCACCCCAGGAGTCCGAACCCACTGGAACCATCCCGGACACCTGCTGCTTCTGTGGGGCCTGCTGGGACTTCGGTGGGTAGTATGAACGGTGGCAGCTTGGGCCTGGCCATTAGAGAGAGGCTGCATGCAGCAGGCTGCTCTGGTGTGTCCTCATAGCTCCTATCCCCTTGGACTCTCGGCAGCTGGTAGGTGGATGCAGCAGTGGTCACAGCTTTGTGCTGCTGCTGCTGGTCTATGCCCTTGGCTACCTGGGGCTGATCTTCAGTTAAGTGCTTCTGGTACTTGGGTTTCTCTGGATGCTGCCAGAGTCGTGGCCTAAAGGCCAGCCTCCTGAGTCATGTGCAGGCACCTTTGGACGACGAGGAGCAAGCCGTATGCTTTGGGGTACATGCCTGCAATCTGCCTGTCTGGGTTCATTTTCCAGCTACCAAAAGAGTAGAATGGCTAAGTAAGACAGTAAAGCACATGTGACCCTTTATTCGTCAATTTATAGAGATGCTCTTTGGAGAAACCATAGAACCAGAGTTCAATGATGTAAGGTTTACACTGAAAATGTAGACAAAGGAAAAATTATTCCTGACCTTCAGATTAGTACTGAAGGAAATTGTGAAACTGATTTGGAGATCAAATAAAATTTTTGTGAAAAGTGTTCGGATTCATGGGACAATGTGGGATACCCTGGAGCCCGTGACTGGTGATAGTCGGAGCACTGTCCACCTCCTTCTTAGGAAACCACTTTCAGAGATTAACTGGAAATCCCTGAACTGAATGGTTTATCAGATACTATCATTTTGGATATACTATCAAACTGACAATCACTTGCCAAAAAACAAGATCTTATCAGGGCTCCCTGCACTTCCAATAAAGATAGAGCCCTATACAGCCCCCCCTCCACTCCCATCCCTCATGCCACCCTGGCCTTTTCAGATTCTAACAAACACTCAGAGGACTGAGCCCTGGTACCTGTCACATATTAGATTTCACTAAACATCTATATCACTTTACTTCTCAGAAAAGTCATAGTTCCGACTCAATTAATGACTTTAGATTTGGAGCATGGCTCTCTCCTTCTCTAAACCCAAGAATGTTGTTAGAAGAAAAATTCAGAGTTTCTATCTCATATCAGAAGAGCCACCTGATGTGGGACAGAAGAAAACCAAAATTCTAGGGACTATTGTTGTCAAAACTCTGTTATATCCCCAAAATTCTATTTCTCTTTTTATTTTTGACTCTTTAGTACCTTTCTTTGGTTAAGCAACTTAAGTATATATTAACAGACTGATCGGTAGGTAAGTAGGTAGACTCATATATATTCAGTAGAATATTATTACATTTTTAATATGTCTGTGTCTCCATGTATGGCCCTGCCTATGCCTATCAACAATTCAATAACTTTCTGGGATCCTGGAAGACTTCCTACACCACTGGCAAACCCTACAATCCACAGGCACAAGTCATTGTGGAGAGACCAACAGAGCTCTCAAGGAGCTATTGGTCAGGACTATCTTGACAGAGACTAGGAGAGACCCTCATGTGTCCTTAACAGAGGTCCTTTTCTATATGAACTTTTTAGACTTGATGACAGGGAGCTCAGCCCAGTTCACAAGCACTGGGCATCCCTGCCAAGGAACACACCCCTACCCCTGGTGAGATGGAGAGATCCTATCTCCCTCCAGTGGCAGGCGCCAACCCCTCTAACCCGTGGGAGAGGGTATGCTTGTGTTTTTTCCTCAGACTGCCACAGCAAGTCCCAGTAAGAGATATATACCCAGCCATGGATCAGCATGCTTCCACCAAGGAGGGAATAACCCAGAATGGGTAATGTATGTATTCCCTTCTCTTGCTCTTACTGCCCCCCAAATAAATTGATTTATTATTTTTAATAATAATTAAATAATGATTAAAAATAATTCCTCACTTAAAAAAAAGTTTGGCATAATATAAAAAGGCTATCGGATCCTTCTTGGATGCTCAGACATGCATTAATTGGTGGGGTGTTATTGTTAATTCTTATTCTCTCTAAATGTCTATGGCAGATCCAACAGCAGGGGACAGAAACTAAGGTGACTTTTCAGGTGTTAATGGCTCTCTTGTAGTCCTCTGGTGTGTGTGTGTGTGTACGTGTGTATGTGTGTTTGTATTTTGTTTGTTTGTTTTTCGAGACAGGTTACTCTGTGTAGCTTTGGTGCCTGTCCTGGAACTAGCTCCATAGACCAGGCAGGCCTTGAACTCACAGAGATCTGCCTGCCTCTGCCTTCTGCATGCTGGGATTAAAGGCATGAGATACCACCACCCAGCACCATGCTTGGTTATTTGTAATTCAAATGGCTACTGCCTATTTCCCTAATCCTGGCAGCTCCCCAGGAATGTATGCTTTTTTAGGGATGGCAGTCAAAGACGGTAAGAGCTTGTTTGGCAGGACAACCTAAGACAGGCACAGTTCAGTTGCTGAGCCTTCCTGAGGCAGGGTCAACAAGGTCTGAGCAAAGAGCTATGACTCCCGCTGAGCACCCACGTAATAAATAAAAAGGGTGGATAAGTAGGAAGTTAAGGCCTATCAGACCAAAAGGAGTAAACCTAGAGATTGCCCAGTGCTCTCAAGAGGTCCTGATCATGCCTAGCCACAGGCGCTGTCAGAGGTACTGATCGTCCCTAGCCAATGAGGAACAACCATGCCATGTCAACTGTCAATGGATCAGAATGCCTGGGTGCTGGGAGGGTTTATAAGCTTTTTCCCCAGTGTTGAGTCTGCTGTATACCTTCTACCTGACTCCCAGCGCTTGAGAAGTTGATGTTGTACCTTATATCCCCCCCCCCACTCCTCCCCTGGAGGAAGAGGTTATCTTCCTTATCTCAATAATAAACAAAAAAATTCCAAATTAGAAACAGGAATGGTGGCAGCATTTGGGAGGCTCAAGGCCAGCCTGGGTCACACAGTTCTAAGTCAGCTTGAGCTACATAGTGACAGCCTGTCTCTAAACAAAAAAATTTCAAAGTTCAGAATTACAGAAGGAAAAAGTGAGATGTATGTTTTAGGCATATCACTGCTGGTTACAGGACATATCTAAGCAGACACTGAAAGAAAGGAGGCCAGAGGGAGGCTTGGGCAGTAGTTCACCTGAGACTTCACAGGGCAGCTATAATATTAGCACTCCAGAGCTAAGGCAGGAGGGTCACAAATTTGAAGCTAGTCTGAGCTACATAGTGAAACCCTATCTCAAAAAATAAGTTAAATAATTAATTCAATTTAATTAAAAATATTTTAGGCTAAGTCAACAAAGTCCCGAATCAGGACACAACTGGTAGGAACAGAATTTGTGACAGAGCAAATAACTCTTTGCTAAGTTTAAATATTCACTTTTAGGGCTGGCGATGTAACTCTGTGGCAGAGCAATGCTTGGAATGCATAGGGCTCTGGGTTTGAGCCTTAAGATAAGTAAATACAAAAATAAGTAATAAATGAGTACCTTGAGTCTTACTGACTTTTCTTCAGGAAAGTTATTTCATGTCTCTGAGCTTTCATTTGTTCATCTGAAAAATGGGACTATAACTTCCTAGATGTGTAGGAGTATTTGGTGATATTAAATGAAATTATTCAACATTTAACTGAGAACTGGCATAAAACAGGCAATCAACAAGTATAAGTTCCCCTCTCAAGTTCTCTCCACTGTCCCCTCAAAACTTAGCTCTTCCTGTCTCTTTCGGTAGATTATGAGCTCCTGGAAATCAGGGGCCTCTCTTCTTGTTTCTGTATCTTTACAATATCCAACATATAAAATATATTCAATCCATGTTCGTTGGATGAATAAAGGGTCAGTTAGCACCCTAATGTGATGAACTCTTGTTTCCTTAGGTAAAAGCTGACCCTGGCCCTCAGATCAGCCTCCAAGATAGAAATGGTTTAATCACAAGTGGGAAAGTTCACAACAGCCTCCACCAGTGCTGGAAAACCATCTGAGAGGGGGCAGGACTCCTGCTGAGTGGCTGATCTCTGTCCTGTGGAGAAGGAAGCAGTGAGGCTCTGCAGCTTTCCTGTGCTGCAGTGCTGCTGCAGTGCTGCTGCGCTGCTGCTGGTGTCTTTGTATAAGGCAGGCAGTGGCAACAGGTTCCTTCTCCATGATGCCCCATCCAGGGCTCACTAAGCCTTGGGTCAACTGAGACAGGCCCTGTGCTAGCTGAAAGTTTCGGGGTCTCAGACTCCATACATCATCTGGTCACAGAGCTGTGTCTCCTTGGGTTCCTACTTTAAAGGTAGGGCATATCACTATGCAGGAGAATCCAGGCTTTCTGATATTTTTTGCCGCCACTAGGCGCAGTGAGTGTTGGAGATAATTTGCAAGAAATGCCTTTGCTAAAGAAGATCACTAAAGTGGCATTTCAACAGAGGTGCTGATGGGAGCTGGGACAGCACTAGACAAATGCAGGGCTAGTCCAAGCATCTGCCTTTTCCATACCTCAGCTTCAAGCAAATGTCAGCTTGATTCAGAATGGAATCATCCAAACTACATGCAAATACCCCACCCAAGGTAGTCTCATTAATTTAGCCTCTATCTATCTATCTATCTATCGATCTATCGATCTATCTATCTATCGATCTATCGATCTATCGATCTATCGATCTATCGATCTATCTATGGATTTAGCTCAACTCTGAACAGACTGGGCTAATTCCTGTTTTCCTCCTAGAGAAGAATGGCTCCAGCTACCATTTGTGTCACTGTGTGTTCACACAGCTTGCAGAACTCTTAATACTCCAGAGACTGCAGAAGCAATTTGTACCCTGATCTTGGACCTGGGGGCTTGCAGCACAATTAAATGTGTACCAGGGTAGACACGTCAGCCAGAATCTCTATGAGTGCATCCTTTGGGAAGATCACGATGGGGTGCTGGGTAGATAGACCACTGGCACGTGTGAGGCTTCAACAAAGTCAGGCTCCGCGGAACAGATCGTCTAATTACAGGAGCATTCCTTGACCCAAGATGCTGCTCTGAACCTCCCACTGCACAGGGAGAATTTCTGCTCTGTCACTGCATCTGCAGTTTCTGCTGCAGCCCCTGCATGCCACCCTTCCCTCACATGCTTTTTGAAGCAGGTGGAGGGGAAGGGAGGACCTAGACGGTTGTGGCAGATGACGAGACTACAGAGGGGAAGAAGATGAACAAGAAAAGAGCCTTTCTTTGAGGAGAGAGCAGGGGATATATTTTCACATCACCTAGGGAAGGCAGATGGGGAGAAATAGGAACATGGAGGAGAGGGAAACTAAATAAAGAGCACCAACGACCCCTGAGGGCAAAGCACAGGCTCTCCAAGGCACTCACTCAGGCTGCCCAGCTGTCGGATGACATTTGCCAGGGTGATGTTGGTCCTGCATTCCAGCTCGCTTGTATCGCTAGGCAACGTCTGACGGCACAGGTGCCTTGGCTCGATGTTCCTGGTTACTAACGGCATGGTGGACCTGCTTCAGGCAATGTTCTCAATGATGAAAAACAACCTTAAAAAGAAATAACAGGAAAACAGTACTCAACCACAGATCCCAGGCACACTGGGCCATGTTGAGTCTTCTCCTTTCCCTTTTCAGTACTGCTATGATCTAAACAGTTTTGCTGTTGTTTTGTTTGTTCAATCTTTACTCCCCTGTCTGCCTTCTGGTTTAAGCATCTCACCTTTTCAAGCGTTACTAAAGAGTCTTGCTTTAAGTTTAGAAATTCTGAACTGGTGACATCATGGAGGTAATGAAACCTTCAAGTAGCAATTACTGCTCTAGCCAATGAGAGCCCTCCAGACAAAGAGGCAGGGTCAGAAAATAGCAGGTACAAGACAGTGAGTGGTACAGATGCTATCCTTGGGGTATCCGCAGCCAATACAGATCAGATTCTAGGCTACCAGTTACAAGGTTCAAAAACATTCTTCTATGGCAAGGGATGCAACCATGGTACTTACCTAGCATGTATGAGACCCCAGGTTTGAGCCCCAACCCCAACATGGCCTGAACTAGACACGGTGGTGCACATAAGAAGCAGGAGTATGAAAAGTTCACAGTCATTCTCAGCTAAATAGAGAGTCCAAGGCCAGACTCAACTACATGAGTTCCTTTTCTCGAGGAAAAATTTAAAAAAAAAAAAGAAAAAAACAAAGGCAGCCTTTCTCACCTTCATCTGATAATCTCCACAATTAATTCAGCTGCAAACAGTGATTCCACAGATAAGCCTCTGTATGTAACTTCTCTAGAATGATGACTGGTAACATACAACTAAATACTGGCTGCCAGGATCTATGAACACTACCAAAATTTAGTCTGTAAATTGACAGAACGAAGGAAAATCAAGAAAAAATTTACATGTTCAATACGTCAACCAGGATGTTGAACCACCTGTGTTTTAAGACTCCCTGGCCCTCTCGTCCACTCAATGTTCCTCTACTGAATTCTATAACACCTGGACCAAGACCTGCAGCGTGTCTGGAACAGATGCAGAAACCTTCCCATTACTCTTTCTCATCCTGGTAGCTGAGCCCTTTCCCAAGATGTCTACCTGACAGGCCAGCACTTCAGGCTCACATGGAGCTACTATTTAGATTTACCAAATTCCTACATTATGATCAGAGCAGTCAAGTCACAGCGGATAGGCCTTGCTTTCATATCTTAGGAAAATATAAAGAAATTTAAAATGTCTTAACAGCTTTTGTGCAAGGGGAAATGGAAAATTCACATCAAATGAAAAGGCACAAAGAGAGGCAACTACAGAAACTCCTCAACCATAAATTCCTAAGAAGAAGAGGAGGAAAAGGAAGAGTCAGGTTTACTCACTTCAAATCCTAAAACACCAGCTCATCACCAGACAGTTGTTTGCGGATACAAAATGCTTACAGCAAGCTAATTACTGCAGAGATTAAAAGAAAACCCACATATTATTTCACCAAAACAAAACAAAAACCCCAAACTATCAAATACACAGAGGCAGTGGGACCCTCTGGAACAGGCTGCTCCTTGTTATGGACATTCTGATCTTCTACAAGTAAAAATAAAACAGGAAGCCAGCAGCCTGGGGAACAAGATTTCCTGTCACCAGCAGCAACAGCCTAGGGACTAAAAGAACCAGCTGTTTGCTTCTAACTTTGAACCCCCCTAACGGTCACTGTGTGGCAGCTGTTCCTATCTTTGGGGTGCAGAGGTGTTTCCTGAATATTTGTCCACTGTCTTAGGAAATGACTTCATTCCATATCTCTATTAAGATCCTTTGACCCACCAGGTTTTTAACCCAAACTTCAGACTTTCAAGTTTAACTCTTTCCATCTTTACTTAAAGCAAATGGTATCAGGTACAAAGATGCACACTTACACTCAATAACACATGTTGATTAATGAAACTAAACCATGGTAAAAAGAACCTATAACAGGAAATGAGGCAGGAGTTAAACACAGTTGAGCCAGTGCAATGGCTGAGTGAGTGAATACGTGCTGCCAAGCATGACAGCCTAAATTCAACCCCAGGATCCACATGCTGCCAAGAACCAACTTCTGGGGCTAGAGAGACCATGGTGCCGTGGCTGAGAGCACTTAATGCATTGGTGGCACACACCTTTAATCCCAGCACTCAGGAGGCAGAGGCAGGTGGATCTCTGAATTCAAGGCCAGGGTGAATTCCAGGACAGCCAGGGATATAGAGAGAAACCTTGTCTCGAAAAAAAACAAAAGTAAGTAAATAAATAAAAAAGGACAGAGTAAGAGAAAAATTATGCTAATATCCATCAAACAATCAGAAAAGCAGGTCTGCTATTTCTTTTAAATGATGGTTCTTTTGACTGGGTGTTCCATGCCTTTAATCTCAGCACTTCGGAGGCAAGGCAGGTAACATCTGAGTTGGGGTCTCCCTGATCTATAGACAAGTTCGGGACAGGCAAAGCTAAACAGAAAGACTGTTTCCAAACAAACAGAAAAAACTTTTTGCGCTTGTAATAAGGCTCAGCAGTTAAGAGCACTGGCTGCTCTTCCAGAGGACATGGGTTCTAACCCCAGCACACAGTGATTCACAACCAACTGTAACGCTAGTTCCAGGGGATCTGATGCTGTCTTTGGCTTTTGAGGACATTGTACTCACATAGTGCACAGACACACATGCAGGCAAAACACCCACATACTTAAAATAAAAATAAATCTGGGAGTGCGAGGGGGGGCATGTTTCAGAAGCATCAAAAAGAGACAAGATTGTCTGCTATATCGAATTACCTATACTAACTGCTGATTTTTCTTCTAGATAATCAAGGATTGGTTGTCTTCTATCTAAGAAGCATAAAATTACGCATACTCTGAGCCACACTAGTAATTTGACAAAAGAAAAAAAATTCTACATTTGAATGATGATAAATGTAGAAATGGTAAACAGATTTCAGCCTTTAGAAAATACATGGAAAACTGCACACCTTTGATTCCAGCACTCAGGAAGCAGAGGCAGGTGGATCTCAGTGAATTCAAGGCCAGCCTGGTCTACAAAATAAGTTCCAGGATAGCAAGGACGGTTATACAGAGAAACATTCATTGTCTCGAAAAGAACCAAAAAAGAAGAAAAGAAAAAAGAAAATGCATGGGTTTTGGAGTTAGGACATTCATGGGTTGGTCTCTTGACTCTGATATCTCATAATTGTGATCTTCAACAATTTTTCTATAGACACTGAAAAATCTATCTAAAATTCCCTCTATAGAGCTTACAGCAAGGGGACAGTTATTTGTAGTTTCACAGATCCTAGGCAAATCTTCCCACTGAATGAATCCTATCCATTGATAAATATTTTAAAACACTTTAAACCATGGACATATTACATAGTTGAATGCAGCATTCATATAAAAAATTTAAAGATGAAACCCTAGACTTGAATGAACTTGATGGGTTTTCCCCTGAAGCCGCCCCAGCTATACCCTCAGGCCTCCAGAAATGCAGCGCTCTCCTCCAGTCTCTCACAACTGCGCTCCTCATCTGAAGCACAGAACAAAGGAAATGATTAGAGCGACTGTTTTCTCAATTTTCCTCAAGACTGTACATAAGGAGTGCCACTGTAGATGCCCCGGAGAAGTTAACATCTCACACACAACAGGTGCCCACGGCATCGGGCTTCCCCCTTCTCCCTTCTCTTGTGGAAATCTAGTTACGGAGGCTCCTCCAGCACAGAAGTCCTGCTACACTGGGGAACTGGGAGAACACTGGGTTTTAAAGAACATCTGAGACGAAGGTTCTAATCTGCATTTTAGACAGATCATTCTAATATAAGGACAAAGGCTACGCAGGCAGAAGACTGGAGGTAGAGATGAACTGAGAAACTTCACAGGATCAAGAGAGTAGACTCAGAGACCCATCACACCCCAGCTAGCACTTATGAACTGAGAAGCCAGAGAGGTTGCAGGAGTGAGTCTAGCCCATTAGTCCTACCTGTTGCTCTTTCTATACTGTTTGGAGCAGTCATAGTAACAGAGTGATAACATGTACGCTCCTTCAGTAAAAGGTGTCATTAAAACCTTAAATGCTAGTGCTAGAGAGAAATGTAAACAAAATAAGGAGACCCAAAAAAGTGGTTCTTGGTCAGGAAAAATATATGAGGGCTGGGGATAGAGCTCAAAGGTGGAACACTTGGCCAGCATGCACTAGACCCTGGGTTTTAACCCCAACATCATTTAAAAAAACCAAAAAAAAAAAGCTAAAGTTGTAAATACAGGAAAGAGTGAAATACCCTGTTTTTAATGGAAACAGTAAATGTCCTTTCCAGTCATATATGATTTTTCCTTTATTGTGGAGGTGTTTGTGTGATACACAAGTAAGTGTACAAGTGTATAAAAAGATGCTAAAGCAGGGCACCAGGTATCCTCCCTTATTGCTCTCCTCTATGTCTTAGTACCCAGAGACAGTGTTTCATCAAACCTGAAGCCTACTGTTGTGACTAGACTGGCTGGCCAGTGAGCATCAGGATCCTGTCCCCACCCCCTCATCGCTGGGGTTACAGGTATACATGACCATACTTTAGCTCTTTTACATGGGTGCTGGGGATGTGAGAAGGTCTTATCTTGAGAGCTGTTACATAAAAAGTGAATTAGAACTGTCAAAAATATAAAAGTTACAGAGAAATAAATTTCAATTTATCTAGTTCTTTATAACTAGAGCTACTCTATATATGAGTACTCTTTTGATAAAATTATGATCTTTCAGCCTTTGGATGACCAGCTGTCAGGCATGCTGAGGGAGGAATTCCTAGACTATGAGAAGGAATTGGGAGGAGCTTGGAATAACACATACAAGGCTGGGCTGGAGGGATGGCTTAGAGGTTGAGCACATGCACTGCTCATGTGCGGTCTTTGAATTGTTCTCAGCATCCACATCAGGGGGCTCAAAATCACCTGCAACTCCAGATCCAGGAGCTCTAACACCCTTTTCTAGACTTCGTGGGCATCTATATGCACATATATACATATGCACATACCCACCTACACCCTCATACATAATTAAAAACAAAAACTTGGGGGCTGGAGAGATGGTTCAGCAGTTAAGAGCAAAGCAGCAGCTCTTTCAGAGGACTTGAGTTCAACTCCCATAACCCACGTGGCGGCTCCTAATCATCTATAACTCTGGTTCTAAGGGATCTGATGCTTGCTTCTGTCCCCTAAAGGCACCAGGCACACCTGAAGGGCACAGACATATATGCAGGGAAAACCCTCATACACGTACTTTTTTTTTTTAATTAAAATATGTTTCATCCCCAGCTTCACAAAAGGGAAGGAGGAAAGGGAACTGAGAGGTCAAACTGGATAACATCTATGGTGCACCTAAGTCAAGGATGCAGGATGTGAGGGCAGTCTGGCTGAGACATCTGTCTGTCTCCCCACTGATTGCCAGGGTGATCTGACTGATCAGGCTGGCTGGGCAGGTGTCCCCTTACTCCATCACAGCCTCACGCCTGTCCCTCCCTCCTACCACATAGATAAGCACAGGACTATATGAGCTGCACTCCCCTGCTAGAAAGCCCAAAAACGCTCTCAAAGATGTGGGTTGGGGATATATCTCGGTGGTAAAGTGTTAAAGCACTTGTATAGCACGTACCTAAGGCACTAGGTTTAATCCCCATCACCACACACACACACACACACGTTGAAATTCTGTAGGTTTCAGTCTCCTCTTCAACTACAAAATAAAGAACTAAGACAAAGGATCTTTGAGAAATTTTCAAGGCCAGACATGTACACGCCAATTTCCAGGGGAGATTGAGGTGGCAGGGATAAAGGAGAACTCAAGGTCAGCCTGGGCAACACAGTAATGGTAGGCCTGCCAGGGCTATATAGCAAGACCCTGTCCCACCAACCCCTACTCCCCATAGATCTCTGATTTTGAGAATGTCTGGATTTGCTTCTCAGTTGTTCTAACCTCCATACCTGGTCAACATCCACTTGTGTTCTAAACCAGGTAAGACGAGTCTAGAGAATGCGGTGTATTCTAAAGAGAATACAGGGGTTAAGCTACTTATACTCTAGGAGAGTCGCAGACCAATCTGAGAGAACAAAATAATACCTGAAGAAGTCCCAAAGAAAAAGGTAGCTCTGGACCAGTTCCAGATATTCAGGACGGATCTAGAAGCTATCCCTATATCTACCCCTAGCAAGTTTCAGTTTAGGGGAGTAAGTCCAACCACAAATAAAAAAAATCTCACCCATCCATCCATCCATCCCTCCCTAGCCTGGATTGGCAGTGTACCAAAAGCAGTTCGGATATTGACACCATGATAGAATTTATATTTTGAAAGTGAAACTGGAGAGAAAGCCTTCCAAGATCTCCCTCAAACAGGGAGACACTTCAAGTGTGCACACTAGAGAATACCATGGAATTTTTTTGTTTGTTTGTTTTTTGTTTTTCGAGGCAGGGTTTCTCTGTAGTTTTTGGAGCCTATCTTGGAACTAGCTCTTGTAGACCAGGCTGGCTTCGAACTCACAGAGATCCACCTGCCTCTGCCTCCAGAGTGCTGGGATTAAAGGCGTGCGCCAGCTTCACCTGGCTTTACCATGGAATATTTACATATCACATTTGGTCAGTCCAGATCTGCTTTCTGATCTTCCACGAGATGCAGAGGTTAGGGGCAGAAGAATGCTCCGTGTGAGAGGAAGAGGAAGCAGCAGTTGTATTCCATACTCTGAACTCCTGTTAATTACTGCCAGTCCTTTTGAGCTGATATGATAAACAAACAAACAAACAATGCTGCTTTGAGAGCCAAGGTCACTGACAACACCTAGAGAGTTCTACAGGCACATCCAAAAGTCAAGTATAGTGAGCCACAACCACAACCATCACAAGGAAACGCTTCTCAAGACAGTTCCTCTTTGAATCAGTCCTTGGTCCTGGTCAGCAGTCAGGGGACAAGACATGTGGGGATCCTGTGTGAGGCAACCAGGACTTCTGCTTTCACTTCTACTTTTCCCACAGTCCACAGTGTTCTGAAAGGGGCAAATAAGATATTTACTTTGTAGTTACCTCTCGCAAAAGGCAAATTTCCTTGTTTAAAATGTTTAAATCTTTTCAATCAGATTTACTATGCTTTATTAGCTGAATGTGGACACAGGACTGTACTCTCAGCACTCAGAAAGTAGAGGTAAGAATTCAAGGCTGTCCTTGGCTACCTAAGACCTTGTTACAAGACCCACTTCAACACCTTCCCTTCCAAAACCAAAGTTTATTGAAAAAACAAATAAGCATCTGACTTTAAGTTGGTAGACAATAGTCTTACGATAGTACACAGCTGGCACAATAAAACATCTAAAATATGACAATGGGCTGGAGAGATGGCTTAGTGGTTGTCTTCCAAAAGACCTAAGTTTGATTCCCAGCACCCACATGAGATGATTCACAACTGCCTGTAACTGCATGAGTGTGCACTCATATATATGCATGCACACACACACACACACACACACACACACACAATCTTAAAAGCACCACAACTGTTGACACAGCAGTCCTCACTATCACGCAGCAAGGTCAAGGAAGAAAGCTTCCTCAAAGGCTTAAGCATACACCCACTTCCTGCTGAAACACAGGGTGGAGCTGAACTGACAAATATAACTACTCTTTCCAAACAGGAGGCATTACTGACAAATCAGGTTAGGTCACTAAAACAACGTCCAAAAGAGATGGCAGGACAGAAATGTCCTGCAGAGGACAGAGAAAACATGACTGTAAACACAAAGCAAGGGAGCTTGTGATCCAAAACTAAGAGAAATCTCCCACTCGATAGAGGGATGGATGACCTCTGGCCTATATGCAGTCAATGTAAAGAAGTTTCCTATCTTTTAACTTGTCTGAGACACCACCTAGGAAACAACTCCTAAATCTCACTAGCATATGCCTGAGCACACTGTAAATCCACCAAAGATCATCTTTGGTAATTCCAGAACTTTCCACCAGTCTTGGGGTGACTCCACCTCTCATCTTCACCTTCATCATAGCTGTGTTCTCAAAACTAAAACTGGGGATTACCTTCTTCTTCAAAATTAATTTCTTCTAGAAATTTTCTCATAAGTGAATTTTCTCATAATAAAATTAGACTTTATTTTCAGAAAAATAGGATTCACCTTGTATCCCAAAAGATAATACACTGAAATTGTGAGTTAAAAACCTGGATCCCAGTTCTTAATCTAATGATGACTGGAAATTAAGAAAAAAATTTTAGTTTGTCTGGTTAGTTTAGTTGTAGTGTACCCTAAAAAAATGTTCAGGAGATGCTATATGGGATAGAGACTTGTATTCTCAGCTATGGAAAAAGAATTTCTCTCACTTCTTTTATTTTTTATTAATTGCAAAAGGTTCTGATCATAGAGCATTTCTCATATCCCCATTTTGGCCCAGTTCCCTTTTACAGAGACACTGAACATCAAAATGATTCTCAGTTACAAAGTTCAGTTTACTTTCCTAACTAATGTTAATTTCCAGTAAAATCCATATTGTCAAATGGTGTGGTATGAAATACTTAAAGCTACACATCACCTAAATTAGCACCTTTTTTTTTGCTCTGTGTGAGACCCTTAGATGCTGACCTTGGCTGGTCTGGAACCCACTATGTCGACCAGGCTTACCTGAACTCACAGACATTCACCTGCCTCTGCCCTGAGTGCTAGGATTAAAGTTATGCACTACTATGCCAGGCCACAAATCAGTTTTAATTAAATAAATACATACTATAAATAATTTCCCTCATCAACGAAGTCTTTTTCCTAACACTCGTAGCGATCAGATTTCTTTCATCACTTAAACATTAACTCACATGAGACTCCCAGCAAGGCTCAGGGAACACTGTTTAATAAAGAAAGCACCAAGCAGTGGTGGCACATGCCTTTAAGCCCAGCACCCAGGAAGTAGAAACAGGCAGATTTCTGTGAGTTTAAGGCCAGCTTGGTCTACAGACTGAGTTCTAGGACTACACAGAGCTACATAGAGAAACTCTGTCTCAAAAACCAAATTAAAAAAAAAAAAAGGAAAAAAGAAAGAATGCTTCCAGAGGGAGAAGGAAATGGTATGGAATGCTGTTGAATACACAGCAACTGAAACTGGAACAGCATATCTACTATCTGAGCTGGGGGCTAAACCCGCAGACACCTCCACATGTGTGCCATGGCACGCACAAGTCCCCACCCACTCACCCATCCAAAATAAATAAATGCAAAAACAATTTTTTTTTTGAGACAGGGTTTTTCTCTCTCTACATAATTCTTGGCTGGCCTGAAGCTCACTATATAGACGAAGCTAGCCTCAAACTCATGGAGATCCTCCTGCTTCTACCTTCCGAATGCTGGGGTTAAAGAAATTTGATGTCATGCTTCAGTTGGGGGAAAAAAAAGTAAGATATTAAAACAGTAGGATAACTAATTAAAAACAGGAAGGCAATCAATTCAAGTGGGAGAGGAATAAGAAAGGGTACAGGGAGGTGAATATGATCAAAATCCATCACATGCCTGTAGGGAGGAAAGTGGGAAGATGGCTTAGTTATAAAGCTCAAGCTTGAGGATCTGAGCTCCCCCACAGACACACAAGAGAGGTGGGGCCAGAGCTCTTGCAATCTCAGCACTGGGGAGACAGAAGTGAGAACGACCCAAACTTCTAATCTGCCTGCCTCCACCTCCCAGATTCCTGGATTGTAAGCATGTCACTGGGTCTGGTGGTGCTGGGGATCGAACCCAGAGTCTTGAGCATATTAGGTAGGCACTCTACCAACTTTTTGACATCTCCAGTCACAGCTGGTGTTTACACAGGACTCATCTCACTTCCCACTTCAGAGATAGAGAGGGTGGGACTAAAATATAACCTTTCTACCTCGGTTCACGCAAGTGGCAGTGAAGATGGTAGGGGCCAAACTCCTGACAGACAAGACGCTGAAGTGCCCACTGGTGGATAAGGTGTGGGGGCATGCAAAACTAGAGGGAAGGAGCTAATCAGGGCGGAACTGCTCATCAGGCACTGAATCTCCTCTCATCCACTATCTAAGCACTCACTTTAACCTCTGTCTCACTTTGTATTTCAAACTTCTCTATGCAATAACTGCTCCCTCTCTGGACATGAACAGTCAAAAAAGTAACTGACTTTACACAACTGAGAAAGGCCACGGAAAAGGTTGCAGGCAACAACCAAAAAGGAAATTCAGCAAAATGTTTTGCTGACAGCTTAGGCAATACACAAACATACCGTGTGGTCATGGAGCAAGCAGATGCAGCAGCCTTGAGATGCGACTGTACACCAGGAGCGGGGGGAGACCTAGCAATCACAGCTACAGCTGAGCAACAGGGAGCAGAACTATGGAGCAACCTGCCATGCAAGTCCATATCAATGATTCCATTCTGCCAGCTGCAACAAGAACTCATTCCTGAAGAAGTGTCACATATTCATCTGTCACAAACAGCGAAGCTGCCAGCAACTGACTAAGAGTCAACAAAGGGCAGCTGTACATCTACTTCCCCGCATAAGGTCTAGTCACCACTCAAAGCATAGCGATTCTAAGAGCAGAGGAAAAAATAAATACCTTTCTGCCCTCAGTTTACTAGGAAGTAACCAGACCTAATAACACTGGGGCAAAGCTGCAAGAACAAGAACCTTAAGAGTCAGGTGTGTGTGTACGTGCATGTGTGTGTGTGTGAACGTGCATGTGTGTGTGTGTTTGTGAATGCATGTGCATGTGTGTGTGTGTGTCTGTGGTGATTCACTCCATTCCCACCACACTCCGCCACATTTTAGCTTTGGCTTAAACTGCAAGTCTAACCTTTTGGTTGAACCTTTCACTCTGTTTCCTAACCTGATAAATTCGTATTCTCTAAGATTTTCATGAAAAATTTTGGCTGTCCTGGAACTCACTATGGAGATCAGGCTGGCCTCAAACTCACAGAGATCCACTTGCTTTTGCCTCCAGAGTTCTTGGATTAAAGGGTTCCTAGCTAGTTTCTTATATACCCAGAACCTCATGCCCAGGGATGGCATCACCCACAATGGGCTGGGCCCTTCTACATCATTTAACAATCAAAAAAATGTCCCACAGACATGCCCACAGGCCAATCTGATAGAGGCAGTTCCTCAAGTGAGGCGCCCACTTCCCAGATGACTCCAGCTTGTGTTGACATAAAAGTACTACAAAGATGCACTTATACACACACACACATATATACACACATGCAAATAAATGTACTTGTACACACACACATAAACACACCCAAATAAAATGTGGTAAGTGTATTTAAAAAAAAAAGAAAAAGAAAAAAAGAAAACAGTTATACAACACATGAAGCAGGGCTAGGGAGAAAGCTCAGTCACCAGCACTCACATATAAGCCTGGTGTTACAGTGCAGCCTGCGCCCCAGTGATAGCCTAGTGATAGGAAGGTAGAAACAGCAGGATTCCCTGGGGCTAATTGGTCACCCAGTTTGGCCTAATGGTGAGCTTCAAAGAAAGAGAGGAGGAACAAGGAAGGAGAAGGGTAGTATACTTGAGGCTGTCCTTTGGCCTCTATGTGCACACAAGTGCACGTATACTTTTCCACATGAATATAAATGCACACACACACACACACACACAATTATAGCCAGATGGAGTGGTTCATGCCTTTGATCCTCACATTCAGGAGGCAGAGTCAGGTAGATCTCGGAGTTTTTGGCCAGAAATCTACACAGAGAATTCCAAGCCAGCCAGGATAACACAATGAAAATTTATCTCAAAAAAACAAAACATACTGTATGACACGGAATAGGCCGCTGAGACGACAGCAGTAGTAGACAGGAGTAACTGGGCAGTGTAAGAATGGCTAGCTTCCCTAGCTAAAGAGATGGCTCAATGGTTAAGAGCACTTACTGTTCTTGCAGAGGACCCATGTTTGGTTCCCAACACCCACACTTGGCAGCTCATGACTCCTTGTAATTAAAGCACCAAAGGACCCAACAACATTTTATAGTTTGTGAGGATACCTGTACTCAAATGCATATACATATACACAGGCACATAATTAACTAATTAACTGAGACCAACACTATGGCTCATCTGGTAATGACTCTTATCACCAAGTCTGATAATGTGAATTTGAAACCTGGAATCACCATGAAAAGAGATACCCAAGTCCCAAAAGTTATCCTCTGACCTCTATATGTGTGCCCAAACACAAAGACAATTATGAACGAATAAGTATAAAAATCTTAAAGAAATAAAAATAAAGAAAGAGGGAACTGGGTAGACATAATAGTGTGTTCCTATAGTTATAGCACATGAGAGGCTGACCCTGACTTAAAAAGCAAAAACAAACAAGTAGAGGTAATACATTAGACAACAGCTTTGAACTTCATACTAAAATTAATTATGAAAAATATGGGAAGTAACTATTTCAGGGAACTTCAAATATGAGGTTACTTATGGCAAAATGCATCATGAGTCAACAAACAATAAAATGTGGCCAAAAGTACACATAAAAGAATGCATGAAATATGGGGCTGGAAAGAAAAATATGGCTGCTATTCTAGAGAACCCAACACCCATGTAAGAAGGCTCACAACCTCCCATAAAATTTAGCTCCAGGGATTCTATACCCTTTTCTGGCCTTCACGGGCTCTGCCGCACATAAAGGATACACACACACACACATACATACATTAAAAAACTTTTTAAAATGCTTCATTTGGGGCTGGAGAGATGACTCAGTGATTAAGAGCACTGGCTGCTCTTTCCAGAGGACCTGAGTTCAATTCCCAGAACTCATATAGCAGCTCACAACTGTCTGTTAACTCTAGTTCCAGGGGATCCGACCGTCACACAGATATACATGCAGGCAAACACCAATGCACATAAACTAAATAGATACATCTTTAAAAAATAATCACTGATACATTTATTATAGATGAGAAGATAGAGAAGATTCTCCCCACCCACTGAGACAGGGTTTCTCTGTTAACAGACCTAGATTTCCTGGAAATCGTTCTGTAGAACAGGCTGGCCTCAAACTCACAGGTATCCACCTGCCTCTGCCTCCCAAATGCTGGGAGTAAAGGTGTGCGGCACTACTGTCTGGTTATAAAATGACATCTAAAAGTTCTCCATTCAGAAGCTGCTATGTGGGCTGGAGAGATAGCCCAGCAGTTAAAACCACTGGCTGCACTTTCAGAAGACCCTAGTTTTGAGTCCTAGCACCCATATGGCATTTCATACTCATCTGTAATTCCAATTACAAGGAATCCAATACCCTATTCTAGCCTCTAAGAGCACCAGGCATGTACATGGTGCACAGAAATACATGTAGGTACAACACCCATACACATAAAAATACAGGTTTGAAGGGGTTTTTTTGTTTTTTGTTTTTTGTTTTTTGAGACAAGACTTTACGTAACCCAGGGTAGCCTTTAACTCTTTATGTAACTAAACATGACTTTTAAACTCCTGATCTTCCTGCCTGTACCTCCCAAGTGCTAGGATTAATAATAGCTGTCTTAATATTGCTGTTTGCTAATTTATCATTTCTCCTCTGTTTTTTCTCTTGTGGTACTGGGGATTGAACCTAGGAGCATTTGCTTGCTAGGCAAGAGTACTACCACTAAATTATATACCTAGCCTTCTTGTTACTTTTTAATTTGACTTTTTAGGTATTTTTGTTTTTTTTCCTGAGACAGGGTTTCTCTGCTTAACAGCTCTAGCTGTCCTGGAACTAGCTCTGCAGACCAGATTGGCCTCTAACTCACAGAGATCCACCTGCCTCTGCCTCCCAAGTGCTGGGATTAAAGACGTGCATCACCACTGTCCGGCTGATTTTTGTTTGTTTTGAGACAGGATCTTGCTTAGTAGATCCTTAGGAGATCCAGGCTGGCCTGGACCTCCCTATGCAGACAAAACTGACCTCAAATTCATAAAGATTTGCCAGTCTCTGCCTCCCAAGTGCCGACTTAAAGGCATGCACCACCCATTCAGCTTACCTTTTATTATGAAACAAGGTCCTACTCAGTGCCATCACGTTAAACCATCTCTGTCTGAGTCCTGGAACTCACTGTGTAGAACAGGCGGGCCATAAAGTCTGAGATCCGCCTGCCTCCTTGAGCAAATCCTACCAGTATGTGCCACAACCAGACGGCCACTTTTTTTTTAAGCTTTGTTTTTTATCTAATTTATCCCAGGCTGGCATTGAATTTGCATAGCTTAAGAATGCAGAGAATGGGGTGGAGAGTTGATCAGTGGTTAAGAGCACTGACTGTTCTCCCAGAGGACTTGTGCTCAATTCCCAGCACCCACATGGTAGTTAGCAACTGTCTGTAATTCCAAGATCTGATACCCTCACACAGACATACATATAGGGAAAATAAAAATGCATATAAGATAAAAATAAATAAATTTTTTAAAAGGATGCTGAGAACTGAAACCAGGGCCTCATGCAAACTCTCTACCAACTAAACTATGCTACACACACATACTTTAAATCTAGATTCTACATATGAGAGAAAATATGGCATGTCTTTCTGAATTGACTTGTTTAACATGATAACCTACAGCTTCATCCATTTTCTACAATGTGTGTATTGTAACTTATTTTTAAAACATTTATTTTGTGTGTATGTTTTTAAAATTTATTTTGAGTTCTTGCAATGTGTGTCTGTGCACCACATTTGTGTCTAGTGCCCAAGGAGGCCAGAAGAGGGTACCAGATACCCTGGAGCTGGGGTTACAGGAAGCTGTGAGTCACCATGTGGGTCCTGGGCATTGAACCTGGAACCTCTGGAAAAGTAGCCAACCAGCGCTCTTAAGTATGGAGCTCCAGCCCCTGCATAACTTTGGTTGGACACTAGACATAGTGGTTTTTCAATGCTGAGAACCCAACATGGCAGTCTTTTCAGAGTGTTGGCCTTTTAGCCAATTAAGTTTTTATTCTGAAGAATATCTTTCAACTTGGTTAGGCTAGGACTAGGGTAGTCTTTCAAGATATTCTATCCCCAGTACTAAGATAGGGCCCTTCTGGGAGCTCCACTTCATGCCCCCAGTAGGTCACACGAACTATACACTGGCTAATAAGTCTGGGAACAATTTTGTTTATAGCTTCCTGGTTACTATTTCACAAATGGCCTTACATAAGCATACATGGTCAGCAAAGTCCCAAGTGAACCCTACAAAGATTGTTCTGACTTGGCGATGATGGTGCACTCCTTTAATCCCAGCACTTGGGAGGCAGAGGCAGCCAGATCTCTGGGTTTGAGGACAGTTTGGTCTACAGAGCTTGTTCTAGAACAGTCAACCCTGTCTCAAGAGAAAAAAGGAAGAAACAAAAAAGATTGTTTTAACAGATTCTGTGCATGGCTCCCAGTTACCTTAACTTCCCTTAAACTACAGTCACTGTCTCCTTAGTACAGCAAAACCTTGTTTTTGCTTTAGATCTCTCCCCTTGGCTCAGAAAATGCATCTGAATTTACAGAATAATCAGAATTTGTTGGGGAATATTATTTTAACGTGTGTTCCTTTTGTTTATGCTGCATTTGTTTAACTCTGTGAATCTGTGATTGTTTGCCTGTCTAAAACACCTGATGGGCCTGGCTGTGGTGACCTTTAATCCCAGCACTCAGGAGGCAGAGGCAGATAGATCGCTGTGAGTTCGAGGCCAGCCTGGTCTACAAAGCGAGTTCTAGGACAGGCTCCAAAGCTACACAGAGAAACCCTGTCTTGAAAAACCAATGAAGGAAGGAAGGAAGGAAGGAAGGAAGAAAGGAAGGAAGGAAGGAAGGAATGAAGGAAGGAAGGAAGGAAGGAAGGAAGGAAGACATAAGTAAGACACCTACTGGTCTAGTAAATAGCTGAACAATCAATAGTGAGGTAGGAGCAAGGATAGGCGGGACTGGCAGGCAGAGAGAATAAACAGAAGGAGAAACAGGGAAAAGAAGAGGAGACTATTAGGGGCAGCCACCCAGCCAGTCATGGAGAAAGAAGTAAAGAAATGTATACAGAAATAGAGAAAGATAAAAGCCCAGAGGCAAAAGGTAGTTGGGATAATTTAAGCTAAGAAAAGCTGGCAAGAAACAAGACAAGCTAAGGCCAAGTAATTATAAAAAAAGAACAAGAATCTATATGTAATTTATTTGGGAGCTGGGTGGTGGGCCCCTCAAAAAGCCAAAAGAGTAAAACATCAGACAACAAGGACTCATTTCTATTTCCCTTTTCTCGGTATCATAGACCTGTGCTTCCTGTTTAAGGCACGAATGATTTCCACTCTAGTTCTGCCATGTTCCCATCATAAAGAGGTACTGTTAAAGAGAATTTAGGAGCGTGATATATTCAAGCATATATATTATGCCTTGGAATTTTGAGTGCTGCAACTGAAAAACAAAACGCCTCTAAACCTGACAGCTAATTGAAGGCAAGAATGGGATCTCTCCTCCATTTTCAGACAAAGTCTGAATCCATAACCCTACAACCTCAGCTTATTTAGTGGTACAGTTACAGGTATGCATATAAACCCAGCAGAAAGTGTGTTTGCTTCTATTAGGCTCGGATTTTTGTTTTGTTTTGTTTTGTTTGTTTAAGAGAGAGGGTTTTGCTTTATAGACCAGGCTAGCTATGAATTCATAACAATACTCCTGACTGGGCCACTTGCTGCTGGGATTGCAGGGGTTACAAGTCCAGTATATAGTGTTTGAACAATAAAAATTTGTTAGATCTATAAAATGTGCCATATATTAAAGTAGGTCTTTTTTTCTTTTTCTTTTCTTTTGCTTTTTTGACTTTAGAGTCAAGGTCTGATACTATAGCTCAGTTAGCCTTCAAATTTGCAACAATCTTCCATTCTACGCCTCCCAACTTGCTACAAGCAGGAGAAACCAACCTGACTCACATTTTCTTGAGTATCTCAAACTCTCAAAAATAATCCTGCAAGGAAAACAATATTCAGATTTTAAAGATAAGAAAACTAAAATTCTGAGTAGTTTTATAACTTAAAATCATACAAACATTTTAATTTAAATTAATTATTTGTTTTTGATTTTGAGACAGGGTTTCTGTGTAGCCCTGGCTATACTGAACTTGCTCCATAGACCAGTCTAGTCTCAAACTCAGAGATCTGCCTGTTTCCGCCTCCCACCATGTGCCATCATTGCTGGGCTAAGCATTTTCAAGATGGATAGTTTTAGTCAGCATGCAAGCCAAGAGGCTTCACTATTAACATTTGCGCATGCGTGTTATGGTGCATTGCTCACATTTGCCACTCATATCTCCCAGGAGAAACAGAATTTTGGTTGTTTGATTGTTTTGGTGCTGGACATGGTCTCACTGTGTAGCCTTGCCTGGCCTGGAGCTCACAGATTTGCCTAGCTCTGCCCTCCAGTCTCAAGTGCTAAGACTGAAGGACTGACGACCATAACCAGTCCAGGCAGACAGCTTTTAATCTCAAATCCAGAGCCAGCTACATGGTTTATAACGATAAGCCCAGTATGGAGACCTGTAGGCAGAAGGATCTGGAGCTGTCACCAGCCTGGGCTAAAAACAAAAACAGAGGGGGAAAAAAATAAAGAAAGAATCCCAGGTCCACCAGAGGGTGGTGGTGCACGCCTTTAATTCAGAACTTGGGAGGCAGAGGCAGGTGACTCTCTGAATTTGAGGCCAGACTGATCTACAGAGTGGGTTCTAGGAGAGCCAGGACTACACAAAGAAACCTTGTCTTGAGAAACCAAAAAAATAAAGAATGAGAAGAAATCCATGTCTATCTGTGTACAAATTCACGATCTTCTGCTAACACACCACCAACCCCTCACAAACTACATACAACCAACAGCTAGACAAACATGCTCAAGTTTCTCATTGCAGAACATAAGTGCCCCAAACCCAGACTAGAATCTTCTCCTTTAAAACTCAGACTGCATGCTTGCACAGGAGAGCTTCCTGACACTCTCATCCTAGAACGAAAGCAGTGCTAATGAGAATAACATGCACCCAATTTTAGCCAGCTGCTCAGGGGCTTCCCATCTTCCACTCTCAACACCTCAGATGACACGTTCAGATGCACTGCTTTTCAAAATAAATAATAACAGCCCCCTGTTTCAGATAGTGAGGCACTCGGGCCCTGTCACTGCTGCTGGCTACTTTTATCTGCGGGTTTCAGAGAGTCACTTTAGGCTTCCGTCTTTGTCCACTGCTCAACTTGTCACATCTTTTCACCAGGGACTTCTAAAAAGCATCTAATCTCTCATCTTATTTTAAAACAATAAATAAAAACATATTCTTGTGGGTAATTCTTAAACTACATATGTATATTTTAAAATAATATTCTTGCAACTTTCCTAAAAACAGTTGTTTTAGCCCAAATCAAGACACTAATATCAGAAATGAGTTTTCCCTGATCTCTTACAGGGCATACTGAAAAGATGTCTTTTTAAATTACCAAATGTAAATAGCTCATTAAATACAATCCAATTACTTTAATTGTAAAAAAGGAAGTAATCACAGTATGTACATGTATTCTTGCCTAGTAGATTTAATATCTTAAATTAATCTTTTCAACATTAATATTTTAAATTAACCTTTGGCTCTAGAAAAATGTAAAAGGATGTCTAAAACACATGTGTATCTGTGTAAAGCTGTACTTTACTGGGTGTTGTTAGTTTTACCCACGGACAGTTTTGTCAGGAACAGTTCACTCCCTCAGACAGGCCTAGGTATATCCTACCTGCCCAAACTTAACTGATATTTCCTACCTGCCATGAATTATGTCTGTGCAAAATTCCAATGTGTAAGTGGGACAAAAAGCCAAAAGATAAACTGTGTTGTATTCCAATCACCACAAAAATTTTACTTGAAAAGATAATCCAAAAAAAAATCTCTTATCAGAATGTGACAGCTCAGTGCTCCGCGTTCTCTGTCTGGACTCCTACTCTGTGCTCGCCAGCTGTCTGGGACCACCCCAGGCACTCTTCTTATTCTCTGGGCTCTAGACCCTCGGGTTTGCCATTATCACGTTTTCTCTGAGCAGCCATATGGTTCTTGGTTTTTACTCTTTTCCATTAAGCAACAATAAATAAATTGTATCGCTAAGCCTCTATGAACTGCTTTGAAAGTGGGCTCGGATACTTTCAAAGAACATCAATTAGAACAGAGGAAAGAGGATCATACACACACACAAAAAGAAAGTCTAATCCTGGGTCAAACGTTGTGGCTCACACCTGTAATCCAGGCTTCCAGAAGGCGAAGGTGAAATGACCAAGAGTTCGAAGCCAGCCTGAGCTATATGAGACCCTATTTTAAAAAGTTTAAGGGCTGGAGAGATGGATCAGTAGATGAAGATGGCTTGCTACCAAACCTGATAATCTGACCCCCCACATGGTAGGAGAAAATAACCAGCTCTCTCTCTTTTTTTAAAATTTTCTGTATATGAGTATATTACCTTCATGTATGTGTGTACCGTATATGTGCCTGGTGCTTGCAGAGGCCAGAAGAGGGCTTCAGATCTGCTGGAATCTTACAACAGACAGCCGTAAGCCACTGTGTAGGTGTTAAGAACTGAACCCAGATCCTCCAAAAGAACACCAAGAGCTATTAACTGATGAGCCACCTTCCCAGCCACAAAAACTGAGTCTTGCAAATTGTCCTCTGACCTCTACACATGGACTCAGTTAAATTACCATAATAGTTTTTTTAATGTATATGAAAGCTCCATCGACTTTATGCCAGAAGAGGGCATCAGATTCCACCATAGATGGCTGTAAGCCACCATGTGGTTGTTGGGAATTGAACTCAGGACCTCTGCAAGAGCAGCCAGTGCTCTTAACTGCTGAGCCATCACTCTGGGCCCTATAATAGATTCTTACCAGTTACCGAAAGCTAGTGGGTGTAAAGAGGTCTTGATATCTGATGATGACCACAGTGCTCCAGAGGACAGCATCATTAAAACACTACAAAAAGTCATTTCACAGATAAAAGGTGCATGAGCAGCTGAAACTAAGCCCCATTTAAAATTTCAATGACTCAAGTTTCATCTTGATAACACTGGTATTTCTGTCCAAAATATATCTTATTAGGCAGCTCTTGAAAGTTAAAAAGGTGTCTTTAAATGCCTGCTGACCTAAAATACTTTAAAGGGATTGATTCTGTGCAGGACAATAAGATGCCAAATTCTGTTCAATGGAGATCAGAACACTGTTTGGTGAGCCTATTCTGCACCTGTAGAAGTAAAATAAGACAGGCTCGCACATCGCTAAGGGAGGGTGGTATTTATGTGGGCTCTCCCTATGACCTCTTGGCAGGAAATGTTAAGAAAGCCCTTTTCTGAGGCTAAGGGGCGGACCCAGGACTTCCAACTACCCATTCAAGCAGGGCTACAATTCCCCTCCTCCATAATTAAGTTCCCTTTTCACTCTCCGTGCATGCATGAGTTGCCGTGACACTGACATGGAGGCCTGACATTAGCCTCTGAAGGTCACTTAAGTCTTTTCAAGCAGCCCTAAAAGCTATGCATCATCCATTCTACAATGCCTGGATGTAGGATTTGACACAGTGCTCAGAGAGAATCATCTAAAGATAAGAGAGCTCCAAATATATGAATTATAAATGAACAAACTATAAAATGAACAAACTGAAGAAATAAAATATCATAGAGCACAGTTACTAAAGAGACAATAGTAGGATAGCTGAAATGGCTCATGCCTTTTATCCTGCACTTGGAAGGCACAGACTAGAGAGTCACTGCAAGTGCAAGCCTAGCCTGGTCTACTCAGCAAGCTCTAGGCAGCCCGGGCTATGCAGTGAGACCCTATTGTCATCTAACATAGGGAGAATGAAATTATCAATAATACCGGCTTTATCTGAAAGCAGCAAATATCACAGCACAGCTGCCCTACACGGCTCACACGACCATGCCACTGTCCACCCAGCTGCACCATCTCCTCACACAGCACTGCTGCCAGCTTCTGAGGTCTTCTGAGGCTGAGCACCAGTGAAGCATCTCCACAGGCCTTGACAAGGACACTGACGTCCTCCGCTCCTCATGTCCTACTGGTTCTCTTTTTCTTCGAATTAGAGGTTAAACCTAGGGCCTTCTAAGCACATGGCAAGTACACTATCCCTGGCTACACTCTCAGCTGTTTTCTCTTTCAAGATAGGGTCAAGGGCCAGGCAGTGGAGGTGCACACCTTTAATCCCAGCACTCGAGAGACAGAGGCAGGTGGTGGATCTCTGTGAGTTCAAGGCCAGCCTGGTCTACAAGAGCTAGTTCCAGGACTGGCTCCAAAAACTACAGAAAAATCCTGTCTTGGAAAAAAAAAAAGCGGGGGGGGGGGGAGGTCAAGTTGCCCAGGCTAGTCTGAACTCCATCTACCAATCTGACCTCAGCTTTCTGGGTACGTATGACTACAGGCTTGTAGCACCAGGCTTAGGTCTACCTTGTCCTAATCAGACATTACTGAGTTACAACACTGACTTACTTGCTGTCCTGGTAACCCAAGAGGTTCTCTGAGGCTGATAATACGACTCATCCTAGTACCTGCAATCATATTAGGAAGCAAGAGACTGCAGGAATTGAACAAACGAATGAAGCGCCCACAAAGATAAGAATGTGGATAAGATCTGGACATCTGCTCCTCTAACACTATGGCGGGAGAGAACCAACTTCATAACCCAAAGTGTACAGCCTGCTTTAGGTTCTGTTTTTTGAGACAAGGCTTCTCTTCTCTCCTCTCCCCTCCCCTCTTCTCTCTCTCTAGACAAAGTCTCACTATGTGGCTCTGGCTGTCCTACAAATCGCTCTGTAGATCAGGTTGGCCTCAAACTCACAGAGATCCACCTGCCTCTGCCTCCTGAGTGCTGGGACTAAAGCTACCACACACAGCATCTGTTTTAGTTTTTTGTGGGCATTTATGTTGTTGGAAAAGGATCTCCTGTAACCCAGGACTGACCTAGAATTTGCTACACAGCCAAGGATGACATGGAATCTTTCTAT
Organism: Myodes glareolus; assembly: GCF_982192425.1. Taxonomy (NCBI): domain Eukaryota; kingdom Metazoa; phylum Chordata; class Mammalia; order Rodentia; family Cricetidae; genus Myodes; species Myodes glareolus. The sequence goes on from NC_142028.1 coordinate 61,549,155, forward strand.
CTCCACATCCAAGAAAACAAGTCCCATTTAATGTGGTACTAGGGATCAAACCCAGCAGCTTCCAGCACACGGGGTCTCACTCACTGTGTATCCAATTGGCCTAGATTTACTATGTAGACTGACTACCTATCTGACTCTGCCTCTAAGTGCTAGGATTACAGACACATGCTACCACACCTGGTTCAAGCTTTAAATTCAGATTCTTCCCTCTCCCTCTCTTGTTTGTCTAGTTTTTGATACAGGGACAATTATGGAGCTTTTGGCTGTCCTGGACTCAATATGTAGACCAGCCTGGCCTTGAACTCAGAGATCCACCTGGCTCTGCCTCAAGTGCTAGGATTAAAGGTGTACACCACCAAGCCCACCATAAACCCCAAATTCCTGAATCTTTCACCTCAACGTCTAGAATTCTGAGATTATGGAGATGGGAGGGAGAGGGAAGGTATCTTCAATAACAAGTAAGTTTAGCTTTGTGAGTTTCAGGTGGACAGAGAAGCAAGTGCAGAAGCAATGTTCCAGGAAGAGCAAGCAGCTTGGAGGGGCTGAAGTACAGAAATAATGAGTGACGAGTGCAACAAGGCAGAAAGAAACTGAGACACGAAGGCCTTACATGTGAGGCTATAGCACTTAGAGTCTGCTAAAGGCTACTGGGAGCTATTTAAAATTGAGGGCAGAGAGTGACATGATCAGATTTGCATTTAGAAAGCTCTCTTTGGCAGCAGTGTGGAGAATGTACTACATGAAGGGGTGAAAGACTGAGGCAGAAGCACTCTAATTGACTGACAGGATCTACATAACATAACAGGAAAACTGCAGCACACTCAGTACGAAGCCAGCTTCGGCCACTGGTAAGCCTCTTCTTTTCACAGTTAAAGTACACTACTCTGAGTAGTAATTTTTAGGTGTTTTTTGTTTATCTTCACACTGCCAGGCTGGCCTCAAACTCTCAGCGCAGTGGAGGATGACCTGAATTCTTTATCCTCTTGCCTCCGCCTCCCCGAAGACTGGAATCACAGACAGTGCCACTATGCCCGTTTGTTTATGCAGTGCTGGGAATCAAACCCAGGTTTTTATGTAAGCTAGGCAAGCACTCTACCAACTGAACTACATCGCCAGCCTTAGGCATGTATGTTTTATATATGTCAGTTTTTATATTCTGAAAAACCTACTAATGTATGAAAGCAGAATGAGAAAGAATATTGAGTATTGTCAAGAGTCACGGCTCTCTCTTTTCTTTTCTTTTTTTCCGAGATAGTTTTTCTGTGGAGCCTTAGCTGGCCCTGCCTCTGCCTGCCTTTTGAGTGCTGAGACTAAAGGTGTTCACCAATATTGCCCAGCAAGTTCTGGTTTTTTTAAATGACTTGCAACTATTTATCGATATAAACTTTTTTAAAGGGCCAGCAACCATTGTGGTGGCACACACTTTTAATCCCAACACTCGAGAGGCGGAGGCAAGAGGATCTCTGCGTTCTAGACCAGTCTGGTCTACAGAATGAGTTCCAGGTCTGCCAGGGCTACATGGAGAGACTGTCTCAAAAATAAATAAATAAATAAAAATAAAAATAATTTAAAGCCAGAGAGAGACGGCTCGGGGCAGAGCGTCCGACCGCTTCACCCGAGGACCTGAGTTCGATCCCCGGTGCCGCATGTAGTTCCATATACCGTCAGTCAGCGCCGCCCAGTGGCCTGCAGAACGACCTGCACACACAACCTCCCACCGTCCACCGTAGATCCGCGAAGAGTAGTAGGCCAAAAAAATAAATAAATAAAATAATAATAATAATAATTTAAAAAGCAAACAAACAAAAGATGGACCAGATGGCATACACCTGTAATCCGAGCACTCAGAAGGCAAAGATAAGCAGATCTCTGAGTTTGAGACAGCCTGGTCTACAAAGAATTCCAGACCTGCCAGAGCTATACAGTGAAACTCTGTCTCAAAAACAAAACAAACAAACAAAATGACAGGTAGCCAGGAAGTGGTGGTGCAAGCCTTTAATCCCAGCACTCAAGAGGCAGACAGGTGGATCTCTTTGAGTTCAAGGCCAGCAGAGTTCCAGGACAGGCTCCAAAGCTACAGAAAATCCCTGTCTCAAAACAAACAAAAAAATGACAGGGTCCAGTGAGGTGTCTCTGTGGGAAAAATGCACTAACAGCCTTGATGACCTGAGCTCAATTCATAGAGAAAGGAAAGCAATGACTCCTCAAAGCTGTCCTCTGACCTCTGCACAGCATGGTTTGAGTGTGAGCATGCACATACAGACAAAATTTGCCTGTGTTTGTGTTTGTGTGTGCCTTGCCCTAAGGAAACCACCTTCATGATCATATCTACCCTGCCAGGTTAAGTATATAATTTGTATACACACACACATACATACAAATATATATCATTTTTTTAAATAAAGGGGCTAGCGAGGTGGCTTAGCAATCAACAGGGCACACTGTTCTTACAGAGGACTCAAACTGGGTTACCAGCACCCACATCAGACAGCTCACAACCACCTGTGACTCTAGTTCCAGTGGGACTCAATGCCTCTGGCCTACAAAGGCAGCTGCAGTCATGTCCATATTCTCCCAGACAGATACTCATATACATAATTAAAAATAAACCGTAGGAAATGAATAAATACATACACACGGTATAAATAACCATGATATATAGTAAATAGTGCTTCTATCCCTGTATGCCTTTTCCAAATCTTTTTACCCTAGAATAACAATTATCCTGAAATGTTTTCTTTTGTTGCTTTTTTTATGGTTTTATTATATTTCTGTGTCTAAACATTACTTATTTTATATTCCTGAATTTCAAATATCTCTAATTTTAATGTATATATTTCTTTATTCTTTTGAGACAGGGTCTCATGTAGCCCAGACTGGCCTAAGTTCTGGCCCAGAGTTCCCTAAGCAGCCAACAGACAAGAACAACCTTGAACTTCTGATCTTCTAGCCTCTCCTCCTAAATGCAAGGATTACAGGGGTGTACCATGATACTCAGTTTGTGTAGTAATGGGAATCAAATCAAATTTCCTGCATGCTGAGCCACATCCCTAGTCCTAAATGAAGGCATTCTTAGTAACTTTTTCACTCTGTAATTCTTCTTGAGATAATGTTGCTATAATTGATATAATTTGTACTTTACTTGTTTCTTCTGATATATAGTATCCCACTATATGAACATACCATGATTTACTTACCAATCTCAAAATAATAGACAGGGTTTTTTTTTCCCAATTTTTGTTAGTTTTGTTAGTTTATTGCCAACAGAGTTGTTGCTATGGACGCTTCTGTAAATACATCCTGGTACACTTGTATAAGAATTCTTTAAGACAAGGCTGGCAAGATGGCTCAGCAAGTAAAGGCACCTACTGCCTAGCCTGACAAACTGCATTCGATCTCAAGAACCCGTGTGATGGAGGAAGAAGACCTCCTCCTATGAGTTACCCTGACCTCCAAACACACACTGTGGCATGCTCATGTCGCACTCAAACACACATGAAATAAGTTTTTAAAGAAAGAATTTCTTAAGGTAGACACCTAAGAATGGAATGCCAAGGTGCAAACCCAGTGTGCTGCACAGGTTAAGCAGATGTTTTAACACTGAGCTACATCTCTGAGCGCCACATTCCTGTTTCTAAGGTTCTAGATGGTTTGCCAGCTTTTATTTATTTATGTGTTTGCTTGTTTGTTTGTTTGTTTGTTTAGGCAGGATCATAAGTAGCCAAAGTTGGCCTTGAATTCACTACATAACTGAGAACAACCTTGAATTTTTAAGCCTCCTGCTTCTACTACCTGAGTGCTGAAATTACAGGCTTATGCCCACCTTTTCAGATAATAATTTTTGTTTTTTATTTTTTGTCAATATAATCGACCAACATTTCTATGGTTTTATTCTGTACTTCCCTAGTAACTTATGCGGCATGATATCCCCAATTCTTTTTTTTTTTAAATAATTTATTTAACTTTCCTTTATGTGCTTTGGTGTGAAGGTGTCAGATCCCCTGAAACTGGGGTTGCAGAGAGTTGTGAGCTGTCATGTAGGTGCTGGGAATTGAAACCAGGTCTTCTGGAAGAGCAGCCAGAGCTCTTAACCACTGAATCATCATCTCTCCAGCCCCCACTCCCAATTCTTTTTCAATGACTTACTTTTTAAATTTTCCAAAATGCTGAGACTGAAATGCAAGGACCCTTGAAAACCCAGAAAGTCATGGACTATGACAATGTGTCAGCAGCTGCCTCCCAATAATTAGCCAGAAATCTGGTCTCAACAATAATGGAAAACCATATGATCAAATCTAAACCTTATTGAAACCCAACAAAAGGGCAAACCTGAAAATGTTTAACTGTGGTGGGTCAGGATATTAAAGAACTGAGACGGAGACAGAGAACACTCACAATTATTAGGCATATATGTGGCATATGCTGCATGGAAAGGAGGCAGGAAGACCAAGAGCTCAAGGACATCCTCAACCACGTAGAGACCAGAAGCCAGCTTGGGCTATACTAGACCCTGGCTCAAAATACCAAAACCGCTTGATCATGGTGACACATGGCTTTAGTCCTAATGCAGGAGGCAATACCATGCAGATTTCTGAGTTCGAGGCCAGCCTCTTCTACATATAGATTTCCAGGCCAACCGGGTCACTGGGTAATAGGAGTCTTTCTTTAAAAAACAAAACCTGGGGCTGGAGAGATGGCTCAGCAGTTAATAGTAAGCATTTATTTCCCTTGCAGAGGGACCCAAGTTAGTTCCCAGTACCCACACTGCAGTTCATCACAGTCTAACTCTAGTTCCTGAGATCCGACACTTCTGACCTCCAAGGGCTCCTGAATGCACATGGCGCATAAATATAAACCCAGGCACACACTTAAAATAAAATAAAATTTAAAAAATTATCTGGAAGGCAGCAAAAGAATTAATGACCAGGCATAGTGGCACAAGAGACAATGGCAGGTAGATGTCTAAGAATTCACGGCCAGCTTGTCTAGGTAGTGTGTAGCCCTAGCTGTCCTGGAACTCACTTTATAGACTGTACAACTTGCTCTGCCCTCAAACTTAAGAGATCTGCTTGCCTCCCAAGTGCTGGGATTCCAAGCGTGTGCCACCACTGCCCAGCTTATTTTAACCTTTTTTTATGGCCACACTTTTCATGAGCCATACCCTCCAGCCACTACCCATAACATATACTCTACCATGTCTGTGATTTCATACAAAACATTTTCTATTTCCCGAACTATAAACCTTTTTGTGGTGTGTTTTAACTTCGTTTCTTGAAATGTTTTAATCCTTCCTTGTCTACTCCAAATGTAATCACTTCCACAAGGATCAGATGTCCAAAGTTCTCCGTTGCGTTTAAGACCAATCTGGGCTACATGAGACTCTGTCTCATAGTGAAGTGGGACTTGGGAGGGGTGCTGGAGAGATGGCTCAGCACTTACTGCTCTTCCAGAGGACCTAGGTTCAGTTCCCAGGACCCACAAGGCATCTGTAACTCCAGGTTGAGGGAATCAGACATCCTCTTCTGGCCTCCTTAGGTACCAGATTCACATACATACATGTAGAAAAACACTCGTATACCTAAGATAATATTTTTTTAATTCAGTGTACTTTGTACTAGAGTAATTGTCAAAGTCTGTTTAGTGATTGACCAAAAAACAATATTCCTCTCTTAGTGAGGGTCAACATCTAGTTGGATTCAATTTTTGCAGAGTACTATTACAAATAACGAGGATTAGAATAATAGCAGTGGACACCACTAGGCTGACAGATCAATGGGACCACACACATACTAGATTCCAGACTGGTATAATCCTTTCCTTCTTTCTTTTAAAGATTTATTTATTATGTATACAATGTTACTCCTGAATGTACACCTCCACGCCAGAAGAGGGTACCAGATCTCATTACAGATGGTTATGAGCCATCATATGGTTGCTGGGAATTGAACTCTGGATATCTAGAAGAGCAGCCAGTGCGCTTAACCTCTGAGTCATCTCTCCAGCCCTATAACCCTTTCTAACAAACACTTACACTGTCTCAGGGCCATACAATACGGCTATTTCCAAATATCTATGAGAAGTTGACAACAGCACTAATTCTCTAACAATCTAGTAATACAGATGATTTTCCCAGCTCCATTACTTGTAGAAATCAGCTAATAAAGATGTTTTGGGATTTATAGTTTTAAATACCATTATTTTAAAAAACAGGACAAGTGTTACAAAAATTCCTGCTGGTATTTTTACAGACTTGGAGGAAATAGAGTTTGACAAAGAATATTTCCCAAGTGGTCTGATAGGCAGCAAACGAATTAACAAAATTGAGAAAAGAAAATATGAAATCTATCAGGTAAAGGCCTGACTTCTATTGGCAGGAGAAAAACAGAAGCATCTGTACTGTATTAGCAAGAATCTATGGCAAACAAAATTCAATTATAATTAAAACTTATCGTGTCTTGTCAAATACATTAAAACTGAACTTTGCCAACAGGTATCCTTCTAGGGTTTCATCTCGGTTCACATTAATGGTTCCAGTAGGATTCCTAATAGTATTCTCTCTGGCTTTTTTAAACAAAGAATTGTTTTGCTGGACAGTGGTGGCACAGGCCTTTAATCCCAGCACTTGGGAGGCAGAGGCAGGTGGATCTCTGTGAGTTTGAGACCAGTCTGGTCTACAGAGTGAGTTCCAGGATAGACATGGCAATGCAGAGAAACCCTGTCTCAAAAACAAACAAAACCAAAAACAAACAAAAAAAGTTTTAGATTCATTTTATGTTTGGGAACCTGGTACAGTGCGTCACCCCTTTGAGCATGGCAAGCAGTACCCTGACTGTATGCAGGTACAAGGGTCCCTTTAAGAGACAAGCCCCGCCTACTCCCGCTCCCTTCCTACTGTTCTTCAGAGGAGGCAAGCAGGTCTCTATCCCTCTCTCCCCTTTCCCTGCCCTTTACCCTTCTCTCAATGAATTCCGCACTCAAACTTTGTCTGTATGGCGTATTTGTCTTTCACCTGCCATGGGACCAGTTAAAGGTCCCAAATCAGTCATATTCATAAAAGGTTCCAGACAGGGAACCTTTTATGCTTTGGATATGCTCTCTATAGCTTTGGAGTCTGTCTTGGAACTTGCACTGTACACCAGATTGGCCTTGAACTCAGAGATCTGCCTGCCTCTGCTGGGATTAAAGGTGTGCACCACCATTACCTGACATGTATGAGTGTTTTATATACATGTATGTATGTATACCATGTGCGTATCTGTTGCCTGAGGTCAGAAGAAAACATTTTATGGAAAGTTGTGAGCCACCACATGGTCCTGGGAAAGAAAAACAGGTTTTCTGCTAGAGCAACCAGGGCTCTTAGCCGCTAAGCAATCTTTCCAGCCCCTTTTCTCTTGCCTTTAAAAGTGAACCAAGGGCTGGAGAGATAGTTCAGCAGCTGAAAGCACTTGTTCTTCCAGAGCACCTGGGTTCAAGTCCCAGCAACCACACAGTGGTTAACAATCCCCTGCAATTCCAGTTCCAGGGAATCCCAAGCATTCTTCTGACCTTTGAAGGCACCAGTATTTTTACTGGTGCACAAACATGCATATAGGAAAGATATCCATAAACATAAAATAAAGATAAATTAATTTTTTTAAATAAAATTTTAAAGTGAACAAGTCTTAGAACTAGAGAGTTGGCTCATTATGTAAAGACACTTGCAACACCAACCCCTCGGATCAAAATGGTGGAAGGAAAGAAGCAACTCCTACAAGTTTGTCCTCTGACCTCTATACATATATCATGCTGTGTGCACACACACATACACACACACAATGAATGAATGAACTGATTGAATAGTGCCTCTGGCTATGCTCTCTTACCTACAATAAGCTTTCTCCTCCACCATTCCTAGGAGCAGTCATGTCCTTCCGTTTCCTTTTTATTTTTTATTTTTCATTCAACATGGATTCTGAAAACAAATGGTCTGGGTTCAAATCACAGTTGTGTGACAGAAAGAAAGTTTTTATTTGGTCTTGTTTTTTCATACATTGTGTTTACTGTTTTTTGAAACAGGGTCTCACATAGCCAGGGTTGGCTTCAATCTTGCTGTGGACATGAAACCTTGCATGCCCGGTCCTCCTGCCTCTCTCTGCCTCTGGAGTAATGGGATAATAGGGTTAACAGATTAACTTTTCATTTTAATGTAATTCCAAGTTTGGAGAAAAGTTCCAAATAGTAGAAAGAACTCCCATCATCCTATCCTAGGTTCACTAATTAGTACTAAGTCACACTTGTTTTCGACACACACACACACAATTTTATTGCTTTCAACAGTTTGATAATAGGCTGAAATACTACTCTTTTCTCTAACTTGGTGAGCCTTGAACTTGCAGGAATCCTCCTATCTCAGTCTCCACGATAGAATAACAGGTAGATATAACCACCTGTTCTCAGCCAGGTTTTAACCTCTTTTTTAAAAATCACCTTTCCCATCTGTAAAATGGAAATTAATAACAGTACCATCTCATGAGATTCATGGGAAAGATTAAAGAGTAAATAAAACAAAACTCAGAAGCTTGCTGGCACTCAGTGGAAGCATTAACTGCTTTTAGAGATGGAGAAGACTACACAGAAGAAAGCCTGTCAGATAATGGGAGCAACTCTACACACTATACTTCCCAAAGTCATTTTTAATTACTATATCTATAAAATATATTGCATATACAATGTTTGTTAAGACATTCAGGTATAGGATTAAGAACTAGAATTATGCATTACCACACCCAGTTTTACTTAGTACTCACAAGATTTGGTGCGTGCGGGTCAAACACTCTACAGACTGAGCTCCATTGTCTATTAAATAGAGCACCACAAATATAATTTAGCTTTTTCTTGGTAACTCAACAGGACAACTGCTTATAAAACCAAACACTGCTGGACATGGTGTTGCACACCTATTATAAGACACCTGCATTAATTCAGTAAATACGTATTAGGAGTTCATGGCTAGGCTAACATGAAAGCTTTGCTCATTTTTATAACTTTTTATGTTATGTGTAGGGGTGTTTGCCTGTATGTCTGTCTGGGCATCATGTCTGTGCCTATTCAGAAGTCAAGACTAAGAATCCCTGGAACTGGAGCTTGAAATCTACAGTACTAGAGAGATATGAAGGCCCAAGGTTGGATGTATTTGGAATTGTGGAAAATAGCCTCCAGGTAGATAAAAATAAGGTAATGTAGTAACGGGAAAATAGTTTAAACTCTAATTATCAGAAGATGAGCTCTAAAGCTAGCTGCTGAACACAGGAAGGGATTCAAAGCCCCCAATCTCTACCCGGAATACAGCTACGAAAGGTCAGCAAAATGCTGGATGTTACTACGGAAGCCTAGGAAACACAGGACACATTTTTCTTCCTGTACAAACCATAGTGAAACTGTACCTAGAATAGAACATGCAGTTGTGGTTGTCACACAGAAAAGGTAAAATCTTCGCCAACCAATTATCCTTAAGAGGTGGAACCAAGTTAGGGTGCGGCTTTCTGGGACCCAGAGAAAAAAACGGCACGACCCAAGTGCCCTCTCTCTGTGTGGTTCCCTCGTAGCACAGCTGAGCGTGGACTTCTCATTCCTTTTTCGTGAGTTTTCCCCTTATAATAAATTAAAATATAATTATCTTATTTTTTAGCTAGCCTGGTTATTTCCCAAATGAAGCTAACTTCTACAAGGAAAAGCAGAGAGTAGTCACCTGCCAGATACAGAGGAAGCAAGATGAGAATGCTACATTGAGAAAAGGTATCAAGCCACATCACTAAACATAGACAAGAAATATGGGTTAATTTAAGTTGTAAGAGCTAGTTAATAATAAGCTTGAGCTAATAGACTAGACAATTTATAATTAATAAAGCCTCCGTGTGTTTCTTTGAAACTGAACAGCTATGGGGCTGAGCAGAACAGAAACTTCTGTCTATAAGAATGTAAGAAAAATATAATTCAAAGGTGACATAAATTCATAGCTAATATTTCCAAAAGAAATTCTGATGTGCAATAGCAGTGCATAACTTTAATCTCAGCATGCCTTTAATCCCAGTACTCAGGAGGCAGAGCCAGGTAGATCTTTGTGAGTTTGAGGCCAGTCTGGTCAACAAAGCTAGTTCCAGGACAGCCAGGGCTACACACAGAAACCCTGGCTCAAAAAACAAAAAATAAAATAACAACAACAAAAAAAAACCCAAAAACAAAGAAATTCCTAGAGAAATAATGAACTTGAGGCAACAAAGCCTTAATTTTTGAAATTGGCATTTTCACACCTTCCCTACAAAGTCCTAGAGTGAGCTTCAGTGGAAGTCTTCCTTTTTCACCGAAACGTTGCCAAAGGAAAGTAAGGAAACTTCTGCAGTCCCCACCCTCACCCCAAAGCAGAGACAAAAATAGTAAATGCAAGGAAGATATACTCCAAGGCATTGAATGCCACATCCGCATTAAAGATCTGGACATCACCCACTTCCGGCAGCCCAAGGCAATGCGGCTCCAAACATCCTCAGAAGACCAAACTCAGGAGAAAAAAACTTGACCACGACGCCATCAAGTCCACTGTGACCACATAGTCTCTTAGAGAGCAGACAGAAGAGAGTAGCACATGGACGTCAAGGTAGACGACAAGCAGGCTGTAAAGAAACTGAGTATTGCTCAAGTCGTCAATCAGGCCTGGTGGAAAGGTACAGCCAGTGAATTCCTGACTACAGCACTTTGGATGTTATCAGCAAAACTAGGACCAGCTAAATTGAGTCTAGCTGGCTAATCCTAACTATACTTTCTACAACATTAAAAAAAAAAAGTGGGGGGCTAGAGAGATAATAAGCATTAAGAACACTGGCTGCTCTTTCAAAGGACCTGGGTTCAATTCCCAGCACCCACATGGCAACTCTGTCTATAACTCCAGTTCCAGGGTATATGCAGACAGAACACTGTACATATAACAAATACATCTTTTTTTAAAAAGAAATGAAATGAACAAGCAAAGTATTTAATCATTAGATTTTCTTAAAAAAAAAAAAAAAGCAAAACAAAACAAAAAAAACTAAAACTAAAGAACCAGGAGCCAGGTGGTGGCACACACTTGGTAGGCAGAGGCAGGCACATCTCAGTGAGTTCAAGGCCAGCCTGATCTACAAAGTGCATTTCAGGACAGCCAGGACTATTACAGAGAGAAACCCTGTCTCAGGGGGAAAAAAAGAGCTGACATGGTGGAACACACCTTCAACCCCAGCACTTGGGAGGCAGAGGCAGGCGGATCTCTGTTGAGTTTGAGGTCAGTATGGTCTGTAACTCTGAACCATATGCTTTATTCATAAAATATAAAAGGTAGCTACTAACATAATTTATCTCAAATGCTGGGGACTGACCATAACAAAATATATCAAGGTAGGAGCTCAGTGAACCTAAGCTAGAAAGGGGTAAAGTGGATCTTCTAATCAAAATTCAATTTTTAGGAATCTATAGTTCTCAATGTGGATGGAAGGCAATATCAACAAGTATGACCCAAGACCTTCTACATAGTCAGACACTTTCTTAAGATTTGTTTTGAGGCCGGGCGGTGGTGGCACACGCTTTTAATCCCAGCACTTGGGAGGCAGAGGCAGGCGGATTTGTTTTGAGGTCAGTCTGGTCTACAAAGTGAGTTTCAGGACAGACTCCAAAGTTACACAGAGAAACCCTGTCTAGAAAATTTTTTTAAAGAAAAGAAAGAAAAAGAAAAAGATTTGCTTTGAAACCAGGCCTTAATCTCAACTCTGGAAAACTGAGGCAGGAGAACTGCAAGTTCAAGGTCAAACTAGGCTACACAGTGGATTCAAGGCCAGACTCGGATACTCAAGTGACTCCTTGCAAAATGAAAAAGCAAAAAGAGAGATGGGATTCAGTTCAGGAGTGAAGCTCTCACCTAACATAAATGAGGCCCTAGGTCAATCCCAGTACCACAAAGAAAGAGAAGAAAAAAATCTGTTTGAGAAGGATCTCTGATACTTGCTAGAACAATGGCATCGTGGGGAGAGGGGATAATTCTGAATACTGGAGAGCAAAAGAATTGCTCTTGTTATTTGATTGTGTCAACTACCGAGCTTAAATTAGTTTAAGCTGTACGAGATATATGTATGCAATAAACAGGTGTGCATACACCCAAATCGAAACTAAAATCAACCATAACTCTCTCTGAAAAAAGGCATCTATATCCTAAAATAAAAAATTTAATTTTATTCAACTGGAATTAATCTTACAACTAAGAGAAATACACTTCAGATTTTCCTATATTTCACCAGAGAAGGAAAATCAGAGCTCAAAAATAAATATCATAAGCAAAGCTTAATAGCCTCGTCCATCAATCTCCAACTGTTTATTTTTAGGTATCTAGAAATCATTACGAAAAGCAGATTTGTTCTAAGATACGTCTGTATCTGAACAGCATTCCCTCTGTACAATCCTTGTTTCTATTCTTCTCTTTTCTAATTCAATTCTGTTTGGTTTCTAAGTTAAGAAGTGTGTTTCATTTGCATAAATGGTAACTATTCTGAGATACTATTCATGACTATACATTTGAATTCTCTAGAGTACCATTCATAACTTCAAATGAAACAGGAAAAAAAACATTCATTCAACTTTACCTTAATGGTGACTAAGACATGAGTGATGCTAATGTTACACTGCTGTAGAGCAAGGAGTGCAATCTACAGCCCCAGGACAGCTATGGAAGCATTCCAACACAAGATCACAGACATAATTAAAACATCAGAGAGAGTGCGTGTGCGTGTGTATATGAGAGGAGAGAGAGAGAGAGAGAGAGATTGAGATCTGTTACTCAGTGTTTCGGGTTTTTTCCTTAAGATGTTTAATTTTTAGCCAGGTGATGGTGGCAAAGCCTTCAAACCCAGCACTCCGGAGGCAGAGGCAGACAGATCTCTGGAGTTTGAGGTCAGCCTGGTCTACAGAGCGAGTTCCAGGAAAGGCTCTAAAAAGCTACAAAAAACCCTGTCTTGAAAAACAAAACAAACAAAGAAAAAAGGGTTTTAATTTTTATTCACATGTATGTATGTATGTGTGTGTATGTATGTATGTATGTATGTGTCTGTAATTGTGTGTAAATACCCAAAGACACTTAAGGAAGGTATCAGATTCTTTGGAGCTAGAGTTACAGGCAGTATGAGCTCTGGATATGGGTGATGGGAATTAAACTATGTTCTCCATCCTCTTGAAGAACAATGAGCACTTTTTGTTTGTTTATTGCTTTTCGAGACTGGGTTTCTCTGTATAGCCTTGGCTGTCTTGGGAGGCAGAGGCAGGTGGATCTCTGTAAATTTGAAGCCCAGTCTGGTCTACAGGACAGCCAGAGCTAATTATATGTTTTGTGTGAGTGTAGGTAAAAGGACAACTTGCAGGAGTTAATTCTCTCCCACCAAGTGGGTCCCTGTGATAGTCAGTTTTCATTGTCAATTTATCACAATGTACAATCACCTCAGAAGAAACTCTCAATGAAAGTCGATCTAGATTAGGATGGCCTGTAGGCACGTCTGTGAGGGACTGTTCTGTGGTGTGGGAGGACCTTCTATGTGTTGCTTTTATTGGTTAGTGAATAAAGAACTGCTTTGAGCTTATGGCAGGAAAGAACAGAACTAGGCGGGGAAAGCTAAGCTGTATGCTGGGAGAAAGGAGGCAGAGATAGTTGCTGGAACTTTAGCTGGTAAGCCATAGCCACGTGGCCACACACAGATTAATAGAAATGGGTAAAATTAAAATGTAAGAGTTAGCCAATAAGAAGCTAGAGTTAATGGGCCAAGCAGTGATTTAATTAATACAGTTTTTGTGTGATTATTTCGGGGCTAAGTGGCCGGGAAAAGACTCAGCCCACTGTGGGTGGCAACATTCCCTTGGCTTTGGGTCCTGGACTGTATGAAAAAGTAGAGACTATGAGCTAAGCAACAGAAGCGTGAATGCATTCATTCTCTCTCTACTCTTGACTATGGATGCAAATTATGACCTGGAATTGTGAGAGGAATTTAAACCCTTTCTCCCCTAAGTCACTTTCTGTCGGGGTATTTCACTAGAGCAACAGAAATGAAACATTTTCATTCAGTGGCTGAACTCCAGTCTTCAGGCATGATAGCAAGAGCCTTTCCCCAGCAAGGCCCTAAACCTGTGTTTTTAAAGTTATAAAGTATTTAAATAGGGACAGCAAAGATACATTTTAGCCATAAAGCTCAACTTCAGTTAAGAGAAACCTAACAGGTTCCAGCAAATTCTTTAAAGGAACAATGCAGGTTGATCTGTCGGCCTAAAGCTTTTCTGTGAATCTTTCATTCACGAAATAGTCTACTAGCTCTTTACTTCATCTAATCTTAATCAGTGATAAGAAATTGAATTTACGGGGGCTGGAGAGATGGCTCAGCGGTTAAGAGCATTGCCTGCTCTTCCAAGGGTCCTGAGTTTAATTCCCAGCAACCACATGGTGGCTCACAACCATCTGTAATGAGGTCTGGTGCCCTCTTCTGGCCTGCAGGCATACACACAGAAAGAATATTGTATACATAATAAACAAAATAAATAAATATTTTAAAAAAAGAAATTGAATTTACGTAGATCTGCATAAATAATTCAGCTATCTGTACTGCTCCAATATATTTCAACTTGATAAAATAAAATATGAACAGAATAAAGATAACATGGCTATTTTAAAGTTGTCATTTCCTGATTCCCCACAATCTCTTTTCTCCTCAAAGACAGGAGACCTATAACCAGAAAGAACAGAAGCCAAGCATCCATCTCAGAACATCTGCCTCACTTCCTTCCATGGGTTACCCCTGCTAAATCAGTCGTTTTCAACTGGGGTAATCCGGCTCCTCAAGGATGTCTAGAGATATTTCTGGGTGTCACATTGGGGGAGGATATCACACTGCTATTGGCACCTAATGGATAGCAAGCAAACAGGAGGCTGTTTAAATTTCTAATCTGACTATGGAATGGAATTAAAAGAAACCCACACAAATGAACCTAGAGAAGTCAGACATGACAGTACAGGATGTCAAGAGGCTGAGGTAAAAAAAAAAAAAAATTCAAGAATTCAAGACTGGCCTGGGCTACAGAGTGAGATTCTATTTCAAAAACAAAATCACAAGAACAGTATAAAACAGAGGCATTGTTACCATTTATTAATTAAGCCTATATGGTACATTGACCATACAAAAATCAACCAAAAAAAGCAGGGGATGTCAAGTGTCGTGGCGCATGCCTTTAAATCCCAACACTGGGGAGGTAGAGGCAGGTGAATCTGTGACTTTGAGGTCAGCCTGGGTGAATAGTGAGTTCCAGGACAGCTAGAGAGTTAGAGCTATATAGTGAGACCCGATCTCACAGTAAGGGAAAAAAAAGGCTGGGAATAAGGCTCCATGGCATGACACTTGCCTAGCACATACGGTTTAATCTCCATTAAAAAAATAAATAAATAAATAAAAAGAACAGCATTAAGGTCTGTCTTTAAGAAACACAGAGTATGGGGGCTGGAAAGATGGTTCAGTGGTTAAGAGCACTGACTGCTCCTCCAAGGGACCTGGGTTCAAGTCCCAGCACCCACATGGCAGCTCACAACTGTCCGTAACTCCAGGATCCAACAACCTCACACAGACATACATACAGGCAAAACACCAATAAAATAAAATATAAATTTAGAAAAAAAAAAAACAGTAAACCAGGCATGGTGTTGCATGCCTTTAATCCTAGTGCTTGGTAGGCAGAATCTCCAAGTTCTACAACAGCCAAAGGCTACAGAGAAACCCTATATGGGGGGGGGGGGGAGAAGAAGAAGATGAAGATGAAGAAGAAGAAGAAGAAGAAGAAGAAGAAGAAGAAGAAGAAGAAGAAGAAGAAGAAGAAGAAGAAGAAGAAGAAACAGTAGTCAGGGAAAGCAATTTTCTAACTTATCTGACTTTGTGGGAATTTTTAAGAATTTTTTGATATCATAATATAATTACATCATTTCCCCTTTCATTTCCTCCCTCCAAACTCCAAGGTACCCACCCCTATTGTGTTCCCTTTTTTCTCTATTGCCTTTATATGTATGCATATGTACGTCTGTGTTGTGTTCCTACATATAAAAATGCAAACTGCTCAGTCTGTATGTTACTTGTCTTTGTATGTTTCAGAGCTGACCATTTGGCACTGGATAACCAACTGTACGCTCCTCCCTGGGGAAGACAATTTCTCCTGCTCTCAGTGTTCCTTAGTTTTTGTTGTCTGACTTAGTTTTGACTCTCTGTGCTTTAACAAAAAGGGGGGGGGGGACAACAGGTGATGTTCCACCTTTTATCTCAGCACTTGGAAGGCAGAGGCAGGGGAAATCTCTGAGTTTAAGGCCAGCCTTGTCTATAGAGCAGGTTCCAGGACAGCCAGGACTATTTATTATAAAGAGAAACCCTGTCTTGAAAAACAAAAGCAAAAAAAGGGGGGGGGGGTAGTCAATGAGCCTTTCCCAAAGCAAAAGATGACATCTTAGATCTGCCTAAAGGATAAGCAAAAAGCAAGTCGGGCTTAAGCCCGGTACTTGGGAGGCAGGGGCAGGCGAATTTCCGCTAGTTCGAGGCCAGCCTGGTCTACAGAGCGAGTTCCAGGACAGCAGTTGTTTCTCATGCCATGCTGGAGACCCATTCGAACTACAACCTCCTTTCATTTTTTAAATTTTATTTTTATTATTTAACTATGTGTATGTGTGTCTATCTGCACATAGAGACCAGAAGTGTCAGATTCCCCTGGAGCTGGTGTGAGCCACCTGATGTGGGCATTAGGAAGTGAACTTGGGTCCTCTGGAAGAAAAGTACATGTTCTTAACCTCTGGGTCATCTCTCCAGCCCCTCAAACTATAACTTTCACGTCTTCTTCTGTCATCACTAGTGCCCAGAAGTCTGCCTCTTTTACCCAAATCCTAAAAAATTATGCATTTCTACCTATTCCCAAATTATCAATTGTCAGCCCACTCAATTTTAGTAATACTAATACTCAAGGAATAAACATAACTTTCAGTTGGCCACAGCATGGTGGCGGACACCTCTAATCCCAGCACTGGGGAGGTAAAGGCAGGTGGATCTCTGTGAGTTCAAGGTCTAGTCTACAGAGTGAGTTCCAGGACAGGCTCTAAAGCTTACAGTGAAGCCCTGAAACAAACAAACAAAAGTTCAAGCAAACAAAACAAAAAAAACTTCACAAACCTGACACCAAAATCCAATCCTTGGACACCAGAGTGGATGAAGAGAACTAACTTCCAGAGTATTCCTCTACTCACCACACCTTCTGTGGTGCGTGCGCGCGCACACACGTGAGAGATATATAAACAAATCTATGGATTGACATCAAGAGCTCCTGTGCCACTTAATAAGCACATTTTTCATGAAGAATCCCGATACGATCAATCTAAAGCTCTGGTCTTTAGGAATTACAAACACCAAAGAAATATAAGACACGGTTACCCAACTAGAACTAGGTTTTTTGTTGTTTGTTTTTTTTTTCAAACCAGGATCTCATTATGTCACTCTGGCTGCCCTGGAATTCCCCTGTAGACCAGGCTAGCCTCAAATTCACAGAGATCCACCTGCATCTGCCTCCAGAGTGCTGGGATTAGTAGTGTTTGTCACTACTCCTGACTGACGTATAGAATGTACTCAGAATCCCAAGCATATCTTAGACTGTAGCACACTGGGTAGCTATTTTGCAGTTATTTTCAATAGTGGTCTAGGCAAGAATCACTTCTATTTTCTGGTCCAATCCCACTACTCCACTTGCAACCTCCAGCCCACCATTCCACACCCTCCCAGCGAAAGAGCTATTATCAGACACCGTGGAGCCATTCAAATAGAATGACCTGAAGCGTTTAAACACATTGGTCCCAGAGTCTTCTGAAGGACAAAATTCTTAAAATCTACGTTGTCATGGTGTTCTTATAAAGAGAAGAAATCCTTCACTGTCAAACAATGAACTTCATTCTATAGTAGAGGTAGCTCAGAAAAGCTACAGCCTGTCTGAAAGTGTAGTTTAATTGGAAGAGTGCTTGTCTAGCACGCACTGAAGTCCTGGGTTCAATCCCCAGCACCACAAAAACTGGGTAGAGTGGCACAAGCCTCTAGACCCAGCACTTGGGAGGTACAGAGATCAAGAGTTCAAAGTTCAAGGTCATTCTCAGCTCCTTAGCTAGTTTCAGGCAAATCTATGGAAAAGAAACCTTGTCTCAAAGCACTGGGAAAAAAAAAAAAAAGAAAACAGGAAAATTTGACCCAAATTCCTCCTACTAGTGATTATCCCATATTACACTAAGCACTACCCTGAGGAAAAAAATCAGCTCCAAAATCCTGCAAGCAAATCTTTCTCTCCTGTGTACAGAAAAAGGTACTGTTTCTCTCAATAGCTATAGAAAAGAAAGAGAGCAGAGAGCCTATAAACTATTATTTATAAAAGGAGGGCAAAAAGGGCTGGTGATGAAACTCAGCTGTAAAGTGCACCTGCTTAGCAGACACAAAGGAGTTCCATTATCAGCACCATAAATAAAGAAAAGGTGGAGGGGTCATTTTAGCATCGAAAACAAGTACAGAAAGAGTACTAAGAGATCTCTTCTGGTACCTAGGAGAAAACGCGCATCAGCTGTATTTTAACTGAAGTAAAAGTTTTATATCACAGAAAAGAAAAAAGTTTCCCATATAGCACAATTCTGATAAACAATGTTGACTGTATGAGTGCTTTGCTTACATGGATGCATATGCACCATGTGCATGCCTGCTGCCTGAGGTCAGAAGAGGGAATCAGATTCCTTGGATCTGGAGTTACACATACTCACACACAGATATGCACACACACTGGTAACTTACTTAAAAAAAAAAAAAAAGGCTAAGGGGCCGACAAGATTACTCAGCAGTTAAAAGCACTTGTTGCTCATGCAGAGGACCCAAGTTACTAACACCCATATGGTGATTCACAGCCATTAAAAAATTTTTTAAAAAAAACTTAAATGTCAAAAAACAAGCGGGACAAGGTAGTGCCCAATGTCTGTAATTCCCAACATTGGAGAATCAAATGCAGGAAAATACTGAGTTCAAGTAAGTCTGAGTTACACAGGAAGACTCAGACTCATCTGACAGAAGATAAGTAACAACATTAAAGAGACAATAATAACAGAAATAAATAAATGTCCAAACATATCATATTTTTTCATGTGATGGTGGCTCTGCGTCCTCTAATAGCAAAGTCAGATTATGTTAAAACGCAGAGTTAAATCATAGTTAAAACTTGGCCAAAGACTGGAAAGTACAGTGGGAACAATGAATCAACAGTGATAACTCACTAAAATGTTCTTTAAACATTCTTCTGAGAGGATTTAAGACTTAAAGTTATTTCATTCTCGATTCTAGAAACTACAAGATCATTCTCAAAGTCCAGGCAATTCAATTGCCTCTTCCTGGGCAAGCAGTGCCTCCCACACCGCCGGGACAGCCCTCAAAGCTCCCTGACAGGAAGCAGCATTTAGAAGTTCTTTCCTTCCTTCCTCCTTTAGCTGCTGCTTTTCTGGTTTTAGAATTTCAAACAAAGAAAATAGATATTGGCTCCACAGCGAAGAAACGCCCTCTTTCTCAGCAACTTCCTCTTGTGATTTTCCTCCCTACCACTGACAGAGGAGGACAATACCCACAGCTGGACCTACTATTTTCACTAATCCAAGGCTCTTGACGTTTGTGAAGCTTAAGGGCTATGGTACCCAACTCCTTCCAAAGTCCACTGACTTCACTCACCTGACAGATAAGGAACTACAAAGAGAGTCGTGCTACACTTAAACACAGGTAGGCTGTTGGAACCTCACTCTCAGGAACCCAAAGAAATTCAGAGAAATTTCAGAGGTGATTTCTCCCTCCCAATAAAAGGCAGCCTTCTTCCAGAGAGACGGGACTGGGATGGTACCACCCTGAACCAGAAGTCAAGTCTACACACCAAAAGTTGGTGAACTTTCTTCTACATGGACTCAACCTGAATTCTCTGCTGTTCTGACAAGAAGTGACACTCGGGAATGGCCCTTTCTAAGTCCCAGAGTGAGAAGGGGAGGGGGGTGGACTTAAAACGAACAACCCTAAGCTCAAAACCTAGCCTGTCCCCCACACCAGAAGTGAAATCAAATCTCCGGGTTACACCCCTCCCTCCATTTCCGACAGAGCAAAGTTCCCTTGGAAGCGAGCAGTGACTTACCCCTGCCCCGGTGCTTCCCAGAGGAAACACCCTCACGCTGGTAAGCGCCACATATTACTGTGTCGACCCGAGCAAGTTACTCAACTTCTGAGATTTGCCTTCCTCACCCGTAATCTGGCAAGGGCAGCTGGAAAAGCTAAACAAGAATGTATTTCTCAAGTTTGGCACACAGTAGGACAACTATCAACGTTTCTCTTGGCTTTCCTCCTCCTCTTCAGTGCTGGGCTTAAATGCCAACAGTAGCCCCGAAGGCTCCAAGGATTTAGTTCCTCGTCATCTCTGAATCTCTGAACGACTGGATAAAACTTCCTCATCTCCAAGGATCAAAGGGACCTGGCCCTACCCTGTCACGATCTGGTGGCTCCCACGCTCTGGGACAAGTGGTCCCTATAAACTGACCCTCCTCTCTCTACAGCTCATTCTGTGCACACGTGCGCGCACACACTTACACACACAGTGCCCAACCCACTCCCCAACTTCACAGGCCAGGGACCTCCAAGAGTTAGCTCAAATCACTTCATGGCCCAAATATGGAAACTGAGGCTCAGGCTGGAGAAGAACTTGTCCAAGAACTTGTCAGCGGGAAACTGCTGAGACCCAATCCGCACACTTCTGCCAAGTCTTTTGACAAATGGTAAACTGAAAGATGGACGTGACTTGCCCAAGAGCACACGGGGAGCCGGCGGCCGGGCGACAGGTCGTAACACTTTCGCCCGGCCCTCCCAAGTGTCCGAAGGGCACTCTGGATCACCACCACCCCTGAAGTGTCGCCACAGCGCTGACAGCACGCGAACCGTGGCAGCGGCAGCCAGAGCGGGCACCGGCTGCCCCACGGGACCCTAGGGGCCGCCCGGCCGGCGCTGGCGCCTCACAGCCGGGCGCGCCCAGGGGGGACCTGTTGCTCACCTGACCTCGCGCAGTCGCACTCAGAGACATAAAGGGCTGGCCGGCCGGTCCGTGTCCCCACGGAGTGCGCTCCAGCCCACCGCTTCGCGGGCTGCCACACAGCCGGAACCCCACTTCAGCGCGCTACGCCCCTAGCCGCACTCCACCGGCCCGAGTCCGCCATTACGTGATTCCCCGCCCCGGGACGCAGCCACACCCCGCCAACCGTTCTGATTGGCTCCCTTCTCCACCCGCCCTGGGCTTCCAGCTATCCCATTGGTTTGAATCCAATGCCAATTAAATAAGTACGCAAAAGACGTATTCAAAGATAGTGTCCCGGGAACTCCACCCGAGCGACTTCCGCAATCGGAGTAAACAGAGGCTAGAGCAAACCAAGAGAAGTGGAGGTGGCAATGAAGGGAAATTGACGCCCGTGTTCGAATAGAAAAATATCAGCTGAGAAAGTGCAAGACCTCGTCAAACATGTGCTGGCAGAGGAATTCTTTTTATTAGAGTCGAGAAACCCAGGATTTTTGGTGGATGGAACAGGCCGAGCCGATGAACTTTTTATGAACACCCCTCAAGTCGCAAATAGTTACGTCCCTTCACGCCTTGTCCCAGGCGGGACCGAAAACCGGGTGGGGACTGTGAGTCATAGGCTGCAGCTCACCCCAAAGGCTAGGTGTCCTGGTGAAGCTTGGATGCTGGTACTGGAAGCTAGTTCTGGGAGACCACTGGCACCTGTCACTTCACTCTGCAACTTCAGAAACTCCTGCCTGCCTAGTTCTTAATTTGTTCTTCAAAATAGGGGCAGTAGACCCAGCAGATCTGCTTCCAGCCCACTTAGGTGGGAGATGTGAGGACGCACGCCCAGTGGCTTAGTGACTACAAAATACTGCTGCTGGGTGACAATGTGACGAATCCAGTTTAGCTCATTTAGTGTTCTAGAGCAAGTCTGTGTAACAGGTATAGGCCTCTTAAGGAAGAATGAATTTTAGGCAGGTAGTTGCTCTGTTATAGTGGTTCTTCCCTTGGCTGTGTGCTGAACTTAAACTTTTAAAAAAGAGAGTCGTGGCCGGGCGGTGGTGGCACACGCCTTTAATCCCAGAAGCAGAGGCAGGCAGATCTGTGTGAGTTCCAGGCCAGCCTGGTCTTCAGAGCGAGTTCCAGGATAGGCTCCAAAGCTACACAAAGAAACCCTGTCTCTCCGGGTGGTGGTGGCGCACTCAGGAGGCAGAGGCAGGCGGATCTCTGTGAGTTCGAGGCTAGCCTGGTCTACTAACACAGACTCTAATACTACAGCGAAAGCCTGTCTCAATAACCAAAAAAAGAAAAAGAAAAGGAGTTGTGGGGAGACAGAAAGGACAACACAGCTGTCAGTAAGCACAAGGGCCTGCGTTCAAGAACTCAGATTCAAAACAAAAAAATATAACAGATCCAACGATATGCAGGTCTGTAAACCAACTCTGGGGAGGCGGTGACAGGCAGATCTCTAGAGCTCACAGGCCCAGGCACCCTTGTCCAATCTAGGCCAATAAGAGAACCAGATCGCAAAAAAAAAAAAAAGAAGCAAGTTGCCAGAACAGCCCCTGAGGTGATTCTCCTCCGGCCTGCACGTATACACCCTGACGCACAACATGCACAGACACTCACACAACACCCTGAATTCATGAAATAACTCTTGCCTACAGTCACCAAGTAATTAGAAATGACCCCAGGACTGAACCTATATCACTTAGCATCTATCCCTGTTTTCCTACTCTTAGACAGCTTGTCACCTGACGGCTTTCCTCCCCCACCCCTTAGCAGGCCAGGATAGTCCTAAGGGTCAATGTTCTTTTCACTCTGGCCACCAGAAACTTGGGCCCCCTTCTAGCCACCAGCTACAGCAATATACTTGCGGAAAAGTGACCCCAGGGATGTGGCCAATATTTTCCTAGCATTCTAGGGGTCAAGAGAGAAGAGATGACAAGCGGGTGAACAACTTAAACAGAAGCCAAATAAGTTTACAATTGGGGGCCGTCCATGAGGCAGTCAAATGTCAGGTCTTTATTTTTTATTTTATTTATTTATGTGTTTGTTTTAAGAGACGGTCTCTCTATCATGTAGCTGTTGGCTATCCTGGAACACTATGTGAGCCAAGCTGGCCTGAATTTATAGAGATATCCCCCTACCTATACCTCCCCAGGGCTGGAATTGAAGGCATTTGCCACCACAGCCAGTGTTTCCAGGTCAGATCTGTCTACTCTTTGCAAGCAGAGGTCTGGCCTTCAAGGACCGCTTTGGGTGTATTTCCAAGTCCTTTTCCCTCCCCAAAGCTTAAGACTTCAGAAAGGCCAACACTGCCAAGTAAGCAGTGCCAACAGGGCCCCAGTGATCACTGGCGGCTCCCAGGCTTGGACTGGGTCGCTCAATCTGACATGTGACTGTTCAAATCCCACTATGACCAGAAAGTGAAGGAAGGCTTTTGGCTGAGACTGACGGAAGACTGAAGCGTACTCTGCCACGTTCAGGCTGCCTGTGCCCCATGGACCAGTTCGCTACTCCACCACATTCAGGCTGCCTGTGCCTCACCGACCAGTTCTCTAAAATGTGGACAACAGGGGCTAGAGAGATGACTCAGTTGTTAAGAGGACTTGATGCTCTTACAGAGGATCCAGGTTCAGTTCCAGCACCCTCAAAGTGGCTCACAACTACCCATAACTCCAGTTGCAAGGGTTCTGACGCCCTCTTCTGACCACCAACGGCACTGCATATACATGGCACATATACACTAAAGAAAACACACACATAAAATAAGACAAAAAGATCTTTTTTTAAATATTTATTTATTATGTATACAATATTCTGTCTGTGTGTATGCCTGCAGGCCAGAAGAGGGCACCAGACCTCATTACAGATGGTTGTGAGCCACCATGTGGTTGCTGGGAATTGAACTCTGGACCTTTGGAAGAGCAGGCAATGCTCTTAACCTCTGAGCCATCTCTCCAGCCCCCGAAAAGATCTTTTGATGTAGACAATGGAGCAATTATGAGAGTTCAGAGTTAATGGTGGAATTAATAAGCTCACAAAGCTCCCAGCAGCAATTTATTCACTAGTGTAGAAACTACTGAAATGGTTCGACAGGTAAAAATGCTTGCCGCCAAGCCTGGTGACTTCAGTTCAATACCCAGAACCCGCTTGGTGGAAGAAGAGAACCACAGTCCTTTGACTTTCACGCATGGGCCTTGGTATGTCCATGTGCTTTTACATGTTCACACACGCACACGCACTCAATAAATAAATATTTGGGGGACAAAAAATGCTAAGCACCTACAATATGTGGATCACCCTGGGAATGGACAGCTGCAATGATGAGCAAAGGAGCTGGGATCCTCATGGAGCTTAGCGTTAAAGTTAAATAGACGAGCAAAAAGGCAAAGAGCAATGTGTTTACCAGAATGAGTGTCAGGACAAGTGGGTCAAAGGACACATCCTGAACAGCTGGTATCCGGGGTGAACTGATGAAAACTAAAGGGGAGAATGTCTGTCCAAAAATGAGCTGGGAGTTGAGAAAGTGGTACAAGTCAAAAGATGGGCCCAGAAAGAGCAAAGCCAATGAGGTTACTGGCAGGGGGAGGCAGGGAAGAGCATACAGAACCTTCAGATCCTGTTAATGCTAAAAGAATAAGGATATTTACTACAGGGGAGGGAATCTGGCTTTGAAAGTGGAACTGTTCTCCAAGGATCGCTGCACTGTTTGGAGAGAACAGTCTCAATGTAGACTCTCTTGGGTTTGAACCTTAATTTTACCATATCACGCAGTGTGTACCACCTAGGCGTGTACCACTACAGCCCGTCAAGGGTGATGATTTAATGAAGAAAAGTTGATTTGGCACCTAACAGAAACTGTATAAATGGTGCTTGGTGGGCCCGGCATCCAGGGAGGTAAGTCTGAAGCAGCAGATCCAGTCAATGGAGGAAGCTAGAACTGATACAGACATCTACGCCGTGGTCGTGTTGCCATCTGATCTTAAGATTTTGGAACTAGAGCAGTGGTGGCATGCATTTTTAATTCCAGCACTCGAGAGAGAGGCAGAGGCAGGAGGATCTCTGTGAGTTCAAGGCCAGCCTGGTCTACTGAGGGAGTTCCAAGACAGCGGGGGCTACACACAGAGAAACCCTGTCTTTGGGGGAAAAAAGCAAAACAAAAAACAAACAAACAAGCAAACAAGCAAGCAAACAAAGACTTTGGAGCCAGACAAAGTGACTTTAAATCATTCTTTGACATCTTTCTTAATGTGTGATTTTGGCTTTTTGTTTTGCTTTTGGGCTTTTTGTTTGCTTGCTTATTTTTGTTTTTTGAGACTTTGGAACCTTTTGTGGCATTGGAGCCTTCCTGGAACTTGCTCTGTAGACCAGGCTGGCCTTGAACTCACTGAGATCCACCTGCCTTTGTCTCCCAAGTGCTGGAATTAAAAGCGTGTGCCACTACTGCCCGGCTGTGATTTTGTTATTGTTGTTTGAGGGTATTGTCATTTATTTTGTTTGGCCTCAAACTCAAGACAATTGTAACATGAGGGGCCGGCTTGTTGGGGTTTCTATCCCACCCGGTACCTCGTAGCCGGCAAATCCCAAGGAAAATCACACACAGGACTCCATAAGGTTATAAACTGATTGGCCCATTAGGTCAGGCTTCTTGTTAACTCTTATAACTTATGTTATCCTATTATCTTTATCTACATTAGTCACATTGGCTCCATACCTTTTTCAGCTGGGCAAGTTACATGCTGCCTCTTCAGTGGTCTGCGCAGGAGTGCTGAGGGAGCTCTGCTTCCAGAATACTCCCAGTCTCTTTGCTCCACCCCTACTTCCTGTCTGGCTTTCCCGCCTATACTGCCTGCCTGGCCAATCAGCGTTTTATTAAAATGATTGACAGAATACAGACAATTCTCCCGTATCAGACAATCTTCCTGCCTGAGCTTTCTGAGTCCTGGAATTACCAATATGCACCACCAAGTCTAGCTACGGGCAGGGTATTTCACCTCTCTTGAGTTTGTTTCCTTATTTGAAAGATATGGATCATAGGTGGGTTTATGTAGTCCACAGTTGTGTGTGTATTGCATGTGTGTGTGCGTGTGTGTGTGTGTATGTGTGTACCTGCAGAGGACAGAAGATAGCAACAAAGGCATCATATCCCCTGCAACTGCAGTTATAGGCAGTTTTATGATTTGCCCTTCTACTCAATGTAAGTCTGGTCATGGAACTCAGGTCCTCTGGAAGAGCGGGAAACCTTTATAACTGAGAAGTCAAGTCATCTCCC
Organism: Myodes glareolus; assembly: GCF_982192425.1. NCBI lineage: Eukaryota > Metazoa > Chordata > Mammalia > Rodentia > Cricetidae > Myodes > Myodes glareolus. The sequence goes on from NC_142028.1 coordinate 61,575,580, forward strand.
CAGCCTGATACTTGCTACATAACCATAACCCACACTAGCCTCAAACTCCTAGCAATCCTCCTGCCTCAGTCTCCTGAGTGTTGACATTACAGGTGTATAATACTGTGCCTGGTTTGGTGGTGCACACATAATCCCAGAACTAAAGCAGGTGTACAAGGCCAACCTGGACTAGATAGCAAATCTGAATCTAGTTTGGCCTACAAACGGAGACCTTGTTTCCAAATAAACAGAAAGTAAGGGTTAGAATTGGTTTTGGCCTTGTGAGCAAGGAGAGGTAGGTGGGTCTCTCTGAGTTTGAGATCTCTCTGGTCTACATAGTGAGTTCTCAGCTAGCCAGGCTACATAGTGAGACTTTGTCTCAAAAAACAATTGAGTAAATTATTTTAAATTGTTGTTTACAATTGTATCAAAAAACTGAGTAAAAAATAATTCTTATTCTGTTTCCCAGCAATGCAAAGACCAAATGAGGTTAAGCTAAGTTTGAAATTGACCCACTCAGAAGGCTGGAGCTGAAAGATCAGTAGTTCGAGGCCAGCCTGGGCTACACTATAAGACAGTGTCTAAAATAAATCAATAAACAAACAAATAAATAAGCAAATAAATAAATAAGTAGATAAGTAGTCATGGGGGTACCTCTGTGATCCAAGCACTCAGGAGGTGAAGGTAAAGGGATGAGAAATTTAAGGTCTCCCTCAACTACAGAGCAAATTTGACACCACCCTGGACTTCACGGGATCCTGTCTCAAAAAACTTTTTTCAGCGCGACAGTAGACGTGAAGCCCTTAGCACAGCGATGGGGATCCACCAGCAGCTGCTGGGGGGCGAAGATGGATGTAACACTAATTCTGGTTACTAAGCCCAGGGTGGTGGCTTTATTATTGCAACCCCTGTACTCAGGAGTACCACCTGGGCTACAGAATGAATTCAAGGACAACCAGGGAAAGACTTTGTGAGCCTGGTGTGGCTGGCCTTTGATCCCAGAATTCAGTCAGAGACAGGCAGTCTGGTGTCTGTCAGAGGTAGACGATAGGCTGATGTCTGTGAGTTTGAGTCCTGCCTGGTCTACCTAGAGAATTCCAGGACAGTCTGGACTTCACAATGAGACGCTGCCTCAAACACAAGTAAAAGTTATTGTTAATATGCTGACATCCTCCATTTCTACCTGCATTAGAAATTAAGATTTGGGGCCTTGCTGACAGGTAATCCAATAACAAACCTAATATCTCCCGCGTGGGCGATGTAGTTAGACAACTTGCTTTCTGAGAAGATAATGTTACATACATTAAAAATATTAATAATCACCAATTTAATGAGCACTTACTGTATGCTGGGCATGCACTAGTGTTCTCCATGTATGTATCCATTCAACCCTGACAACAAGCCTATGGGCTTGTTCCTGTTAGCTTCCTGTGACCCATGAGGTCAAGAAAGAACAGGGGAGTTAAGGGACTGGCTCCAGGACATCCAGTCAGGAAGCACTAGCTAGAATTGAACCCAGCCTGGGCTAGCCAAGCCTTTCCTCTTCTACCTACCTAGGGAATCAATTGGAAAGTATGCAGGGCCTGAGGCAGATCCCGGGGTTGCAAAGGCCACGCCCTAAGCCTTTTTAAAAAAATCAAACTGGCCAGAGGGGTGGCACTCGCTAGGATATCTAAGGAAACCCTGTCTCCAAAAACAACGGGGCTCTAACCACACTCCTCTGTTTGAACACCAGTTTTGCAGTTTAATGAGTCTTCCATCTTTGCTGGGCGGTGACACCCATTCTCTCAGCCTCAGTTTCCTTATCTCTGAAACAGGGGATGATAAAGCTCCAAGGCACACAAGCAGTAAGGCCTGCACAAACTCTAAAGTGCAGTCCACCCAGGGAGTTCCTGTCATCGTTGCTATGGGGACAGGAACCCTCTGGGAGAACAGCCCATCAGGCTGACAAGCAAAATTGCCACCTGTAGAAACAGACCAGGGATCAATTCCTAGATGTGCCTCTTCCAACAGTCCTGGGCTAGGTGTGGGACACCTATAATCCCAGCAGCCAGAAGCTGAGGGAGAGGATGGAGGGTTTGAGGCCAGTTTGGGCTACCTGGCTAGACTCTGTCTCAAAAAAAAACATCACCACAAACCTAACCAGCCAGACAACCCAATGCCTTCTGGTTTCGGTCAAGGTATATAACCTGGCCAAACCTCAGTTTTCTTGTCTATAAAATGGGGCGAATTATATGGATCTTGTAGGAGGCAAGAGAAAACGTGAGAAAGCTTGAAGAGCTGAGAGCCTGGGTCTGGTACCGAGCTAGCAGAGCCAGGTACAAAACAGAGGCATCAAAACGAATCACCTCTCCGCATCCTGCATCCCCACCCCTATCTGTGGGGAGTGGGTGGAGAGTACTGTGCTCAGAGCCAGAAAGTCCCTGCCACTCCCCTTCCTCTGGCATCCTCAGCTCCTCAGCTCTTGCTGGGTACACAGTCTCTCTCTCTCTCTCTCTCTCTCTCTCTCTCTCTCTCTCTCTCTCTCTCTCCTCTCCTCTCCTCTCCTCTCCTCTCTCCTCTCCCCTCTCTCCTCCAAACAAGTTCTTCTTCACTGAGCAATCCCAGGGGGCCCCAAAACTCGGTCCCAGCCTGGCTCACAGGCTTTCCCCGCCTCCACATCCTTAATCCGCTGCCTTTGCGCTTGCCATTCCTTCCACCTGGAATGCTCTCTCCTCCCCGAGCGCCTTTGAAGGGGAAGGAGCTGGAATGACGTTCCCCTACCTTCCTCACTCCGCTCCCCCTGCATCCCCAGCGGCATACCTGACCTCCCCCTCCCAGCGTGGGGGAAGAGGCAGCTGGGAGGAGGTGGCAAGTGGGGAATGAGAGAAGGGCCCTCTGTAGGGTTTTTCACCTGCTTGGAACAGACTGCCGGAAATGAAAGGTCTAGAAAGAAGCTGCCTGCTGCTCAGCTTCTGAGGCCCCCAGCTCAGTGGAGCCCCCCTGCCTTCCCACCATGCCACTCTGCCCCCTTCTTCTCTTCCTCCTCCTGCAGGCAGGTGCTGCAGTCAGGGAACACGGGTGGGCGGCGGGGTTAGAGAGACCTGGGTTCAAATCCCCTTCCCTCCACTTACCCAGCAAGTGACCCCAGCAAGCTGTTCAGCCTGCTTCTACCTCATTTCTTTAGGAAAAGGGACAATAACCAATCCCTGATTCTTTGGGCTGTGGTAAGAACTAAGAGAGGGCAGATAAAACATGTCGGGCATGACCACGACCCAAAGACTCAGGACAGAGATAATAGCGACAGCAGTTAACACTGTGTCCACATGGGCCCTGATGAAGACGAGGAGGATGTGTGTCTGTGTGTCCTGACTCTGTACCCTTGGCGACAACATGCTTTTTCTTCTTGCCTTCCAAAGCTTGCATGCGGCTGAGGTATAACCCAGTCCTATCGCGTAGACAAAGCACTTAACCCCAGCAAGGCCCGGAGTTCACTATCCCCGCCGCCCGCCCCCCCAAAAGCCCAAATCCTGCCTGAACTTAACCTCCTTTACCAGTCTATTCATTTAATAAGCATAGATTGCTGTCTGCTGCTGTTGAGGCTGATGCAGGGCACCAGTGACCCAGGATCAATCTACCCAGCCTCTGCCTCCAAGTGCCTCTTAATGAGAAAGAAGCCATACATAAAAACTGACATGGCGCTGGATGGGTGCAGTAACTCACACCTGAAATCCCTGTACTTGGTGTGTGGAGGCAGGAAGTTCAAGGTCATTCTCCAACATTTCATAGCGAATTTGAGACTGGCCCGGGCTACCAGAGACCTGTATCAAAATCAAAACGGGGTGGTTCAGGGGTCAAAGGGACCCACTGGCAAATCTGAGGACCTCAGTTTGATCGCTGGGGTCCTCACGGTGGGAGGAGAGAAAGGACTGCTGCTGCAAGGTAGCTTCTGATCTCCACCCAGGCCCCTTCCACACACACACACACACACACACACATACACACATACACACACTAAATAAATAGGCAACATAGCAGAGAATGCCTTGAGCCCCAGTTGATTCAAGGTCAGCAGCTAGGGATGAGGCAGGAGGACTGCAAATTCAAGGCCAAGTTACAGGCCGAAGTTCACAACCAACCTAGGCAATTGAATGAAAATTTAGCTCAAAATAAAAAGGAAAACGGGTGGGGATGTCTCTTAGTGGTAGAGTTTGCCCAGTATACCTGGGTCCCCAGTAAGGGAATGCACAACAATGGGGGCATGCACAACAATGGGGGATGGGGGAGATTAGAGATTAGAGAGAAGTGTCCTTGCCTTATGGTACTCTAAATTCATACCTTGGGTAATGAGAGAACCAAAAGCAAGTTATAGAGTGCGGCCGGCACAGGGAATTTCATAGGCAGAGGTCAAGAGGAAAGATGGCTTCCAGGGGAAAAGAAAGCCTTCCTAGGGGCTGGTAAATAGAGAGAGGTGGGGATGAAGGTGAGCTGGCGAGGGTGCTGGGCAGGGGTACAAGTTTAGTTTTTATTTTGTCTTACATGTATTTATCATAAATGGGAGTGGCCTTCTATCATGTGGGAATTGAACTCAGATCCTCAGGCTTGGCCCCAAGCAGCCTTACCCACTGAACCAGACTGCTGGCCTGATTTGTTTTGGTTTTTTTTATTTGTTTGTTTATTTCTGAGAAAAGAATATTACTAGTGTAACTCTGGCTGGCCTGGTACTCGCTACGTAGTGCAGGCTGGACAATCCCACCTCGGCTTCCTGAATGTCGGGATGGCATGTGAGCATGGCCTCACTCACTGGCTTGAGAAGGCCTTTAAGAGGGACACACCATTGCCAAATGGCCCTTCACAGGATTTCTCTCATTATTTGGGGGGATCTATTTATGGTTTGCATTCATTCATTCAAGACACACTTCATTCATTCAAGACACATTTTCAGTGGCGCACACCTTTAATCCCAGCACTGGGGAGGCAGAGGCAGGTGGGTCTCTGTGAGTTCAAGGCCAGTCAGATCTACAAGATCTGGTTCTAACTACAAGAGCTAGTTCCAGGACAGGCTCCAAAGCTACAGAGAAACCCTGTCTCGGAAAAGAAAAAAAAAAGACACACTTCCAGCCACATAGCTAAGCTATGGTCAGATGCCGAAGCAGGCATGGGAACTACACATAATTAAAGATTCTTCAGCCAGAGCAAAGGGTGGGACATTGGCTGCCACCACCGTGGCGGGTTCCAATGAATAAAGACTTAGAATGTGAAAGTAAATGGCTCTTAAAAGAAAAAAAGAAGAAGCAGCCAAGTCCTATACAAGGCAATAGCGAAGATACGGGTGATGGCCCTGGTGGAGTTTACACTGGAGAGACCAGTGATTCAAGAAAACGGGTGACGGCAGGAAGAGGAGGGGGTGGTTAGGGTTGAACAATCCAGATCCTGCAACTTCTGTTCTGCAGAAAATGGCCAAGAGGGCAGGGCAGTGAGGTTCCCCCACCAGACCCCTCTGCAGCTCCCACATTTCCCACATTTTCTCAGCCCTGCTGAGTTCTGCAGCTTATCTCCGGGTTCCGAAAAAGACACACGAAACCCAGAAGGAAAGAGGGGTGGTGCGGATGCGGATGCGGGCAGGCGGGCGGGGGACAGGTCTAGGCCTCTTGCTGGAGCACCGGCTTCTTTCCAGGGCCTAGAGCCAACAGGCTGGCTGGGGAGGCAGAGGTTGCAGGCAAGGATTAAGGAGCTGGTTGCTTTTCTACCCAAACCATAGCTGCATCTCTCTCTCTCTCTCTCTCTCTCTCTCTCTCTCTCTCTCTCTCTCTCTCTCTCTCTCTTTGAGGTCCCCCCAGCCCCTCCTCTTTTTTTAAAGAAAAATGTTCCTGTACAGGCACCCGAGGCTTTTGCAGGAGGCAGCTTTTGGAGAGCTGGGAAAACCAGCCAAGAAGCAAGAGGGAGGAAAAAGACCACGCCTCGCCTGGCAGATTCCTAATGGCCCAGGAGACCAGGGCTTTGCAGGGGGAGCTGCGGGGGTGGGGGCTGGCTCCAGTAGGAGGGGAGGGAAGGGCAGGCCGAAGGACAGCCACTTGCTGGCCAGGGCCAGTGACCTTGGGTGGGATGCTGCTTGTTCCCTCTGGTGTAGATGGAGGAGGAAGGCAGGGACGTGGCTGGCCCGCTGAGGTCACAGGAAGGCCCCTTCTAGCCTGAAACGTGATCTCGGGATGTGGAGCCTGCCAACCTGCCCCGACCCCGGGCCAGCTCAAGATGAAAGGCTGCCTGTCTCCAGCTTCCAGACACCACCACTACCACCACCAACCCCCACTAACCACCCCCCCCCACCCCCCCCCCCGCAACCCAAGTACCTCCAACTTGGAGAGCAGTGAGGCTGGTTGCAGCTGGCTGGAGCTAGTTGCTGGGCTCCCCGCCCCACTTCTATCATCCCACCCTCCCTTCCGTTTGGAGGACCCAGAGAGGGCTGGTGACCTGCATGAGGTCACACAGCAAGTCGGAGGAGCTGAGCCAAGACTCACCACAAAGTCTGGACTCTGACTCCAGACTTCCTTGTCATTCCCAGAAACTCGCGGCTGGGAGGTTTATCCCGGGGACTTGGAAGCTCTAGGGCCAGGAGGGACAGTTCAAAGCTGTGTCTGTTTGAAGTCACAGCACAACTTAATGTTGACTAAAGCAGGGTTTTTTGTTTTTTTGCTTTTTTTTTTATTTTTTGCTTTACTTTGTTTTGTTTTTTTAAGACCAGAAGAAAATTCCAGGCCCCTGCTTAAGCCCGGACTTGCCCTGCTGGCAGGGAAGGAATGCAGCTCTGGCCACCACAGCTGCTGATGACCAGCTGCAGTCTCAGCTCTTGCTGGTCTTCTCCCAGCAGGCACAAGGACAAAGGCTTTTTCTCAGGCCTGTCCCTTCCGGGCCCCCTAAGCCACCTCCTCACAGACAGACCTGCTAAGTCACTATTGTCTGGAGGCCTCAGAGTGCTTTCTGTAAAATGGGGCCAGGATGTCTCCCTGACCTACTTCTCAGCACTGCTTGGAGGTTCAAAGAGTCACAGTGACGGAAACCCTGACCTTGTTGCTCTTCCTCCGGGGCCTACCTCCTCTCTATCTCTCCTGCCTCCAGACCTGTGTCCTTCTGCCTTCCCCGCAGTCCAGCCTAGGTCAACTGGTTATCAGTCTGGAAAGCCTGCCCCACCTCCAGACCCCCACACCCACACCCGGCTGGCTGCAGCAGGATTATGTATCACTGTTGTAATGAAATAGTTAAACTGTATATTGGACCTGTCTCCTTGTGAAAGGGAAACAATGGTAGCTAACACCGAGTGTTCACACTATTCCAGGCTTATAGGTGCTGTTAATGTTCCCATCTTACAGATGACCAAAAAAATAAATAAATAAAAAGAAAAGGTCCGATTACTCGCCTTAAGTCACAATAAGCTGAAGGTCGAGCCGGGACTCACCGCAAGTCAGCTGCAAACCCAGACTTCCAATCCATACCCGAGGCTGTTGCAGTGAACCGCTAATGATGTCTCCCCAGCTCCCAGCCCAGCAGCCAGCATCCACTCAGTGATCCATTAAGTTGGCTGAACGCATACACAAATGGCTGAGGGATGTGCACGAATGTCTGGAGAATAAAGCATCTTCCTGGGTGAGCTGGGCAGGTGGCGGGTGTGGGTCCCCACTCTGGACCATTTATTGTAAAGAACAATTACTAGATTCTTTCTGCAGTATGGAAGCCACCTGGGACATCACCTCTGACACTTCCCTCCATTTCATCTGCCAGAGCCAACCAGTCCCAGCCAGAACCCCAATGTTTGCCTGGCATCTCCCAGAGTACCGCTTCCTCCCCACCTCTTCTCTCTTTCTCTTTTTATTTTTTTTATGTGTAGGGGTGTTTTGCCTGCCTGTGTGTGTCTGTGCAGCATATGCATGCAGTGCCCAAGGAAGCCAGAAGAGGGCATCAGATCCCCCTAGAACAGGAGTAATAGATAGCTGTGGGTTGCCATGTGGGTGCTGGGAATCGAAGCAGGGTTCTATGGAAGAAAAACCAGTGCTCCTGGCCACTAAACCATCAGTCTGATCCCTCCTCCCCAACTCTTAACCAGCTCAAATTTTCTGCGTGGCAGAGGGAAGGTGACCTTGAACTCCTCTTCTTCATGACTCCACCTTCTGCAAATCTCCTCAGGGCTCCACAGGTCCTTTGCCCAAGTTCCTATAAGGTACAAACAGGGAAACAGGCAAAGTAGGGTTCAAATCCCACTTCTACAACCTGCCAACTGTAGTTTCAACCCTTTGGAGTGTGGATAAAATTACAGTGTCTCACAGGGTCAGCGTGAGGGCTCCATGGTTGCTTTGGCCCTTAGCAGTTGCTATATTCTTAGATTTCCCTCTGCCACCAAGAGTAGGTTTTTCTTTTACATTTGGTTTATTTATTCTGCTTGTGAAGTGTGTGCCAGAGGACTCGAATAGAGGTCAGAGAACAACTTGAGGTGGTCGTTCTTTCTCTCCACCATGTGGGTCTCTTGTAGCACAGACTTTCCTGAAACTGGATCCAAAACCCAGGTATGGGGATCATAGGTGAGTGCGGCCACGTCTAGTTCATGTGTTGCTCAGGCTCCAACCCAGGGCTATGCTGTTCTAAGCATTCTTCTCTGAGGCACATCGTTATCTTGCTTCTTATTTATTTTATTTATTTATTTATTTATGGCTTTTCAAGACAGGGTTTCTCCTGTGTAGCTTTGGAGCCTGCCCTGCAACTCAGTCTGTAGACCAGACTGGCCTTGAAGTCATAGAGATCTGCCTGCCTCTGGCTCCTGAGGCTCTGAGTGCTGGAATTAAGGGAGTGTGCCACCATTACCCAGCTATTATCTACCTATCTACCCATGTGTTTATTCATTCATTCATTTGCTTGTTTGCTTATTTATTTATTTATTTATTTATTTGAGACAAGATTTCTCTGTGTAGCCCAGGCTGACCTAGAGTTCACCATGTAGTTCAGTCTGGCCTCAAACCGCAGTCCACCACAGCCCCCTGAGTGCTGAGATCGCAGATGTCAACTACTGGGCCTGACTTAGCAAGGACATTTCATTTACTTATTTATTTTTGTTCTTTGACATTTTTGTCCATGTATATAATGACTTTAGGGTTTTTTACAGCACTGTGACCACCTCTGGAGCATGGACGATGTCACACCGTTTCACAGAGTCTGTGTGAAAAATCAATGGCTGACTTGGTCTCAGCAATCACAAGAATTCTCTCTCATTCTCCTTCCCTCTTTTGCTGAGGTCTTCTGTCCCTAAAAATCCCCTTCCTACTTTCTTGGGTCGTGTGTGTGTGTGTGTGTGTGTGTGTGTGTGACCCACTGCGTTTAGTTAAAGTTGCTTACCTGAGCATGGATGAGAGGTTGCTTACTGGGGCCATGCTGCTAAAGATGATGATGTCTCTCCCCATCAACCATTAACTGTCGGAAGTACCTCCAAGTGTGGCCTCATGAGCCGATCCCTCATCCACAATAAAATGACCAAGAGAAGATTTTTCTTTTTTAAAAGATTTTTAAAAAAACAATTGTGTGTATATGCTTTTGTGTGCATGTGTGTGTTTGTGTGCACACGCGTGTGCATGCATGCATGCACTGCGTACATACCTGAAGAGTTCAGAAGAGGGCATTGGATCTCCAGGAGCAAGAGTTACAAGTGGAATTGAGGTGCCCCACGTAGGTGCTGAAATAGTACTGCTTCTTCTGCCTCAGCCTCCTAACTGATAGGGATTACAGCTGTGAGCCATTATGCCTGGTCTCTTCCTGATTCTTTATGGTCCAGCTCACATGGCCCCTTCTGTAGGAAATTCTCCTTGGTGTCCACATACTACTCCCCAGATGAAATCAGCCTTGCTCTCTGGACTCCACTTTGTACCTCCATAAAACACATGGGATGTTGCTGACTGTGGGTATTGTTCTTCCCAAAGGACACAGGGCCTGGTATGCAGCAGGTACTCAATAGATGCTAGCTGGATTGGGTACATCCAATCTAAACACTAACTTTACTGTTTTTTGTTTATTTGAGACAGGGTCTCACTATGTAGCCTTGGCTAGTTTTGAACTCACTATATAGACCAGGCTGGCCTCAATTCACAGAGATCTCCGTCTCTGTCTCCTAAACCCTGGGATTAAATGTGTGCACCACTATGCCTGACTGGTTCTCTCACCTTAATGTGAATTATGGGGGTTGAACTCAGCTGGCCAGGCTTGCACAGCAAACACCTTTCCAGGATGAGTTCTTGCTAGCCTTGTTTTTTTATGTGTTTGTTTCTGTGACTGGGTCTTGTTATCTAATCGAGGTTGGCCTTGAACTCTCAGGAATCCTCCTACCTCAGCACCCCAAGTGCTGGGATCACAGGCCTGCACCACTTCACCCGGTTCTGCCAGTGCCGCTCCTCAGTGCCTGGCACAGGAGGGGTTCTGCAGGAATCTGGTGTCCTCTGAATCTGGTGCAGGTTCTGCTGTGTGGGAGTGGGAGTAGGTGGAGGAAACTCCGGCTCCCTGGCTCTGCCAAGCTCTCTCTTCCCTAAGAGGAAGGTGGGGAAGAGGAGGGGGAGCCCAGGTGCTGAGCACAGCAGGTGGGGCTGGAGCAGGAGCTGGGGCGTGGGTAGGAGCTGGCAGGCTGCAGCTCCTCTAAGACCAGGGCTAGGCCCTGCAGGACCGGGCCTCACAGCCAGTCCCCACCTGCAGTGCCCCGCCTCATCCTGGCACCTGGATTAAGTGACTTTTCAAGTTGTAAACTGCATTTTGATTGCAAAGGGGTAGAACCCAAGCCTGGCCCTGTCTCTGCTGAGCAAGGAGAAGGGGGCGGGTTTCCTTGTACTCCTCTTTGTGTTAGGCAAGGCTTTGCCCAGCAGAGATGGAAAGGAGAATTCAGCAAGCCTGTGTGAGGTCACATCAGCCCCAGCCTGGGCTTCAGTTGCTGCTCCTGTCTCCCCTTCTTAAACCCTTTTCTTTGTTTGTTTTTTAAGACAGGGTTTTTCTCTGTGTAGTCTTTACCGTCCTAAAACTCACTTTGTAGACCAGGCTGGTCTCGAACTCACAGAGATCTGCCTGTTTCTGCCTCCTGTGTGCTGGGGTTAAAGATGTGTGCCACCACGTCCAGTTCTTTAGACCCTTTTCTGATGACCTACTTCCCTCAGGACGAAGTATCAACTCCTATGGGCCCTGACCCTCAGAGCCCAGGGTGGTCTGCTTCTTGCTTCATCTAATTTGTTTGTGTTTGTTCTGAGACAAGGATTTCACTATAACCCTGACTGGCCTGGAACTTGCTATGTAGACCAGGTAACCTGGAACTCGGTCTCTGCAATACTGTAATAAAGATGTGTACTGTCACATCCAGCTGCTTCATCCTTTTTTTTTTTTTAAATGTAATTTTCTTTGTTTTTGTTTTGTTTTGTTTTTATCCAAGACAGGGTGTCTTTGTGTAGCCCTAATTGTTCTGAAACTAGCTCTGTAGACCAGGCTTGTCTCGACCTCACAGAGATCTGCCTGCCTCTGTCTCCAGAGTGCTAGGATTAAAGGCAATGCCTGGTGGTTTGTTGTTAGGGTCTCTTGTGGGAAGATGAGTTCGGGGCATCCTGGGCTCCCAAGTTTTGGAATTTCAGGCATGTGATATCATACCTGGCTCTTGTTTTTCTGAGACAGGATGCTGCTATGTAGCCCAGGTTAGGTTCAAACTCATGATCCTTGGCCTCCACATGCTGAGATTGTAGCAGACTTGTGCCTCTGTGTCAGATTGTGGTTAGTGCGTTGGAAACCTGCAAAAACCTGTTACCTATCACAGGCCATGAAGGTTTCTCCCACAGGTTTCCCTTTTCTTTCTTCCTCTATCTCCTTCCCTCCTCCCTCCAGCTACACCTCCCCCCCTTACCTTCACCTAGGTTATTGCGCATACTAGGTGCAGACCTCACCACCAAGCCCTTGGGTTTTTGAGATGGAATCTTGTTATCTCGTCCAGGTTGGCCTCAAACTTAGAATCCTGTCTTCACCTCCTGAGTGCTGGGACTGCAGGCATGCACCACCTTGCCTGACTCCATATGTTATCTTGTAGCAGCTATATCACACTTCCACCCGTGATTCATGGCGACTTTCCATTGGTGCAGTGTGGGGAGGAGCTGGAAATCACCCCTACTCTTCCCACCTGTTCATCTCTTCCAAGCTCTGAGTGTACATCACCTCCTGTACCACGCTTCCCCTTCCCTCCCTGCTGCAGCAGGTCCTCTGACCCCACGGTCTGGTCCACAGGCCCTGCCCTTTCTCTACAGCCGTTCTCCTCCCAGCAGAGATTAGACAGCTTTCAGTGTCTTATCTCTTGAAGCTCCCTTTCTGCGGTTACCATTTTTCCCCCTAGTGCTGTAAGTGGAACCCAAGGTCTTGTGTATGCTAAGTGATTCAACTGAATTATATACCCAGCTCCTATAACTGTCTTTTGCAAATAAAAAAAAAAAAAAGCCTTTCAAAAAAGTGATTTCTTTTTTTACTTTATTTTATTTTGAGACAAGGTTTCTCTGTGTGGTCCTGGCTGTCCTGGAACTAACTCCATAGACCAGGCTGGCCTCGAACTCAGATCTGCCTGCCTCTGCCTCTGAAGTGCTGGGATTAAAAGCATAAGCCTGCTTGATTTGTGGTATTTTGAGACAGGATTTCTCTGTATAGCCTTGGCTGTCCTGGAACTCACTGTGTAGACCAGGCTGGCCTTGAATCTACAGAGGTCACCTGAGTACTGAAACTAAAGACACTGAGCCTTGCTTGATTTTATTTTTAATTGTTTGTTTGTTTGTTTGTTTTTCAAGACAGGGTTTCTCTGTAGCTTTGGAGCCTGTCCTAGAACTAGCTCTTGTAGACCAGGCTAGCCTTGAACTCACAGAGATCCACCTGTCTCTGCCTCCCGAGTACTGGGACTAAAGTGTGCGCCACCACCGCCGGGCTTTATTTTTAATTTTTATTGAAAATTAAAAGATGTGTGCATTTGTATAAGTGTAAGCCATGTGTGTAGGTGCCTGTGGAGGCCAGAAGAGGGTGTCAGATCTCGTGGGGTTGGATCTACAGGCATTTGTGAGCCACCCAATATGGTGCTGGGAGCTAAATTTGGGTTCTCTGGAAGAACAGGAAGTGCTCTTAACCACCAAGCCAAGTCTCCAGGCCTCAGAAACACTTTTTAGGGAAAGATATGTACAGAAGAACGTACACATCAAATACACATCAATACAAATCTTGGTGAATTGTCACCCTCAAGGCAGAAGCCAGACCAAGATACTTTTCCTCACTTCCTGTACCCAAAAGCCCTCTTGTGTCTTTTCAGCTCTGACTGTCTTGGTTTTTATAATTTGTTTTGTTTTGAGACAGGGTCTCTCAGAGGCCAGGCTGACCTGGAAATGACTAGGTACCTGAGAATGACCTGGAACTCCTTTTCCTGCCACCTGGCCTGAACCTTCTAAGGTCTGGGACTGACAAACTGTGCCACCACCAGGACAGATTTGTGCAACGCTGGGGATTAAACCCAGGAACTCCTGCATGGAGTTCTACCTGATACACATTCCAGTCTTTTTCATTCTTGTTTTCTCGGTAACAGCACAGAGCCAGGAATTAGCAGTCTTTTGTGAGTTTATTGGATGAATGAACGAGTTGGAGTTGGAGATACTGTTACTGTTTAGGGACTTTTTTGTTTTTGTGGGCCTCCCTCCCCCACCCTCGCAGACAGGGTTTCTCTGACTGTCCTGGAACTCGCTTTGTAGACCAGGCTGGCCTTGATCTCACAGAGATCTTCCTGCCTCTGCCTCCCCAGTAATGGGATTAAAGGTACACAGCACCACAGCCTGTCCTTGTTTAGGGAATCTTTTGTTTTGTTTTGTTTTTTGTTGTTGTTGGTTTTTTGAGACAGCGTTGCTCTGTGTATCTTTGGCTGTCTTAGAACTCACTCTGTAGACCAGGCTGGCCTTGAACCCACAGATCTGCCTGTCTCTGCCTTTTGAGTGCTAGAATTAAAAGTGTGCACCACCACACCTTGCTCTGTTTAGGGATCTGAATCAGTAACTTTCCTCTGCCATTTAAAGAATTTAAAAAACAAGAAAATCAAGAAATAAAACAATAACAAAAAAAAGAAAGAAAGAAAAAGAAAGAAAAGATGAAAAAAGAAAAAGAAAACAGGAAAAAAATGCCAAACAGGGAGGACTACAGAAGCCAAGGCCTGTTCTCTCTTTGAGGACTGGGTGTTTTAAAAGTGGGGGGGAATGCAGTCTGCCTTTCCCCAATTTAGGACTGGTCAATTTGAAAAAACACAGGGAGGGTGATAGGTCTGAAAATTTGTGGTAACCACATCCTGTTCTGGCCTTGAACTTGACAGACTGATCCCATAGGCTGAGGGGCTCTACAAGTGGCCCTACTGGGTGGAGAAAAAGCCCACTAAGCCCACTTGTCCTGTCTCAGGACAAGATAGTGAAGAAGAAGAAGCCGGACATCTCGGAAATTCAGCGTCTTTATACTTAGTCACGCCCCTAGCCCTGACTGTCTGCCTATCAGAGACTCCATCTAACTCCTGGTCCCTCGATACTCAATTCATCAAAAGCCGCAAGGAATCCAGTGTTCTTCAGTTGTACTCCTAGCGTGGGGTGACCCCAAGGAGGTCTCTTCTGCTTTCCGGGCCTCAGTGTGTGGAAGAAGGAGGCTGGACTAATGATCTCCTTAGGGCTTTTCCAGATGTGGCGTCTGGAGCAAGATTAACCCCTGGGGTTCAGAACGTACACCACTGGGAGTCAGTCCAGTTTCCTGCTTGAAAATGAGGCCTTGAGGGATTTGGAAACTTGATCTATGTACAGGGTCAGAACCTGGGCCTGAGAGTCAGGAGACAGAGGTTTGAATGCTGGATGGGTCTCTGGGTGATCTTGGCTCAGTCCCTTCCCCTTCCTGGGCCTCCCAGGGAACTTCACCTGGCACAGAGAGGGTTGTGGGAGAATGGTTGAGCTGGCTCCAGGCCTCTAACCTCTAAGGCTTGGTTCCTGGGGTAGGGCAGCTTTCTGGCTCTGGGTTCAACTCTGCCAGGCAGCTGGGAGTGGGGAGGGAGAGAAACACATGGTATGATATTGCCCAGGGGAAGGGAGCTCACAGCCTGGCCAGGGACCCAGTGTTCAGCCAGGAACCAAATGGAAAATGGACTGATGGTCCAAATCCAAGTGATTCTCAGTGTGGGGGGCTAAAGGGAGATGCACTGGGGAACTCTGAGTGAGAAGACCCCAGGGGTGGTTGTGGGAGAAACAGAAATGGCTTCCTGGGGGAGAAGATCTTTGAAATTGGCAGGGCGTTCAGTCCAGTGGTGCCTCCCAGAGATGGGAGGAGGCAGGAAGAAGGAAATTGGGTCCAGGTGACCACAGAGCAACAGCTTGGCCTGGTCTAAGAGAGGTGGGGCTCGCCTGTGGGAGCTTGGACAACAGCCACAGCTGGGCCACAGAGGGAAAGGGGAGGGCCTGGCCTGGGCTCTGTGAAAGCACCATCTTCTCAGGCCACAGATCCAATCATGAACTGGAGGGGGCCTCTCTCTGGACAGCCCTAGGGCCCCACCTGGCTGTCCTAGGCCTGCAGGACAAAGGTGAGAAGCAGGGTTAAGTTCTGGTCCCCAGCCCCTCCTTAGCTCCTTCTATAGTGACCATAGAGACACCTTCAATTTGGATGACAGACCCTTTGTGGCATTCCACACAGAGGCCACACAGAGCATGTCTGTGTCTCATTCCTCAGGCAGATGACTGAGGCCAGCGGCTGCTTTAGCCAGATTAGGGGGACAGTCTAAGGACAATAATGGTACTGGGCACCAGAACGAGAGGGAACAGCTTGACTGTCAGGGTTTGACGCTGCTGTTACTTAGAAACTGCGACCTCAGGCAAGTCTCTCAACCTTGCTGTGCCTCCTCAGTCTCCTCACCGGGGCGTTGTTACATTCGGAGCTGGGTGCGTGACACTGAGCTGTACGGAAGCGTGACCAGCTCAGAGGCAGCTCAGTAAACAGACTCCCAGTGACTCTAGTCTGAGCACAGGTTCCTTTATCTCTAAAACGGAGCTGGTAGTTCCTGCCTTCGGAGGCACTCAGAAGGACACCGTGTTCCTGACAAGAGCACACTGGAGGCCCTTCTCCTAGGCCCCGCCTACCTACCCAGTGGCTTTCCTCAGCACCCCCTCCTGGTGAACAGCTGCTTTTGGCTACCCCTTAGGCCCAGGAATCTACCCTGGCAGTGTGGTTTGGACTAGGGAAGGGCACACCCACACCCTGTCAGCTGGCTCAGGGTTTCTAAGATCCTTGGTATCCAGAGCTGTTTCAGAAGGGAGTGGGGGTGGACTCTGGCTGGGCATGAGTTCCTAGCCTCTCTGATTCTTCATTCTGTTGGGGAGGGACCAGGGGAGGAGGACTGGGGTGACCTTTTGAAGTATTGAGGCCCCATGTCCCTGTTTGCCTGGACTTAAGGGTGGCACTAATTAGGAATAAATCAGGAACAAGGGTTACACAGAGAAACTCTCTCTCAAAAAACAAACAAATAAACAAACCTGGGCAGTGGTAACAATCACCTTTAGTCCCAGCAATTGGGAGGCAGAGACAGGCAGATCTCTGTGAGTTCAAGCCCAACTTGGTCTGCAGAGCTAGTTCTAGGACAGCCAAGGCTATACAAAGAAACAAAACAAAAGAAAAATTAGGACTGGAGAGATGGTTCAGACTACTCTTCCGTAAAACCCAGTTTCAATTCCCAGTACCCACATGATCCAGTTCCAGGGGCTTCAACTCCCTCTTCTGAACTTGTAGCACCAGGCACATATGTGGTGAACACACACATGAAAAAAACACGTACAAATTAATAAACTTAAATTTTTTGTTTAAAGAAGTAAATGAGGGCTGGAGAAATGGCTCTGTGGTTAAGAACACTGACTGTTCTTCCAGAGGACCTGAGTTCAATTCCCAGCACCCACATGGCAGCTCACCACTGTCTATAACTCCAGTTCCAAGATCTGCCATCATCATACAGACATGCATGCAGGAAAAACACAATACTGTATAGAATAGAGATAAATAGTTTAAAAAAAAAGTAAACGAGCAGGCTGGAAAGGTGGCTCAGCTGTGAGGAGTTTGCACTGCTCTCGTGGAGAACCTGAGTTCCGTTCCCAGCACCCATGTCGGAAGGCTCACAACCTTCCTGTAACTCCAGCTGCCGGAGATCCGACGCCCTCTTCTGGCCGTCATGGATAGCACATTCCGACTCACACAAACACATACAACTTCAGAAAAGGAAATAAACTGGGCATGAGGCCTCACACATGTAATCTTAGCACACAGGAGCCAAAGGCAGGAGTTTCTGTGAGTTCCAGGCCAACCAGATCTACAATAGTGGGAACCTCTCTCAAAATAAGCAAGCAAGCAAATAAATAAATAAACAATACAATTAACACACATTAAAAAAAAACAAAAAAACAAGCAAGCTCAGCATTGCTCATAGACACTTGGGAAACAGCATGAATGGCTACATTGTTTACATCTGTGGAGTCCTGGGGAGCAGAGAGCAGATACTTTACAGCTCATTCTAAGGATGGAGAACTGGAGGCTCAGAGAGCTGAAAGTACTCACTTACAATGCTACATCCATCTAAGGCAGAACTAAAGTTCAAAATGAGTCTGTCTGATTCCAAAGGAGCTGCTAGACATAGGATGGAAATGCCAGCCTGATTCAGGGGCCAGATCCTGGTCTAAACAGTGGGTCAATCCCAGGATGATGACCAGATTCACTCACGATGCAGAGGGTGTTTCTTTACTCTTAGGAGCCTGTTGCTGAACCCCTCTCCCAACCCTCTGGTAGCATGCCACCTGTGTACCCCAACCTGTGGGTATAGTCATGTCCTAGGTTCTCGGGAGCCCAAATGCATCAGACTTGGACTGTGCCCTCCCAAGTGCTGCTAGTTTGGTGGAAGGTACTAGAAAACTTTGCCACAGGTCTTAGAGGCAATAGCCAACCTGGGTTCAAGTCCCAGCTCTGCCACTTATTATCCTTGGTAACCAGCAGAGTCCCTCCAGCCTTTTTGAGCCTCAGTGTCACCTGAGTAAAGTATAGGTGACATTCACAAGCTGGCAGAGTTTTATTTTACTTTTGTATACAGTGTTCTGCCTGCATATGTGCCTGCAGGCCAGAAGAGGGCACCAGATCTCATTATGGATGGTTGTGAGCCACCATGTGGGTGCTGGGAATTGAACTCAGAACCCCTGGAAAAGAAGCTAGTGCTCTAAATCTCTGAGCCATCTCTCCAGCCCTTTATTTTACTTTTCCGTTCATGTTTATGGGTATTTATTCTGTATGTTTGCCTAGAGAGGGTAGACGATGGCATTAGATCAAACTGGAGTTTTAGACCGTTGCTAGCTGCCCATGCGGTTGCTGGCAATTGAACCCAGGGCCTTAGGAAGGGCAGTCGGGATTCTTAACTGCTGAGCCATCTCTCCAGCCCCACAGACTGGAAGAGTGAAAATAAGGTCATCTCCGTGGAACACACCTATAAAGTCTCCCACAAAGCAGCCAGTGAGCATCAGCTATCAGCTCTTCTGTGCACATAACTCCAATTTGCTGGGCAAAAGCAGAGAGGAGAAACTTACTGGGGTAGGCAAACTGGGATAAGGAAGTCTTCCTGGGGGAGGTGCATCCTTGTAGGGCCATTAGGGGAGGGCATTCCAGGAGACCGAGAAAATGACCTGTGTTGGGTGTGGCTGGCTGGGAGGAGCAAGTAGAAAGGCAGCTGCTAGAGCCATTCGGGGGGTGGGGGGGCTTCAAGGACCGTGCCGCCGGGCTTGGACTGTGGGTGCAGAGCGGGACTGTTTTCGAGAGCCGGACTAACTGTGATGCGGCGAGTGAACCGGAAGGGAGAGGCTGGAGGTCATGCTGGGGGAGAGATCTGAGCAGACTCACGGTGGGAGCCCCCTCCCCCAACCTCTGGTTCAGCTCTGACCTCTCCTACTTCCTGCCGTCCCAAGTGTGTACTTGTTCCCGTGCCTGGAACATCTTTCTCCTCCCTTTGCCTGGCTCACTCCTTGCCCTTCAGGTCCCAGCTCAGCAGCTCGTCCTCCTGGAATGCTGCTAGACGTCCCCTCCTAGGTGAGGTCCTCCTCTGCGCTTACAGACCTGTGGCTTTCCTGACTGGACTCTGGTTTAGGGCAGGGACTACGCATTTGCTCTTTGCATATCCACGCGGCCCGTTGTGACTCAGCGCCTAGCACCCAGGGTACCCCATGTAGGATTCAAGAAATGAGTGGCTGAGCCTCTTGGGGACAGCTGTGACAATCGGGGTGCACATGAGAAGGGGGGCAGTGACAGTGAAAAGAGATGGGGTAGGGTGGACAGGAAGAGGGACTGAGGCGAGGCGAGCACAGGGGAGAAAGAGCGGAGAATGACTCAGAGGTTTGGGTTGTCCCCGTCGTCGTCCCGTCGTCCCCACCCCCACTCACGTGGATAAACCCTGCCTTTCACCAGGATAGGAAGCATGAAGGAGGGGTTGGCAACCAGGGAGTGGGAAGAGAGAAGGCCAGTGGGGCAGGAGGCTGGGGCCCTGGTGCATGCCCTCTAGAATGTTCCAGTCTGCCCACTGGTGGGGGGACCCTGTCACTATGAAAATGTCTTCAGCATTATGGATCTAATCAGTTGGTGGCATGCTTCCCTAGCATGCGTGAAGCCCTGGGTTTGTTCCCCAGCACATCATTAAATTGAGTGTGGTGGTGTGGTGTCTGCCTGTAATTCCAGCGCTCTTGAAGTGGAGGCAGGAGATGAGAAGTTGTCAGCCTCAGTTACTGGTGCACTTAAAGGCCAGCATGCAGATACAGAACATCAATGATTAAGAGCCATCTTGTGTTCTTCCAGAGGATCCAAGTTCAGTTCCCCGTACCCATATCATGCATCGCACAACCGAATGTCACTTCAGTTCCAGGGGATTTGATATACCGTTTTCTGGTCTCCTTGGGCACCTGCACAGGTGTGATAAACATTCACACACACACACACACACACACACACACACACACACACACACAGAGAAAGAGGCATGAACACGTGCACACACATGCACACACAGATAAAATAAAAAGACATCTAAAACAAACAAACAAAAAACTTGCCAAGCCAAGCATGGTGGCATGCTCCTTTAATTTAACCCAGCACTGAGGAGGCAGAGGCAGCTGGATCTCTGAGTTCAAGGCCAGCCTGGTCTATACCTTGCCTTAAAAAAACGAAAAACAGGGCTGGAGAGATGGCTCAGAGGTTAAGAGCATTGCCTGCTCTTCCAAAGGTCCTGAGTTCAATTCCCAGCAACCACATGGTGGCTCACAGTCATCTGTAATGAGGTCTGGTGCCCTCTTCTGGCCTGCAGGGATACATTCAGACAGAATATTGTATACATAATAAATAAATATTAAAAAAAAAAAATCATGACAGTTGTGAACGCACACAACTTTAATCCCAGTGTCTGGGAGGCAGAGACAAAGTAGATGTCTAGAAATTTGAGGTAAGCCTGGTCTAT
This sequence comes from Myodes glareolus, assembly GCF_982192425.1. NCBI lineage: Eukaryota > Metazoa > Chordata > Mammalia > Rodentia > Cricetidae > Myodes > Myodes glareolus. The sequence continues at coordinate 61,596,089 of NC_142028.1, forward strand.
ACAGGCAGTCGTAGGCCAGCCAGGGGATACATAGTGGGAACATGTCTAAATAAATAAGAAATAGGAGCACTTACTGGTCTTCCAAAGGACCCAGTTCAGTTCCCAGCACTCACAACTTGTTCTATCTCCAGTTACAAGGGCTCTGATGCCCCTGTCTCACCTCTCTGGGCACCTCTGTACATGTGGATGCTTGTGTACACAGGCAAACACACAATCATAGATAAATAATTGAAAAGTGGGATGTGGGGAGATGGCTCGGTTGATAAAATGCTTGTCACAAAAGGAGCAACATGAGTCTAAAATCCCAGGGAAAGAAGACAGGAGGAGCCCTGGGGTTTGCTGGTCAGCCAGTCTAGCTGAACTGGTGAACTCCCGACGCAGTGAGAAACCCTGTGTCAGAAAATAAGGTGGTGTTAGCTTCAGCAGCACAGACACTAAAATTGGAATGATAAGAAGAAGATTAGCAGGGCCCCTGGGCAAGGATGACACTCAGAGTCCCTTGAAGCATTCCAAAAGGGAGAAAGAATTATAAGGTGGGGAGTGATGGAGAAAGACACTTGAAGGCTGAGCTCTGGCCTCCACACATGTGAATGGAGGTGTGGGCACACAGATGCATACACTCGAATACAAAACTGCCTCCTTCATATTGCTCGCCTGAAATAGGCTAACTCCTGTTATTTTGTTTTGTTTCACTGTATAACCCAGACCGGTCTTGAATTCAAAATCCTTCTGCCCCAGCTTCCCAAGTACTGAGATTATAGGCCTATGCCACCTTGCCAAAAGCTCTTTTGGTGTGTGTGGGGGGAATTCGAGACAGGGTTTCTAGGTGGAGCCCTGGCTTCCCTGCAGTTTAACTCAGTACACCAGGCTGGCCTTGAACTCAAGGAGATTGAACTGGCAAAAAGCTCTTGATTTGCATTTATTTATTTATGTTTTTCAAGACAGGGTTTCACTGTGTAGCTTTGGAGTCTGTTCTGGAACTCACTTTGTAGATCAGGCTGGCCTCCACTGAAATCTGCCTGCTTCTGCCTTCCAAGTGCTGAGATTAAAGGCATGATTTATTTTTATGTGCATTGGTGTTTTATCTGCGTGTGTATGTCTGTGCGAGGGTGTTGGATCCTGGAGTTACAGACAGTTGTTAGCTGCCATCTGCCATGTGGGTGCTGGGAATTGAACCTGGAGTCCTTTGGAAGAGCAGTTAGTGCTCTTTTTTTTTTTTTTTTTTTTTTTTTTTTTTTTGAGACAGGGTTTCTCTGTAGCTTTGAAGCCTGTCCTGGAACTCGCTCTGTAGACCAGGCTGGCCTCGAACTCACAACAGAGATCCGCCAGATTCTGCTTCCCAAGTGCTGGGATTACAGGTGTGCACCACCACCACCCGGCAATAGTTAGGCTCTTAACTGCTCAGCCATCTCTCCAGTCCTGTATTTTATTTATAATGTGTCCTCCTCACAAAATTGACAAGATTGGCAGGTTGCCTTCCTCCAGAAAAGCAGAGAACTTGTTTGTCACATTGACCTTGAACACCTGGCAGCCTCCTTGACCCCTGGTAGGATGCTCAAAAAACCCTTTGTTGACGTGTAGCTCAGTTAGTAGAGTGCTTGCCCATCACACACAAAACCCTGAGTTCAATCCCCAGCACGACATAAACTGGGAGTGTCTGTGTACATCTTTAGCCGAAAGTGACTAGACTCTAGGCACTTGGGAGAGGGAGGCAAGAGAAACAGTTCAAGATCATCCCCAGCCACATATCTAGTTCAAGGACATCATGGGATACTATGTGACACAGGATCCTGTTTTGTTTTTTTTCCGTCGAGGGGGAGAGAGAGAGAGAGAGGGAAAGAGAGAGAGAGAGAGAGAGAGAGAGAGAGAGAGGGCACTGAACTCAGCCTCCAGGGTGTCAGGAGCCATGGAATGCTCTTAAGCAAGACAGTGTCAGGATTCAGCTCGTGTTTTAGAAAACTCACCCTGGTGGCTGTGTGTAAGACGGATTATGGATTGCGGAGGGAAGGCAGGCGACAAGAGGAGGAGGAACTGCGGAGCCACTGGGGGAGACAAAGACACAGCACCTGAGGCTGGGCCTGAATGCCCCCTGCCTGTGAGGCTCTGAACCCCCTCCCAGCCGTCCCCTCCACCCCCCAGGCCTGTTGTCTTGAGCAGCAGTGGGAAGGACAGGGCTGGCAAAACTGACACTCACTAATCACGGCCCTCACCCCAGAGCCGCACTGACTGTCTGGTCTCCATGGAGACAAGGCAACCTCCGGCCACTTGTTAATGGCAACTCAACAAGGCTGCAGCAATGGGGACGGGCCTGACCAGTGTGCCCAGCTCCTCACCATTCATCCCAGCTTGGGCCTCTGCAGAAGACCCCAGGGGTGCCGGAGTTGGGGCACAGGAAGGAGGTCTGGTGGCTGGGAGATGCTGCACCCCTCTGCGGTCCCGCCTCCCTTGGCACTGCCAAGCAGCGAGGGCAGAGGCAGTCTCTGCCCTGGCTGACTCCTCCGCAGGGCTGCTGGGAAGCTGAGCTCATGCAGGTCACCCAGGCAAGGCCAAAGGGCTGGCGGGGGATGGTGAGGAGTCCGGAGGGGACCTGCCTGCATCCCACACACAGCAGAACGGAGGGGGATGAGTTTTTCCTGCACCAGCAACCCTCTGCTCCGCTAGCCTGAGGCAGGGGCCCAATTGGGAACCATCTGTCCAGAACCTCTTCCCAGAGCACTGTCGCTACAACGGAAATGCCACCATTAGCAATTCGTTCCATCAGGAGGCAGCACGGCTTAGCACACAAAACACTGGCTTTGCAGTCAGGCCAGCCCAGCCTGGGTATAAAAGCCTGGCTCCGTCCCTCCCATTGAGCATTGATTTCTCCATCTGCAGGATGGGGACGATAATCTCAAGTGTCTACGTGCACAGCAGGAAATGCTACGGATGTTTCCTAGAGACCCGGTGCCTTCCCCTCCACGAGCCAGTCCTATTACCTCTTCTTTTCTTCCCTTTCTGTCTTTTTAAAAACATGTTTTGGAGACAGGGTACATTGCACAGGCTGATCTTGAACTAGCTTAAGTATGACCTTGAACTCAACATCCTCTTGCTTTCCAAGTGCCAGGATCGAAGGCCTGTGCTACTGCGCCTGGCAACTCTAGGCCTTTCTTTGCCACCACAGACCATCTGGGTCCTCTTCCACTCTTCCCAGGACGATCCACAGATGCTCCACCCTCCTGTAACTGTCCCACATTTTTGGTCCCCATAGACTGGGCTGAGTAGAGTGAGCATCAGGGACAAAACTGGTGAAATAAACAAGCAGGGAGAAGGGACATTCTCTTGCCTTTTTAAATTTTTTTTTCTGTCTTCCTTTCATTCTGCTAAGCACTCCATGGAGGCCTCTTTTTCGTCTCCCCTTCATACTGTTGTCCATCTGTCTACCCACTCCTCCCACAAACAAAGACTGAACCCCTCCTTTATATGGGGGCCTCAGAGATGCAGATACCACCTTAGTCTCCGATGATGCAGAGACCGGGTTCCCAGATACCAGGCATCCCACAGTGGCTGGGGTCCTGGATACAGCCACTTCCCCACACCGTGGTTTTCCGTGTTCATTCCTTCGGTGATGCTGCAAGCCAAAAGGGTCCTGGGAATGCATCCAGTCCAGTTCATGGCAGCCATCAGGATGAAAACCCAAGGCTCCGGGTGGCCCATGATCCCACAGCAGCTTCGTTTTGAAGCTGACAATGTGGGCCTGCTTAGGAGGTGGTTTTGGCTCTCTGGACCCTGCTGACAGCTGTGTTCCCTGCAGCAGCTGGAATGCTGGTGGGAGGCCTTGTCTGACCTTTACACCCTGACTCCCCAGGGCAGAACCAGGTGGCTCTGTTGGGGCCCAGGGTGAAGAGGTGGGGGATGATTGAGAGTGAGCAGGAAGGGCATGGGGTGGTTGGAAGACAACAGACATTGTTGATTCTGAAGACCAAAACAGGGATTCTAAGATCCTGTCTCAGTTATGCTGAGCACTGGCCAGGTAACCTGGTTTTTTTTTTTTCTTTCCTTTTTTAGTTAAAACATTTTTTAAGGTTTATTTTATGCGTATGAGTTTTTCCTACATGTATGTCTGCGCACCATGTGCATGCCTCGAGAGAGTGTGGGGTCCCAGGAACTGGAGTTACAGATGATTGTGAGCGGCCGTATCAGCGCTAGCAACTGAATCACAGTCCTCTACAAGGACAGTAGGTCTCAACCTCCGAGTCATCTTTCCAGCATCCCTTTTTTCCTTTTTATTTGAGATAGTTTGGGCCTTGAACTCATGGCAATCCTCCTGCCTCATTCTCCCATGTCCTGGGATTACAGACATGAGTCACCATGCCTGCTTGAACTTGTTTTCTTTTCTTTCTCTCTCTCTCTCTCTTTTTTTTTCTTTTTTTGGTTTTTCAAGACAAGGTTTCTCTGTAGCTTTGGGGCCTGTTCTGGAACTAGCTCTTGCAGATCAGGCTGGCCTCAAACTCACAGAGATCTGCCTGCCTCTGCCTCCCTAGTGCTGGGATTAAAGGCATGTGCCACTACCGCCTGGCAGGTAAGGAATTTTTATTTGGGGGCTGAAAGAGCTGGAGGACACAGAGTGAGCCTCTGCCTCCATCCTGTGAGCTGTCTTTGCAGAACTGAAGGCAAGGATTTGTCCAGTCCAAACTGTTCATTTGCTAAAGGAGGAAACGGAAACAAGACCAGAGATGGGGAACAAGTTGCTCAAGGTCACACAGCCATTGTGGGACCAATGTGGGCCCAGAGCCCAAGCTGTGCCCAAGGTCCCCTGCCCAGCTGCCTTGCTTGTTCACTCAGCCCCTTGGTTTTGTCTCCCCCAGCGAGTGGGCGCAGAATGGGCCCAGCTTCCTTCCTGCCGCCCTGCCCGCCGTCTGCCACGTTGGCAGCCGCCTGAAGCCTTCTCGCCCCTGCTGTTGCTGCTGTTGCTGATGCGGCATCAGCCGAGACCAACCAGCCGAGAGTTTGCCCAGAGCAGCCAGGGTTGCCTGAGCCTGAGCTGGGGCAGGACTGGCTGATTCTGCCAGATGGGAGGGAGCGAGGCAGCCAGTGGAGGAAGGGAACAAGAGCTGGGTCCTCTGCTCTCACCAGCCAAGGGAGGGAGGTAGAAGGCTGCATTTGGGGGCTAGGAGGCTGGAGTATCAGACCATGAGGTTCAGACAGCTGGGTCTGTCCCCTCAGGAACACATACACACATTGCACAAATGCACAAGAAGCTGCACACACATGCACACACTCACACACACACATACACATATACAGCATAAAAAAGCATACTGCAGGTGAATTTATTTGCTTCAAGTGTGCATGTTCTGCTGTGTGTACATTTGTGTTGCTCAGAGACCCACTGTGTGTTTGTATAAGCACAAGGGAAAGTCGTGGGTGTCTTGAGTTTGAATTCAGGCTATGTGCAAAGAAATGCTGTGTCTAGCAGTGTGTGTTCCTCCAAACCAATGCATAAACACATCACTGACGAGGAATCCAGGTGTACACACAAAGGGGTCAGTACATGTGCCTGACTTTATGTATGCCATGTCAGGGTGTGTCAGCGTCCCTACGAACTCGTTACAGTTGACAAGAGAATAATGAGGTAATTATGCACAAGACATGGCTGGGATGTCTGCATTAAGAGATGCTGTGTGGGCTGGACCAAATGTCCAGGGGTAGGTATGCAGCATCTCTGTGGCTATTGATGGTGGCATAGGGGAACATTAGATGTCTGTATATATTTGGCTGTGTGCATAGGAGATTAGGAGGCAGGACGGTGGTGACGGCAGTCGTGGGGACGATGGTTGGTGGTGGTGTGCTGGGCGATTTGCACTGTTTTCTCTGTATGGCAGGGCCTGTATGTGCCTGTGTGTGCGAGTCTCTATGTACCGTGTGATGGAAACCACGTGGGTCTGTGGTGAGCTGAGCTTGGAAAGGGAGGGAGTCCATGCCTGGGTTTGTATTTGTCTGTGCGCCCGAGGTCAGATTCGCTCCTACCGCCTGTGTGCACAGGTGGCTGCTGTGTCCAACCGTGTCTTTGTGTGTTTCAGGTTGCCTGAATGTGCACAGGAGGAGGACATGGTGGGAGGACTTCAGTGCGTGCCTGTGCGGGCCCCTTTAACGTGGCAAGTCTAAGAAATGTCGGCCTTCTTGGCAGCAGATCTGGGCTTGGTTCCACTGGGGGTGTCTGCAGAGAGGGGCTTAGAAGGGACGTGCTTGAGCGAGAGAGACAGGAAGGGAAGGGGGGGGGGCAGCCCAGCTTGGGGTTTCCAGGAGGGAAAGCCAGACATTGGAACTTGTCAACGCTACCTCCTTCCCTGCCCCCACCTCCTTGCTGCTGCCTCCTCTCCTGGCGCCTGAAGGCTGTTGGCAGACGGACAGACAGACAGACAGTGCACACATAGACTGGCTCCATGGCACAGAGCCCAAACCCGAGCCCCTAAATACACAAGGCTGGATACGGAGGTCCAGAGAGAGCAGAGGAAGTGGCTAAATCTTGGAAGAGTACATGTGTTTATGTGTATTGGGGAACAGGGGGTGCTGTTGGCCTCTGGTGCTTTAACCTAAACCAGCAGGCCTGGTGGGGGTTTTGAGTGCTGGGGGAAGCCTCTGGGGAGGGGGCTTTTATGGCTCAAGCCAGGCTCCTAGCCCTGCCCCCTGCTTATACAACTGCAGCAGTGTTTCAGAAAGCCAGCGCCTCAGGAACTGGCTGTTACTGTCTGTTTTACTGAAGCAGAAGAGGACCAGGGAAGGTCAGCAACTGATCCCAGGGTCGCACAACAGAAGCAGGATCGGAACCCAGGGCTGCTCCTCGAATGGAGCTGTGCACTCTTCTCGTGGCTCATTTAGTTCTTTCTCCCCCTCGGGTCTCCAGGTTATGGCGATGACTCGGCTGTTATTGTCTCAAGTGATGTGTCTGTCTGTCTGCTGTTTGTCCATCTGCTGATCACTGTGGCTCTCAGACTTTCTAAGGGAAAGCTTGGGTGCTGCACCCAGGTTACTGGTGTGTGTGTGTGTGTGTGTGTGTGTGTAGAGTAAGGAGATGGAGCAATTCAAGAAGAGAGGGAGGAGGATGGAGCAGAGGAGCAGGGACTGACCTGAGCACAAGTTCTCCCACCAGTCACCAGATCACACTGTGCTCTGAAAGCATCCTGGTGGGGGTGGGGGTTTCTCCCTAAGTCCTAGGGACAGAAGAGCTGGAATCTTATGGCAGTATTCCAGGTATACATCTATGCTGTATGCTGACCACTTGCCATGGGAGAGGGGGGCTGTGGTGGGTTTGTGCTGATTAGGGGTGTGGCCTCTTGGAACCTGGTCATGGGAATGTGAGATGGGGATTTTGAAAGGGCTCTGTGGAGCTGGAAAGATGGCTCAGTGGTTATGGCTCAGTGGTTAAGACCACTGGCTGCTCTTCCAGAGGACCCGGGTTCAATTCTCAGCACCCACATGGCAGCTCGCAACTGTTTGCAACTCCAGTTCCAGGAGATCTGACACCTTCACACCAATGCACATAAGATACATTTAAATAAATTATATATACGGAAAAGAAAGAACCTCTGTGTACATCTGTGAGCATGCAACAAACAGGTCGGGACTGCAAAGGAGGGAGGAAAGCTTTGGGACCTGTTTGAAACAGGTGAGGAATGGCTGTGTGTTTTCCTGCTGTGCACGAGTAATTTGGAAAGCCATCTACAAACGTGCACGTGTGACTGGGTCTGCATGTCTCCTGCATGAGTACATGCAAAGCATGCAATTGTAGATGCGTGCGTGTGGTGGTGTACAGGAGTCTGAGGTACACATGTGTTGTCAATGTGAGTCATTACATTCTTTTTCAAGTATGTTATTTATTATTGTGTGTGTTGGGTCTGTGCCTGTGCCACTGTGTACCATATGGAGGTCAGAGGATAACTTTGGGAGTTGGTTTGCTCCTCCTTCCCTGGGATATGATGATCCGACTCAGGTACTCAGACCTTTCCAGAAGGGCTTCTACCCACCAGCCGCCTCACCCACCGCTCTGTAGTTCCTGACTGTGGGCTGCGAATGCAGTTCATACATGATTGTGGGTACTGAATAGGAAGGAGCTGCTCGCACACATGGCTCTATATTTTGGAGGTCCGAGTCATGTGTGGACATGCGGTGCTTTCCTTTTGTAGTCCTGTGGAATCCCTGTAGCACCTCGGGCACGCTAAGCAAGTGTTCTTCTCACTGAGCTATACCACAGCAACTTTTGTTTGTTTGTTTTTTGTTTTCTCGTAGACAGGGCAAGGTGGCCCACACCTTTAATACTAGCACTATGGGAGGCAAAGGTGGGTGGATCTCTGCGAATCTGAGGCCAGCCTGGTCTACAAGAGCTAGCTCCAGGACAACCAGGACTACATAGAGAGACCCTCGGAAGCCTATATCTGTGTGTATCTGTGTGTCTGGGTGTGCACGTGTGTGTGCATACGCCCATGTGTGCTGTTGGGCATCAGGAGAGGTCTGGACGGTTTCGGAAGTCAGTTCTTTCCTTTCACTATGTGGGTTCTGGGATCCAGTTTAGTCATCAGACTTGGTGGTAAGTGTCTTTACCTGCTGAGTCATCTCTCTGGCTCCCCAGCAGACTGACTTCTCATTTTGAGACCAGGTCTCACGAAATTGCCTAGGGTAGTGTGGAGCACATTCTGTACCCAGGCAGGCCTTCAGCTTGCCGGCTCCCTGCCTCGGCTTTCCAAGGGGCTGGAATTACAGCTCTAAATTGCCAGGTCAGGCATAGATACGGCTCTTTGTTTTCTGAGACAGGGTAACAGTCCCAGCTGTCCTGGAACGCTTTGTTGACCAGGCTAGCCTCAAACTCACAGAGATCTACCTGCCTCTGCCTCCCACGTGCTGAGATTAAAAGCATGAGTCACCTCCACCTGGCATATGCATGGCTCTTAAAGCTATATTTTATTTATTCATTCATTCATTTTGTTTTTTCGAGGCAGGGTTTCTCTTTGTAGCCTTGGCTGTCCTGAAACTCTCTCTGTAGCTCAAGCTGGGCTTGAACTCAGAAATCTGCCTGCCTCTTCCTCCCGAGTGCTGGCATTAAAGGCATGAGCCACCACCTTCTGGTTTGTTTGTTTTTTACTGTCAACCTCCCGCTATCATTGACTCAGACTATGAGGATTGGAATTTTAATATTTCACTCACTCTTGAATGCATCCAATTCATAGTAGGCACTGAGTACAAACTTCTTGAATGGATGGGGATGATGGAGCCTGTGCTTGGCTAGGTGTGAGAAATACACACACGCCCTGTGTGTCTGGGTGTGCGAACTGACACTTTACTGTAGGTGTCCAGATATGTGAGGTTTCTGTCTTGTGTGATGTGTGAACCAGATCCGTGCTCAGATGCCTGTGTGTGTCTCAGAGTGGACTGCATCCTGAAGCTGTACCACGACCTGAGCACTGCTAGTGTTGGGGATATGGCTGTGTGTGCACAGCTCTGTGTGCTTGTGCGTGGGGGCGGGAAGTCGCTGTCGGCTTCTCCCAGCCTTCAGCACTCACTCAGCTTCACCCCAGGTCGCCCTGCTGTGAAATGTCAGTGGCGGAGAAGCTAAAAATATCCTCTCTCCTCCTTCTGCTCACTGCTTGGGCTGATGGGACTGTGGGGCCCCAGCCGGCCCCTTGGGCCCTGGGGGAGGAGGAACTGCTGGATGAGGGGTTGGGGCGGGGAAGGACAGGAGGCCCTTTCAATAGGGTACTCATCCTTCCTGCTTCTTTTGAGGCTCCAAAGTCAGACCCCCAAGTTCACCTCTTTCAGGAAGCCCTTCTTGACACCCAGTACTGCCACATGTGTGTCTCTGTGTATGTGTGTGTGTGTGTGTTTCTGAGGTATCCCAAGCTATGCAGGAGGGAGATATGGCTTCTTCAAACTCCAGGCTTCCTTTGTCAGTCCTGGGACTTCAGAGGATAGGGTTGTGCCTCCTTATCCCGATAGGGGGCTCCCAAGGGAATTGATGCCACTGTCTGCTCCCCAGGACTGAGGATTAGGGGTGCAGCAGCCAACACATGAGTTCATCCAGCCCTGTTCCTGGGACCAGAACCTTCTGACTTTAAAGCAGATGTGCTGCTACCGAGAGCTTGTGGGCAAGGAGGAGCTTCAACTTTGTCCACACCACACCCTGGGCTGGCACATGTTTGTGCCCTGAGGACTCGTGTGGGTGCAGGTGGGACATGTCAGGGCCTGTGGTCCTTTGGGGACCATGTCTTTTCAGACGTTGGGCTCCGGGGTGTGTCTTACTGTGTCAGTCACTGTCCGTCTTGGGCACTGTGGGCAAGCAGTAAACGTTTGGGGGTTGTGTTTCCCTGGGTGCTGGTGTGCGCATGTGGGTGACAAGATACGCAGGCTTTTTGTCTTTTATCACACAGACCCACAGACACATGGGAGTTGCTGGTGTGAGCATGGCATAAAGATATGTGCGGGCAGCTCGACGTCCATGTCTCAGCCACTTGATGACTATGCTCCTGTGTTTTAGTGTGTGTCATTGTGCCTATAGGCGTTTCTGTGATGGGCTGTTTTCCTATGTCACACTTTTTGCACTTTGCTTTGCACAGGGTCTCATGTACTTCAGGCTGGCCTTGAATCCTTCATCTAGCAAAGGCTGACCATGGACTTCCAACCTTACAGCCTCCACCTCCTAAATGCCAGGATTTAACAGGCATACGCCACCTCTTGGCATGTGCCTGTATCACTTCGATTTGGAGAGGCTGTGACCAGGTGTCCCTGTGGATGTCGGTGTTCTTTGCGGCACTGGCATGCGGCTTCCTTCTGTTTTTCTTTTCTAAAGATCCATGTTTTTAAATGTGTGTATGTGTGTATGTATGTCTGCACACCATGCGCTTATCTGTACGGTGTGTGTGCCCATGCGTACCTTAGCTCTATCATGCAAAGGCATACCAAAGAGGTCATGAGATCTTCTGGAAATGAAATTACAGGCATTTGTGAGCTGCCACATGGGTGCTGGGAACCACCCCTCCTGTGTCCACTGGACGAGCACCAAAATGCTCTCCACTGCTGCGCTATACTTGAAGCCCCAATGCGCTTTCCTTAGTCTCTCCCTGTTCTGGGTTGGAGGCTTCAGGGTTGTGAGCCGGCAAGTACCTTTGCCCTTCCCAGCCCTGAGATTTCTTCTGCTCCTTCTCTGTGGGACTTGAGACCTGAAATGGGAGAGAAGCAAATAGGGCAGGCAGTCATGGAGCCCACGAGCCCACAACAGGCAGGGCTGGGGCCAGGCTGCCACGAGGGTCCTGCCTCAGCTTTGCTCCAAGCAAGCGCTAAGCCAGAGCCTCGGTTACATGTAAACACCAGCTGTGTCAAGACAGCGCAGCTTCTTCTAGGTCAACAGACAGCTGTGGGGTTGCTAGGCAACCGCCTGGCTCCCCCCCCCCCAGGCTCCCCTCTCACTGCCTCTACCTGCAAACTCTTTGCTGGCACCCCCACCCCACAGGGCCTCCGGTCACCCCCAAGGCAGTTAACACAGTGGGGTAGAGAGTCAGAGCAGCTCTGGGACCGGAATCCAGCAGGAGGTGTGATACTTCCAGTGTGCTTTCCGCCCAGGCCTTGGCACTCTTCAGTTCCCACCTCGCCCTATTAGGGCTGAACTGGAGGGCCGAGGAGCTGGTCCTGAGAGATGGAAGACCTACCTACCTAGCTGTGGTGGTAACTAACTACCCCCTAGCCCAAAGTCACGCGAGACTTGGAGAGGAGCTAGAAGCAGAGGAAGGGTGCCACTATGTTTGGCCTTTAATCAGGTCGCACGGCAAGACAGACTGCAGGGCCTGGGTCTCCCCTTCTCTTGCCCTGTCCTGCCTTTCCTAAGGGTGGTCGTCTTATTTCCAAGGCTGACCGGAGCTTCCTCCTGTTGCAAAGTCTGGTGACTGCGCCCGCCCAGGCAGGTAGCCCCGCAGGATCAGGCCATCTCGCCCTAGGACCTGGCTTGACTCAGTGTCGGATAGATGAGGCGATAGTGGCCTGGAACCAAGGGCTCAGGATCCGTGTGGAGAGCGTGGGCCGAGGGCGCGCGCCCGAGTGACGGCGGAAGCTGGAGGAAGGAGTGGGAGGAGAGAGCGGCCAGTGGGGGGCAGCTGTGGGGGCAGTGCCCGTGGCCGCCCATTAGTATGCGGCCGCGCTCGGCGCGCCATGGCAACCGCTCCCCCCACCGCAGCCTGGGGCGCAGTGCGCACCTCTCCTCCCACAGGTGGTGGCGCGCACGGGCGGGCACGCACGCAGGCACGGGCACGCATGTTAGGGCCGCCTGGCGCCCGGGGGCGCGCCGAGGGCGCCAGGTGCGCTAGGGCCCATGTCACCCCCTGTCACCTATGGGCGTGTCCCCAAGTACTCCAAAGTGAGCCCTGAGGGAGGAGTGTGTACTTGAGACTGTTCTGTCTGGGTCCCTCGGTGTGCCTCTGTCTCTGATTGCCCTTGAGGGTTGCATAAACCCTTGCTTTTCCCTCCTTATTCCTGAGTGTGTGTTTCTGAGTGTTGAGTGAATCCGTGTGCCTGCATCTTCTTTATCTGTGTGTCTTTGTGTGTGTTTGGGTCCCTGTGCTTATCTGTGGCTCTGGGGTTTTCTCTGTGTCTGGATGAGGTTTTGTCTTGAGGGTTTTTCATGAAGCATGTCTGTGTGAGCCATTGATAGCTTGCATGTGACCCACTGTGTCTGGCATCCTTGTGTGCTTCGGGAAGTGACTGTTTAGTTTTGTACCTGTGCGTGTTCCTGTGAAAGTCCCCAGGAACCATCCTTGTACTTATAGGTCATTGTGTGTTCCCGTGAGCACTCAGAATATGTACCCTGGAGTGTGCTTGTGTCCAGGGGCTGCTGGCTCTTGGCCCTCCTGGGCTTCGCTCCCTGCTGCCTGAGTGAGCCCACACCTGCTCTCTGAGTACTGGGCCCCTCCCCCCACCTGGCAAGGACAAGGAAGGACAGAGGCAGACGTGGAGGCAGAGACAGAGACACAGAAGGGGAACAGAGAGCCAAGTAGACTGGAGAGGTGGAGACCCACAGTCACATGATCAGCCTCCTAGCCCAACACCCAGAAGAGAAACAGATGCCAAGATCCTGACATTACAGAGAGGGACACCCAGAGTCACACAGAGACCCAGAGCACAAGTCTGGAACTACTGAAACAGAACAGAGATCAAGGATATGGCTCTCCCCAGCCTCCCTCCCTTCCTCCCTCCCACTCTCCAGTTTCCAGCCCCAGCTATGCCTCCCCCACATACCCAAAGCATAGCTCTCCTGGTTCTGACTGGAACCCAGCCTCCTCACAGGTGTGTGCGTGAGCGATCTGTAGTGTTCCAGTGTTCTATCACCCCTCCTCACTATCCACACTCTTACAGGGTCCAGATTAGACACACCTTCACACACACATACACCACACAGCCGGTCAGTCAAACCCAGGCACACACTATGAGGTGCCTGTCTCTATCACATGTTTGTTTGCTTCGAGACAGTCTTACTGTGTAGGACTGACTGGCCTGGAGCTTGCTATATATAGACCAACCTGGCCTCGAACTTCCAGATCCACATGCCTCTGCGCCACAACATCCTGCTTTCACATCTGTACAATGGGCAGAACACAGCCACAAGAGCAAATCTCTCATGTCCAAAGCTCTGTCAGTCAATCCTCATGGGATTCCAAATGCCTGCCATTCATAGGAAGAGACAACACTAAACATAATGATTCCACCAAGATTGTATGTTTAAAGGAAAAAAAAATTCATTTGTCTCATTGACTGTTGTGTGTTGTGTCCTTAAGAGCTTCAGCCAGTGTCAGGGAACTCAGAGTGAAGGATGCTCTGTACACACAGGAGAGCACCGCAGACACATACAGGAATACATATTAAGTATGGGCGTGTGCGCACGGGTGGATGCTTGTGCAAGTATTCAATACAATAGCTAGACTAGAGGCTATCAACTCTGGTGCACGCTGAGAATATTGGGGAAGCTTTAAAAAAAGGAAACCCATGCCCAGCCAAACCCTACCCCAGAGGAATAGATCCAGTGTCTCTTAATTCTGAGGACCACAAGCATTTTTGCATCATTCAAAAACAAAAAACAAACAAAAAAAAAAACCAGCCCACGGTGGCCTTGAACTTGATATCACCTTGCCTCTGACCTCCTCAGCGCTAGAATTACAGACCAGCCCCTGTCTGGAGGAGCATGATCAGCAGTTTATGTTCTCCAGGTGGCTTCTCTCAAAGGTGGTCAAGAAACACTGATCTGAGTAAGGCTGGAGAACCGTGATACAGTCTTGAGAGGTCTAATTAGAGCAGTTTGGGGGCCTCTTCCGTGCTGGGGACTGAACTCAGGGCCCTGCCTTATGCTAGGCAAGCACTCTGCTAATGAGAAAGAGCCAGCATCTGGGTTCTCGCTTTTAAGAGTACAGTGAACTGCAGACTCCTGAGCCACCAGATCGCTCAATTCTGCTGTCACCATTTTCTGCCTGGCCGTGGCAAGTTACGTCTCTGTACTTGGAGGGTTTCTTGTGTCTATATGTTCTTGTCAAGGTGTTAGAGGGCAGCCTGCAGGAGTTGTCTCTCCTTCCATGTGGATCCTAGGGATCAAGTTTAGGTTGTCGGCCTTGGCGGCAGAAGCCTTTAACCACAGAGCCATCTCCCTGGCCTGGGTTTCCTTCTTTTCCACGACCATATTGCCCAGGCTGACCTTGAACTCTGAACTCCCTATGCATCACCGCCTCAAGCTTCTGACTGCTGGGATTTCAGGCATGTGCCACCACACCGCGTTTATGTGGTGATGGTAACTGTCCTAGGGCTTTGCACACGCAAGGGAAGCATTATGCTGATACATGTCTAACCTTACCATTATTCTTAAAATTATATTTATTGAAACTATGCCTTGTGCATAGGCAAGGGCTATATGGCTGAGGTATACCCTACCCTGTATTTAAGATGGGACACACAGTGAAACCTCAAGGCACTATATGGAAACCATGTGTATATGTATAAATACTCAGAAAAGCTGGCACACACACACACACACACACACACACAATTTTTATCAGCTCATCACTGAGTTGTATCTTGGCCTAAAACCTTTTACTATAGAATGGACTAGTTTGTAGTTTTTAAAATGCCCCTCCCTGCGCTGTGGCTCAAGCCCTGGCCCCATCTCAAGCATGCTAAACATTGTGTCCTTCTATGTCCTGTGCTGAACAGATTTGGTTTTTCATTAAGTCTATACAAAAAAGCAAAGGCTTGGTCAGTCTTCAGGCTGATCTACTTCTGCCATTTTCCATATGACCTTGGACAAGTCACTCCAGTGGCAAGTCACCGAGAACCTGTCTTGTCATCTATAAATGATGGGAAGATCTTTTCTCGATTCCAGATTACCTTGAAGAATGGACACCCTGGACAAGTGATAGCAATGGTAGCCAAGTGCAAACCATGCAGACACCATCTTTACCGTTTTCATCTAGAGCTGGTTATTGAACGTAGTGTTAATAATGGTAGCCAAATGCAAGACGTGCGGCACCATCTTCATTGTTTTATTTGGTGCTGGTTATTGAACAGCGTTAGTAATGGCAGCCAAGTGCAAACCATGCAGGCACCATCTTTTCTATTTGATTGGCACTGGTTATTGAACGCAGGCCACCTGCCACCCTACCACTGAGCTACATCACATCCCCATCCTTCTTCTCCGTGTATTCCTATGTGCCCACATTTGAGAATCTGTCTCTAGAGGCCAGGCAGCGACTTCAGGTGTCTCTCTTCGGTGCCATTCATCTTGTTTTGGAGACAGGATCTTCTCACTGACCTGGAACTCACCAAGCAGGCTTGACTGGCAGGTCAGCAGGCCCCAAGGATGTCCCTGTCTCTGTCTCCCTATGCTGGGATGACAAGCATGTGCCACTGTGCTCAGATTCCCCCCACCCCCACTGACATCTCCCCAAACGTTTTCTGGAGATGAAACTTGGGTTTTATGCTTATGATGTAAGCATTTTAGACTGAGTAATTCTGCTGTCCCCAATCTTTTATGTAACATGACAGGCCGGCTTGTTGGGGTTTCTGTCCCACCTGGCATCCCAACAAGTCGGCAAGTCCCAAAGAGAAATCATACACAGGACTCCATAAGGTTATAAACTGATTGGCCCATTAGGTCAGGCTTCTTCTTAACTCTTATAACTTATGTTACCCCATTATCCTTATCTACATTAGCCACATGGCTCCATACCTTTTTCAGCTGGGCAAGTTACATGCTGCCTTTTTGGTGGTCTGTGCAGGAGTGGCTGAGGGACCTTTCTGCTTTCCAGAATTCTCCTGTTCTCATTGCATCACCTCTACTTCCTGTCTGGCCAATCAGCGTTTTATTAAAATATGATTGACAGAATACAGACAATTCTCCTGTATCACTTTTATTTTACCTTTTCTTTTCTAGTTTCTTGAGACAGGGTCTCTCTGTGTAACCACCATGGCTGTCCTGGAACTCACTTTGTAGACCAGACTGGTCTCAAACTCACAGAGATCTATCTGTGTGTCTCTGCCTCCTGAGAGCTGCTATCAAAGGCATGTGCCACCATTGCCTGGTCCCAGCCCTTATCTATTCATTTATACCATGGTGTGTTTGTGAAAGCCAGAGGACAACTCTTAGGAATGGGTTTTCTCCTTTCTCCTGGAACATGGGTTCCAGGGCTAGAACTCAGGTCAGGCTTGCCACCCAGCATCTCTTTACCAGGTAAGTCATCTTGCCACCTTTTTTTTTTTTTTTTTAAAGTATTGCTAAGTTGCCCATTTGGCTTGAATTCTTTTATAGCCTAGGTCTTGAACCTGAGATCCTGTCTCACCCTCCCAAGTAGCTGGGATTAGAGGCCTGCATCACCAGGCCTAGGTAGGAACCATGTAGTTTTGATGCATTCTGAAACCAGGTGTGGTGCTCTGGCTGTGGTGAAGCCCCAACCTCTGAAAACAGAACAAAACAGGGTGACCTCCATTACTCCTCACTTACCTAGGCAGGGTCTCTTGCTGCCCTTTCCTCGGAGATTCTAGGGCCTGAAAGACATTCCATCCCCAGACTTCCAAAACACACCTTGGAGCCCTTGCTGAACAGCAGAGCCTACCCAGGCTGGCTAGCTCCTCCTTCCTCCAGATACTTCTTTTTGTTGTACTGTTGATCAGTGCTTGTGCAAGCTAGGCAAGAGCTCCACCCCTGGGCTATACCCTCAGACACCCTTTTCCCTCCCGTCCCCTTTCAGCTGTCCTGGAGCACTAGGTTCTCACTAAGCCCCTTCCCAGTGCCCTCCTTCCTCCAAGCCAAGGCGCCTCCTCTCTGCTCTAAGCTCCGATTTCCTTCATGGGCCTCCCCACCCCAGTTCCTTTAGTTACTGTATACACAACCTTTCACTGCCCTCCCTCTCCCTGAGATCCATCCTGTGCCGAGCTCTCACCCTCTAACTGAACCCTGACTGCCAAAGATGCCCATTCAGCCCAGCCCCCCTCACCTGCCCGCTCCCCCTGGCTAGACTCCCTTTTCTGCCCCTCAGCAGCCACTATTACATGCATTTCTCTCTTCAGGCAGCAAACAGGCTTCTTTAGGGTTGGTCTATCCCAGCAGTCCTGGGGTGACTTCGCTTTTTGTTTTGGAGTGGGGAATTGAACCTAGGGTCAAGCCAGCATTCCGTCACTGAGCTACTTAAATAATGCAGTTCTTGTCTGCGTTTTTCTGATGCCCAATCCATTTCTACCATTTTCCTCTCCACTCCTGCCTAAGTGACCTTGCCAGGTCTTCCACTGGGCTCTCCCAAGCACGTGTCCTGCCTACTGAAGTTAGGCCTTCCCCGGGGCTTCCACCTCCTGCTATCCTCTCCCACCTCTGGCCTTTGCACATGTCTTTCTTGCTTCGGAAATCACTCAGTTTTCTGTTGCCACCCTAGGTGTGGCTTTTAAAAAGCTTTCTCCTCTGGAAAGCCCCTTCCATGACCTGACCTCTCAGCAGGTCTCACTGCTTCCTGCCCCCACTTCCAGCTCCACAGGGGACTGTCAGCTTGAGAGTGGTGTTGTCTCTCTGCAGCAGGCAGGAAAGGTAGGCCAAGGTCTGCATCTTGAGGCTGTGTGGAGGGGGCTGTGTAGCAGATGGCTTTTGCACCCAGCAGAGGAAGCAGTTTTCAGGGATGGTGACCTGTGAATCCTTCTGCCTCTTCCAGGCAGGTACTGGGAAGGTGGGGGCATGTTTGTCTTTCAGTGACTTCCCCTGATGACCCCACGGCATGAGCTTTGCTGCTAGTGGAACATGGCCTGACATCACTCTGTCACTGAGGAAGAGGGACAGGGAAGTCACACACTCAGCAGAGCTTCAATGTCAAATGGGTCACGGGAAAACATGTTCCTGAAAACCCTAAAGACCAAGCCAAAGTGGACATTGTGGAGTTAAGTAAATGGAGAGGCAGGCTGGCCATAGTGAAGTAATCTGGTTAGTTCTGTTAACCAAAGCTGGGAGGAAACCTACAGATAGCATTTAGAATTCAGGATGGAAGGAAAGAGGAGCATGAAGGGACATTGGAGCGTCTGGTCACAAAAGCAGACAGGTAAGCCATAGTAAATGAGGGGGTAGGGGCCAGAGTTAGGGGAGACTCAGGACCTGGGGTGGACAGAAGACACATAGCAGGGGCTCCTTCAGTCATGCACTCTAGTCCCAAAGGCTTGTGGATTTACTATGGAGTACTTCAAAGATTGGGGAATGCTGAACAATGGTTTGGCAGTTAAGAACATTTACTGCTCTTGCAGACCTGGGTTTGAGTCTCAGCATCCCCAAGGCAGGCTAGAACTGCTTGTAACTCTAGTTCCAGGGTATCCCATGTCCTTTTCTGACCTTTAAAGGCACCAACCACACATGCTGTGCACATACATACATACAGCCAAAACACTCATACATATAAATAACATAAATACATCTTTAAAGTTCTAGAGATGGAGGTGCTGAAGAGGTAGGAGAGGCACAGCGTCTGGGCGGGGCGGGGGGATGCCCAGATAGACAGCAGGCAAATGGGAGAACTCAGACATGGGGAACACAGGAACACACTTGGTACTTCAACTCTTCTGGAGGACCAATGGCGGGAACAAAGCCCAGCTGTGTCCCTTCAGTCCGTCCTCCCTTACACACTCTGTTTTACAAGACACAAGGTGGCTTTTTTTTTTTTTGCTTTTTTTCATTTCTTTTTAATACAAACTTGGATCTTTGGGTGTGTCCTGCCAACAGAAAACAACAACAACAACAGAAGATAAAACCCAAAAGAGTGAAAAAGAAAAAAAAAAAAGAAAAAGAAAAAAAAAAGCTCCCAAAAGAGGTTCTCCCTCCCTCCCCCCACCATGCGAATTTGCACACCACGGGACCACAGCAGGTTTACAGAATGCAATATACAATCCACAATTTATAATAAAACAGTATATACAATAAATAGGATATTGTTCATTTTTGTCAAACGACCTGTAGATAAATTTCTCAGTGCACACTTGCAGGGGTTCTGGACACCTCGAAACCCTGCTTGCAACCTCTTGCACACGCTCTCTCTCTCGCTCTCTCTCTCTCTCTTTTTTTTTTGTCTTTTTCTAAAACTGTGTTTTGTTTTTAAGTTTTGTACATTTTAAAAAGTATTTACAATTGCTGGTTTTGTGCAGAAAGGGCTCACCTTCGGCTTCTGCGTGGAGGAGATGGGCAGGGAGGGGTGGGGCGGGACATGGGGCTGCAGGGGGTGCAAAGGGCAGGTGGGAGGCAGAGGGGCAGGCGCTCCTGCCAGAGGACGATGTGGACGCTGGGAGGGGTCTTGGCATGGGTTTTCTGAAAGCTGTAAAGAAACACAAAAGAGGAGGCAGAAGTCAGCAGCAGACAGACACTGAACTCCAAGACCAGGGGGGCTAAAAACAGGTTTGGCTCAGTTCCCACCAAAAGTTCTGGAGACGCTAACATTGTTCCTTCTCCAGGCAGGCCCCCACATGGCTTGTCTTCTCCAAGCTCAGTTTCCTAATGTGGTGGTACTTTTCTTCAGTCTCACAGTCCAGGTTAGCCTCACACTCGCTGTGTGCCAAAGCTAGCTTGGGCTCCTGATTCTTCGGCCTTAGCCTCCTGAGAACTGCAGTTTTTCTACATATAAATGCCCAAGATCATACCAAGAGTGAAGACAAGCCGGAGAAGCAGGTGGATGGATTCTGTGAATTCCAGGATAGCCTGAGCTACAGAGAACGAAAATCCTACCTCAAAAACTTAAAAACAGACAGAAAGGAAGGACGGACGGACGGACGGACGGACGGAGGGAGGGAGGGAGGGAGGGAGGGAGGGAGGAAAAGAGAGAGGAAGGGAGGAAGGAGTCCCAAAGCAGGATTTACTAAGAGCCTGGGCTCTGGAGTTAGAGATAGCTGAGCTCACAGCCAGCGCCACCAATTAAAAGTTCTGTGACTGTGGGTAGGAGCTAAAGCCTGTTTAGTCATTGAAGTTTTGTTGTTGTTGTTGTATGTGAGACAGGGCCTCACCACAGAACTCTGGCTGGCCTTGAATTGAAGAGATTCACTTGTGTTTGCCTCCCAGGTACAAGATTTAAAGGCACCTGCCAAGGCACCCAGCTTCTTTTACTCATTGGTGTGAAGGGGGTAATAGAAAGTCAGACATGGTAGCCCACACCCATTACCCCAACACGTAAGAGACGAACACAGGAAGATCTTGAGTTCAAGGTTAGCCTGAACTGCAGCAGGATTGGCTCAAACTACCAACCAGGACTGGGATATATTTTGTTTTTTATAGTTAGATATATTTGCCTAACATGTATGAAGCCCTGGGTTTGATTCCCAACATGGCATAAACCAGGTGCGATTGTAGCCTGTCACCCTAGTACTCATGAGCAGAGGCAGGCGTCAGGAGATCCTGCTTTAAAAAACAAACAAGCAAAGGAGGGGGCAATAGGACTACCCTCCTAGGTTTGTTGCTAGATCCAGTGTTTATGACAGAAAGGTTGAACACAGATGTGTAATACATTAAAAAATGGATTATCACTTTTATTATTTTCCTGGGACCAGATGGGCTCTCTAAACCTCAGTTTCCAAATGTTGCAATAATAAGCTAGCTTGGTAATGCTTCTAACTTCCATGGTTGGCAAAAAGGAACCAGGGCAGAGCCTCACACAGGTGTGAAACACTGCTTCTATTTCTTTTAATCCACCCCTCTTCCCAACCCCACTCATCCATTCTGCTCCTAGGAGAGATGAGGCGATGAGGAAGTCAGCCTGAATGAAGGAATGAAGAAATCACCCAGCACAATGCCATCTGTGTTTGGTGGAAACACTGCCTGCCTTCCTGAGGCCTGGAAACTCCCCAGTCCCCACAACCACTAAGGTACCTCCTTTTGCTAGAGAGTTCTGATCATGTGTGTGGAACTTATTGTCTTTATCCAGACCACCAGCCTGTACCCCCACCCCCACCCCAGATCTACAGTTCTGCTGCTGTAAGGGATGAGAGAGCCAAGACAGGGCTGGCTTAGGTCATTCCCAGAACCCTGGGCCATTAGGTTACCTGCCTCTCAGAGGTCAGGGGTAGGGCTGGGTGCTAAGTTGCCTCCTAAGTCTCCTCCTCTGTGTGCCACCTGTGGTCCCACACAGCCGCAGGAGCCAGGCAGACAGAAAGCCCCTTTCCCTTGCACTCTGTTAGCTTTCCTTTCCAATAGGGACACATTGGCATTCTGCTCAGCCTCAGCTGCTGTCTGCCGGGCAATCAGCCCCAGGGATGACTTTTGTCCTCTGGTTGGACTTGCCAGAACACCCCAGAGAGCCAGGGACACCAGGTGGGTTCCTGCAGGGAAAGGGAAGCAAGCACCCCATCTTGGTGGTTAGGCCAGCAGCATAAAGGAAGGTGAGGGCTAAGGGCTCGGACACCAGATCTGGACCACAATAGTCCTGGGGTGGGTAAGCCACTGTGCCTGTGAGGTGACAGATGCAGCACAATTGGGGTAGTAAGGAAAAAGGAGCAGGGGTGCTGCAGGGATGGATGTCAGCTCTCTACAGTTAGGGTGACAAGCACGACCAATTGCAGGAATGAAAAAAGGACTATATGTGGGGTGCCAGGCTCAGCGAGCACTGGAGAAGCCTCAAGCCAGAAGCTGGCTCCACTGCAGTCGAAGGACAGTTGCCAAGAGGAAGAATCTTCTGGGGGAACTACTGGAGAGAGAGGGTGGGCTGCTGCAAACTACTTGGCATGCTGACAGTGATGAACCCAGTTTTGCCTGCTCCCCTCAAAGGTCCAGAGCACAAATTCTGCATAAATCCCCTTCACTCCCACCCCCACCAGCCCTTAGCCATTGCCAGTGACCCTCTGCAAGCCAGGTCTCCATGGTGATCTCAGCCCAGCAGGCGGTTCCTGCCAGAACCTTCCCATGGTGCCTGCGGCCAGGCAGCAGGAGGCTTTCTCACCCTCTGCTAAGCTGCCCAGAGCACCTTACCTCCTCCCACCACCCTCCCAGCTTCAGGGACTTAGCCAGCCAGGGGCTCAGGCAGAATCTGGGGGAGGATGGTGGGTGGGGAAGAATCACAGGCTGGGGGTGTTCTTGGTGAAGGAGAATGCTATGCTGGATAGAACACAGACCTAGCTAGGCTCAACTCTCGAAAACTGAACCAATACTAAGGTGCCAGGCAACCCAGCTCAGGGACTAGGAACAAGGCAGAGAACGTAATAGCTCTGGATCCACCCTAAAAGCCTGCCGGAGTGGAGAAAGAGCAAAGCAGACAGATCCTAACCATGCGGTCTCCATGCAGGTAGATGGTTGTGCCAAGGGAAGTCCTGAGGGCCTCGGGAAGAAGAGGAACATTCAGTCCAGTCTGGAAAGCAAGGCTATAGCTCTAAATTAACCACTAAGCACCGAGCTCAGCGTGCTGGGATGGCGCATGCATGCAGACTGAATGACAGCACCTGACTGATCTAAGGCTGGTCAGCATGTCAGAGTGTCCCGCTCAGCTCTTTCTCACACACCTCTAGGATGCCTCCTTAGAATGCCTTGTTACCATAGCTACCAGTGCACTTGCCATTCTCTACTCGGCTCTTCTAGAGCACAGACCTGTGTGTGGTACCTCTGAACCCTGAGTTCCAGCACGCACCCGACCCCAGGACACCAAACCACTTTTACTCAGACTTAACCTCGCAGTGCCTCCAGAGTCACATTCACTGCGCCCTCCGGCTCTTGCAGGTTTAGCAACTGAGGTGCCAGGAACTTCAGTGGTCTCTGCCTGGGCAGAGATTACACAGACACCAGGCTGCCCAGAGAGAGCCGTTCTCCCTATAAACAGAGCGCCCACTCGCCTCCATTAAGCAGCCATATATCATACCTACTTCCTGCTAGGGTGTGTGCTCAGGCTGGACCTCCACTCCCCAGCCACACAAGAGAGAAGACAGAGGGAAGCCCTACCCTCTTCCCTCTCTAGGCTTCACTTTTCTTTCTGCCAAGTAAAGGGTTTGAACAGGTAACGAGAGAGAGCTCTAGGTGTCCCCGATGTAAGGGGTCAAGGACAAACCAAATGCCCGAAGACTAAGTTACTTCTCTGCCATTTTCAGGTTATCAAGCCTATGAGGTTTGTACAGGCTATTTCTGTGGGGCTTTAACTACACCCGATAGGCAGAAATACCATTAGAGGTTCAGCGAAGGGTCATAGGGTTCCCAATTGGGACCAAAGAAGCCAGGGTGTGGGGCAGCTCATCCACTTTCCAAAGTATGTGCCTTGACCTTTGGCTCTGGGAGCCCCCTTTGCTGCTGGACGCTGAGACCTAGAGTACTTGGTAGTGGGACCAGAAGGGCTTCTTACCCGTAGATACCCACCGATCTGCCGTGACCACACCTCCCACTTCCCATTCTATTTTGTCCTAAGAAAACAAGTCTTCTTCTCCATATATACATTTGTACACTTTTACACTTCTGTGTCAAAGTGTCTCTCCACCCTCCGTGCGGGGAATGGCCTATGTGAGGACAGGCATCATGGGTGATGCAGGTACAGACAAAAGGGATGAGGAAGGCAGAGTGACTCCCACGAGTCACTCTCTCTTATCACTCAGTGTTTCTGTGGCTCCCACTGCTTGGAGGCCTCTCTGGAAGTCACCTGGCCTGGAGCTGGCAGGTTCACTGACACACCCTTCTATACACTGTTTTTAGGGTTATTTCCTGCAGATTGAGAACCTTCAGCCCTCCTGTTCTTTTGTGGAGACAGGGTCTCTCTATGTAGCCACATTCTTCTAGCTCCTGAATGCTGGAATTGAAGGCATGCATCAACCACCAAGCTCAGCTGAACTTTCCTCTCTTAGTTCTTCCAGTTAAGATGGATTAACGAGGAAAAGCGCTAACCGCTAAACCTAATGTCCTCAGTTTGATCCCTAGAACCCACATGGTAAAAGAGGAAGGACTCCTAAAAGTTGTTCCCTGACCTCCACACACTTGATGTGCACATATACACACATGTGCACACGTGTGTATACCTGAAATACCCCCAAATGGCGAGACCCTGGAGTGGGGGAGTCAATGCAAAGATGAGTGGGTAGCCTAAAGGAACGGACGGCATGCTGGGGACATTCCCGGAAAGGGCTTGTCAAGGATGCAGAAAGAGCTGGAGATTAATTGTGCCTGGGAAGGATCACGGAACACTTCTTGGAGGAGGTGACGCCTGAGTGAAAGACTGGCAGTGACAGGTGGGAGACCACAGTGGCTAGCAGAGGGCAACCAGGCCAGGGCAAAGCAAAGGCGCATCCTGCAGAGAACTCTCTGGTAAGGAACGGGGCGCGTAAGATGGGGCTGAAAGGGGTGGATGCCAGGACAGAAGCCCAAATGTCTTTCTGCACCATGCTGGGCAGTTGGGCTTGTATTCTGCAGACAGTCATGCTGGAGAGGAAGGATACAATCAAAAGGTGTGAGGCATAGGCTTGCAAGCGCAGATGTGCTTTAATCAATTCACCCAATAAATATTTTAGGGGCTCCAGACACCGTGCATCTAAAAATGCTGAACAACAAGCACTTTGGCGGCCACCGCGGACAGAATGGACTGGGGTGGGGGGTGGGCCAGAGACCCAGCTGGCTGAGTGGGGCTCTAGCTGCTCAAGTCTCTCATTTGCTAGGACCATTTCCAGCTCCAGGAAGTCCCCGCTGCCCTCCTTCTGTAGCTCAGAAGGGCTGCCATGGAGCATCCTCCCTGCTGCTGGAGGAGCCATGGCACCTCCCCTAGACATGGTACTCAAGCAGAGGCCTGAAACAAGCCCATTAGGCCAGTGCTATCTGGAGCATGGGATACTGGCCAGGGCATAGTGGGCTGCTACTTCATGTGGCCAGGGCAGACTTCATCTGCTTCCCCAACCCCCAGCAGCACAGGCACTACGGCACCAAAGAGGACAGTGGTAAGGCAGACAGTGCTATCTAGGGAAATGAAAACACACTCTAAAGCTACAAGGAAGGTTTCTCAGATGCTTTGTGTTTGGGGAGAAGACAGGGTTCTAGCTGACCCGGGTGATTTTCCAAAGTCCTTTGGAGTAGCACTTACTTCATCCCAGTGTCCCTACCTCTCCCCAGGAGGACTTGGTCCAGTGGTTAACATAAAGAACACTGGGATTACCCTGTCCCTCATTCCCTCCAGGACTGGGGATGGAATCGAGGGCCTTGTGCACAATAGGCAAGCACCCTTCATACTCAGCTGCGTCTCCAGCACCACAGCAGAATACAAGACCCTTACAGGAGGGCAGCAGACAAACAGATGCAGGAGGGTTATCTTTGGTCAAGCAAAGGTCATGAAAGGGGTTGGAGATGTGTGACTCACACAGCTTGAACTGAGGACCCAGAATTCAGACTGTGGGAAGGCATTCACCCACCCATCTACCAGCCAAACTAGGTGCTTTCCTGTGGGCCAGGACAGGGATAAGAGCTTTACATGTCAATCCCCTTAATTCTTACAGATAGAGATGATGTGACTCACTAGGTTCCGTGAGTCACCAGATCACCTAGTTGGTGAGGGGCCTATGTGTGACCACAGATGTGCACTCCTAGCCACTGTTTGCCAGTTTGGAGCTCTGCTTTTTTACCAGGGATGTGGGGTGCAGGGAGAGGAGGAGCAGCAGAAGCTATGTTCATAGAGAGATGGGATTTCCAAGGAGCAGGGACTCTGAACAAGAAGGCCTGGCCTAAATATGGCTACAGGGAAGGCAAGCAGAACTGGAGGATGACCTCAGAAAGGCGAGAGAACCTGGAGCTTGGAGGAAGCAGGGCAGGACCGGCTGAGCCCTGACATGAGGCCTCTTGCTCAGAGCCAGAGGCAAGATCAAGTGACCTCTTAAGGATTCAAGACTTAGAGAGACAAAGCCCAGAGCAGTGGGGCCTGGCCCAGGCCTGGGCATGCCTGCTGACCCTGGCTGGATGGTGGCCTTGGAAACTGCCTCCCGTTCCCGTCAGGCCTCAGCTGGTGTAACCTGGGAGGACCTGTGACATTTCTCTTGGCCTCAGTTTTAGAGCCAAGAGCTAATAGGGAGGGGGAAGGATCAGAGATTCCTGAACATCTGTGGGCCCTTCCCAACTTCTCACCTCTGTTCTTGGGGTCTGGTGTGGTTGATCTTTGGCTCAAGGGTCCCAACATGGAGCCAGTTTGTCTGGCTCTGCTCTTCATTAGAAACGATGCCTGTATGAGCCCAAGCCCCCCCCCCCCACTCCTTTGGCCCATCCCTTACTGCCTATCAGCTACAGCACTCAAGAGAGCCAGGACACACATTCCCCACCGCCTCCTCTGACCTTTCACCTCCCAGCTCTAACTGGGATGAAACCTGCTTTTGCCCCGAGTTCCCACTGCCTGCAGCACCCTTCCCTGGCTCCACATCTTGTCACTTCTTCAAGCTCAAGTGCAGCTTCCTAGCACAAATCCACAAAATTCAATTAAAATACTAGTCCTTCTGGATACAGTGGTACATGCTTGTAACTCCAGCACTTAGCACGCTGAGGCAGGAGGAAGCAAGTTCCAGGTCAGCCCCACCTATAGTGAGTTAGTTCCAGGTTAGCCAGGGCTACAACATAGCGAGGCCTTGTCTCACAAATATCCCTGACCCCCACCAAAGAACCATAGGTTCACCTAATGTGACCCATCATTTTGTAGCCAGAGATGTGGGTGAAGAGTAGCCACATGGCGAACTCTGAAAGTCACAGATGGATCCATGTTTGGTAAACTACAAATTCCTGGGCAGATCTCAGTTGTGCCTGTTCCCTTACCTCTAATGAAAGCCAAGAACATATTCCCTGCCCAAGATGCTGAGGAGTCCCCGGGGCAGCGTCACACAAAGAGACAGCACATATCTGAACAGAGGAACGACCTCTGAGCACAGCAACCAGTGCTTGGTGTGCACTCTTGGCTTCTCCCTGCCTCGGGGCACCTGCCATTTTCAAACCCAGAGTTTCCGGGTTCTCTGTGTGCTTGTTTGAACTTCCTGGGACAGATGCTGATCTCTAGACAGGAGCCATGTCTGCTTTGTCTCCCCAATGCCTGTTCCAGGGTTAGCGCGAAAAGGCTCAAGATGAGCGGCTGAACTGAATTACTGCTTCCCCAGTGCCCGGGGTCAAAGCTGCTCACTACCTGCTGGTGAGTGAGCCCGCCATGGTCTTCTCCACTTGGGCCTTCCGTGGACAATGTGGTTCCTTCTATTAATTCCACTTCCTTGCCACTCTCCTCTGCATCCTCTAACCTCTCTCACTGTCACCATGGTTTTAACTAGTCGTCGGGATGAGAGCCTTGCCTTACATGAAGGTGCTTGTAGGCTATCCTAACAAGGGAAGGGAAACCAACCCACACTGCCTTAGTCCAAGCCACCATCATGGCTAACGGTTGGTCTGTCTCCTTCCTTTCAACACTTGCCCAGTTTCATTGGGACTCTATCTTCAGTGGCTCTCTGTACGTCTTGGAATGATTCAAATTCCTTGCAGTGTCTTACAGGATCTGGGTCTGCCTGCCTGGCCTTTGCTTAGCTTTACTGCCTTCTCATCAGCCAGATCTTCAGAGCCAAATCCCTCCCCTCCTCAAGACTGTACGCACTGCTTACTGTTCCCTTTGCTCAGAAAGTTCTTCCCCATCTACCATAGAGCCCCTTCATCAGCTGGTAGCAGCTGTAAGGTCTGGTCTGGGTATCCTGTTGCAGGCTCTCACAACCCCCTAGCTGGCCTTGTACCCCCCTTCCCTGTGGCTCTGATCACCAAGTGCTCTGTGTTAGTCTGTGTTTAGCGTCTTTCCCTCTGAACTGGAGCCCCTCTGAGGTTCAAGCGCTTGTCTGCGGTGCTTCCAATGCCGGATACATGGGGAGGGCTGCACAGATGTCTCTGGAACTGCATGTGTCCCTGCGAGGACAGTGTTGCTAACTCCCAGTGCTGGGTGGGGAACAGGCTAGAATGTGGGGCTGGATGGCATCCCAGCTCCTCCTGCATTCAGGCCTCACTGGGTGGTTCCATTATGCACTGCACTGAGCTGTGACCTGCCCAAACACCCAGCCCCCACACGTTCATTTTCCATCCCAGAGCCTGGGAGGAACGGTTTTGGGATTATTTCACATTTCTGGATTATCCATGAGACATCTCCCCTCCGGTGAGAAGGATCAAGAGTTTGACATTTTAAACCCTAAGCAGCTTCTCTCTGGCCGGCTTCAGATCTGCAGCCCTGCTGCTTGCAGCAAGATGCATGGAGAATGGAAGGCCATTTTAATCTTAGCCTGCCTTCATTAGGAAGGAAAAAACACTGCCAAAAAAAAAAAAAAAAAAAAAAAAGCCATTGTCTCTGCTATGCAGACCATACAGACCTGTGAGAGCCCGAGAGGCTACTGAAGTCCATTTTCTCAAACAGATGGGGAAACAGAGGCCAAGAAAAGGCAAAAGTTCAGGTATGCAGCAAGGACTGGTGTTGCCAGGGGCCTCCTGGTTTTCACAATGGCTCTTTGCCACCCTTAGGCACCAGGGCAGCTGGGGTCTAGCAAAGTGGGGGGGGGGAGTAATAAGTTTCCACTGACTCTACTTCAGGACCCTGAGTCACCCTGGCCTCAAATAGCCTCTCCAGAGCAGGGACAGGCTAGTCCATCAGGAAGCAAAACACCCAGGAGGCTTGGAGGCAGCAAGAGCGATGAGGCTTCAGTCAAGCCCTCAGCTGCTGCACTACCAATGGCCACATCTGGCCCACTCTGTGACAGATGTCTTGCCCCAAAGTGGGTCTAGTTGTGGCAATATTCTGAAATAAACTGTTCTTCAGGAAGATAATTCTTCTAACCCCACTGTTTTCTCCAGTTATATGGGAACATTTCTGCCTTTTATTTTCCTGAGAACACTAAAACAGACGCCAACCGTGAAGGCATAGTACCTGACAGAAATAATGGCAAAGTGTCTCCGAATATTTGATTGAACTCTGGAGAAGCATTTGAGGGAAGGGACCGGTTTCCCGGCGGACAGACCTGTTGGCTGCAGTTTCCTGGGGCAGAGAAGGCATTGTTCTCCACACCTCCATCCTTGCCCGACAGGGCTTCACTGCACGGAACCAACATCAAGCCCAAGATGTTACAACTTGAATCCCAGCACTCAGGGCACAGCAGGCGGCTGGCTATCTGGGAGTGCAAGTCAGTGAGTCCTTATCTAATTTTGTTTTTTTAAAGTCTTTGAGGAGAAGAGGACAGGAGAGAGAATCCTCCCGGCCATCTTGTAAAGTCCCTGTGGAGCATGTGCCAAGGCAAACCAGCTCCACCCCAGGAGCCTATAGAGAGCCTGAGTGGGTGACCGGACCACTCTTTTCTTCTGAGGGGGAAGCAAATGTCCTCCTTCATAAGAGATAAGTGGTATTTCTTACCCAGGCAAGAATGAGGGGGAAATGACGCTCGGTCTTATCCAATTTATGGTTCTAACACTCCAGTGACTGGGACTTCTGAATATTCTGTTGGGTCTCCCACACAAGCTCCTTAGACTACATAACTTCTCATTTTGAGTCTTTCCTTCCTGCTGGTGAGTCCCACCACACCATCCCCCCTCACATCAAACAGTTCTCCCCATAACCAAGCACGCTCACCCTCCCACCCTATCCCTCAGGTTTCTGCCCTCAGCACCCACACCCCCAGACTCACCCAGGAACAAAACCTCGTGGTCCAGTCGGCACTTCAGTTGGTACTACAGGGAGGTGACGGTGAATGTGTCCTCAGGGTGAGGTTCCGCCATGGGCCCCAGGAAGCCACTCTTAGGGCCCCCACCCAGGCCAGGATGTGCCTGTGGCATAAAGCCTGGATACCTGTAGGCAGTGTCCTGCAGGGGCAGCAGCGAGTCCCTCGGCACAGGGGACAGGGTTAAGTCACTAAGGAGTGGGCAGCCATAGCCAGCAGTGGCTGCAGTAGGGCCACGGGGTGGACCTGGTGGCCGGGCCATCTCCAGTGGCTCCTTGTCGGCCTTGGGCGTGGCTGGTGGGCTAGCCAGGTGAGGGGCACTGAGGCATACAGCCTCCGTCCTGCCCAGGAAGTCAGCTAGCAGCCCTGAACCCACCTTGCCTTCATAGGGTGGGCTACGGGCAGCTGAACCTGGTGGGTACCAATAGGCTGTACCCTTGCAACTAGGGGAATCATAGTGAGGCTGGCCCAGCGGCAGGTCCCGGCAGCTCAGGTGGGCCTGGGCTGCAGCTGCATGGCTCAGGCTAGCCCCCTGAAGACCATGCTTAAGGGGCTCACAGGCAGTCAGCTTTGTAGGTGGTGGCCGCAGCTCTTCCTTGAAGCCGAGTGTGGGTGAACAGGTGGGCGAGTATGCCTTCTGCAGGCCAGCATCAAACACTGTGGGTGGGTGTGCCAGCGGTGGGAAATGCTTGCCATCAAGCTCGGGGGCACCGAGGCTGGGAGAGTCACAGTGGAAGCCTTGGCCGAAAGTGCCATCAGAAGGTGTAGACGGATTCATGGAGTAGGGTCCCATGAAGTCACAGGGATCTCGTTCTCCCACCCCAAAGGCTCTTGACTGGGAGGGCAGTGGTGACATGCTGCTGTCCCCACTATAGTAGTCCAGGCCAAGGTCTGGGCTGTCCTGGAACAGTGGATTAACTGGCTGTGGCTTGGGGATGAACTTAGCTTTAGCCGCTGTACCACCTCGCTCCTTCTTGGCTGAACAGGCCCCACTACCCCGGCCACCCCGAGGCTGCCGGGGCCCGGTGCTCCGTTTGGATGGGTAGCCGGAGGCAGTGGCCGAGGCAGATGTTGAAAAGCCCAGATGTGAGGCCTCAAACAGGTCCACCTTCTTCCGCCGCCCGCGGCCAGGCTTGGAGCTGCTCTGGAAGAGGACGCTCTGGTTCCAGTTGTAGCCGGGAGCAGACGATGCTTCATTCCAGTCCATCATGAGCTTCTCCAGGCTAGACAAGCTGGACTGGCCCTCACTGCTCGAGGCCTCGCTGTTGGCACGCCGAAAACCACCACCACCGACGGGTTGATTGAACTGGGTGCTGTCAGAGGACGACTCGGAGAAGGTCTCGGACACGGCGGTCTGCTGCTTCACCTTCTGCGGCGTGTAGTTCGAGATGTCCAAGATCACGTTGGGCTCACTGACGTGGCAGTCAAAATTGGGATTGTAGAGCTGACTAAAGGCCTCTGAGGCCCAGTCCAGGCCGCCATACCCCTGCCGGAAAGGCCACTGAGAAGCCCCCACAAACTGCCGACAGTTCTCAGGTGAGGGCTGAAAGGAGGAGGAAGAGGAGGAGGCGGCAGAGGCTGCAGAGGCTGTGGTGCCCTTGGGCACCATGTAGCCACCGGGTGAGACGGTGCTGGCTCGACTGTCGCAGCGCAAGGGTGTGGGAGCTGACCCAGAGAAGGGGCCCCCCTCAGAGCTGTTGAAGAAGGATGCCTTGCTGGGTGGTAGGCAGGGACCCCCAGTAGGTGGTGGGGCATAGCCAGCACTGTGGGCGCTGCTGGGTGAGGCGGGAAGGCTGTTGCCACTACCATAGGCAAAGCTGCAGTCCTTGCTGTTAGCACAGTCCTGGCCTGAAAAGGGCTTTGCTGGGGCAAACACACTTTGTCCTGCCCCATAGCCACCATACTGAGGCGGGTAGGTGTTGGCAGGCGGGTGGGTGGTAGGTGAGCGGGCCACGGCTGAAGGAGGGGGAGCCAGCTTTGGGAAGGTCTCAGCTGCCCGGCAGTCTGAAGTGGCTGGGGTTATTCCGTAGCTTGTTGCCCGTCCTGGTGGGAAGGTCTGACGGGAGGGCAGAACAGGCTGGAAGGAGGGGTCTGCCCCAGCTCCACTGCTGCCCACTGCCACTGGGCTAGCCTTGGCTCCCCGGCTTGGGAAGGTGGCAAGACCCCGCTGTGCAGGCAGCCCGCTGGAGGGAGGTCCTGCATAGGTGCCTGATGCCTTCCTGGACTCTGGACGAGAGGCTGAGAGGGCGAAGTCCAAGAGGTCAGAGGAGTCATCTGAGTCAAGCAGGGAGCGAAAATAGCCAGTGAAGAGGTTTTGGCGCTCCTGGCTGAGCTCCGTCTGGCCTGAGGGTGCACCCGCATAGTAGCTGCCACGGCCTGAAGCCCCACTCTCCAGTCCAGTGGAGGCAAAAGCCCGGGCCTCAGTCCCTTGGAACCCACAGTTTCGGCCAGCTTGCCCTCCTGGGTGCCCATGGTGAGGGGCCCAGCCACCACCCTTGTCCCCAGGCCACTCAGCACCTGCCTCCCCAAAGCCTGGTCCACTGGGCACCTGCTCTGGGAACAGAGTTCCATTCTTTCGGGACCGCCTCTTGCGCTTGGCTTTCCCAGTCACAGCATCTACCTCCCCTCGGCCCCTTTTGCGTGGATGCCCCAACTCGGTGAGGCCAGGACCCACAACCCCAGTAGCTGCCACCGCTACCACCTTCTTTTTCTTGCCAATGCCCTCAAAGAAGTCACTAAAGGAACAGCGGGCTGCCTTGGCTGCATGGCCTCCACCCCTGCCTCCAAAGCCCCCCGTTTTGCCTCCTCGCCTCCGGAAGCCCTGCACACGATGCAGGAAGTGGGAGATGCTCTGGGTGTCTGGGGCCTGGTGCACCGACTCAGGCTCACTGGGTGTCCAGCAGCGGGGTGGTGAGCACCTCCCAGCACACTGGCTCTGGCGGTTCAAGAAGGCCAGCTTGGCAAGGACATCAGAGTACTCAGCCTTACTGTCATTGGCGTCTGCTGCATACGATGGCTGTGGAGATGCCAGTTTTTGTTTTCGCCGCCTCCGTTTCTTTACCTCTGGCATAGCCAGAGTGGCCGCTGCCACAGTAGCAGCCTCGGCAGCTACCACTGCAGGTTCTTTGGGCTTGCCAGGACCCAGCAGCAGGTTCTTAGGCGGGCGGCCACGCTTACGCTTGAGAATAATTGGCATCTCACCTGGAGGGAAGACCACCACGACATTCCGGCCATTGTTTTTCATCTTCAGCAATGGGGTGGGCTCTGTCGACACCCGCAAGCCCAGCTCCTTGCCTTCCATACTCAGACTGCTGCTCAAGGATGAAACTTTATACGTGGTCTTATTTCTCCGCCCCAGTGATACAGGGATCTTGGCCATCTTCACCACCATGCGCCGTACACCCCTGCACTTGCCTTTGCGGGTGGGGACCACTGGGGTCTGAGAAGACTCTGGCTCCAGCTCAGGAACTGGGCCTGGGCCTGACAGAGTAGGAGGTGGTGGAGGTGGTGGCAGCGGTGGGGGTTCAGCCAGGGCAGCTGCCAGCCCTGTAGGCATGGGCAGGGGAAGCAGGCGGCCTTCAGGTCCTGAGTCTGCCTTCCGCCCCCTTCCGGCCTTCCGCCGGCGACACAGGATCTTTGGCCTATCAGTGCGCCTCAAGGCGTACTTAGGGTGACCCTCAGGACCAGGGGGACCATGAGGTGAGCACAAGTCCAGGCGTAAGGGCTCAGCCAGCTGGCAGTGCCCCAGGGACTGCTGGGGCTCTAGACGTCGACCAGGAACATCCAGCAACTTGGGCAGGGGGTCAAGGGCCTGGGGGTCAAGGAGCTGGGACTCCAAGGAGTCGGGTAGGGTGTCTAGGGCCTGCAGAGTCAGGCTCGGCAGCCCTAGAGGATCAGCAAGAGGCTGCAGGGGTGGCAGCTCCAAACCTTCCCCTAGAGGCTCTAGGGCCTGCGGGTCTAGGAAGCGGGGCTGGGGGTCCAGGAGTTGTGGTTCTGGCTGTGGTGACGGAGGTTCAAGGGCCTGAGCCTCCAGGAGCTGGGCCTCAGGACATGTAAGGGAGGCCAGCTCGCTGAGGATGTCAGCATCTGCCAGCTCAGAGTAGTCAGGTCCATCGGGTTCAGGCTCTGGGGGCAGACCAGTGGCTGTGGCTGTGGCTCCAGGACCATGGCCTTGGCCAGGCTGGGGACTATCTCTGGGCTCAGGCTCAGGCTCATAGAGGGGGTGGCTGGGCCGCTCTGACTTGGCATGAGGGGTGACGCGCTCCTCGGGGCTACGGATGCTGTTGGCCAGGCTGGGTGAAGAGAAGAAGCTGTACTGCAGGTCACCGGGTGGTGGAGCAGGCGGGCGGCTCAGTCTCAGCCCACCACAGTCCAGATGCACACCGCTGTGCTGCAGGTCTTGCGACAGCCTTGTCAGGTCCTTCATGATGTCAATCAGCTGCACCACTGGACGCAGGTTCACACGGCCGTTGTCCCAGTGGCGGAGAGAGTTGCTGTCTGGGGCCGGTGTGGGACAGTGGGCCTGGGAGACAGGCCGGGCTGCCCGAGGGGGTAGCACGTCGTCTCCCTTGGCAAGGACTGGTGGACGCCGGGTGCTGGGGTCCCGGCGTGGGGGTGGGCGTGGGTTCTCAGAGAAGGTGTGGGTTGAAAAAGCTTTGTCAGGTGGACTGGCAGGGGGCCGGGTGGGAAGCAAGGGCCGGGGGGTTGGGGGACCACCGGGGTAGTACTTGGGCTCTCGGAGGTAGTCAGGAGAGCTGCAGACGGCACTGGAAGTCACCACCAGGCCCTGGGGCTTCACACGCATCCTGACCTTGTCCTCCGAGGGCCGCCAGGCGGGGCCGGGGCTGACATGAGGGTGCGAGAAGCCGGGACCAGAACCTGCCAGGGAAAGAGAGGCAGGAAGTCCTTCTCTGAGCTGGCTTCAGTTTCCCACACCCTATCGAGACCCTGGACCCTTTCTCTAGGGTTCCACTGAATGCCCCACTATGTTCCAGCCCCTGACCCAAGCCCAGATGGCTTGCAGGTCTTCAACCAGGTATACACAGTGAACTCCTCATGACAGCATCTGTCTTGGAGAAGGAGGCCTAGCAGGAAGGAGGACAAGGTGACCACTCCACATAGAACTGACCAACTAGCCAGAGTATCTTTCCCTCCCAACCCCATCCCCTAAGGTGCACTCACCCTCGGCTCTGCCGCCTGGGCTGTCACACTGGATATCTCTGTGGGCAACAAGACACGTAACAGATCTGAATTCACATGATTTAGAGTGCACACCCAAACCCTGCTACTAGCACAAAGTCCCACCCCCTTTTCAGACGCCACTCCAGTTCCCTCAGTGCCCCCTCGTGACTAACCTGGTAAACAGAGGGTCCCCGTGCTTGGGGACTCTGCCAGTCGCTGGCTGTCAGCTGGGGGTGTTGTGGAGCCACTTCGGCCTGAGTCCAGGCCTTGGGACGTGGACAGCGCCTGGAAAGGACCACCGCAGCTCAGGTTTAGTGAGCACCTACTGCACGCCAGGCACTGGGCTGGAAGCTGTCCAGGCATTGCTTCATTTAATTCTTCATACCAATCCTGCGAGGTAGGGGCTATTAATAACCCCATTTTGCAGATGAAGAAATGGAGGCTCAGACATGAAGTAATATTCATTCACTCATTCATTCATATGTTCATTATTTATGGAATGTCTACTTTGCACAAGGCCTGGGTAGTCAGATATTAAACAGATAATCCTGAGTGACTTAATAATCAGGGGACCGAGAGCTACAGAGAAAAGTGAAGAGAGCCCCGAGGATCAAGGGTCCAGCAGCCACCAGGAAGCTGACAATAAAAGCCTGTACTTTGGGGACACTTTTTCTACTGCTACCTCTAGGCTAAGTACTTTAGTGGGTTATCTCATCTAACCTCCCTACCATCCAGAAATCAGTTATTATCCTGCCCACTTTTAAAGACACCATCTAGAAGAGGTTCATCTCCTGATGCACGAAGCTCCCCAAATCTGCAACAGCTCATGTTGATTACATTCTATTAAAAAAATTTATTAAAATGTATTAATGTTTTTTCACACTGTGTGTTTTGCCTGTATGGATGTATATATACCATGGTACCCAGAGGAGAGAAGAGGGCATCAGACCTCCTGGAACTGGAGCTCTACAGGTGGCTGTGAGCTACCGTGCGGTGCTGGAGACTGAACCGGGAGCAAGAGCAGCCAACGCTCTCAGCAGCGATCTCTTCAGCTAGTATTTGGTTACATTTTTTAATTGTGTGCATGTGTGTACATGTACGTGCTTGTGTATGTATGGAGGTCAAAGAACAACTTGCAGAAGTCAGCTCTCTCCTTGTGGGTCCCACGGACTACACTCAGGTTGTCAGGTCAGAGGGCGAGCACTTTCAGCCACCGGTCATCTCATTAGCCCCGCTTTTCAAGACAGGGCAGTGGACGGGGTCTTACAGATATGCACCACCGCGTCTGGCTCTCATGAGGTTTCTTCTTATTCTTTTCTAGACCCAACAGAGACGCTGAGGGGAAAAGAGTTCAAGGCCAGCCTGATCTACAGAGTGAGTTCCAGGTGTCCAGGGCTGCACAGAGAAATTCTGTAGAGCTTCATCAGAGAGTCCCTGAAGTCCTTCCCTCAGTCCGGTCCTCTGTCCTGGTGGGGTCCTATCTATTTTCCCGCCATAGTACCACAACAGCAATCAATGACTTGTGTGACTGGCTATTTACTGTGTTCCTTGAGACTGTGGGCTCTTCAGGGGCAAGGATCACACATGTCTTGTTTATTGCTGTATCCTCTGACCCCAGAGCCTGAGCTATGGATGCTACATAAATATTTACGGAGTGAATCTGAACTGGTCAGGGCAGAGCTGGGACTTAGATCTAGGCCTGTTGATTCCCAATGGAGCCTAAAGACTCAGAGCTGAGCCCAAGCCAGGACCTCAGTGAACAGCATGAGCCCCAACTCCTGAAGGGTCTGAGAGAGTAGCCCCCATCACTGTCTATTGTTTGGTCCTGATCTAGTGCCGCTAGATCATTAGCTTATGCTCTGTGGACAGGTTGCCATATTGCCTAGTGCCGGCCCATAGGGAAAATGCAGAGCTGACTCAGGAGAGGACACTGGGAAAGGACACTCTTGTGGGCCCCTGTGGTAGGCAGCGATATGCAATCCACTGAGAGTTTTAAGTATCAACAGTGCAAGGCTCTCGTCTATTCCACTCACTGCATCTCTCGACATCTAGAAAGGAATGTAGCCACAGGAGTTGCAGGCAGAAAGAACTTTGCAATTCACATACATGACCCACCGAGTCTTCGCAGCAATCCAGGAAGCATGCATGGCTTACTATCCTGGAGCTACAGAGCAAACGGACCTAGAGCCCTTGTGAAACTCGCCTGAAGCCACACAGCTGTTCAGAGGCAGAGTTCCTAAATTTCTTAAGGCCAAAGCCTCTTTCCCACTCTCAGCTCCTGCAACAACCCTTCACCACTTCTGGAAAGGCTCCTTCTAGAGGCTGTGGTCTAATTTAAGGCTGGGAGGAACACTGAAATTATCTAAGCCATTGGCTTCCAAACCCTGAGCCCGGGGGAGCGGAGGAGCTGTGTAACACTCCAGATACCCAGGCCCTAGTCCAGGAGGGCCTGACTCACACATCTGAGGGACATCTGGGAAACTGTTCTAATCTGCTCCCCCAGTGGGTACCTTGGACTCTAGTGCCATTTTACCGGAGAGGAGACCGAACCAGGAAGAGCTTCACTGAAGGTCACATCAGTACATGAAGGACCCTTTTGCTGTTCACCAGGTCAGTCTCTATTTCTGTCCACTGTCCCAGGCCTCATCCTTCTGCCTCCCATGCACCTGCTAACTCAAGGCTCTGATCTCTCCTATAGAGCTGTGGAGCTATACTCCTTTACCCCTTTGGTTCAGCACTGCTTCTCTCTGCCTCTAGCTACACACACACACACACACACACACACACACACACACACTGTAACCTGGAATTTTCTATGTGTATCACACTGACCTAACACATAGCTACGTAACCAAGGAGAACCTTGAACTTCTAATCCCTCTGACCCCACCTCCTTATGAGATCACAGCATACTCTACCAACTGAGCTACATTTCCAGCCCCCCCCCCTTTCCTTTTTGGGAGGTAAAGTTTTACTTGGAGTCGTGGATGGCCTAGAAATCACTATGAAGACCAAGCTGACCTGAAACTTGCAGCTATCCTCCTGCCTCTGTCAGTGCTGACAACACAAGCCCGTTGTACCACCACAGCCCGTTGAGTTTAGCTAGCACGGTTATTTTTTTAAATTTTTTTATGGTTTATTTAACTTTTATTTTTTTAATGTGCATTGGTGTGAAGGTGTCAGATCCCCTGGAACTGGACCTTTAGACAGTTGTGAGCTGCCATGTGGGTGCTGGGAATTGAACCTGGGTCCTCTGGAAGAGCAGCCAGTGCTCTTAACCACAGAGACATTTCTTCACCCCCCCCTTTTAAAATATTTATTTAACTTTTTTTTTTTACACTGCTATTTTTGAAGAGAGAACACCTTCAAAGTATTGGAAAAGCCAGGCAAGGACACACCTTTAAACCCAGCATTCAAGAGGCAGAGGCAGGCAGATCTCTGTGAGTTCGAAGCCAGCCCGGAATAAAGAGAGAGTTCCAGGTCAGTTAGGACTGCAGAATAAGACCCTGCCTCAAAGCATGGAAACAGCGCAGACTCTGGAATCTTCAAGTTCATTTCCCAGCAATAAGCTGGCCATGGCTTTCAGAGCTACCTACCCGCAGCCACCATTCCTCCCTCACTGTGGGTGGGGCTCAGCAGGCCTTCCTGCTCTTGAGGCCTCCCACTTGGGGCCTGAGGGTGTGATCTTGGCAGAAGAGACAAACCTCTCCAGTGGTTGCTTCTGCTCCACCCACCCATGAAGACCTTTGGCCACATCCTCCTGACTGTCCACTGCTCTTTTGCAGCCTTCAGGATCTGAGGGAAGCAGTTGGCTCCCTTCCCCACCACACCCCAACAGGCAGCCATTCTCTTAGCCTCTTCTCAAAGGTACCACCAAGCCCAAGTCTGTGAATGAAAAGTCAAAAGGGTCCTCTGTCTGCTTGTCTGTTCCCGGGTCAGTGTCTGAGCTTGCCCACAAGGACACCAGCTGGCTAGAAGGGGGGCCCCAACCTGCAGAGTACAGTGCCGGGAAGCACCAGCCCACATCCTTGATCCCCAGCCCCACCCGCCTCCCCCCCCCCCCCCCCCCCGCTGTGGCTGTGACCACCCCACCCCTTCCCCAGCCCTCCTCCCCCTCACCCACCCCTAACCTCCCCAGGGGAGCCAAGCTGCCAGCCCCAGCTCTCACTTCCGGCCTCATGACCCTCTCTCCAGACTGCATGTACAACCCCCCCATCTCCCTCAGCTGATCTGAAGGCCCAAGGATGTTCCAGGCTTCCTAGCAGTGAAAAACACTGTTCTGAAGACTTCCTCAGGACCTCTCTTCTCCACTGAAGCTTTACCTCCAGGACTAGTCACCTCCCTCTCAGGAACTTGGTCTTCCCTTCCTTTTAACTCCTACTGCTCACCCAACCTGCAGGTCCTTCTAAGCAAGCAGATTCCAGCCCCAGCTCTGAGCAAAACAATGAGCTAGTCACTTATTTTGGATTTAAAAGTGAGCACAGAGAGGCTTAGTCATGTCCTTAAGGACACACAGCCATGCCATTCAACTCTGCTGTGGTGTAGGTGGGATCCTCTAAACCAAATTGCTTCACCACCCAGAGCTTTAGCCTAGCTTGCCTCCCCTAACTATCTTAACTATCTGTTCTAACCTATCTTTCTCCTAGCTTCTTACCTGTCACCAAGATGCACTACCGGCCCTGACCACTAGGTGTCCCCTCGGAGCCACTGATGCCCCAAGGGGAACTGGTCCTGCCCCGCCCCCGAGCCACCAGCTCCCCCCAACCCCAGCACGGTACAGCACTGCATACCCCACCCTATCCTATCCCCAGCCACACAGAGCTCTTTTGTGCAGCCCCCGCCCACCCTCTTCCTGTCCAGAGTGGGGCACCTGGCAAGCAGGTCTGTTCCTAAACCGCCCCCTGCCAGCCCCTTGCCCTGGGTGCCAGGTGTGTAGGCGCCACTGCCAGCTCTCACTGGACCCGAGGGTCACCCCACTGGCAGCCCTCCCTTCCTCCCTTCGAGGTCACCCAGGGACTGTGCTTCCCGCCCCACTCCACCCCCATCCCCTCCTGCCCTTGGCCCTTCCAGACTCCTGTCCTTGTCTTTCC
The DNA here is from genome assembly GCF_982192425.1 of Myodes glareolus. Taxonomy (NCBI): domain Eukaryota; kingdom Metazoa; phylum Chordata; class Mammalia; order Rodentia; family Cricetidae; genus Myodes; species Myodes glareolus. Next base: position 61,636,504 of record NC_142028.1, read on the forward strand.
TTCTGTCTCCCGGAGGACTCCCTCCTCCAGTACCACTAGCACCTCCTCCCACCTCTTTCCCGCCCCCGCCCAAGTCCCTCCCCAGAGAGAGCCAGTTCTGCCCCGCCCCTTGCTGCCGACCAGGTCGGAAGAACTCCTCCCCCTGGAAAGTCACTGTTGGAAAGGAAGTGACTTCAGCAATTTGGCCACAAGGCCAGGCACTGCTGAGCCCAGATCAGCCCATGTCTTACCCAGCCCACCTCCAAAGCACAAAGGAAGCCATATGCACATGCCACCTCGCCTAACACCAAGAACCCTAAGTACACACCAAGCCCACACAAGGGTATTTGAGTCTTGACCACACACCTCTCCAGTAGCACCCTGTGTGGAAGGAACGACCTAGGGTGCCCACACCTGCACGGGATCCACATCCAGTGCAGTCACCACTATAGCACACCTAACATGCAACCTCTGAACTATCCCCCCTACCCGAGGCCACTCACGTAACTTGTATACACAGCCTTATGCACTAAGTAAGGACAGAGAGCCCTACACACCTGCTTGCACACAAACCCAGACCCAGTACATTTACAGCCTCACATCCTCCCACAGCCTGCCTCCCCACCCTTCCTATCCCTGGAGGCCCAACCCCCATACAGACCTCAGGAATGCTCCTTTGGAAGTTGGGTGGGGTTCCTAGCAGGCTAAACTCTAAGGAGCTTCCTGGAGCCTGAGGCTTCATGTGTCAGTTCAGGGAGTTGCCTCTGCAGGGCAGGGCAGCCCCACCTGGCCTCTGTGGCTGGGAGCCTGGGTGGGCTAACCTGGGCCATGAGGAAGATGGGTCCTACCACTGACCCGCAGTCTAGCCGGCTGCAGTCACACCTGGACTGCCATGCCCTCCCAGTGTCTCAGCTTGGCCTCCCAGCTCCATGCTTCCAAGGATGCAGTAAAGAGGTGTCCTGGGGGGGTTCAGCTGCGCCTATCAGGAACTCTGGTTTCCACCTCTGGCCTGAATCCTGGTCACCATCACAACTCATTTCTCCTCCCAGTTCTCTCAGGTCATCAAGGCACAGGGAAGAGTCCTCGGGCTAGGAGGCAGGACGCGAAGGGACTCGCTGTCTATCCGTAAGTCCCTGTTCCCCTTTCTGGATAATGGGGAGGTTGAATAAGCTAGACTTAACAGTTTCTTGACTTAAAGGGTCTCTCTCCCCCATCCCACCTCTTTTGCCTAAGCTAAGGGCAGATCGCTAATAAGCTGTCCCAGGCCCAGGCCCGACAGAGTTACCTGAGCAGGCTTTGCAGAGGCCTTGCTCAGCAGGAAAGGTCCGTCTCCACCAGCATCAGATTCTCCAGGGTGTTTCTGCAGAGCCCTGAGCGGTGTGCCTCACCTGGGACCCTCTGCGCACACTCAGCTGGGTTGGCTCTGGGGTCCAGGCCGATGAGCAGACGATCAGGCAAGCGCCCATCTGTAGAAGCAAATACAGCACACCGAAGATAAGCATGGAGGAGGAGGGCAAAGGGCAGAGGGCCACTGAGCCAGGAGGCACGCTTCTTCATGTTCATCTCACTGCAGAACTGAGTACCTTCCCACCCCCTTTAATCCTGTAAAGATTTGATTGTTATATTTTGTGTTTTTGCATGCCCGGTGCCCACAGGTCAGCAAGGGGGCTCAGATCCCCTGGAACTGGAGTTACAGATTGTGGTGAGCCAGGAGATAGGTACTGTGAATGAAACCCAGGACGTCGCAAGAGCAACAAGTGCTCTTAAGCCAGAGCCATCTCTCCAGTCTTGAGTCTGTCCTCTTACAACCCCAGGCTCCTGACTGGAAGGAGTCTTTGCATGTCTAGGTACTCAAATGTGCGCACAAACTGCAGACAGGAGAGACAGAGGACGGAACCTCCCCTTGGCAAAACTCCCTTATCCGGTATTCTTTAGGGGTCTCCATTTTCTCATCCCTAAAATGGGGAGTTACAGCTTATGAGCGTGAGGGAAAGCAAGCTCCAGAGAGCTGGGGCTTTTGTTGCCTGTGCAGGTGGGAGCTGCTGCTCTGAGTGGGAGAATGCCTGTTTCCACGAAGGTCCACATGCAGCTGCTGCTTGCCCATCTTCAGCAGCGACCGCTTAGACCTTCCTTAGACCTCTTGTTTTCCTTAATAACCATGGCCTTCCTCACCCTCCCCCGCTGCCTGCCCATTGGCTGCCCCTCCTGAAGCCGTGTGTGTGTGTGTGTGTGTGTGTGTGTGTGTGTGTGTGTGTGTGTATGTCTGTTTGTCTGTCTAAGAAAAAAGCCTCACAGAAACGTATAGGTTCTGGTTGCCTGGGAATGTGCATATGTGGAGACCCTTGTCTATAAATGCACAACTCTTGACTTTTCACTCATCTGAGTAAATACACACACCTGTGTGAGAGTTGCTGGCTCTACGCTGCCTGCCATACCGCTCTATATTTCAATGTTGGCACCAGTATGCTTAAGACTGCGCATGTTGAGAGGGCGGTGTAGTCCAGAGGTAGAGCTCTAGCCTAGCATGGACGAGACCCTGGGTTCCACTCCCAGCACCACAATAAATCTTCTACACAAGTGTGGACCTGGTGCCATCAGCTGAGTCTGTGTCTGCGAGAATCAAGTGTCTTCAGTTATACTTGTGGGTATGTGCACACCTGAATTTCTATTCTGTTCAGCTCTGTATGTGTATTTAGCTGAGCCGGTGATAGGTGTGCCCAGCTGTGAGTGTGCCCGTGTATGTACACACTGTGCCTGGCTCGCTGAATCTCACTGTGTCAGGAGCCAGGCCAGCTCCTGCCTGCCTCAGAGCTCTTTGGATGTGTGTTTGGCAGCAGGGTGGGGGCGGGTGGCTGATCCTCTGCTGTCCCTGCAGGTTTCCAATCTCCAGGCCTTGACTGCAGGCGCTGGTGTCACTGCGGATCAGCATTGCCTACCTCCTACCTCTGCCTTTCCTTTCTGTGGGCTTTCAGGGTCATGGTGTGATGGTGTGACTGGTCACAGTGTCCCTGTGGGTTTGTTTTTGCCATGGTCAGCATGTGCTTGCGGGTGTGTCTTTGTATGATGTGCGGTTTTGTATGACCTTACCATTGTGAGTCTGTGTATACCATGTATTTGTGTATGTTGGTGGGTCCCTGTGTTATTCCATTATATATTTGTGCCATTGTAGCTGAGTGTCAGTGTTGACACATGTGAGGCGCTACGTGCCTGTCAGCACAATGGTGCCTCAGCATTTGTGTGGTACCTTTGTGAGGCTGTGTGTGTGTGTCACTGTGTGTTGTATGTGCTGGCTTCCCTCCTCCCCTCACTATCTCCTGAGTGTGCGTTCTCTCTCTCTCTCTCTCTCTCTCTCTCTCTCTCTCTCTCTCTCTCTCTCTCTCTCTCTCTGTAGGAGCCAGACAACTCCCCAAGCCTGGATTAGGGACAATTTATCCACAGGCAGAGAAGAATTCCAACCTGCCAGAGCTTCCCTCTGATCCGTCCCCCCTTCCCTGTGGTTGGGTGGGTACAGAAATGCAGCCTAGCAGCTCCCAAGCCCTCAGGGAGCCCCCACCTCCACAGTTCTCCAGAGGCCCAGAAAGGTAAAAAAAGATAGGACTCTGGGTGGCGTGAGCCCCCAACCTCAGTGACTGACTGGCCCCCATAGCATAGCTAATCTTGGCCTTCTTCTACATATGGTGGGTGGGTGAGAGAGGCGTCTGCCTGGGGCTGAGGAGACCTAAGGAGCGGGTGCCCTCAGAGCCTCTCTATCCTGATATTCCTCAGTTGATAAATGCCATCCCCCCAGTAAATAACTACGGAACATGCAACTGTGCCCATTCATGCGGGGGGGGGGGGGCGCTGTGTGGTGAGGGAATGTGGCAAGGGGAGTGGGGCTGGGCTGGGACTAAGGCTCCCTTCACGGTGCTCCAGGCGCAAGGCAGAATCACATGTTTCCCATTAGCTGCTTTGGCCTCCTTGTTCAGGGGTGTTGGCTGGGGGAGATTTGTTCTGGTTGCAGACACCAGCAGAGACCACACAAGAGAGAGAGAGAAGGGGGGGGGTTCTCTAGCAAGCACCAGAGGAAGCAAGGAAGAGACAGAGAGACAAGGACAGAAGGCAGGGGCTGGTCATGAGAAAGATGAACAGAGACAGCGAGGGACAGGGACAAGGAGGCAAGCTGGGCTAGGCCCCAGTCAGAGTTCAGGTCAAGAAGGACCCGGGGTGGGGAGGGCGGACAGAGAGAGGGCAGTAGACTGAGAGGTGACAGTGGAGAGGAAATCCAGAGACCAGGCTGAGCCACAGAAGCCTGAACAGGATGGTGGGGTGGACAGAGTGAGGAGGCGAGGTGAGGGCCTCATAGGCAGGGAAGTGGATGCCCAGGCGGGTGGCGGGTGGGGGCAGCCAGTGCCTGAGCCTCCCGCCTGCTGACCCTCAAGCCTCGGAGATAACAGACCCGAATAGTGCTGACTTGCGGTTCAGAAATCCAATATCCTCCGCGGCGCACTAATCGACTACCTGAGCCCCAGTCCGTGTGAGCTGCCCCGATTAATCCTGCGGCTCCACAGCCTTAATTAGTTTAACAGTTTCAGGGGCAGAAGAGGCAGGCAACAGGGTCCCTAGGCCTATGGGGACACAGCCCTCATGCAAACCCTGTCTGGTGCTCCACCTCCTCAGTCACACACCTGCCTAGGCCCCAGAGGCCCCTTCCCACACCATCTGAAAAACACTGGGTCCTTTCTCTTGGGGCACAGTCCCAAGGGCTGGCACTTGGGTCAGAAGGGAGGTCATGTGACACTAAGACTCCCACCTTCTACTGTGCTTACTTAGTTCCCCTGGCCAGCCTTTTGGGGGCCATGTGGTATATATGGGAAAGCCCCACACCACAGGGTAGTTAGTATGTTGTCTCTCTACGGTGGGAGATAAGTTCCTAACTCACTGACCACCCCAAGAGCATGAGCTGATACATGCCACTCCCCACGACAGTCGGAGACAGGTGTAGTCACTGACAACCTTCCCTACGGGAACAACCAAGCACACAACCTGTTGCTTCCCTGGAAGTGTGAGATGGCTATATCTGATACCCCTGGGTGGCACAAGGCAGGTATCCGGCTGTCACCCGTCACAACAGTGTAACCTACCACCTAACCAGGCACGGCTTACCCACTGACAGGGTCTACGATGCACAAAATCCTAACATATGCAGTGAACCAAAACAGCCCCCACCGTGGGACAAGTCTCTTCCACCCACCGAAGTCTGAGGTCCCCCCCCCCCCATCTAGACACAACATACCACCTCTGCCTGCTTTGGACAGGTGACAGCCCACCCACATCCTTCCTCCAGCACTGTCGCCAGCCTGGGTGGTGCTGTCTGCCCTCTGCCTGCAGAAGCGTCACAGCTCACAGGGCATGAATGTCACCCCAGCAATGCTAGAACCGGGCACAGCCACACGTTGCCCCAGTGACAAACGCTACTGGCCCCAGGAGGAGGAGGCACACAGGGCTCTGGGTGTGACCTTGCTCCCTGGACACCAGGAGAGGAGGTAGGGTGGCCTCCTGCCTGGGCAACCCAGCAGCCAGGCAGCAGGCGCTGGAGAGCAGTGTTGGGGAGGAAGCTGCCAGGGCATACAGACAACCAGGAAATTTCACCTTCCCAGGCGCCCACTCCATTTCTAATGAACTCAAGGAGTGGGCAGCATAGTAGCCTGAGCTCCTCTTTGCTGTGAAGGTTGTCGCTGTCCCTCTTCCTTATAAAGGCCCCCTCTCCAAACTTCAGGCCACAGAGCTAGGGATAGGGACAAGGAGGCCAAAGTCCAGGAGCATGACTCACTTGGGGAACAGGCCCAGCCTGCTGGCCAGAGTGGTGAGTGAGGCCAGGAGCCAAGAGGCCCGGGTTCAAGTCTACGCTCCTCCCAAGCCAAGTTGTGTGACCTTGGAGCAGCAGCTCAGCCTCTTTGGCTTAAGGGAGAGAGAAAGGGCCAAGGAAGTACTGGGGTCAGAAGGCAGCTTTAGAGAAGGGAGGGCAGCAGGCTCCATTCCCTGCCGCTGCTTCCTCAAGGACCCTGGTCTTCTTGCATCTCAGTCTCCATCTACAAAGCTGGCCTCAGAAAATCACGTGCCATATGCAGAATGGGAAGAGAGGAAACTAACTAAGGAGTTGGACACTCCCCTACAGTCACAGGGTGTAGGCTAGACCTGTGTCAGCTGAACCCTTCTTCCATTGCCTGGCTTCCCACAGCGACTGGAGATGTGGGCGAGTGTTGAGGAGTTGACGGAGATAGGACAGACTGCCTTAAGCTAAGACCAAGGAATTAGATTAAGTCTGTCCTCCCCTTCACCTTTACCCTCAACCTCACTTGGTCTACCTTAGGACGCCGGATTAGCGGAACAGCTCAAACGGAGGGAATGGAACACACATCCCCCCGCTGCCCTCAGGATCCATGGGAGCACCTGCTGCACAGGAATAGGGACGTGAGGTGGCAGTGTTCAAGGACCCCCTTATCCGTATGAAAGTCCAGAGAGGGACAGAGCTAGCCTGAGGTCACACAGCAGGACTGCAGCAAAGGCCAGAACTCTCTCCAGCAACATTCTCAAGAGCAGAGTCCTCTAGCCCCTGGGGGTGGCTAGAGCTAGGGGGCCCTGGGGGACTTAGCAAAAAAACGTGGCGACAGATGGCCTGCCGAGGCAGCGGCGATCTGGGCGGCTGGCAGGCATGCTCGCTCCCGCGCAGGGAAGCAGCTAATTTTAGCTGAGGCCTCGATGCCAGCTTTGTTCCCCCCACCCACCCGTCAAGGGGGCCCAGCATGCTTTGCGTGCAGCCCGCCCCCCTGACATCCCCCTACCTGACCCCCTTGGTGAGTAGTGTCCAGACCCAGGGTCCTAGAAATCTCTGCTCGACTAGGCCTTACCATACCAAGAGGCCAGGGCTAGGCCCTGGAGGCCTGGTGTACTGCTCTAGAGCCTATTTGCCCATGACTCAAAGCTCAGTCCTTGAAGGAGGATGACAGGGGGAAGCCAGAGGCCACTGTCCAGACTGTGAGGGCTGGACAACAGAGGCTGCCAGCCTGAAGGAGAGGTGGGCACTGCCCTCAGATGGGACCCTGACTCCACCAAGACTCTGGTTCTGGGCAGCAGTGCTCCTGGTGCTGGTGAGCAGGGCGGTTACTTAAGTCTTTCCTTGTTCCTCATAACTGACTTTGTTCCAGGAACTCAAAGTGCTTTAAAGAAGCTGGAGACTCTCAGGTTTGGAAACTGAGGCAGAGCCTGGGAGACCATCATATCAGGGGGAAAGGATCGGTGAGGCCTTGGCACCCTACAAGATGGCAGGGCCCTTGTCTAGCTTAGCTCCTGGGACTGCTCTTTTGTGCCACTTGGGCTGGTGGAAGGGTGACCAAATAGGGAATGTCCAAAACTGCAAAGGATGCCTTGCATTCTTCGCCTGGTACCCTATTTTCTGAAGGCTCTTTAATCTTAGACTCTGTTCATTTCAAGTTCAATTACACATGCCCAGTGGGGCTCTCAGGCATAGAGTCCCTAACTAGAAAGGTCATTTCTCTGGGGGTAGTAGCTCTGAAGGGCTACCCTCAGCTCCCTGGCCAGTGGTTACAAGGGAGATGGCCAAATAGGAGACAGAGGAGGAATCTTGAAAGAAATCTGAATTTTAGAGAGAACAGTGAGGACAGAAAGAGGAGGGAGAGATCAAGGCCGAGAGGGGAAGATGCTGGGTGCAAGAAAAACAGCCTAAGGAGAAAGGAGGGAGGGGAGAGGAAGCGGAGCTGGGGAGAGGTAGGGAGAGCATGCCAGGAGAAACAGCAAGAAAAAGACTCAGGAAGAGTGTGAAGAGGAGGAAGAAAAAGACAAAGAGAGAGAGAGAGAGAGAGAAAGAAAGAGAGAGAGAGACGGGGAGGATGATGCAGAGACAAAGACACACACAGAAGGAGAGAGATGGAGGAGCTTGCCACAGACAGGCCTAGGCACAGCAACCCAGGGAGCAGGAGACAGAGGGACTGACACACCCAGAGACTAGCGGAGACAGTTAAGAGAGTGAGATACACTCACAGAATAGGGTGGAAAGAAGGGGGAGACACTAAGTGATGGATAGAGTGTGGGGGGAACAGCAGGAGTAGGCAGGGGTGGAGGGAGGAGCACAAGCAGGGGGGAGATGTCGCCAGAACTGGGGGGGACAACAGAGGACAGAAATGGAATGTGGGTCTGGGCATGAGGCTCACAGATGCATCGGCTCTGGTTTCAGCTGGGGCAGTTGGCTGCTGGGGGGGAGCAGGGCTTCGAAAGGGGGGGGTGCTTGTTGCCATGGCAGCGGGCACGGCAGGGGCACAGTCTGCTGGCACTTGGAGCTATGGGCATGGTAGGGGGCTGACTAAGGGGGGAAAGGGGTGTGTGATGAAGAAGCATCGCCCCTGCCCTCAGGGCTCTACCAGGAAGTTTCCAGAAAGCAACTGGAAGATGCTCGAGTGGAACAGGGCTCTTGGGCTTCGCCCAACTCCAGGGGGGCACCTTTCCCCAGGTCACATGTGCATCCCAGGGTTCCACCTGTGTCTCAGGATGTCCCCTGGGGATCTTCCTCCTCTGTCCCCTTCAGTCTGGCTGAAGATCCCATATGCTGCTGCTGCTGCTTGCAGGGAAGCAAGATTGTGAATTCAGGATCTGTAATCCTAACGCAGAGCCCAGGCCTACCGGGCTCCAGTTGCCAAGGCGACGGTGGGTCAGAGGGCAGTGCAGGGCGCCCGCTCCTCCAAGTCAGAATCCCAATTGTTAAAGCCCAAGAATAAACAGCTGAAGCGGCTGTGGGGGGGGCCAAGAGGGGGGGCTGAGGTCTGCATGGGCTCAGTGTGGTGTTGTCAAGCGAGATGTCACTAATTGTCTGAAGGAACGGGCTGAGGCAGCTCTTAACTGCTTCCGTGCCACCGGAGACACCTTGGCTGCTCGGCCTCATCCCTGGGGCTTCCCAGCATTCCACTAGGCCAGCCTGTAGGTGTGTGTAGGGGGAAGAGTGCTGGGCCAGCATAATCTCTGCCTCCCTTGCACTGAACCCCCACATACTTTGGCTCCCAACACTCCTCTTTGCTCAACTTGGAACCTCCCACCTGCAAGCTAAATCTTTATGTCCCCAGAACCAGTAACCCCCAACCACTAGGCTCATACTACTTTATGAAGTCCAGAATTGTTTCCTGCGGCTTGTAAATGCCCTTAGCTCCCCCAGTCACCTCTTCTTCCCCTAAGTCAGAGGGTCTGGTACAGATGTGTGGACAGCAAAGAAAAACCTACCTAGTGCTTGTGTGCTCTTTGTGTAGAGGGATGGGATTCGGAAGGGGACGGCCCCTAGCAATTCTCCCTGCAGCTCTCCCTCCTAGTCAGAGCCTGGCTTCTAGCTTTTCTGTTTTGCTTGCTGTGTGGCTCTGCACAGTTTTCCTTCCATATAAGTGTGTCGCCTCCTCTGTCCCAACCTAAATATGTAGTTCATGCCATGGTTCATGCCATGCCTGTAACCCCTGTTCGGGAGTTCCCAATCCTACTGGGAAAGGATAAGTCATGAGCATGGGGCAGTGTCTAGGACACAGCAGACGGCTTTATAGATAGCTGGGCTTGTTAGTACCTTAGTGTCTCTCCCTCTGCAAGCACAGCGCTAAGAGTAAAGGGAATGGGGGGCGCGTTTACTGGAGGTGAGGATCGATTCTGGGAAGGTTTTCTGCAGAAGGAGTAGCTGGCAAAATGTGAATATGAACTGAAAAAATAGAGGTCTCCAGAAGACTTAAGACCCCAGTCCAGCCTCTCTCACTGCAGAAAGGGTGAGGCCTTTCAGGTCTCCCTGCCCCAAAGTCAGCCCTGCCTGCTCCAGAGCACCTCCTGCTGTGCTCTGGAGCTCAGGGGAGCAGGCAAGGCTCCCAGGAGATGGTCGCACCTGGAGTGACACCACCCACTCCTGGGAGGGGGTGGAGCTTTGGGCACAACTTTAATCCAGGACCCTCTTTCCCTGGACTTCAGGGCTAGTGCCCCACCCCCGCACCCAGGAGGGTGGGAAGGGGCTCAGAGCATCCACACCCCTTAGATGGATACCTGTGGGCAGAGGCAAAGTCTGTGGGCTGGGATCTGGGCTTAGAAACAGGGGATCCCCCAGAGAGAGCCTGGCCCAGCTGGGGGCTGAAAGCGGACAAAAGGCTACTTGTTCTCAGGATGCCTGTGCCTTCTCAAACATACCTACAGCCGCACTCTGGGGACAGCTACACCCACAGAGCCACACAAAGCCTGTTGGGGCGGAGTTGGGGGGGGGGGTTGTTGCTGCAGCTAGCCCCAGAGGTCAACAATAGGAACAGACTTAAGCTGAACCAGCCCTTGCCTCCTGCAGAGCACAGTTCCCCTCACCATACTCCATCTAGGTTAGTTAGATAGCCCAGGCTGAGGTGCCTAACTGAGACCCACCAGACAGTTTCAGAGCTACCCTCTCCTTCATACTGTCTGTATAGCTCACCAGCTTCTCGCTAGAGTTGGCTTGGCAGCTAGTGAGACTTATTACCATCCTTTTTAATTTCTTATTTTTGGTAGTGCTTGGAATTGAACCCGGGGCCTGTTGAGTCATACGCTGCAGCCCTGCTCACACTATCTTTCACTGAGTACCTGTCCCGTCCTCCTCTGAAGACAGGTAAACACGCGCAGGTTAAAAGCTTGCTTTCGTGGCATTGAGTCTTGATCTCAACACTAAGGCAGAGGCAAAGATCTGAACCAAAGCCAGGCTTGATTTAAGAGCCCAAGTTCTTGCATGTGCTATCTCTGCTTGCCATCACCCCATCTCACACCCCAGCACCCTACCACATATATGACCAGACAGCAGAGACATGTCTGAATGGAGGTGTAACTCTCCATCCCACACACATCTCAATGCCAGTCTAGCACCAAGCTGGCAATTCTAGCTCATCAGTGCCGATGGTGTCCCACCCTATGCTGTCCCTCAGAATTACAGAGGTCTAGAGCATGTACCGGGCCAGAAGAGGCTATCTTTAAACTTTCCCAGCGGGCCACCACTAACTCCCCTAACCGCAGAATGACAAAGCAGTCTACACTGGCTGGGGTGCCTGACCCCCATGGGCCTAGGCCCCCCACCCACCCCCCAGCTCACAGCCCTGATGAGAGCAAGTCTAAACAAACTCCTTCCTGGGGATGTCAAAGCACCTTTCCTGGTGGGGGGGGGAAGCTGTGATCCTGGAGCCTAGCTAGAGAGAAGGATCAAGTTACTCGCCCCCCCCCACCCCCTCAGCTGTGCCCTGGACTCCTTGGGGTTGACCTTTCACCTCATCCAGGCCTGGACCCAAAGGGGGAGCCCAGGCCTCACCTCCTGTTAACCCTCTGCATTCCTTATTTGATTCTTGGGCTCCTGCCAGGTCTCAGTAGGTCAGAAGGAGCCTAGCCAGGCATGCCAACCTTTCTCTAGTCTCCCATCCCTTCTGGCTTTCCAAGGAGCTTTACAGAAGGCGCATCCCTGCCCCCTGCCCATGCTGCCCTGCTGGGATCAGATGCTTGGGCCCAAGCAGCTGAAAATGACCTGGGCTATTTTCGCTACAGTATCATGTTGCTACTCCCCCTTGAGCTGGCTGCTTCCCACACCTCTCCTGACCATCCCGGCCCACCCTCACTCATCTCTCACCCAGAATCACTGACTAACAGGATAGGAGGGCTCTTAACTGGCCTAAACTCTTCATGACTGAGGCCATGAGAATCCAGTCATGGGCCTGGGCAGGGAACCAGGCTCTCTGAGTTCCCGCCCAGGTCTCGTTCTAACAGCCTGCTCTGTACCCTAGATGCCAGAGCCTCTGACCCAGCCAACCTCTCCCAAGCACCAGAAAGTCACATTGGAGGCTACCCATAAGTCCCTGGGCCATTCCACATGTCAGAAACTGCCTCCGGCATGCTCTTCTCTTTGTTCAGAACTGGTATCAGGTCTGTACACCTATGGCGCAGACTTGAGGGCCTACTTGGAAGGTTTGTGGGTGTATAAAGTAGGAGAAAAGACAGGGAGGGAAGACAGAAGACCGAAGCCTGGAAAATGAGAAGTGGATTCAGACATTAGTTCCAGCTGCCCCTCACCCCAGCTTCTTGGTGAAGTTCACCATCCTCCCCTGTGCCTGGGCCTTCCATTCCTACCAACTCAACTCCCTCCAGGCTTCTGCCCCTGCCTCTCCTGGGAAGGAATGTGACTGGTCAGGTCTGAGCTGACCATGAGTGCTTATAAGGTGACAGACCCCCCACATCCTAGGGGAGCTCACATACCAAGGTGGGGGTGCAGTTTAACCCTTTGCAGTTTCGTTTTCAAGAAAAGATGGGTACTCCCTTTGACTAATGATTTGTGTGTGTGTGTGTGTATGTGTATACACACATACACACACACAAATATGGCTTCATTGAGGGTAGGACGCATTCATACACAACCCCTTTTCCAACAGGATGGGGCATCTGCCTGCCTGGCCACTCTTTATTAAAAGATCTCTTGACACCCTAAATGTTTTATCTTGACTCCCAGAATATGGGAAAAAGCCATTAAGGGCAGAGAGGAGGTTTCATGAACCCCAACCTCAGGAGTCCTAGTCTGATGGGAGGGAGAAATAGAACCCTGCCCTAGGGAGTCTGGTGGGGGAGACCCCGCACAGAGGCTGGGACAAAGAGCCGAGAGCAACAGAGGGCCCTGAGGTGCTACTCAAGTGGGAGGAAGCCAGCACAGAGAACAAGCCAGGTGGGGTCAGACCGGGCAGGGTTCCCAGAGGCCCCTGGCCTTACACCCCTCCCCCCAGGCTCTGGAATCTCGGGGGTCAGGGATGAGGGACAGCTCCTCCCCCTGCTCCCCTCAGGCTCAGGAATTCCACCAGCAAATGGGGGGGGGGGGGCTTCGGACTCTGTCCAAGTTGGCTCCCATTGGATCGGGAACTGCAGTTCCTCGTCACCCCCACCCAAGCCCCTAAGGCTGGCCCCCTGCCCTCCTCTCCCCCTGCCTGGGTTGGCATGGTGTGTGCCAGGCGCTGGCAGAAAACAAACCCGCCGGGGTGGGTTTGCAGGGAGCGGGGTAACCTTGACACAGTTGCAGCAGTCGCTAATGGCAGACACACACTCCGCCTGTTCTGGGGGGACTGTTGCCGTTGCTAGGAAACCGGCAGCCGCGTGAATGGAAATGGGTCAGTAAACCTGGGGAGAGATAGTGTGACACTCGAACCACTGCAGCTGCTCCAGCCCACACCGAAATCCCTCCTCTTCAATATTTATCACTCCCGCCTGGGCCCTCAGCTCCTGCCAGACCCTGCACCAGCCTGGCCCTCAGGTCCCCCCCAAGGCCTGATAAGGGTAAGGGAGAAAAAGCGATGGATGGGGTTGCTTATCCACCGTTGGGCTGGGATGTGATTCGGCATGGAACTGGTTCTGGAGGAGATTGAACAGGAAACAGAATCTAATCCCGTGGTGGGGAAGGGGTTAAAAGGTCAATTCACGCCTGTTCCTGACTTAGGAACCGTGGTAAAATTACTGTGAGCAGCCTAGCGGATGCCTGTTACCTACACAAGCACTAGAAAAGGCAGACTTCTCTCCTCTCTTCACCCAGTTTTGGGGCCTCCCTCTGCACGGGGGGGGGGGCTAGAAGAGAAGAGGCACCCAAAACGATGAGGATTGATTGGCAGCCTGGAAATGCCAGTCAATACAGACAGCATCCCAAACGGCCAGGGTCTGCCTTATAACACACACCTCCAGTGACACACCTTCCAGAGAGCGGCTGTTCAGGAAACCTTGACAACCCCACACAGAAACCCTCACAATAGAACACAACGATTGCCATTCAGAATAGTGTCCTTCAGCTCAACTCCTAGCTCCAAGCCGACAAACCTAGGCACAGGCTAAACTCTTCCACCCACGAGGCCGTCCAGCACCGACGCAAAGCCAATTTCCCTGGCTTATTTTTCCTCATCCCCACAGCCAGTGTCCTCGGCTAGAGCACACCCCAGCCCACTGGCGCTGTGATGACTCTCAGGCACACATCCCACAAGTTAGCAGCCCCATGCCCAGCACCCCATCCCTAGAGACTGACTGGTCCCTGACACACACATTCCTTTCTTCTAGAAGCATGCAGCCTCACCGCCCTGCCTGACACAAGCGCTCTCGCCACTCTTGAGCACAGGCCTCTCTCTTCAGATAACAGGAACCCTGGGAGTCAGCAACGCTGCTCATTTGGGTGACATGCCCCCTCCACCCACCACGATTTCCGTCAAGAATCCCTGAAGGGTGTGTTTCAGTAAGGAGGGCGTTCTGGCTCTCTGGAGGGTGGGGGATACCTTGACAGGGATCTCCCTGCCGACTTGGTTCTCTGTATGCTATCTCCTAGGAGACATCAGTCAACACGGGCTTGGAGCCTGTCAGAGCTGGAAGGTGCCTGAGGGAGTCACTAATCCAGCCTCTATGTCAGGCAGAAGGGAACAGAGACTCAGGAAAAATCACCTGCTCAAAGTCACACAGCCTAACTGCTGGTTGGAGCTTTTTGCTTCCATTCTGTCGGCGACTGTGAGCCCTCTATGGGTACAGAGAGAAACTAGCCAGATGTATGCACGTTGCCTTCCAATGGGCCCTGTTTTACAACCCTACTGCCTTCTCAACACAGGCGGCAACACTTTCAGCCTCTGCAAACGGGGCTGCCCCTGTATGGTGGTTCTGAGTGGGCTCGACTGGACTTAGTCTAGCCATCGGGCAAGTTTCTGAACTTTGTATCCAGGGTCCCAGCGCACCAGCAGAACCCAAAGCAGCTTCTCTTATTCCCTATACCTAGCCTTCAAAGCAAAACCGCTTTAGCTCCAAGGGCACGCCTGTCTTGTATTATTTAAGTGGATCTCTGTCAGGATGCCTGTAGGATAATGGGTGAAGAGGTGTTCAAGGTAGCTTTATGTATCCATATATAATATCTGGTGGTGTTGGGAATTAAATGCAAGACCTCGGGCCTGACGGGCAAGCACCTCACGGATCTGCTCCATCTCTAGCTCTTCCTAAGTGGTTTCTGCAGAAAGGCAAACTGGGGTTCACAGAGGCAGGCCTCATGTTTACAGTTAAATGAAACTTTTTTTTTTTTGCTGCTGTTTTGAGACGAGGTCTCATTTTGTAGCCCTGGCTGGCTTCAAACTCAGAGATCCATCTGCCTCTGCCTCCCAAGTGCTAGGATTAAAGTCATGCAACATCAAGGCCTAGTGAGATGAATCTCGGGCTCCTTCCAGTATACTAGTTTTCCCCAGAGGACAAGGAAGGCCAATCAAACAGCAAACAAAACTGGGGAAGGTGGGGGTGGGGAGAGGGCCCAGGTGTACTTCCTGGGCTGAAGTGGAGCCTAGGGGAATTTGAATTTGAATCTGCGCATCTGGCAGTGGCAGGGTGGAAAGTGAGCAAGGAGCCCCAAAGGAAGACTCCTACTGACCTTAAGCCTGCCTGGGCCTTACACCTGGAGAAGTCAAGCTTTGTGCTCTGCCAGCCCCACCCCCCAGCGGAACAGTGGGAGCATCCGGAGGAGACCAGCCCCCTCCTTGGGCATCAGTTTCCAGACCATACTTAGAGCAGGCCCGGGCGGAAGGGCTTTAATTTAATGCATTGTGACCAGGATGGGTTCACAGCTCCCAGCACTTTAAAGGTCTCTTGCCCCAGTGTAGAGCGAGCTCAGCCTACCAACAGCAAGCAGGAGTTTAAGGAACAAATGAACACTCAATAAAGTCAATGGCTTTCCCTCTCCATCCTTACCTGCCTACCCTGGGAAGGCATTTCAGAGGTCCGGTGGAAGGTAGATGGGATTCATCTACTCCCCTGAGCAGGGTAGCTTGTTACGCAGGTGTCCTTACTATGGGGCGGCATCGCACTAACTGCTTTTGCTTTACAAGGGTGACTCCAAGCTCCACAAGGCCCAGGCCTGCCTACTAGCATCTAGCTTCTCAGAGAGGAAGGGAAAAGGAAAACTCAGGAGTGAAGGGACTTGCCCACGGTCACTGAACAGTGCACGACAGAGAGGGGAATCCAGCCAAGCTCCCATCACTGCTTTAGTTTAACGAGGTGAGCTCGGTAGGGGCGGGAATTGTAATCGAACTGGAGGTCTTTGGCTGGGAGTGGCCAAACGGTCCATCCGTCTCCATCTGCGGAGCTTAACCAAACGGTGCTGGAATTAGGCAAAGCTGTGGGAAAGCGATCTCTTCACGCCCCCAACCCCCACCCAACAGTGCCAAGAGTGAGCCTGAGAGTCACTTACCAACTCCCCTGGATTTCAGGGCTCCGGGAAATGGGAGGCCCTCCCTCCCGGGTCTCTTTTCCGGGCTCTGACCAGCAAGGTGCAGAGTCGCCCCCCAAAGCAAGCTGCTGCGGGAGTTGGGGAAAGGATCCAGGATCTTCCCAGCGGTCCGTCGCCCACTGGCTCGGTAGTTGCGAGAGGAGGGGGACCTGGGAGAGGGCTGCCTCGCTTCCCTCCTCCAGAGAAGCCCTTCGACGCCTCAGCTCGAGCAGGAAGCGCGGCTCTGCCGGCCGAAGGAATCCGCTCCCGAGTTTTCCCGCCGCCGCCCCTCGAGCTACCTGGCCGCCCCGGTGCCTGCGCCTGCGCCCCCGCCCCCTCCCCAGGAGGCCGCAGGGCTTCTGACTCTTTGCAGAGGTGACGGGCCGAGAGGGAAACCAGGCGGCTGGGGGAGGGGCGTCGCCTGCACCTGGCCCCTGTCCGCCGCCCAGGCCGAGGAGGGCGGGCCTGGACCCCCGCCAGCCCCGAAGGCGCGGCGGGGGAGGGGAGCCTCCTGCCTCGCCCGGGGGAGGTCCGGGACCGGGCGGGGAAATCTCCCACCCCACCGGAGCGGCGGAGACGCGTCCGGGGGTCGAGCGGCTCGGCGCCCCTTCCCGAGCAGCGCTGGGCCGGCTCCCCCGGCCGGCCACGCTCTCCAGCTGCAGGAAATTCCAGAAGCTCTCCATCATCCCCGCGCAGCGCGCAGCCCAGGCTGCCAAGGCTCCCCGAAGGAGAGCCACATGCCGGCCGGCCGACCGCGCGGCCCGCCCTCGCCCCCACCCTGTCCCACTCGGTCGGGCGGCCACGTAGCCCGATCCGCCGCCCCTTCCCGCGCCCCGGGGGCCGACGGAATGCGTGGCAGCCCCGGTCGGGGGCTATTTTGAGCGGGAGGGGAGCGGCCCAGCCATGGTGTTTTCGGCTTTTTCCTGGCCCCCGGCCCGTTAGCCCAGGCCCTCGGCTGCCCGCGGAGGAGGGACACGTGGAAGGGGAGGGGAGGGCAGCCTTGATCCGGCTCCGGGCTGGGGAGGGCCCGGGAGAAACCCGGCCCGACCTGCTCGCTCGGCGGGCCGAGCGACGGGATTACTAATAGCGCCTTGCACGGGCGGTGGCTCCAGGGCGCCCGCTACCTGCACGCCCCTCCTAGTGAGCGCCGGCGACCCGGGCACTCCCTCCCCAGCGGCGGACTCGGGCCTCACTGGATAGCGCCACCGAGCACCAGTGGCCAATCACCGGCCTCGATTTCCTTACCTGTAAGTTGGGATGAGCTACCTGGCTTTATTTGGAGGGTACCATATTCACTTTGCTGTGCGCTTTTCCCTGGGCAAAATACTCAACTTTTCTTGGGGAAGGGGGCTTGGTTTTAACATTTATAAAGCGAGAGGAATTGCAAAGCCCTCTTTTCAGGGGAAACCAAAACAACATATTTTCATACAATAATACATTTGCATCTAGCGCCTACTCAATGTTAGTGGCCAACGGCATGCACGCTGGCTTTGCATTGTCAGAATGAACTGACCCCATTAAGGTCCCAATAAAGACACAGTGTTTTTGCTCCGGAGGAAACTGAGGCTCGGTAACCTGCGAAGGTTAGACAATGGCACAGCCGGAAGTCAGACAAAGTGGCTTCAGAGTATGAGGTAATTTCTGACACAAGACAAACTCGGAAACAGAGGTGGAAACGAAGACCCAATGTGTCACTCCAAGTTGCCTTTGACCAGTGGCAGAGTAGGTACCCAGTACAGTCTTCCAGCTTTTTAGCACCCTGATTCAGCCCTCTGCGTCTATGCAACACCTGCTATGGGACAGCTAGGAGGTTCCCGGGACAGTGTTTAAAAATGGGTACTAAACTGCCCAACAGCCCAAAGACCGCAGTCTGCCCTCAAACGCTCATCTCGTACTGATCTCACCCCAGCCTCAGAGGTAAGGGGTATAGAGATGGGAAAGGAGATGGCACATGGAGGGGGGGGGGCATCCTGTGAGAGTCTAGAGCTGCTTCCTGCTCCCTCCACACCCCCCAGCAAGGGAACACATAACCCCCCCTCCGCCCCGGAAACCTGGCAGTTTATTTCTGTCTCTGGGTCCCCTGTTTCCACAGAGTCAGTCCAGGAAGGCTGGCAGCAGCTGGCTCAGAGGGGCAGAGCTTCTGCTCCAAGGGTCCAGCTGCCACCCCGCCCTCCCCCACCTGCCAGGCCAGACCGGACTCCAGAGTCAGAGGTGACATTGGGATGAGCTAAAAACTGGTGCTCAGAGAGGTGACGCCAAATGTCCTGAGAGGCCCGGAGCCACAACAGAGGTTCCACCTGGGGCCAGCTGGTCAGAATTGAGGGAGGGAACCCTTTCTCCTCAACCCACAGCCCAGGTGCTGTCTCCTGTAGACTGGGCCAGTCTGCACCAGTTCAAGTTGGTTAAAGGTGTAACCTAGCACTTCAACCCTATCTATTCCAGATTATTCTGGCTCATGACTCCTGGACCCTAGTCCCAAAGAAAAAGCGGCTTCTAAATCCATGCTGCCCACTTAGCCAGTTGCTACATGCGGTTCTTGGGCACTGAGAACATTGTTAGCCTGAAGTGGGAAATGCTGTTAGGTGTAAAATACATAGCAGATACTTAAGTCTTACTATAAGAAATGGGAAATATCTCAGTTTTATAATGATTATATGCTGAGACAATCCTATCTTTGATATGCTGAGTTAGATAAGATATGTTATTAAATGGATTTTGCTTCTTTTTTTTTTCTTTGTTGAATGCATTAGAAGTCCCAGCCTGGTGGGGCACATGTCTGTAATTCCAGCATGTGGGAGTCTAATATAGGGTCTTGAGTTTGAGATGAGGCAAACTTGGGCTACACAGTGAGTTCCAAGCTTCCTTTGCCACACAGACACCTTGCCTTTAAAAAAGGAGCAGGGGTATTAAGCTAGGCATAGCACACGCCTTTAATCCCAGCATCAGGGAGGCAGAGGCAGGTGGATCTCTGAGTTACAGACCAGTCAGAGTTGTGCAGTAAGACCCTGTCTCAAAAAAAAAAAGCAAACTTTTAATTACATATATTACTTCCATTGTGCTTTATTGCACCACACTAGATCAGATGGCGCTCTGGCTTATAACCAAAATTCTGTCAACTCCAGATCAATATCTGTGGCTGTCGCTCACCCACTTCCCCACATCCAGACCACAGCCTTACACATGGGTCTAAATCTCAATGCCCCATACTCCCCGACCCCCAGCTTTCTGTGATTTAGGCAAAGCCAGAGTATTTTGTTGGTGGTGGTTTTGGTTTAAGACAGGGTCTCTGTGTGAAGCCTTAGCTGTCTGTCCTTGACTGTACTGGAACTCTCTGTAGACCAAGCTGGCCTCGAACTCACAGAGATCCACCAGCTTCTGCTTCCCAAGTGCTGGGATTAAAGGTGTGCACCACCACCGCCCGGCAAAACCGAAGGTTTTTAACTGTTTTCAGCCACTAGCTAGTTGTCACCATTGCTTGTTTTTGAGACACGACTGTGTTCTATAGCCCAGGCTGGTGTGGAACTATGTAGCCCAGGCTGGCCTCAAACTCAGCATCCTCCTGCTTTGACTTCCCCGGCGCTGGGATGTGCTCACACTTGGCTCCAGTCCAGTTTGTACTCACCAACTCCAAACGGTTAGATCACATTCTAAGTCAACTTGCCTGATACACCAAACTTATTTGCTTAGAGATCACTAATATTAGTTTAAAATCTGCACCCCCTTCAGAAAGAATAAGGCTTTTCACCAGGAGTTGGCAAATTACAGCCCATGGGCCAAATCCAGCCTATTGTCTATTTCATAATTGAAGTTTGACTGGAACGTGGCCAGGCTCTCTGTTTATGTATTATCTAAGACTACTTTCAAGGTATCACAACAGAAAATGAATGGTCTACAAAGCCCTAAAATTTTTACTAGCTGGCTCTTTACAAAAAGACCTATTCTAGACAGCAAGTTCAATTCCTCATAAATCTAGACTTCGGCCTGAGCCAGTGGCCTCACCTAATCTGTTACTTCTTACTCTGCTTCTAGATGGAGCCCGATGAGAACCTAACATGGGTCCCATGCGACTTGGGTTCCGGATTCTCCTGTAATCGCATCAGACGGACCCCAGGCTCTTCCCTGGAATGGAAAGACCCTCTCCATTTTGGCATTTCCCTGGAGAGTTCAAGGCCCATTGGCCCTTCTCGGTGGCCTTGGTACAGGAAGGGAGGGTAGATTCCAGAGGCAGCACTGGAGGCTGAGTCAAATGGTCAGGGATAAGCCCTTCTCTGCCAGGCACTGAACATAATCAGGTCATGAAGTTAGAGTAGCCTAAACACCACCTTTTCCTGGCAGACTCCAGGCCCATCATCAGCAGAATCCTATAAGGTAGATTCTGGAAGCCAGGTCAGGGAGCTCTAAACGAAATCCTCATTCTCCGCCCTCACCTTGGATCACCTGATGCCTCTCACACCTCAGGGCTAAGCAGGCCCTTTTCCCTACCTTTAGCTCTGACTTCTTCATGGCTTTCTTTACAAATCCTCCCAGGCTTGTCCCTGCCATTCCTGTTGAGCTAACCTTAATGTCCGGTTAGCTGAGACAAACTCAGTCTTTCCAGCTGTGACTGAACCAGTCACTCAGCCTCTCTAGGCCTCCTCAGTTTCCTCATCTACAAAACAGGTCAAATACAAGGATATCCGTTTCTTAGGGTTGTTGCGCAGTTTTAACAGGCCTGTGAGACAGAAACCCTCACGCAGCACCTGGTCCAGAGCGAGCACTTGGCGCTAGGTGCTGTCAGCACTTAGGCTGACCGTCCAGCTTAACTCATGAATGAACTTTGTCAGGTTTATAGCCTCACAAACTGCTGACCAAATCATTCTCATATTTATCTGGAAAGAAGGCCCTAGCTCTGTCACCTTCTCAGAATGGATTCTTAGCCCCAAAAGTTAAAAGTCTAAATAAGAAACCAGAGGTACAGAGGAGAAAGAAAGTAGCCAGCACTAGGAAGGACCCAAAGCCAAAGTCCAAGAATATCACATCTCAGGTCTCATTCCTTCCACCTATCTGTCTGCCTGGCCTGCCCTCCCCACTCCTCACGTGATCAGCTGTAGCGGTTCCTCGGTGGGCTTCCCACCCCATCGTCTTCAAGGAACCTTTTCTACCTTGCGCCAGCTCTCTTACTCAGATCCCAATCTCTGTGTGTTAGCCTTGCTGCTGATGACATACATCAGCAAGGCCAAGGTCTCCAGGTTGACATTTGGTGGCCTGCACTACCAGCTGGGCCCCGCTGGTCACCTCCCCCTTCCCTCTCATCTGGTCAGTGGGCTGAGTTCTTCCTTTTCAACTGTCTGACTACCACCCACACCCACAGGCTCACTCAGTTCTGGACGGATCCTGCCTTGCTGGCCTGTCACCCAGTGCCTCAGGCCTACCAGGTTGCCCCTGCTCTGCCCTTCGGGTTATTCCTAGGTCCAGCCACTCTCAGCTCACCCCGAACAGACCAGGCTGAGGCATACTGACCACACTGCTGGCTCCAGGAAGTAGGCCACTGCCCTAACTATGCAGCTTGGCTCCACATCTGCATACTAGCTTACCTTAGATTTCACTAGTCCTCTCCACTCCCATTCTGTCCCCTTGCCACAGCGACTCAGGGAGTCAAGGGCATAGCACTACCCTCAAAGTCAGGACTAATTCTGTAAGTCTGTCTTTTCCCTGTGAGTGTCATTGTCCCCATCTGCAGAAAGGACAGCAATATCTGCACTTCACACGATCTTTATAAAGGCTAAATTGTTTGTAAACTGTGTCTGTGCGTGTGTAGATGTGTTCTACTAAAATTTGCAAAAATTCCAAATATCATCACAGCCTCTAACTGTAAGATTATTTCAAGTTCTCATCCGTGCTAAGGGTAGTGCTGTGCACCTAGACTTCCGGATGCTCAGGAGGCTGAGTCAGGAGGGCGCCCAGGAGTTCCACAGCAGCCTGGCCAACACAGTGAGACCCTTGTTTCAAAAAGCAAAAACCTACGTCCAAGGCACCCTTGCAATCATATACTAATACCCTGCTTCATTTCTTACTTGGTACTTCTGATAATCACCTAACAAACCACACACACATATACACACGTTCTCATTTATTTTGGAGACAGGGTCTCACTATGTAGCTCAAGTTGTCCTTGAACTCATGACTCTTTTGCCTTAGCCTTCCTAGGATTACAGACATATACCGCCATGCCTAGTCAGTTAATAAGCCATACGTTCTACCTGCCTTTGTGTGAATTATTTTACTTTGCGTAAATTTGCTTGAGGGTAGAGTATTTTTTTTTTTAATACTCCAACTCTGTTTACTGCTTTGTGTCCTAGAATAGCCTAGCACCAAACACGCACGGCTAGTTGAGGAATGAATGAGCGAGTCACGTCTGGACCACGTTCCAGGCACTGTACGGCTGCAGATCATCTCATCCTAGGGTCAGGTGCTTAAAAACACTGGGAAGGAAGCAGCCTGGTTAGGCTGTGACTCCGGTGTCTACCCTGTTAATGGCTGTGCTGAACTTCCTTTGCTGTGATTAGCTAAGCCTCTTACCGTCAACCGTCACATGGTCACATGTCCCTGAGGCCACCATCCTCCCAACCCTGCTTCACTGGGTCACTTCCTCCCACTTCTCAGCTCTAAGTAAGCATACTACTCATTCCCCCCTTAGGGTCAGTGCTTGGGCCCAGCTAGAATGTTCTGGGCCCCATCATTTCCAGCTCATCTGTCTCAAGGCCCACGTGTCGTATGGGGCATTCCTGCCAGACTCCACTTTCTTTTATCTGCAGCACATTCAAATTTGAGGCCAGCCTGGACTACGCAACAAGTCCCTCTGTCTCTCCCCATACTCCCCTTTTCTCTTACGTGTTTGAGCATGAGCATGCCTGTGCTCTCCTGCGCGCACACACACAAGCACAGGCACTCTTCCATCCCTTCCTTGTTATCCCTGTCCCTCTGCTGACCAGGGCTTCCTCCATCTGCTGGATCAACCCCTCCACCCCAGCCCCCAACTAGTTTGAATCTTTTTTATTAAGAAATGTAGCCCCAAGCCCAATATAGTGGTGCACACCTTTAATCCCAGCACTTAGGAGGCAGAGGCAAGCAGGTTTCTGTGAGTTTAAGGCCAGCCTGATCTACATAGTGAATTCCAGGACAGCCAAGACTATGTAGAGAGACTTGTCTCAAAGAAAGGGAAAGGAAGGGAAGGAAGAGAAGGGAAGGGAGGCGGGTAGGCAGCCCTACCCCTACTAGCTAGCTTTCTTTTTTTTTTCTTTCATATATGTGTGCATGTGCGTGTGTGACTTTCTGATTGGCTGTGTTTCTTGGGGGATGTCACTGTACCTCTCGGAACCCATTTCCTACCTGCAAAATGAGGATAATACATGCTCTGCCTTCCGAGCGCGTGCCTGACACTCAGCGCTCAGTGAGCACCAGCCCACATGATGACATTTCATTGTGCCGCTCGTCTCGAGCCGAAGAGCCTCAGCCTGCTCAATTCCTCCTTTCTGAACAGCCCCTACACACGCTTCTTTCCAGATTATGATGGAAAGAAGACAGCTGAAATGTTCAGTCCCTTACTATCTGTAGTGGTTGGAAACTTGTACCCAGCCGACTCTTTGTGCTACTTGCTTAATTAATTAAGTAAAACCTCACCATACCCTGTAAGGTGGGGAGAGCTACCATTAACATCCATTTTACTGACAGTCAAGGCCATGCACGTACCATGAGTAGGATTTAAAGATTCTGTTTTTATTTCTGTGTATGTGTGTGTCATGTACGTGGATGCCTTCAGAGGCCAGGAGGTGGTGTTGGATCCCCTGGATCTGGTGTTGCAGATGACTGTGAGCTACCCAACATGGGGACTGTGAATTGAACTTGGGTCCTCTGGAAGAGGAATGTGCGCTCTTGAAGACTCAGTCTCTGAGCCATCTCTCTAACCACATGAATGTGATTTAAAACCAGGCTGTCTGATTCCAGTACTGGGTCTGCCACAACCCACCCACTCCCTGCTATGTCCACCTACTCTGCTCTGGGGTAGGACTCCTGGAACTGAATCTGAACATCAGACACGCGCTGACCTCTGCTTTGGAGCCCAACCCTTTGTATTTGACATCACTGACCCCAATAAACCCTAAAACATCAGCCCTGTAATCACTTCCTCTTGACAAAGGAGGAAACCGAGGCTCAAACAGAAGTCAAGGAACTGAAGTTACAGGATCCAGATCTAAACTCTCAACTACACACTTGTTGGCATTTGAGATTTTTGTTTTGTTTTTCGAGACAGGGTTTCTCTGTGTTACAGCCCTGGCTGTCCTGGAACTAGCTCTGTAGACCAGGCTGACCCCAAATGAAAAGATTCACCTGCCTCTGTCTCCCGAATGCTGGAATTAAAGGCGTGCGCCACCACTGCCCAGCTGAGATTTTTTTCCCCTCTCATTGTGTGACCCAAGCTGTCCAAGGCCAGCCAGTTCTCCCATGACCCCTTCCAGTAGCAGTGGGGCCATGTCCACAAAGGATCCCTAGCGGGGACACCTGCTGCTATCTATACCTGTGACCATCTGTGACCAGTCCCCCATCCCCGCCCCACCTTGATTTGTAGGCTCTCTCTGCCCTTTCAGATATTTGAGTTGGTGAAGAGTCTGCCTTTTAACTTAGTCAGGAGGCTTCCCAAAGACACCTTTTCTTCTCCCATTCCCTAACCTAAGCACCATGGAGGGGAGGGGATGGAGGAGATAATATGGTGGTTCAAAATGAGAACCAATCCCAGAATCCCAAATTCAAAAGTACTAGCTTGTAGGACCTTGGGCAAGTCCTGTAGCTCTCTAAGCCCTGCTTCTGTTGATATAGGAGCTCCCCCTCATCTGGGAGGTAAGTTACCGAGATATGCCCAGGTGAATGCCTGAGACTGTCAAATAGCAACCCCCATGGATACTATGTTTTCAAGTTAAGTTTATCAATCACTCACCCTAAGAGATTAGCAACAATATAGTTGAATGCTTACAATATATACTAACTGTAACAAAAGTACTTAAAACTTATTAGTTGTTTGCTTCAGGAATCTTCCTATTAATAGTTTTTTACTCCAAATGACCACAGTTAACTGAAAGAAGTAAAACCTGGCTGGAGATGTCATAGTGGTTATGGTTAAGAGCATTGACGGCTCTTCCAGAGAACCTGGGTTCAATTCCCAGCAACCACATGGCAGCTCACGACTGTAACTCCAGTTCCAGGAGATCCAAAAGCCTTACACAGACATACATGCAGGCAAAACACCAATGCACATAAAATTAGAAAAGAAAAGAAGAAGCTAAGTGGTGGTGGCACATACCTCTCTTATCCCAGCACTTGGGAGATTAGACTCAGGCGGATCTCTGTGAGTTCAAGGCCAGCCACGTCTACAGACTGAGTTCCAGGACAGCCAGAGCTGTATGGAGACACCCTATCTTGAAAAACCAAAGGAAGAGAAGTAAAGCAGAGGCCATGGGTGGAAGTGTGTAAAACAAGGACAACAGAGGCAATGGCGATTACTTGTAAAATTCTCAGTGTTTGCTAAGTTGCGGGTGTGGGAGCAGCTCAGTGGAACAGCATGTGCTCAGTGTGCGTGAGGCACTCGGTTCAATTCTCCACACCAGGGAAAAAAAAGTACTTAACAAAAGTAGGAATGAGCCACCCTGCCATGGAAGGAAGGCCTCCTGTGGTCGGCCACAGAGCACCTCAGATCCAAACAGGCAAGTGAAGAGCTCAGGGAAACTGAGCAGTGGCAGAAACCTTACCCTTGGGGGAGCTCTGTGACAGGGACCTACTCCCTAACCCCGCATCCTCCCAAGCCAGTGGACCCCATTTCCTGGCCTTATCCTCCCACTCTAATCCCTGCGAGTTCTCCAACTGTTGTTAGCCCTTTCCACCAGGATGGTTTGCTGCCTGTCCAGGCCTTGCTTCCCGGAGTTGCTGTGTGCCCTCAGGCAAGCCCCTCAGAGGCCTCGCCTTCTTCATACTGACCAGGAGTAATCCTGTCCCCTACCAGTGATAACTGAGGTCATATCCATGCATGTGTCACAGGTGTTCTGTCATGCTGGTGACTTCAAAGCCTGACCACACAACGAGCATGTCATCCCAGCACCGAATAGGACTGAGAGCTGTCAGCAAAAACTGACATCCTCCTGCCCCAAAAGCTCTCCAACAGCCTTGAAATACCACCCAATGCAAGTTCCCTCTCACTACTGGATAACACTGAAACAGGCGGGGGTTCAAGTCAGGCTTCTCAAGGCCACAACTACCATAGATGAAGGGCTGAAGCCAATCTTGGAGAGAGAAAAGGGGCAAACATCCCTTGGGGAAGAAGCAGGGGCTGTGGGGAAACCCCGTGATGGGAGAGGTAGAGGTAAAGGGAGGGACCTACTCCCCAGAGCGTTCCTTTTCTACCACAGTAACCAAACATCACCTGGCCAGGCCTTCTACCCCTCTGAAAGGCAGTGGGGCTAGTGGCAGCAAGTTAGAATAAGAGATTAACTCTGTTAATTAATTAAAATAAACAGCAAATTAAATACAGCAAAATTAAAATAGCACAGGAAATTAATTCTCTACCAGCCCCACCTCACAGGTGAGATCCTTAAAGAGGTCCTTCACAGCCTGATCCAGGGCAGCTGAGAGGGGATGTGTGGCAGACCACTTGCCTCACATCACAACCCCTGGCAATCCTAAAGATCATGACAGAGCATACCTGCCCGAAGGCATTCACCTGCCTCTGATACCCCAATTGGCACCTGGCTCTTTACCCCCAGAGGACTCCATGAACTGTATTCCTGAACCTTGCCCCTCTGTCAATGGAGGAAGGGCCCTGACTCAGCCCAGGTCAGACATTAGACACTGTGTCCTCCTGGGCACATGGCCCATCTCCACTGCCATACAAGTTAGGGCAGGATGGAAGAGGGACAGAGGCCCTCTTTTGGGTCCCTTGTAGGGCTCAGATTCAGACTTTAGAAAGACCTCTGTCTTCTATGCGAGGCTCTGGCCTCTCTTCGGGGTGCCTAAAATTCCTCTTTGGAGACCCCTCATTTCATTTTCTCAGTATACTCAAGAAGAAAGCACCACCGAGCCCAAAGCCCAAGCCAAAGATGTTCACTCCAGGTGGCTCGCTCAGCCCTCACACGATGCCAGTTTCCTCCCACACAAGGATAACAGCTTATTTCACAAATGAGGAAACTGAGGCCAGGGCAAGCATGTGGTGGGGCCTGAAGCTGAATCTCAATGGCCACATTTCATGTTACCATCAAACACTTGTAGAGTTTAAGTGAAACCCAGCTCTGCACTGACCCTTCTCTCCCATAACCCCACGCTACAGCTCCTTCACCTTGTGGTCTACCCGACAGTGGGTGAAGGACACCAGCTTCTTAGTTCCTGCCCCCTGGCTGCTGATGGCAGAAAATGAATGGCTCTACCTGCCCCAACCTCAGCCTGCCCAGATTCTACCAGTTTACCCCTAACTCCACAGGCCAGCCACGGTCCTGACACTTGCCTCCTTTAAGCAGTCAGGATGCTCGACCTCTATCCCTGCCTGAGCACTTTCCACTGTCTGCCTGATAAAGTCATCCGATGGTACTGCCTGCCCCAGTACCTGGCGAGGTATCCAACACTCAGAAGGTGCTGAGTGGATCTCAACTGACTGATATCCTCCACCACGTCCAACTGATATCTGACTGTAGTGGCTATGAACTGGCTAGCTACAAGCCCAGCACCAGCTGCCCTAGGTGAGACCACGAGCCTATACTACTCAGACCTCCCAGGTAAGACACCTATGATCCCAGAAGGCTGAAGCAGGAAGCAAGTTCCTGGGTTACACAGTGAATTCCGGGGCTAGCCTGAATGACAGGATGAGACCTTGTCTCAAAACAAGGCCAAGTGTGGTACCTCACACAGAGGCAGGAGGAGCTCTGTGAGTTCCAGGCTGTAAAACCCTATCTCAAAAACAAAACAACCAATCCAAACTTTTCCAACTACTTATTTCCATTCTAATGATCTGATCTAATCCAGATTCTGATGCTAAAGACTTCCTGTATTGGGGCTGGAGAGAGAGCTCAGCCCTGCTGAGCTGCTTTTCCAAAGAGCACTGACTGCTTTTCCAAAGAAACTGGTTCAATTCCCAGCACCCACACGGCAGCTCACAATTGTCTGTAACTCCAGTTCCAGGGGCTCTGACACCTTTGCACCAGTGCACATAAAATAAAAGTTAAATAAATATTATATTAAGAAAAAAGACTTCCTGTGTCTTCCTGGGGCTCACTGGACAAAACTCATCTTCCTGAGCAGGGCAATCATTCTCTGCTGCCTGGCTTCTCCCTCCTGGAAGCTCCCCTCGGCTCTTTGAACTGTACCACCTTCTCTCGGCCCATCAAAGTCTGATTCCCTTCAGGTTTTATACATGCTCTTCCCTCGGGCTAGAACCCCCTTCCCACAGTGTTCCTGTTATGACGTCATACATGCCCCCTGATAGCCAAGATCAAGGCTTACCTTCCACCTTCCAATCTCATATGGAAAGAGAGAAGCAACAGCCAAGTTGGTCACAAAATTTGGGACTGAGAAAAGAACCTACGCCTGTCTTTGTTATCAGTCTCCCTGGGGCTTCACCCACAAACAACCGCTCCGAGCAATGCCCGCACACACTTGTTGACTAGACAGAAAAAGAAGACAAAAGAATTCAAGGCCACAGTATGCAGGGCCGGAGGTGGAGGAGAGACTGAGGCTAGGAAGGCCAAGGACACACGCTGCACACCAGCCAGATCTGCAGCACAGCTTCACTCCAGGCAGAGGGTGTGTTTGAGAGAGGCAGAGGAAGGAAAGAGAAGGGAGGCTCAGGAAGTGTGCACGCATGCATGCGTGTGTAAGAGGTGAGGATGCACGTGTGTTGCATTTGTAAATTAACTTGTGTGTAAAAATGCAAGGAAACGGGGGGAGGGGGGCGCGACTCTGTGCAAGAAAGCCATGAAGGCTGTGGGTCTGTATAGGTATCTGAGTGAGGAAAACTGTGTGTGTGTGCATACACACAGGATGCTGTATGTACCTGACTGAAGCTGTACATGTCTGCCGGAAGGAAAAATGACCGAGAAAGACAAAGGCAGGGGCCACATGACTCGGGGTGAGACTGGAAGCAGGGTTGTTATAAGACTCACAGGGGAAGATGGTATCCCGTGAGCATGATCCGTATAGAAGTTAAGAGATGTCAGGGCTTTGCTGAGGGTGTGGCTGGGATGGCCTTTGCCACAGGCTTGGTGCCAGAGGTGGGGGCCAAGGGTTGGGGCTCATGGAGCAGAAGATTCCTCAGGGCCTCTCAGGTGCCAGATCACTATGTTCCCAAGCAGGGAGACTGAGAAGGAGGCCCAGATGTGCGTGTGCCTCCACATCTGTCCACAGCAAAACCTCTGGGCATTTATTTGTCTTTGTCTATGTCCGGGTGTGCACGCCTGTGCTTGTGTAAGCCCTGCCAGCTGTGTGTCTGCACTTGTCTTTGTCTGTATGTAGCTAGGGCCTTTGTCTGAGAGTGTGGCTGTTGGTCTCTGCCTGTCTGGGTGGCAGTGTCTGGTTTTGTGTGTCTAAGTTTATCTGTGTCTATGGGGTACCATGTGTCCTTGACTCTGCATGTTTAAGGCGTGGAAGCAAGAGACCTCTCGGATTGCTTGTTTGCATCCGCAGGTCCGGGTGGCCTTACTCTGGAGGCCACACTATTTTGAAGCTGCTGGGTCCAAAGCTTTGGTGTACCTGAGTGTGTGCTGTGAGCATGTCTCCGTGTGAGCCCTGTATGTATTGTAGCACAGCAATGCTCATCTGTGTTTGTGACACTGTGGGTGTGTGTGTCTCTCTACCTCTGCACGTGTGTGTCTGTGTGTGTGTTGGGTGTGAGGGGTTTGTCACAGACTGGTGAGCAAGTTAATCTCAGACTCTGTGACACGTGGAATAAAATCACCCTCCCATAATAGGATCATTCGTCTTCCTGTCCAAGGAGAGAACCAGCTCTTCACCCTCCACCCTGGGGGAGCCAGTGGGGCCAGGGCCAGACTCCAGCCCCCACTCAGGCCCCTTCTGGCCCTTGGCACCTCTAACCCTCCTCTGCTGCAACAGGCTCATTCGGCCTCCAAAGTGCCCTGGTGCCCACTGTGGACTGGGCAGGGCTCCAGGACATGTGACTGGGCCTTAGAGGCCTGTCCTGGGCCCCCCAGCCCCACCCACTGCCAAGGAGGGCTCTGCCCCAGATGGGGGGGTGTGCAGGAAGGAATCTTTGAGCCCCTCCTCCTCCCGGAGGGGAGGGATGAGCTGCAGGCCCAGCCGGGATTTTCCATCTCTCAGCAACAAGATTCCTGGTGAGCAGGCTGCAGGGTTTGGCAGGGCGCCTGCTGGAGACCCGCCCTCACCCGCCAGGACGCCTGAGTCCCCAAGGCCCAGCAGCAACGGGTTCCCTGGGGAGTTGGGAGGGCCCCAGCACTCCAGCCTACAGTTGCCTGGGCCTGTGGGAAAGCCAGACCCCCTGCCTTCCAACCAAAGATGGCTCCCCAGCCCCCACCCCCCAGGCAAACCACCACCCTTCCTCTGGCCTCCTTGAAGCCTGCTTTCCCAGGCCAGTTACCAAGCACCGCCCTAGCCTGACCTCAGCACACACCCTGCTTTGGGCTCTAAGGCTCACCTCCAGGTCTGGGGCTTGCAGGAGTGTTTCTCTTCTCAAGACTTGGGGGGATTCTCAGGCCAAGACTATTTACTAGTCTTGCCTCTGGGAAATCCTCTTGGTCTCAGCTCTCCTTCTGGACTGAGCTGAGCAGCACCAGCTGGGGAAACTGAGGGAATGAAGCCCTCTACTCCACCCATCACAGGCCCTCTCACCCGTTCAGAGGCCTCTTCATTTTGCCCATCAAGGCTGCTGCACCTCTCTTTCCCATGAGTGCGAAGTCAGAGCAGTGAGCCTCCATCAGTGGGCAGGTGGGGTCTCTCAACCCCAGCTTCATGGGACGAGCAGCAAGAAAGCTGGTTTGGTAAGAGATTAAGGTGGAAGAGGAACCAGAGACTCCCAGATTTATGAACCTCATTCTTCTCCCTCAAATTCCCCTCCAAGTCCCCCAGTCCCAGCCTGGTCCCTCCAGGGTTGTGCTGTGGCCCCAGGCCAATGTCAAGGCCCTAACCCATCCATCAGCTGTTGCCAGGGAGTTTCCGCCCCAGCGGGTACCAAAGGGAGGGGCTTAACCGACACTAGGGACTCAGATGGATGGGAGGGGGCATGGCCCTAAAGAGTCAGCCAACAACCCTGCACCCTCCTAAGAGCTGGGGGGCTCAAAACCTCCAGGGAGAAAACTAGGCTGTGGGGTGGGGCCCAAGAGGAGATGCCTCCCAGGCCCAACACCACTCCAAGCCCCACCCTTTCAACAGACCCAAAGACCTGGGATCCAGAGAGGCCCTACAGCTCATCAGGGCGTGTGACCTTGGGTGGCTTCTACTCCTCTCTGCGCCCCACCACATACTACAGGAAGTGGCTCTGATAGACCAGGTATTCTCCATTCAGCTCAGCCCCTTCAACACTGAGCCCTGCCCTCTCTCCAGTGCAAGGGAGTCAACAGAAACTGGGCCACAAGGGGTGAGGTGGCCCAGGCAACTAACTGAAAGCGACTGAAGTCACCCAAGTCATTGCTAAAAACCTATGATTATTCTCCTTCCTATATCCATTTTGTGGATCAATGAAATAAAGGCTCTGGGAGAGAGTCAGTCAGGACAAGCTGCAGTGACCTGAACTAAAGTCCGGGCTGTATCACTAACTGGCTGTGTGAATTCCCATACCTTCTCTCCATCTCGGACTTTGCATCTGTAAAATGGGGTTGTAGCCCTCATGGGATTGTTGAGTCCAGCCGAGTTCATGCAGGCATATGGCTTGGCACAGGGCCTGATCCACAGGGACTGCTCTCCTAACTGCTTAATACTATAGTAACATAAATCCAAGTGGCCAGAGGTGAAGGTAAGGAAGGATCCAGATGTGGCTGGAGAATGAAACCAACCTCCTTGAGACAGGTTGGGACCCCCAGAGCCTCAGACCGGGAGGGCCAGCCAAATTTCCTGGAAGCCCCCCAGCTGCCTCCCCTATTCGTTAAAGGCCTCTCATTAGTGAGCCCGGGCACCTGCCCCTCCATGCGTAATAAGCCTCATTAGTATCTTAGCCCCAAGCTCTGAGCCCAGCGTCTATGTGTGTGCACACGCATGAGGGTAGGGGGGCTGCAACAGGCCACCAGCCAGGAAGACAGCACCCTCGCCAACCACACCCCCTGCCTGTCATCCACAGAGCCCCGTCACCACCCAGCTTGTCACCTGCCTGCCTCACACCCGCACCACCTGTCACCCACCCAGGCTTGTCACCCACCCAGCCCGTCACCTGCACCACCTGTCACCCACCCAGCCTGTCACTGAAGCCGCCTGACAGGCATCTGGGTGGGGGACAGGAGATGGGAAGGGAAGCCCACAGAGGTGTAGAGCTGGGGGCCCCAGAGACCCTGTGGGACCCCCACTTCTGTTCGGCATCCTGCAGTATCGCCATGGCAACCTCTCAGCCGCAACCACTTTCCCAAACATCCCCCGCCTGCCCCCCCCCAGGCCCTGCTCTCAGCTCAGCTGAGGCTGAGAAGAGTCTGAGTGACAGCAGAATGGGGCAGGAAGGAGGGGTTCATCTGCTGGCTGGGCCTTGACCATCCTTTACGCCCTTGGACTCGCTTACTCCATCTGCAAAATGGAGGGGCCAGAAGGTGAGGCCTTTGGCGAGCAGGCCAGCCTTCTCCAGTCTGGATTGGCTGAGCTGGCTGCCAGTTAGCCTGTGAAAGCGAAGAGGTGGGACCAAAGGATGGGGGTTTCTGGGCTCTTCCATACTCCTCGGCCAAGGTCCCAGCCCAGAGTGGCTAGGTCTCTGACTCCGGCTCACACAGGAAGAAAGAAGCAGGCTGGAAGGGAGAGGGGCCCTGCTCCAGGTCTGCTAGCTAGAGATGCCACGCTGTGTGACCCAAGGTGACTAGGGGCAGGTTTGGCTCCCACCACTGAGCTGCATTATTTATGAAACTCTGAGGTGAGAGAGGAGCAGCAGCTGTGACACTGGCCCTCTGGGGGCTCCTGCCATGGTGGGAGAATGAAGACAAGGTGTTTCCTCAGTAAAGGACTTGGAGACCCTGGTTCCCTTCAGGGCTGGCTGGGGCAGGTTCAGAGGGGCAATAGCCTGTCCTCCCTCGCAACCTTGCGCCCCCTCCCCATTCCTCTCCACTCCTCCAGGCAGGCAGCGATAGGATTACTTCTGCATGACTGCCCGCTCCACAAGGTTCCGAGACCCTCCTGCCTGCAGCAGTCTTTAAAATTCCCCAGCCCGACCTCTCTCCCTTCCTCCCTGCGGGGAATGCTCTGGAGTCTACCGCAGTGTACCTACTGCCGCTGCGCTACTGCCACCAGCAGCACCACGACCAAGCAAGCGGGGGCCCAGGTCCCTTGTGCCCAAGGACAAAGATGGGCCCATCCTCATGGTGCAAGTCCTACATCCCTCGGACCCTCTCCCGCTTGGTGCTGACCCAAGCCCACAGACCCCAGGTCCAGCTGGGGTCAGGCATACCCAGCAGTCCCCAGGCGGATGGCACTATGTACAAACACACCTGGTAGCACTTGAAAGTGCCTGCCTGCCCATGTCTAGTGTGCCAGAACCTGGCTGCTCCATCTCAGCTCCCACTCCCTTCCCTATCTCACTAATCCCTGCTACCCCCAGGGTGGGCAGACAGCTTGGTCAAGCCAGTGCTTGTGGCTCCCAAGGGCACAAAGGCAGGAGACGGTATCCTCTGAATCTTTTTTAAGGGCCTAACGTCGTCCACAACCTAGGTCTTGCTAAACTGGAACCTAGGCAATGTTTTGGGGACCCCTCCCACAGCAATATAACTGCTTCCTCTTTTAGGAGTTGGAGGTCAGGGAAGCCCCCTATGAGCCTTCTCTCAGCAAGAGATACCAGGGACCCTCAGCCAAGAAGTGAGTTGGGGGGGGCTGTAATACCCGACAACCCCCCCCCCCAGTTTTTCCATCCCTAAAGCAGGCAGTGGCAGCTCGGGCTCTAAATCACTCCCCTCATGCTGCCCTCTAAGGCGGATTCTGTGCATCTGTAATTAGGGGGTGGAACAGATGGTGGAGATTCCGTTTAAAATCATGCATCTAGTAAAGGAACTGACTCCCAGGGAGGCCAAGCCCCACAGCCTGGATCTGTGGGGGCCCATCAAGCCCGCACTCTCCCCCAAAGTCTTGAAGCCCTGTCCCTCTCAGGTATGGGGGGGGGACCTGGCAGGGTTGAGATATGGGAGTAATTTCCCCTACCCCCAACATGCATGCCAGAGCCCAGGCAAAGCTAGGTACTCAAAGAGTTCTTGGCTGAGAGTCCAGGGTGACCAGGTGCCAAGTGGCTCTGCCTATTCCCAAAAGGGGCTCAACCCCCCACCCCCCACCAAGTTTAGGCCAGAGTGTTCACAGTGCAGGATCTGGGGGGCAGCTTTGAACCAGATGTCCAGCCTCACTGTCCAGGAATGAAAGGCCTGGGGCAGTGAGGGGTGGAGATGGCTCCCCAGGCAGAGGAGGCTCGGGAAGTGGAGGAGGCTCGGGCAGTAGACAGAGCGCTCTGCTCTGCGTGTGAAAAGGCGAGGCTGTCTGGGGGTTAGGAGCTGAGTGGGGGAGGGTGTGCTGGAATGTGTGGCTGGTGGGAGTGAGGGCTGCAGAAGACATGAGGCTGAGGCGGGGTGTGTGACAGGGTGTCATGGGGTGCCGGGGAAGCTGAAAAGCTACATGTGAGCTCAAAGGGGCGAATGGGTCAGGGCAGTGACTAGGCAAGGCTGTGCATGCCACAGACAAGCTGAGTGTGTTTGGAGAAAGGTGTAGGAGTGTCCTTGTGCCTTTCCAGGGTTGAGCCTAGACTCGGAGCAAGGCTAAGTCTAGGGAGGTGCTGGGACTCAGGCAGGGTTGCCTATGTAAGTGTGGAAACCCACAGGGAGTGTGGATGCATGCACATGTGTGAACGCATGCACATGCATGCTGGGGAAGGGATTAGAAGCTATGAGGCCCTTTGAAGGTATGTCTGAGTTTGAGATGAAGGTGGACATAAGGAGCCTTGACTGTGTGTGCGTGGCGTGCATGTATGTGTTGGAGGGGACTTAGGTGAAAAGGTGGGGGTGCGGGGCTGTCAGGCTTTAGCGTGGGGTAAATGTTTGTGTGAGGGGAAATGCTGGGTGTGGAGTCTATGCATGTGGGAAGGTATGAGGACTGTAAGCAATTCTTGGGTGTACCTAGTGAAGTGTGAAGTGTTGGGGTTGGAGAAAGCTCTGGTGTACTCGGGAATGTGGTAGACGCTGTGTGTTGGGGTGTCTGGGAGTCATAAAAATTGGGGTTCGGTTAAGTGCTGGGACTGCACTGCGTTTGGGAAAAAAAAAGGAAGCGATGCTTCTGGACAGGTTACAGTGATTTTAACCGGGGCTGGATGTGGAGGTGACGGGACTAAAGAGGGGCCGTGGGTCTGAGAGTGTGGCAGGAGCTACCGTATTAGGATATGGCGGTTATATCTGGGGAGGTGCCAGAGGCCTGAGAACTACATCACACACTGGGAGGGCAAGGATGGGTCCTTGATATCAGAGATGCTGGGGTTATAAAGCACATGTGTAGGAGGGTATCCGGATTATAACTAGGCTCCCAGTGTTTGGGGAGGTGTTGCAGCTTACACGGTTAGCTGCATGGTGTTTGTATTTGGGGG
This sequence comes from Myodes glareolus, assembly GCF_982192425.1. Lineage (NCBI taxonomy): Eukaryota > Metazoa > Chordata > Mammalia > Rodentia > Cricetidae > Myodes > Myodes glareolus. The sequence goes on from NC_142028.1 coordinate 61,672,515, forward strand.
TGTGTTGGCTGTGCGCTTGTGAGACAGTTGGATGTCAAGGAGGTGTTGGTGTTGGGTGGTTGTCTGTAGACGTGTTGGGGCTGTGTGTTTGTAGGTGTGTTTAGCAGTCATCTGCAGTTGTTGAAGCAGTAAGCATATATGTGGGGCACTTGTATGTTTTTGAGGTGCTGGAGGAGTCAGGGGGCTTAGAGAGCTGTTGGGGGGCTGTATGGTGAGAGGAAGGGAATAGGTCTCTATGAAGATGAAAGGCAGAGTCCTAGCCTTTGCTCAGGGGTTTACCTGAGGACTACCCCCCCAGAAACCTTCTGCTGTGGGGTACCTGTACTAGGACCACATTGTTGAGATAGGCAGGTCCATCTGTCTCCATTTGTGCCTAGGCCCCAGGATGAGAGCTACCTCCTCTGTCCTTGGGGGGCAACAATGAACTCAGCCCACCCACCCACCTGCCTTCAGATGGTCCAGGCAGAAGCTTCTAGAGCGCTGCCTGAAGGGTGTCACTATGTTTGAAGAGGCACTGGCTGGGGGTGGGGAGAACGACACAGAAACAGTCCTTACGGAGGTTCCTTTGAAAACCGCTGCCACCAGGCAGGAAGAAGCAGAAGGACAGGGGCAGGCATGTCTGTCCTTGGGCTGTCTGTGTGGGGCAGTCCCCAGCTGCAAGCCCCATGGTAGCCCTTGTCATGGTTTTATGCTGATAGTTCCTATTCTGGTAGCACCGAGGTCTTGAAAAACACCCACCCAAACCAGGACAACAGGCACAGCCTGGTACCCGCAGCTGCGCGCACCTATGCACAGTCCCTAGTTGAGACAAACACCCACACACTTCCACGTACAATGTGCACCATGTACCCTTATACATGTGGCTCGTCCTCAGGCCCCTGAACCTTTATACATACATACATGCATACGTACATATATAATATATATATATGTACACACTGTATCTAGCTACTCATCTCTGTAAAACCCAGCACAGCCCACGTGTCATCTTGTCAAGGTAACCTAAAGTCAAGGTTTCTTTCTTTTTCCTTCTTCTGGTAATACCAGCGATTGAACCCTGAGGTCTTATGTATGTCTGGAAAATGCTCAATCACTGCCCAGTTTTTCTTTTTCTTTACACACACCAATCTCAAAAACATGCATCCACATTGATGACTGCCAAGCAGTTCTCTCTCTCTCTGACAGACAGACAGACACACACACACACACACACACACACACACTGTTACACCCAGACCCCATGTCACAGGTGCTCAGTCTTTCTCACATACTCCATGACAGACTCATACATGTTCATGTTTGTATACACACACACCCTTACCAATTCTCAGGTAGCTTTTCCCACTCTCCAATCCTCCATAGCACCTCTGTGCCCAGACTATTGCCTTGTCTTCCTTGAGAGCTTCTACCCCTTGAGTAGACCCTCTACCAGCAGGGTCAGAGTTGGGGTCTTTTCTGCTCAGGTATGACTCTCACTGTATGTGTCAGAGTTTTGAGTTTGTGATAACACATCCAAGACCTCACAATAGGCCTGTGTGTCACCACCTGGATAGCTCAGGAGGCACAGGCGTGCTATCTGTTACATGGTAAGAGACAGAATGGACGGAGGGTGAAGTGCCAAGTCACAAAATGTGTACAGGTGGGAGTCACAGGGTCCACTCACACAAAGGAGATGCCCTCCAGTGAGGGGTGAGCACGAAGAAACCTTTTATGAGAGATAAGAAAGCCATACATTTCTATGCTGGAGTAGGGGCCAGGGAACCTTCTCAGCAATCCCCCTCCCAACAGAAGAGCAGAAAAAAAGGGGCTCTACAAGGCTTGGCTCTCTCCCTCTCTCTCTCTCCCTGACCTCTTTTAGCAGCTGGAAACTGAGCCGGGGGTGGAAGGAATGGACTTGGCTGGCTGGCCTGGGGGTTTGGGGAAGGAGGAGGCAGAAAACACCTTCCAGATTCTCATCAAATTCCTGTTTGTGGTTTGTAGCCTCCAGTCAGTCCCTCAGTGTGTGTGTCTCTCCTCTCCCCCCACCTCCCGGGTTTCCCCCTTGCTTTATCTCTTCCTGTTTCTCAGTCTCTCCCCATCTTTTCGCTTACCCTGTGTCTCTTCAGACTTTCCATCTTTCTGACTCCTCTCTCTGTCAGCACCTCTGTCTGTCCATCTCTCCCTGTCCCAGTCCATCTGTCCGTCTCTCTCGGTCTGTCTGTGCGTGGGTGTCCCTGTCCATCTGTTCTACCACCCATCTGTCTGTGCTAGTCCTTCTAAAGGGACCCACTCTCTCTCTTTCTTAACCTCCTCTAGGTCAGCAAAGGCCTCTTCTGGCTCAGGATGGGAGGGGGTCGAGACCTGCAGCTTCTGGCTTCAGTCGCATCTGGGAGATGCTGGGAGTTGAGGCCAGGCAGCTGCAGAAGCAAGCGGCCCCTCCCCTAGGCTTCCAGGCCAAGGACCCCAGAGCAGAGAGGAACCTGAGAGCAGGGCTTTATCTGCAGCTGAGTTCATACATGGTTTAGCAGGGATCTCCCTTTACCCCAACTTCACTATTCTCCCCAAAGTCAGGCCCTATAGGAGAGGGCTCCTCAGTGTCCACCTTCCTTATGTCCTAGCCAATGGGAGAGACACAGGGATCCTGGGAGGGGGAAAGGCTAGGCCTGAAGGGAAGGAGGGGCTGGGAGCCAGGGCTTCCTGTCAGCTGGGCAGGAGGGGCTCTTTTCCTCCTCCTTTCCAGGCGGTCTCTGGGGACCCCTCCCAACTCCAGGCACTAGGGGCTATACTGGCAGTTCCTGTCAGCTCCATGAGGCCATTTCTACCTCCTGTCTACCCACAGGGATATGGGGTGAGGGGGAGGCACACCAGTATCTCTCCAGAAACAAGCAAAGGGTGGCTGGGGGTCATGTGTGAACCCTGGGGCAGTCTAGGCACTGACCATCCTGAGAGACACAAAGCCACTTATCCACCGCTCACCACTGACAAACCGGAAGCAACCACAACATATGCACATCCAGACACAGGATCTTAGTGGCACTGCCCACATGCTAGACCTTACTGCCGTGGCACACACCCAGAGATCTGCTGCCTACCTTGCATTCCCAGCAGGCTCCAACAGTGCCCCAGCACCTCCCAACATTCTTCCAGGCTGCTGTGCTCACTCCCTCCTCCAATAGCTCAGAGTTCAAGTCCCACAATCAACAGAAAAACCAAGGAGCAAGAGGAAGGGATGGGAAAACACTATCATCCTCTTGGGAGCCTGGGGTCAGATCCAATGAGACTGATCAGAGAAAGAGATGCACAGCTCCTTCCTGACCCACCTCAGGCAAAGTCCACACTGACTGCACCCTGCAGTGCCACTGGGCTGGGGCCAGGGGCTGGCTGTCTCCCTCCACGGCTCTCCTTGCCCCTGGCTGGGCTCACTCCCTCTCCCCCTTCAGAGCAGCCCTCCCTGCCCTCTCCCTCCAAGCTCTGGCTCTCATATCCTCAGCTCTTGGAAGCCTGACTCACTGTTTCCCCTCCCTCCCTCACTCTCCTGGCAGCAGTGCCTCCCCCTCCCCTGAGGGGGCTCTGGCCACAAGGGTGCCTGCTTGCTCTTCTCCCCAGGCTCCAGCCCCCCTCTGTGCCGAGGAGGCCCCCTGCTGCTGATCCAGTTCTCCAGCTACAGTGAGGTAGTGCACAAGCCGCTGGGTTGCCACAGTTATCCGTGGCTCCCCTCTCTAGATTTGGATTCCTCCTGTCAAGCGGGAGGGGAGGGGATGCCAATGGATGATGACACACACCTTTGGGGTGCTAACGTGCCCCACTTTTATAACATGGGTGTCTCTTATTACAGGGTACCTGCCAACCTGTGGAGTGTTCCACTGAGCCCAGGCCCCGCCCACAGGTCCCAAGAACTTAGCTTGGTTCCCAGACACCTGAGAAGGACAGAGAGGAAAAGCTGCCCTGACTGGAAGCATAAGTCCAGACCCCTGGAAACCCACACCCCATCCTGTGGGATTCTTCCCTTTTCTTTTTCCTACCTGTCCTCCCCACTTCCCAGAGACATCTGTGCTTATCTTTCCACCAAAAAACAACCCTAGCACTCAATCATGGCCCGGAGCCCTCAGTGCCTGAGTCTGGCTCCATCTAGACAGTGAGTGGGACTATGCCTAGGCCCTCTGAGGTTCCTGGGGCCCACCACTGAGCTGTCAGATCCCGGCATTCCTTGCCTATTTTCTCTCTCACTCTCTACAATGGCTATGGCCTCTATCTTTCCCTCTCCAGCAGCATGTGGCTGTCTGGGTCTCCTCCCCCACCCCACTCTGTCTCCCTGGGGGGCCCATCTGCTGGCATTAGCAACAATATCACCCTTGCTTTAACTAGCAGTCCCCAGCTCCACCACACCTAGGCTTTGCCCCTTCTCTGTGTCCCAAGAGATTCCAGCCGCCAGAGACAGAGCTTGGCTCCATCCCATAATAGTGCATCTGCTTGACCTCACCCAGCCAGACCAGAAGGGCCAGGGCATCTGGTACACAGGCATGGCACCCCCTGGTCTTGAGAGTCTGGCAGAAGACATGGAGCTTGCTCAAACTCCCCACCCCCCCCCATACACACACACGCAAGCACACACACACACAGGCACACTTGCACACGAGCACACTTGCACACAAGCACAGGCACACAAGCAGACCTGGGGGTGGTACCGAGCAAGGAGAGGAAATAACCAAAATCAAGGTTTGCTAGAAGGAAAGCCCTGTCCAACGGGGTACAGAGGCATGCTTGAGGCTGGCACCTCCTCAGGGGTTCTACCAGTGTACCCACTCCAACTGTCTTCCACCAGAAACAGTCTGCCCCCCAGTCACAATCAGGTGGAGCCCCCACCCCTTAACATCTTCCAGAATCCAAGTCTAACCTCCCTACTGTATACCTCTGTTTAACTCAGCAAGCAAGAGTCTTCTTCCTGCCAATATCTATGCACATGGGGGGGGGGACGGAGTGTTGCCCCCCCATCACCAAAGGCCCCATCAGTTGGGCTGGGGAATAATATAATATAATCCTCGGAGGCTTACACATTAAAACCGAGAAACTAACTGTTCATCGACATTACCCGGGGGTGTCAGGGGCTCCCTGGCCCCACAACCTTGTTCCAGACCCCCCCAACCCAACCACCATAATAACAGCAAACTCTCTTTCCCTCTGACAACAGACTTCTCCAAGCCCAGCCGCTCTTTCCATCAGTACCTCCGCCATAGATCACATTAAAAACTCACAGAGGGCAACTTAAACACATCACATTTGTTTCTCTCTATATTATTTCAAAAGTAACGGCATTAAAAATGGATTTTAGTACAGAAAATAAATATCAGCACGTGGGCCTGGAGCCCAGGCGGGGAAGAAAGCCCACCAGGGGAATGTCCCCTGAGGGCTTAGGCACAACTTAGGCACTGGCCAGGGAGGTGACAGAATGGTCAAACTGCACCCTGGGGATGCCTGGGGAGGGGGTAATGTCTGCCCTACCTGGGCACCTGCTCCAATGCCAGACCAAGTGGGAGATGAGTCACTGGTTTGGGTTGATGCCCACAGACTCCCAAAGCTCATACCCTCACTAGTCATTGCCACCTCTGAAGGTGGCAGCTCTGGGACCAGAAGTTCATCAGTCTCTGGGGGTTGCTCCAACTATTGACACGGGGGCGGGGGGGGGGGATGAATTCAACTTACTATCCAGTTTGATTTTCCATTACTATAAAAATAAATATGTGTCTGCTCAAAGGAAGGAGATAACAAGTGGCATGCACGCGCTACCTCGAGGGTCCCTCCACAGCTGACCACCGCAACCGAGCCTGCCTGCTCCTCCCATGCTGGGAGGCGGGTGGACAGACTGGTAATCTTTCACTTACAGCCCTGGCTCACACAGCCATACACACCGGGCCACGCTGAACAGGAACAAGTCAACAATAGAAACACCCCAAATGCCCCTGGCAGGACTCTGCCCAGGCCTGGGCTCATGCCCCTTCCCTGCCAGCGGCAACAGCAAGAGCGGACAGAATGTGGCCACCCTGACCCGGAGGCAAAGCTTGTCCTCACACCCTGAGCTCAGCCCAGGGAGCTGGGGCCAAGTCCCGCCTGACACCAACTGGTCCAGCGGGAAACGCCTGCCCAGCCAGACAGGCACAGGCCCCCCAAGGGTCCCTCCTTGTGCTCAGGGACCAGGCTGGTGCAGCCCAGCCCTGCCTCCCAGGGTGACGCCTGGGCCCAAATTCAGCTGGCCCTGCCAGTCAGGCACTGGTGCAGAACCGAGGGCACCAGCCTCAGCCCCTCCCAGCCCAGCCCCAGGGCCCCCAAGCTGGGAGGGAGGGGAGACTCCCCACCCCTCCACATCTGGCCCTGGCCCCTAGGGTCTGCGGTAGAGAATTCCCGCCCCCGCTTCTCTCCCTCCTCCTGCTCTGTGCGATCTGTGCCCGCTGCCCGCCTCAGGGACAGCCCCAGCTCCCGCCTCCGGCCAGCAAGGCCCACATCCTTCCTCCCTCAGCTGGCCCCTTTGCCTGGCAGGAGGCTGGGGGGTCAGGCTGCTGGGGAACCCTCCCCCCAGCTCCCATCAGTTCTCATCCCCAGCCCCCAAACTCTGGGTTGCTGTCCCTTTTCCTGTAGAACAGGAAACAAGGTTATTTCCTAGACTCAGAGCCAGCCCCCTGCCCCTCTGGCTCTGCCCGGGGACCCAGACCCAGCCGGGGAAGGCGCCCTCAGCCAGAAAGCAGAGATTCAGCAGCTCACCCCAGCTCCCGACCTAGGGGGCTGACAGCTGTCACTCAGCACCCCACCCCCTGGGGAAGAGGGGGCCGATTCAATCAGAGCCCTAGAGGAAACGTATTGATAGGCTATTATTTATTTATTTATGCAAAAGTGAGCCGACTTTGTTCGCCAGGTAACCGGGCACGCGGCCCAACCCCTCTGGCCAGGCCGCCCCCAAATCCCTCCTCCGCCCCACACCCCCTCTGGGTCATTAGGTCCCCGCCCCTCAACTCCCAGAGCGCCAGCGGAACCTTGGGATTTGGGGGCTGGAGGGGAGGGGCGCCTCCCTCCGCAGTCTCCCCTTTTCCCAGCGTCTATCCTAAAATCCAGCCTTGTTCTCCGCTCCCACGGTCCCCCTACATCCCACCCCCCCACATTCTCAGCAAGCTGGAGAGCAAATTGCAGTTTTAAATCCAAAGGCGGAGGGAGGGGGAAGGAGGAGGGGGTGCGCGGCAGCGCTGGGCGCGCACCTCGCCCCCGAGCCGGGGGAGCCGCGGGGCGGCCAGGAAACCCGAGAACCCCCCCTCCCCGCCCCCCCCTCCCCGTCCACCTCCCCCTCCCCCTTCCCGGCGCTGCCTGCCAGGCTTCGAGCCGAGCCCAGCCGAGCCGCGGGCCCCGGTGGAAACAAAGACCGATCGCACCGCGGGCACCGCAGCCACGGGGTCCGGCGGACCGGACTGGGGGCGCTGGGCCCCCCCTCAGTGCGCTGCACAAAAGAGCCTGGCCGGCCGGTCCCCAGCGGCGACTAGAGCTGGGCAGGAGGCGCTACTTACCGGAGTGCTGGGCTGCCGGCTCCGTGGGTCCGAGCCAGGCGAGGGGTTTCGGGGGGCGTCTATCTTCCGCCAGCGACAGCGACGCGGGCGCCCGGCTGCTGGGAAGAGGAGTCGTAGAGGAGCCCTGAGCCGCCTGCCGTCGCTGACAGCATGGCTCGCGCCTCGGCTCACATTCTCCGCCGCTAACTCTGCTGGACACGGCCCCCCGCTCCCGCGGCGCCCCCCCACCACGATCACTCCTTCGCTATCTGAGCCCCACTCGCTCCCCCAGTCGCGCACACACTCTCACAGCCCTGGACACCCCCGCCCCCAACCCCCCCAATTGCAAACCTGGGAGGGAAGGCGCCCCGCGTAGTCCTCCTGCTCCTCCTCCGCCGCCCTCCTCCCTCCCGCTCTGTCTGTCTGTCTGTTTGTCTGCCTGTCTCTATTTCTCGCTCTCTCTGCCTTTCTCTGCTCTCCGAGCTGGGTGGGAAAAGGAAATGAGGACAGAAAGCAGACGCTGGCTTTGGGTGGTGGTAGCTGGATTCCCTCTCTCCCTCCCTCCTCCCTCCTCCCCTCCCTCCTCCTGCCTTCTGCTCTCTCCGCTGCGAGCGGGGCTGAGCGCAGCCTGGCGGGTGGCTCGCTCTGCCCGCCCGCCCGCCTGTCTGTCTGTCTGGTCTGCCTCGCTCGCTCCCTCCCTCCGTCTCTCGCCCTCGCCCTGCCTGCCTGCCTGCTTCTCTCCGTCTCCACCGCCGCCGCCGCTGCCTCTGCGAGCTCGCCTTACCTTCGCTGCTCACCATCCGGAACCCCAGGGGGGAGCGCGCGCAGGGCACGCCGGGATTTGTAGTCCCCGCTCGGCCGCTCCGCGCGCTGGGCGGGCGGGGCCGCTCCCGCTGCTCCGACGGCGCGGCCCGAAGCGGACCTTGTGCCTGAGTCTTCCTGGCCCGGATGAGTCCCGGTTTATCTAGGACTGTTGATCCTCCTCAAGGGTTAGGAACATTCCCGGCGTTCCGAGGCCCCTACCCTGGGCTCGGGCTGCGCCGAGGTTGCGGGTGGCAACGCAGGGGCGGGGTCTGAGAATGGAATGAGTGGAATAGGGCATCAGAGGATGAGCCAAGAGGGCTGCGACTTTCTGGGGTGTCCCAAACACGTTGAGAGGGGCCGTGAAGAAAAGAGAGGACCGACACTCTCAATTTGGGGACGTTTTTCCTATCAGTAGAGGCTTCTGGCGAGTCAGTAGAGGCTTCTGGCGAGAAAGCCGCTCTGGAAACGCCAAACCTCCTCCGCGTTTAGTGACCCTTCCCTTCAAACTCAGTCCTGGATTTAATTCCTCCAGCTCCTACATTTTGTTGTTGTCCAAGGGCGGCGAGGATGCAAAAATCCTGGGCAACTCTTAGATACCACGCCTCCTCCCGAATTTGAGCAAGTGTTTGTAAGCGGAATTCAACAGTTCTCTAACTCCTGCTGCGGCGTGGGGGTTGGGCTCAGCACTTTCACCTACCTCCTCTTCAGGTCACATCTGTTCTCCAGCCCCTGGCTCAGGCCCCCTGCCTTGTCTACCCCACAGATGGGAATGTGCGCCGCTGAGAAAGGCTTTGTTACCCCAGGGAGGTGGCTGGACAGCCCTGAAAGGAGAATTGCTGCGGCTGCCATTGACTGAGCACCCGGGCACCACGGAGCCGTTGAACATCGCAACAACCCTAGGAGCCCTTGTTTCAGTGATAGATACAGGAGTTCTGACGCCCAGGTGTCTCGATTAGAAAGTGGTGGATCCAGGGTCTGCCTAATTCCAAAGCTCACATACTTAACCTTTGGGCAGCGACGGAGAGTAGTGATTCCCCTTTCTGGCTGACCTTTCCCGTGTGTCTGTGTGTCCTCCCTTGGCACTTCAGTAGCCAAGTGTTAGCTGAGGTTTGCAGAAGTAGATGAATAATGAATGCATGATCACTGCTCTGCTACGTGTCTGCTGACTGGTCCAGAGCTGATCCCAACTTCATGGCTGTGTCCGACATTCCTTTCCCCAGTGGCTGCTGGCTTAGTCCATCTTGTCTCATGTCGAAAGCTTCTCTGGCAATGCCCTCACTCCTTGGTCCACCTGTTTCTGATGCCTTCTTCAGTCTTTCAGGGTAATAGCTAGTCAACATGTATCCAAAGTAGGTGGTGACACTATGCTAACTAACCACAGCACATTTCCACCACTTTCCCCATACCTCCACTCCCCCCAAACCCCCCCCCAACAACTGGAAATTTTCCAGAAGACAATAGGAGAGTTGAAAGGTTCCAAAGAGTATGCCTACAGATGTGGCGTCATGCGACCTGCTGGCGAGGCCTCTGTCTAGGGGCAGTTTCTCTTACAGATTAACCCTGGGAATCGATTATGACATTTTGGGGGTCTTGCCGTAGTTGCCCCCTCCTCCCAGTGTAGACTTTAACACCGAAGAGAGTGAGAGAAGTCCAGGTCCCCCAATCTTTAATTCCTCACGGACCCTTACCACCCTGAGGCTCCACTGCAGGGTGTGGCGACCCATACTGTTGGAGTTGAGTTTAGAGAGATGATGGGGTGGAGTAATACAGGAGGCAGACAGCCCCAGAAAAGAAGGGATTAATTGGAGTTCGGAGTTCGGGAAAAGCACGGAAGGAAGGAGAAAGAACTCTAGTTGGGTAGTGAAAGGGAACAGAAGTTAGGCAGAATTTTCCAAGTATGCCCCTTAGGGGCTGCCTCTGAGGGCGTAGTGGTGGCCCCAAAGTGTTGCAGATTACTAGAACAGCAGTCTTCTGAAATTTGGGGTCTCTCCTCTCCTCTCCTCTCCTCTCCTCTCCTCTCCTCTCCTCTCCTCTCCTCTCCTCTCCTCTCCTCTCCTCTCCTCTCCTCTCCTCTCCTCTCCTCTCCTCTCTCTCTCTCTCTCTCTCTCTCTCTCTCTCTCCCCCCCCTTTTTTTAAATGGAGCCTCTCCAAAGTACGTGAGGGTTCCCCAACACCACACATGAAATATTCTGTGGGATGCTGCTGCCACCTAGTGTCCAATCTACATATCTGCGTCAGTAAACTGCGTCAAGCTGAAAAGAGCTGAGTCTCCAAGAGTCTTCATCTCTTTCTGGGCTCAGCTTCCTCCAACTACGTTTGTTTCAACATAAGAAAACCCGGTATATTCGATACCCAGGAAATATTGCTGAAAGTCCAGGCAAAGCTGTGGGGATCTAAGGTTGTAGAGGCCCTGTAAACTGGGACCCAGGCACACCTGATCTTGCTGTTATTTGTTATGTGTTCTTGTCGGAGGCTCAGGTTCTCCACGAGTAAAATAGGTTGAGATTAACTTAACATCTAGAAGTCAAAGTGGTTTGCAAACTACACTGGGAATAGTGGAATATGCCTATAATCCCAGCACAGGGGAGGTGGGAGCCGGAAGATCAGAAGTTCAAGGTCATCTCCAGCTATATGGATATACAAGGCTGACCTGGACTACAGGAGACTCTCTCTTAAAAAAAAAAAAAAGTGATTCAAAACTGTCAAGGTACAGGAGAGATATCGAGTCATAAAAAGAATGACAATGATTGTCAAGTCCCTGGGATTTATGGAAAGGGAAGAAGAGGTGGGTGCCCTCTCTCTGAGTTCAGAGGTTCTTGGGTTTCTCCAGTGGAGATCTGGATTGCAAGAGAGTAATTCAGCCTAGTCCATACAAGAAGAAACTGAAACCTAACAAGCTCTCCTGAACTTTCCTGAGCCACTGAGCAGCAGATCCAAGAACAAGAGGTCCATTGGACTGGAGTCCTTAGGTCCCTGCTTTCCTCATCCTTTGGATGGAACAGTCAGAGCTGGGGCCCAAGAGATCAGGGAAGCAGGAAGCCACCCTCAAAGTAGAGACTCAGGCCCCCAGGCCCCCCATTAGCCCTCCTTCTGAGCCCAGCCCTCTCCCCTCCCCTGTGCAAGTCCTCCCACATTCCTCCAGGCAACAGGAAACCCCAGCTGCAGCCCAGACTTCAAACAGCTCCTCCCTCTGGGGCAGGGGGTGTGGGAGGAGAGGCCAGAGGCCACAGGGCAAAGGTCAGCTTTGTTCCTGCCAGAGGTGGTGAGGGACCTGCAGAAGACCGAAGGGGGCAGGGTAGGGCCCTTGACAGCTACACTGCATGTGTGTAAATTCCTGTGCCCATCAGGGTGTGCAAGGTCCTGGCTCTCTCCATGTCTAGGGGTAAATGTCTGTCCTTGGTTTGCTTTCAGTTATCTCTCTGACTGTAGGTCAGCGGTCAGTCAGCACGTTGCTGTCTGTGAGTGCTTAGCCTGGGACAGTAAGTCTGAAGGTATTAATCTAGTTTATCACATACTGGGTTCACAGGCCTGGTCAGAGCTGTGTGTCCTATGAGCGTGACCTAGTGTGGTGCTGTGTATTCACAATGAGTATCCTCTTGCCTTGTCTCCTGTCAACCCCACACAGTCACCAGGGGTTTTCTTCTAAAAAGTGGATTTGGCCTTGTTTACTCAAAACCCTCCAGGGGCTGAACACAGTGGCTTAGGCCTGTACCCCGGCACTCAGGAGGCTGGAGGTGAATTTAAGATTAACCTGTACTACATAGTTCCAAGCCCAACCTGACCTGTAGTATGAGACCCTGTTTCCAAAACAAAACAAAACATGAAGGTAGGGGAATGCCTCCTGGGTTTACAGTTGTTCTTCTGAGGACCAGAGTTTGATTCCCAGCACGCACCCACCCACCTTGGGCAGTCCACCACCATCTGTGACTTCAGCTCCAGGGGATGGCATGCCTTTGGCATTCACAGACACTGCGTGTATGTGTACACATTCATATACACACATAAAATAAAAAGCCACCCAAGGGTTAGAATCCCAGTCAAGTGTAAGGTTGACCAGAACCTAGCTAACTCACCAGGTGCTAACCCTAGAAAGTGGAGCTCCCTCCAGTCAACCCCGCCTAATGTAAGCAATATTCTTCCCAGCAGTTTTGATATCCTGCCTCTGGGTTCACTTAATTCTGTCTCTTGCTTCTTTAAAAAAGAATAAGAAACGTTTTGGAGTGGGGTACTTTGATACAGGGTTTCAAATAGCCCAGACTGGCCTGAAACTAACTCACGATGTAGCTGAGGAGGATCTTGAATTCTCAATTCTCCTGCCGCCACCTCCCAAGTGCTGAAATCACAGGCTTGCTGCAGCAGGCTGCCCCTCCCCACTCCCTTTCTTCTCTAATTTCTTTTGTATATGAAACAAGGTCTCTCCATATGTCGCTCATGTTCACCTCAAATTCACAATCCTCGAGTACCAGACGGCATCACCATGCCTAATCATCCCCCCAATTTTCACCTGCATTTCAAAAAATTTAATGTGTATGAGTTGCCTGTCTATGTGTGTACCATGTGCATGCCTAGTGACCTGGAAGTCAGAGAAGAGCACCAGATCTGGAATAACACATGCTTGTGAGCCCCCGTGTAGGTGCCGGGAATTGAACCGTGGTCCTCCAGAAGAGCAGCCAGTGCTCTTAACTGCTGAGCCATCTCTCCAGCCCCAGTTCTTTGACTTTGGTTTTTTGTTTGGTTGGTGATTTTAGATGGTCTCACTACGTAGCTCTTGTAGTTCCAGGTTGGCCTCGAACTCACAGAGAGCGGCTTGCCTCTGTCTCAGAGTGCTGGACATAAAGCACGCCGCCTGGCTGATTTTGCTTACTCGTCTCCACTGAAAAGTTCCTGCCCAAACCTAGCATAGTGACACACACCTTTAATCCCAGCATTCATGAGTCAGAGGAAAGTGGATGTCAGTAGGTTCGAGGCCATCCTGGCCTTCATAGTGAAAACCTGTCTTGAAGAAAAAGAAAAAATCCTGCCCAGTTGAGTGTGGATCCTTCCCTTTACCAACACAGTCTTGATGTCATTTTCTCTATCTGTCCTCCGAACCCTGTTACGGCTAAACTTTGTGTACCTTGAGAATGGGAATTGGGACCTGGCACCCCACCACCCCACGTAGCAAAAATCCTTTTTCAACGTAGTTCTCAGAATTTCCACTAGGTGGGGGGCAAGCATCACATGCAGGGCCATCCTGGCCATGTGCATGGGGTGGGTGGGATAGAGAGTGGGAGGTTTCCCAGCTGTACCAGGGAAGCACCTACAGGAGTGGACAGAGGGGTCATCCATCCCAGCCTGGGGCAGTGGGTTTCAGGAAGGGCTCCTCTAATGTGTCCCGATCTCCCAGGTGATTTCTTTCTGGCTTTCAGGAGCATGACTTTTGATTCCCTGCTTCTCCTGTCTTCTGATCTGCCATCCTCCTGACGGGTGCATCTACACCCTCAACCATCTCATCTGTAGTGATTTGTGTTTGGCTGGATGAGCCTCCCTCTGCCACACCTCTGGGTTAGGCACATGGTATTCTTTCAACCAGGATTACCTTATTTTCCTGTTATTTCGTCAGGCCAATTTATTTCACATGCTCCAAGAAATCTCCCTGGGCACCGACACTGGCCTTGCTGCTGTGTGTTGAAATTGTTTACTGTCATGCCTCCTGGATAAGACCAGCCTGATGGAGAAATCACTAAATGAGTGCAAATTGGCCAAACAGGGTGGCAGCTGCCTGTAATTCCAGCATTTGAGAATCAGCAACAAGAGGATTTTTGAGTTCAAGGACAGCCTGGACTACATAGACCATGTGCATCTCAAAAACAGCAACAATAAAGAGAACTAAACCCATCAAAAGCTACAAAAAAAAAAAAACCCACAAAAAAACCCCAGGTGTACATGAAATTAACAAATGGTTAGGTTGGGGTTTTATTCATTTACTTATGTGTATATGTAAATTATTTACTTGCGTGTGTGTGTGTGTGTGTGTGTTTGTATGTGTGTGTGTACACCTGCATGAGTTAATGTGTCCATGTGAGCACAGGTGTCAGAGGGCATTGATCCCTTGAAACTGGAGCTCCAGGGAGTTATGAGCCTCTAGATATGGATGCTGGGAATCGAACTCAGACCCTCTGCAAGAGCAGCAAGTGCTCTTAACCACAGAGCCGTCTCTCTAGTACCAATTGAGTGCAATCGGCAGCGTGCATGGAGACACTCCGGGTTCATATCTATACCCATGGCTTCCCTGGATCACTATTAGGTTTTGCCATGCAACTCTATCAAAGGGACGTGACAGTGGGATGCAGGAGTCTTAAGAGTTCAGACCCCGGCCTCCATCACCTCACTGTTTGACCTTGGGTGAGGGTCAGAGCCTTCGTTTCCTTTATTTTTGTAACTGGTTATAACCTCACATTGCTGCAGAGCCTCGTGGCAAGGATCAAATTAGATCATGCAAGTGAAACACCCCGCGTCAGTCAATTAGGTGCCCTCCCCCAGCACGAACTTGGAAATAAAATTGCCCTCCAAGTCCTAAGCCAGTAAAATCTACACATCGCGGAGAAGAGCCAGGTGGGGGAGTGAATGAGGCGAGAGACGGTTTTGTAAATGACTGAAGAGTTTTGTGAACGGTGCAAGCTGCAATCAAGGTGACCCCCCTGTAATCTCAGGGAGGCAGGGCGAGAGGATGTGATTGAAATGGAGAGAGCAGTGGCCTAATCAATTGCATTGTGCTCTATCTGGAGGGAACAGGAGGCGGTACTAAAGTGGGGGTGCCAGGGAGGTTCATCCAGCTGCTCCGGAGGGAGTGCTGGGGAACCTGTAGACGCAGGGAGGCTCTGGTCTGCTGAAGAGCAGCAAGGGGCCTGGAGAACTCCAGATGGTTTGCCGCACTGCTGGGCCTTTACTGAGACCACATGGGCCGCAGGCAGCAGGCAGAGCCCCAGGAGGCAGACAAGAATATCCTGGTTCCAGGAAAGGGCTTGAGGGCCCAAGCACTAAATCTGGAGCCAGAGACTTGGTCTCAGCCCCTGATCCACAGTTTAGGTGCTGGACACCTTCAAAAATTTCACTTAGGCAGTGCATGATGGCATATGCCTATGGTCCGAGTAGTGGGGAACCTGGCAACATAGAGAAAACCTATCTCAAAAGTGGGGGGGGCAGGTGGTGGTGAAACACGCCTTTAATCCCAGCACTCCAGAGACAGAGGCAGGAGGATCTCTGTGAGTTTGAGGCCAGCCTGGTCTACAAGTGCTAGTTCCAGGACAGGCTCCAAAGCTACACAGAGAAATCCTGTCTCAAAAAACCAAAACCAAAGAAAACAAAAATGTGGGTGGGGGCAGGATTTCCCTCACAGTGCCTCAGTTTATCAGAACGGCCTACGGTGTCTCTAGGTTATGTGAGGTCGGAATGGCAGCATGCCCTTAGCAGGACACCTGGGCATGGAGGCAATATTCTGCAAATAACAGTGACCAGCAGCTGATGTGGATTGAACATTCTATGGCTTAACAAAATTAAAAGCATACATAGAACCCCCTAGCCGGCTAGCGGTGGAGGCAGAAATCAGAGCAGGTCCTACAGCTCCAGAGCTGTGCCCTTACTTGTTCACGCCACGGTGGGAAGAAAGAAATGCTCCCTTCTGGCTTGCACATCAGGCTCCTGTGAATTCGGTTGGTTAGGAGACTGTGGCCTCGAGAAGCTTTGGTTCCTGAGAGTTTGTCTGCAGAACTAAAGCTACCATCTTGTGACAATGTCTCTGAGCAAGCATCAGAGTCAACTCTTAGTAACTGCCTAGTGCATCAGTGGCTCCCATCTCCTGGACTCTTTTCTCCTCTACCCCATGAATAAGTAGATAATAAACATTATAAATAAATAAAGTTGGCCAATAAACATTGCCGGAGAGGTGGGAATCCATACTTCCTGCTCTCCTGGTTTCCCACTAGAGACATGTCAGCTGCCAGGTTCTCCGAGGAGGACTTAAGAGGTGGAACCGTTCTTTGCTATTGAATAAGTGTATTAAAGATTGTAGCTGGAGCCGGGTCATGGTGGCACATGTCTTTAATCCCAGCACTTGAGAGGCAGAGGCAAGGCAGAACTCTGAGTTTGAGGCCAGCCTGGTCTACAGAGCTCCAGAACAGCCAGAGTTACACAGTGAAGCCTGTTTTTATTCTATTTGCTCCATCTGAAGCCCTGTCTCCAAAAAACAAAACAAAAAAAATTGTCTACAACCCCTGATCCAGCTAAAAGGTCCTCCTAGTCACTATAATAAATAAAGAGACTTCCAACGGTTTTCAAAAGTTCCCTGGGGTGGGGAAGAACACCTCCACTGCGGTCCCATGAGCTGAGCCTCTTTCCTCCCCTTATGCCCTGATTTGGACAACCTGATACCTACAGAGGGTCTGTTTATTCTTCTCCATGCCTCTGCTGTGGGAAGCCTAAGGCTGTCTGTGGTGGTTTGAATGTAATTGGCTCCCATAATCGTATGGGAATGGCACGATGGGTGGGTTTTGTCAGAGTAGGTATGCCCTTGTTGGAGGAAGTATGTCACTGTGGGGGCAGGCTTTGAGGTTTCCTATGCTCAGGATACCGCTCAGCGTCTCAGTCGACTTCATGTTCCTGCAAGATATAGGACTCTTAGCTAAACTACTCCAGCACAATTAACTGCCTGCCTGCTACCATGCTCCCTGCCATGACGATAATGGACTGAACCTCTGGAAGTGTAAGCGAACCACTCTAATCAAATGTTTTCATCTATAAGAGATGCTGTAGTCATGGTGTCTCTTCACAGCAATAAAAAAACTTGAGTCAGACACTGTCCCAGTGGGCCTGTGATGGGTGAGGAACTGACCGACATCAGGTGAGGAACTGCCTGTTTTCTGTGTTTCTCAGCTCATGGTAAACCGACATGTAGATGACCAGTGGGACTTTGGGGTGTTCTGAAACTTCATGCACTGGGTACCTTGAACTTAGTAGACAAGAGGGAACTCCTCACCACCTGCTCCCCAATAGCCAGATCACCTCCTGTGGACTACCACCCCTCCTCAAAGATGGCTCAGGGAATTTTCATGGCTCAGTGTTGGCATCATTATTGTTTACATAGAGAATAAACACATGCACATTATGCAGAGAGGCAGGAGCCTTCCCTAGCTCTCTCCCTCAGACCTGGGCCTGGACCAGAGCATCCGGTCTGCAGGAAACAAATCAAACAAAGATGTTCCCTGCCCTTGTAACTTGGAGAAATCCAAAAGAACCAAGAGCAGTAATTAAATTCTTCAGGCCTGGACTGGAGCAGGCTGACAGGAGGTAGAAAGCAGGAATAAGAGATAAGTGAAGGAAGGGAAACACAATTTTATAAATAACTAGACAAAGTGAGTATTTTTAGGAGATGGAAGAAAGAGGCTAACAGCATGTAGGAGCCTAGTGGGGCAGGAAAAATGGTGCCTGGGGTCGGAGTACGTAAGAGCATCCATTAGCAGAATGAGTGGGGCACCCTAGATTTTTGAATGGGGCATAGGTAGGAAGGGAAGAGAGAGTGCTTGGGGTCAGAGAAGGCAAGAGATGAGCTCCTAGCCTCCATTTGCCCCATCTATAAAATGGCTTCACAGCTTCTGACCTTCTTAGATTCTATAGGGTTCCAAGACTGGGGGCCCTGGGGCTAGAGAGCCCTGGGGATTGGCAAGGGTAAGTAGCTATTTCCAAAGGGTCACTGATACCCAGCCAGGCTATGTCTGGTCTCCAGGCTGGTATTGTGGTTCTGTGGAGGTAAAATAGTCTTCCAGGAAGGACTGCAGGTATTCAAAGGTGGGTCTCTCCTCCGGATCCAGGCGCCAGGTCTGTTCCATGATTTCATATAGGGATGCTGGGCAGCCTGGAGGGCATGGCATGTGGTAGCCATGCTCTACCTGTTCCAACACCTCCCGGTTGTTCATGCCTGTGGGGTGGAGCTCTGTTAGCCAGTGCAAGGAACAGGGGTGGAGGAGGCTCTTCTTCATGACCGTACCCCCAGCCCCCAGCTCACCTGGGTAAGGAACTCGGCCCTTGGTGATCAGTTCAGTGAGCAGAATCCCGAAGGACCACACATCTGACTTGACAGAGAATCTGCCATAGAGGGCAGCCTCTGGCGCTGTCCACTTGATGGGGAACTTAGTCCCTGGAGAGATTGGGGAAGGAGGCAAAGTTGAGGGGGGACACATGGGAACCGCTAAATTAAAGAGAATGAGGACTTTAGGATTAGGCATTTTGGGTATAGAAGTCTCTGTATACAGCAGAAAAGACCTGCTATCTATGTAGTCAGCACCTACTGTGTGTCTAGTACGGTGCTGGGCTTTGCCACACATAGTTCTGTTTCTCACGACAAGACGTTAGAATGTCTCTAACCTTTCCTAAGTTCTGGGCACAGTTTCATTTGTCTTTCTTTGGGTTTTTATGGTGCTGGGAGCAAATTCAGCCTCACTTCCACTAAGCAAGCATTCTCCCACTGGGCTACACCCCGCCTCCCGCCCCCTGCGTCGTCCCATCCCCTCCCCCCCCCCACCCCAGGCACAGGTACTGTTTTAGGCAATATACCTGCATAGTTAACACACTGAGCCCTCACTATCATTGACCTTGTCTCACCAGCGAGGAAAAGAAGATGCCCAGCTCACACAACCAACAAGTGGCTGGGAGTCACACAGGTGCTGTGGCTGCAGACCTGACACTATTATACCCCATTGTCTTCTGTTGAAGATGTACAGCAGTGCCTGGTACCTAGTCAGTAGCTGGTACACACTGACTGACTTACCGCTGTCTAAGTATTTTCATCTTATCAGAAATGGCAAACCACAGAAGTTGGGTAACTCAAGACGCGTGGTAGCAAATGCTTGAGCCAGGACTTGAACTCAGATGACATTTGCTTTACGTTAGGATGGGGGTGTCCCCGATTGTCAGGGATGGGGGAGGGTTTCTGACTATGTGGGGAACGTGGCAACCCCTTAGAACTTTTGATCTCTAGGGAGGCAGGGGAGGCCGGTCACCTTGGCGGGGGTTGTACTCATTATCCTCTATGAGGCGCGCCAGCCCGAAGTCAGCGATCTTGCACACCAGCTGCTCCCCCACCAGGATGTTGGCTGCTCTCAGGTCTCTGTGGAGGTAGTTCATACGCTCCATGTAGGCCATGCCCTCGGCTACCTACGAGGAAGGAGGAAAGGAAGTGGGTGAGAGGCAGGCGCTAACACAGACTCACAGCCCCATAACCGTTGGACCTAAGGGGTGTGAGGCAGCGGGCCAGAAAAAGGCAGTCTCCTGATGCCACCCCTCCCCCATTCCACCACAGCCCAGCACGCTTGTGGAGACTCAACAGCGTCTTCCTGCCTCAGGTCTCAGAGCTCACAAGGTGGGCTAGGCAGCAGTTTTATGTGTATGAAGACTCATGAGGTTTATGGAGGGTAATAGGATAGAGGGCGGGGAGATGAAGCTTGCTGGCCCAGTTTACCTGGGCGGCCATGTCCACTAGATGGGGCAGGCTCAAGTTCTGGCCTCCTCGATCCTTTAGGAAATCCAGCAAGCTACCTAGGGAGAAGCAGCCAGAAATCAGCAGCAGGCCCCCACTCCCAACATGCCTTCTCTACAATGGTCTTGCCCCCATCCTGAAAATCTAGCCTCACCTGCCTCGCATTCCTGTTTTCTCACCTAGAGAGACCCTCCGGTTCTGTCTTCACCTCCGAACCCACCGGCCACGCCCCACTTAGACTCCTCCCCAGGTCCTCCTTCATCCCGGGTCCTGTTCTGCTTTGCTCAATGATTCCACTAGTTGGCTAACCACCTTCTAGCAAGCGAAGGCTCCAAGGCTCCGTCCCTTGCCACAGGTTCCGCCTCCTGACCTGGCCCCGCCCCCATGCTTGCACTCTGGAGGATTTGTGCACCCCAGTCTCTTGCTGGAAGTATACCTACTGTTTCCAGTACCTTCGCAGGTGGTGGCCTGGCCCCACCCACCCACGCCCCGCCTCCTACTCTGCTACGCACCATGGCACATAAACTCTGTCACAATATAAATGGGTTCCTCCGACACCACCGCGTACAGCTGCACCAGTTTGTCATGCCTCAGCAACTTCATGATCTGCGCCTCCTCCAGGAAGGCCTTCGGAGACATGGTGCCGGGCTTCAGGGTCTTCACCGCCACCTTTGTGCTGCAGTTCCACGTGCCTGCTCGGCGGGCCGCATTTCGTCAAGACTGGCCCTCTGCCATCCCTGCCCCTTGTCCCAGCCCCCAGCCCCTGACTCCTGACACTTTCCTACCCAGCCACACGTCTCCAAAGCAGCCGGTGCCCAGCCTGCGATCAAGCGTTATGGAGCTACGGTTGATCTCCCAGGCATCCTTGGCCAGGCCCAGCGTCTGCGGCTTCATGATGGTACAGGGCGCCGTGAGCAAGTAGCACAGACCATCATTGAATTCTGAGGAAGGGCAGATGGGAGGGGTCACAGATGGAGGCTATGATACTCTCCCTGAAATCCTAACACAACCCAGCATCAAACCTCAAACTTATAAATAACCAGGCCCGCGGTGGTGGCGCACACCTTTAGTCCCAGCACTTGGGAGGCAGAGGCAGGCGGATCTCTGTGAGCTAGAGGCCAGCCTGGGCTACAGAGCACGTTCCAGGACAGATTCCAAAGCTACAGATAAACTCTGTCTCGAAAACTAACAAAACCAAAACCAACCAAACAAACAAATAACCAAGGCCTGGTGGAGTCATGCCTGTAGTTCTAGAACTCAGTAGCTGGAGCAAGGAGGGTTGTAATGAGTTTGGTATCAGCCTAGCTACAGTGTTTAAAAACAAAAACAAAACTCCAAAGAAACAAAAGTAGTTGGCCTCCAGCAAGGTCTTTAAGGACAAGGACTAGTTCCGACAGGTGGAAATGGAGTAAGGTAGGTTCTGAGGCTAATGTTCCTGCCACAGCACTCATGCTGGGACTAACCAGTTGAGTTGGAAACACAGGTCGCGATGTAGCCTGGACTCCATACTTGGGGGTTTTAGTCCCGAGTGGAGCAGCATCGCTTAATCCCACAGCCAGGCCTCCATCTGGTCCGTGATGCCTGTCTCCTGTTCAGAATCATTGGCTTCTGCTGGTCAGTACTGTCATTGATTTCACCTGGCCCCCATCATTGTCTGGGCAATGACAGCAGTGCAGAGGACCTCTCCTTCAGCCTTGTCCCTGGCATCCAAGTAGCATACAACAACCAGAGTTTCTCCTCAGAGTTCAGATCAGCTTCTGCAACCCAGTGCTAAAAGCAGCAATTCTCAACCTGTGGGTCACACCCTTGGGGGGGCGGGGCGTGACAGAGCAAATGACCCTTTCACAGGGGTTGCATATCAGACATCCTGCATATCAGATATTTACATAATGATTCATAACAATAGCAAGCTTACAGTTATGAAGTAGCAACGGGAATAATTTTATGGTTGGGGTCACCATACACAAGGAACTGTATTAAAGGGTCTCAGCCTTAGGAAGGTTGAGAACCACTGGCTTAGAGCCTATGATGGTGACTCTGCCTAGGAAATACAACAGGGCCAGCAAGGTAAGTGAGCAGGTAAAGATGTCTGCTAGCAAACACCCGTCCAAGTTTGATCTCTGAGACCCATACGGTGGAAGGAAAGGACTGACTTCTGCAAGTTGTTCTCTGACTTCCACACAGGGTGCACACACGCATGCACACATACACACACACACAGAGAGAGAGAACAACAAAGGCCCCACAAAGTTCCCATAGATTGGAGCCAGCAAGATGGCTCAGCAGGCAAGTGTCTGCTGACAACCTGAGTTCCATCCCCAGGATCCGCTTGGTTGAAGGAGAGAAGCACGTTCCACAAGTTGTCCTCCGACCTTCACACCCATGCTCTGGCATGCATCCAGTCATGAGCATTCCCCCCAAATAAATAAAATGTAAGTTTTTTAAAAGTTCCCCCTGGTGCCAGGTGATGGTGGCACACACCTTTAATTCCAGCACTAGGGAAGCAGAGGCAGGTGGATATCTGTGAGTTCAAGGCTAGCCTGGTCTACAGAGTGAGTTCCAGGACAGCCCAGACTAGTTCACAGAGAAACCCTGACTCAAAAAACCAAAAACAAATAAATAAAAATAGAAAATTCCCACTGGCTTGGAACTGGCCAATTAACTACTTAAATACTGGGAGGCACCGCTTTGTCACCGCCGCCTGGGGCCCCAGTTTCCCCGGAATCCACACAGAGCAGGAGCCTAGCCTGGAGACATGCACACTTGACCCAACCAGTACCGCTCTAGGAGAGCATCTCGTTCTCTAGGCAGCAGTTTCTCCATCGTGACAATGCACGGTCACGGTGAGCAGCTCACCCATGTAGTGCCGCACCAGGTCCTGCACGGTTTCGAACTGGGCCCGCGTGGTGATGTAGTAGCCACCCATGTCCAGCTTCCGGATCTTATAATGCTTTACGTGATCCTCTCTCTTCTGGTCCCAATCACGGATGGACAGGGAGAAAGCACCTGTGTGGGAAGGGTCACTTAGTCCTTCTGTCCCTCAGATTAAGAGCAAAAAGAGGTCCCGAATGCAATTCCCAGAGCGCACTTTACCTCTGCCCCCAGCCCTGCCCCAAGCACTGCCCCGCTGACCTTAATGGCTGAGGGCGCAGAGTCCCAACGCACCTTTGGTGGTTTCACTCTCCCGGATGAGAAAGGCCCCCTGGGGGTTGCCGGGTGAGAGAAGCTGCCTCTCTGCATCCTTTCTACTGATCTTTCCAAAGTACCACCTGTGAGGAGAGGCAGACAGAATCAGGTGCATTCTCTCCGAACCCCAGTTCATCTTCCTGGGATGTCACCTCGCAAGTCTCAGCTTCCTCACCTGAGAAATGGGCTGTTCGAATCTGCATTATGGTATAAGAATCACAGAAAAGGGAAATGTAAAAGTGCTTGGCACACATAGCAGATGCCTAAAATGACCAGAATTATTCTTTCTATCCACGGGTGTCTCTAGTTAAAATCATTAGAATATGTCTGCTGCGATGGTATAATCCCGGCAACCAGGACGTAGAGGTAGGCACCTCTCTTGGTTTGAGATCTACACAGTAAGTTCTAGGCCAATCAGGGCCTCCATAGTGAGACCTTACCTTTAAAAAAAAAAATGTGTATAATTCCAGGACTCGGGAGGCACAGGCAGGCAGATGTTCTAAACCAGACAAGGCTACAGAGTGAGACCCTGTCTCAAACAAACAACCAAATTGGTAGAACCTGGTCATCAATGACCTATAGCCATTGTCACAGGGCCCTTAACTCATCTCGCTAGAACTCTCCACAACCCATTTTACAGAGGAGGAACTCAAGGCTCAGAAGAGAACTGACTTGCCCGCCAGGCTAGCTGGTGTGGATCACCTAAAGTCCTCACGCACACTAGTTCTTTCCCATCACCCCAGGTGACCATTCAGATCCCTCCTCCACCCTAACCCCAAATGCTTCCCCCATTGATGTTTTTGGTGACTGAACTGTAGCCCCACCCAACCATGGGGGCGGGTGGGAACTGAGGAGACCACACACACTCCCCCCACCCCCCCAGACAGGGTTTCTCTGTAACTTTGGAGCCTGTCCTGGAACTAACTCTATGTAGACCAGACTGGCCTCGAACTCACAGAGATCAGCCAGCCTCTACCTCCCAAGTGCTGGGATTAAAGGCATGCACCACCACCGTCCGGCTACCACACACACTCTTAAAGACTCTGTTATCTCATCTGATTGCTACCACGTGGGCAACTGTACCATGTGGGCTCAACAGAAAGGAACACAGTTTTCAAATCAAGGGAGATGGGAGCATCTAGGGACTTCGGCATGGTCAACCCGTACCTGCGTACTAGGCAAATCTGGGAGACAGGAAGAGCCCTGGGCAAATAAGGGCAGATACAAGAAGCAGAAACGACTGAAGGACCCTGTAGCAGACTCATCATTGCTGGGGTTTTCCAAAGCCCCTTCCACCCACAGTCATGAAGTTGGTAACTTCCTTAAGGGTCAACAAAGTCAGCTTGGAAGAGGATGACATCCTGAGGGTGAGGTACCCTGAGCTACATAGCAAGACCTTCAAAATAAAAACCCAACCTTAATAGGCTCGGTACTCTTTTCACAGTAGACACAGACCTTGCCCATAAATGTACCGCTAATAATGTCGGCGGGAGGCACCATGTTTAAACTCATAAGACAGACAAGGAAATTGAACTGACTACTTAGTGGATGAGCAACTTGCCTGAGGCCATGCTGTGACTCCAAAACAGGAACCCAAGCGGCCTACTCTCTGGCCTGTTCTCAATCAAGACAGGGCACTGAGCACTGTAGACACCAGCATGCTGCCCAACCCATGGGCACAGCATACACTCCACCCCCCTGGTCCTTGACATCATATCTCTCCTTCCTTCATGCTTCCTGCCACTCCCTCCACAATACGGCCTCATCCCACTTAAGCTCTGGACTTGCCCATGACCCCCTTGCTCAAGAAACCCCACCTACCCCATGAACAATCCCCCGGAACTGTCCATCAACTTCTAAACACACACACCTTCCTCCTTTCTAGAGGAAAGTTCTGTTGCTGTGTTTTAAAGATGTATTTATTTTTAATTACTTCATGTGCACCTGCATACATGTGCAAGTGCCCGCGGAGACCAGAAGGGGGCATCAGAATCCCTAAACTGGAGTTAATGAGGGTTGTGAGTCACCATGCTGTGCTAGAAATGGAACCCTGGTCCTCTGGAAGAGTAGCTGGTGCTCTTAACAGCTGAGCCATCTCTACAGCCCTCTACACTTGTTTGCTTCTTTGTTCTTCGAGACAGGGTTTCTCTGTGTAATCACTCTGGCTGTAGTGGAACTCACTCTGCAGACTAGGCTGGCTTCGAACGCACAGTGATCTGCCTGCCTCTGCCTCCCAAGTGCTGGGATTAACAGCGTGTACCACCACCGCTCACCCGCTACTCTTTTTAACAATGAATGTATTGCATTTTCTGTATTTATTTTGTGTGCGCACACGCATGTGCACATGTATGTATGCATGTATGCTATAACAGAGGAGTGAAGGTCAGAGAAAAATCCGTGCATGTTAGCTTTCTCCTTTCTCCATGTGGGTTCTGGAGATCAAACTCAGGTTGTCAGGTTGACAGCAAGGGCCTTTACCTGCTAAGCCATCTTCTGCATGTTTGGTCCTGGCTTCTCACCTTGCCTTCCCTGAGATCCACATTTCCTCCCCTTTCTGCCCCTCCCTCCTTCCTGGACTCTGCAGTCAGGTTCCATGTGAAGGTCACCCCATTGTTAATGCAGAGGGCAGCCTCAGACCCTCTCCTGTTTTCAGGAATTTTTCCTCCAGGCCTGGATGTTCTGCATTGGCCTGGCCTGCTTCCCTCACTTCTCCAGGGGCTCTTTCTTCTCCAAGGCATCACCTCCAGAGCTGGGTCCTAGGGTCCTAGGACCTCTGTCTGTCTCTCTGTCTGTCTGTCTGTCTGTCTGTCTGTCTGTCTCTCCTTCCCTCTTTATCCTACTGAACAGCCTTAACTGTCATCTCTACTCAGGTGAGCCCCAGTTCCCACCAGCACAGGTGTGCTGTCTGCCAGAGTTACAGAGAACAAATGACAGAGTCTCGACAACAATGAGGAACAGGTGCTCCTTCCCCTGGGATAAAGAACACCCAGATCCCTGGGATAAAGAACTCCCAGCTCCCTGTGCATGGCCAGGCGCATGCATCTCATGCACAGCGCAACCCGGTCTCGCTTCTGGCAGCTTCCCTCGCCTGGGTGTTCCTCTCTACAAAGCAACACTCCCCTGTGGAAGCCACCTGTACCTCCACCTGCTCCCCGTCCTCCATTTTAGCAACCAGCACCACACTTAGCTTGCATCTTCAGAAGCTACTGGATCATCCCCAATTCCTCTCACCTCCCACAGTTCAACCACAAACCAATCGCCAAGTCCTGAGGACTCCCATTCTGATTTTGGGTTGGGTTATTTTGGAGATAGTTTCAAGTAGCCCAGGCTATCTGCTAATTTGTTACAAACACTGGGGTTACAGGTATGTGCCATTATGCCCAGCCCAGTTCTTCAAAGTCTCTTCCGTCATTTATTTGTTTGTTTGTTTCCATCATTTGTTTGTTTGTTTGTTTAACATCATGAGGATAGCGTTCTCTTTTGTTGGAGGGCGGAGTACTGAAGACGGTCGGAATCTAGGGCTTGGCACATGGTAAGCTACACTCCAGCCCCTCTCTGTCTACTTGATAAAATTAACTTTAAATATTGATCCCTTGCAAGCCTTTCTCATACTTAATATACAATCTGCCACAGAACGGAGTCCCCAAGTTCTACTAGCCAATTTTTTTTAGACTTAATCTAATTTTATGTGTATGAGTGTTTTGCCTGCATGTATGTCCATCCGTGTACCACACGCATGCCTGGTACCTGCAGAGGCCAGAAGAGGGTGTCCGATCCCCTGGGACTGGAGCTGTAGTTGTGTTTACCATTCGGATGTGTTTACCATTCGGATGCTAGAAACTGAATCCGAGTCGGGTCCAGTGCTCTTAACTGCCGAGC
Organism: Myodes glareolus; assembly: GCF_982192425.1. Taxonomy (NCBI): domain Eukaryota; kingdom Metazoa; phylum Chordata; class Mammalia; order Rodentia; family Cricetidae; genus Myodes; species Myodes glareolus. The sequence goes on from NC_142028.1 coordinate 61,699,395, forward strand.
CACCTCTCCCGATCCTGTTTTGGTTTTGTGGGTTATTTGTTTTGCTTGAGAGAGGATCTCATTTCTTACAGGCTGGCCCCAAACTCACTACATCAAGGACGACCTTGAATTCCTGGTTCTCCTGCCTTTACTTCTCAAAGCTTGGGATTATAACAAGCACCATCATGGTTGTTTTTGTATGGTGCTGGGAAATGAGGTTCAAGGCCTCATGCCTACTAGACAAACACTCTACCAAGTGAGGCACATCCCCAGTGCCCCAGTTCCACTTTTTAGATTTTAAAAGATTTATTATCATCATTATTATTTATGTGTCTGTGAGAGTGTTTACTGTGTGTGTGTGTGTGTGTGTGTGTGTGTGTGTGTGTGTGCAGAAGCCAGAAGAGGGCATCAGATCCCCTAGAGCTGGGGGGTTATCCATGACTGTAAATTGCTTGTCTTGGGTGCTGAGAACCAAACTCCAGACCCTGGGAAGACAGCAAGCACTGTTGACCACTGGTTCATCTCTCTAGTTCCCACCACTTATGGGTTTGAAAACTCACACGCAGGCATCCCTGGGCATCCCTCCTACTCTTAGAAGGTCTTTTACACTTTTCCTTTGCATCTACATTCTCTTGCTGCTAATATAGATAGATAGATAGATAGATAGATAGATAGATAGATAGATAGATAGATAGATAGGCAGGCAGGTAGATAGATGATAGATTTTGACACACTGTTACTGTTACAGATAGGCAAGGTGAATACCAGCTGGCACATCGTCAGATAGGCAAGGTGAATACCAGCTGGCACATCGTGTAAAACTTGGGCAGGATATTAATTTTCTCTGCACCTCAGCTTCCTCATTTTTTTTAATTGAGACAAAGTCTCACTATGTAACTGGCATGGAACTCACTGTGTAGACTACGCTAACCTCAAACTCAGAGAGATCCACCTGCTTTTCCCTCCCACGTGCTAGGATTAAAGATGTGGGCCTCCACACCTGGCCAGCTTCCTCATTTGTAAAATAGAGTTTCTAACTTGACCGCCCAGAAACTCCTCAGTTACTGTGCAGCATTATTTATGGTTACCCTCATCACTGCCATTTTTCTTTTTCTTTTCCAAGACAGGGTTTCTCTATGTAGCCCTGGGGCCCTGGTCCTGAAACTCACTCAGTAGACCAGATCGGCTTCAGACTCAGAGATCTGCCTGCTTCTGTCTCCCAAGCACTGGGAATAAAGGCGTACACCACCACAGACAGCTGTCATCTTCTCTTAGCTCTATAGTAACCTTATAACAATGCAGATGACGGGGCAGGCTCAAAGTGAGGCGGTCATCTCCTAAGGGATACCCTCGGCAGGTGGATGTTAGTGAGTTCCAGGACAGCCAGGACTGATACACAGAGAAGCCTTATCTCAAAAATCCAAGAGAGAAAGAGGGCCTTGGAAGTTAGACACTAGGGTTTTCTCCAAAGGCCTGGCCCCAATTCCACTCACTCTTCAGCCTGGATGGAATCCACAGGAGCCACGTAGTTGCTGGGGATGTAGCCAGTGTGTCCGGAACTCAGGGACCGAGCCTCCCACCAGTCACTTTCACTGTTGGCACAGAAGGCGGGGTAGTTAGCAGCACTTGGGGTCCAATCAGGACCACATTAGCTGGAGAGTGGCCCTGCCGAGCCTCACCTTTGACCCCCTCCCCACTCAGAGAGCTTTAGTCTGCCTCTCTTCCACCCACTGCAGCTGCCCTAGCTGCTTTCACCTGAAAAGGGGCTGTTTGAGGGATCCTAGGCTTCTTCCTCGGAACACCCCATGGCTACAGATCTCCTTCCCGATAAAATTCAGGTTTTACACAGAGCTTTGATGACCCATGGATTCTGACCGCCTAGTCTTCAACTTCTGCTTTCCAGTCTAAATTTTATTCTTCCTCCTCCCCCTCCTCCTCTCCTTCACTGGGAATCAAACCCAAAGTCTTGCTCTAGAGCCGGGAACAGGGTCAAACAGATGATCTGATCAGCGCCTTGAGGAACTGTGAGACAGGCTCCAGGAAAAAAGGCAGAGGGCCTTTGCCTCAAGTGCCTTTTGTTCCCTGGATTGTTCTTGAACATAATTTCATGCCTCCTTTGACAGACATTTACTTGTTCCGACACTCTACCACTGAGCCCCAGCCCTGCTGCTGGCCCTCCTTCCCTCCAGCCCTTCTTTCCTTTCTTTGTTTGTTTCTTTCTTTCTTCCTTCCTCCCTTTCTTTCTTTTTTTTTCTAACTCTTCTGGAACTTTTTCTGTAGCTCAACCTGGCCTCGAACTCAGAGATTCATCTGCTTCTGCCTCCCTAGTGCTGAGATTAAAGGTGTGCATCACCACTGCCCAGCATCTTTTTTTTTTAAGTTTTTAGATTTTACCTGTATTTAGTGTGTGTGTGTGTGTGTGTGTGTGTGTGTGTGTGTAGGCCCAGTTTTCTCCTTCTACCATGTGGGGGTTTAGGGGTCAAAACTCATGTGGTCAGGTTTGGTGGCAGGCACCCCTTACCAGCTGAGTTGTCCTCTCAGCCCTACACCTCATTCATTAGGATTTACCCACGTGCAAACACTTGGTGCTTTCTAGAAATAATTGTTTAGTCTTATTCCCTCTTTTCTCACCTCTTCGTTCCTTGTCTAGTTATTTTTCTAGTCTCCATTTAAAAAAAACACCTTTAGGAAGCCTGCCTCAATCACCACTACCCTGGGGACCAAATTTAGTATTCTGCTTGTATCTCAAGCCCTTCACCTTCCCTCTCCCTGCCAGGCAGGGAGCAATCACTTAGTGTTTCCTTGTTACTGTCCTTTGTTTGCAGTGCTTTAGATGGAACCCAAGACCCACATTCTAGGCAAGTCCTCTGGCATGAGCTATAATCCCAGTCCTCATCCAGGACTTTTATTGGCATGCATATTTGTGTGTGCCCCACCCCCACCCCCACACCACCCCGCCGCGCACCCTGCAAGCTGGAACTTTCTAGACAAGTACCAGAGTTTACTCCTCTCTGGGACTTGCTCCCAGCCCAGGCCACGCCCTCCCTCTGGAAGCCCACTCACTTACGTGTTGTTCAGGATGTGGAACTTCTCGCCTTTGGTGAAGGTAAGGTCATCCCTTGTCCTGGACTCATAGTCATACAGGGCGATGAACATGGTCACTCCCGTCCCTGCAGGATCAGAGATGCTCGACAGAGTAGGGCAGAGGTTTCGCCTGTGGCATCTAGTTCCCCAGCCAGGCCCTGGACTCCCCACCATTACAATGTCTAGGTTCCCAACTGAGTTCAGGGACCACTACGATTTCTGATTTGGGTTCCACAATTTGCCCCCTAGGTTCAGAACAAATAATCTCATGCCCTTCTCACCCTGAATGTTCATAAATTGCTCCTTCTTCCTCTTCCCCAAGAAGACATCTCATTTTCTACAGTGATACTTATGAAGATAGAAGTGTGTGTATGTGTCTAAGACAGAGCACCTGGCTGGGCGATGATGGGTCACACCTTTAATCCCAGCACCCAGGAGGCAGAGGCAGACTGATCTCTGTGAGTTCGAGGCCAGCCTGGTCTACAGAGTGAGTTCCAGAACTGGCTTCACAACTACTAGAGAACCCTGTCCAAAAACCAAAAGCCAGGGCTGGAGAGATGGCTCAGAGGTTAAGGACACTGACTGTTCTTCCAGGGGTCCTGAGTTCAATTCCCAGCAACCACATGGTGGCTCACAACCATCTACAATGAGATCTGGTGCCCTCCTCTGGCATGCAGTCATACATGGAGGCAGCACACTGTATTGTATACATAATAAATAAAATTTTAAAAAAAGCCAACGAAAAAAAAAGACAGAACCCCAGAAACTCATGATGCTCCTGCCTCAATCTAAATGAAAGAGTTAATCACTACTTGCAGTTCACACTAGGGGCCCTCTGTGATGAGAAAAGAAAAAACCCAAACTGGGCTGCTAGGGTAGATTTGTAGATTTACACATACTGACTGATCTGCTGTGGGCTAGGAAAACAGGGCTGCATCTCCAATAAATTCTAGAGGCCTCCAAGGACAAATCGGAGTCCCCTCTTTACTTAGTTTTTCCCAGAACCCAGGCAGCAACTGTCTGCCATCCTAGAGACCCACCTGGGATGTTCCTCGTGTTGACAAGAAAAGCTGGGCTGGTGGGCTGAGGAGAGAAGGCCTGTGACTGGCCAAGGCCTTGAGTGGGGTCAGGGTAATAGCGCTCTTCAGCCCCATGGTTCCTGACATCCTCTTCCACATCCTCTTTGGATGCAGGTTCCAACTTCTTGCAGAACACACAGCCCATTCCAGGTGCCCTGCTGCAGAATGAAGTCAGGTCTGATGGAGGATGGCCTGACTGGTGTACCACTCTAAGCACACATCGGTGTGTGCATGCACGCCCATTCTCACAAATTGGGGTCTTCCTAAGGAAGGGCCACCTTTGGTCTACCCCCTAGCTGTTTTCTTTCTTTCTTAAATTTATTTATATTTATTTTATGTGCATTGGTGTTTTGCCTGCCTGTATGTCTGTGTGAGGGTGTCAGATCTTGGAGTTACAAAGAGTTGTGAGCTGCCATGTGGTTGCTGGGAATTGAAGCGGGGGGGGGGCTGTGGAAGAGCAGCCAGTGCTCTTAACTCCTGAGCCATCTCTCCAATCTCTGCTGGGGCTCAGGTTATGCTCTTTTAATTCCCATTGCTTTGATGCATTATGTTTCTGTGATTATTTGATAGTGTTTCTTTTCCCCTATGTGTCTTTGCATGTCTCTAAACATGTTTGTCGTGTGTGTATGCAGTTCTTGGGGAATGTCTCTATGTGTAGAAGAATGTCTTGGGACATAGCTCAGTTGGTAGAGTGCTTGCCTAGCATGCATGAAGCCTTGAGTCCAATCTCCAGTGCTGCTTAGACTTAGTCTGGTGGTGTGGTCTCTAATTCCAGCACTTAGGACATGGAAGCAGACAGATCAGAAATTCAAGGCCATTTTTAGCTACATTTCAAGTGTCAGGTGAGCCTGGGAAACGTGACCCTTGTCTCAAAAAGCACAGTGTCTTCATGTCTGTACATATATTTGGCCATGTGCATGCATGTCTATATGACTTCAGTAGGCAAGTGATTGTGCGTGCATCTGTATGTGTGTGTGTCTGTGTGTATGCAGGTCTGTGTGCTGTGATTGTCCATAGCTCTGTGGAAATGGATGTGCCTCTGTGTATGTGTGTGTGTTGTAATAACACATCTGCAAAGCCGCACATGTTCGTGAACGTGTGAGGGCAGCGTGCCTGCACCTGGAGATTCCCTGCAGAGGAGGATCAAGGCCATTTCCTGTCATGAGTCCAGCCTCCAGCCTCTCAAGCTGCCTCATTCTGGCTCCTCTATCCGTTTCCTAGCAACAGGGCCCTTGTAGGAGGAGGGGGCTGTGAGGCAGGCATTGTGGGGCCCAGGAAAGCGACCCCACCCTGTTCCCTGACTCTGAAAGCCTCAGGACACTTTGCACCCCACTCACCCCACAAGTCCCTACTCCTGGGTCAGTAGGATCAATGCATGGTCCCTGGAAGGTGCAGGAAACCTGAGGGCGAGACAGGAAACACGAGAGATGAAGAAGGCCTTGCCAGTATTTCTACCAGCCAGCTGCCCAGATCCTACCCTCTACAGGAAGCCGGAAGACCTGAGCTTTGTCCCATCATGACTTCTACATTCGTTTTCTCTCCCTCTGCTCCTGGAACACTTGCATATCCATCCCCACACAAGACACACTGCCTGTGTCCACTCTTGCACACACAATCCCGCCTGAGATGTGGCAAAAAGACACACATAGGCAAGGTCACGCAGGCTCACAGCTTATGCTTGAGTGAGTGTCCTTGCCAGCGTCCCTGTACACCATCACAGTCTCAAATGAGCTCTGCCCAATAACACACACATATCTGTACCTATACATGTGTGTCTATGTGCACACACATATATGCACATGTACATCTGGATGCTTCTCCAGTGAGCATGCACCACAGTCATATTTGCCCAGGCTCATCTATCAAACCACACCATCAAACCACGCTCGGCTCACAGGACCTCAGTCACGGCCTCCTAAAAATGAGCCTTTCCCTAGAACCCTGCCTCTGCCCTCAGCCTGGGCAAGACTGAGCAGGTCTATGTTCTCCACTGGTGCCAGAACGAAAGTGACAGTTACCTGCACCCCAGGATCAGGGAGAGGTCCCAGTCAGAAGCTCTTAAAGAGCTCCTGGAACAAGCCAAACTTTCCCCACTGGCTATGTCCGCTAAGCAACTCCACAGGAAGGTCATTGAGCAAGGGGTCCTCACCTCACCCCGTCCCCCATCCTGCCCCCCCCTGCCGCCGAAAAACTCCACTATTGCAACACTCAGAGAGGAACTGCCTGAGGAAAATGCTGGTTTCTTAAGAAGTGACAGGGCTTGTAAGGTGGGACCAGCCTAGGGCCAGCCAGGTCCTCCACTGGGAGCCTAAAGGTCACATCTCCCATCCAGTTCTCCCCATGGTGTCTCCTTCTCTTCTAGTTAGGCCCCGTTCTTCACAGAACACTCACTTCTTCCAGGAAGCCTTCCTTCCTGGAGCTAATAGGTCAGGTGGTTGGTACAGTCACCTGAGAGTCCTAAACTACATGCTGGCTCCTCTCACCCTTCTCCTATGTGTGTGTTGAGAAACCATTCTCCTATGTGTGTGTTGAGATGAAGGAGTAATGCGTTTGTCGTGAGCTGTGAGGCAAGCTATGGCAGGAGACCTATTCAAACACAGCTTCTAGTCACTTAGCTTTGAGATCTTCACCTCAGGATACCCCAATCCCAGGGAGTGAGGCACCAGTATGTCTGCAAGGGCCCAGCATTCTAGGCTGGTTCAGGTAGGGGAAGGAGGTGAGGGAACAGATGTGAAGTGGGGAGAGCCCCCCCCAAGTCTAGCTGATGGTGTTTCAAGAAGAGGAGAGGGGAGTGACTGGAAACGTCACCCCAGTCCCTGGCATCCATCCTAGGGGCGCCAATGGAGCTCTGTGTAGGACTGGCTGGGAGGTACACAGCACTCCCCAGGAGACTCGGCCCTACCCAGAGCACTCCTCTATGGGATACAAACTTACACAGCCCAGGGGCCCTCAGTTGGAACAATGTTGCCACTTAAAATACACCCAAGTGTCTATTGCTAGGGCATATCCCCCACACAAGGGAACGCCTATAATCTGCCTGCCCGTGAGGGAGGAAGGTTCAAGTAGAATCTCTATGGGCTGAGCTTGAGTCCTGGCAGGGTTGACAGTGTAACCAGCAGGCAGAACTGGACAGCCCGCAGGGCTCTGTCACCCCAGGTTTTGAGGGGACTGTGTCCTATGTGGACCTAGCTTTCTGGTGTGAGTCCCCTGAAGGGCTCAGGCATGGTGACATGGGGTACGTTCAAGGCCCAGCGTAGGGCACACTAAATGTGATTGTGTACACCAATGGAAAGATGGGCATAAAGATGCCTCTTGGGGAGAGGCAGAGACTGAGAGGAATAGAGAGACAGGGAAAGATGCTGTCAACTAGGGAGGCGTGAAGATGAAAATACAAAGACAGTGTGGTGTGCTCACCAACTGATTTTCAGGGGCAGGGGACAGAGGCGGAAAACAACAGCAACAAAAAGCCCCAAGCCCTGATTTGTAGCATTTGCTAATTTCCATGGTGTAAATATTCCCACTGTGCCTGATTTAAAGCTACTGGTGCAACTTCCCGATGGCTCGGCCCAAGAAGGGATGCGGAGAATGAGCTCCCTTGAGTCGGCATCAGTGAGCCAACACATCGCTGCCAGAGAGAACTCAAGATGGAGACACGTTAGACAGAAATTTCAGGTAAAGAGTACCAGGAGACCAGCGTAGCAGTGTATTTTCCATAATCCTAGCTACACGAGGATGAGGCAGGAAGACAGCAAGATCGAGGCTGGTGTAGGCTAATTAGGACTTTGAGGCCCCAAATCACTGCGGGGGTGTGTGTGTGTGTGTGTGTGTGTGTGTGTGTGTGTGTAGGAGTGGGGGATGGGGTAACTAGGGGGCAGGAATGGGGGATAGAGGGATTGGGGGAGATAAGGGAGATGATTCAGTTCATAAACTGCTTGCCACACAAGTGTTGAGGGTCTGAGTTTGATCCTTAGCAACCATGTAAAAGCTGGTGGTATATAGCTGAAATCTCAGCGTGGGCAAATGAGATGATCCCTGGGACTGGATGGCCTGTTAGTCGATTGCTAGGTTCACTGGGCGATCCTGTCTAAAGGGACTGGAGAGATGGTTAAAGGCACTGGCTGCTCCTCCAGAGGACCTGGGTTTGAGTTTCAGCACCACGTGCTGACTCACAACAGTCTGTAACTCCAGTTCCTGGGGGTTCAACATCTTCTGGCTTCCATTGGTACCAGACCTGTACAGGTTACACAAACAGCCATGCAAGACAAAACACCCATACACATATTATAATTATTTTTAGCACTTTTTTTGTTTTGTTTTGTTTTTCTGTGCAGAGTTTCTCTGTAGCTTTGGAGCCTTCCTGAAACTTGCTCTGTAGACCAGGCTGGCCTTGAACTTACAGAGATCTGCCTCCTCTCTGCCTCCTGAGTGCAGAGATTAAAGGTATGCACCATAACTGCCCGGCTATTTTTACCACTTTAAAAAATTGTTTACTTATTTTAAAATGTGCATTGGTGTTTCACCTGCATGTATGTCTGTGTGAGGGTGTCATATCACCTCAACTGGAGTTACTGACAGTTTTCAGCTGCCATATGGATGGTAGGAATTGAACCCAGGTCCTCTGGAGAAACAGATAGTACTCTTAACTGATGAGCCATCTTTCCAGCCCCTTATTCTATAAATTTTCCCTGCACTAGGTGGTGGTGACCTTTAATCCCAGCACTTGGTGGGGGGTGAGGCAGGTGGATCTCTGAGTTCAAGGTCAGCCTAGTCTACAAAGCAAGTTCCAGGACAGTCAGGACTGTTACACAGAGAAACCCTGTCTCAAAAAAAACTAAACAAACAAACAAATAAATAAAACATTTCTAAATTAAAAAAATTTAAGCTGGGCAATGGTGGCACACACCTTTAATCCCAACACTTGGGAGGCAGAGGCAGGAGGATCTCTGTGAGTTCAAATCCAGTCTGGTCTACAGAGGGAGTTCGAGGACAGCCACGGCTACACAGAGAAACCCTGTCTTGAAAAACCAAGCAAAGACATTTAAATTAAAGTAGGGAGCAATTTAAGAAGGCATCACCATTGCTCACTGGCCTTTGTGTGCATGTACAGACACACCCATACCCACATGACATGTACACCCATACCCACACATGATATGTACACACATACACACAGAGGGGAAGAGAGCCAGAGACAGGAAGAGGGAGTGGCTCTGTCCACCCAGGCATTGGCCTGAGAACAGTCAGAGGTGGCTCCCTCCTTCTCAGTGCTTTCGTACCAAGCACTAACTCTTCAAGGAGTCACTGGACTCTCCAGAAGTGTGGGTGGCAATAAGTATTAGTGAAAATGTGCTGATTTATCAAACATTTACACAGTGACTGGCATCTTGCCAAGACATCTCTACACATGCCTTCTTTAGTGACCTCCTAGGCAGGTTTTATTTTTTAACCCTTACTGGATTGGGATACTGAGGCGCAGCGGTGTTAAGTAACTTGGGAAGTGGAACAATATCAACCAGTTTGGCCACCATATGCGCTGTTCTATGCTGTAATCTCTGAAGGAGCAAGGATACCTACCTCTCTGAAGGCCCACTGTGGGCCAGCCCTTATCAGACGTGTCTAAATCCTACTTACAGCATGGAGCAAAAGTGATCTGTTCTCTCTCCCTTTTCTTCTTGTTTTTATAATTATTTTTTGGGGGGGTGTGCGCGTGTGCACACGCGTGTGTGAGGGCATGCATGTGTATGTGCGCGTGCATGCGTGCACATGTGTGCATGTGTGTAAGTCAGAGAACAACTTGTGGGAGTCTGTTCTTCCACATATATGTTCCATGGATCAAACTCAGATTTATCAGACTTGTCGGCATTAACTTCTGAGCCATGTTGGATGAAAGACAACACATCTCCTGTCTGTCTTTCCTAGTCAACGGTGAACTTTGACTGCCTGTTAACATCAGAAACAGAGCAGAATGAGAAATGGCTGCCAGCAATCTGGCAGGGGCTTTGGTTTGTTTATGAATAAGGATGTTAGCTATGTTCTGGCGCTAGGGTTTCAACCAGGACTTTGTTCAAGTCAGTCGCACGCTCTACCGCTAAGCTGAACTCCAGTCCAAGTAAGTCTGGTTGAAAGAAATCAGTTCAAGAGCCCTATCAAGGGTGGAATCAGGTTAAGGGTATCACAACTAAGGTCTAACCCTGAACCACAATGCTGCCCACTTCAGTATCTGTTCCTGTATGCTAAGGCCCTTCTTTCTCTCTCCCTCTCTTGTCTTTTCCCTCTTCCTTCCCTCTCTTCCCTGCCTCCCTTCCTCCCTCCCTGCCTGCCTCCCTCTCTCTCCAGGGCACACAGGATCTCTCTGAGTAACCCTCCCCTTGAACCTGTGATCTTTCTGCCACGGGGCTAGGTCTGAGTTCAGCCTCCAGCTCTGGTCTTCAGCAGGCTGTCGCCTTGGGTGAATGACAACACATCTGAGCGTCCCTTTCTCACCTGCGCCCTCTGTGAGGAGCAGCTGGGAGGGTTCCGTGAGATGAGCCTCTAGCTCAGTGCGCAGTGGCCAAGCCAGGCTGAGAACTGCAGCAGCAGAGAGGCCCCAGGGGCACATGGTCTACCTGTCTCTTGCTTGCATATACCAGAAAAGCCACTTCCCTGAGGTCACACAGGCCAGCAGGAGATTCAAACGACTGTGAAAGTCATTCCATAGTTCTGTTTCTGGCATTGCGGCTGGATTCTCCAAAGCACAGGTGGGATCATGCTGTCCCTGGCTGGTAAATGTCACTCTTCCCACATGGCCAATGGCCAACTAAATCTGTCTTATGACAGCTGAATACCCAACAGGAAGCCCGCCTCCCACACTCCCGTGTTCCTGGACACAACAACCTCAAGTTTCTCATCTTTTCCCAAGGGTCATATTTCACAAAACCATGTCAAGGTGATGATGTAGACTTGGGAATCTACAACCTCCTCCAGGTATGAATGAGAACCAGAGACTGGCTGAGGTTCAAATTCTGTCGCTGTGTGACAACTGATTTGGCGCACTGGGCACGTCACCATCTCTCTGAGTCTTAGGGAGACAGGTCTCTTCCTGCTGATCCTGCTCATTAGATGCTGCCAGGTCCCCGGGCACCACTCACATAGTGGGTAGGTACCCAGCGAACTTTCATCCCCCCCCACTCTCTTTGCCAAGGTCTCTCTGAGGTTGGGGGAGGTGGACAGAGATGCAGGCCTGGCCTGGACTGAGAAAGAGAAGTTCCCAGAGAAGGTGTGGTGGGGGCGGGGGCGGGGGGAGGGCGGATGAGCAAGCGCAGTAAACCCTGAGAACTTCACCAAAAAGGAACTAAGACTTTGGGCAGTGGCAGGAAACCACCATCCTGCAAGAGTTCCGGTTTCATCTCAGAGCTTGGGGTAGGGGCAGACCTGGGCTCGGGGCGGGGAGGGGGCAAATGCAAGTCTATGGTGTGCAGGCACTGCCATCCTTCGCCGCCTTGGAGCTCTGACTGGAGGCTTCCATGGTCCTCAACAGTCCTCCTACTAAACCCTGACACTCTACTAGGATCTCAACTTCTCATTAACTTCCTGTCATTTTACACCATCCTTTCCTGAGACTCATGTCTGGTCCTGACATGTCAGATTCTAGACATGCCACATCGCTGCCTGATCCTAGCTCTTCCCTTCATCCAGTTCTGAGAGCATCATCTGAGTTTTCCTCCCTTGTGATTGGTTCTGTCTGGCTGGGCATAGCAGCATGAACCTTTAATCACTCAGGAAGCAGAGGCAGGTGGGTCTTTGTGAGTTCAGGACCATCCTGGTCTACATGATGAGGTCTAGGCCAGTCGGGGTTACACAGTGAGACCCTGTCTTAGAGAGAGAGAGAGAGAGAGAGAGAGAGAGAGAGAGAGAGAGAGAGAGAGAGAAGAGAGAGAAGCCTGATATAGTGATTCAAGCATTTAATCTCAGCACTCAGGAGGCAGAGGCAGGTGGGTCTCTGTGAGCTCAAGACCGTATAGTGAGATTCTGTTTCAAAAAATAATAATAATAAAAAGAAATAAAAGAAAAAGAAAAAGTAGTTCCATATATCTCAGGAAATTACCATCAGTCTCTAAAACAAGAATTTTTGGATTACCTCTCCTGGAACTTGGGGTTCCCAGCCACGAGTGAGAAGTAGAGACTAAGTATAAATTCCCATGTGATCAGATGGGAAGCCCCCCTTAGTCCTATGCGAGTCGAATGGGGGCAGTTTGCCCTCTTCAACCATGGACCAGCCTAATGTGCTGTGTGGAAGGAATTTTGGCTCCTCCTTCCTTCCTCAGCTCTGGAGTGCCTGACCCACTCCGTCAGGGTTGGTCACTTCCTAGTCACTTCAGCCTCGTGGGGCTGCAGGAAAGACCCAGAACACCCACAAATAAGCACCCAGGCTTGAACACATTCACTTCAAGCCCACAGGACACTGGGGGAGCACTGGGGAACACTCTCACAGCCTTGTTCATAGTGGGGAGCAGGAGCTGCTAATGCAGCCATGACCCCTACTCCATTCTCTCTCTCTCTCTCTCTCTCTCTTTCTCTCTCTCTCTCTCTCTCTCTCTCTCTCCCTCTCCCTCTCTCTCTCTCTCTCTCTCTCTCTCTGGTTCACATAAGCTTAACTAAGCTTAACTAAGAAAGATGGTAGACTCAGGCCCTCAACTTGGCTACCTCCTTTGCCATTTCTAGATGCTCTGGACTTCTGCCCCTAACTTAATCCATCCATCTACAGATGGAAAGACCACACAGCATCAAGTTCTAGACTACAACATGCTTGTCCAGTGTGGCCACCGGGTGAGGAGCATGGGGTACAGATCTGAGGTATATGGATCTTCTCGGAATGAGCCCCCCACAGAGTCAGAGACATTTAGTAGATGCCAACTGTGTGCTGGTCCCCCAAAGCCCTATCAGTGAAGTTTTCTGGCCCTCCACCCCCACCCCCCACCAGACAGGGTTTTTCTGTGTAACAGCCTTGGCTGTCCTGGAACTCACTCTGTAGACCAGGCTGGCCTTGAACTTACAGAGATCCTCCTGCCTCTGCTTCCCAAGTGCTGGCATTAAGGTGGTGCCACCACCGCCCAGGGGTCCTCCGTGTTTTAAGAAGGCAAAGAACTCACTATGTAGAGCAGGCTGGCCTGGATCTCATAGAGTCACCTACCTCCACCTCCAATGTCTCCTCTTCTCTCCTTTCCTCTCCTCTCCTATCCTCCACTCCCCTTCCCTCTCCTTTTCTTTTCCCTCACTTCCCCTCCCCTCCCCTCCGCCTCTGTCTTCTGCTTATGTAGCTCAAGTTGGGCTCAAACTCGTGACAATCTTCCTATCTTGGTTTTCTGAGTACTGGGATTATTGCAGGCTTGTGCCACTACACATTGCTTTGGCCTGGGGGAGGGCTAGTTTCTCCCCAAAGTTCCAATGAGGAGAACAAGAATCCAGAGAAGCCTCCTAATTTTCCTGTGGTCTACATAGCCATTAAAGGACCATTCTTGCCATTCTTGTCTCAGGCCTCTGAGACAGCAAATCCCTGCACACCAAGCGGCATCCTCTCACTCCGTTGTGCAACACACTGTGACCAAGGACTAAAAATGGGACGAAGGCAAGGACCAAAGGTGGCTGCCAGCCATGAGCCTCCAGAGGCCCAGGGCCAACTGGCCTCACTGCCCTGTGTTTCCATGGAAACAGCCCCTACGGGCATTCGCGGTCAAAAGCAGGATTTCCGTCGGGGCTGCCAGCAATTCCCGGATCCTGACATGGATGCAGACCCAGACCGCTACCGCGGATAGGCCGGAGAGGCACCCAGGGAGGTCGTCGGTGCCCAGGGTGAGGACTTCCCCAGGAAACCTGGACCCACGCCTCCAGCGTCTGGAAGGAATCCTCAGGGCGTCCGGAACCCGCCCCCCAGTGATGCAGCAAGAGGGCCTGGGGCTGCAGATGCTCCCCTTCCCCTGACCTCGGCGGAATCCACATACAGTCCCCCGCCCCCAGACCCCAGACCTGTACTCTGGTCTCTGCGTTCTGCAGAAAGCACTCTCTTTGACCTCCTTCTCGGAACTGAAAGACCAGGTCCCCTCAGTACCCCCCCCCCACATCCTCCTAGTATTCCCATCTACAACTACCCCCTCCCAAACCCTTCAACTTCTCATTTTCTCACCCTCAAAGCCTCCAGACTTCTTTGGAGAAGCCCACAGCGCCTTCCTGCGACTCCTTCAGCCCGCTTCTCAAATTCTATCAATTTCACCCTGTAAATTACCTCCCCTTCCCGCTTTAGGCTTTTGGGAGGAAGTTTTGACCTGACTTCTCCATACTCCCTCAGCCTTCTCCCCAAGTTTTATCAGTCTTGCCCAAGTTTCTTCCTTAGTTTTCCCCAATTCTTTTTCTGGATGGGGTCCCCTCTCTCAACTTGCTCTGCTCTCAAAGTTCAGGTTTACCTCCAAATCTTCCCTCCAGGGTGAGGGCGGGTGGGAGGGGGCGGGGAAACACCTGCCCTGCCTGCCCCCACCAGGTTTGACCGCCTACCTGTCCCAGGGGAGCCAGCTGCCGGCGACCCGCGACCCGATCTGGGGCAAGCCAACCCCAGCCCACAGCAGCCAGGAGAGAGTCGACGTAAGGGAGAAGTTGGGGTGCTGCCCGCGTCTGTCCCTACCACCTACTCTGGGCAGGGAGGAGGAAGCCGCTTCGGACTTCTCTTATTTTGGTGGCTGCGGAGGAGGCGGCGGCAGGAGAATTCACAGTCACGCCTCAGCCCCAAGCCAGCTGCCCAAAGCCGGGAGGGGCCCCCCAGATCCCAGGTCCGCTGGCTCCCACTTTCCGTCTTTCAAGGTTGCGGCCGATGGGCTCTCACGGCCCTGCCCCTGCACCCCAACTCCTTCCCAAAAGTTCCTTCCTCATCCCGAGGCACCTGCTCCTTCAGAGTCACTAGAGTGAGAAACAGATTTTGGCCATCGCTGAGGTTCCCAGCTTCCAGGTGGAAAAGCCCAGAGCCAGGCCAAGCCAGTCTGGCCCAAGTTCACAGAGTCTGTTACCCTTACACTGCTGTCACCAGATCTACTGTGCATCTTGTCACCTGTCACCATGCTCTGCTACCCCATCTTTAGGGACTGGGTACAGGCGGATGGCGTTAGAGTCGGAGAATCAGTTCACATCAGGCCACAGCCACACAGAAGTTTTAGGAAAAAGGAACAGACCTTAATCATAGTGTCTTTTATTTATAGGGACCCCTCTCTAAGCCCTCCCAAACTTGATGTTCCTCACTTTCAATTATTACCTCTTCAGTCATAAGCCAATGTCCAGGGAACCCCAGGAAAGTCCCATCTGGGGAGAGAGAGATGGTCGGGAGGATTGGAGAGCAACGTTGTGAGTCACTGTGGGTGCCCAGAGGGGTGTGGGGGCTATGTCGATGGTCGGCAATGGCAGGATAGCTAGTTTCAGAATCAACAACTAGGGTACGTCAGTGTCAGGTGTGTCCCTATGGCTAGGCAGGGGTGTGGGGGGCTGTGTGTGAGCAAGCAGAAGCTCAGGAGCCTCACAGTGTAACCCGTGACGGCAAGTGATGGGCGCAGATCAGAAGGCTTCTCCCACTGGGGTGTGGGGAATCTCTGAGGTCAAGTCCAGCCTGAGCTACCAAATGAGTTCAAGGATAACCAGATTCACAGAGAAACCCTGTCTTGGGCTAAAAAAAAAAAAAAGGAATGCTTCTCTCAGAAAAATATGAGGTGGGATGAGGGAAAGGAGAGCTGGCGGAGGTCCAGGGACTTGGGAGAGCAGCTTCATTACCTGAGTAGCAGGAGCGCCATTACAGAGCACCTTCTGAGTTGGCTTTGGTCATTGGTCCTTGTGTTCAATTAACAAATAAATGCTTAGCATGGCCCATGGGATTCCAGCCATAGGGAGCCCAGATACAAAAGGGACGGTCACACCAGCTGCACTCCAGCCACTCAAGAGGATCACTTGAGTCCTATGTGTTGGAGACCAGCCAGAGCAAAGCTGGCCTCTCTACCCTGGGGGAGGGGGTGGGAAAAGAGGGAGGAGAGAGAGTGAGAAAGAGAGAGAAGGAGGCAGGGGAGACAGGACAGGAGAAGGCAGAGAATAGGGGAGAAGGGAAGAGAAGACAGGAGAGGAGGGGAGAAAAAGACAAGGGAAGATGAGAGGTACAATTTGGAAGGGAAATAAGGAGAAAGGAGAGAGAAAGGGGAGGAAAAGACAGGAGGGAGAAGAGAGACAAGAGGGAGAAAGGGAATTAGGGAGAAAGAGAGACACACATTGATTTGGGGAGAAATCTTCCAGCTATCAAGATTCCTGTGTAATTCTTCCGAATCCACCTCCTGGTTGTCCCTCTAGGAGCCTTTCCTGATCTTCACCCCCTTCCCACAGAGCACTCCTAACGCTTGGCTGGAGCACTCTTTGCTCTGCCGGTCTGGAACTGGCTCCTTCCAGTTGGTTACTGTGTGTGCTCCCTCCTCAGAGAAGCCTTCCTGACCACAGACTTCTGGCCCATGCTACCTGGTAGACAGACTACCTCTTCCTCCATCCGTTTTCCTTGGACAAGCTGTTGGGCTTGCTTTCTGCACCTCATTTCCTCATCCGTAAAACAAAAGTCACAGTAGACCCCACTTCACAGACACCTTGGGAGAAACCTGATAGCTGTCACACCACGCGCGTGCCACACGGTCAATGCTGTGTTTGCTATCATTCCTTCACTTATCCCTTCAATCAGATGCTTGAGTAGCGCTCTGTGCTGGGCTAGAGTTCTGGGGTGGAATCTACCACAGTCTTATAGCATAGAACAAAGCTCGGGTCCAAGAAGCCTCAGGATGAGTCTGTTGCGGTTGCTACTTCTCCCACCAAGTCTGAGTCCCTCACCACCCTATGCTCATGTTCCTTTAAAACATTTCCAAAAGCTGATACCAAAAGCAAAAGTCAAAGCCAGCCTGCTGTCTCCTGTCCTCCATCTCATGTTGCTACTTCCGTTTTCAGTTAGCTTGGGTTCTCCTGTCATTGGTCTTGTGGCAATTTCTTTTTTTCTTTTCCTTTTCTTTTCTTTTTTCTTTCTTTCCTTTTCTCTTTTTCTCTTTCTTTCTTTCTTTTTTTTTTCTTTTTTTTCTTTTTTTTTTTGGTTTTTCAAGACAGGGTTTCTCTGCGTAGCTTTGGAGCCTGTCCTGGAACTCGCTTTGTAGTCCAGGCTGGCCTCGAACTCACAGACATCTGCCTGCCTCTGCCTCCCAAGTTCTGGGATTAAAGGTGTGGTGGTATTTTGTTTGTGCCTTAACGAAAAAAGCTAGCTTGAAGATCAGAGTGTGGAGCTAGCTACACTAGTAAGCCTAAGAGGTCAGGCAGTGGTGACCTTTAATCTCAGTGCAAATCTCTGAGTTCCAGGCCACCCTGGGCTACTGGGAGACTGAATCACACCTTTAATCCTAGCACCATGGAGGTGAGAGTAGAAGGGATATGGCTGGGTGGAGAGAGAAATATCAGGCAGGAGGAGAGAGGATTCAGGATTCAGTCTAAGGTTTCATAGAGACAGCATTCAGTCTGAGGATACCCCATTTGTTCTGAGAATTTCACAGAGGTAAGACCTGGTGGCTGGCTGCTCTGCTTCTCTGATCTCTCAGCTTTCACCCCTAATATCCAACTCTGGGTTTTAATTATGAAAACCAATTAGAATTCATGCTACATCCTGTAGTCCTCTTGGCAAAGTCCCCGAAGACCCAGGGCTTGCTTTGAAGCCCATCCTACAAGGACCCAAGCACCCACCTTCCCTGAGGAGGAGGAGAAGCCACAGACTATAAGACCAGGGCCATGACTGTATGACTTCAGGAGGAAGCTACGTGGGCCTGGCCAGAGAGACACGGTAAAGCAGACTTGCACTCCACTTAACCTTCCAGGGGCTCGGATATTCTACGTGCCTTCTCCTGCACCAACCATCTCTCCCTGTCACAGACCTAACCTCTCAGGCTAGAAACATGTTCTAGAATCTGCTTCCCAAGGGAAACCTAAAGTCATACTCATTTGGTTTTTTATTACTATATATCTATTTTTTTGCACCAGTGCACAAATGTGGTGTGTGTGTGTGTGTGTGTGTGTGTGTGTGTGTGTGTGTGTGTGTGTGTAAGTCACTCTTAAGAGAATCATTTCTCTACTTCACCATGTGGGTTCCCGGGATTGGATCCAGGTGTCAGGCTTGGCCTCAAATGCCTTTGTCTTTCGAGTCACCCCTGACCTCTTGGGTTCTTGCTTATTGATCTGTAGCAGGGGAGGGTGTGAGTTTGGAGGTCAGAGGGAAACTCTGTGTTGTTGTTTTTCTTTTACTTTTTTTAAAATTTATTTATCTATTTATTATGTATACCATGTTCTGCCTGCATGTATGTATGCCTGCGGGACATACAGATCTCATTACTGATGGTTGTGAGCCACCATGCACTTGCTGGGAATTGAACTCGGGACCTCTGGAAGAGCAGCCAATGCTCTTAACTTCTGAGCCATCTCTCCAGCCCATAGTTGTTTCCCAAGACAGGGTTTCTCTGTGTAACTCTGGCTACCCTGAAACTTGCTCTATAGACCAGGCTGGCCTCGAACTCAGAGATCCTCTCAAATGCTGCTGGGATTAAAGGTGTGCACCACCACTGCCTGGCTGTATATTCTGAATACAAGCCTCTTTTTTCACCCTGTCTTTTTGAGACAGGGTTTCTCCATGTAGACCTGGCTGTACTAGAACTCTCTCTGGAGACCAGGCTGGTCTTAAATTCAGAGATCCACCTGCCTCAGCCTCCCTAGTGCTGAGATTAAAGGCGTGTGCCACCACCTCCTGCCAGAGGGAAGCTTTCAAGAGTTGGTTCTCTACTTTTAGCCTGGGGAGTGGAGTCCCTGAAATGGGACTCAGATTGTCAAACCTGGCGCAAAGTGGCATGCCACAGAGTCATCTCGCTGGCCCATACTCTGACTTTTATGTCTTATTTTATTGAGGAACCATGGTCCATTTTTTATGGACAAAGAAAAGTTCTTTGGAGAAAAATACCATGGAGGTGTGAGCCCAGGCCAGGCCAGTGACTGTCAAGAGGCCCAAAGAAGAGGCTGTAGCATGAACCGTACCTGGAGACTCCATATTTGGAGCTACCTAGCAAGTTAGAGGCTAGCCTTTACAAGACTCTCTCTTGAAACAAACAAAAAAGAATTGTTACCAGGCATACTGATTTGTGTTTGTAACTCTAGCATTTGGGAGACTAAATTGGGATGGTTGTGAGACTATGCCTCGTCCTTTCTCAAAAACTAACAACAAACAAAACAAAACAAAAAAAACAGGGCTGATGAGATGGCTCAGTGGACAAAGTTGTCTATCACCAAGCCTGGTGACCCAAATTCAACCCCCAGGACCCACATAATGGAAGGAGAGAACCGATTCTAGCAGCGTGTACACACAGACACACACACACACACAACTTTAAAAAAGAATATTTAAAAATAGTGAAGAACATAGCCTGGCGGCAGTGATGCACCCTTTAATCCCAGCACTCGGGAGGCAGAGTCAGGCGGATCTCTGTGAATTTGAGGCCAGCCTGGTCTACAGAGTGAGTTCTAGGGCTACATAGTAAAACCCTGTCTCAAAAAAAAAAAATAAGAAAGGCAAAGAACAAATAAACATACAAAAAGAATTGCCAGTGATGCTGTCTTAGTCATTTTGGCTATGACGAGACAACACAGACTAAATGAGCCTTCTAACAGTTCCGGGGTTTCCAAGGCCCAGCAGGGGTGGTGCTGGTGGTGAGGGACGGATGCCTGCATTGTACTTAGCTGCCTTTGACACATGGTCAAAGGTCACAGGGTCAGGAGATAGCAAGCCCTCTGGGGTCTTGCCTGGTCAGTGCCCTAATCCTTAATCCTTTAGGTTAAGGTCCTATTCTGATGACTTCATTTAAGCTCTAATTGTTCCTGGGAAGGTCCTCTTTTGAAATATTGTCACTCACACAGGGGAGGGAGGGAGGTTTCAGCACATGAGTGGGGGAAGGTGCTAAAACCACCAAGGGTGGCAGCGTTTAAAGAGCAGCCTGCTCACACAGTGTGAGGGTGCCAGTGGACACCATGGTGTGGGTCAAGAGTGACTCCCCTCTTTCCGCCACCGATCAGGGCTGACCAAGGTGCAGCACTGGTGGTCAGCAGTGGCTGGTCACTGGAAAGGATGTACGTCACTGGGAAGCAAAGCATTCTTTCTTTTCCTCTTGTTTTTTTTTCTGTTGTTCGTTTTTTGAGGAGACAGGGTTTCTTGTGTAGCCTTGATTGTCCTATCTTTTGCTAGCCTTGAACACACACAGATCTGCCTGCCTCTTTCTCCCAAGTGCTGGAATCAAAAGTGTAGGCCACCACTGCCTGTCTGGCCTGGAAGTGTTCTTTACCTCCACAGACACTTGGCAAAAACCACATGATCGAGCCAACTATGCCCTTCCACCTGACTCTGTGTAGCCAGGGAGCTAAGCAAAGTAAGTTCAGAGACAGACAGGTTAATTTTATGTTGCTCAGGCTGGGTTCAAAAGATGCTCCTGTTCAACTCCCTGGATCTGCAGGTATATTTTAAGTTTCTCATTATACCAATAAATTAATTTGTTTGGGGATGGGTGAGGTCAGAGGACAGTTTGAGGAAGCCAGTGCTCTCCTTTAACCATACATGTCTAATAAATGGAACTCGGGTGCTGAGGGTTGACAACAAGTACCTATACCCGCTGAGCCATCTCAATGGCTCCTTAACAAAGGTTTTTACATTTTTAAATGGCTTTAAAAAAGACAAAAAAAGAGAAAGGATAATATTTCAGGGGATTTGAAAATTAAGTTAAAACCAAATTGCACTGTGCATAAACAAAGTTGGGAACACAGCCAGGTTCCATTTATGTGTTGCTCACGGCAGCTTTCATGTTACCATGACAGAGCTGAGGAGCTGCAACCAAGACCGGATGGCCAGCAAAACCAAAAATATTTATATTCTGGTCCTTTATAGAAACAAGCCCAAGCTCTGCTCCACACCACTTCCAATTTCAAGAGAGGACCAGGGTAACCATCATTGTGAGGGGCCTGTCTGCAGTCTGGAGACTGTTGCCAGCACAGTTTCAAAGGTATTTGGATCGGGGATGACTGGAGAGATGGCTTGGCAGTTAAGAGCATTAACTGCTCTTCCAGAGGACCCAGGTTCAATTCCCAGCACCCACATGGTAGCCCACAACTGTCTGTAACTCCAGTTCCAGGGAATCTAACACTCTCATGCAGATGTGGACAAAACATCAATGCATATTAAATAAAAAGTAGTTGTTAATCTTTGGCTACCTAGTGAGTTTAATAAGGTCAACCTGATGGCACATGCCTTTAATACCAGCACTCATGAGGTAGAGGCAGGCAGATCTCTGGGTTCGAGGCCAGCCTAGTCTACAGAGTTAGTTCCAGGACAGCCAGGGCTACACAGAAACCCTGTCTTGCATTCCTATGGTGAGGTGGCGGGATGGGTATGGGAATCCTTAGAAGCTTGAGAGCCTTGTTAGCCTGATGCACACGACAAGGAAAGCAGGAGACTCCATCTTAGACAAGGTGGAAAGTGAGGCTGTCACCTGAGGTGACAAGCCCAGGTTGTTCTCTGACCCCTACCTATGCACTGTAGCATGTGTGTACCCATATTCACACCCATGAACATATATACACATACATACACACACATATACAATTTAAAAACAGAAGAAGGAAAAGGTAGCTGTCAGAAAGGAGCAGGCCAGGGTGACAGTCTTGTATCATAAGATGGAGTTGGTACTGCATGTGACATGTGAACTTTGAATTGAGTTCTTTGGGGGAAAAAAACAAAACAAAACAGTAAGGACGGGTATGGTGGTGAATGTGTGATGTAGGTGGGTCTTCTTTTTATTTGTTGCTTTCATTGGTTAATTAATAAAGAAACTGCTTGGCCTGATAGGTCAGAACATAGGTAGGCGGAGTAGACAGAACAGAATGGTGGGAAGAAGGCAATGAGGCAGACACCATGATTCCCCGACCCGAGATGGACGCAGGTTAGGATCTTTCCCGGTAAGCCACCATCTCATGGTGGTACACAGATTATTAGAAATGAGTTGAATCATATGCAAGAATTAGCCAATAAGAGGCTACAGATAATGGGCCAGGCAGTGTTTAAATGAATACAGTTTCCGTGTAATTATTTCGGGGGTAAGCTAGCCAGGATCTAGGCGGGAACACAGCCCACCGCTGCTTTTGCAACAAATGTGCATAATCCCAGCATGTGGGAAACAGAGGCAGGAGGATCTCTGTGAGTTCAAGACCATCCTGATTTACATAGTGAGATCCAGTGATGTAGGATTCCCCTCTGTATGCTGTGAATACCATTGGTTAATAAAGAAGCTGCTTTGGGCCTGTTGATAGGGCAGAACTTAGGTAGTCAGCAAAAACTAAACTGAATGTTGGGAGGAAGAAGGCGGAGTCAGAAAGAAGTCATATAGCACATCCCCAGACAAATGCTGGAACTTTAGCCTGTAAGCCACAGTCACATGCCGATACACAGATTAATAGAAATAGGTTAAATTAATATGTAAGAGTTAGCCAATAAGAAGCTAGAGTTAATGGGCCAAGCAGTGATTTAATTAATACAGTTTCTATGTGATTACTTTGGGGCTAAGCAGCTGGAAATGAAACAAGTGTCCTCCTCCAACAATCCAGGTCAGCCAGAACTACATAGTGGGGCAAAAACACATAAAAACAAAACAAAACAACACAACAAACAAACTAAAAAAACCGAACACTTGGAGCAGGTCTCTGAGTTTGAGGCCAGTTAGAAGACCTTGCAAGTTGCAGGCCAGCTATATGGTGAGATCCTGTTTCAAAGGGAACCAAACCAAAGCTAATCAACACACATACATACACACACATATGCACACACAACACAGGTATGCATACATATCACATATGCATGTACAACACGTGTACACACACATGTTCTCTATCTCTAGGGGGATGCTGAAGGACAAAGAGCAGGTGGTCTATGGATGATTTCTCTCCCAGCGATGACACGTACGTGGGGAGCTCCGGACAGCAGAGCTCTGGCCAGATGCAGCGGCTTGAACAGGCCAGCTTTCATCTTGGGAGCAAATCCGCAGTCATCAGCACAGCTTAGCAGCAGGGTAGTTGGTGTCAGGAGGTGACAGGGTGAGCCGACACAGGGGCTGCCCCCATCCATGGGCAGAAGATGGGTCTCCATGGTGATTCTACCGACAAGCCTTTACCCACCTGCTGGGCTCTGGCCTTTTGTGCCCAGGCTCAGCAATTCTAGGCAGGTAGTATTTTCTCCCTTTTCTAACCCCCTCCCTCCTTTTTTTTTCATTTTCTGAGACAGGGTCTTGCTATGCAGTTCATGCTGGCTTTATGGCCTCTTGAGTGCTGGGGTTACAGGCTGAGCCGCCAGACCCAGCTCTTGTGAACTCTTCTTCTTGGCTCCTCGTACCTCTTATGGAAAGGTACACAGAGATTTTTCTGTTTTGTTTATTTGTTTTTCATTTCTTTGAAACAGGGTCTCACTATGTATATAAAACTCTGACTCTCCTGGAATTCACTATATAGACCAGGTTGGTCTTGAACTCACAGAGCTCAGCCTGCCTCTGCCTCCCAAGTGCTGGGATTAAAGGCGTGTGCCATTATGCCCTGCTATTTTTATTTATTTATTTATTATTTTATGTGCATTGGCATTTTGCCTGCATGTATGTCTATGTGAGGCTGTCAAATCCCTACAGACAGTTGTGAACAGCCATGTGAGTGCTGGGAATTGAGCCTGGGTCCTCTGGAAGAGCAGCCACTGAGTGATCCATTTCTCTTAACCACTGAGCCATCTCTCCAACTCCTAGCTATTTTTTTTTTTGTTTTTTTTTTTAAAGACAGAATGTTGTTACTCTATAGCCTATGCTGGTTTAGCATTGTATAACCTAGGTTGTCCCCAAACTCGTAACTCTCCTACTGCCTGAGCCTCCTGCATGCAAGGATTGCTAACATAAGCCAGCACATCTGGTTTCTAGCCACTTTCTTTTTAAAATCAAGACTCATGCTGTCTCAAAGCCACACACTAGGGAACCTGGGCCAGTTGGGGCTGTACCTACGGGGCTGATGCAACCCACAGAGCTCGTGACGTGCTGTCCTGGCAGGTCCACAGCAGGCAGCCCCCTACACTTGGTAACCGCTATCATATTTCTGTTCCCTGTGGATTTTGGCAAGTTCTGTGGGGCTGCAGGGCTGTAAGGAAGCCCGTTGTGGCCTTTGCCCAGCTTCCTCCCACCAGGATGTTTACTCTCTCAATGCCATGTGCAGGAGGCCAGGAGGACTGGGGAACTCCAGCAGGGTCCAGACTGGTATAGTAAGGGCACAGCACACTCTGGCGAGGCTAGAGCTTAACAGGGAGGAGGATGCTCTTAGGGGCTGGAGGTCATCTGAAATGACTGGATTATCATACAGCTGCATCTAAGGAATTCCTCAGAATGGGTCGGTGAGGTGTCTGCTCAGCAAGTAAACAGGCACTTACCACCAAGCTTTGCATGGTGGGAGGAGGGAACCAACTGCTAAAAGTTGCCCTCTCACCTCCCCGTATGTGCTGGGATGAAAGGACGTGCGCCTGCCTGCATCCACATCCAATAAATAAATGTACTGTCTTTCCGATAAAAAAGAATTCCAAGGCCGGGCGGTGGTGGCGCACGCCTTTAATCCCAGCACTCAGGAGGCAGAGGCAGGTGGATCTCTGTGAGTTCGAGGCCAGCCTGGTCTACAAGAGCTAGTTCCAGGACGGGCTCTAAAACTACAGCGAAACCCTGTCTCGAAAAACCAAAAAAAAAAAAAAAAAAAAAGAAAAGAAAAGAATTCCACCCAGACTGCTTTATCTCAGGTTTTGGATATTTGGGAAGTCCAAGAGGATCTAAGAGGATTTCAGAGGGAGGCCAGGACACCATGAAGAAGGTTGAATTCGTCCAGGGGTACCTGAACTACTTCAGAAGGAAAAGGGATATTTTGGTGACTGTTAGAGTCTTCTCTAGGAGAGGCGGGTGGATCTCTGTGAGTTCAAGGCCAGCCTGTTCTACAGAGTGAGTTCCAGGACAGCCAGGAGCTACACAAAGAAACCTTGTTTCACAAAGATTCTTCTCTAGGGAAGGAAGGAACTTCAAGGTCTGCTCATAGGAGTGGGTGGTATGTGTGACCTTCAAGCTGCTGTCAAAAGGTCCCTCCCTCAACTCTGAGCTTGCAAAGATCTGGGGATCCTGGAGGTCTTTGGGAAGCCAATAGTGCATTTCCTCTTGTCCCCCAGCACAGGTCAGGGCTGGTCCAGCCATAGCAGTCCTTCAGCCTAGACAATAGGGATATGCTGTGACCACAGCCATGGGGGCCAACAACTGCTGTTGGTCTCCAAGACCCTGTGTGGAGTATCTTCTCTGAGCTCTGGGGCTTTTAGGTACAAGTCACCCTGGCCAAACCTTTTATCTGTTGGGCAGATGTCTCTTCCCCAGGAGCCCTCCTCTAGGAATGGGACTCCTACAGAAGTAGGGAGCCTCCCTGGGGTCCCCTGGTGGTCTGTGCAGTCTCTCCTGATTTTTTTGTTTTAATGGTTGAGAAAGCATTTTGTCACATAGCCTCGGCTATTCTCAAACTGACAATCCTCCTGCCTCAGCCTCCGAGGTGCTGGGATTACAGAAGTGTATCACCACACCCAGCTAGTCTCTCATGCTGACGGGGTTGGTGCAGCTCTTGAATACTAGAGCCTTGTTGGACTAAAGTTGCCTGTTTGCTCCCAAGGCCTCCGAGGTTTTCTGCATCCTGTAAGATCTGTGGCCAAGAGTTCTAGGGTCTGTGCTAGAAAAGATATCAGGGGGTGACATGGGGGAAGAGGTGTATGCCAGCCATAGGTGGCATTGGACCCCCTTTGACAAGCGTCTGTGACGATGTGCCAGATCCTGCAGCTGCTGTTTGCTGTGCTGCATTTGGTTCTTTATTGGCTGCAGAGCCATGGAGGCTTGCTCAGATCACAGCTAGCAACAGTGTGAAACACCGGCGGAGGCTGTCTTTCCACGTCTGGTAGGTCCCTAGACACACCCTCAGTCTTCCTTCTGGCAGTGCGACCTTGAACTCAGTCACGCAAAGTCTGCAAGCTTCAGGTTCCTCATCTGTGAAACGCACGTGTTAACAACATGGACTCCATGATGAAGTGAGATGACACACATGAGGGACCAGGTAAGGGCAGAGTGCACGCACATGTACACGTACACACACACACACACACACACACACATCTGCGTGCACACACAGACATACACACGTATGCTCTGTTCTTATCTGAGAGAGATGCTGTGGACTACACACAGAGTCGGTGCCTCTCTCACGGTCTGTTTTCACTTGACGCTCGGGTGGATGAAGGATGGGGGAGGGACTGGTAGAGAGCTTGCTAAGCGAGTTCAGTGCCCTGAGGTCCGTCCCCAGCACTGCAAGGGAAACAGGAGAAAACAGTAGGTAGCCACTCTACCTCTGCTTGAGACCCCAGATGGGAGGCTCTGGTAAGGAGCCACTTCCCAGCCCCTGACAGCCAACAAAATTTGACACATGAAAAACCCCTGGCCCAGTTTCTCTGAGAAACCCTCCGGAAACAAAGAGGAAATTAATTCTTTATGGTTGCAGAAGTGATTCCAGTTAGATGGCAGAAGGGACTTACTGACAAGAGAGGAACTAGGCGGCAGGGGAATTCCTCACCAGAGTCGTCAGGAAATGACATAGTGGTCCCTGAAGACAGCTCCCTAGGCAGAGCTCTGGGAAAGGAGGGAGCCGGGGAGGTGTGGCCCAGTTCCCACAGTTCCTGCACAGGGAAGCCTTTGTCTCCTGGAGGAGACGTGTCACACCCTAAGGTCAACAGCCAAATGTGAAGGTCACTTGGAAAGGAGAAAGCAGAACTGGGAGAGAGAAAGGGGGGCACCCCAGAGAAGAAGCCTGTGTGGTCACGTGAGAGGCATTCCTGGATAAACAGGGGTGAGGAGAGGGTGATAGTGTCCCACGGGAGTCACATTTACAGAACCTCTACTGCGGGTCAGCACCGGGCTGAGCTTTGCAGATGGCGTCTTGGCTCCTCAGCGGCAGATCAGTGTGAGGTTCTGCTGGGGATGGTGGCTCCAGCTGTGAACACGGCTCCTCCTCTCCTGGACCATAGTTGTGGGCGGAGGCAATGGACAGATACCACACTGTCTGGGGGAGGTGTGCGCTTTGAAGAAGAAAGGAAAGCGGGAGGGGGGGGCTGGACAGTGTCAGCAAAGGCTGTTCTTAGGAAAACAAACACTTGGGTGAAGGAAGGCCTCCCCTGTAGAGCGAGCAGAGACCAAACGCAGGTGAGGGAGCTGGTGCAAAGGCCCTGGAGTGTGGGGATCCCTAGGTGAGACTGAGAAGGGGGCATAATGAGCTAACAGCTGGTGAGGGAGATAGATACCGAATGCTGGGGAGCCTGAGGGCCACGGTAAAGATACTGGATTTTTGCTGTGAAGGTGATAGGAGGCCACCCGGGAGCTTCTAAGGAGTGTAATGAGATTTGTGACTTCGTTTTGGCCTTGAACGCAACATTTAGCCCACAGATGACCTTGAACTTCTGTTCTTCCTGCCTGTACTTCTGAGTGTTGGGATTACAGAGGCGTGCCAGCACCCCTGGTTTTATGTGGCGCTAAGAACCGAATCCAAGGCTTTGTCCACGCTAGGCAAGCTCTCTGTCAACTAAGCTACATCCCCCAACCATGGGGACATATGGGTCTCATTCACTTTATTTATTTGTTAATGTTTGGATTGAACTCAGGGCCTTGCACACGCTAGGCAAATGTTCTATTACTAAGCTCCATTCTAGGCAAACCCCTTTTATTTTATTTTTTTTAAATATTTATTTATTATGTATACAATATTCTGTCTGCAGGCCAGAAGAGGGCACCAGACCTCATTACAGATATTACAGATGGTTGTGAGCCACCATGTGGTTGCTGGGAATTGAACTCAGGCCCTTTGGAAGAGCAGGTAATGCTCTTAATCGCTGAGCCATCTCTCCAGCCCCAAGGCAACCCCCTTTTAGAGTGCAAGAGGAATTTCTTTCTATGTAGCTCCGGCTGTTGCAGCATCTCAGGTTGTGGGATTACATACATATGCATCACCGTACCCATCTTCCTTTTTTTTTTTTTTTTTTGGTTTTTTGAGATAGGGTTTCTCTTGGGTAACAGCCCTAGCTGTCTTGGAACTAGCTCTGTAGACCAGGCTGGCCTGAACTCACAGAGATCAACCTGCCTCTGCCTCCCAAGTGCTGGGATTAAAGGTGTGCACCACCTGGCCATCTTCCTTATTCTTTTTGGTCAGTTCATAGCATTCCACTGCTGGGCAGCCTGTGCTCTATGAACCCCATCCTCTTCCAGACAGACATGTGGGCCGTTCCCAGTCTTTTCATGGAGCCTTTGCAGGTAGGGTGGTGGAGAACATTTTCCTCCCTATGTCCCTTCTCACTCAAGAAAATCTGAAGGCTAAAAATTCCCAGAAATAGGGGTATTTGGATGTTTTGTAATTTTGATGGATTCTGCCTAAATGCCCTGTTCAAGCCTTTGCCAATATATGTACACATGAATGACAGAACTTGCTTCTCTCTTTTTTTTTGCTTCTCTTTTTAACAACAAAAAAAAAGTCTTTTTTTTTTTTTTTTTGCTTGCAGTCTGCAAGCATGTAGAAGTGCCCTGTGTGAAGTGCCCTGTGTGCAGCGCCCATAAAAGTCAGAAGAGGGCGTCGGATCCCCCGGAACTGCTGTTACAGATAGCAGCAGTGAGTCTCCCAATGGGTGCCCTTGCTGTTAACCCCTGAGCCATCTCTCCAGCCCCAGCCTTTCTTTGTTTTGAGACAGATTCTCACGGATTCCAAGCCGGTCTTACACTCACTCTGTAGTTTAGGGGTGTGCACCGCTGCGTTTATATGGTGCTGGGGATTGAACCCAGCCAGGGCTTTGTGCCTGCCAGGCAGGTGAGCACTGCTTCCATGTGCAAACCTGCTTGTGTTTGCTCTTCTAGGAACCACCAGGGTGCAGACTGGGCCTGGGTTTCCACCAGGCTGCTGGTCATTCTCATCAGTTTCCAAGAACTCATTATAAATTAGCAAAGCAGCCTTTTGTGATCCGAGCCGTCAATGCACCCTCTCTCCCTGATTGCCATTCATCTTATGACTTGATTTATAGTATCTGCCCATGCAGGAGCTTTGGGTTTTTATGTGTTGCTTTTATCAATCTTCTTCTTCTTTTTTCCCGTGACTGTGTTTCCAGTCATCGTAAGACTTTTTCCACGATGAGATTATAAATCCTCCCCGAGTTTTCCTCTCCACTTTTATGGTTTTATTTTGGGTTTTTCTAGCATTTGAATCTTTGATCCTTTGGGGTTCATCCTGGTGTTCTCTCAGAGCACAGATCTATTTTTTGCCCCCCAGCTGGCCACCTGGCTATCCCAGCCGCACGGATTAAAGACTCCCTGTCCGCTCGTACAGGACACCTTTATCAACTCCCGGATGCCATGTGCGCTCCACTCTATTTCTAGACTTTCTATTCCAGTCCACTGGGCTCTGGGTCTCTTCCCGGACCCTCACACGCTTGTTCCAGTTGCTGAGGTTTTTGTCTGTGTATTTGGGATTGAACCCAGGGCCTCACCCACAAACTCATTAGGGTCAGGGTTATCTAGCAGTGGTAGAATTAGTGTTAGCCAGGTGGTAGTGCCGTACTCCTTTAATCCCAGCACTCGGGAGGCAGAGGCAGGTGGATCTCTGTGAGTTCAAGACCAGCCTGGTCTACAAGAGCTAGTTCCAGGACAGCCAGGGCTACACAGAGAAACCCTGTCTCGAAAACAAACAAAGGTTAGGGTTGACTTCCCCTAACAACTTTTTGTTGTTGTTGTTGTTGAAGTGGTGGGGATCAGACTCTTGCCAGTTCTCATACCCCAGTAGCCACAGTGTTCCCCAGCCTCCAGAGAGCAGGGATTATAGGCCATGCCTGGCTTGCTGCCCCTCCCTTAGCCCCCCAGTCTCAGACTGGGTCTCACACAGCCCAGGCTGGAGGAGGGCTGAGGTTGATTTCTGAACACCTGACCGCTTGTCTTCAGCTCTCAAGTGTTGGGATTACAGCTGTCACACCCAGATCATCTACTCTATCTTTCCTTCCTCCTCCCCTCCCTTCCTTCCTTTCCTTAATTCATATTCTCTTCCCCTCCACCTCTCTCTCCCTCTCTCCCTCCCTCCTGAACTCTCCTGGGCCTTACAGTCCAGTAGGCGAACAGAGAACAAACAAGTAATTGCATGCCATTTGGTCTCTCTGCAGAGAAGCGATAATAGAGCAGGTGAAGGGGCCGGGAGGCTGAGGAGGAGCCAGAGGCTGCCGGGAGGAACTCTCAGACAGCAAGGGGAGACATCGAAGTGGGAAGGATGCCCTGTGGTTCCCCGGGGAAGCCAGTCAGGAGGCGGGCGGGGGGCAGAAGTAAAAGCCCCAGGCAAGAGCCTGCTTGCAAGCAGCGGCTTCTGCTTGGTGGTGGGGGGCACTGTCTAGGGATGGAGGCCAATGAGGTAGCGGCAGAGGCTTGTAGGTCACAGCAAGGACACTGGTTTTTCTTCAGACACCCGGAGCCAGGAGGACAGTTGGTGGAACCACAGCGGTGGCCGCGACAAGTTCTGACCTCTCTCTCTCTCCTCGGGATGACTCTCGCTGCTGCTGGTGGCAACTGGGAGGGTGATGGGCTGGATTTGCGGGGAGAGGAGAGCTGAGGAAGCTGCTTCTGGAATCTTCCCTTCCTCAGCATCTGTGTCGGGCACTTCTCAGGCACTAGAAGCCCCGTGACCATGAAGGAGGAGGAAAGGGAAGCAGGCAAAATGGATGAGTACTCGAGAATGCCATTGTAAAGGCTATAGAAAGCAAAGGGGGCAAAACCCAAGAGAATCTCTTCTGTACCAGGGCTCAAGATGCCCCAGACAACTGAAAAGCTGTGACTGCCATCGAGGTCTGAGTCTGGGGAGAGGTATATACTTGCAATTCAGGAAGACAGGAGGATGATGAATTTGGGGCCAGCCTGGGTTACACAGTATGATCCTATTTGTACACACACAAAAAGAAGCAAGCAGGCCTGCGGATGTAATTCAGTTGGTAGAGGGCATGTCTAGCATGCATGAAGCCCTGGGTTTGGTCCCCAGTGCCACATAAAACCACTGTGGTGGCACATGCCTGTCATCCCAGCAGGGGGTGAAAGCAGCAGTAGAAAGCTGGGTTGGGGCTTACTTGTGACCCTGGTGCTGCAGGGGCAGGGACAGGCGTGTCCCTGGGGATCTTATTAGCTACCTTGTCTAGCCTGAAAGGTGAACTCTGGGTTCAGTGAAAGAGTCTGTCTCAAAAATGCAAGGTGGGGAGGGGATGGAAGAAACACTTGACGTTGACCTCTGGTCCATGAAGGAGTACAAACACATGCGTACACATACATAAACACACATGCGCACATGCCCACACAGACACAGTTAAATTTTAGGAAAGGGGGGTCAACAAAATGGCTCAGACAAGCACTGGCTTCCTTTGGACCTCAGCAACAGGGCATCTCTTCTTCACCTGGCTAGGGTGAAGAGGAATTAGAGACCTTCTCCCTGACAAATGGGAGTGAGCTTCTTTGAAAGTAGTGGGCTCAGGGATGGAGAGGGGGCTCAGTGGTTAGGAGCAGGTACTGTACTGCTTTTGCAGGGCACCTGAGTTCCACACCCCGAACCCACGTCCAGTAGCCCATAAGCTTGTGGTTCCACCTCCAGGGGATCCAAAGCCTTCGACCTGCAACACCACCTGCAAACATGTACACATAGTTTTAAAATGATGAAAATAGGATGGGTCATAGTATCAGTGTGTGCCTTTGATTCCAGCACTCCCGGGCAGAGGCAGACAGATCTCTGTTCAAGGCCAGCCTGGTCTATATATTCAGTCCCAGGCCAGTCAAGACTACAAAGTAAAACCCTGCCTCAGAAAAACTTCTTGGGAATAAAAAAAGTTTCAAGTATATTTTTTTATTTTTCACATAATGGGCTTACTGACCTAGAGAAATACCAGGTAGAAATCACTCATTCGTCCAATAAATTCCTACTGAGAACTGACTTTGTGTCAGATCCTATGCCCATCATTATCACAGAAAGATACAGCGACAGGGCACCCTTACCTTCCTGTGACCCGTATTTGAATAAGAGAAAACCATTAAAGGATGCCAATAAGTTCAAATAGGGGACAATACAATCTCAGTACTCCAGAGACACAGGCAGAAGGATAATTGCAAGCACCAGGACATCCTAGTCTACGTGGTGAGTTTCAGACCAGGCTAGTTACAAACAAAACCCTGTCTTAAGAGAAGAAAGAAGAAAAAAGGCTTTAAGCCAGGCAGTGGTGGTGCACACCTTTAATCTCAGACCTCAGGAGGCAGAGGCAGGGGGATCTCTGTGAGTGTGAGGCCAGCCTGGGCTACAGAGCTAGCCTGGTCTACAGAGCTAGCCTGGTCTACAGAGCGAGTTCTCAGACAGCTGGAGCCGCACAGAGAAACCCTGCCTTGAGAAAGGCAAAAAACAAAACAAAAAACAAAAAAGGGAAGAAAAGAAAGAAAGAAAAAGTACGAAGAAGGAGTGCCACATTTGGCAGGAATGGGACATGGCGTCTCCCCCCCTCCACAATGTCTCCTTTTTTTTCTTTTTTCTTTTTTTCTTTGAGACAGGGTCTTTCTATGTAGCCCTGGCTGGCCTGGAGCTCACAGAGGTCCTCCTGCCTTTGCCTCACGGAGTGCTGGGATTAAAGGCGTGTGGCTCCACATCCAGCCCTAGAGGATGTGACTTCTAGCATCCGAAGGAAAAGTACCAGTTGAGAAAGGGGCGCGGCTTGGTTGGTGGAGCTTCCCTGGCACACATGAAGCCCTGGGCCTAATACCCAGCAGGCACACACCAGGCTTGGTGGTCCCAGAGGATCTTTTGCGACCATCCAAGTTGTGTAGGATAAAGGAAGGGAAGCGTGCTCAGGGCTGAAGTACAGCAGACAAAAGCCCAGAGCCTGGAAACTACCAGACATTTTCAAGGAGTTACAAGTTCAGCATGGCTAGAGGTGAGGCTGCAAGAAGGGGAAAGGTCGAGTCATTTCCTAGTCCTCAGGGGACCAGGGACACATACCCAACATGCTCAAGGGTAAGGAATTAGCTTGGAGAAAGGCAAAGGGGTCAAGCAGGGAGGACTGTCCCAGAAGAGGGGAGCTGATGTACAACAGGGCTACACAGAGAAACAAGCAACCAGCCAAACTCTCAAGGAGAGGGAAAAGTTGAGGAGCTCACTTTGGCTAGAGCCTGGTTGCAGGGGGCAGGGGGGAACTTGGCTAGAAGTAGAGACCCAGGACACGGCCTTATGGGTCTTGTTATGCCCAACAGGGAGTCGCAAAGGATTTTTATATAGAGAAATGACCCACTCTTAGTTGGAACATGGGAAAAAAAACTACCCTACAATGCTCTTGGAGGTTCCTAAAACTGACCAAAGAACCTCTAAGGAAGGATGGAGGAGGGCCAAGTTCGGTCCCCAGTGTTCTCTGACCAAACAAAAGTAAAGCATCGCGTAGTGGCCATCACACAATGGTCATCACACAGTGGTCCTCACCCAGTGGCCATCACTAACCCGCTTGGGGAGCCCAGGCCTCTCTCACACGAAAACATTAGTTCTCTCACAGAAAGATTGGGAAACTCGTTTGCCAGAGGAACCACAGGGAAATCAAGTGGCAAGGCCAGAGGGGTAGAGATGGGGTTTGGGGAGCTTGTGGAGAAAGAAGAGAGTAGACAAAGGAGTGAGTGTGTGTTTCCCACACTGGACCACACCCAGATGCAGGTCTGGTCTCAGCTCACTGTTGGCTCAGTGACTCAAGAGGTCTCAGGTCCCAGGACCTGACCATCTTCTCATCCTTTAGAGGTGGGTGGTCCACAGAGCTGAACCAGAACTGCTCTGCCACAGGCAAATCAGTGGTGGGAGCAAGGTCAGGGGGAAAACTAGTGTATCCATCTGTGAAGCAACTCAATATGCAAACCTTGAAAATGGGTCTTTTTTTTAACAAACAAACAACAACAACAAAAGCCCAGGATCTCAAGCTCATATTTGCTATGTAGCCCAAGATGACTCTGAGCTTCTAATCCTCCTGCCTCCACCTCTGGAGTACTGGAATCTGAGATTACAGGTGAGCACCAGGACACCACCACATTTTATGCATTGCTGGGGATCCAACCCAGGGAGGGTCTCATGCCTCTATTAACTGAACTACAGCCCCAGTCCTGTTGTTTGTTTGTTTGGTTGGTTGGTTGGTTTTAGTTTTCGTTGTTGTTTGTTTTTCAGATAGGGTCAGGCTTGCCTCAAACTCACCGCCAGCCTCCTCCTGCCTTCCAAGCATTGGGATTCTGGGAGCTTCTGGTATCCTGTCAATCAACCCAGTACAGGCGTGCAAACAGGTCCTGAAGGCAGGACTCTTGTTTAGCATGACAAAGTGAGGGTGACCCAGCCTGCGATCTTCTGCTCTCACAGCGACTTTAACTCTGAGTTTGGGGTTGGGGGGCGAGGAGAAGCGTGTAAAAGGGGGTGAGGGGATAGGTGTGGCTGCTTCTGGAACTTTCTTCATTGAGATCAGAGTCCTCAAAATACTTGCCCTGGATGAGCGGCTGAGGCTTGGTCACACCCTCTGCCCTGCCTGCTGCAGAGAGCGGTTCCACCGCAGCGCTCCCAGCTGTCACTTCCCCTGCAGGCAGGAGCTGTCTGACCCTGTCCCCTGGAATTGCTGGGGCAGTCAAGGAAGTCCTGAGACACTTCGCCACACCCGGTCCACTGCCACCGCCTGAGCTTAGCAAAGCTGTCCCGCACTCTCCAATCAAGAAGCAAAGGTTCTTTCCGGCCACTCCCCTGACCTGATGTCACTCCGGTAGCCCCCCCAAGCCACGCCTTGCCTGAAGAGAGCTCTGGTGGGACTATGGCTGTGAGCTTCCAAAGGGTGAAAATTCCCATAGGAATCACGCACATTGTAATTGCCATGGGCTGGAGAGGTGGCTCACAGCTTAAGAGCATGCACTGCTCTTGCAGAGTACCTGAGTTCGATTCCCACCCCCCACCACAGATACACACATATACTCATAAACATACTCATAATTAAGAATCCCGTATAAGCATATGCATAGCTAAGAATAACACAGCCAGGCGGTGGTAGCACACGCCTTTAATCACAGCACTTCAGAGGCAGAGGCAGGTGAAACTGTGAGTTCGAGGCTAACCTGACCTACAGTGGTCTACAGAGCGAGTTCCAGGACAGCCAAGGTTACACAGAGAAACCCTGTCCCGAACCCCCCCCCCCAAAAAAAGAGAGAAATAAAAGAAAAAGAATAACAGATAGAGCCTGGAGACATCACTCAACGGTTAAGAGCACTGGCTGTTCTTCCAAAGGATCCAGGCTCCATTCCCAGGATACACACCCTGAGTTAGCTCACAATTATCTGTAACTCCAGTCTTGGGGATCTGGTGCCCTCTCCTGGCCCCCAAGGGTACCAAGCACACATGTGGTACACATACATGCAGGCAAAACACCCATATACATAAAGATGAATAAATGCATAAATAAATAGAATAACAAAAATAAATTTAAAACAATAACTGCCCTAGGTCAAATAAGGTGTCCCATGTCTTTAGTCCAAGCACTTGGGAGGCAGAAGCAGGTGAATCTCTGTGTTCAAAGTCAGATTTGGCTACATAGAGAGCTCTGGGCCAGTCAGGGTAAAATAGTGAGACCCTGTCTCAAAAATAAAATAAAGTGGAAAAAAACTTCCCTGAGATACATAAGCCAAGCAACAGGTTCCAGCTGTATTTCTTCAGAGCACAGGGGTTGAATCCAGGGCCCTGCACAGGGCATGTGCTCAACCTCTGAGCTCTACCTCCAGCCATCTTTTTATTTTATTTTGCTTTTGTTGGTTTAAGAGAGGGTCTCAGGTAGATCTAGCTCAGGTAGATCTTGAACCTGTGATCTTCTTGCTTCAGCCTCCAAGTTACTGGGATTACTGGCTTGAATCACCAGGCCCAGCTCTGTGTGCATGTGTGCCTATGTACACAGAAATGCAGGAGGAGGCCCAAGGGTGACACTGGGCGTCCTCCTCCATCACTCTCCACCTTGACTTTTGAGACAGGGCATCTGGCTAGGAGCCCAGTTGGCCATCAAACTCCAGGGGTTCTGTGTCTGCCTTCCCAGTACTGTGATTGCAGGTCCATGATGTCACTCCAGGTTGTTTTACACGGGTTCTGGGAAATCAAGTTCACGTTCTCATCTTTGTGTGGCAAACACTTTACTGGCTGAGTCACCTACCCAGCTCCTGGCTTTTACTTTCATCCTTTTTTTTTTTTTTAATAATACAAGGTTGCACTGTGTAGTTCACTCTGGCTTCAAACTCTGAACCCTGCCGTCTAAGGCTCCTGAGCACTGGGGTTGCAGAGGTATGCCATTATATCCGTCCAGATCTTTCTCCCACGATTGAACAGACACTGGGGACCCAGTAGGACGACCTTTCAAGTTATCTTCCATGCTTGAGGTTAGCAAGATGACAGGGAAGACATATGGTTGGAATAGATTTTAAAAATTCTAGGACTGGGGCTGAAGAGATGGCTCAGTGGTTAAGAGCATTGCCTGCTCTTCCAAAGGTTCTGAATTCAATTCCCGGCAACCACACGGTGGCTCACAGCCATCTGTAATGAGGTCTGACCTGCAGACATACACACAGAATATCGTATACATAATAAATAAATAAATAAATTCTAGGACTCAGGTTGACTGTGACAGCAGGCATATCTAGCACAGACAAGATGCTGGGTTTTATCCCCTGCCCTTGAAAACAACAACAATAATATATAATTAGAAGACACAGTCTAGAAGCTGAACGGTAGATGGGTGGATAACGAGGGTGGGTAAGTCAGAGGGAAGCTACTATCACCAGTCACAAAGAAATGTACTAGGCAGGCCTTCTGGGGTCAGTGCTGGCTCTCTGCTTTAGGAAAGTTCGTTCCCCTCTCTGCACGTTGATGTCCTCACCTGTAAACTGGGACTCCCAAGAATATCCAGGCCGGGCGGTGGTGGCATGTGCCTTTAATCCTAGTACCTGGGAGAGGGAGGCAGGCAGATCTCTGTGAGTTCAAGGCCAGTCTGGTCTACAGAGCGAGTTCCAGGACAGGCTCCAAAGCTACAGAGAAACTCTGTCTCGAAAAACCAAAAGAAAAGAAA
This sequence comes from Myodes glareolus, assembly GCF_982192425.1. NCBI lineage: Eukaryota > Metazoa > Chordata > Mammalia > Rodentia > Cricetidae > Myodes > Myodes glareolus. Next base: position 61,736,856 of record NC_142028.1, read on the forward strand.
AAAAAAAAAAAGAATATCTCAGAGCATTGCTGTAACACAGTGGTTCTTAACCTTCCTAACGCTAATACAGTTCCTTGGTTTGTGATGACCCCCCCAACCATAAAATTATTTTTGTTTTGTTGCTACCTCATAATTGTAATTTTGCTCTTGTATGGATCGTAATGTAAATATTTGTTTTGGAGATAGAGGTTTGCCGAGGAGGACATGACCCACAGGTTGAGAACCTCTGCTGTAAGGGTGGCCATGTGTGAGATGCTAGATGTGTGGATTTGGAGACAGAGTCTGAGGTCAGAGGCTTGGACTTGATATTCAGGGCTGGGTGTTACCATGGCTCCTACATCCTTACTGCTCTTCTGTGTAAAAACAGTGATACAGCAAAGCAAGGCTCACCCTACCTATCTGCACACTGGCTGCTTTGTCTGTCCAAGCCCAAGCTGAACCCAACGCCAATTAGACAACAATCCCTCTAGTAAGGCACAGATACTAGTATATTTGATGCCCCAGGTGGTTCCAGGTACAGAGGAACATGGGGACTGCTGACACCACAGTAGTGAGAAACAAGGCTGTGGAAAGGTATGTGACCTGGGCCCCTGTCTGCACCAGCTTGGGGTGGGAGGTCCCGAGAGAACGGCTATGGACTCATTGCTCAGTGAAGATGCTCCGCTGTTTCTGCAGATCAGAACCTGGGGCGCTCCTGGCCGCTAAGGGTGCTGAAAGGTGAGCCCCATTGGCTTATCAAGAGTTCGTGCTCAGGCAGGCAGGATGGCTCCGTGGATAAGGACAGCTGCTGCCAAACCTGCTGACCCGAGTTCCACCCCCGGGGCTCACACCGTGGAAGGAGGGGATGGACTTCTGACCTCCCCTGGAGCTAGACAGGGAGATTGCAGCAAAGCGCAAGGTCCGAGGCTGAGGTACGAGAGGATGAGGTGAGACACAACCCTGGACAAACAGCTGTATGTGGAGAACAAAGGCAGTGAGCTTGCCCCAGTTTGGGGGGTGTGACTATTTACACGAGTGGACCAGCATTTCCTTGGTGTTGGCTACAGGGGCGAGTCAGTCCAGGAGATAGAACCTAGAAGAATGATTGGGGCCAAGCTTTCTTCTGGGACCATTTGTTCATATACAGATAAAGATTTGTTCATACAGATAAAGAACTTCTGAATCCCATCCCATCCCCTCGCGGACCGCCCCCTCCCCTGGCCTCTGACAGGGCACTAGGTCGTCCACTTGCAAGGTCGTTCTTGCAGCTGGGAACTGGAAGTCAGTCCGGACTTTGAGACCAAGTATTTGGGGCTGGGTTTCTCTGTTGCAGTTTCTGAGGGCATTGAAATCTGGGTACTTTGTGGCTAAGTGCTTGGACTTGCTGTCTGGGTGAGCAGACCTGTTTCCTCCCCTGACATCTCTGTAGCCGGCATCGCGCAAGGCTTCACATGAATGACACTGTCTTGCCTGTCTGACTACCTTTGGAGATGACAACGGCTGAAAGGCAAGAGAATGCTCTGCCCAGCCTCTTCACGTGTCTTTCTGGGACCCTTTTCTCTCCTAACCAGGAGGCCTGAGTTTCCTAGTCTTCCACCCCTCCCCCCAGCCATCTGCTTGAAGGAAGTGGCTCCTCAGTTCTTCACAGGAAGCCACAGGCCTCTTCTGCTTCAGCAACCTCCAGCTGCTGCTGGTCCAGGCCCCTTTCCAGGCCGGCCTAGCGACGCCCGGTTCCTAGCATCTCCCTCTAACTGCAGCCAAGAAGCCTGTGTGGCGTGTTCCGCTCTTTTTCTTTTAAATTCGTATGGTTCTGTCTAGGGCATAGGCTGTGGACCTGAAAGATAAACCTGATGGCAGAAGGTCCTGAATTGTGGGACTGAGGGCTTGGAAGGGAGTGCAGAAAGTAGGTCCTTCAGAAATCTTGGGGATGCTCGCTCCAGCGTCCCGAGTTCCTGCTACAGGGCAGCGAGGTGTCCATTCATTCCAGGAAGACGGTGGAGACTGCCCCAGGGAAGGCTTTTAGTAATTGCGGAGCAGCTCAAGGATAATGAGCGCTGAGAAGAGTCTAGCCTGGGGCTATACTGCCACCTGGTGGTTACGATCGCATACAGCGCCACAAAATTATGGGAGCCTTTTGAGGGGCAGATTGCTGTAGCCTGGAAGGCCCTTAAAGGATAAGGAAACTCCTAGATGAAGGGATTTCATGAGCGGTCGGGACTCCTCTAAGACAGCTGAAATAGTGTGCCTGTAGTTTAGCGCCCAAGGAGGCTGAAGCTGAGTTGTTGAGCCGAGGAGTTCAAGGCCACCCTGGGCAGCCCAGCAAGCTCTTGACTCAAAGGAAAAAAAAAAAGCCAAAGGGTTGGAGAGCTGGCTCAGCAGTTGCTTGCTGCTCTTCCAGAAGACGGAGGTTCTGCTTAGTGACTCAGTGATTCACGATGACCTTCAACTCCAGTTCCTCCCTCTTCCGGCCTCCATGGACACACACAGTTTTTAAATCTATAAGATAACAAAGATACCACCTCCAAAGTCAGCGCTTGGGAAGGGCATCCTTGGTGTAGACGAGACTCCTCTGACCCCATTTGACAGAGTAGGAAACAGGTCTGGAGAGGAGCTTGGCATTGTACTACAGCAAGGCAGTCAGAAAATGGGGTCAGATTTTATTTTATTTTATTTTTTCACGCTTGGGATTGAGTCCAGAGCCCGTAGAGTCTAATTTGGGGCTCATCGTAAGATGTGGCTCCAGAGCAAAGAGCACCCTCTGCTCGTCACCCCCGTTTGTGACCAAACATGGCCTTACCCAGAACCGTCACCACTTTAGTCACCGAAGTTGGCACTACAAGGTGGCTTTTCCCAAAAATAAACTCCACTCTGAGGCACGAGGATCTGAGAAGGCCAGGGGTTACAGCGTGTGTGCTTCAGGCTCAGAAGACACTAGAAGAGGAAGCCCAGGGGGCTGGAGAGATGACTCTTCGGTCACAAGAGCTTTCGGCTCTTCCGGAGGACCGGTCAGGTTCCTAGCACCCACATCAGGGGTCAACAACTGCCTGTAACCTTAGTTCCAGGGGATCCAACACCCTTTTCTGAACTACACACACACACACACACTTAAAAATAAAAATTAAAAAACAATTAAAAATCTTATTTAACAACAACAACAAAACCCCAACCACGTTAGCAGAAGAAACCCACCTGCTTTTATAAAAAGGGGAATTGGGAGTCAAGAACGCAAATAACTTGCCAGGCCCCGACCCTGCAGCTGGGCCAGGACTCAGCTGTGGGTCTATCTGAAGGCTGCTTCCAGAGAGACATCTAGAAGTCCTTAGATGTCACATGCCCCTCCTGCTGGGTGTCGTCAGGCTGTTTGGTGCTGTGCAATGACTGAAGTCTGTGAAGACTGACAAGGGTTCGGGGTGGAAATGAAACAGGGATGAGAAAGAGGTGAGGGGGAAGGGAGAGGAAGCCTCATGGAGTCTTTGTGAGCCACGAGTAGGAAGGAAGCGGGTCTCGCTTGCTGTGGGGTCCTAAGCACCTGGCACAGTGCCTGGCAGAGATTGATTGCTCAGTAAATGCCTGTGGGATGAAGGTGAGGAATTAAGTTGCATTCTGGGAGAATACTGTGAGGCGAGGAATGGGTCGGCCATTTTCAGTGTAATTCAGCCGGAGGATTTTGCTGGGGCCCAGGGTTTAGACAACTAATTCTCAGGAGACCCAAGGGAGGAGGACAGTCACGGGTTTGTAACCAGCCTGGAATACATAGCAAGACCCTGTCTCAAAAACTAATTAATTATGAGGTTGGAGAGATGCCTCGGAGGTCAAGAGCACTGGCTGTGCTTCCGGAGGAGCTGGGTTCAGTTCCCAGAAACCATATGGCAGCTTCCAGTTGTCTGTAACCCCAGTTCCAGGGGACCTGCCATACTCTTCTGGCCTCCCCAGCCACTAGACACACACACGGTGTATAGACATACATGCAGGCAAAAACACCCACACAATAAAACAAAACAAAATATATCTTTAAAAAATTTATTAATTATAGCCAGGCATTGGTGGAGCACACCTTTAATCCCGGTACTCGGGAGGCAGAGGCAAGTAGATCTCTGTGAGTTTGAGGTCAGACTGGTCTACAAAGCTAGTTCCAGGACAGCCAGGGATACACAAAGAAACCCTGTCTTGAAAAACCAAAATACACACACACACACACACACACACACCATATATATGTGTGTTTTATATCTATCTATCTATCTATCTATCTAATTTTCAAAATTAGACTTATGAGAGCAGAACTGTCCGTCTCTCTTTGATAATGTCCAAGGGAATAAGTGGGTACGGGGCGCTTCAGGAAGGAGGGGACCAAGTTAATGCCCATCTTAGGGGGAAAGGAAGAGCCCTGACCGCCTAAGAGCGATGTCTGCTCCACAGTTAGATTTTCTAATCCCCAGTCATTCCTTGGCTATTTCGTTTATTTCCCACACTCCCTTACCAAGGTGGCAGTTGACATTTCCCGAGCGCTTGCTGCATGCCAGGTACTATGCGCGAGCCTTTCTGTGCTGTGCCCCTGCCTCTTATGTACACCTGCCAGGCCTGCTTCCCTAGGGACGAGCCAGTGGCGGCAATAGTCGCCCTCTGCAGAGGTGGCCCTGGAATGAAGGCGGGAGCAAGCAAGGCAGGTGGAAGACAGGAACCATGAGAGGCAGGGGGTAGAGGAGGCCTGAGGGCACCTGGTTTAGGGTCCCTCCTCACTAGGGCAGTTCTAGGGCTCCAGACATCTTGAAATCATAGTTCTCGGGGATGTACTCTCTGCCGTTCACACATAGTCTTCTTCCAGGGTCCAGTTCTTCCCAGCCGACTTGGCAAAAACTGAGCCCACTCAACAGTGTGCCCAGTCAGATGAAAACCATAACCTGGTTCTTACTCTTTAGGGTTGGAAACCGTGTCCCCACCCTCTTGGTTATTTTTGTTGTAATTTTGGAGACAGTCTTGGTATGTAGTTCAGACTAGCCTTGAACTCAGGATCTTCCTGCCTCGGCCTTCCAAGGACTGAGACTACAGACAAATTTGCTGTTGCCATTTGATGTATCAGGTCTTTTTGACCTTCTCCTGCCTTGGTCTGGGCACTGGAATGTCCCTGGACAGTCCTCCCCAACAGACAAACATTAAATAAATCCACCCAGCACAGCTTGGACAATGCTTCCCTTCCCATTGTCATTCAAAAGGTCTGTGGGCTCCATATACAAACCTTCTCCTCTGACCCCAGAGCTCTCTCTGCGAGGGAGGCCTTGCCAACCCTTCACAAAGTAACTTCCTGTGCATGTACACACACACACACACACACACACACACACACACACACGGCAGTTTGTATACTTCATCCAGTGGAGTCACCAAAATGACTCAGAGATTGGAGACCAGTCTTATCCCGCCTCTGCCTAAGCAGAGAGTGAGTAGCCAGAAGCTTCAGTAGAAGTCCCTGAGCTCGGCTCCTCACCTCCAGGACCCTGGACAGGAGCGCTGCTGGCTAACAGCGTAGGAGGGCAGAGCTGAGGAGGAATCTCAGGGGAGGCGCTATCTCGGAACAGAAAAGAAGAGTTTTCTGTAGGCAGGTGAACTTAGAAGGCCACTCCAGGCGGAGAACAGCTCGTGCTCTGGACTAGAAACAAAATCAGTTGGTTTTGTTCCAGAACTGTGGTTGACTTGAGGAGAAAATGAGGGTGGGGGCGTGGGGCTGAGGCAGCCCCAACCAGGTCTTCCTGGGCTTCTCATCACATGGGCGGTTCACAGAACACACAGGACACAGAGTCTTCTCATCTAGGTCACTGTGGAGAGTGACAGAGAAAGTTCTGGACTACAGCTGGAAGAGGGAGGGCAGGGACGGAGGAGAGCGTTCTTAGGAGCCTAGTCCTCTCTCTTCTCACCACCCCCTTTGTTTGCAAGCTGCTTGGAAACAGTGTAGCCAGAGGATGCTTCCGCCACAGACATCCCAGACAGGTCTCCCGGTCCCTGGAACAGGCTGGGAATCCAAATGTCTGAAAAACCAGTGGTCAGATCCGAGCCTCTGAAATCCAGGTGGAGAAGTCAAGGCTCAGAGAGGGGGCTTCTGAGAAATGAATCTCATTTGCCCCTGGCTTCCATTCCAAAACTGAGATGGTATGAGAGACGATGCAACCAGTGGTTTCTTGATTTTATGTCTGCAACAAAATGCCGTGCACTATCACCTCCACCACCTCCACCACTTCCACCTCCATAACCATCACCTTCACCACCTCCACCACCTCCATCACCTTCACCACCTCCACCACCTCCATCACCTCCACCACCTCCATCACCACTGCCACCATCAGATAGATACACATTCTAGGCAAATCTTCTACCTCTGAACTATCCCAGCCCTAATGCATGTTGTTGTTGTTATTTTATCATTTTGGTTTTTCGAGACAGGGTTTCCCTGTGTAGCTCTGACTGGCTGGCCTCAAACTCACAGAGATGTGCCTGCCTCTGCCTCCCAAGTGCTGGGATTAAAGGCATGCACCATGCCTGGCCTTCCTAAAACGTGTAATTAGTGATGAATGCTAGTGACAGCTGCCTCTGTGGAGATCCCCTTGTGTGGTGCTGGGGGGTTCAAAAGCACAATGTCATTTCATATTGTCACAGTCCTGTGCTGCGCGGGAGGTCACCATCTCGCAGAACCAGGGCATTTGCAGCTTTGTCCACTCCAATCCCCAGCCAAGGCACCTCCACCTTCCCTCTCAGCATTATCTTGTTTGTTTTTAAGACAGTGTCTCGCTATGTAGCCCTGGCCACTACGTAGGCAAGGCTGGCCTCGAACTCACAGAAATTCACTTGCTTCTGCTTCCAAGCGCTAGCTAGGATTGCAGCTGTGGGCTGCTATGCCCAGCTAAGCTGAGAGTGACCATCCCCATCGTCAGATGAGGACACGAAGGCTTGGTGTGGCTTGGCCAATACCTCCACGAGGCACTAAAAGCAGGAGTTCTGAATGATACTGACTGGGATTGAATGCTGCTGCTGGTTCTGAGTGGTTTCAAGAACTTAGGTAAAACCAAACTATAACGCCAATTCCTGTGAGTCCCAGCCCCGATTCCCGAGCTGGGACAGCACAGAAGGGAGGAACAGGATGAGGGCCGCAAGTGCCTGAAGTCTGCACCCTCTGACCCCCTCTTCCGTGTACCCCAGCGCTCCAGAACCCCAAAGCACTGTCGTCTGAGCTCTCTGTGTTTCTTTTTCCGCCTGAAGGGGCACCAACAAAGCCAAAAGCATGGGTGTTGAAGGAAAGCAGGGGTCACCTACTTTGTGTATAGGCCACTTGAATGCTTCTAGAGCTATGGGGTTGTGTTGCTCCGATTTGGAGGCAGCTCATGAAAGGAAAGGGACTTTCCCCAGGGGCTATTCTTGAGGAGGCTGCCCCACTTGGTGGCCGTGAGACTTCATTGGCAAGTGGCGATTCAGTACGGGAACTGTCATAATAAAAAGCATTGGAACTGGCCTCGTAGGAATTATTTCCTGGGACCCTGGCTAACTGCACTGCCTCTTGTGTGTAGTAACCCTGCCCACTGCAAAAACACGTCGGAGTCTCTATATTAGGAATCCCACAAGGGGCTCATCATGCGGCCCTGGCTGGCCTGGAACTTGCTTTCTTTGACTTGCAGTCCTCCCATCCCTATGGATCCTTACCTGCCTTCCCTTATCCACTTGAAGAACGATACCTCCTTTTGCCGCACGGTGGCGCCTCTCATGGACCTTGCTCTAGGATAGCAAAATGCGGGGCGGGGGGGACTTGGGGCCTTCAGACCCTTTTTGGTCTATTGTTTCTCCTTCCAATTTGATGGTGGGTTGATTGGAAAAAAAAAAAAAAGGACGAGGCAAAGAAAGTAGGATGTTATGGTAAACTGAGACTAGAACCCTGCCTCGGGAGCCTCGGAAAGACCGTTTCCTTCAAGTTCTGCTCCACCTGGTGGTCATGCGTACAGGTAAAGGACGCGCAGTTACAGATAAATGTTAGCTGGGTTGGATAGCTTAAGCCTATCGTCTCTACACTTATGAGGCAGGGAGATTACTGAGAGTTCCGGGACAGTTTAGACTACGTAGTGACTTCCAGGTCAGCCTGGACTAGAAAGTGAGACCTTATGGTAATGATGACGATGTTGACGACGACGAAGACGACGGTGACAGCAGCAGCAGCAGCAGCAGTAAATAATGGGGGCTCAAGAGAGAGCTCATTGGTTAAGAGCACTGGCTGCTCTTGCAGAGGATGCAGGTTCAATTCCCAGCACCTATATGGTGGCTCACAACCGTTTGTAACTCCAGCTCCAGGAGATCCAACCCGCTCTTCTGACCTCCTCCGGCACCAGGCACACAGATGGCACACATATATGCATACAGATAAAACACTCATACACATAAAACGAAAGAAATCTAATAAACAAATGAATAAAATAAATAATAACCCATGACATGAGTGCGGTTGTTACCAACCATGCATTACAGACAAGAAAACTAGGGCTTGGAGGTAGTAATAATTCCAAGGCTTCTCAGCAAATACAATGAAGAGCCAGGGTTTAAACCCACAACTCACTGCTGCCCGTGGCCGCACTTGCAACCGCCATTTCAGATGGCTTGTCTGTCCTCAAGGGTGATGTTTATTTATTTTGGGATGTGAAGGGGAGTGTGCACCACGGCGCTTATAGCACGTAGATGGAAGTTCAAGGCCAATTTGCACGAGTGGAATCTCTGTTCACCGTGCGTGCTCGGGGTGTCAACTGAACCCAGGCTGTCAGGTGTGGCAGCAATCACCCTAACTAGCGGAGGCGTCTGGATGGCCCTTTTCTGTCTTACAGAGGAAGTAACCAAGCTGAAGTGAAGAGATAGCGTTCAGGGCCCGGAGAGCTGAAATGACGTCTCTGAGCTAGGGTTTGTGGCTCTTGGCTTTCCATTCGCTGAAAGCCCTACCTTGGTATTAGTCACAGCCCAGGGCATGAAAGGAACCCAAGGTTTCTTCTGCCTTGCTAATAGGCATTCAGGCTTACAGGCAGGCAGCTTGTGGGGGGGGGGCGGCAGCTTTGCACCCACACTTCCTGCCTCCTGGTTTTACCTTGGAAGAGAGAAGAAAAGCCGTGCTGCTGCCCAGAGCCTGCTGATAGATGGGTGCAGCGGGAGGAAGCTACTTTCTGGCTGGCTGAAGGCTGGCTTTTTATAATCATGTTGGATCCCCTCCACCCTGCCCCAGGCAGCCAATCCCCATCAGAGTTTCCATTTCCTGCACGGTGCAGAGTTTTCTAGTCTCCTCTCTCCCAGCATCTGTGCCCTGCCTGCTGGCAGAAGATTGTAATTCAAGCAAGGGACCTTGGGAACAGCCAAGAGTATTCAAAGCCTGTCACGCCACTGTGGGAGCCACCGCCCTATCGGGCTTAGTGGCGCTGACCAGCCGCTTCCCTTAGGGCACAAAGATCTTTCAAAAGCCGCCCCAATTAACACTAAAAGCCTTTATTGAGCACTTGCTGCATGACAGGGCCTGCGTGGAGTGCTCGGTGTATAGAGGCCTTTCCTGTTCCACAGTGGTGTCATGAAGTACCATAGGCTGTTTACAAACCCTGTTAAGCTTTGGAAATGAAGTCACGCCTTTCATTGTTCTCTCAGGCTGGCTGCTTCTAAGTGATAGGTGTCTGGTAAAAATGGCAAGCCCGTGTGCATATGTCCAGCGTCACATTCATATACGTATACTACACGCACACACACACACTCATATACATATACTATACACACACACACACACACACACACACACACTCATATACATATACTATACACACACACACACACTCATATACATATACTATACACACTCATACATATACTATACACACACACACACTTCCCCTGAAATGGGTCCCTGGCTTTAATGAATGGATGAAACATTATTTAAGTGTTTATCTACTCAGCAGGACAGAGACTCACACCAGGCTGGCCTTGAGCTCCTTTTGCAGCTGAGGATGACCTTGAACTTCTGCTCCTCCTGCCTTCACTTCCTTCCTGTTGAGATTATAGGTGTGCACCACCAAGTCTAGTTTCTTTCATCATAGTGGTGCTGGGAATCGAACTTGGGAACCAGGCTTGGCGGCAAATACTTTTGTCCACTGAGCTATCTCTCTGGTTCAGACAGCTTTCTTGAAAGCCTTTGGATGGTGCTACTTACAGAAGTACTGTGGTAATTTTTTGACGAACATAACAATTCCTGAAAATGAGAATTATTGCTGACCCCAAAGTAGAAAGGGTCTGATGTAACTACCATATGCCACCAGGTGACTGGCTGTTGTCTCCCTGTCTGCCACTGGAAGTTGGTTTTTTTTTTTTTTGGTGGTTGCTAGATCAGCCTCCAAAAGACAGAGCCTAAGTTTCCAGTCCATTCACAGCCCCATCATCACCCCCATTGTTATCCTTGACAAAGTCTATTGCAAAGTCAGAGGCATGAAATATAGAGGTTAGCTGGCACCCATAGGTGGGAACTGGCTGTGCAGCACATGGCCTCTGGACAGAACTTTTATGCAACAGGATTCTCACAATCTAGAGTGATCCATGTCCATCTGCCTTACCCATGAACTGGATTCAACTCTGATGTGGGATGTGCTTCTGTATATATGTTGCTTTTATTGTTTGATGAATAAAGCTGTTTTGGCCAATGGCTTAGCAGAGTAAAGCCAGGTGGGAAATCTAAACAGAGTTATAGAGAGAGAGAGTAGGTGGAGTCAAGGAGATGCCAAGTAGCTGCTGAAAGAGAAAGACGCCGTCGGAAGGAACCTTACCAGTAGGCCGCAACCTCATGGTGATACACAGATGAATAGAAATGGGTTAATTTAAGAAGTAAGAGCTAGCTAGGGATATGCATGAACCATTGACCAGACAGTGCTGGAATTAATTTAGTTTCTGTGTGATTATTTGGGTCTGGGCAGCCGAGCAGTCTCTGCTTATACAACTGTTCCCCTCTTTCATCAATGGGTTGCCAAGAAACCTCCATGAAGCCACCAAGGCCGGTCAGAGACGGGTTGTCAAATCCATAGAGATGCTAGCGAGCCTGAGCCTCCTGGCCTTTCATTTTACTCACGCCCTCTGGACCCGATTGGCCAGCTGTGGAATGTGCCACTGCCACCAAACAAAATGCTGCAGTGCCTGTCTGGTGACATCTAGCTTGGATGTGTACCTATCTGGCATGTAACCACAGATGCTTGGTTGCAGCTGGGGCCCAGTGACACATCTGTACACTTTGTCCAAAAGGGATGCAGTGAACATGGCTGTGCTTCATAGCCCCAGGAGTTCTCAGGGCAGATCTCCTACTTAGCTTCCAGAGACTTCCCACAGAATTGTTTCCTCCTATAAAGACCCCAAGAAAGTTCCTACCCAGAGGATCTTAAAATCCCAAGGGAATTGGCCTGTTTCATAGTCTGAACCTCTCAGGAAGCCCTCTCTTGACATAATTGTCACCTTGCAGGGCACACAATAAAATGTGGGAGAAACAGAATGTAAACATTGTGTCTCCTGGGCTGGAGAGATGTCTCGGAGGTTAAGAGCACATACCAGTCTTGCACAGAACTGAAGTTCACTTCCCACCACCCGTATCAGGTGACTCACAACTGCCTGTCACTCTGGCTCCAGGGGGTATGACACCCTCTTTTGGCCTCTGTGAATCCCTGCACTCACACATGGACATGATCCCTTCACACAAATACACAGCATTCAAATTAAAATAAATGTTTTAAAAAAATTCTGTTGACAGTTAGGCATGGTATCACATGCCTTTAATCCCAGCACTCAGGAGGCAGAATTAGGTGGACCTCTGAGTTTGAGGACAGCCTGGTCTACAGTGTGAGTTCCAGGACAGCCAGGGCTACACAGAGAAACCCCACCTCAGCCTTCACTCCCACCCTCCCAAATTCAGCCTCCAACTTGGAAAGGAATGCACCAACTATTCTTTCTGTTTTGAAAAATGGCTTTAGATTCATTTATTTTTTATTGATTTTTGTTTTTTTTAGGACAGAGTTTCTCTGTGTAGCCCTTGCTGTCCTGGAACTCGCTTTGTAGACTGTAGCATGGACAGCGGGGGCCCTTTGTTCCGGCCACCTGGCTAGCTTATATCCAAAATAATCACACAGAAATTGTGTTAATTTAAATACTACCTGGCCCATTAGTTCTAGCCTCTTATTGGCTAACTCTCACATCTTGATTCAACACATTTCTAATAATCTGTATGTCACCACAAGGTCGTGGCTTACCGGGAAAGATTCAGCATGTCTGACCTGACGTCTCCATGGCAGCTCTCTCTCTCTCCCTTCTTCCCAGCATTCAGTTTTTTCTATTCCACCTACCTAAGTGCTGCCCTATCAAAAGGCCAAGGCAGTTTCTTTATTCAACCAATGAAAGCAACACATAGACAGAAGAACCTCCTACACCAGTAGACTAGGCTGGCCTCAAATTTACAGAGATCTGCCTGCCTCTGCCTCCCGAGTGCTGGGATTAAAGACACGTGCCACCATCATCTGGCTAGATTCATTTATTTTATTTTATGTGTATGAGTGTATTTTACCCGCCTACAGAGTCTAAGTATGCAGCCCAGGTGAGCCTTGAATTTGAAGGTCTCCTTTGTAAATATCCTAAATGCTGGGATTATGGGTGTGTCCCACCATATCAGGGTGGGCTCCATTTTAGTCACTTTTGTATGGCTGCGATTAGGCACTAGGACCAAGACAACTTATAGAAGAGTTTATCTAGGGCTTACAGTTTCAGAGGATTAGGGTCTCTGACCATCATGGTGTGGGGCATCAACAGCAGATGGGGAGGCATGACCCTGGAGCAGTAGAGGAGAGCTTGCATCTTAATCCCCAAGAACAAGGCAGAGATGTCCCAGCTAATAGGGAATTGTGAGGGCTTTGGAAACCCCAGAGGCAGTGTTGCACCTCCTCCAAGGCCACACCTCCAAACCTTTTCATTCTCATTCACACCACACCCAGGCGGTGGTGGCACACACCTTTAATCCCAGCTTTTGGGAGGTAGAGACAGGCAGATCTCTGCGAGTTCAAGACCAGCCTGGTCTACAGAGTGAATTCCAGGTCAGCCAGAGATACACAGAGAAACCCTGACTCAAAAACACAAAACCAACCAACCAAAAAACAAAGAAGATCCTTGGGGTTTAGTCCTTTGGCCCCACAAAGTCTGCCATCTGAGCGAGACTCAGTTTGGTGTTTGAGGAAACTGAAGTGTCTGAGATGGCCTGCTCCTTGGGACAGATGCAAGACAGGAGTATATCTCCACATAGCTAGCTCCCACCTCCCTGCTCTGTAGTGTCCCAGCTCAATTGGATTTCTCCATGGTGCCAGTCTTCCTAGAAGCTAGCCTGGAATTAGAGCAGTGTTGTTCCTATTGCCTTTTGTTGATGAGGGCAGCTCATGAGGCCAACCAAGACACAAGGAGAACTAGACTACAAGGCTCCGATCACTTTGTATCCCTGTTATTCCTCTGTGTGTGCACTTGAATGTGTGTGTGTGTGTGTGTGTGTGTACATGTGTATGGGTGTGCTTATCTAGGCACACATGGAGGTCAAAGGTTGATAATGAGATATCTCCTTTGTCTTGGAAGTAAAGCGGCATCCTGGAGACTGAGCCTAGGACTTCATACATGCAAGCCAAGTCCCATTGAGCTACATCACGCCCCTAGAGAACATCTCTTGATGTGAGGTGTGGCCTGTGCACAGAACAGAAGGACTTGATCATCTCTGGAAAGTATCTGTGAGAGGCCAGCTCAAGGTTGCCGTGGAATATCCCTTTACACTGTGAGAAGATGTGTCACTGTGATTGGTTTAATGAAGAGTCAAGAGCGAGGCAGGAAGAGTTTAGGTGGACTTCTGGAGACAGAGAGGAAGAAAATGGAGTCACCAGCCTGACATGGAGAAAACAGTCGAGCAGTATGGAGAGAAGAGGTAACGGGTTACGTGACAGAACACGGATTAAAATAAATGGATTAATTTAAGTAAGAGGAGTGAATGGGACAAGCCCAAGCTAAGGCCAAGCTTTCATAATTCTTAATAAGTCTCTGTGTAGTTATTAGGGAGTTGGGGGTACAGAGAAAGACTTTCTACATATGGTGTCCAATGTGAGAGCTTGGATATCCAAGCATAGGGCCTGAGAAAACTAAGAAAGGTTCTAGACAAGAAGCCAGATGTAGCTTCCTAGTCCTGCCATCGCTCAGGCAGACTGGTGTCTGGTGGCACAGAGGCTGCCAGTGCCGTGTACTAAGCTGAGCCATGCATCGGCTAACATAGCAGTTTAAAATTTGTCTCACATAGTCAGAAAACGCTGCAGACACTTAGTAAAGCCAGGTCCAAGCACAGAAAACCTCTAAAAGGCCAGGTGGTGGTGGCGCACGCCTTTAATCCCAGCACTTGGGAGACAGAGGCAGACAGATCTCTGTGAGTTCGAGGCCAGCCTGGTCTACAAGAGGTAGTTCTAGGACAGCTAGGACTGTTATACAGAGAAATCCTTTCCCAAAACACCAAAAAAAAAAAGAAAAAAAGAGAAAAAAGAAAACTTCTAAAAAGGTTAGTACAGTACATTTAAAAATATGCTTAGATGATGAAGGAAGAAAAATATATAGACAATCATAAAAATAGTTTAAAATAATAAAGCAAAGTCTTTAAAAGGAGAGCAAAATAATATTTAAAAAAACACGTAAAGATGGGAAATCTGCAGGGTTTCTGGATCCTGTGTGGTGCTTGATTGACTTTAAATGTTTTAATGCTAATGAACAGAGATTGACAGTCATTGGGAGACATTGGACTGTGGAAGGGACTGCTGAACTGAGCCAGCCTGGATGCTTTAGGGATATCCTGACTTCAATATGGAAGTTAGACAATGTGTTGCATTGGGGGAGAGGTTATGCTTTTGTTTCCATAGGAAACAAAAATCTATGGGTTCCTTCAAAGTTAACTGAGATCAGATTTGACCAGGGGAGACCCCCTGAGGATATTGGCTACAGACACAAGGGGAAAAGCCAAGAAAGGCTACAAGACAGGTGAGGTATAAGCTGATCCCACAACATGGAAACAGCTTGGAGACTGAATGAGGCATGATAAATCTTGTTGGCTAAAGAGTCCTCATGACTTATTATTATATTCCATATTTTCATATGGCACAGATAGAGATTTATATTGCAGTTTGGTTAAACAGTTTAAACAAACTTATGAAGTTGACAGATGCTTCCACCTGCTCAAGCATAAAACAACAACAACAAAAAAACATCTTTACCTGACTTGCACACACCACACATTCCATACTTGTGTTAATGTAGATATATATGCTACCTTTAAAAGTCTGTGTGTGGGGGCTGGAGATGGCTCAGTGGTTAAGAGCATTACCTGCTCTTCCAAAGGTCCTGAGTTCAATTCCCAGCAACCACATGGTGGCTCACAACCATCTGTAATGAGGTCTGGTACCCTCTTCTGGCCTGCAGACAGAATATTGTATACATAATAAATAAATAAATAAATACTTTGTGTGTTTTCAGAGAAAAGAACCAGAGACCAATAAAGACAAGTAGCCCAAGTGATCTACTCTCAGAATGTCTCTATTGCAGTTTTTTCATCCAGAACATCTTCAAAGCTATGAGCTGAGATGGTCCAGCCTCACAGACTTCACCTAAGTCCTGCACTTTCCCATTGTACATAGACTGGACAATAAATGATACAGCTAGCTCTCTCAGGACTTGACCATTATCCCAGTTTTCTCAGGGTTCTCTAAAGACGCTGTTGCTCCAAGACAGTGGGAAGTAATTTTAAGAACGTGGTATCCACATTCTCAAGAGGTGAGGTGGGTGGTTTTTGGTCATTTGGTGGATGTTTGTCACAAGTTGTTATTGGTCATGGTCAGGGAGGAAACTAACCCAAGGAAATTAGATTCAGGGATCTCATTCTGAAAAGAAGGAGTATAGGAATGATAGGATAAAAGGGTAAATTATTGTATCTGAACTAAAAAAGCAACTACCAGTCTCAAATATTTTATATTGGTATGGATTTTTATATACTGATACAAATTTAAGATTATTTTTGATATACTGTATATATGGTTCTACTCTCATTAAAGATACTTGTATAAATACTTGATATAAATTTCAGGTTATTTTGTTACATTGTATATTGTATATATTTCTACTTTTGTTAAAGGTATTTTTGTATATTGATACAAATTTAAGGCTTTTTTGTATTATATTTTTCTATTTCTTGCTTAAGGTATTGTACCTATGCAGCTCATTTAAATATGTAAAGTTCTAATCCTTAAAAGAGATTTAGGATATTAAGAAATAAAGGTTAGTAGTCATCTATATCAATCAAACATAAAGTCGTGTTAGGTGTGTTTTCAAGGTCAGTCAGAGTCATAATTTAAATAGATGGTCTTCAAACACTTCAGAGACCTATAGAATATGGCATTTTAATGTTTTAATAACATAAGACGTTTCTTGACAGTGATATATGTTTGTTCCTGGCAGCATATATTTACTTCAAAAGAGGATGACTGGCATTGAAGAACCTCCATAAGGAGTTTGCTTTCATATGTGACAAAATTAGTCACTGGGCAAAGAAAATACCCTTGCCTTGATGGCTGATAGTATGCTGTCCCAATTGTATAAACAGGACACAAAAGAAGGTGACTGTCAAATTTTGCCAAGACAAGGTAGAACAGTCCTTCAAAATTCCTGCTTTAGAGAAAAGGCTGTTAGATATTTTAGGTCTATAGGCCAAAGATGGATATCCCAATGTTGCAAAGGACTGTACAGGCACTCAGATGTCTCTGTCATTTCTTAGCTTTGGAAGTTACTTACTCTGCACTTCCTGATTACTCAGGTAATATTACGTCCTTCTCTGGTTGAAGATTAGATAGCTATCCTTAGTTAAGATAGAAAGCAAATTAGGTACAAAACTTTGGACTCACAAAGATAGGATAGATAATAGAGTATTTTCTCAGAATATGCCAAATACAAATGGACTGGACATTGTGAATGTAATTCTTACCTGATAATTGTTGTTTGTTTGTTTGTGTTTTGTTTTTCAAGACAGGGTTTCTCTGTGACCTTGGAGCCTCTCCTGGAACTCACTCTGTAGACCAGGCTGGCATTGAACTCACAGAGATCCACCTGTCTTTGCGTCCTAAGTGCTGGGATTAAAGGTGTGTGTCACCACCACCTGGTTCTGATCATTGTTCTTATTGTTTATAGTTTTATTATGTTAGGGTTAAAACCTTCCCTTTTTATTTAAACAAAAAGGGGAAAAGTTTTGGAGTATCCCTTTACACTGTGTGAAGATGTTCTACTGTGATTGGTTTAATAGAAATCTGAATGGCCAATAACTAGACAGGAGGATAAGGTTAGGTGGGACTTCTGGGGACAGAGAGCTCTACAGGAACAGAGAGAACTTGGAGAGGAAAAAAAGTAGGGTCCCCAGTCAGATTCAGAGAAAGCAGCATGGGCAGTCTGGAGAGGTGAGGAAAGAAGCCATACGACAGAATGTGGATGAAAATAAACGGGTTAATTTAAGTTATAAGAGCTCATGCGACAAGCCTAAGCAAAGACTAAGCTTTCATAATTAATAATGTCTCCATGTGGTTGTTTGAGAGCTGGCAGTACAGAAAGTTGCACTAGGCTTCTTTGCAGGATCATTTGCAAGAATGCTGAGTCACTAAAGAGAGGCCCCACTAGGTACCGCCCCCAGACCTTATCTTAGTCTGACTGCTCCTCTCTCTCTGCCACATCCAAGTCCCCAGACCACCAGCTACCAATCTGCTCCACTCACGAGTTGCTGGGACCCCAGTTATCAATTGTGACAGACATAGATCCGAAGAAAGACAAATGGCCCCTGCTTTGCACAAGACCATTGTACTCTCAGGCTAGAGGAAACTGCTTTTCCCTGGAAATAGGGAAGGAGCTGCCCCTACCACCTGGAAACCAGGAGCCTGAGAGACAAAGTCAGGATCCTTATCCCTGACCTCGGGTTACTGTTCATTCCCTACTAAAATGTGGCCTTGGAAATGGAAGACTGGAGAGGAAGTCTTTCCACTGCCCCTTAGATCCTTTATCAGCAAAAGATTCAATAATTGGGATGCCTGGCTGGGCGGTGGTGGTGCAAGTCCTTACTCCTAGCATTCGGGAAGTAGAGGCAGGTGGATCTGTGAATTTGAGGCCAACCTGATCAACAGAGAGAGTTCCAGGACAACCAGGGCTACACAGAGAGACCCTGTCTTGGGAAAAAAGTGTGTGTGTGTGGGGGGGGTGATGCCCACTGAAGGCCAAGGCTATTCTCATTCCAACCATCGGTTGTGAGGTCTTTATTTGCTTCCAAGTTGCTTTTCACAACCCTCAAATCACACCTTGAAGGTATCTTTTGATGTTAAACGTCAGCCTGGGTTCCCTAGGTAGCAGGCCCTGAGCAGAAAGGTGTAGCTGGATTCTTTCTGGAAGCTGCAGTCTGTAGGTAGCAAAAGTCTGCACTTTGGGACTGTTAACTCATTCCGCTGGACGGTTGCTAGGGAAACCAGAGCCTTCCAGGTTTAGTTGTGTCACACTCCAGGGTTGGAGCTGCTTCAGTCCCCATTATCACAGGCTTAATGGAGATCTTGACAACACTCTAACACTTGACTCCCGGGGAGGCTTGAGACGGCTGCGGTGCTCAGCACCAAGGCAGCCAACCCGGACGCTGAGGCCTTGGACTGAGAGGTATCTGTACTTAGTTGGAGCCAAATATGGTATATTTATATTATATAATTATATATATTATTATACATATATTATACAATATTATAGTGTCTATAATCCCGACACTAGGAGGGCTGAAACAGGAGGATTGCTGAGAGTTTGAGGATAGCCTGGGCTCCAGAATAAATTCAGGCCAACTGTTGTGAGAGCCTGTCTCAAACAAACAACAAACAAACAGCATAACAAACAAACCCAGCTCTGCTTTAGTCCAGGGACTGACTGGGCTCTCAC
Organism: Myodes glareolus; assembly: GCF_982192425.1. Lineage (NCBI taxonomy): Eukaryota > Metazoa > Chordata > Mammalia > Rodentia > Cricetidae > Myodes > Myodes glareolus. The sequence continues at coordinate 61,755,861 of NC_142028.1, forward strand.
TTACAATGTGACAGGAGAGTGGGAGCCAGGGAGATGGCTCAGTGAGTAAAGTGCTTGTTTTGCAAGCATGATGTCATGAGCTCGGATCCTCAGTACCCATGTGAAAAGTTGGACGTGGTGGCATACCTGCAATCCTGCTCTGGGGGGTGTTGGGACAGAGACAGGAAGGCCCCCGGGACTCACCGGCCAGTCAGTCTGGACTAACCATGGAACTCCAGGTTCAGAAAGTACTCTTCTCAAAAACTAACAAAGGCAACTGATGGAAGAAAGAATTTATTGGGGGCTTATAGTTTCAGAGGGTAAGCCTTTGACCATCATGGTGAGGAGGACGGCAGCTGGCAGGCAGGTACGGTGCTGGAGCTCACATCCTGATCTATAGACAGGAGGCAGAGACACTAGAAAGGGCATGGGCTTTGGAAACCTTTCAATGCCCACCCCCAGGGACACGACACACCTCCTCCAGATTCTTAAGGGGCCCCTACAACGTGACAGTGAAAATCAAAGGACCCGAGGAGTGCAGTGGTGCATCTCTTTAACCCCAGCACTGGAGAGGTGCAGGCAGAGGCAGACACAAGTGAATTTCTGTGAATCTGAAGTCTACATAGAGATACAGAAAGTTCTAGAGCATAGAGAGACCTTGTCTCAAAAAAAAAAAAAAGAAAGAAAGAAAGAAAGAAAGAGAAAAAAGAAAGAGAAGAAAGAAAAAGAAACCAAACAGTCCATTAAAAAATGGGCAAAGGAGCCAGGTGGTGGTGGCGCACACCTTTAATCCCAGCACTTGTGAGGCAGAGACAGATGGATCTCCATGAGTTTGAGGTCAACCTGGTCTACACAGAGAGTTCCAGGACAGCCAGGGCTATATGGAGACACCCTGTCTTGGGGGGGGGATGGGCAAAGGAGTTCAGTAGTTATTTCTCCAAAGAAGATATTCAAATGGCCAACCAGGAAACACACACAAAGATACCCAGATTATGTGACTATGCAACTAAAATCACAAGGCAGAGGAAGGGAGGAATAAATACAAGGAGGCATGTTTGCAGGAACGTAAGAATGACGCAGCAGCCGTGGAGAGCAATCTGGCTTTCCTCAGAAAGGTATACATAGAAGCCAGCAAGATGGCTCAGTGGATAGAGAGCTTGCCCTGCAGACCTCACCCTGCACACCTGACAACCTGGGTTTGACTCCCCAGAAACAGACTTCTGAAGATTGTCCTCTGACCTCCATACAAACGCCACGAACCACCCAGACACACATAAATCATAAAGAAAATAAATTTAGCTGTACGGTGGTGGCGCATGCCTTTAATCCCATCACTCAGGAGGCAGAGGCAGGCGAATCTCTGTTAGTTCGAGGACAGCCTGGTCTACAAGAGCAAGTTTCAGGACAGGCTCCAAAGCTGCAGAGAAGCTGTCTCGAAAAACCAAAAAAAAAAAAAAAAAGAAAGAAAGAAAAAGAAAAAAGAAAAGAAAAGAGATTGGCGGTGCACACCTTTAATCCCAGCTCTCAAGAGGCAGAAGCAGACAAAGCTCCGTGAGTTTGGGGACAGCCCGGTCAACACAGTTCCAGGACAGCACAGAGAAGACTCGGATGGTGCTTGCCCAAGGAAGACCTGCAAATTCAAGAAACATTTGTATTTTTAAAAAATTGAAGGTTGGAAAAAAAAAATTGAAGGTTGGGTGTGGTAGAGCTAGAAAACCTTATTTTGAGTGAGGTAACCCAGACACAGAAAGACAGTTATCACATGTACTCACTCATAAGTGTTTTTTAAACATAAAGTAAAGAAAGCCAGCCTACAAACCACAATCCCAGAGAACTTAGACAACAATGCGGACGCTAAGAGAGACTCACATAGATCTAATCTACATGGGAAGTAGAAAGTAGAAAAAGACAAGATCTCCTGAGTAAATTGGGAGCATGGGGACCTTGGGGAAGGATTGAAGGGGGGAGGGGAGAGGCAGGGAGGGGAGCAGAGAAAAATGTAGAGCTCAATAAATATCAATAAAATAAAATTTAAAAAAAGAAAAAGAGGGGCTGGAGAGATGGCTCAGAGTTTAAGAGCATTGCCTGCTTTTCCCAAGGTCCTGAGTTCAATTCCCAGCAACCACATGGTGGCTCACAACCATCTGTAAGGGGATCTGGTGCCCTCTTCTGGCCTGTGGGCATACACACAGAAAGAACATTGTATACATAATAATAAATAAATATTAAAAAAAAATGAAGGTTGGTTGTGATGACTCGTACTCAGAAGGCAGAGGCAAGTGGATCAAGCGGATCTCTGTGAGTTTGAGGTCAGTCTACACAGCATGTTTCAGACCAGTCAGAGCTCTACAGTCTGGCCATGTCTCAAACAAATGAACAAATAGATAAAATGAAAGGATTTCAGAAACTTAAACACAACATAGCAGCATTCCTCATAGTCACCAGAAGGTGGCGCTATCGTCAAATGTGTTCCTACCAAAAGTCAGGTATTAAAACCATCACCCAGGAGCTCGTATTAAAGATGGGTCAAGGTTAAGAGGCCATCAGGTCTCCCTGAGGGCTCCCTTCTCTTCAGCTGATTTAAGGATCTTTTGAAAGAGGCTTCTTCTGCTGTATGTTGACACAGTATCCCTCCTCTCTGGAGAATGCAGCAGCAAGGGGTACAGCCCTGATGAGAGAAACAAAGCTTTGGTGAAACGGATTTCTCTTTGCCTATTTGTTTTGTTTTGTTTTGTTTTGTTTGCTTTTAGTTTTTTCGAGACAGGGCTTCTCTGTGTAGCCCTGGCTGCCCTGGAACTCACTCTGTAGACCAGGCTGGGCTCAAACTCAGAGATCCTCCTGTCTCTGCCTCCCAAGAGCTGGGATTAAAGGTGTGCACTATCACCCCCCAGCTAAATTTCTGTTTGTTTGTTTGGTTTTTTTTCCCTCTTACTTTGAGAAATTATAATTGCAAAATCTATTTCAAACACAATTTTCATTATGTTTCCATTAATTAGTAATTATCGGAAAACCTACTTTTTGTTCCAGTTTTATTATGAGATAAATACAAAGTCAATGACATTATCATTAGTGGATGTGATTTATATAATCTGGGCTGAAATTTTTCTTTGTTAAGATGCCTTTTCTGCCAGAAGGAGAAGATAGCACATTATAATTCCAAGGAAATTTTTATAATTAAAAAAAAATCCGATTTCTTTTGGCCTAAATTTGAGTTTCATTTAATACATTTCTGGGTTTTCTTTAATAAACTCCCCAGTCTTACGTGGTTTGTTGTAGCAGCACAAAGTGGACTAAGATAAGCAGAGACAAGTTGAATGCCAGCAGATAAACTAAATACAGTATATTCAGTAATGGAACAGTATTCACCCGTGGCTCGGTGGGTAAGGGCTCTCAATGCCTGCCTGAGTTAAATCAGCCCTACCTGACCCCTGCAGGTTGACCTCTGAACTTAATATACATGCTGTAGCATGCATACATGCTTGAAAACACACACACATGTGCACACATATACACAAGTGAATGTATTAAAATGTTGTTTGCTTGTTGCTTTCATTTGTTTGTTTGTTTGTTTTTAGATGATTTTATTTTTATGTTCATTGGTGTTTTGCCCACACGTATTTCTGTGTAAGGGTGTCAGGTCCTCTGGAACTGGAATTACAGATAGTTGTGAGCTGCCCTGTGGGTGCTGGGAATTGAGCCCCAATATTCTGACAGAGCATTCAGTGCTCTTAACTACTGAGCCATTTCTCCAGTCTGGTTTTTTGGTTTTTTGAGACTAGATTTCTCTGTGTAACAGCTCTGGCTGTTCTGGAACTCACTCTGTAAACCAGGCTGGCCTTGAACTCATGGAGATCCACCTGCCTTTGCCTCCCAAGTACTGGAATTAAAGATATGTGCCACCACTGCCCAGATATTAAAATGTTTTAAGGGGCTGGAGAGAAGGCTCAACAGTAAAGAACATTTACTGATCTTGCAAAGAACCTGAGTTCAATTCTCAGCACCCACATCAGCAACACTGTAACCACCATTACTCATTGTAACTCCAATTCCATGGGTTCCCGCATTCCCACGTATGTCTGCAGACAGCAGGAAAAGTCCTCAACCTTCCATTGTTGAGGTAGGCTCTCCTGTTTTTTTAGCATATTTCAGGCTTGCTGGCCTGAGCTTCCAATCCTTTTTTTTTTTTTCACAGTCAAAATTTTGCTTTAATTCACACGAATGTTAACATCAAGTTTGTCAGGCATATCACATTTATAGACTGGAGATAAATTCTGTAGCTCAGGCGAGCCTTGAATCTGTGGTGTGGTCTGTCTGTCAGTGATTACACACAAGCAAGTACCATTTGTGGTTTACATGGTTCTGGGGAAAGGAGCAGGGTCTTGTACAGCTTAGGCAATTACTTTCTGGCAAGGTTTTCTCTTAAATATAAATATTTATATATTATGTTATATATAATATATAATACATATATGTTATATATATGACATGTATTTACCAGACTGAGAATAGCTAGGTGGAAGTGCTTGCCTAGCAGTGACGAAAGCTGAACCCTTCACACACTAGTTGAACCCCTAAGCACTGGTTGAACCCCTAATACAGACAAAACTTTGTCAAATTGCACACAGTTACAGGAACCCAAAGTTAACCTTCGACAGGTTAGCGCAGAAAGAACCTCAACCAAGGAGTTCCTTGTAATCATTGATCAGTTCTGCAAAAGAAAACATTTTTCTCGTGAGTAAAATTCCAAAGCAGTTTCCCAAGCACTCAGTCTCACTCCCAGATTTCGTGATTTAAGATTGTCTTTTGCATGGTTGGTCTCCTCAGTCACCGTCCACAGGACTCTGGGAAGTCCCAGGACTATGCAGGCACCGACCCATTCTTCTGCCTCCACCTCACACATCCCCGTAGGAGTGCTGGGGTTACAGACGCGCGCCATTGCACCCAGCTTTCCCCCTGGGTCCTGGAGACTGAGCTCAATAGTCACTGTTTTACCCTCTGAGCCGACTCTTCAGCCCCAGAACGAGAGTTGTGCTCCATTTATTTTATGTGTGCAAGTGCTTGAACCTGTCTATGCCCCTCACACGTGTGCCTTGTGCCCAAAGAGGCAAGAGGTCCTCTAATCTCCTGAAGCTGTTTTTACAGGTGGTCATGAGCCACCCAGTGTAGGTGCTGGAAACCAAACCCAGGTCCTCTGGAAGGGCAGTCAGTGTTTTTAACCTCTGAGCCATCTCTCCAGCTCCATGCCAGAGTGACCTTTAAAATACGGATTATTTTCAAAGCTGGAGAGGGGATTAAAAGCACTGGCTGCTCTCCCAGAGAACCTGACTACAGTTCCCAGCATGCACATGGAGGCTTAGCTTCATTTCCAAGGGAACCAACACCCTCTTCTGGCCTCTAGGCCTCCAGGTGGTGCACAGACAAACACACAGGCAAAACATCCATACATATAAATAAATAAGAATTAGCCAGGCAGTGTGGCACATGCCTTTAATCCCAGCACCTGGGAGGCAGAGGCAGGTGGATCTCTGTGAGTTCAGGCCTGCCAGTTCCAGGACAACCAGGACTGTTTAGCAGAGAAGCCCTGTCTTGAATTCCATCAGTCAGCTCAGTGCCCTTCAGTGACCTCCTACAGCTCAGAAAGGCAAACTCTGTGTGTCTTGTGGCCTTTAAAGCCCAGACCTTTGTCTCTTGCCTGCCTCCTGACCTTCCTACCTCAGGCTACCTGCACTGCCCCAAAATGCCCAATCCTTCCAGCCTTGGGCCCTTTGCACTGGCCTGCATTCGGAAATCTCTCCCCCATATCCTCCACGCCCCCCATTATGTAAATCCCCTCCCCTGTGGCGGTCCCCAGTCCCCTCAGGGAAGTCTTTTCTGAGAATTCTTAATTTTTTTGTCTCAGCCCTTTGAGTTATCTGAGACTGTATGTACATGTTTTCTTTGATATCATTCATCTCCTTGCTTGCAGAACAGGAATTCCTTGAGGTTAGCATCTTGGCCATATTCTTAGCTGTACTTCCAGGGCCTAACACTCTGTCTGATACTTAGTAACATGGATTTGTTTTTAATATTTTTAAATTTATTCTGTAACCATTTCGTACACGTATATAAAATATTTTATTGATACACACACACACACACACACACACACACACACACACACACATCTCTTATCCCCCTCCCACACCCACTGGAGTTTTTCTTCCTTCCAAAAAAAAAATCTCTCTTCTGTTTTCATGTCTTCTTTTAAATACATTGTTTCTGAACCGGGGACTCACTGCATAGCTCTGGCTGTTCTGGAACTCCCTAGATAAAGCTTTATAGTTATAACTATGTAGCTCATTTGACCCTCTCGAGTGCTGAGATTAAGAGGTGTGCCGCCATATCCATCTTAAATTCATTTTAGAAAGTTTCAGTGATAAACCAGGCATGATGTCACATGCCTTTAATCTCAGAGTTCCAAACCAGACAGGGCTACATAGGAAGATATTGTCTGTCGCTGGCCCCTGAGTGCTGGGATTAAAGGTGTATGCCCCCATGCCCAGCTCAAAAAAAAAAAGTTTTTTAACTGAAAATGCATTTAAAGAATGTTTTATTTGCATGGTGGTGGTGGTGGTGGTGCAGGGCTTTAATCTCAGCACCGGGACAGGAAGCAGAGGCAGGTGGATCTCTGAATTTGAGGCCAGCCTGTTCTACAGAGTGAGTTCTAGGCAAGCCAGGGCTACACAGAGAAACCCTGTCATGAAAAAACAAAAAAGAAGAAAGAAAAAAAGAAGGAAAAAGAAAGAGAAAGGTTTTTTGTTGTTGTTGTTGAGTTGTGAACTGAGAATTCAAGGTATAGAAGCCAGTTATCTTTGCGTGTGTGTGTGTGTGTGTGTGTGTGTGTGTGTGTGTGCCTGCATGTACACTCTTGGCGCTGAGGATAGCCCAGGGCTTCACATGTCCCTCAATTTACCAGGGTTAGTTTTAAATCTGGAGGGCAAGCAGTAGTGGGGATTAAGCCTGGGGCCGTTTGTGCGCCAGGCAAGGGGCTGAGCTATATCCTCAGTCTGTTTCTCTCCTTATCAGTCGCTCACAGAAGTTCACAGACTTTGGCAGAGGAGCCATCTTTGACCCCTGATCCAAGAGGTCACATGGGACTTAGGTGGGACTCGCGGCGGCTTCACAGAAACCTTTTCTGTACCTTTGGCCCTCCACTGGGACAATATGGAGCAGGGCAAATATCACCAGAGTTCGACTCTGTGGGAGATGGTATCTTTGTCCCTTGCCTGACAAGCTGGCCCAGCTTCTGAATCTTTGCATTTCCCTGTGACTGACTAGAAAGAATTGGTTGGCCCTTGGGGCAGCTCAGGGTATCTCTGAGAGGCAGTTGGGCCAAGTTCTCAGCTGGACAGTAGAGCAGGCAGCCTGGTGAGCCAGATCCTAGAAGGACAGGAGCGCAAGACGCTTCCAGGGAGGACACGCCCTGGGGTGGCTGGGACCACACAGAGAAAGAGGCAACAACCAGACAGACACCAAAATAAATTTTCTTAGACATATATTTAAGACGGGGTGTTCAGGGTGGGGGAGGGGGCAGAGTATGTGCAGGTCAGGGCAACTTGCAGAAACCAGTTCTCTCCTTTCATCCTGGGGCCCAGGGGCTCAGGCTCAGGACATTTGTTCATTCACTAAGCAATCTTTCAAAAGTTCTAGCCACCAGGCGGTGGTGGCACACAACTTTAATCCCAGTACTCTGGAGCAGAGGCAGGCGGACCTCTGTGACTCTGTGAGTTCAAAGCCTGCCTAGTCTGCATTTAAAAAGAGAGAGAGAGGGGGCTGGAGAGATGGCTCAGTGGTTAAGAGCATTGCCTGCTCTTCCAAAGGTAGGTCCTGAGTTCAATTCCCAGCAACCACATGGTGGCTCACAACCATCTGTAATGAGGTCTAGTGCCCTCCTCTGGTCTGCAGACATACACACAGAATACTTTAAACAAAAATACATACATACATAAATAAATAAATAAATAAATATTAAAAAAAAAAGAGAGAGGGAGAGAGAGAGAGAGACAGACAGACACAGAGAGAGAGACAGAGAGACAGAGAGAGAGAAAGGTTAAATGCAGTTCCTGGCTGCAAGTTTTGGGCTCCGCTTTCACAACCTGACCTGAGAGTGGGCAGAGTCAGCTGCTAGACCGCAGGGAAGATCCAGGTGTAGCTTAACAGTCTAAAGTTTGCTAGGACAGTCAAAAGAGGCTAAAAGATATGCAGTAAAAGAGGTCCAGACAAAAAAAGAAAACTCTAAACAGGTTCCAAAGTGTTTTACACATTTATATAGGCTTATTAAATTATATAAGCCTATACATTTATATAGGCTTAAAAAAAGAAGAAAAAATGGGTATAGGCAGTCATAAAAAGAAAGAAGTAGATTAAAGATAATAAAGTGTTTAAAGAGATCATAAAAATAATGGTTAAAAAAAAGCCATGTAAAGATGAAAAACACACAGGGAGTCTGAATCCTGTATAGTATTGTGTTGATTTAAAATTTTTTGATTGCTAAAAAAAAAAAAAGGGCAGCTGTAAGAGACCCAAAATTGAAAGAGGCACTATAAAAATAAACCAGCCAATATGCTTTAAGAATGCCTTAACTTTAAAAAAGTTTAAAAATGTATTTATCAGATGGAAATAAAAAACACTTTCAGAAAGTTTTGCTTTTGTTTCCACAGGAAACAAGAGGCTGTGGATTCGTTGCAGGTTGATTTAGATCTGGTTTGATCAGGGGAGAACTCCTGAAACTTGACAGGTGATATCTATCAACGAAGGTTCTAACTGGTCTTCCCAGGACTTGGTCATTTTCTCAAATTTTCTCAGGAACCTTAAAAATTCAGCAGAAAACAGTCTAGAGAAAACAATGTTCACATTCCCAAGAGTTAGGTTGTAGGAGGGTTTTGGTTATTTTGTGGGTTATAAATGTCTTTTGTGGGGGGGGGGCGGTTCAAGACAGGGTTTCCCTGTGTAACAGTCCTAGCTGTCCTGGAACTAGCTCTTGTAGACCAGGCTGGCCTCGAACTCACAGAGATCCGCCTGCCTCTGCCTCCCAAGTGCTGGAATTAAAGACATGCTCCACCACTCGTCCAAGTCTTCAAATATTTCAAAGACCTATAAAATATGACATTTAAAAGTTTTGTTAAAATTTTTCATGGCAACAAGATATATCTGCTCCTGGCAACACCAATGTACTTCAGAGAAGACATGGGCATTAAAGAAGCTCCTTATGGAGTTTGCTTTCATTGTAGCAAAATTAGCCATTTGGGCAAGAAACTACTCTTGCTTGGACTGCTTGACAATATGTTATACAAATTGGACATGCTGGACTCACAGGAAAGTGACTGTTAAACTTTGCCAAAATAGGATGGAATGGTCCTTCAAGATTCCTGCTTCACAAAAGAAGCTGCCAGACATTCTAAGGGCACAAAGGAAAATGACTGACAATCGGTCAATAATATAGGCAAGACAGTCTTTCACATTTTCTGCTTCATTGAAAAGTCTGCCAGATACTATGGGTCTGTAGACTGAAGATGGATATCCCAATGCTGCACAGGAACTTAGGGTGATTGTCCAGGCCATCAAATGTCTCTGTCATTTATAGAGTTTTTGAAAGTCGTTTGCAATGCACTTTTTGTTATTTAAATAATATTATATCCTTCTGGTGCCTTTGATGGAGTTAAAGACTATATAGTTATAGCTGCAGTTTTCTTAGGTATGATAGAAAGTAAGTTAGGTATAAAATTTTGAATTTACTAAGATAGGATAGATAATGGAGCATTTTCTGTAAATTTACCAGACACAAGTGAATTAAAATTCAGTACATTATGAATATAATCTTTATTTGATAATTGTTCTTATTGTGTAGAGTCTTACTAAGTTAAAACTTTTCTTTTTTGTTTAGAGAGAGAAAAGGGGAAATGTTGGGGAATATTATTTTCAGATGTGTGACTTTTATTTATGCTCTGTGAAGCTGTTACTGTGCCTGTCTAAAACACCTGATGGTTCTAAGAAAGAGATGAACAGCCAATAGCGAGGCAGAAGCAAGGATAGGTGGGGCTGGTGGGCAGAGAGGACAAATAGGAGAAACGAGGCCAGCAAGGAGCAAGAGAACAAGGAGAGGAGGACATCAGGGGTCAGCCACCCAGCTACCCAGTCAGTCACAGAGGAAGAAGACAAATAAAATATACAGAAGTAAAGAAAGAAAAAAGCCCAGAGGGAAAAGGTAGTTGAGATAATTTAAGAAAAGCAGGCAAGAAACAAACCAAGCTAAGGCCGGACATCCACAACAAAGAATAAGCCAGATCTGGGATCTGGGTGGTGGGCCCCTAAGTAAGCCTGAAGAGTAAACATCATACAACAGTGTGGTCCTGGATGGCTTGGGCCATTAAGTAATTCTGATTTTTCCCAGGTTCAGAAGAGAGATGTACTGAGATGGAGTTGAGGCAAAACATCATTTAGTAATGTCCGACCTTGGGCTGGAGAACCTGGGTGGTGGGAGGGGTGTAGGAAATCTAAAAGCAAACCACAGAGCACCAAGAATTCCATACTTTTATACACTTTAGAGGGGAGGGGCTTCTGAGTTTAGCAGATTAAGGAAGGTGCCAAATAGTATATAAGGGGTGACTGATCCCCTCTATAGTTGGAGCATCTATTCTGATACCAAGAACTTGCTGTGTAGCCAAGGCTATTCTCCCACTTATAAGGATCCTCTGACTTCTGGGGGAGTTTCCTCAAATTACACCCAGCCATTGCTGCTAAAGACACAGAGAGGCTGGGCATGGTGGTACTAGCCTTTGGTCCCACCACACAGGAAGAGGAGGAGGAGGCAGGTGGATCTCTGTGATTTAGAGGCCAGCCTGGGCTACAGAGTGAGTTCCAGGTCAGCCAGAGCATAGTGAGACCCAGTCTCAAGACAAAACAAGACACAAAGGAAGACATGATGGGTGAGGTCAAGCTTTGGCAGTGTAGACATTTAGCAAACACAGGCCAGGCCAGGAATCATCAGCCACTATCTCTGTGCAGCCTCCAAGTAGCCGTTAGCAAGTTGACTGGTGTCTGATCTAACTTTTATTTTGTTGTTCTGAGGCAGGGTCCAGTGCTTCCTGGACTCTGTAAGACCAACTACCCTCTCTTCCTGCTTCTTTTTAATGTATGTGCATTGGTGTGAGGGTGTCAGATGCCCTGAAACTGGAGTTACAGACAGTTGTGAGCTGCCATGTGGGTGCTGGGAACTGGAAGAGCAGCCAGTGCTCTTAACCGCTGAGCCATCTCTCCAGCCCCTTTTTGCATCTTCTTACTCAGGGCTCCTCTGTGGGTGTCTCCTCTCTAGATGGACCTCTAACTGTTGGATGGGGTTACTTTTGCCTCACCAAGAGCCTTTCAAGGTCATATTCAGGCTCAGGACATTAAATTTCACATGCAGATTGATAATCCCCGCAAAACTATCTTTCAGGGGCTAGAGATGGCTGAGTAGTTCAGAGCTCTTGTTGCACTTACAAAGGACCTAGGTTTGAGTTCCAGCACGCATGTGGTGGCTCACAACTGTCTGTAACTTCAGGGGAGCCAACATCCTCTTCTGGTCACCAAGGGCATCAAGCAAACATACGGTGCATAGGCATGCATACATGCAAGCAAAATACTCAAACACAGGAAAGACAAAAATGAAAACAAAGACTGGAAAGGTAGCTCAGTGGAAGAATGCTTGCCTAACAGCCATGAAGCCTTGGGTTTGATCCTCAGCACCATATAAACTGAGCATAGTGACTAAGGCCTGTGGTCTCAGTATTTAGAAGATGTAGAGGCAGAAAGCCGGGTCATGGAGGCATAAGCCTTTAATCCCAGCACTCAGGAGGCAGAGGCAGGCAGATCTCTGTGAGTTTGAGGCCAGCCTGGTCTACAGAGCTAGTTCTAGGACAGGCTCCAAAACTACACAGAGGAAACCCTATCTTGAAAAACCAAAAATAAATAAATAAATAAATAATAAAAAAAGATAGAAACAGGGGAATCAGATATCATCTTTTGTTGTTGTTTTGAGATAGGATTTCACTGTTTAGCTCTGGCTGTTCTGGAACTCGCTTTGTAGACCAGGCTAGTGTTGACTCACTGAGATCTGCCTGCCTCTGCTTCCCAAGTGCTGGGATTAAAGGCATGCGCCACCACTACTTGGTTCAGAGGTCATCTATGGCTACAGACAGAGTTTGAGGTAAGTCTGGAATACACAACACATGAGACCCTGACTCAAAACACACACACATATGCACGCGCACGCGCGCGCACACACACACACACACACACACATGTGCACACAGCTATCTTCCTGGCTGGGGAATGTACTAAAGGGGCTGGGAGTCCCCTGAGTATGAGACCTTGGGCCTGGTCCCTAGCTGTGGAGAAATAAACAACCCCTCCCATCCTCATCTCACAATTCTCAGAGATTTTAAGAGCCCATGACCTGGAGCTGGAGAGATGGCTCAGCAGTTAAGAGCACTGTCGTCTAGCAGAGGACTCAGCTTCAGTTCTGACACCCATGAGGTGGCTCACAGATCACTGTAGTTCCAGGGGATCCAACATCCTCTTCTGGACTCCTTGGGAACCAGACACACTCACGATGCATCTGCATACATGTAAGCCACTCATAGACATATAAAATAAATAAAAACTTAAAAACAAAGGAATCTACTAACTAGATGATGTCTCCCCATGAACGTCCCATGTGAATCTAGAGCTTAACATGCCAAAATGCTTTTTGGCTTTGGCACTGAGAGCCACCTTTCTAATCCTCCCTTTGCCACAAGCACCAGCGCACACAGATGGGCATGTCGATCATTACATCTTCCCTTCCCTCACCATCTCCCAAATGGAGTCCACTGTACACCCTGCTGACTCTAACACCACCTATGTCTTGAATCCTTTACTTCTCTCCACCGTAACCTTTAAACCACCACCTCTAACCTAGATAACTGCAAGAGGTTCCTAAAATGATTGAGGCATTTATTCCAGGCTGGGGCAATTGTTCTCCTCCCTGTTGCCAGACAAGATAGCCCGAAAGGCAAACTAACCTGGAATTTACTGTGTAAAGAGGATCACCTTGAACTTCCGATTCCCTTGCCTCCACCTCCTGAGTTCTGGGATTCCAGGGGTGCACCACTATACCCAGTTTGTTCAGGGTATAAATTGAAACCCAGGGCATCAAGGATGCTGTACAAACACTTTACCAACATAGCTACGCCTATTTTCTGTTGTGGTTTTGTTTGTTAGCTCCTACTGGCCTGGAATTAGCTATGTAGACCAGAGCAGCCTTAAACCTGTATCGATCCTGCCTCTGTCTCAGATAAATCATTTAAAAAATTTCAGGCTTACTTTGTACATATGAATGCTTTGCCTGTTGTATACCTGTTGACTCCCCTGGATCTGGGCTTTCTGGATGGTTCCAACATCCCGAATGTGCTCTGTGAGAGTCACAAGTGCTCCTCACTGACTGAGACATCTCTGCAGTCCCTCACATAAAGCTTTCAAGAGGATAAACTCAATCGCGTTGGTTACTTGCTTAAAACCTGCCAATAACTTCTTTCCCATTGTCTTTTGCATGTTCCACTATGATCAAAATCTATACTGTAATCTGTCCCCTGACAGTTCTTCAGGCATCTTTTCTCTCCCTCTTCTTCATTAAGGCACAGATGGGTATGTCTTTTTTCTTTCTTCTTTGCACTCACTTTGTAGACCAGGCTGGTCTCGAACTCAGAGATCCACCTGTCTCTGCCTCCCAAGTGCCTCTCAAGTGCTGGGCTTAATGGTGTGTGACACCACCACCTGGCAGGTTAGTTTTTTTTTTTTTTTTGAGACAGGGTTTGTAAAGGCACATACCACCACTGCACGACAATCATGTCTGTTTCATTGACTGGGTGCCTAAACCAGAACTGTCATAGTAAATACTCAATAAAGACTTATTCAGTGAGGTACCAGAGTGATGGCTCAGTGGTTAAGAGTGCATACTGTTCTTGCAGTGTCCCTAGTTTAGGTACCCAGCACCCATGTCAGGCAGCTTACAACTGCCTGTAACTCCAGCTCCAGGGGAATCCACCGGGCCTCAACAGGCACTGCACTCATGTGCACATACTAACACATATAATTCAAAATAAAAGTAACTGTCTGGGCAGTGATGACACACATGCCTTTAATCTCAGTATTCAGGAGGTAGAGGCAGGTAGAACTGAGTTGGAGTCCAGCCTTGTCTAGAGAGTGATTTCCAGGACAGCCAAGGCTACACAGTGAAACCTGTCTTGAAAAACCAAATACATACATACATACATCTTTAGAAAGGTTTATTGTATGACTATCAATATTTTCTTTTTCTTTCCTTCCTCTCTCTTTCAATTCCCTACCCCCCCCTTTTTTTTCTATCAAACCAAACCCAAAGTCTCACACATGCTAGGCTGTAGTGTGTGGATAGACCAGTTAACTCTGCAGTAAGTGTGGGAGAGACAGAGACGACCCAAACGGACATTGCCAGGAATACCATGAAAGGCACAGTCTGATGAGAAAGGTGGGCAATTGTAAAATGGTCCGACAGTTGGAGATCTGGAGTTAGAATTCAAGGAAGGCAACAGGAACACAGACTGGCAAAATGGACAAGCATACGCCGTGTAAGAATGGAGGCCATGTTTACATGACTCAAAGTCTTCTTTCTGTAACATTTTATTTAGTGTGTAACGACCTATAAATGCACGTGAGTGTAGGCGACTGTAGAGTTCAGAGGCATCGGGAACCCCCGCTGCAGGAGTTACAGGCGGTTTGAGCCACCAGATGTGGGTGCTGGGAACCAAACTCTTCTCTAAGAGTAACAGTCACTTGGCGCCATCTCTCCAGCCCATAGACGACGGTCATTTTAATTATCCTGTTTTCCCTCTTAGAGGGCTGAGCAAACCCGCCTGCTCCGAGGATAGAGTTTCTTTCTTGGCTGCTCTTATGGTTCAAACTCAGTGTAGCCTCGGAGTTCGAATCCGACCTCACAGCACTATCGCCCCCATCCTGCCCTCTTTCGCCTAGCAGGAAGCTCCATGGCAACCCAAAACATCACAGCTCCGCGAAGTATCGCGAGAAGCCCGGATGCGCCCGCGGCCAAGGAGAGGCGGGGCGAAGGCGGGGCTACAGCGACAAAGTGGGCGGAGCCATAGGGCTTCCGCGATTTCCCCGGTCGGAAGACGCTCTCTTCAGGCGGCGCCCCCGCGTGACTGTGCTTTACATAATCGCGGCCCCGCGCGTCATAGTGGCGTAGTCCAATCTAGACCGAATCAGAGCCGTCGGGAACGCCACGTTCCGCCCCCTCCCGTTTGATCGACGTCCAGGCGAACCAGCGAACGGCCACCCAGCCCCGGAGAGCCCGCCCCCGCGCCGGCGGCCCGCCCTCGCCCGCCCGCCCTCCGCAGCCCGCGGCCGGCTGCCGCCGCCAGGTTGTGCTTGAGACTGTCAGATAAAGCGGCGGGCCGGCGGTGAGCACGGTCCGGGCCGGACATGGCGGCGCTCTACGCCTGCACCAAGTGCCACCAGCGCTTTCCCTTCGAGGCGCTGTCTCAGGGGCAGCAGCTGTGCAAGGTGCGCGGGCTGGGGCGGCGGCCGGGAGCTGGGGACGCTCCGGGCGCGGCTCGGAATTCTCGGTCCTGCGAGGACGCCCGCCGGGGTCCCCTCGGGCAGGGTGTGGCCGGCCCGCTTCGCCTTGGGAACGGCGCCGGGCTGGTCGGGGATTGCGGGGCACGTGGGGGAGCCCGGGGCCGAATCCAGGCCCTGGCAGCCGGCGTGTCCCGGTGCTTAGCAACGGCGGGGTTTCTTCTCGGACCCGGTGAGGTCGCAGGAGGGGACGTAGAGTCTCTTGTTTGTCCCCGACTGGACTCCGGCTAGATCCCCCTTCGACCGCCTTTTCTCCTGCTGTGCTCGCCCTGGGTACAGAATGAGGGCTCAGGTACCCCCGGTCCCGCCTGAGATAGAACCCCGGAGTCGGGTGCTGCTTGTGAGGAACGTTTCGAACTCGGACACTTCATGGGCACTTTTCAGCCAATCTCAAAGTTGGAGGTGGCAAGGCTTTATTAGGGAAAATGAAAAAAGTTCCCCATTGTAGCCTTGGAACCCACGAATCAGAAGACTTTTTAGCACCTAGTTGGTAGCCTTCTGCCTTGCCCTAACCATTTTTTAACCCCTGACATGCCAGCGTTTTTATTTGTTCCTTCATCCCACTTAGTCTGTTCAAATGAATAGAACAACAGTTAAGTCACCAAACCCGTGTGAAGTGGCCGTTGACGAATTCTCAGATATTTCAGAATGTGTCTGATGTGTGTAGCTCACAAAAAAAAAAAAAAAAACCGAAAACGAAAAATATGCTCACATTTTTTCTTCTTTCCTTTAGCTATTCGTGTTTACTGTGTCTGGAAGATAGTGCTTCAGTAAAAACTATGATTTAATATTTTCTTTTTGTTTGTTTCTGAGACAGAGCCTCCTTTGAAGCCTTGGCTGTCCTGGAATGCAGAGATCTGGCTGCCTCTGCATCCCAGGTGCTGGGATTAAAGGCCTGCACCACCAACTCGGGTCTAAGACTGTGATTTTTTTTAAAAAGGAAGTTCCATAAACAAATAAAACAGCTTTAATCTGTCTCCTTCATTTCCCAAGTCCTTGTTAGTATCCCACAGTGGCAGATAGCTAGCGCTGGAATCTAGAGTCTGATTACCAGTCTGGAGCGTGTTCATGCGTATATTTGTTTTACAGTTTATGAGTAGTCCATACAATTCCTGCCCCACACCAACAGCAGGGACGCGATGCAGATATTACAGAGGAGGAAAGTGAGGTCCAGAGCGGTAAATGACTCACTTGAAGCGTAGTGGCCCCGGCTCTGCTGCTTCCTCCCGAAGACTCTTTCCACTCCCCACTGCCTTTTCCAATGATCACCTCCTTTCGTTTCAGGAATGCCGGATTGCTCACCCTGTTGTGAAGTGCACCTACTGCAGGACTGAGTACCAGCAGGAGAGGTAGGGTTCTGGGTGACCACGAAAGATGTTTTCTTTTTCTTGCTGTTCTGTTTTTAGTTTTTTTGAGACCGTAGTCCAGGCTAGCTTTCAGTTTGAGGCAGTCCTCACCTTAAGCCTTTCTAGGGCTGGGACTAAAGGTGTACCACCATTGCCAGGCCAGAACACACATTTCAAAACATAGTAACTTTAAAAAAAAAAATGCCAAGCATAGTATCATAGGTCTTTAATCCCAGCACTCAGGAGGCAGAGGCAGGTTCAAGGCCAGCCTGGTCTACAGAGTGAGTTCCAGGGTGGCCAGGACTGTTAAGAGAGAAACCCTGTCTCAAACAATAAGAACAAAAGAAGTATATTTTGGTAAACACAAAAAGATACTTCCCTCCATAAAACTATAGTTAAATCTGTTTCTCTCTCTTTCTTTCTTTCTTTTCTTTTTTTTTTTCTTTTTTGGAGTGCTTGGGCTCAAACTCAGGCCTTCCATATGTAGGTAAGTGCTGTCAGCTGTGTCCATACAGCCTCACTGGGGCTACAGACCTATACCACCTTGTCCTGAGTTTCATTTAATTTAAATGTTCTTGACTCTGAGGTGTTTAATTTTTCTTTTTGTTCTTTTCCTTTCTCTCTCTCTTATTTTCTTTCCCTTTAAGGAAAGAACTTACTCTGTGTAGCTCTGACTGCCTAGAGTTAGCCCTGTACACCAGGCTGAGCTCAAACTCAAAGATAGATCTGCCTGTGCTTCCCAAGCACTGGGCTTAAAGATGTGTGCCACCATGCCCACTTTGTTGTTCTCCTTTTCAACTTGACGGCCCCCTCTATAGAAATGGTATGTGTAAAGAGTTAGGCTGTGTGTACGTGATGTACTGTGTAGCCCTGGCTGGCCTAGAAGGTGCTATGTAGACCAGGCTGGCCTCTGATCTGAGTATAGGGATTAAAGGCGTGTGCCACTACATTGGCTAATTTGGCTTTATTTGAAGATGGAGCTTCTGTAGGCAGATTGCTTAGTTCTTGCATTTTGGTCCTATCATGACCTTTGGATCTTCACAAGGCAAAGGAAGTATTTATTTGGTCAGTGGCTACCTTAGGGAAATCACAGACACTAAGTATTTGTCCATAGCATCTATTTTCCCATGTATGATTTTCACATTCTTCCTTGCAAAGGAGTCTGTGATCTCCAGTTCATACCCAGACACACATTTTTAAAGCTGGCATGGTGACCTCACACCTGTAGTTCTAGCATACAGGAAGGTAAAGCTGTTCTCAACCACATAATGAGTTTGAAGCCAGTACGGGCTATATGAGTAAAATACCAGACTGGGGTGGAGGCGGGGGGGGGGGGATAATCTGAGGTAACTCATTCTCTCTTTGAACTATGGTTTCATCGTTAGTTTATCAAATGTCCAGAGTATACGTTCCCTAACCACTAGCACCTTATTAATGACAAGTTCCTTGAACTTCAACAGAATAGTTTTCAGATCTTCTAAGAGAAGTCTTGTTTCATTGTTTTCTTTAACAGTAAAACCAATACAATATGCAAGAAGTGCGCTCAGAACGTGCAGCTGTATGGAACGGTGAGTAGGATTTTTTTGAGCCAAAATCTCAACAGGAGTGAGTACTGAGGTCTCTCAGAACTCAGCTTTCCAGGCTGGAGCCATGACTCAGTGGTGAGGAGTACTTGGTGCTCTTCCAGAGGACCTGGGTTCAGTGCCCAGCACCCACATGGTGGCTGACAACCATGTGTAACTCCATTTCCAGGGGATCAGATGCCCATACACATAAAATATTTTAAAACCATATCTATATATGTGAATATATATATAAAACATTTCACCTTCCTTTTTTCCCCCTCCCTTCTCCCTCCCTCCTCCCGTCTTTCCCACCTTCCTTCCAAGTCATTGTGTGTTGACGCAGCACAGCGTGCATGTGAAGGTCAGAGGACACCTTTGTGGAGTCAGTTCTCCTCTACATTTGTTAGTTCTGGGATTGGCAAGCTTTGCCCATTGAGCTGTCTCTTCGACTTTTTTTTTGTTGTTTTGCATCAGGGTGTCACTGTCTGGCTCTGGCTGGAACTCACTCTGTAGACCAGGCTGGCCTCAAAATCATAGAGATCCACCTGCTCCTGCCTCCCAAGAGCTGGAATTAAAGGTATTTACCACCATGCTTGGGCCTGTTTTTCTGAGACAATGTCTCATGTATCCCAAGCTGGCCTCAAACTCAATTATGTTCTATTGGATTTTTTTTTGTTGTTAAAGTTTCTTTATGGACACTTATGAGCTTTGATGATTTGTTATTTTTTTAAATCAATAATTGCTGGTAGTTTCGCACACCTTTAATCCCAGAACTCGGGAGGCAGAGGCAGGTGGATCTCTGTGAGTTCGAGGCCAGCCTGGTCTACAAGAGCTAGTTCCAGGACAGGCTCCAAAGCTACAAAGAGAAACCCTGTCTCTAAAACCCCCAATATAAACAAACAAACAAACAGATAAAATGAGTAATCCTGTGGGGGTTACTTTTTTATGATGCTGAAAATTGAGCTTCATTTAAACACTGTAGGGGCAGATGCATGATGTTGGGAATACATGTTTACCATGTGTCATGGGCTACAGTGTGGGAATTGCTGCTCTAAAAAAATGGGCCAGTATTTTATGACATAACTTACTTGATCTTTTTTCTCTCTTTTAAGCCCAAGCCTTGTCAGTATTGCAACATAATTGCAGCGTTTATTGGCAATAAATGCCAGCGCTGTACGAATTCAGAGAAGAAGTATGGACCCCCATATTCTTGTGAACAGTGCAAGCAGCAGTGTGCGTTTGACAGGAAAGATGATCGAAAGAAGGTAAATTGCTGAGTTTTTCTTTTTTGTCTTCTTTTTTTTTTTTAAATTATATTGGATCAAATCAGGTAGGCATAATTCTGAGTTCTTCTTCTGTTATTGACCTTGGGGAGTTAGACTGTTTTTTCTATCAAATCTAGACCAATATATTTTAGCATTTCTTTAAATAATTTTTTGTTACATTTATTTATTATGTGTCTATGAGAGGGATGTTGCCACAGTGTACACATGTGTATGGGGGGAGGTGGGTGGATGGGTGGATAAGCTCTCTCCTTCCACTATGTGGGTCCCAGGGATCAAACTCAGGTGGACAGACTTGGTACCAAGTGCCTTACCCACTGAGCTTGCTGTATATGTGCATACCACGTGTGTGCTTGGTACTGGACAGGGTCAGGAATGGGCATCTTCATATCCCTGGACCTGGAGCTGGGTGTGGTTGCAAGTCACCACGTGCATGCTGGAATCAAGTCCGGGTTCTCTACAAGAATAACAGTGCAGCCTGGTGGTGGTGGCGCACGCCTTTAATCCCAGCACTCGGGAGGCAGAGGCAGGCGGATCTCTGTGAGTTTGAGGCCAACCTGGTCTACAGGAGCTAGTTCCAGGACAGACTTCAAAGCTACAGAGAAACCCTGTCTCGAAAAACTTAAAAAAAAAGGAATAACAGTGCTCTTACCCACCGAGCCATCTCTTCAGCCCATCTTCCCTTTTGATTTTTAAGACAAGGTCTCTCTGCATCTGGTTAGCCTGGAACTCACTGTATAGACCAGGTTGGCCTTGACTGTTGAGATTAAGGTATGTGCCACCATGCTCTGTCCATTTCTTCCCATTACAATTACATTTTATATATTTATATTTACTTCTGTGTTCATGTGTGTGCCCACCCTTGTACCACAGACACACCTGTGGAGTTCAGAGGGCAGCTTGTAGGAGTTGGTTCTCTCTTACAATATGCTTTCCAGGTATTGATCTGAGGCCACCAGGTTTGGCAACAGGTGCCTTTATCTGCTCAGCAATCTTGCTGGCCCCTCACATTTTGTGTTTATTTACCCATCTTTCCCTAACATTTCTTAAGAATTCAGATTAGGACCTGGGAGATTGCTCAGTGGATAAAGGTTCTTGCTGCCAAGCCTGATGACCTGAGTTCATCTCCAGAACACACATGGTGGAAAGTGAACACTGACTTCTGTAAATTGTCCTCTGAACTCCACATACATAAACAAGCCACCTCCCTTGAATAAATAATAATGTAATAAAATTTTAAAATGAATCAAATTATAGTGAGCAATATTCCATATTAGTGGTAACTGCAGTGTCTTGATGGATCAAAATGGATTGGAGTTTGATCATACTGTTCTCTCTATGCTTGAAACCCTCTAGGGGCTTCCATTTCTTTTTATTTTATTTTTTCTTTCATTTTTTAGAGACAGGGTTTCTCTGTGTAGCTATGACTGTCCTGGAACTCACTCTGGACCAGACTGGCCTTGAATTCACAGAGATCAGCCTGTCTCTGCCTCCCAAGTGCTGGGATTTAAAGGCATGCGCCACCACCACCTGGCTGTGGCTTCGATTCTACTTGAATAAAATCAAAACTCTTCCATGCTTATGAGGTCTTACCCTCCTCTCAGTTGTGACCACCTCTCAGTCTCCAGGCATCCTGGTTTTCTTCTCTCTGCCTTTGTGCTGGCAATTCTTTGCTTTATGCAGCCTTTTCCAGAGTGTTTTAATTGGTTTCTTTGTCTTAATTTGGATGACACCTCTTTACAGAGACTTTTTGAAAAGAAGAGGAGGTGAAACAGGTCTCATGTAGCCCAGGCTGGCTTTGAACTCCCTGTGAGGCTGAGGAAGAATTTGAATTCCTGATCCTCTTGCCTCTGTCTCCCTAAGTGCTGGATTACAGAGGTACACCACAGCACATGCCAGAGACAATCTTTAATTTCATTAGTTACAATTCATATCACTGCCTTATATTCTTCAAAATGTGATATTATGAAAAATTATCTTCTATATTTCATGTTTCTCTCCCCATAAGGTTGTGAACTATTTAGCCATCTTTTTTCTCTGTTGCAGTTCTAGTAGCCTGGACATAGTAAGGAGGTCGTAAGGAAACACTTAGGAATGAATGTATTATATAGTCCTGAAACTCTGTCAATGCCCAGAGGTGTTTGTGCTCTCAAGACTGACTCTTGATAACCATATTTATTAGTTTATAGTAGAGGGACATAACTTTCATTAATGAGAATATTCCTGTCTGCCAGCTGGGACACCTTTCCCTAAGCAAGATTTTGAAAAAGCTGTGTTAATAAAATTAAGAAACATCTTAATTTTATTTAAGTAGTGCGCTTAATTTAAGTAGTGAGCTTCCCTGGGCTGCAGAGATGGCTCAGTGGTTAAGAGCACTGGCTGCTCATCCAGAGGATCCAGGTTCCAGGTTTGAGTCCTAGCACCCACACAGCAATTCACAACAGCCTCTTTTTTTTTTTTACAATATTTTTTTGTTTTTTTTTTAAAGATTCTATTTATTTATTTTTATTATGCACCCAACATTCTGCCTCAATGTATGCCTGCATGCCAGAAGAGGGCGCCAGATCTCATTTCAGATGAGATGTGAGCCACCATGTGGTTGCTGGGAATTGAACTCAGGACCTCTGGAAGAGCAGCCTGTGCTCTTAACCACTGAACCATCTCTCCAGCCCTTACAACAGCCTCTTAAACTCTAGTCCCAGAGAATCCAAGGCCGCCTTCAGCTTCTGAATGCTCTGTACACAAATGGTACACAAACACAGGCAAAACACTCATACACATAAATAAAAGTAAAGAAAAATAATAGTGTCCTGTTCATCTCCAGGGATAGGGGACAATTTGGGCTTTGTAGTATGTTAGACCTGAGTCCTTCTCTTTCCTGGGTCTAGCTGAATGATCTTGAACAAGTGATTCTTATTATGTGACCATTTCTTTATCTTTTCTTTAGGGAATAACAGCTACAGCAGAGAAACAGGGAGACTGAATGAGGTAGTTACAGAAAATAACTTTTGTTTTGTTTGTTTGAGACAGGCTTTCACTGTGTAGCCCTGGATGACCTGGAACTCTGTAGCTCAGGCTGGCCTTGAACACATAACTATCTGGTATAGGAGGTTCTTCTGTTCATGTGTCGCTTTTATTGGTTAATAAATAACTGCTTTGGGTCTGATAGGGCAGAACTTAGGTAGGTGGGGAAAACAGAACAGGACAAACAAGGGACCCTCTCCATGCAACAGCTATCTGCCTGCTTCTGCCTCCTGAGTGCTAATGTTAAAAGTTTGCACCACCACACTTAACTTACTTTTGTTTTTCGAGATAAAGTTTCATGTAACCCAGCTAGCTTTGGACTCACTATGTACTAAAATTGGCCTGAACTGCTGGTCCCCTTCCCTGCATCTCCTGAGTGCTGGGATTATAAGCATGTGTCACCACACTGAGATAAAATTATTTTTTTAATCACATTTTATTTTTATTTAAAATATTTTAAATTAGGCTAGGCAGTGGTGGCACATACCTTTGATTTCAGCATTTGGGAGGCAAAGGCAGGCATCTGAGTTTGAGGCCACCCTGGACTATGTAGAGAAATCGTGTCTCAGAAAAAACAGACAAAATATTTAAACTAAAATATAATTATATCCCTTCCCACCTTTCAACCTCTCCCATATTCCCTACTCTCTTCCCTCTCAAATTTTAGGCCCTCTTCTTCTTTGTTCTTGTAGCCTACATACTTATAAACACATAAATATGTAAGTGTAACCTGCTTAGCACACTTAGTGCTATTTGTATGAATATGATTTCAGAACTGACCAGTTGGTATTGGATAACCAGTTAGGGGACACATCCCTGGGAAAGACTCAGCATTCCTTAGTTGCCTGTAGTCTAGATAAAATTCTTTTTGTTTGTTTGGTTTATTTCTATTTTATTTTATTTTTTTCCTTGAGAGGGTTTCTGTACATAGCCCTTGCTGTCCTGGAACTCACTGTGTAGACCAGGCTGACCTCAACTCAGAGATACAGAGATCCCCTTGCTTCTGCCTCCTGAGCTGGCATCAAAGGTGTGTACCACCACCACCTTGACTTTTTTTTTTTTAATTTATTTAACGTTATTTTATGTGCATTGGTTTGAAGGTGTCAGATCCCCTGGAACTGGAGTTAGAGACAGTTGTGAGCTGCCATGTGGGTGCTGGGAACTGAACCCAGGTCCTCTGGAAGAGCAGCCAGTGCTCTTAACCACTGAGCCATTCTCTCCAGCCCTTTGTTTTCTTTTGAGACAAGATTTTAACTTAGTACCTGTCTTGGAACTAACTCACTTTGTAGCCCAGGCCGGCCTCAGGCTTACGAGCCACCACACCTGTGTTGAATTTTCCCCTTAAAGCAGAGTTAGAGTTTAAAGGCAAAGTTGTTGGGACTGGGGAGCTGGCTTGGGTTACTCTTACAGACCTGGATTCGGGCCCCAGAGCCCACGCGACAGCTCTTAACCATGTGTAACTCAGTTCCAGGAGTTAGACACACCCTTCTGCACTCCAGAAGCATCAGACATTCGAGTGGTGCACAGACACACACTTGGGCAGAACACCCATACACGTAAAATAAAATAATCCTAAACATTTAAGATATTGGCCCAGATGTGATGGCACATGTCTTTAGTCCCAGCCCTTGGAAGAGGCAGACAGATCTCTGTGGACTTCAGAGTGAGTTCCAAGAGAGCCAAGGATACTTGGTAAGAGCCTGTCTCAAAAGAAAATAAGTTTCTCTGTGTAGCCCTGGCTGTCCTGGAGCTCATTCCGTAGTCCAGGCTGGTCTCATACTCAGAGATCTACCTGCCTCTGCTTCCGGAATGTTGGGATGAAAGACATAACTATAAAGCAGTCAATTTTTATGTGTATGGCACCATATTAAGTGGTTTATGTACATTGTCACTAAATCCTGTGACTTGCTCCAGGCTCACCCAGCTTGCAAGTAACAGGACTGGAGCTTAGCCAAAGTGGTTCTGTTGCCAGTCCTTGTGGTCTTAGTGCTCAGGGTTAAGCGCTGATCTCACCTCCTCTTCATTTTGCCTCGTCTTTCAGGTAGATGGGAAGCTGCTATGCTGGCTTTGCACGCTGTCCTACAAGCGTGTCCTTCAGAAGACCAAAGAACAGAGGAAACACCTGAGCAGCTCTTCTCGAGCCGGCCATCAGGAGAAGGAGCAGTACAGCCGCTTGAGTGGTGGCAGCCATTACAACAGGTAACCCCAGGTCCATGAGAGGACTGCAGGGGCCGGCAGTCCAGTGCCTCACTCCTCAGGCCATCAAGGAGGGTGTTGTCTCAGAAGTTTCCTCTTGTTATCAGCCTTTGCAAGTCTCTTGCTTGACATAGTTATACTTCCTATGTCTCCAAGGGCCAAGAAGGTTTCTGTATCGTGTCTTTAAGGTGTGTAGAACTTGTAAGTGGAATTCTCAACTTTAATCATGCATAATCTCTTGGGGATTGGATGTTTTGTTTTCTGGCTAGAGAGAGCATTTTAAATATATATTTGGATAAATAGTTGATAGGTTTTCTAGATTTTGTCAGGATGGGAGCCAGTTGAAAGATGTCCTTTTGTTGATGGCTGAAGCTTCCATTTAAAATGTGTACAATGATGAGAACTGGGGCTTAGGTTTAATACTTCTCTAGCAAATTTTCTCGTGGACAATGAGAAAGAGACTAGTGTTACCTCATGGGTTGTTGTGAAGGTAAATTACGTAGTACATGAATAGCAGTTTGTTTTCTAATGACAGTATTCAGTGGGTTTTAGCTGGTTTTTGTTATTGCTGTCATTATGGGTTTGTTTGTTCACTAGGCATTATTAAGTACTCTCGTGGGCCGGGGCCTCTGCTGGGAATACAGAGATGAATAAAAGCCTTGCTGCTCTCAATAGTGTGCCTTCTGGTAGAGAAGACAGACTTATAATCAAATCATCACAGTCTAATGCAATGGGCACCACTTTGAAAACTCATCAAGATCAGGAAGGTAGGGAGGCAGGAAGGCTGGCTTGGAAGGATCTTGCTGTAACTGTCCCTGGGTGGATTGGACTTCCAGATGACGACAAGATGGGCATCCTAGTAGAGGGACTAGTGCTCAGAGGACCACAGGGCATGAGGTCACACAGAGCCCCTGAGAATATCAGCCCATTTGTGTTGTAGGAAACTGGAGGAGGAGCAAAGAACTCTGCACACATAGTCAGGGGCTAGGGAAGGACCTAGCTTGTGTTGGCAGTAATTACCCTGACTAATAGAGAAGGCACGGGGAAAAAAGGAACCGAGGACTGGGAATGTAGCTCAGTGTAGTGTTTGCCTAATGTTTGTAAGGCCGTGGGTTTATAGCTCTTCCCATTGGGGCTGCTCTCTTTATGTAAGTATAGGTAAGCTAAGAACAGGAACTTCCATCTCAGCCTGGAGATGGTGGTACACGCCTGTAATCCCAGCACTCTGAAGCAGAAGGATCAGGAGTTCAAGGACAATCTGAGGTATATAGGGAGTTCTAGGCCAGCCACAGATAAATAGGGAGTTCTAGGCCAGCCACAGATAAATAGGGAGTTCTAGGCCAGCCACAGCTTCATAAGGAGTTCTAGGCCAGCTTGAGCTACATGAAACTCTGTCTCATCTTCACATACCCCAACTTCTCCCACCTTCACGCCTACTACACACATACAAAGAATCACCCTGAGGCACTGAATTGAGACAGACAGAAAGTTCTTTGGAGTGAAGATTATCAGAAGCTTAGATCTGTGGGTCAGTCAAAACATAGAGGCAGTTGCTGTGTGAGTAAAGAATAGTTCTTGGGTTTCTCAGATGGAGCATAAACCAGGAAGGGGGTAAAAAAGTTCAGTTTTTGAAATGCTTGTAGCAAAATTGTTCATAGCTGCTGAGCCTGGATCTGAGAAGATTCAGACAGAAGCCAGTAGTAACTCATTTAAAAAAAAATTACTAAGAGTGAAGATGATTTTACATCAAGGGTCCTGCAGCCACAGTCGAGCTTAATTCAGTAGGATGTCAAATAGCATCTAGAATCTGCATCGTGGTCCCTATGTCTCGTGACTCTAATGGAGGCGATCCCAGGGACCCACTTTTCCATCCCGTTAGAACTGTGTGTTTGGATGGTAGAACTCAGAGGAGACCCTGAGAACAGAAGTTGGAAGCATTCAGTATTCAAGAATCAGGAAGAAGACATCCCCAAAATAGGAAGTCTGAGTGATCAAGAGTTCCAAGGATAGAACAATCCCTGGAATCACATACTGAGGAATATGTAATAAGAGGTCTAGTGACTGGGGAAGTGGCTTGGTAATCAAGAGCACTCATTGATTTTCCAGAGGATCTGGGATCAATTCCCAGCACCTGCATGGTGGCTCCCAGCCATCTGTAGCTCTAGTTCCAGGAGATCTGATGTCCTCTTCTGGCCTTTGAAGACACCAGTCATGCACACAGTGTGCAGATGTACAATGCAGACAAAATACCCACACAAGATAAGAGTATTTTTTTTAAAAGTGTAGAACACCCTTGGGTGTGCCAATTGGGACATCTGTCAATATAAAGGGCTTTTGTGCCAGCCGCATACTTCCAGCTTTGGTGTTACGGCCAGTTTTGGGTGACTGTACTAGACTTAAAGCTAGTTTTATGGTGGCACTGAGGTCCCAAGTGAGTTCATAGAGATGTGATGAGGAAGGCTGGGGGTTCAGATGTGCCTGCTTGGCTTTTTTACAGCTTCCCTGCTGGATGTCCTTGGCTAGGCCAGAGACTAACTTGTCTGTACTTCCCAGAGCTACGGGATGGAAGGTGCATGGGGATGGAGATGCAAAAGACTCTCTAAACCAGAGACATATTTCTTATAGTTTGAGAAGGATGGAGATGGAAAAGACTCTAACCCAGAGACATACTTTTTACAGTTTGAGAAGCTCTGTTTTCATGCCTATTCATCAGTCAGGTAGTAAGTCATTAAGGTCAAAATGGTTTTTGATCCTGTGGAAGCTGGCTATTCATGCATCCAAGCATCCAAACCTATAAACCACCTTGGTAGGTTTTACTAATCAGAAATAAGCTGTTGCCCAGAACATTGTTGGTCCATTGACAGACTTTCCTTGGAGTGTTTTATTAATCTTTGATTTCTAATGTGTGTCTCTCTCTTTTTGCCATCAAAAGCCAGAAAACACTTTCTACATCTTCAATTCAAAATGAAATCCCAAAGAAAAAGTCCAAGTTTGAGTCAATCACAACTAACGGAGACAGGTGAGCCAGATGGAGTCTAAGTACACGCACTTGAAATGCATACGTAGCTCTTGACTACACTTGAGGGTGTACCTCGGAGCTAACCCGGGTCCTGAGTGGACCTGTTATGGGTGCTGTGCTAGTCACTTGATAGCTGTAGATCAGCGCTACTGAGAGCTGTATATCAATTGAATATAAGAAGATGTTAGCCCCTGCTTGTAGCCTCAGAACTTGGGAGGTTGAGTCAGATAGGTGATCTTGAGTTCAAGGTCAGGCCACAGAACAGGATAGTTTGATGTGATGGCATACTCTTTTATTCCAGCACTTGGGAGGCAGAGGCAGGTAGATCTCTGTGAGTTAAAGGTCAGCTAGGGCTACATAGTGAAACCCAGTTCAAAAATAAAAAAATACCTATTTAGAAATAGTAACTAGATTAATTGTAGTTAAATTCTTCAGTCCATTAAGGAAGTCTAAGAAGTGAGGAGATGAATGTTTTTCTGTGTGGTCTGTGCCTGTAGCCTCCAGGAAGAGTTGATTAGAGAGAGAGCAGAGGTGGGGTGAAGGCAGGGCTGCATGTCTGCCAGGATGCTATACACTTCTTCAGAGCCTTCCAGTAGAGATGCTGGGACAGACAGAGTAAGAGACAGTTCAGTGGTTTTGTTTCGTTTTTTGGCCTGCCTAAATGCATATTTTCATTGCTCGCTTTCCTTTCTCCTTCTCAGCGATGCTTCCTCTCATGAGCTGCTTTGTCCTAATACCCAGAGCCCGTCTGTGTTGGTGCAGTGGGCTGCTTCCCAACAGAGTCTTGGAGCCATCCATTTTCCTGTTCCTCCAGGCCCAGGCATCCTGAAGTGAGATCACCTGACACTTCCCCAAAGTCCTTGGAATCTTCTCCATTCTGAGAACTCGCCTTTGCCGCTCTCCCTCCCAGCAGCCGAAGGGAGGGCCTTACCAGGGTGGCCTGTTGTTTTATCTCACAGAATGTAAATTGTCTGTGGATCTCCTCTCCCCTGTTGCATTTTTATTTACTTGATTTCAGCTCCTACCAAGGTAGTGCCTGTTGACATTAGTTTAATTGGTTTTCAACTTCTTGAGCCTTTTGGAAATGCCTAGGTTTTTCAGGTTGTATGTGGGAAAGAACCATGCAGGCCAACTTTCTGTAGTCTTTCTGCATTCTTTTGAGCACCTGGTTGGGCTGTTCTGAAGAAAACATATATGTCCATCATCTTTGCGTGATCCTGTGAAAACTGCTTAAGGAAGTTTTTGGACCCCTAGGAAGCAGGCCACTAAAGCCCAGCCCGGTACTTCCAGACCCACCGTTACTTATCCCCAGGCTGTGCTAATGGTCCCAGGAAGCTTGTTCATAGTTGCGATAGTTGCAGCTCTGCCAGCCCAGTCCTTCGCGGCTGCACCTCTTGCCAGCTTGTTTGTCTGGAGGTGTTGCCACCAGTCTGTCTGTTGCCTTGGATGCACCAAACTAAAACCTAGGCTGGCCCTACAGATTGTTGAATCTCATCCGGCCACAAGTAAGGATGCTAGTCCTTGCCTAGGTACTTGGTCTTTTTTATGTCCTCCAGAGAAGACATTAAAAGATCATTTTTCCCGTATTGTTTTTGTGTGTGTGATGCTGGGAATTGTACCTAGGACTTCCCACCTATTAGGGAAGTGCTCTACCACTAGGCTGTATCCCTAACCTCATACTAATATAAAAAGTTATTGTTTTTATTTTATCTGTGTGGGGAGGGGAAGAGTTAGCTATAGAGTCTCACTGTGCAGTTTTGGTTCTCCTAGAACTTGGTGGTAGTCCACGCTCACCTAGACTTGAGGTGGCACTCTTGCCCCAGCCCACTGATTACAGGATGTGCCACCATGTTTATCCTATAATTTGAAAATGTAGTAATTTGTTCTGCTGCCACAGAAACGTTCATACATAAACAAATTTCTTTTGCATGTTCCTGAATTATTAGTGCTCTTAATAATTTAGTCTACTTATTTGCATTTCTTTTAAATATTCATGACACAGCATAAGTTATATTTTGTTATCCTTTTTACTTTTTGTGGGGTTTTTCCTGCTCTTTTTCTTTGTTTTGAAAAAAGCATTCTGCAACTGGCTGGTGTCCCCACCTGTCGTCCCAGCACTCAGGAGGTGGAGGCAGGAGAATCAAGAGTTCAAGGTCATCCTCAACTACATGGGGAACTCAAATCAATCTGGAGTACATGAAACAGTGCTTCAAAAACAATAACAAAAGAGGCATTTGATGGAGGAGGGTTAACTGTCTATGTGTTACTTTCATTGGTTAATAAAGAAACTGCCTTGGCCTTTTTGATAGGCCAGCCCTTAGGTGGGTGGAGTAGACAGAACAGAATTGTGGGAGAAAGAAAGCAGAGGCAGGCAGTCGCCATGACTCTCCTCTCTGAGACAGCTGCAGGTTAGACTCCTCCTGGTCGTGCTACACAGATTATTAGAAATGGGTTAGATCAATATGTAAGAGTTAGCTAATAAGAGGCTACAGATAATGGGCCAAACAGTGTTTAAAAGAATACAGTTTCCATGTAATTATTTCAGGAGTAAAGCTAGCTGGGAGGCGGGAAGCAGCCCACCACTCTTTCTACAGGCATTTCTACAAATTTTGATACTTTTAAAATATTCTAACAATACTTTATTTATAACTATGAAATGCTTCAGGAGTTTACTTGTCATCCTTACATAGCAGCTATGCTATATTTTAGTATATGTGCTGCCAAAGCAAGCACTTCATATATATCATATATATATATGGAGGGAGGGAGGGAGGGAGGGAGAGAGAGAGAGAGAGAGAGAGAGGGAGGGAGGGAGGGAGAGAGTGTGTGTGTGTAAATGGGGGAGTATAGAGAGGATCTCCTGTATCCCAGGCTGGTCTCATTCTCTGTGTAGTAGAGGATGACCTTGAACTTCTGATTGGTCTCTTCTCTACCTCCTGAGTACTGGAATTACAAGCATGGATGACTTTTGCCAGGTTTATGTATTACTAGGGATCCAGCCCAGAGCCTTGTGCGTGCTGGGCAAGCACTACCTGCTGAGGTACATCCCTAGCCCTGAAGTATGACATATATACTCAGGATGGGAGCAGCTGTTGAGTAACTGCTGAGTGCTTCCTTAGCACAAGGCCTTTAGTTTCAATCACCAACACTATTTTTTTTTTAATTTATGTTTTTGCTCTTTAAATTTTATTCTTTACGTCTTCTGTATGTATGTTGCTTCACGACAGTTCTGGTGATCTTATACTGCCATATTCTCTTATTTAATATTGAGGCATGTTGATTAACATTCTCTCTCTGTCTCTCGATTGAGATAGGGTCTCACTATGTAGACCTGGCTGGACTGGAACTTTCTGTTAAATTGATAAGAATATTACTATACCTGGTCTTTGCCAAGCGTCTAAGAAGCAGTCCTGGAACTTTCTGTGCAGACCCAGGCTGGCTTAGAACCCGGGGATCTGCCTGCATCCATCTCTGCCTCCCAAATGATAGGATTAATAGTGTGCACCACTGTGCCCCGCCTCCCCTCTCACTCATTGTCCCTTGGCTTTTCATGTTGCAGACAGAACACATTATCTTAGCTTTCTTTGATGTTTTGATTCTCAGAAGGTGTTTTAATCTATTTGTTTTTCAGTAATCTACAAAAGTTGCAGCCCCCACTCTGTATTTTCTAATCAATAGTTAAAATTGTGACCAAAACTTTCTGATTTGAGGAGTGCGAGTTAGACAGTGTTCCTTCCTTGAGAAAACAGACCTGTCACTCTTGAGTCATACTGCTAAGTGCTCCATAGGTGGTCCAGAATCTAACTTAGCAGTGGTTGGCAGCCAGGCATCTATAGTTTGTCATTTCCAAAAAACCTTTTAAATTTCAATTTATCCTCTGCATCTGAGCTGTGCCTGCAATACTGGGCTTCCTGTGGCCTTTGATGATGGTCCAGGCAGCTTGCTTTGTTACTACAGCCCTGTTTTGATTCAACCAGGAAAAGAGTTGTTTGTCTTGAGGGTGGGCTTTGCTGTTCAGCACGAGCTGGCCTTGAATCTCCAATCTCCCTGCCTCAGCCTCTTAACAGAGAACCTGTTCTTGTGCTAAAAGCTTTCAGAAAAGGCAGGAAAGTTCCCTGTGTGTGGAGGGATTTGGAGGGACTAGCTTTCTGCCTTGGCAGCTAGTCGTTGAGTAAGATGGGAGCTAGAGTCAGGGGGATCAGGCCCTAATGCAGGATATGCATGAGGCCCTAGCTTCAGTCCCCAGCAGTGCCAACAGCAACAACAGAGATAATTCCCTAAGAAGCAGGTAGAGCAGAGCTGAGCTTTCGGAGCTTTGGAGACAATGAAAAGTTACCCTAGGTCAGCCAGTACTCTGCCCTTCCTTGCTGTAGTTATGAATTTAATAGACTCTGTGGGGATACAAGGAAATATCTAGAACTGAACTTGGAGAAGACTGATGGGCCTTTATCCTGAATCCCTATTTTGTTATTTTGCATTGGCTCTTGCTCGTCCCGCACTTGCCCTTGTGTGCATTCATCAGTTAGGAGAACGTCAGTCTCTTCTTCCTCCAGTGCTCTGTTCAGATGCTTCCTGTGGGCAGGGTGAGGGTGATGCTGGGTCAGTGGTTGGTGTCTTCCAGCCCCCTGCATAGGAGTATCTGACTTGCCAACTGTGAGGGAGCATATGCAGTAGAAAGGCTGTTGGGATTCTTCCAATGCTGCATGTTAGCTGCCACATAGGATTCAGGAAGGAGTAAATGCAAGGAGGCTGTGAGTTGTTGCTCTGTTGGCAGAGGGTTGAGATCAGTGTCCAGATTTGTGTGTTGCTTTAAAGATTGTCAAGAAAAGTAAAGAACTTCCTTTGAGGATTCCTTGGAGAAACACAGGAAGTGACCTTTTGGCAGTGATTGCTTGTTTTCTGAGGCACCTTTGATACCACTGAAAACTTTGGATCCTCACCCAGAAAAGATTTTACATGGGCAAAACTCAAATTTCAGGGCCTTACAGATGCCCTGTAATGGGAGAAAGTGGGAGGGTCTGCTAAAAGGATGTGAGTGCCAGCAGTGCTTTGACAAAGTGGAGAGTTGTAGGAAGCATGTGATGTGACTGGAGTTTCACCTTTGACCCTTTTCCCGCTACACAACACAAATTCTTTTTTTTTCTTCTTCTTCCATGGCAGGGTTTCTCTGAGTAACAGTTCTGGCCAGTTGTAGCTCATGTAGACCACACTGGCCTTGAACACACAGAGATCCACCTGCCTCGCCTCCCGAGTGCTGGGATTAAAGGCATGCGCCACCACTGTCCATCTCAAATTCTTTTTGTTGTTGTTGTTGTTTGAGACCAGGTCTCATACTATGGTTCCGACTGTCCTGAAATTCACTATATAGCCTAGCCTGGCCTCAAACTCACAGAGATCCACCTGCCTCTGGCTCCTGAGTGTTGGGAGTAAAGGCGTGCGCCAGCACCAGCCAGTTGGTGCTTCAGTTTCTTAGGCGCTGAGCTGCATCACAGGACTTAGGGCTGGGCACATGCTCATAATTGATAATCTATCCAGGACTCTAGGAAAAGTTCTCAAGCATAACTGTATCACCAGAAACCCCAGAGATCTTCGGTGAGCCTGAAGTAGTAACCTTGGCTTTTAGGATGTCATATTATGTTGGTCACATGTATGAGAGATTGTGGGGTTGTGGTTTGGGTTGGCATCATTTTCTGATGACTACCTTTCCTGTGTTTAGTTCAAGTCCAGCAGATCCTGGTGAGTCTGATGTAGACAGAGCAATGTGCTTTTTGGTGGGAATTTAGATAGTTACTGAAGCCCCCAAGTTCACCATCAGGTGACCTGGTGTATGTTTTTAAGTAGAGAAAAGTTTTCCATTCAAGTTATGGAATTTCTGTCTCTATTTTCCACCCAGCTTTTCCCCAGACCTGGCTCTGGATTCTCCTGGCACTGACCACTTTGTCATCATTGCCCAACTGAAGGAAGAGGTGGCCACTCTGAAGAAGATGCTGCATCAGAAGGACCAGATGATCTTAGAGAAAGAGAAGAAGGTATGATGTCACAAACCTTTCAGGCCAGAGATTGACAAAAATGAAGGTCCATGGGATGGGTATGATGCTTCTTCTCTGTTGGGTACTTACCATTGGTGGCTTAAAAGAGAGTCTGGTCAGCTTGGGATTCCCTGAGAAGAAGGTGTCTGTTCGCCAGGTTGACTCGGGATGGCATTAGGTTGGCCAGTCACCTCAGCAGAGGGGTTCAAAATTCTGATTTTTCTCAGCATGTCCAAGGAACTCCCACTTCTCACACGGGATATAAAAATAACGTGTAAGACTGAGGTTGTAGCTCAGCTGCGAAGTACTTGTCTAGTATGTACCAGGCAGACCTAGAGTTTAGTCTCCAGCAAAGAACATATAACAATACACTCTGTGTGTGTGTGTGTGTTTGTGTGCTCACACGCACACACATGTGGGTGAGGAGGGGGACGAAACCCAGGGTCTAGTGTGTGTTAGGAAATGCTGTGCCACTGAGATACACTCTTAGCTAGCGTACTACGTAGTGTGAGCTGTCATAGGAGGTTGCCATTTCAATGTATTGAATAAAAGCCAGGTGTGCTGGCACAGACCTGTAATCCCAGCAGTTAGGAAGTTATGCGGGTTGATGACTTCTAAACCAGTCTTGATCATGTCAAGAAAGAGAGAAAAGGAAAGAAGGTACTAAGTGAGTGTAGAATTGGGATATAAAATGGCATTGTAAGAGAAATGTTTAATACCCTGAGGCTAAAACAACCTAATGCCTATTTCTTGCTTCTTCCTAGATGATTTGATTGCTCTTTTTAAATTTTGTTATTTTTTGCCCCAGCCTGGAACTCACTCTATAGGTCAGACTGTCCTCCAACTCAGAATTCTGCCTGGCCCTACCTCCTGAGCGATGGGATTAAAGGCGTGTACCATCAATGCCCATCTTAGATTTATTTCTTAAGTGTATGAGTATTTGCCTGAATGTGCATATGTACACCACAGTGTGCATGGCATCCTTGGAAGTCAGATGATGGCATTACAGCCACTGGATCTGGAGTTACAGGTGGTTGTGAGCCGCCACATGGGGGATGGGAACCAAACCAGGGTTCTCTGCAAAGGCAACAAGTGTTCTTAACCACGGAGCCAACTCTCCAGCCCCGTTTTTGCTTTTTGAGACAGGATCTTGATATGTAGTCCTGACTGGTCTGGAACTTGCTCTGTGGACCAGGTTGACCTCCAACTTGCAGCAAAACTCCTTCCTTTACCTTCCAGATGTTAGGCTCACAAGAATACATCTGGCTCCTTCGTTATTTTAGAGGGCTGTTTCATTAATGATAGTTGCCCTACTAATAGACCTGTCATAAATACTGAATACCTTAATATCCTTAGTATCATTAGTCTGTCTTCATGCTTTAGTATTTATCTTTTAAACATTTTATTTATTTATGGAGTAGATGTATAATACAAAGTACATGTGGAGGCGTATGTCCAGGGGATTGAACTCAGGTCATAGGCTTGGTGGCAAGTGCTTTTTCCCATTGAGTCAACTCACTGGCCTCCTGGCCTCTTGCATGTTTGTTTGTTTTTTTCTCCAAGACAGGGTTTCTCTGTGTATCTCTGGCTGTCCCGGAACTCACTCTGTAGACCAGGCTGGGATTAAAGGCATGTGCCACTATAACCCAGCCGGGGTTTTTTTTTGTTTTGTTTTGTTTTTTGTTTTTTTTGTTTTTTTTGAGACAGGGTTGTTCTGTATAGCCGTGGTTGTCCTAGAACTCATCCTATAGACCAGGGTGGTTTGAACTCAGCCGCCTACCTCCCGAGTGGATTAAAGGTGTGCACTACTATTGCCTAGCTGTGTTGTCTTGTGTTTTAAAGGGAAGAAGAGTTTACTTTTGCCTGTGGTTGGAGGGATTGTCTGTGCAGGGAAGAACTGGCAGGAGGTGAAGCCAGCCAGCCCAGTTTTACCTGTAGCCAGGAAGCAGAGCCTGTTTATGTGTATAGGTGTTTGTATGCGTGTTTGTGCACCATGTGCATGCAGTGTCCACAGAGTCCAGAAGAGGGCATCAGTCACCTGAAATTGGAGTTAGAGATGGTTGTGGGTCACCTTGTGAGTGCTGGGAATCAAACCTGTATCCCCTTCAAAAGCAACAAGTGCTCTTAACCACTGGGCCATCTCTCTAGTACTTGTTTTTGGTTTTTTCATTTATTATATTTTTATTTTTTCTGTGTATGTGTCCATGTTGAGGGAGGTGAGGTATGTGCGCATGCATGTGGAGGTCAGGGAACAACTTGAGTCCTCTTTCTTTCCTGCTAGGTGGATCCTGGGAATCGAACCCAGGTTTTTGGGATTTGGTGGCTAGCATCTATACCAGTGTTTCTCAACCTTCCTAATGCTGCAACCCCTTAATACGAGTCTCATGTTGTAGTGACCCTCAACCATAAGATTATTTTTGTTGCTACTTGTTATCTGTAATTTTGTTATGTAGCTGGGTGGTGGTGGTACACTCCTTTAATCTCCGCACTCCAGAGGCAGAGGCAAGGGCTCCCTTGAGTTCAAGACCAACCTGATCTACAGAGAGAGTTCTAGGACAGCCAGGGTTACATAGAGAAACCCTGTTTCCAAAACAAAATAAACACCTAATAGTATGAATTGTAATGTAAATATTTTTGGAGATAGAAGTTTGCCAAAGGGGTCTCAGCCCACAGATTGAACCTGCAGATTTGCACTCACAGAGCCACCACCCTGACCCTTGTCCTGTTTTTGAGACAGGTGTGCTGTACAGTCCTCACTTCCTGGAACTTGCCCTAGAGACCAAACTATCCTTGAACTTGTGGCAGTCCCTGCTTTTGCTTCCCGAGTACTGGGATTCTAGATGTATGCTAGGATTACATATATATAACCCAGCCTGGGCTTGAATTCATGTGCTGCTCAAAATGACTTTGTACTTCTGATCTTCTGTTTCCCTGGTTCTGGGATTACAGGCGTGTACCACCATGCATGGTTTAAATTTTATAGAAGTCCTGTGTTTTCATGCATTTGGCTGGGGGTGGGGGTCCTAAGACCTTGTGCGTGTTAGACGCACTTCACCTCAGCCCAGTATCTGTATCTTTTCCACTCTGCCGGATGATGGACAGATGGCAGACACCCAGAGTTCTTGGACCAGATGAGAATGGTACAGACAGGACTTCTGCACAGTAGGGACCAGAAGAGCATTTGCTTCCTCCTTACAGAACTAAAGGCTTGAAAAGAAAAAAAAACAAATAGCTCTTGTGTCCTGTACCTTCCAGGATGAAAATCACACTGCCTGGCTAGGACACCATCTCCCTGTGTCATGCCTGCCTATCTGTAGCCCCATCTGCTGCGACTGTAAAGTCATCATCCCTTGAAATAACAGCCCTTGGTGGCGTGTCTTTGTGCCTTTATCCATATTGTTCCGCTTCCATGCCTGTTATTTTGTCTCCACTCGGCTCACCAATCACTGCTAGCTGCCCTCCTCTAAACCAGCAGTCAGTAGGCGTGAGTGTGGAGTTAGAGATCTGCACCACATTAACACTGCTGCTCCTCACACTTAACCTTTTAACCCTCAGGCTGTTATAAAGATCAGACACAGTCTGAGTTAATTTTTAAAACAAATAGGGCCAGTTAGATGACTCAGCAGGCACAGGTGCGCTTGCCTTCAAACCCAGTGATCTGAATTTGATCCTCAGGATCCACACGGTAGAAAGAACTGACTCCCTCTCCACATGCACACTGTTGTATACACACCCTCACATGTAAATAGATAAGCAAGCGTAACTTACAAATCTTTTAATAAACAAAACAATAGGTACAGTGAGGTGGCTCAGTGCTGGCTTCCAAAGCCTGACAGCGTGACCTGGATCTCTGGAATCCATCTGTAGGTGAGAGGAGAGTCAACTCCACATAGTTGTTCCTGACTCCGTGTGTGCTGTGTGACTTTTGTGCACACACATATCATGCACAAATAATAATAGAATAAAAAATTTTAAAGTAATACGTGAAGATTGAATAAAATAATAAAACCAGTTATTTTGGAATTGAAAACAATGATTACTCTCAACTCCTCTCAAACCCTGTCAGCTTTTACTTGTACACACGTGCATGCAAGCATTCAGAGGGTTGTTGGAGAATCAAATCTTAAAAGGATTAGTAGTTTAAGTATCTAAAGGTTTTTGCTGTTGTTGTTTGGGTGTGTGTTTGTTTTGTTTGTTTTTGAGACAGTCTCCCTGTGGAAACCTAGACTGACCTTAACTCAAGGTTTCCCTCCTGCCTCCGTGCCTGGATTACACTTAAACATTACCGGCATGAATGAAGCCAGAAATGTTTGCTCGGAGTTGGGGGGGGCGGTGGTGTGCAGCTGTAACTGTAGTCACTTGGGAGACTGAGACAGGAGAATTCTTGACCCTAGGACTTTGAAGATAGCCTGGGTAATGAAATCCAAAAAGGAAGAAAGGAGGGAGAGATTGGAGGGGAAAGGGCAAGGAAGAGGGAAGGGAGAAAGGTAGTGAGCTCAGAAGTTTGGGGATCCTCAGAGAATGCTGTGTGGCTGCTGATGGAAGTGGGCTTCAGTAAGTTGGAAGACTGTCTCTTTAGGGCTCTGGTACCAAAACATTCACCATTAGCAAGGAGTTTAAGTCACTCTCACTTTTTCCTTCAGATTACAGAGCTGAAGGCTGATTTTCAGTATCAGGAGTCTCAGACTCGGGCCAAAATGAACCAAATGGAGAAAACCCACAAAGAAGTCACAGAGCAATTGCAGGTGAGTGAGCGGGGAGCGGTGTGCTCAGGACTGTCTGATAACCATCCCTTAGATGGCTTTCTCTCTGAGTGTTTACAGAGTAAGTACGTGGAACCCCTTCAGGCAGCTTTCAGTTTTTATTTAAGTTGGGTGTGTTTTCATCCTTTTATTTTTAAAAGATTTATTTTTTATTATGTATACTGTGTTCTGTCAGCATGTTTGCCTGAAGGCCAGAATAGGACACCAGATCTCATTGTAGATGGCTGTGAGCCACTATATGGTTGCTGAAAATTGAATCCAGTTCCTCTGGAAGAGCAGCCAGAGCTCTTAGCCTCTGAGCCATCTCTCCTCTCCAGCCCTGTGTTTTCATCTTTTTCTCTCAAGAACTGGAATTTTAAAATATGCTTTTTTATTTTTTTAATTCACCAGATGTGAATCCAGATGTCTGAATTATAGATCTCCTTATCTTGCTCATTAAAGCTTCCTGGTTGGTTTGTGTTGCACACATGGTCTTTTGTGCAGTAGTCCCAAGGGCTCAAGCTCACCAGTGCACTTACTTCTACCAGAAACTGTTTTACTTAACCAGGTGCCAGGTCCCAGAACTTCCAGTGTCTGCCTCGTAGTGTTCCATCCTTTACGTCCACACAGACAGCTGCCCTTACTATTGTTATTATTGCCCATTAAATTCATTCTGCACAAAAGCCATGTACCAGCTATCCTGTGAACGCTCTTCCTGCACTGACTTTATTTTTATTTTTAGGCCAAAAACAGAGAGCTTCTGAAACAGGCAGCTGCTTTGTCCAAGAGCAAGAAGTCTGAGAAGTCAGGCACCATGACGTCTCCATGAAGACCATGAGAAGGCTCCCACAACAACAGCCACTGCTCCTGGGTCAGGGTTGGCCACCCGGCTGTTCTCTGGGAACTGTGCTTTCTTACAGAATCTCTATTTTCTTACCGTTACCCTTCTTTGTGGGAATGTAGCGGGCTGAGTGGAAACACCTGGTTTGTGCTGTGTTAGGACTGCATGCTCAGTGGTTGGAGTTCAGACCTCCTCCTCCTCTTCCTCCTCTGCTCCCCTGTGCTCCTCCTCCTCTCTGTTTCCATAGTGGTCACTGCTCGGTGTTATTTGCGGAGTTTCTGTCCACTGTTACACCTGCCATCCCCACGAGCAAGTAGTCTGTCGTCCACTGTGCATCACTGCCGCCCTCCGAGCCTTGAAAACTGCCACCTTGAGACTTCGTGCAGGGAGAGCTTTCTCTCGCCAATAAACCTTTGCTTCAGGGTATACTCTTGGGTTTTTCCAGGTATATTATGTATGACCTTTGTACTATGTATAGACAGAGTTTTATTTATTTTTTAAAAAGGAAACCTTTTCTTGATAAAGGAATGATGGTAGCCTAGCTAGTTCTTGTAAAAGCAATGCCTCTTTGAAAAAAAAGAAAAATAATGCAGTCTTGTTTGCTAGTTTTTAGTAAAAGAATCCGATCTTTTCTTTCTCATTACCTTAGAGTCCCGATGCTAAGGTAATGCTGGAGGCTAAGAGTGGAGCTAAGTGCCTTCGGAGGACTCTGTGGAAGAACATTTGAGGGATACTTAAGGGTGCAGAGAACTGACCAGTCTGTCTTTAAGTAAGGGCAGAAAGAATGGTTGTCCAGGTTATACTGGACACTCCCTCCTCTATCTACCCCTCCTTCTCCTTTTACATAACTTTAAATTCCCACACTGCCACTTCTTTTTTAAAACATACCTGTTTCTTGCTTGTCAGCTGTCATACCAGGCTGTTAACAGAACATTTTATTTTATTTTATTTACCATGAGCAGATTCAAGTGGGATAAGATTTGAACTTGAGTGTTGCCGGGGTCAGCAGGGCTGCTTAGGTGTGGGCTGTGTGATGGGGAGAATCTCACTGCACCTCCCTTTCTCTCGCCCCATCCTGTGCACCCCCTATTTTTAATGACGATGTTAGAAAACAAGTACTCCAGGGAGCCGCTGGGCCCCCTTGAGTGTGCCTCTCTCCCATCCTCACACAGCAGGCAGGCGAGAAGGGAGAGGTTACTGTGGAGCCTTCCTCTTTGACTTTTGTGAAAGAAATAGAGATGGGTAGTGTGTGCCGAAACCCAGAACCAGCCCTGGGATCAGTGCAGGTGGTGCTGGCGTCAGAACAGATCATGAAGACAGGTGACACTTGTCCCGCATCCCCCAGCGTTGGGCAGTGGAGTTTGCTGTTCCCCGCAGGTGCTCTGTAGTTTGGGATTGCATTCTCACAGATGGACAGCCGCGGAGTGAGGGC
This sequence comes from Myodes glareolus, assembly GCF_982192425.1. NCBI lineage: Eukaryota > Metazoa > Chordata > Mammalia > Rodentia > Cricetidae > Myodes > Myodes glareolus. The sequence goes on from NC_142028.1 coordinate 61,797,001, forward strand.
TGTCTCCTCCGGGAGGAGACTGGAAGGAGTGTTGTTATCATGTCACTGGGTAGGGAGTGCGGGAGAACTGCTGAGCGAGTCACTTTGTACCTTTCTGAAGGAAAAACTTGTAAGCAAAGATAACTACTGTCTGTTATACAGTGTTTTCAGATGCGTTTGTGCTGGCTGGGGAAAGACGGCAGAAAAGAACGACAGTCGTGGTTTCTCAAACAAAACGTCAGGCTGAGAGATTGTGGCTGTGGAGTGTGACGGTATACAGACGCTCATTTAGTTTTATACTAAATCTTTTTTTTTAAGGTCTTAGCATTTAATATTCAGCAAACCTACACATTTTCTAAACTATCATGAGCTCCTGAAAGGTAAAAGGGAAACCTTAGTCTTGAAATGTTGATTTTTTTTTAAAAAAATCATGACAGCATTTTACCATGAAATTGAGTAACTTTTGGTAACACCTTCCGTTTCTTTGTATGTTTGTAATAATGGACATTTTAAAACATAGGAATGTTTTGGTTTGTACAGACTTTGGCAAATGTGTGTTAATAAAATTCATATTGACTCAGATAAATATTTTGACTCAGTTGCTGGGTTCTGTCTTCTTCCTCTTTCTCCTCCCCCTCCCTTGCTCTCACCTCTGTGTTTTTCTTTTCTGTGTTGGGGGTGGAGCGCAGGGCTGCTCAGGCGAGGCAAACAGTGCACCACTGAGCTGCACCTGGCCCATGTGTTTATTTCTTTCTGATTCACCTGTAGACATATTCCATCTTCCTGGCACCCTAAAGATAGCTTATCCTGTTTGTAAACTAATAGGGAGTTTGAAACCTGTCAGGAGTAACAGGGTTCTTGTTACCATTACTGTGAGACAAATGACCAGATTTTAATGACTCAATAGTTGTCAAATGCCTACAGGCTCTGTTAGATAATTTCAGTAGGGCAAGGACAAGAATTGGTTTCTGTTCCATAGCTAGGTTCTCAGCTAGGAAGACTGAAAGATCATGGGGCTGGAGTTGACCCCCCCTCCCTTGGGCTGCGTGAGTGGAAGCAGAAGAGTTCTAACCGGTCACTTGGGTGACTTGGGTCCCTTCTATGTAATGTAGCCTTCCCTGGCATGGTGACCATATATGGAGACCCCAAGCAGCAATGTTATCGTGAATAAGGCAGTAGCTGTGTTCTGTCATCTGCTCTAGAGGTCACATGCCCTCATAGCCACTGTATATTCGTTAAAATAGTCAGAAACTCATGCAGACTCAAGGAGAGGACACAGATCCTTCCTCCTGGTTTAATGACAGCAGAAGTGCATGGGGATGGGAGCTGTTATGATGATCTTAGAATCTGCCACACGGAGTAGCTTCTGGAACTAAAACAGACCCAAGAGCCAGGCAGAAGCTGCAGTGTTTTTTATGTCCTGCCTTCAGACAAGACGGTTCTGTAATTTCTCCACCATCCTAATGGTTGCAGAGACAAAATTACCAACATTCCAGCAGGGGAAGGGGAAACCCACATGTTCACCCCAGGAGCAAGAATCACTGGGGTTGAGGTGGAGAGATGGCTCAGTGGTTAAGAGCAGAGGCTACTCTTCCAGAGGGCCCCGGTTCAGTTCCCAGTACCCATATGGTAGTTCACAGTCATCTATAACTCCAGCCCAGGGGACCTGACCCTGTCATCTGACCTCTGAGGGCACCTCTGCCTTCTGAGTGCTGGGATTAAAGGAGTGCAACCCCGCTGCCAGGCTCTTGCCTCTGTCCTAAGGTTTTGTGAGGATGAAGTAGCATTCTTGGAAACTGTAAACCAGTGCTCTACCTGGTGTTCGCGCGGTGGTGTAAGCTGTCAGTATCTGTGCTCCCATAGACACAATGCTTTCTGTTCAGGGTCCCGCTCTATAGCCCTGGCTAGTTTGGAACCCTGAGGTCCCCTGTCTCTGCTTGCCAAGTGCCAAGTTAAAGGGTGTGCCTTCACACCCCATCTTCTGTTTCATTTAAAAAACAATGTATATGGGGACTGGAGAGATGACTCAGAGGGTAAGAGCACTGACTGCTCTTCCAGAGGACCTGCTTTCGATTCCCAGCAACCACATGGTGGCTCATAGCCATCTGTAATGAGATCTGGTGCCCTCTTCTGGTGTGCAGGTAGAACACTGTATACATAATCAATCAATCAATCAATACATCTTAAAAAAAACTGAGCTAAAATAAACCATATTTTAGAAAAAAAAACCAATGTATATGGATGTTTGCCTACATGTTTAGCTGTGCACTACATGCATGTGTGGTGCTTAGAGAGGCCAGAAGAGGGCATCAGATCCCCCAGAGCTGGAAGGTGATGGATAACTTAGAATGAACCTTTCCTCTGTCTCCTCCCCACTGGGCGTTGTGTATCCTAGGCTACCGGTCTACCATCAAGACTCAGCTCCAGCTCTGGCCACTGTTTTGCTGTAAATTAAATTTTTACCACCATCTGAACTAGGTGGCTCATGCCTGTAATCCCAGCTCTTGGGAGTCAGAGGCATGACTAGGTGAAATTTGTAGTTACTCTGGGCTTCAAACTGATACTTTCAGCCTGGCATGATGGTACACACCTATAACCCTGCAGAGGCAGGTAAGTTTGAGGTCAGGCTGGTCTACATTACAAGTTCTAGGATAACCAGGACTATATAATGAGACCTGGCTCAAAAAAGAAAAAAAAAAGAATTGCAGTCCAACCTTCCTGTTAAAAATTATAATCTAAACCGTATGTGGTAGTGCATGTCTTTAATCCCCGCACTCAGGAGGAGAGGTAGGGAGATCTCTGTGAGTTCGAGGCCAGCCTGGTCTACAGAGCAGGTTCTAGGACAGCCAGGGCTACACAGAGAAACCCTATCTGGAGGAAAAAAGTTAAAATCTAACAAAACAGAACTTTACTTTCTGTTTTTTTTTCATTTTAGTTAATTCTTTATAGCCAATTAATTTTTCAAATAATTATAACTGTTCTCCCCTTGGACCTATTGGAAACTCTCAGTCCTTGTTGGGTATAAAAAATAATGTTTCCTTTTTTTTTTTTTTTTTTTTTTTTGAAACAGGGTTTCTCTGTAGCTTTGGAGCCTGTCCTTGATCCTGGAACTAGCTCTTGTAGACCAGGCTGGCCTTGAACTCACAGAGATCTGCCTGCCTCCGCCTCCCAAGAGCTGGGATTAAAAGTGTGCACCACCACCACCCGGCTGGCTGTCTCATTTTTAAATTTATTTATTTTGATTTTTGGAACCTGTCCTGAAAATTCGCTCTGTAGACCAGACTGGCCTCGGACTCACCGAGATCTGCCTGCCTCTGCTCCTGAGTGCTGGATTAAAGTAATGCACTGCCACGCCCATACCCAGACTTGCATTTTTTTTCTCTTTTCCAAGATTTATAGCTCATCTTCCCTGAAAGTTTGCTGTCTTCCCTGCTCTCTCTCCTGACCGCCCTCCCTCTTCTTCCATACTCTACCACTGAGTTCTACCCTAGCCCTGGTGACTGTTTTGCTATTAATGAATGCTCACTATGCCGAATATAAAATTACAAGTGTTTTTTCTCAACAAATAACCGTGAAAGAGTGTCAAAACAGATCCTGCTGTGGTGGCACACCCAGCACTTGGGAAGTAGAAGCTTGCAGGTCTCTGAGTTTGAAGCCATCCTTGAGCCTTGTCTGCATAGCAAATTTCAGGGCTACATAGAGAGATGCTGTCTCAAAACAAAACAACAACAAAAAAAATGTAAACCAAAAACAAAACAAAACAATTGTCGAAATAGAAAAGAAACTTCCTGGAGTGAACCAATCATGGCAACATGAAGCTATAAATCCGATAGTGACATCTGGTGGTGGAGGACAATTGGTTGGAAGGATAATTGGTTGGAACATAAACTGAAACTTTCTGTAGTGATGAGGATTCTGTCTCGGGTCATCTAGTATTTACATCGGTGAGCAACGCGACACACTGAACCCTGAACACTTTCTCTATGCATTCCGTTGTAAAGTCCATCTAAGTCAATAAAACAAGGTACTGAGAGAGGCTGCTTAGTCTGAGAAGATGCTGCTGTGAGCACAGCTGGCTTAAGACCCCGTGCATGCATCTTTTGGGCAGGGGCGGTACTCTGGGCTACAGGGGACGTTTGAATCCTGGCTGCCACTCACTGTGACACTGAGCAAGCACCCAGAGTCTCAGAGCATACCAAGTCTCTTATCTGTACAAAGAAGCAAATCACATCTTAAGGGAATCCTGGGGAGATTGGTTTTTGTTAATTAACAAAGAGACTAATGCTGGGAGATCTTACCCTCTAGAGTCCTAGATTGTAAGGAGTCCTGCTGTTTGGGATGTCTGCACGACGGACACGTTTTACCTTTTACTGGGTTATTTGGACACGGGGGAATGTCCTAGTGTCTAAGACAGGTGCAGAGCTCCAGATAAGGTTTCCAACGACAGCATCCCACATCTATCTTCACGGGGTGGTTTCCAAGGAAACAGGATCCTGAGCCCTCTTGATAACTCAGGCCTGCTCATAATCCCTTTACACAGCCCGGTGCACTCTGAAACGATCAAAATGCAGCTTCTGGACAGGAGACGTGGCTCAGTGCTCACCTGGCAGGCTCACCCTAAGGGCTAATCCTCAGTACTGCAGAAACCAAGCCAAAACAGAGGTGAAGCCCAAGGCTGTTTCTCTGCCCCCACAAACTTTCCTTTATCTGGTGTCTGGTGACACAGCCCATGGTTCCTCCAGGGTATGGTTTCCCTTGCAACATCCAGTCAGCAAAGGTGCCTTTCTCAGACGGTTGGTAGTCTTCGTCAGGTGCATGCTGTCCTGGGGATTGCCGATTGTGTATATAAAATGTGCTTCCAATGCCCGGTGTTTGAAAAGCTCTTAAGAGATAATAAAGTTAGGGCCAAGGAGGGAGAATAGTTCAATTGGTAAAGTGTTTGCCTTGCAAGTACAAGGACCGGAGTTTGAACCTTAGCGCCTGCCTTTAAAAAGCCAGGTGACAGGGCTACACAGGGAAACCCTGTCTCAGGGGAAAAAAATCAAAAACAACAGCAACAACAAAAGCTAGGTGTACTAAAAAGCCAGGAGTAACTAGCACACACTTCCAATCCTAGAGCTGGGGAGGCAGAGACAGGCAGATCCCTGGGCTGACCAAGTAGACTGTCCAGCGTGATTGGTGACCAGCAAGTTCCAGGTCATTGATGAAAACTCCTGACTCAGAACAAATTGCAAAGAGGCTAGGGGGATCTCCATTGTATTGCTAAATTGCTGCTCAAGCATGAAGACCTGAATTGGGATCCCCAGCGTCCACATAAAGGAAGGGTGTGGCCCACTTGCCTGTAATCTCAGTGCTGGCAGACAGGGTCCTGAGTTTAGCCTGAGTTGGTGGCTCCACGTTCAGTGAGAGACTCTGCCTCAAAATAGGTAGAGAGTGACTGAAGAAGAGACATGATGTTGAGCTGTAGCCTCCACACTCACACACATGCACACGTAAGTCCACACACACACACATTAGAGAAACCACGATGGTCAGCACTGGAGGAGTGACATTGAAGGACTGTCCTCCACATGCGTGTGCACACTTATGCACACATACCTGACAGAAACACATACATACATACACACACACAGAGTAAGATTATCTAGGCTTGGGCTGGAGAGATGGTTCAGAGGTTAAGAGCACTGGCTGCTCTTCCAGAGGTCCTGAGTTCAATTCCCAGCAACCACATGATGGCTCACAACATCTGTAATGAGATCTGGTGCCCTCTTCTGGCGGGCAGGGATACATACAGACAGGACACTGTATAGATCACTAATAAATAAATCTTTTTAAAAAAAGATTATCTAGTCTTGGGGGCATCTGTAATCTCTTTCCTGGGGAGGCTGAGGCAGGAGGATTGTGGTGAATATGATGTCAGCCTGAGCAGAGTGAGACCTTGTCTCGAGTCGCAAACAGTCTCTACCACCCCCCACAAAACAGTACACAAGGGCTGGAGAGATGGCTCAGTGCTCAATTCTAGTTCAACTCCCAGCACCCGCATGGCAGCTCATAACTGTAACTCCAGTTTCAGGGGATCTGACACCCTCACACAGACATGCATGCAGGCAAAACACCAATATACATGAAATAAAAATAAGTAAAACAAAGCCACAGTACACAGGTTAATAGTTTATTAAGATAAATCTATATATTTCAAGAAATGACCTGGCTCTGAAACAGAGTTTGTTTAATCTTCTTACACTTTTATCATTCCAAATGAACTAGATATAATATTTCAAGTGGCACACCATACGGTTATGAATGTAAAACACATATATGGGACTGGGGAGATAACTCAGTGGTTAAGAGCAGCCTTACTCTTGCAGAGGACCTGGGTTCAGTTCTCAACACCCACGATGCCCAACTCACACTGCCAGTAACTCCAGCTCCAGGGGATCTGATGCCCTCTTCTGGACTCTCCTGTGCTCAGGTGCACACACCCACAGACAGACAGACAGACACATATATGCACATTATTTAAAATAATAATAAATTTTTAAAACATAAAATTTAAAACACACTAATTAATTAAAATTTCACACTAAAATCTCAATAAGTCAATAATTATTGTTCTAATAATCATACTTCTGTACAGATTTTTCTTTGGGCCTCCAGGTCACCAATAACAATACAGAGATTTATTATTAATTGTGAAAGCTTGGCTTTAGCTTAGACTGATTTCCAACTAGCTCTTATAATTTAATTAACTCATATTTTTCAATTATGTTTTGCCTTGTGACTCAGTTACCTCTGATCTGTACTGTGTGTCCGACTTCTTTACAGTCTCATTGGCATCTCTCCACCTCTCCTCTTTCCAGAGTCCTCTCTTTCCCCCAGAAGTTCCACCCAGCCTCTCCCTGCCTAGCTATTGGCCATTCAGCTCTTTATTAAACCAATCACAACAATATATCTTCATACACTATACAAATAGCCCCCAACACATACTGTCAGGTTTTTGTAAAGAACAATATAAGGAAGTACCCAGTTACATGTTGATTCTCTCTCTCTCTCTCTCTCTCTCTCTCTCTCTCTCTCTCTCTCTCTCTCTCTCTCTCTCTCGGCTAGACAAGTGCTTTACCATTGAGCTCTATGGCCAGTTCTCTCTCCATTTTTTTTTTTTGGAGACCATTTCATACAGCTGAAATTAGCCTTGAACTTGTCCCATAACCAAAGATGACCTTGAGAGTTTCTGGTCCTCTCCTCCTCTACTTCAGATGTGCTGGGATGACAGGCATGCTCCAGTAAGCCTGCTGTTTGTTTGCTTCAAAGTTAATTTTATTATTTTATTTATGTGAGTCTTTTTGCCTACCTGTCCCTCTGTGCACCACCAGTGTGCCTGGTGCTCTCAGAAGCCGGCACTGGAGCGGCTGGACTTGGAGTTAGAGATGGTTGTGAGCCACCATGTGGATGCTGGGAATTGAGCCTGGGTCCTCTGCAAGAGCTGGCCTGGAACTCATGTTTGGCCTAGGCATACTTGGAACTTGTGACAGTCCTGCCTCCCGTCCTAAGTGCTGAGAATATAGTCTGTGCCTTTGCACCTAGCTGAAAGCATGTATTCTCTGACCACAGGAAGGCATACACGCCTGCGCAATGATGACCTTACGTAGACTTAGTTACGGGAGTCACTGATGCTATGCAGGATGAGGTCGGTATCGTGGTCTTTTGTATTTTGTGGTACAGCTTCTCCAGCAGGCTGGCATATGGTGGCTAAATTAGGAAAAATTGTTCTCCTTCTTCTACTCCTCCTTCTGTTTCTGCTCCCCCCCCTCCCCGCCTTTTTCTTTTTGGCAGTGGTGGAGAGGGCTGTATTTTGCCTGCGTGCCTGGTGCCCATGGAGACCAGAAGAGGGCATCAGACTCCCTGGAACTTGAGTTACAGACTGTTGTAAATCTCTGTGTGGTGCTAGGAATCAAACCTGGGGTCCTCAGGAAGAGCAACCAGTACCATTAACCACAGCCTGAAAAGGCTGTTTTACCTGGATTTTTACCTCTTGTCCTAGGATCTGGTCAGGAACTTGATGTGTTCTGCACACCTCTGGTTCTGTCCTTTTGCTCATTATTTTGCCCCTTGTTCAGGATGCCCTCTGGATGGATCTGGAGCTCCAGGAGACTGGAACTGATTCTCAACAAGCGGGTGTCTTCTAGGATGACATCACAGGGGACCTTGGGACAGCTGTTCCATCTCACTGTGAGACGGGGTCTAAGCTTGGAACTATGTCCTCCCCTCTTCATACATTCATGTGATCAATGCTTATTGGACATTTACTGTTTGCTAGGGGCAGATTCGCTTCTGTGAGAGATGCAAAGGTGGAAAGCACTTTTACCTTTACGTGGAGTGAAGAAATCAGCAACTATATCTTCAATTTCTAGAAGAAAGAGACGTCCACTAAGTTTCAGTTTAAATAGTGTCAAGTGTAAATGAAAAGAGGCTCAAGGCTTTTTAAATTTTCCTTTATTTTTTATATATTTATAATAATTTATTTTTTATTTTATGTGTATTGGTGTGAAGGTGTCAGATCCCCTTGAACTGGAGTTACAGACAGTTGTGAGCTGCTATGTGGGTGCTGGGAATAGAACTAGCATCCTCTGGAAAAACAGCCAGTACTCTTAACCACTGAGCCATCTCTCCAGCCCTGTCTCAAGGCTTTTTAGAGGTTAAAAATAAAAAATACAATTTAGGAGCCTAAAGAGATGGCTCAGTGGTTAAATAGCTTGGTTTGCTAGAATGAGAAGTGGATTTTGGAGCCTCAAGAATGCACTTATGAAGAGGAATGCACTAGAGGAAGGGGACCGCGAATCAAATAATCCCACACTAGCTCTGAATAGGTTATAATAAGGTGTTTCTTATTAAAGGGGAACTCACAAGATCACAGTGAGGAACAGGAACAGAATCCAACATCCAGGTGGGGCAAGCAGGGAAGAGAGAGTGAGAGGACAGACCATGGGCTTTTTGGTACTCAAGGCCATGCCCAACCTGGTCCAGCCCCTCCAAGGCCATTGGCTGAAGGAGTTCCCCATCACCTCCCCCTTTTGTCTAAATAAGAGAGTTCTAAAACCAATACAAAATTATATATAATAAAAACAGATATCAAGTATAAAAATTAGAATTACAATCAGCATAAACAATATTAATTAAGAAACATATGCTAAATGTTTCAATGATTATTCTGTTCTAAGGAGTCTAAGTCTTGTATTAGAAATGGTTTGGCTAAGTCATAAGATGAAAGTAACTACGACTCCATCAAAATTGACCTTAAATTTGTATCAATAAGCCAAGATCCATACCAATGCAAAGTATATCCCTCTTTAAATGTAAACAAACATTTATAAACAATCATTTAGGGAATTTGGGCGTAGTTTTCTCGAAACTGCTCCCTGCTTTTTGTTGGGTGAAGTGTTTTGGGGGTTTTATAAAGACCTTTCAGGGAATCTTGGCCCATCAAACCATATTAGCCTGGAAAGAATCTACAGGTTCCCATCTTCTGTGGAAACAAAAGGAGAACTTCTTTTACAAAGCAACATACCCTTAGACCCAAATTTTGAAGTCAAGATACCTTTAAAGTATACATGTTGGCTTATCTTAACAGCCCATACAATGAAATGTCTCTCTGTACTTAGCTCATTCACAGTCAAAAAATTCAAAGAAGGGGCTGGAGAGATGGCTCAGTGGTTAAGAGCATTGCCTGCTCTTCCAAAGGTCCTGAGTTCAATTCCTGGCAACCACATGGTGGCTCACAACCATCTGTAATGAGGTCTGGTGCCCTCTTCTGGTCTGCAGACATACACACAGACAGAATATTGTATACATAATAAATAAATAATTATTTTTAAAAAAATTCAAAGAAAACATAATCATATATATAATCCAGACTCTCTGTGTATTTTCCATCTTTATGCGGCTTATTTTCCTTTAGTCTTTAATTTATGACTGTCTGTACTCTGTCTCTTTAAAGACGTTGTTTTATTATTATTTTTTAAGCTATTTACTTCTTTTTATAACTCTCCATACTCCTTTTCTTCTCTCTCCCAAGCCTACGTACATTTTTCCAACACTGTGACCCATTTGGAGGTCTTTTCCATCTGGATTTGTCTTTATTGCGTGCGTACCCGCAGTTATTTTTTGACCAGGAGCGCTTTAAAAAAAAAATTCTAAGTGGGCATGGCTAGGACCAACTCTGCAGCTCAGTCCATGCATATTCACTGCCTCTGAGAGCTACACATATTGCCCCAGCTCGAGCATTGCAATAAGTCTGTGTCACCATTAAGCAATTTGTAACACGCTGCTCACAGACCCCATGCAAGTGCTCGGCCTCCTGAAAGAGCCAGAGCTGTTCATGCAACTAGCATGAACCAGAAAGCCACCGTTTTAAAACTGCATGGTTTTTGTTTGTTTTGTTTTGTTTTCTGCTACCACTAAATCAGGAAGACCTCTCTTACAGGAGCTGTGACACCCGTGTTCACTACCAGCAAACAGAGCCCATCTGGCGAAAAAAAATAATGCTGGATACCAAGAAGCCCATGCTTAACTCTGTTCTTTTATGTCTAGAGTTCCTTTCTGAGCTTTTCCAGGTTTTACATGGATATAGTCAGCCCCACGTTGGGCTCCAGATGAAGAGGAACGCATCAGAGGAAGGGGAACACAAATCAAATAATCCCACACTAGCTCCAAATAGGTTATGATAAGGTGTTCTTTATTAAAGAAAAATGCATGAATCACAAGGAAAAGGAACGAAATCCAACATCCAAGTGAGGTAATGGACCCACAGGCTTTTTGGTATTCAAGACCATGCCCAACCTGGTTCAGCCTCTCAAAGGCTATTGGCTGGAGGAGGTGCCTCATCATGCTTATGAGCAAGGTGGCCCATCCACCTGTGATTTCAGCCTGTGACCATGGAGACAGAGGATGTCAACAGCAAGTTCCGGGTTTGGTGAAGAGATTCTGCCTCAGTGAATAAGGTGGAAGAGTGACTGAGAATGACTCCTGACATCAGTTTTGGACCTCCACATGCAGGAATACACATGTGCACCCACACACACGCAACCATGGTACACACATATGCCCACCATCTATACACACATGAAAATGAAAAAAGAAAAATGAAGCTTACTAAAATTTTCTGTAGCAATGCAGTATGATGAAATTATTTTTTACATTCTAGGAGACTGGAACTTTCACTAGACCACACTGCCCAAGTTAAAACACTTACGATTTAAGAGTAGCCAGGCGGTGGGTGGCACACTCCTTTAGTCCCAGCACTCCAGAGGCAAAGGCAGGCAGATCTCTGAGTTTGACACCAGCCTGGTCTACAGAGCCAGTTCCAGTAGAGACAAGGCTACATTAAGAAACCCAGTCTTGCTGGGTGATGGTGGTGCAAGTCTTTAATTCCAACAATTGGGAGACAGAGGCACAGGGATTCCTTTGAGTTTGAGATCAGCCTGGTCTACAGAGTGAGTTCCAGGACAGCCAGGACTATTTCACAGAGAAACCCTGTCTAGGGGTGGGGGTGAGGTGGAGTGGGGTGGGTGGGAAGAAACTCTGTCTCCAAAAAACAAAAATAACAACAACAAAGACAACCAAAAACTTTAACAGTGTTGCCGGTAGCAGTGGTGCCTGCCTTGGATCCCAGTGTATTGGAATTTCTGACCCCTGGGAAAAGACCATAGACTCAATCCAATTATAATTCAAAGATTTATTGATTACCGCTAGCAGAACCACAGTTTCTGAGCCAGACTTGAGACTGCTGTGCAGAGGGGGTGAGGGAAGACTTTTGAAAGGGGAAAACCCCAAGTAGACCTTGCGTATCTGCACAAACAAGCCTAGAGCTGTTTAGCTCTGCCAAGATTAGGTAGTCAAGGCAACCTGAATGTCTGCATAAGCAGGTTACAGAAACCAAAAAGCAGTTAGTGAAAACAGAACAAGGAGATGGTCATGGCTGTACATTTCTGGGTAGGTGGGTGGGGTCACGAGTCAGGGTTACTGGGAATTTATTTTCCAGGGACTGGAGTCGGAGGTAAATGGCTAATGGTTACCTAGGTGGATGCCTAGCATAATATGGAGGACTTTTTTTGTTTTTTTTTTCCCATCGCAACAGCACTTGGGAGGCAGAGGCAGGTGGATCTCTGTGAGTTTCAGACTAGCCTGGTCTACATAGTGAGTTCCAAGACATCCAGGACTACACAGTGAGAGTTTGTCTCAAAAAAACAACAACAAAAATAATTTTCAAAAGACTTGCTAGCCTGGGTGTTTTCAGCCTATTTGTTTAACCTCTCCCTAAGAGAACAAAGAACCAACCTTGTTTGCTGTGGATTTTCCATGTAATCATCTTTTACAACCTAAGCTAATGCATAGCTACAGCCCTAAATTATGTACTCCCCCGTGCCCCTGGCCTAGAGCAATGCACGTGTGTTATGATAATCAGTAGCTGGGAATAAAAAACTGGTGGAAAGTGGCCTTAGAAAACGACAGAAGCGGCATTGACAGGCTTGATAGTGTTTGTTTGTTATCTGATCAGTTAGGGTCAGCTGGAGTCAGGGACTTAATCCCTTGTAAAACTCTGTTAAAGATTTCTGTAAGGTGTCCCTCATTCCCTGCCCCCTGCTTTCTGTGCTGTTCGGTAAATACAGAGCAGAAGGCCTTTGTGACAGACAATGGAAGACACGGAGAGCAAAGTAGAGAATTCGGCCTCAGCTTGCTCTAGGTTAAAAGATACAATGAGGAAGTGTTTCAGTTCTGTCCTTAATGTGACATCAGTCTGTTACTGGGGACTTTGAATTTGTTATTAATGCATTCAAACTGATACATTTCAGTGCCTTATGTTAGGAATCTCTAATGTATTAAAGCTGTGTGATAAACCATAGAATTTGACATAAAACTATGAATCAAAAGGACTATAAGATTTTTTTCTGTGTGTTGTGTTGTATGTGTGAATGGTGTGTGCACATCCAGAGGATGTAGAATTTCTTCTCTTGTTCTCTGCGCTGATGCCTTGAGACAGGCTCTCTCGCTGGACTGGAATCTCCCCTCTTTGCCTAGGCTGAGTAGTGAATTCTGGGGACCCATATGTATCTGTTCCCCCAAAACTGGTGATAGGTATGTGCAGCTATGTCCAGCTTTTTCTTTTCTTTTTTTCTCTTTTGAGACAAGGTTTCTTTGTGTAGCCCTGACTGTCCTGGAACTTGCTTTGTAGATCAGGCTAGCCTCACACTCGTAGAGATCGACCTGCATCTGACTCCGGAGTGCTGGGATTAAAGGCGCATGCCATCACTGCTTAGCTAGGTTTTTTTTCTTTCCTTTTGTTTTAAAGACTTATTTATTTTACGCATATGAGGGTTTTGCCTCCATGTATATATGTGTACTATGTGTGTGCCTGGTACCTGAAGAGGGCATCAGACCTTCTGAAACTAGAGTTACAGATGGTTATGAACCACCAAATGGGTGCTGGGAACCAACCGAACCCAAGTCATCTTCAAGGACCTCGCTCTTGACTGCTAGGCCACGTCCCCGGCCACTGTGTGCAGCTTTTTACCTGGGTGCTACTGGTATTCAGACTCAGGTTTTCATCCTTGCAGCGCAAGGGCTTTTACCCAGTGAGCCCTTCGTATGTTTTGCTTTGTTTTTTGAGGAAGGGTCTCACTGTGTATTCCTGGATGGCCTAGAACTTGCTATGTAGACCCAGTTTGCCTTGGCCTTGAACCCAAAGAGATCTACCTGTCTCTGCCTCCCAAGTGCTGGGTGATTAAAGGCACATGCCACCATATCCAGATTTTATTAGAATTTTAACAACCAGTTTTGAGTGATGTTTTACTCTTTTTTCTTCTTGGGGGCGGGGCCCACCACCCAGCCCCCAAATAAATCACACAGAGGCTTATTCCTAGTTATGAATGCTTGGCCTTAGCTTGACTTGTTTCTAGCCAGCTTTTCTTATATTAAGTTATCCTGACTACCTTTTGCCTCTGGGCTTTTATCTTTCTCTATTTCTGTGTACCTTTCTTTTTTTTTAATATTTATTTATTTGTTTATTATGTATACAGTATTCTGTCTGTAGGCCAGAAGAGGACACCAGGCTTCATTAAGGTGGTTGTGAGCCACCATGTGGTTGCTGGGAATTGAACTCAGGACCTTTGGAAGAGCAGGCAATGCTCTTAACTGCTGAGCCATCTCTCCAGCCCCCTCTGTGTACCTTTCTTTACTTCTTTCTCCGTGACTTGCCGTGTAGCTGGGTGGGTGACCCCTGTGTCCTCCTCTCCTTCTCTTGTTGCTCCTTGTTCTCTTGGTCTCTTCTTCTATTTATCCTCTCTGCCCACCAGCCCTGCCTTTGCTTGTTTCTGCCTCGCTATTGACCATTCAGCTCTTTATTAGGATGATCAGGTGTTTTAGACAGGCACAGTAACACAGCTTCACAGGGTTAAACAAATGCAGTGTAAACAAAAATCACACACCTGAAAATAATATTCCTGAATAAACCAGAACAAGAACACTCCAGAAACTGAGGCAGGAAGATGAAAAGTTCAAGGCTGGGGCTGGAGAGATGGCTCAGTGGTTAAGAGCATTGCCTGCTCTTCCAAAAGTCCTGAGTTCAATTCCCAGCAACCACATGGTGGCTCACAACCATCTGTAATGAGGTCTGGTGCCCTCTTCTGGCCTGCAGACATACACACAGACAGAATATTGTATACAAAATAAATAAATAAATATTTAAAAAGGAAAAAAAAAAAAAAGAAAGAAAAGTTCAAGGCCTGCCTGAGCTGAATTCAAAGCCATCCTGGGCAGTGTATTGAGAACATGTCTCAACAGGGTTGGGGAGGGGCTATGTTGTGGAATATTCTTTCCCACTGTGTGAAGATGTGTCACTGTGACTGGTTTAACAAAAAGCTAAACAACTAGGCAGGACTGGGGGGAGGCAGAGAGGACACTGGGAAGAAGAGGTGGAGATGCCATGAGACATAGAGTGAGCAGGATGGGCACTATGGGGATGAGGTAATAAAGACACAAGGCAGAAAGTAACAGAACTGGATTAAGTTATAAGAGTTAGTTAGAAACAAGCCTAAGCTATTGGCCGAGCTGTCCTAATTCGTAACACGTCTGTGTCGTATCTGTGTCAGATAGACTTGCAACAGGGCTGAATGTATATTTCAGTGGAAGAGCATTTGTTTAACATGACAAGTCTTTTTTTTTTTTTTTTTTGAGACAGGGTCTCATGTAACCCAACCTGGCTCCTAATTTATTGTGTAACTGAGGATGACTTTGAACTCCTGATCTTCCTGCCTTATCCTCCACGTGGTGGGATGCCTGGCACATACCTCCATGCCAGATTTGTTTCTGTGATGCTAGACATGGAACTCAGGGTCTTTCCTTCTCTCTCTCTCTCTTTCCCTTCCTTTCTTTCTTCTTTCTTTCCTTCCTTCCTTTCAACTATATTTCCACCAGCCCCTTGCCCCCTTTTTCCTTTTTTTTTTTTTTTAAAAAAAAAAAAGACAGCATCTTGCTATGTAGTCCTGTCTGGCCTAGAACTCTCAGCCTCCCAAGGGCTGACATTATAGATGTGTTCTTCTGTGCCCAGCAAACACAAGGTCTTGTGCATGCTGAGTGCTCTAGTTAACATTCACAGCCCTTAATCTGTCCCTTTCTATACAAGGGAAAATATTGTCATAAATGAATTCCAACCAAAAATAGAGATAGCTTTGCTTTAAAACCTCTAGAGGTGGGGACTGGAAAGATGGCTCAGCAGTTAAGAGCACTGGCTGCTCTTCCAGAGGACCCAGGTTCAATTCCCAGCACCCACATGGCAGCTCACAACTGTCTTTAACTCCAGTTCCAGGGATCTGACATCTTCACACCAATGTACATAAAGGTTAAATAAATTAATTTTAAAAATCCCTAGAGGTGGACACAGGCTCATTCACATATGTGGAATCCCCACTGCCACTTACAAGCTGCTTCCTCTCTTCTCATTTCTAAGACATTGAAGCAGGATGGAGTTGGTGGGGTGTAGGATGCAGGCAACCACAGCTCCCTTCACGGTCATCAGTATCCCTCCAGTGCAACGTCCTGTCCTGTCCATGTTTTCCCTTTTGCCACATGCCCACAAAATGCAACGTTCTATGAAATCATTTTGCAGCTAGATTCCAGAGTGCTCAAATTTTCAGGAATTAGCTAAGAAATTCTTGTTTGGGATCTAGGAGGCAGTGGCAAGTAGAGATCTATGAGTTTGAGGACAGCCTGGTCTACATAAGGAGTTCCAGGCTAGCCAGGGCTACATGTTTGGTAGAAATACGCAGATTCTTTGGAAGGAACTTGGACAGATAATGAATTTTGTAAAATGGGATTAGATTTTTTAAAATTTATTTATTATACATACAATGTGCTGCCGGCATGGAGGGCACCAGATCTCATTATAGAATGGTTGTGAGTCACCATCTGGGTGCTGGGAATTGAACTCAAGTCCTGGAGCGATAGCTTAGCAGTTAAGAACACTGCCTGCTTTTCCAAAGTTTCTGAGTTCAGTTCCCAGCAACTGCACAGTGACTCACAATTATCTGTAATTAATGAGATCTGGTGCCCTCTTGAGGAAGTGACCTGGTCAGTTGTCCTCATCAACTCAGACCATGAAACCCGCTATGGACAAGTTCAACAGAACTGCCATAAACGGGCTGCCCACGCCTGCTTCCGCATTGCCAGGGCATAAATATCATTTTCATTTCCTCTGGAAGAGCAGCAAGTGCTCTTAACCTCTGAGCCATCTCTCCAGCACTTGGAAATGAGGTTTTTAAAAACATTTAGAAACTAATTATATTTGTGTGTGTGTGTGTGTGTTTATGTGTTGCTTGCCACAACAGGTGCAGGAGGTCAGAGGACAATTTGCCAGCTGTCTCCTTCTACTATGGGGACCCTTGGGCTTGAACTCAGGTCTTCATGCTTGCCAGCACGTGCCTTTGCTTGCTGAGCCATCTCCCCTGGGAATGGGTTTAGGGAGCAGTGAGAGAGTTAGCTAAGTGTCTGGGTTTTCAATCAAACCTCAAAGTGATCAATATTCAATGTCCTAATTTTCTCACGTGCAAAAGGGAAAATAATGCTTACTTACTTTTCTGTGTTAACTTTCATTACATTAAAAAAAAAAACCTACTTCAGGGGCTAGAAAGAGGGCTCAGCTGTTGGGGATACTGACTGCCCTTCCAGAGGACCTGAATTCAATTTCCAGCATCCACATGGTGGCTCACCGCTGTCTGTAACTCCAGTTCTAGGGGATCCAACACCCTCACCCAGATATACATGCAGGCAAAACATCAATGTATATAAAATAAAAATTAATTTTTAAAATCTACTTTAAAGATAAAAACGGGGGTGCTTCCTTGCTGTGAAATATTTATGAATCAGTGACCTAAAGTGAGGATTCTCAACAAATATTATTGCCTTATTGCTTAGATTATGAGTGGAAGGAGAAAGAAAAATAGCTTGAAACCCATAAGAACCACTGATTGGCTACAGATCTGAATCTCAAGATTGCTTAATTCTCCCGTATTTGAGCTTGGGTTCTCAGAATAGAACAGAGTAGGAAGTAAGGGTTGAGGTAATCTCGTACACTTTTATGCAAATCTAAAATTCTTGCAAGCTGTCAGTGGACTCTGGGGAGACACAACATGGTTGCCGAACCTTATTCAATGAGGTCTCCAACTGTTTGCTGTCATTTGCCCCATCTAGCGTTCCCCCAAATCTGGAGGGATCTGATATCAGTCACTGTCTGGTGCCAAAGAACTTGCACTAACAGTGGCTGTTCGGGGAGGCACTGGCTCGGAACACCGAGTGGGGCGAAGGGACAGCCCCTCACGTTATTGCGGAGGAGACATTGAATTGCGGCAGCGTTGATGATCTTACTTCTCCTCCAAAAGTGCTTGGCTTCCTATAGTGTAGCATGAGGGGGCCGGCTTGTTGGGGTTTCCATCCCGCCCGGTACCCCACAGTCGGCAAATCCCAAAGAGAAATCACACACAGGACTCCATAAGGTTATAAACTGATTGGCCCATTAGGTCAGGCTTCTTGCTAACTCTTTTTTTTTAATATTTATTTATTTATTATGTATACAATATTCTGTGTGAATGTCTGCAGGCCAGAAGAGGGCACCAGACCTCATTACAGATGGCTGTGAGCCACCATGTGGTTGCCGGGAATTGAACTCAGGACCTTTGGAAGAGCAGGCAGTGCTCTTAACCACTGAGCCATCACTCCAGCCCCGCTTGCTAACTCTTATAGCTTATATTAACCCATTATTCTCATCTATGTTAGTCATATGGCTTGGTACCTTTTTCAGCTGGGCAAGTTACATGTTGCCTCCTCGGGTGATCTGCGCAGGAGTGGAGGAATGGCTTCCTCCTTCCTGGAATACTCCTGTTCTCATCGCCCCGCCTCTACTTCCTGTCTGGTTGACCCGCCTATACTTCCTGCCTGGCCAATCAGCGTTTTATTAAAATACATGATTGACAGAACACAGACAATTCTCCCACACCACTATAGTATGGAAAACAGACACGATTAGACATAAGTCCTTCCAAGAAGAATGGTGCCCCCAATTTCCACTAGGGTATCCCCCCAAAACAGCATCTGGACTAAGTTTTTCTATCAGTGGGGCAATAGCTCCATGGCATCAATGTCACCATATATGAGCTTTCAACTCAGCAGTGTTTTTCTCTCCCGAGTTCTTGAGATGATTTGTCGGGCTTCAGGAAGAAGCGTTTGCAGTGCCCGTTCAGAGTTTCACTTGTCTGCTGTGGTTTATTGAGGTTGTGGTGGCTTGTTGTACTGAGTGGGACATTCCTACCGATGGAAACCCTGCCAGCAGATAGCAAGGTGAACGAGTCGGTGAACTGGTTCAGTCCATGCTCTATGAGTAATAGAGTCGTTGGAGAGCAACTGATCAAAGCTATACCTCTGGTCTTTAATTTGAAAAGTGTCAGCAACAGAGGATGCCAAGGACAGAGTGTTAGAACTCAGCAGCGATGCGGTTCTGATACTGGAACCGTTGATTGAAAAGCCGAGTCAAACTTCAGTTTGAAGTAATGCCACTCAAGGGCTGTTGGATCACAATCTTGAGGGTCTCTCCCATCAGTATGAACCTGCTTTTCTGGAGAGCCGCTCATTAACCCACTCTGGGTGTTCCTTCTTTGTGCATTCCTCTGGTGAACGAAAGTCTTCATTTCTAGTCTGTACTGAAATAGTGCTGGGTGAAGTGCTAGGCGAAAAATGAAAACATCACATTCGTGCTCTGGGGATCAGGGGTGAACTTTCTTCTTAGAACTTTTCCCAGAATCTTTTGAATCAGAAAGTCCTTTTTCCCTTTCTGCACCTTGGGAGATGGGCAGTCATCTGCTACAGGAGGAGGGGCTCTGGTGTAGTAGGAGAGTTCGGAAAAGGCTTCCCAGTTTTGTAGATGCGGTGTGAACCTTGTAAGTGGGTGGGCTGCAATCAAATGCGATCTGGTTGGCAACACGTATCTCTTTACTGAATTCCGCAGGAAGGGAATGTTACTGATAATGTTTCAGAATCCCTTGAAGTGGGTAAGCATGGAGTACACCGTGCTGGCGGTAGCTTCAGCAGTAACTTTATTCTCGTTAGAGAATGTAGGTGTTGAACAGTTTTCAACATAGAATCCTGTCCGGCTACAATCGTATTTATATGAGTCCAATCCCACGCTCATACATTCATCTCGGCTTTGACATGGGTTGGAAAAGCAAAGTTTTGCAGGGTGGCCGAGCCGTACCAAGCAGTAGGGTGCGGATCAGCATGTTGGAGGCCGGCACGCGGCTGAGCGCAGGGCGAGCGGTCTGCAGGCTGCTGGCTGCGCAGTTGGAGAAGTTCGGTCCTGCGGCGACGACGTTCGCTGCAAGCAGTTTGAAAACTCTCAGATGACAGCAGCGCACGCGTACTACGGGCAGAGTTTGCGCGTGCGCACCGTCAGTGGGCGGGGTCAGTGCGCACGCAGTCGTGGCTCCTTACTCCCCGCCCTTTCTCTTCCCGGTTTTCTTCTCAGTGGCGGGGCCCGGATAGTGGCAGCTTCCGGTAGGAGCGCCGTGAAGCGCGACCTGGTCTCTGCTCCTTGTCATGTCCTACGGTCCCTTAGACATGTATCGGAATCCCGGGCCCTCGGGGCCCCAGCTCCGGGACTTCAACAGCATCATCCAGACGTGCAGTGGCAACATCCAGCGGATCAGTCAAGCCAGTGAGCGAAGGGACCCAGCTGGGGGGAGGGAGGGTGGCGACCAGAGGGACAGGCCTGGGTGAGGTTGCCAAGACGCGGAGCCCGGTCCCGGCGGCAGCCAAGGCCACAGCCGGGGCCGCCGTGAGCCTCCACTCCGGGCGCGGCGAGCTGCTTCCTCGGGTGGGTCAGGCTCGGGCCCTTCAGGTCCACACCCCTATCTTGAGCGTTGTGAGTTCACCGTGTTGGGTCAACAGAGCTGAGTTGACAGCCCGAGGGTGGGAGGGAGCGTGTGTCATCTCCAGGACTGTGAACAACAGTCTTGACTTGGCGCAGTGGTCAGCTGAATTTTTCCTGTCATCGCCACCTCCCCACCCACCTCGCTTTCCACAGTCTGGATCAGGCTTACTTGCTGGTTGAGACTTTGGGTTCCTATTCTGCCCAGCGGTCGGGTCGTCGGACATCAGCAACTTTCAATTAAGGGAAGTGGCGAATGCGTGTGTTTAATACACTGTGCTTCCTGTAATTAATTTGGAAATCAGAGTCAATGACTGGTATTTAAAGGGTGGGAGGACTCCTGTTTTATTACAGAGGATGCACCGGGAACATTTTTTAAATTCACATTGTCTTTTGTAGCAAAGAAGTTTTTAAAATTTTGAGCATGAGGATTTCATTTTCTGTCTCGGATCTGGTACACGGAGACGCTTGGCTCCAAGTGCTTACTGAGTCCCTGCTTTCCTTGAACCTCATTCTGCACCATAGGAGCCTAAGGTTGTAGCTGAGAGACAAATACAGGCTGTCTCAGGGGACTCAGAAGCGGCCTAGAGCCTCGTAAACAGAACAGAAGAGGCTTTGCTTTAAAAAATGGTGATGGCCATCCGGGTTATTATTGTGTTTTTGTGAGCTTAGCTATACCCTGATAAAAGGTAGGGTCAGTTCTGAATTACAGTTATGTCCTAAACTTTAAAGCATAAGCTATCGCTTTGCTTTTATTTTATTTTGTTTTTGAGACAGAATTTCTCTGTAACTCTGACTGTCCTGGAACTCACTCTGTTCCAGGCTGGCCTTGAACTCAGAGATCCTTCTGTCTTCCGAGTGCTGGGATTAAAGATGTGCACCACCAAGCCCAGCTTGTCCCTTTTCTTTTAGATCTAAGTGTAAATTGTAGAATTTGAGAGGTGGGGTTTCAGTGGGAAGGGTTAGGACTGGGTGTTTGGAGGTAGGAAGAATATTCGGCTTGTTAAACTCAGATATTAGGAACACAATAATGTGATCGGTGATTAGAAAAATATGGTACTTGGTGTTCCAATTCCCTTTTGTCAAGTAGCCGTACTACAGGTTAGATCAGCAAATCCCAGTTCAAGGGGCAGACAAGGAGGCTCAGGGGTAAGTGCTTGCTATGCAAGCCTGACGGCCTGCTTTGTGTCCCCCGGCATGGAAAGGTGGAGGGGGCAAACTAACTCCACAAAGTTTTACTCTGGCCTCACACTCTCTTCCCTCGCATGCACAGTGTGTGTGTTTGCTTTAGTTTGTGTGTATGTTCCACATAGCGTACACCCAATAATAATAAATAAAAAACTATTTAATCTCAGCACTCGGGAGGCAGAGGCAAGCAGATCTGAGTTCGAGGCCAGCCTGGTCTACAGAGTGAGTTTCAGATCAGCCAGGGCTTCACAGAGAAACCTTGTCTTGAAAAAAAAAAATCAAAAAAAAAAAAGAAAAAAAAGAAAGAAAATTTGTTTCAAGACTGAAATTTTTTTCTCATAAAGACTAAACCTAATTTAAATGTCTTTCTATGGAATATTCTGTATTTGAGTATTGAACTGTGTAGTAGGCATAGGGACTGGCATAGATTCTTTTAACAGCAAATTTGTGTTTACTTAAATTAGATTTGAAGCTGTGCATAGTGGTACATACTTACAGCATTTGAGAGAGTGAGACAGGAGGATTGCCATGACTTAGAGGCACATCTAAACTGCATAATGAGTTCAAGGCAAGCTTGGGCCACATAGTGAGACCCTTTTCAAAAGGAAAAAGGGAGAGAGGGAAGGGGGAACCGGGAAAAGCCAAAACTTAGGTGTGATGAGTCAGGCCTATAATCCCAGCTCTCAGGAGGCTGAGGCAAGACAGTTTCCATGAGTTCAAGGCCAGCCTGAGCTATAGAGTGAGTCTTAAAACCAAACAACAAAAAAAGGTGTGTGTCTTGGGGGGAATAGAAATGGTGTCATTGTGGTAGATACTGATTTAGCTGTTGATTAGGCATTGGACTCAAGGGGATCATTAGAGTCAACAATTAATGTTACTAGCTAGTGTTTAAGTACGTAGTGTACTACTCGGCATGAAAAGTACTTTGTATGTGATATCTTTTTTTTTTCTTTCTTTTTTTCAAGACTGAGTTTCTCTGAGTAACCCTAGCTGTCCTGGAACTCACTCTGCAGACCAGGCTAGCCTTGAACTCAGAGATTCACCTGCCTCTGCCTTCTGAGTGCTGAGATTAAAGGCTGTGTCACTACCACCTGGAAGATACTTATGATATCTTAATTCATGACAGTCCTGCAAAATAGTTACAAATATCCCTAGCCTATGGGTTAGGAAACGGACTGAGGAAGGTTATAAAATTGAACAGCAGATTGTGTGTATGTTGTGTGTGTGCGCTCTGAAGCTGTGGATTCTTTTCTTGTAACATGTTCCTCTTTCCTACTAGGGTGTTAGCTTGTTTGAGGTAGGAAACATGGCTTATTCATCCTATGTTTTACTAATTACCGCAGTCTGAAACATAGGATGGGTTTATTCATTCAGGGCCCGGCGAGCGTTCTTTGAGCGCTGCTGTTGACTGGCGACGGAGCAGAGAGCGAGGTGCTGCCGGTGCTGTGTGGATGGTTGCGTGCATCTGTGTGTGAGCATATAAATAATACCAAGTAGTAGCAGGTGCATAAAGGAAAGAAAGTGGAGAAGGGAGAAGGGATGGGTGGTAAGCTGGTGGGGACGGCCTCTGAGGAGACGATGTTGGCAGGAGCAGATACCAGATTGGAGGGAGCGTTGTGAGCAGTGGAGGAAGGTTGTGTGTGCTGAGGGCAAATCCAAGGACTTTGATGTGACAAAGACTAGCAAGGAGGCAGGTGTGGCTGGGTTAAAGAGAGGGAGCAGAGTAGGAAAAGAAGCCAGAGAGGTAGGCAGGGATCGGGCCACACAGAATCTTGAAACTTCCTGATTGTAGGTGAAAGTCATGGCCAGCACACCAAGCACTTGCTGAGAATGGGCACTCAAAAGCACATACCCACTCGCCCATGGAAACCTGAGAGTGGCTGTTCCTCTTTTTCTGAACTGTTCAACCACAGTTTTGGGTTTGAGGTTGTGGAGCACATCAGCCTAAAACAGGGCAGCCTGCTTGGTGGGGTAAAGGTGCAGCTCAGGATGCCGCCCAGTATGGGCGGTTCTACAGTACATGCTGGGTGGGTGGGTGAGGGAAACTTCTTGACTCCGCCTCCTCAGTACTGAAGGGTCGAGACAGATGTTACTGGGGCAAAGGTAGGAAAAAACCCAAAGAGCTTTACAGTCAACTCTTGAAGAACAGCATTTCTTTCCTTATGTGGCTGATTTCTTTTATTTATTTGTTTTAAGATAGTGTCTGTGTAGACCAGGCTGGCCTGGAACTCACAGACACTCCCCAGTGCTGGGACTAAAGTCATGCACCACTACACTCAGCCTGAACTTTACTTATTTGTTTGTTTGTTTGCTTGTTATCTATTTATTTATTTATGCATGCCTAAACTTTTTTTAAAAAATTGTTAAAATTGGGGCTGGAAATATGCCTCATTGGTTAAGAGTGTTTGTTGTTCTTGTAGAGGACCTGGGTCTAGTTCCCAGCACCCACAGCCACTGTGCACACAGATGGTACACAGTCATACATGTGGGCAGAATAATCATATAGTTAAATATTAAAAAAAAGATTGTAGAAAAATCATTGTTATTATTTGAGGTAGCGTGTCACTTGTAGCTCCTGCCATCCTCCTGGGTGTCTTCCAGCATCAGCTTCCTGAGCAGGAGGATTATAGATAGAGGTACTGACCTCAACTCTGAGATGCTTTTTTGTTTTGGTTTGATTTTTTCAAAACAGTTTCTTTTTGTAGCCCTGGCTGTCCTGGTACCTGCTCTGTGGGGCAGGCTGGCCTTGAACTCAGAGATCTGCTGGCCTCAGCCTCCTGAGTGGTCGGAATAAAGGGTGTGCCACCATGCCAGGTTCTGTTTTGTTTACTCAAAAACTAAGAAACTTTTGAGTGTTTAAATGTTTGTGAACTAAGTTTGGATTTTCCCTTGGCTTCTTACCAGTTTTGTAAGTGGTTTCCTCACTCATGGTCTTTATTTCGTAGGGTTTGAGGACTGACTGAGATAACCATGTAAAGTACTAAACCAGTGTCTCCTACAAAGTGGGCGTCGGTAATCCTCACCCTTGGAGTCAGGAGTTCAAGGCCAGCCTCAGCTACTTAGCAAGTGTGAGATCAGCCTGGCTACATGAGACCTGTCTCAAGATGACAAACAGTACCTGCTCCCCACCTAGTGAATACTAATATGTTTTTTGTCATTTGGTTCCTTTTCCTTAAACATAACAAGCAATTTTCCCTCACAGTTTAATATCTACTTATAGTCTGTATTCCTTAACTAAGCCAAACTTTTTGACCTTGTCACTAGAGCAATACTACTTCTGTGGGATGAAGGACCATGCATTATACATTTCTCTGTAGACAGTGCCTGGCTCAGCAGTGGGTGTGTTGGCATTCAGTATGTACTTAATTGATTTTTATCATTGCTAAGTACATTTTTCTTGGTCCCGAGTTTGATATTAATAGCAATCCTTAGTTGAGTGTTTTTATGTGCCAGTCAGTATTCTAAAGTTAGCCTCTGTTATCTCATCCCACATCAGCCATATGAAGCTTCCCTTGGTGCCCCTACTTCTTAGGGGAGGAAGCAGGGACAGAAAGCTGTCGTCATTTCCTCTAGACCACTCAGCTAGGAAGTGGCAGAACCAAGAATCAAACACTGGTAGTCTTGCTGGACATAGTGGTCCACACCTGCAATTCTGTCACTTGAGGGGCAGAGTCCAGAGGATCACCACATTGAATTCAAGGCCAGCCTGGGCTACAGAGCTATTTCTAGGCTATGCAGGACTACTACTCCCCACCTTCTGAGTGCTGGCTGACGGCACAAGTGTGCTGCTGTCCTCAGCTGCTGCATTTTTTGTTTAGTTTTATTTACTTATTTGTTCTTCTGAGACGGAGTCTTGATTGTGTGACCCTGGCTGGCCTGGAACTCACTATGTAGACCAAGCTCACCTTGAACACACAGAGGTCCGCCAGCCTCTGCCTCCTGAGATTAAGCTTGTGCCAATATGCCTAGCTTGTATTTTGCATTTGACAAGATTGAGAAAGTCACAGGGCTGGGTGGTCTCTCACACCTCTAATCCCAGCACTTGGTAGGCAGAGGCAGGTGGATCTCTGAGTTCAAGGCTAACCTGGTCTACAGAGTGAGTTCTAGGACAGCCAAGGTTACACAGAGAAACTCTGTCTCGAATAAGCAAAGCACAGGTAGACTATCTCTGAGCCACATATTTGGGTTGCAGAAAAATTTCATGGTTACCCACTGTCCTTCTGGGACTAAAGCTGTTTCACTGTTGCTGACTTTGGAGATCATTTAGTAGTCAATAGTAGCAATGTCTAATGGGAGAGTTGAGGGTGTAACTCAGTTGGTACAGTACTTGCCCCACATGCACAGATCCTCAGGTTTAATCTGTGGCAACACAAAAATTTGGGCATGGTAGCCCATGCCTGTGAGGACTCCACGTGGAGGCAGGAAGATCAGAAGTTCAAGGTCATCCTCAGTTATGTGTGGAAGCCAGTCTTAGCTAAGTAGAGCAAACTACAAGATTTAATGAGAAAAAGTGAAACTCTACACACATTACACATAGTAAGTATTTAATAAAAATTAGTTCAATCTGGATATAATCTGAAGTGGTGAAAAAGGGGCCCAGTAGAACAAGTTCTGCACATCTAGTTAATGGCTAAGTCTCCTTAGTCCTGATTTACCTTAATTCACATCTTCCTCCTTAATGTGAATGCCATAAAGTTGAAGGGAAGCGACTGACTCCGCTGGTATCCTTGTACCCACTGAGTGCCTGGTCTCCAGTAAGTACAGAGGCATAGTCCCAGAAATGGGAGGGCACTGGGGAAGGGAGCAGGTTAGAGCAAGGACACCAGCCTGTCTGGAGTTAGGTTAGGGCACTGTCAGATAAGCAGGGTAGGGCAAAGTGGAACCCCAGAAAATCCAGACCAACCCTGTGTGACTGCATTCTATTTCCTTTAGGAGTCAGCTCTTTGAGAGCTACTCTGTGTGACTCAAAGCATGCAGCCATCGGAACCAGCCCTGCATTTGAATTCTAGTTACGGCATGCTGTTTATAACCCATCAGGGGCTTGCCATTTAATTAAAATCTCATTATAATTGCACAAGGTCCTCCATACCTGGCTTCCCACTACCTCTTTGGCGAACACTTTTATCTCTGCTCACTCAGCTCAGGCCATACCACACCATTGACTCTTGTTTTGAGGACTTTGCTCTAGTTAATTACTCTCTTTGCCTGGAATACCTCCTCTCCATAGGCGCCTTGCTTCCTCTTGCATTTTCTTTAGATCTGTGATCATTGTCTCCTTATCTGGCCAGCAGATGTGAGTGACTTCCCCTTGCCTACTCCTTCCCCTTCACTTGAATTTTTGTTTTGGTAGGAATCTCACCTCCTAGTATGTGTTTATTATCCACCCTTAAGAACTTAAATTTCCTGAAGTAAGGGCTGTCTGGGGTCTAGGACAGTGTGGAGTAGGTGCTGTCCTCTGGACGAACAAGTCAGTGGTAGTCTACTTTTGAGCGTCTGTTGGCGGAGGCTGTTCGTTCCTTCCCAGCCGCCCGAACTTGAAATAATCACTCAGAAACCGTATTATTTGCAATACTGTTAGGCCAATAGCTTAAGCATATTTCTGGCTAATTCTTTTTTTAAAATATTTATTTATTATGTATACAATATTCTGTCTGCAGGCCAGAAGAGGGCACCAGACCCCATTACAGATGGTTGTGAGCCACTATGTGGTTGCTGAGAATTGAACTCAGGACCTTTGGAAGATCAGGCAATGCTCTTAACCGCTGAGCCATCTCTCCAGCCCCCTTCTGGCTAATTCTTATATTTTAAATTAACCCATTTCTATTCATCTGTGTAAGTTCCGTCCCTGGCATCTGTGATCAATCAATTGTAAACACCAGCTGGCGTGGTGGTGCAGCCTTTAATCCCGGCATTTAGGAGGCAGAGGCAGGTGAATCTCGAATTCAAGGCAGCCTGGTCTACACAGTGAATTCCAGGATAGCCAGAACTACCAGAGAAACCCTGTCTTGAAAAGCCAAACCAAACAAACAAAATTAGTTGTAAACCAAACAACAAGAGTAGTCAATTAATAAGTTCTGTTCTTTAGATAGCATGAGTTAGCATGTGTAAGGTCCTGGGTTCCCAAGGAGACAGACAGACATACACTACACACACACACACAACTTGCAACTATCCTCCAACTTAGTAAATCTTCCCTGACCTTCCCTGACAACCAAAGAAAGAAAATAGAAAGCAAGGCAAGAAGAAATCAAGGGCTCTGTCTCTTGCAGAGACTAGTGAGAGACAGGAACAGTAAGGTTTCTGCAGATCAGTACTGACACAGGCCCTCTTGCTAGGCCTAGACCCCTTCTCTCCTGGGCCAGGCCAGGAGATTGGATGTGGAGAATTAAAACATGAACTTTCCCAGACTACCAGATACCTAGGAAAAGGAAGGGGCTGAGGATATTTGACTGTGATGCCATCTAGGAAAGAATGCTCTATGTGCCTGGGATTGAGTAATTTACTGTGTCACTTACTGTGTGCGCACAGATAAGATATGTGTATTGCCTGCCTCGTATATCTATTTCAGACCATTGCTATAGAAGTTAGAGGGTGTGTGCACAACGTAATCAAGTATTTAACACTAGAAGAACTTAGTAAGTGTTCACCTGCTGCTAAAATAAATGTTCATTGTCTTTCTTAAAAACATTTTCTGTTTGTTTTTTTTAAGCTAGTTTGTATTGTTAGATACATTTTCATTGTTGTTGTTTTTGAGACAGAATCTGATGTATTCCAGACTGGCTTTGAACTTCCTACATATCCTTGGGTACCTCTGAACTTAAAGTCATGCACCACTCTTGGCTTGTTTTTTTTTTTTTTTTTTTTAAAGCAGTGCTGAGGATTGAACCCAGGTCTTCATACAAGCTGGACAAGCTCCCTATCAAGTAAACTGCATCCCTAGCCCCATGGATTAAAATTGCTTGTTGCAGGCTACTATAGTGACTCACACTTGGAATGTCAAGAAAAATGTGATTTTTGAAAAAAAAAAAAAAAAAAAAAAGAATCAGGAGTCCTCCCACCAGACCATGTATTCTCTCCCTCATGATCCATTTGGATCACTGCAAATCATTTTTCTTTATTTATGGTTGGAAATCCAACTAGACAAAATCATCAGGAGTCTGACTCATAGGCTGTTAAGGCAGGAAGATAGAAAGCTTGAGGCCAGCCTAGGCTGCAGGTTGAGACTGTCTCAAAAAAACAAGTCAGAAGATGTTGCAGATTGCTGTAGCTCTGAGGCTCTTTCAGAGGTAGTGAGTGTTTCCTTCCCTTTCTTGTGCTACTGGGATGGAACCCCAGGCTTTGGGTACATGCACTTCCAATCCACAGTCCTAAGGGGGTTGAACATTAGTGTCATGGGACATTGAGAAGAATTGGTCAGTTCTTTGGAGACAACAAACCAAACCACCTCTGTTATACTTGGGAAGGAGAAGGGTGCTCCTGGGAAGCTCTGTGGAGGATCGTGTCTGTCAGGATTCTGGTCTTAGCCTGGTTCCTGTTAGTTGCATGCGTGTGGGCTATGGGGCAACCAGTGCTCTGATAAGTAGGATGCTTATGATGAATGTGTTTATTTTTTAAAATAAATTTCCTCCCTTCTTTCTAGCTGCTCAGATAAAGAATTTGATGAGCCAACTTGGAACTAAGCAAGACTCAAGCAAGCTCCAGGAAAATTTGTGAGTAGCTTCCCAAGAAGCCTGAGTTTTGTGCAGGCCTTTGAGAACATAGTGTCTGCCCACTTCAGGTCTGTGAGGTCAGAACAGGGGGCAGTGGGTCAGGTGGTAATAGCTGAATCTGGAAGAGGGGAGCAAAGTGTATTAATGGATCCAGATTTCTCCTGCCTTGAACTGCATCTTTTCTTCCCTTGCTCAGGTTTGCAGAGTAATTTAGGGAGTTAGAGAAGGAACTCTTCTACTCCGAAGTTGCTCTAGGAGCCATATCGTGTCCCTGTATTGACGACCCTCCTGTTGACACAAGACTCTGACGATTTAGTCTAGGTGATTTCCAGCTCTAAATGAAAAAAGTTCATCCTCAGTGATGGCGAGGAACCACGCAAGAGAAAAGAAATGGTCTGGTGGGAAAACTGAATTTTTTTAAAACTCATATTTTTCTTGACTTTATTTTTGCTTCTAGTCTTAGGGCTGGAGAGATGGCTCCGTGGTTAAGAGCATTGGCTGCTCTTCCAGAGGACCCAGTTCAATTCCCAGCACTGACATTGTGGCTCACAACTGTCTATAGCTTCATTTCCACAGGATCCAGCTCTCTTTTCTGGCCTCTGTGGGCACTGCTTGCGTGTAGTGCAGAGGTATACATGCAGGCAAATCACCCATATACATAAAATAATAAAGTAAAAATTTTATTCTTTAGGGACAACAGGATGGTTCAGCAAGTAAAGAATAGAGCTTGCCATCAAGCCGGGGATCTGAGTTTGATTGTTGTAATTTACATAGTGGAAGGAGAACTCTTTAACTCTGGAAAGTTGTTTTCTAATGTCAGCATGTCCCACATGCATCCTGGCACACCTGTACCCACATGCACACACACAATAAACAAATAAAATGTCATTTTTTAAAAAGTTCTGGTATATGTGTGTGTGTGTGTTTGTGTGTGTGCATGTGTGTGTATATATATGTATATATGTGCATACACATACACACACACACACACACACACACAGATGCATACATGCCCCTCGCACTTCCCCCAAGACAAGATCTCAGGCTAACCTCAAACTCAACAGAGATCCGCCTCCCTTTGCCTCCTTAGTGCTGGGATTAAAGGAGCGCACCACCAGATTCTCTATCTTTAAAGTCTGCTGAGCAGTCTTGTTTGTTTCCTCTCAATGCTGTGAAGTGAGAGAGTGAGTGACTGCTATCACAGGATGCTATTCTAGGGAGAGGTGACATGTCTGCATATGCTAGTATTTCTGGGACGGTCTGGCTTCTGATGGACTCCTTCTGTTGTCTCTCTTGTTTTCTAATCCTAGGTGTCTGCTTGCAGTGAAAAAGACGGTGTGCTGGCCTAGTCATCAAGGCTGCTGCAGCAGTAGATCATAGACTAGATAGTTCATAAACAAGCAAAATTTGTTTCTCTCATAGTTCTCCAGGCTGAAGGGTTGAAGATCAAGACTCTGGCAGATATGGTGTCTAACGAGGACCCTCTTTTTCATAGATAACATTTAGTTTTTGTTATCCTTTTGAAATGGTCTCACTATTAGCCCCAGCTGCCCTGGAACTTACTGTGTGGATCAGGCTAGTCTCCTGGAGATGTACCTGCTTCTGCCACCTGAGTGCTGGGATTGAATAAGTTCACCCCGTGCTAGGCAACTGATGCTTTCTCATTATGTCCTCACTTGGTGGAACCGGTAAAGCCGGCAGTTCTCTGGTGCTTTGTAGGAGGCATTGATCCGTTCATGAAAGGCCATACAGGCTCATCCCTTTCTAGTCCTACCTCCTAATAACATCACTGAGTTCAGACCATAGCATGTGCCTTCTCTGTCACCTTTTAAAACCTTCATAGGAATAGCCAGATGATGGGAAGAACTTTTTATTTTATCTATTTTTTATTTCTATAGTATCACTTTTACATTTCATGTTCTTCCCTCTTGAATTTCTTTTTCCTTCCTTCCATCCACCCATCCACAATGTTGCAGAGGTTGGCCTCAAACTGTTGGACTCAAATGTTCCTCCTATACCAGCCTCAGAGGAGCTGGGACTAGTGGTGAAAGCCACTGTGCCCAGCACCCAGCTTCTCTCTGGGTGGTTTTTGGTTGTTACTTTTTATGGTGCTAGAGATTGAGCCCAGTATCTTACACAAGGGGCAAGTGCTCTAAATGGCATAGGGCGATGTTTTGGAGGAAAGAGCTTAGACAGTCAGGTATAACAAGCAAGGAAGGGAATCTAAGGATAAATCTGCAAAAGAATCAGCTTTTAAGCAAGAGCTTGGAAATAGATCTTTGGGATTTTTTTTCTAGGTACATAGGAGCTATTCTTGCAGTACATGCTTCATCTAACCATGGACTGTTTAGGTACTGAAGATGCAGAGCTCCTGGGAAACCAGTGGGGATTCTAAGTGAGCTCAGTGTGTTAAAGCTGTTAGGTTTGGGTGTAGGTAGTGATTATTCCTATGTTTGTATCAGAATACTGTCATACTTTTCTTCCCAAACTCTGAGATTCCTTATCTATGCTTCCTCCAGCAGGTATCATTGAGCATCTTTCTGCTCAGTGGAACTGCTTCAGTAATGGGGAAGGCCTTAAAGTGGGTTTGTGAGCATAGGCATTGAAGCGCCTGTTTGAATGGCCCTTCGCTCCTTGCACTGGGAGCCCCCGAACACAAAGGAATGGTAGTAGACGAGAGCTCTCAGGAAGCCATGGCGTCCTGACTCTGTCTTTTCTCTTTCAGGCAACAGTTGCAGCACTCCACAAATCAGCTCGCCAAGGAGACAAATGAGTTGCTGAAGGAATTGGGGTCCTTGCCCCTACCCTTGTCTGCGTCAGAGCAGGTTGGTATTTTCTATTTTGTTTGTTGATAGAAAAGGACTTTGCTCTGATAGAGTAGTAGTGTGTGGAACAAAAGCTAGGAGGGCTTTTGTTTTGAACCGTGATTTCCTTACCACATGCTGTAGTTTCTTTTCTGTTGCCCTGATAAAATACTACAACAAGAAGCAGCCAATGGGAGGCTTTTTTTTTTTAAGTTCACAATTCCAGCTTACAGTCTATTATTATGGGAAAATCAAGGTAGCAGGAACTTGAAGCAGCTAACCACACCTCAGCCACGGTCAGAGGAGAGAGAAATGAGTGCATGCGTGCTTGTTCTTTTCTGCATGCTGCGCTCAGCTCTGTTTCACCGCTATTACACAGTTCATGATCTCCTGCCTAGGGAATGGCGCTGCCTACAGTGGTGGATCCTCCTGCACTAAGCCATTTAATTAAGGTAGCCTCCCAATGCAAAAAGTTTCTCATTGAGACTCTTTTCCCAAGTAATTATAGGTTGTGTAACAATGACCATTAAAGTTGCTTCGCTACCTGTACAGAGAGGTAGCATGACTCTTGTGGCAATAATGTATGTGTGAGGTGTAGCAGGGTGCCTGGCATTCAGCATGTCCTTAGTGTGTGGTGGCTACTGCTGTTATTGATAACATATTACAATGTATTTTGCCAAAGAAGAATCTCAGTGTTTGCATCTCCCTGGGGTTTGGTATCAGCTACACTTGCAGGGTCCTTAGTTTGTTTCGTGCCTCATATCTATATTTCTAATTAAACATCTTTCATATTTTGCAGTCACTTCTGTATCTCACCAAACATCACCCATAGGTCTCAGGATAAAGGAATGCTCAGGGAAGAATTCTCTTTTCTGTCTGGAGATGTTCTGTAGTTGAGTGCTTGCATACAGTGCAAATATAGCCTTAGGTTTGATCCCCAGCATTACTGGGGCATCCTAGTGAATGAGTGAAGCATAAATCTAATTAATCTTATCAATAAAAAATCAGGAGTCAGAAATTGGGGTAAAAATCTGAAAGATTAGAGAAGCAGGGGAGCAGCCACAGTTGCTTCTACTTCAGTTCCTCCATCTAAAAGGGCTGAGATTTTTCTCTGAGTCCCGCCTTACCACTTCCTACATGCTATCTACCTTCAGTCCTCCAAACCTCTATGGTTAACTAGAGGCTGGCTCTGCCCTCTGACTCCAAGAAAGCTTTATTAGTCAGAACACAATTGAAAATATCACACAAATGTCCTCTGGTCATCTCTGTTTACTTATGCTTATACTTCAGTGATGGGCCTGTCTCCCTTCCTTCCAGCTTCTCCAGCTTGCTTCCAAATCATCCCTTTACTTCCCCAGCTGTGCACTGAAGAAGTACACATTTGCCAGTGCTGATCACTTTCATAGTAATGCAAAAGGAGTCTAAAGGCCTAGTGCAGGCAGAGTATTATAAGTACTTAAGAATTAAATAGTAGTCCAGGCAAAGTATAAATAGAAAGTTAAGTCTGCTACCAAAAAATTTCAACTAATGTGTTCCAAAGCCAAAGCCAAATATATTTTTGGATTATGAATGCTCTTACTCCCTTCCATTAGCCTGAATCATTAAGAATACAAAATAGAGCTACAAACATGCTCTCCTCAGTGAAATATAATTCCGTTTCTCTCCTGTTGTGCTGACTTCTCTTTGTCTTTTCCATATCTACTCCGGCTCAGCCTCATCACTCATCTTTTCCCCAGTGCCCATACGCTAACCATACATCTGCTTTCTGTCGGTGGCCAGCTCCTGGTTTGGGTTTGTTTTCTTGCTTGCTAGTTTGTTTGTTTGGTTTTGGTTTTGGTTTTGGTTTTGGTTTTGGTTTTGGTTTTTGAGCTTCCTTCTTTCAAGGCAGTATTTCTCTATGTAGCCCGTTTGCTCTAGAATTTGTGACAATTCTTCATCTCTGCCTCCCCACTGCTGACTTCTAAGAGCACCTGGCTTTTTTGTTTTCCCTGATCCTCTCACTCACCCTGTCTCTTCCGAAACCAACTTTTCCACGATGCTCTGTAGTTCTGTGCCCCAGCTCTAATGGTGCCCGA
Organism: Myodes glareolus; assembly: GCF_982192425.1. Taxonomy (NCBI): domain Eukaryota; kingdom Metazoa; phylum Chordata; class Mammalia; order Rodentia; family Cricetidae; genus Myodes; species Myodes glareolus. Next base: position 61,831,220 of record NC_142028.1, read on the forward strand.
GATGAGTTTCAGCCTTCTTCACTGTTTCATCCTTGAAGCTGGCCCACTCCAAAGTTCTGCTGTTGACTCTCATTTCTTCACCCCGTCCGTCCTTCCTCGGGAGCCCCACTTACAGACTTCAGTACTGCCCTTGTAATTGTGGCACCCAGATAGCTCCTCAGATTTAGCTCCAAAGCCTTCAGGTATTTGATTGTACTGCCAGCTGTTGTTGCCAATACCTCTTCTGTTCTCTCCAACTTCTTTGTGGTGCTGGGAATGGAATCCAGAGCCTTGCGTATGCTAGATATCTGATCTACCACTGAGCTGTATCTCCAACCCTTGGCATCTCCTCTTGAATATACTTCCTCCCTGTAAAGTGTAGTAATAGTGGTCTTCTGAATTCCTCATTCAAACCTAGGAGATGAGTTGTTTGGCTCTACCTATCATCATAGAAATAGTTTACACATAAGGACTGGGTGCATAAAGCTCAATGGTAGAGCACTTAGCTGGCATATGCAAGGTCTTCGGTTCTATCCCTAGCACAGGAAGAAAATAAATGTGTCTTTTGATCTAATCCCTAAAAGGGAAAGAAATTCTAAAGGGGGAAAAGATGTATCTGTTTTAGAGTCAAGTATAAATTACCATTACAATGGGACTCATTTTAGCTTTAGTTATAGTGATTTAAAACTGGCAACAGTGGAAGGAATGTTTACATAAAATGTACTAAAAACAAGTTCATAAAATGTATGTAATAATAAAGTTCATAATTATAAAGAGTATAGTAAGGCAGAAGGTATTTATGATATATCTTAAAAATGGCATTTTGGCACTGAGGGTAACTTAGTGGTAGAGTGGTTGCTTGGCATGTATAAGGCCATGTGTTTGACCCAGTGAGTTTTTATTTATTTGTTTGTTTATTGGTCTCTCTGTATAGTCCTGGGTGTCCTGGGTAACTCATTGTATAGACCAGGCTGGCCTTGAACTCACAGAGATCCTCTTGCCTTTTCCTCCTGAGTGCTGGGATCAAAGGCGTGCACCGTCATCCCTTGCTTCAGTAATTTTAGGTGGCAAGGTTGGGGGTGATACTCCATCCCTTCTTACAGCAGTCCTCCCATCTTTGCCTCCTGAGTGCTGGGATTACAGCCCACAGAATTTTGGGGGTGGGGTGGAACACTTGTTTCTTTGTTTGAGACAAAGTCTCACTGTGTAACTCTGGTTGGCCTGGAACTGACTTTGTAGACCAGGCTGGCCTTGCACTCACAGAGGTTCACCTGCCTCTGCCTCCCAAGTGTTGGGATTAAAGGCATGGGCCACTGTGCTGGTTATACTGTTTTTAATGCAAAGATTAAAATCCCAGAAAGAAGAAAATCCTCACCTAAACTTGCTTTCAAGTGTTGCCATCGCCTTCTCAGGTTTGAAATCTGAGTCATTCTTGATTTTACCCCTCTTCCTCCATCTCTAAGTCATAATGTTTCTTAAATTCCTCTTTGTGATCCAATTACTGCCATTATATCCTCCTACCCATTAAACCTAGATTGTTGCAGTAAGTTTTTTTTACTTCTTCCTATTCCAGCTGGCATGCCATCACAGTCTAATTTCTCTAAGTTAATAGGTTGTGTTACCTGCTCAGTTGCCATTGCTCTGTTCCTTAGAGGTGACTCTTGAATGTACTTGATTGACATTTAGAACTGGCTAGTTAGTCTTTCCTGCTTTTCCAGTCTTAGCTTCTCTTTGGATCCAACCAAACTACCCCTTTTTTTTTTTTTAAAGTGTTGCTATTTTCTACCATTATGATGTGGGAAATAAGCTATTTTAAAAATACAATATTTAAGTCAGGCTTGCTGGTGCACACCTTTAACCCCAACACCATGTCACTGCCACAGCTTTCTGTGTCCTTGTACCGTGGGGGAAGACTGGGACGCTGTTCCCTGTCCAGGTCTGGCCCAGCGCAGGCCTCTTTATTTGTACATTTTGAGAGATATGAGTACGCTTAGTGAAGGTCGCCTGAGGTAAGGTGGTTTTTAAGTTCTTGAAAAATTTGAAACTCAGAAAAGCTGTAAGAGAAAGTAGTGATGGTTTCCAGGTAAGCTAGTAACTCAGTATAAAGGAGTAGAGTTTCCCAAAAAAAAAATAGTCCCTTTAGTCCAGTCTGAACGCAAAGGCCTTTACTATACATTTAGATTTCCCAGGCAACAAGTATTCCAAACTGCAGTTCCTTTTGAGCTTTGAGATCAATGACACCTTGTTCTCGGGTTTGTTGGTGTGCTTTGACCTGATCCATAGGGTTAACCCGGGATTTGGTTTAGGGAGGAGCAAGTTTACTAACTTAAGAAAGAGCCTATTTTGTAATAATTTTTAAACTTTGAAATCTCTTAGGTGTATAATTGTGTTTTTTAATGGGTATTAAAACCAAGTGATTCCAAGTTTGTTTGAAATTTCAAGTTCTTGCTTGATTTCTTCAGCGCCAGCAGAGGCTGCAGAAGGAGCGTCTCATGAATGACTTCTCGTCAGCCTTGAACAATTTCCAGGCCGTGCAGAGAAGGGTGTCTGAGAAGGAGAAAGAAAGTATCGCCAGAGCAAGAGCTGGATCTCGTCTTTCTGTGAGTTCATTCCCAAGAGAAGGCCGTTGTAAGCTCAGAGTCTCCCCCAGGCATTTTCCCCTTCCAACCACTGGCCCTGTTCACTCTGCACCAAATGAGAGTCACCAGCCTTGTCCTGGGCAGAATGCTTTGTCCTTGGGTCTGCACTGAGGCAGACTTGCATGCATCCATTTCCTACTCAAGACAGATTTTCATAGTCCTGTGTCATCTTATAATGCTGTTAGAGTGGAGGGATGTCACTCTTTGGTCCTATAGCTATGGCTCCCCGTGTTTTGTGTGTTTCTGGCATGGTTTTGGATAACAGCAGCGATAATGCCATCTGCTTTCTAGGCAGAAGACAGGCAAAGAGAAGAGCAGCTCGTCTCATTTGACAGGTAAAGAATCATTCATCATCCAGCCTGCTGGGTAGTTATTGCCAGTCTACACCTTTGTACCTATTATTATCATCATTTTTTATGTTTATGGGGCTATCGCTTGCATGTAATTTTATGCACCTTGTGAATGCCTGGTAACTACAGAGGCCAGAAGAGAGCTTCGGATCCCTTGGAACTGGAGTTTCAGATGGTTGTGAGTTACCATGTAGGTGCTGATTCAAACCTGGTCCTCAACACGAGTAACCAGTGCTCTTGACAGTTGAGCCATCTCTCTCCAGCCTCTTTGTGACTGTTTTCACTTTTTAAAAAAATCAGAGCTGCGCATAAATGGTGCACAACTCCTTTAATTCCAGCACTCAGGAGGCAGAGGCAGGAGGATCTCTGAGTTTGAGGCCAGCCTGGTCTACAGAGTGAGTTCCAGGACAGTTAGGGCTACACAGTGAAACCCTGTCTCAAAAAAATGAAAAAGTTAAAAAGGTCAGGGAGTTGAGCCAGGCACAGTAATGCATTCCTATAACCCCAGCACTTTGGGGATGAGGCAGGAGGATCAAGAGAGTTGGAGGATAGTCTACCCTACAGGGCTTGACACTCAAGTAAGTAAATGAGTAAATAAATAGAGAGACGACACAGTGGTTAAGAACACTGACTACTTTTGCAGAGGACCAGGGTTTAGTTCCCAGTACTCATATAGAGGCTCACAGCTGTCTAGTCCAGTTCCAGTGGATCCAATGCTATCTATCTTCTAGCTACCAGCCTGGTGCACATATGGTATACATACATACATGCAGACAAAAAAAAGAAAAGTAAAAGACAGCTGGATATTGGACTGCAGAGATAGCTGAGCAGTTAAGAGCACTGGCTATCTTACAGAACACTGGGGTTCAATTCCTATAACCTACATGGTGGCTCACAACTCTCTGCACCTTCAGTGCCAGGAGAACGCTTGCCCTCTTCTGGCTTCCTTGGGCATGGTACCTTCAGGCTAGCCAGGGCTATATAGTGATCTGTCTCCAAAGAATAGGGAAAAGGATTACATAGGAACTCACTATATAGACCATATCTGTTAATTTGGAACTTAAGTGGCTTGTCACATATATGTATTAATCTCTCCCACTACATTGTGGGTGAAGAACAGGCTTTATTATATAGGTGAAGTATGATTTATACATATTGTTGAAAAAATGCACAAGGGCTAGAAAGATGGCTTAGTGGGCAAATGCACATGCTGCCAAGGCTGGCAGCCTGGATGTCACATGGCAACATCCTAGAGGTTGTCCTCTGACCTCCACTGGCTTGTACGTGCACATGCACGCGCGCACACACATTAAAACAAATGTACTGGGCATGGTGGCACATGCCCAAGGCAAGCAGGTCTCTGGGTTCAAGACTGTGGTCTATTTACTGCATCTATGTAATACCCCCGATTTTTGGGGACAGGTTACTATGTAGCCCTCACTGGCCTAAAGCTCGCTTTGCAAACCAGGCTGGCCCTTAAATCAAGGAGATCCGCCTGCCTCTGCCTCCTGAGTACTGGAATTAAAAGCATGTACCACCACACCAAGCCTATACATGTAATGATTTTTTTTTAATTTATTTTATTTTTATTTTATGTACCTTGGTGTTTTGTCTGTATGTATGTATGCATGAGAGTGTCGGATCTCTTGGAACTGTAGTTACTGTTACAGACATTTGTGAGCTGCCCATGTGAGTGCTGGGAATTGAACCTATGTCCTCTGGAAGAGCAGCCCGTGCTCTTAACCTCTGAGTCATCTCTCCAGACCATAATGACCATAATGATACTTTTTTTTTAAAAGAGTCAGAAACTATATAATATTGAATTTTTCAAGTTATTTTTAATAAGTAGCATACTTTTCTTCTAAGTACCTGAAAAAAAATCAAGTTGCAAACATTTCCATTAGCCTTTAGTTTGGTTTTCTGTGGAGTAGTGTCTGTCCTAAAAGAGTCTCAAGAAGTTCCTAGGAACCAGATGTGCTCCTCACAGGTGAGTTGCTGAAACCCTGTTTGATGGCAGAGTCTACTGTCCTCCACTTTTCCTCCATTCACTGACTGCCCCTGGACGCAGCTTGTGCTCTGGGCGTGCCCTGGAGAGCTGGGTCAATGCACTTCGAGTTTAAACCTCTGGATACTTCCCTCGTCTAGTAAGTCCTAGCAAGACTGCAAAAGACTTTTCCACCGCCCCTAAGTGGAAAAGGGATGGAGTCCTGTCCTTCATAATTCTGCGGAAATTTTATTTTCTTTGTATCGCATCCTTGTCTCTGGAGAGGAAGTATGGCCCTCAGGGATTTTGTATTGCTAGCAGAAGAGTTGGCTCCTGGGTAATGTCTGTCTAGGTCCTGCTGTCAGCAGAGATGTAGTTATGTCTCCTCGTACCTTAGAGAGAAGGAACCAACTGGAGTACTTGTCTCTCTGTAGCCATGAGGAGTGGAACCAGATGCAGAGCCAGGAGGATGAGGCAGCCATCACTGAACAAGACCTGGAACTTATTAAAGAGAGGGAAACGGCGATTCGGCAGTTGGAGGTAAGAGGCAGGTTGTGGCTTTTGTTTGGCTTGGGTATCTGCAGCTGTTTGGAGATTTTTTGCTGGATTAGTATGAAAAGGGCTGGATTGAGTCTTTGTGTCCTTTGTATTATCTATCAGTTTAGTTATGGCAAAATTGAACTACTGCTATGTGCTGCTGGCCTGGGCTTTCAGGAGCACTCAGATGCTTCCTCAAACTTCACTTTGTGCATGGTCTCTGGGAGAGACACATGCATAGAAAACAACAAGGCAGACGATACTGTGTTACTTCCTGGAACTTTCCCCATTTCTGCAACAGTCTTCCGGTTAACCAGGGTTCTGTGGCAGACACTCCTTCCAGTAGTCTGAACGGCCCAGCAGAAAGGCGGGCCAAAGCTCTTGCTCTGTTTTTTTTTTACATTATGAAGTCCAATTCTGGGGCTGAAGAGATGGCTCAGTGGTTATGAACACTGGTGGTTCTTCCAGAGGACCCAAATTCAATTCCCAGCACCTATATGGCAGCTTACAACTGTCTGTAACTCCAGTTCCAGTGTACGTGACACCCTTATATAGACATGCATGCAGGCAAAACACCAGTGCACATGGAAGGAATGGAGGGAGGGAGGGAGGAAGGAAGGAAGGAAAGAGAAGGAAGATGAATTCTAGTTCCAAGTGTAGCTCTTGTCACTTCAGTGGGTCACAGTTGGAGCCATTTTTGATGTGGTGTTGAGGAGAGTTCTGTAGACTGTTCTTGGCTCCTTGAACTCCATCATGATCAAGGCAACATATAAAAACATTTTTCTTAAAAGCTGTTAAAGGTATGCTCATAAGGAGTGGTGGTTTGAATGTGTATTGTCTTTTGGTGGAATGTGTAGGAAGGATTAGGAGATGTGGTTTAAACTTTTAAATTTTTAGAATTTAGTTTATTTTTTATTTTTATGTTTATGAGTGCTCTTAGGGATGAGAAGAAGAGGTCAGATTCCCTGGGATTAGAGTTCTGGGTGATTGTGAGCTGCCATGTGTGTGCTGGGAACTGAACTGGGTCCTCTGCAAGAGCAACAAGTGCTCTTTACTGCTGATCCTTCTCTCCAGGCCCTAAAAGAAAGCATTTAATTGGGTGCTTTCTTACAGTGTCAAATGGTGAGTCGATAAGCATCATGGCGGGAGCATGGCAGTAGGCGAGGAGGCATGCCATTGTGGCAGTAGCTGAGAGCTCTGATCAGTGGGTTGGAGGCAAGGAGAGAGTGAGACTGGGCCTGGTGTGGACTTTTGGAACTTCAAAAGTCACCCCCGAGTGAAACACCTCCTAATCCTTCCTGAATAGCCCACCAACTGGGGCAGTGCCTTTTCAAACCACCACAGTTAGCTTACCCTTAACAGTCTGATCCATTGCTCTTCTGCCTGATGTGTGCCAGGCCATGGCTATTACCTGTGAGTAAGCAAAAACCTGACCGTGGAGAATCTTATTTCCAGCACAGCCAGGGAAAGTATACAGTTGAGACCACCAAGCTGACCTGCCATTAGACTTTCCCAGTCAGAACAGCAGGCTTGCAAACGATGTCGTCCTGTCACCATCTAAATGACATCCAAATGACAATCGAATCCTCACAGAGACCCAGCTTCAGCCCTGGGGGAAACCAGCTCCTGGACTGTTTGTCTTCCATATCTTCCCAGGCAGCACAGTTCTACAGAGGCCGTTTGAGTTCTCTAGTCCAAAGTCCTGGTGATAATGACATTGGCGTGCTCCACGTAGAGCTGTCACACTGAGATTGTGTCCACTTGAGCCCTCCAGTTCAGGCTTGATCCAATGTAGGATCTTACTAGTTCTCAGGTAACGTGTGCAATTAATATTGCTTGACAGGTGGGTCTCATGCCATATGTTCTACAGTATGAAGCAGCAATAGATAGTTTTCTGTTAGTGGGAAAGCTGTAAAACACATTGATATGTTAATCTTTAGGGAAGGAAAGGAAAGAAATCTTCTAGCATGTTGCTTAATGTGAGTTAATTTTTTTTTTGGTCTTCCTTAGGCTGACATTTTGGATGTCAATCAGATATTTAAAGATTTAGCCATGATGATCCATGACCAAGGTGACCTGATCGGTACGTACTAATTAATACCTCTAACCTTGGGGTGAGCACAAAGGTCAATAAGGTGGACTTAAAATTTAGTAATCTCTCTTTTTTTAAGTTACTGAATTCATTTTCTTATAGAGTTAACTGTAGAGGTCAAAGATCTGTCAGCACCCCAGCTTTTAGCTCCAAACTCTTGCAGGATTATGGGGTTAGCAACTTTTGAGGCAGAGTTTCTCTGTAACTTTGGAGACTGTCCTAGAACTTGCTCTGTAGACCAGGGTGGCCTCAAATTCGCAAAGATCCACCTGCCTCTGCCTCCTGAGTGCTGGGATTAAAGGTGTGCACCACCACCACCCAGCGGGGTTAGTAACTTTTAAAAGCTTTTTAATATAGCAGTAATCTCAAGTTTACAAAAAGCTGCAAAATAAAAACAATACAAGGAATCTTTTATTTCCCTACCCAGAATTTTCCTGGTTAATAGCATTTTGCTCCACTTCCTTAGTGATGTCCCCCAACCATGTGTAGAGATGCATAAATGTGTGTATGCATGTTCTACCCACAACCATGTGAAGAAATGCATAAATGTGTGTATATGCATGCCCTCCTACCCCCAGCCATGTGTAGAGATGCATAAATGTGTCCCACCCACATAGAAGATTTTTTTTTTGAGCCCTGTATAGGTGAATCACATTCTTAGTAACCTCTTGCTATTCAATATTTCAGTGTTTATGAAGAATGGGGATGTTCTCTTATCAAGTTACCAATAACCGCAGCACTCAGGTGGAGGGTCAGGAGTTCAAGGACAGCGTCAGCTATGTGGCCTGTTGCTGAGACTGTTGAGGCCATCTTAGGCTATATGAGAACCTATCTCAAAAAATTAAATGAAAAAAGTAAATTTTAATTTCATGATTGGGTGATAATAGTGAAACTAAGATCTTGGCATCAAATCTGTTCCGAGGGGCTGGAGAGAGGGTGCAGCAGCTAAGAACAGTAGCTGCTCTCCCAGCTCCTACACAGCAGCTCATGCTCATCCCTAAGTTCAGTTCTAAGGGGTCCAGGCCCTCTTCCAGGCTCTAGACGTGCACACAGCACACAGACATACATACAGATTAAAACACCCACATGTGTTTAAAAAAAGAAGGGGATTGTTTTGTTTGCAGTATTGAAATTTCTGAATGTGCTGAAATGTGCACTGTATTTTTTACAGATAGCATAGAAGCCAATGTGGAAAGCTCAGAAGTGCATGTGGAAAGAGCCACTGATCAGCTGCAAAGAGCTGCTTATTATCAGGTAAAAGTCTGTACCCAAGAAAGTCCCTCTGTGCTGTAGACTCACTGAACAACTAGGCTGTGTTGACACACTGCAGGCAGTTGCAGCCCTTTGCCTGGGTTTAAGCTGGAGGCAGGCAGTCGTAATTTGCAGCCCCAGTCCCATTTTTAGTATTTATCTTTGCAGCCAGATCACCAACACTATCAAAGCTTGAATAACTTATACAGAAGTTGTAAGAATGCAAAATTAGTCTCATGAGCTAGCTTGATGCCTAAATCTAGCATGATGCTAATCTTACACTGTAAACAGCTGGGCTGTTATTGGGGGAGTAGGAGCTACAGGGAAAGTGGAGCTTCAGAGACACCTTACGCTGAATGCTGGCTCAGAGCATGGACGGCTTAGAATCAACTGTGGCAGTTCTTTGTAAACAGGCTTAACCATATGGAGCTGTGCCTATGAAGGGGGTTCTTCTGTCTTTTTGACTTCATGAATCATTTTGGGTTTTTTGTTTGTTTGCTTGTTTGTTTGTTTTATGAGATAGGGTCTCACTGTGTAGACCTGACTGGCCTGGAGCTCACAGAGATCATCCTGCTTCAGCTTCCCAAGTGCTGGGATTAAAGTCATGTGACACTGCACCCAGCTCTTTTTCTGAGTCTGTAACTCAGGTTTTAGATATGGAAAATGAAGTCCTCATTCTCCCTCATTTGGTGTTGCATGGTTCTTTAAAAGTAGCTTTCATTTTAGTCATTTCTGTATTACTGGGCTATTCCTGTGGCAGCTGTATTTTATCTGTTAATATGCTTGAGGAAGTTGTGTTTTTTTTTAAAGATTTATTTATTTATTATGTATACAACATTCTGCCTCCATGTATGCCTGCAGGCCAGAAGAGGGCGCCAGATCTCATTACAGATGGTTGTGAGCCACCATGTGGTTGCTATGAATTTAACTTGGGACCTCTGGAAAAGCAGCCAGTGCTCTTAACCACTGAGCCATCTCTCCAGCTCCAGAAGTTGTGTTTTGTAATATTTTCTTGAAAAGCGATAACTTTAGTTTACAGCAGTAAAGAAGTAATCACTTCTACTCAGTGTTGTGTTATGTGGGAATTAAGAGAGGTTGGTGAGGCTACAGCAGAAAAGGAGAGTTTGTGCTAAATGTTAAATGAGAAAAACTTCAAACGTATGGTATGATCCAGTTATAACAAACATATAACAAACCAATAGTGTGCATAGATGAGCGAGCAGAAGGAACACAAGCCTTTAACTCAGCATCAAGAGGCAGAGGCAGTAGATCTCTGTAGATTAAGCTAACATAGCCTATAGAGAGAGCTTCAGCCAGCCAAGCCTACATAGTAAGACCCTATCTCAAAAACAAACAAAACACCAGAGAAATAGAACCATGTTAACAGTCTCATCTAAAAAAAAAAAAAACAACTTTTTTTTTCTACTGCCTTTATGTTTTACGGTGAACATACTATTTGTGCTAGGTGTAGTTATAATACTCAGGGCCTCGGGAGAAGGCTCAGTGGTTAAAGCAAATAAGAGGTCTGACTTCCAAACCCTCAGACCCTTGTAATTCCAGCCATGGATGGTAGGGGGGGATCTAGGAGCAAGCTTGCTAGTGTGAAACAGGTCAGATGAGCAGATGACACCGAGAGCAGAGGCGTAGCTCCTCTGCGAGACTGTGTGCGAGCAGTTTAACTTGGCCTACTGCTGAGAACTGATGGCTTGGGATTTTGAAGATGTTTGCATATTTATGCGTGGTAAGAGTTAATTATAGACTGGGGATGTGGCTCGGTAGTAGAGCACGTACATACCTAGTGTGTACAAGGACCTGGTTCAATCCCAGCAGGGAAGTATGAAAATGTTATTATGAATTCAAGGAGGCAGATTATGATGCACTCTTGGAATCTTAGCTATAAAAATTTTTACTTGTTTCATGAGTGTCTTTAAATATTTCTTTCCTCAGAAAAAATCTCGCAAGAAGATGTGCATCCTCGCGCTTGTCCTGTCAGTAATTCTCACAGTCTTGGGAGTGGTTATCTGGTTTGCTTCTAAGTGAGGTGTGCTTGCCTCAGAGCCTTCTCCTGCTGAGTTGTTTCCAAGAGCAAGTGCTCGAGGGAGTCTTGCCAGAACAAACTGACCACAGAAGAGATCGTGAACCAGAGTGTCCTGTGATAATTTAGCTAGAAACTAACTACTAACTAGTCCTTGGAATTAGTGACCCATGGAGACAGTATTTATCAATTTATGCATACATCCTATTGATTTCTCAGATACGGAATTAACTATGTGTAGTTTCCTTTCTCTTGTATTTTGATTGCCCTGTATCCCAAGTGTTTATTGACAGTTCCATTGTGGATGTTCTTTTTGACAGGCGACACTACAGTCTTATAATATTGGATTTTTTTTTTGTACATATACAAACTTTACCTTTTTTTGATCATCTTGAGATAAATTTCCTTCTGGAGCCAGCCTATTGAGATCTGAGAAACTGTACAATATGCAATTTTTATTTAACATTTTGATTTGAGTTTCCGGGGGGATCTGATCTCTGTTTTTGCAAGATTTTGGCACTATGTGTAACTGGGGAGTAAGAACCCTGCACCTGTGACTGCAGAGGAAATGGGAAGAGCCTGTCTGTCAGAGTGGGCCCATTGCCAGGGTGTGTATGAAAGTCTGGGTTTAAGTTAAATTGACTTGATTGTCTGCTGGTGTTTACAGAGTCCATCCCTGCACACTAAGTCACCCACTCCTGTTGTAAAGAGATTCGTTTCATTAACACTGTTATAAGCAGATGGGCCCTCTTCCGCCTGTCTACACAAAAAGGGAGAATTAGGCACAGCATGATTTTGGACAGCCGATAGGAATTGTTTGGAATGACTGTCCTGTCGTTCACTTGTGGCTTACATTCCGGTGAGTGATAAATGTTGCTGTCATAGGCTGACCCAAGCCTGGTAAAGGTTACCTGGCTTTGATGGCAAGATTTTAAAATTTAAACTAAAGTGGGGTTTAAAACTTAGGTCTGTGAACCTACTGATAAAGCAAAGAAAAGGTTCATTTTTGTAAATAATACTGGTTTAGTGATGTTAGACTTAGCCTAATTTATGAACAAGAGATCAAACTCTGCATAGTTTTAGACAAAAACAGTTTTAATAAAAGGTTGCTGTCTTGTAATATAAATGTTGTCCACTGCCCTTTTTCACAGGCCTAGAACAGGTAGAGAGAGAGTAATTGGTTTAGGCATTCAGATAAATGTGAATCGAGGCCGAAAACGCCAGCTCATCCTTCAGTGCACTGGAGGACTTGGCTACTGTTGGTATATTTATGTTTATTTCTTCTCTTCCTCTTAATGTTACTTAATCTTGTTCTACACTAATGTGATCCGTAGGGAAATAAGGGCCCAAATACGTAAGTTTCTTTGCACTTTTGCACCATCCCGCCTACTTCATATAAATAAACATTTAAAAGCTTTTGTAGTTATTTTTTGAGTTAACGTCCTAATGATGTAGGTAACATGCTGCCATGAGAACGCAGCCCAGCAAGGAAACCGGAGAACAGGTAAGGATTGGCTCGGCAGTGGAACAGGCAAGCCAGGACAGAGAGCAAACTGTGGTTTGCACATACCTCTAATCCAAGAACCTGAGTGGGGGCTGGAGAGATAGCTCAGAGGTTAAGAGTACTGACTGCTCTTCCAGAGGTCCTGAGTTCAATTCCCAGCAACCACATGGTGGCTCATAGCCATCTGTAATGAGATCTGGTGCCCTCTTTTGGCCAGCAAGCATACAGACAGACAGAACACTGTATACATAGTAAATAAATATTTTTTAAAAAAAAAAGAACCTGAGGGGACAAGACAGGAAGGTTGTGAGTTCAAGGCCAGGCTGGGGTACCTAGAAGGTTTGTTCAGGCTCTGTCTCTAAGAAAGAGGGAGAGGAAGAGAAGCTGTTGTCTGCATAACCAATGACCCACATGGCAGCTGCAGAAAAGCCCCTGTTCTCAAGTCTGGTCTTGGATACATCATTTGTGACAGTCCAAGAAATTAAAAAAAGAGAGAGATCTGTTGTGGCAAACTATTGGGAACAACGAAGTGGCTGTAATTCCATAATACCATGTCATCTGCTGGGTGGTGGTTATCATGATGGCCATGGGAACAAATAAGAACTTGCTCTAGAGTTTGTGGCAGTTGTCAAGAAGCTCTAATAAACCTGTTCCTAGGATCCTGCTTTGTGCCTGATGATCTCTGGAGGCACCATGGTTTGGAAAAGTGGCTCTTGCCTTCATTTTAGAAATAGTTAAAGGGTGGCGAAGCTGTGGTCCGCCTACCACTTTCATTAGTTTGGTATATTTCCTAGACACAGGAATCTGTTAAAGCTCCACATGTGTACTGTGTGTAGCCAGAGGGGAACCATTGTTTGCAAATCCAAAACCAGAGTGGAGCGTTAAAGACCTGAAGAATCCCCCACCAGTAACTTGCTGACGGTATTTAGACACGTCGCTTAGCCCATAAGCCTCATGTTTTCTCAACTGCTCTTTTTTTTAAAAAATGTAATTATTTTATTGATTCTCTGGGAATTTTACAACACATACCCCCAAACCCACTCATTTCCTTATTCCCTCCATATCTACTTGTCACCCTTACAGTGTCCCCCACCCAAAAGAAAATTAAAAAAATAAAATTAATTCAAAACAAGCAACAACAACGATAAAATACTTCGCTCCTCTGTCTTTCCTGTCTCCCCATCACCTTTGTTCATCTTAGTGGCATCGAGAGCTGCAATGTGGTGCGCAGTGGACCCTTTTGTCCAAACAGCTTTACTTGCAAATGTTCATTGTAATGAGTTGGTCTAGTTCAAGCCCTCTGGCTTTTGGTACACCATCAACACTGGACCCCCACCTAAACTCCTCTCAGATATCCTGTTGTTGCCCAGAGTCATGGAGATCCTGTGGCTATGGTTCCACAGGACAAGTTCCTTCACGAGTTCCGACAGGTCACAGATGGGGTAGATGTTGGGGTGGGCCAATTCAAAGCACTGGATGTGGGCTTGGGTGGTGGCTGAGTGGTCAGTCCAGCCTTCTTTTTTACTATAAAATCCCTAAGACAACAGATGTATAGTCTAAACATACAAATTACAGATTTATTTCTGTATTCCTTTCTGTTTTGCACCTCCTGTTCAGCTTCCTGTATTGAAATTGAAATGTCCTAGGATTGCTGGGTACTCTGACACTCTCTTTAAAAAGAAAAATAATAGATTTTTAAATGTTATCTTATGTATATGAATGTTTTGCCTGCATGTGTGGCTGTGTACCATGTGCATGCTGGTCCCCTAAGAGTTTAGAGCAAGGGTCAGATCTTAACTGCTGAGCCAACTTTTCAGCTCCTCTGGTAATCTCTTAAAATGACTTAGTGCTACATGGAGTAAATAAAAGTATTCTGGCCGCTTCATTGGTAACATTTCACAATAAGAATTTGATAAATATTAGACTGGTGCTCTCAGAGCAGGGGTGTGTGCATATGTGTCCATGTGTGCATACCCACATGCACATAAGACTTTGGAGAGTGCCAACCCACTCAGTGTGCAGTCTGTGATAAACTTGTTACTGCTTTGGACCATTGGGCAGAGACATCAAAGTGAAATTACCAGGCAGTCATGGTAATATAGGAAATGAATGCTAGGACACAGAGGCAGATGGATAGCCATGAATTCAAGGCCGTCCTGGCCTATACAGCAGGGCTACGTAGAAAGACCCTGTTTTTGTTTTTATCAGTGTGTGTGTGTGTGTATGTGTGTGTTTTGTTTTGTTTTTTTAAAGATTTTACTTAATTTTATTTTATGTGCATTAGTGTTTAGTCCACATTCATATCTGAGTGAGGGTGTTAGATCCCCTGGAACCATAGTTACAGACAGTTGTGAGCTGCCATGTGGTTGCTAGGAATTGAACCCAGGACCTCTGTAAGAGCAGGCAGTGCCCTTAACCACCGAGCCATCTCTCCAGTCCTTGTTTTGTTTTTTAAGGAAGGAAAAGAAGCTAAATTACCATTCAGTCTGTGCAAAATAAATCACTGAGCCCCTTGCCTTCCACTATTTTGTCTGTCTTGTATTTTCTCTTCAGAGACTGCCCTAGTCGTGGGAACGAAGCTTCTGCTTTTGGTCACTTAGCGCAGACTGTACAGCTCAAGTCACATCCCAGTCCATCCTGTGTCCTGGGTCTCCCGCGTTTCCGGACATGAATAGTACAGCCCTCGCCCCCAAAGGGTTCTTTCCAGTACTACTTTCTAGTACCACAGAGTACAATTACTTTAAAATCTCCATCTAGCTAGGGTATAATTTAGATTTTTTTTTTTTTTTTGCTGTGTGTGTATGAATGTTTAAGTTACATGTCTGTCTGTGTACTTTATGTGTGTCTGGTGCCCGAGGAGGTCAGAAGAGGGCATCAGATTCCCTGGAACTGGAGTTATATAGACTGTTGCGAGCCACCATGTGGGTGCTAGGAACCAAATTCTGGTCCTCTGCAAACTGCTGCTGAGCCCTCTCTCTGATTGAGCATTTACTTTTTAAAGAATAAACTTAAGATGGTATTAATCACAGCACTTGTGAGCCAGAGACGGGTGGATCTCTCGAGTTTGAGGCCAGCCTGGTCAACATACTGAGGTCATGTCTAAAAGCAAGAAAGGAAAGAATAAATTTGTGAGCTGGCAGTACAGCTTAGCAGATAAAGACACGCTCGCTGGGAAGTCTGCTGTGACAAGAGGAATAGATTGGTAATGACGCAAGATTTAGAGGTGGACTGATTAAAAACCTGTGGAGAGCCGAGCAGTGACACATGCCTTTAACCTAGCACTCAGGAGGCAGAGGCAGGCGGATCTCTGTGAGTTCGAGGCCAGCCTGGTCTACAAGAGCTAGTTCCAGGACAGGCTCCAAAACTACAGGGAAACCCTGTCTCGAAAAAAAGAAAAAAAACCTGGAGAAATGAGAATAACGCTATGGTGAGGTTTGGTTTCATATTTTAATTGTATATAAAAAATGTACTTTCCAAGTGTTTCATGTGTGGGAGGGAAGCGCATATGCATGCATAGGTGTGTATATGCATGTATATAGAGTTATGTGCATACCTGTAGGGATCATGGGAGAAACTTGAGTGTCGTTCCTCAGGCTTCTGTCATCTTTTTGTTTGAGACAGGGTCTCTTGCAAACTTATTTTGTGGAGTAGGTGAGACTAGCTGACCAGTGAACTTGCATGGATTTGCCTGTCTTTGCTTTCCATCCTCCACCCCTGAAATTACAGACATGCCTCAACAATCCTGGCTTTTTACTTGGGTTTTGGGGATCTAAACTTAGGTCCTCAGGCTTGCAAGGCAAGTGCTTTACTCACAGAACCATCTCTTCAACCACCATTCACGTGTTTTGGTGATACTGGGGAACAAACCTGGAACTTCATACATGTCATGCACTAGGGCCTGGGTTCTGGATTGAAGCCTCTCTGCTACAAAACCAATTTTTAAAAGGGGGTTATTTAAATATAATTAAAATGAGAAGATGAAACTTTGGCTCCAGCCCAGTGGCACAGTACTTGTTCAACATGTGTAAAGCCCTGAGTTCAACCCCAAGTACTAGCAGGAAAAGGTGATGTTAGACGGCAGGTTCATTTGTAACTCACTTGTTTCAGTTGGCAAAATAAAAATAGACATTCCCCACAAGGTCCAATGGTGACCTGATACGGAAATTTAAAGGCTTAAAGTGCTTTGCATGGGGATGTCATTTGTGGAATATTTGAGCCTTTAGTGCCAGCAAACTACTATGCTAGGTTCTTTTATACTTAATATATTATAAAGCCATCTGGGAGATTTATTGCAGCCCTTTTTTTTATTTGTTTTTATTTTATGTATATGCATATTTTGCCCACATGCCTGTCTATGTACTACATGCCTGGTGCTGGGGAGTCTTAGAAGAGGGAGTTGGATCTCCTCGAACTGGAGTTCCAAATGATTGTGACCTGCGGTGTAGGTGCTGGGAATCAAGCCCAGGTCTTCTGCATGAGCAACAAGTGCTCTTTGTGGCTGAGCCATTGCTAGACCTCCTTAAAAGTTTTTTATTACTTTATTTATTTGGTAAAGGTATGGCCTTTCTCAGAATGCCTATAAGAGTCAGAGAACAACTTGCTGGAGTCTGTTCTCTCTTTCCACTATGCGATTCTAGGAACTGAGCTCAGGTTGTCAAGGTTGGAGGCAAACACATTTACCTGCTGAGCCATCATCCCAGCCTGTGTGTACTCTTAATGACTCAAGAAGCCGAGACAAAGTTAACCTGCCCATGATCAGACAGCTTGTAAGGGTGGTCACCTTGAGTTCTCACTTCAAACCACCCTTAAACAGTTCATATAGCCTGTGCATCATGGAGAGGAGCCGTCCTGCTCACCACTGCTTCAGAGTGCTTACCCTCAGACACACCTGGAGAACTGGTTGTTTCCACTGAAATTGGCATTGTTTCCTTCACACCACCTCGTGCACTTTTTCTCTGACACCTGCTAAAGAAGCTTCCTGCTTATAATGTCTAGCCATACAACTTTTCATTGTCTTCGTTTGATTATACCAAAGATGTTTCAAGATTTTATTTATGTGGATGTTTGTGTCTGTGTATGCCACGTGTGTCTGTGTACAAATGAAGGCTAGAAGAAGGTATTAGATCCCTTGGAGCTAGAGTCACGGGTGGTTGTGTGCTGCTTGATAAGGTTAGCTGTATTGCTGTCCCCAGTTTGCTGGTCTACACTGACACCCCTGGCACCCAAAGAGCATTTTGCTTTTTAAGGGCCTTGTTAACTGTAAAGTGCTGACACCAGAAGCTGTGTCGGGGATGGGGACATGACAGTGCAGTACAGAATTAGAAGGGTAAGAATACACCTCTTGGGTTTCTTGTGAATGACAGTAGATAGACCACACTCAGATTGAGAAATTGAAAGTTAATGTTAGCTAAGATTTTGTTCAGTTGCTGATAGCTAGAAATGACCTCAACACTACCTCATGCTTGAAAGGAGATTCAAAACCCAAAAGCTCACACAGATTGCCAGACAAAAGTATCTTTGTATACGTGTGTGGTGCTCTGGATGCCTTGCACAAGCTAGTCGAACACCCTGCCACTGAACCAACCGCACTCAGAAGTGTTTTCTTTTGTAGAGCTTGGAGAGAGGCCTCCCCAGGTAAGAGTACTTGTTGATCTTTCATTCAACCCAGGTTTGGGTTCCTAGCACCAATATGGCAGGTCATAATAGTCTGTAGCTCCAGTTCTAGGGACTCTGACACCCTCTTCTAGTCTCAGACATGCAAGTGGCGCACAGAAATTACAGGCTGCCTCAAACTCATAGAGTTCCACCTGCCTCTGCCTCTGAGTGCTGGGAGTAAAGGCACCACACCTGGCTCAGAACATTTAAAAATAATTTTTAAAAATATACTTTGCTATGTATTATTCAAAACATTTTTGCAACTCTTGATTTTTTTTTCTCAGAATCATATTCTGTGCTTGAGGTCAAGTTTGGAATTGGGATTTTTTTTTTTCCCTATCAGCTTGGTCTTCGGGTCACAAAGCTGAAAGGGGGTATTAATAATCTTTTTGTATTTCATTTTGTCTTATTTTACTTTTTGAGGCAGGGTCTCTCTACATAGTCCTACCTATCCTGAATTGGGGCCTGGAGAGATGTCTCAGAGGTTAAGAGCTCTGGTTGCTCTTCCAGAGGACCTGAGTTCCATGCCCAGCAACCACATGGTGGCTCACAACCATCTGTAATGAGATCTGATGCCCTCTTCTGGCATAAAGACGTACATGGAGATAGAGCACTCATATACATAAAATAAATCTTTTTTTAAAAAAAATTCCAGCTTGATGTTACATTGTAGTTACATCTTGAAACTTGGAGACTGATCCAGAGGAAAGCCTCTTAAATAGGCTTATTTATTTTTTTAACTGTCTAGCAGTCCTTTTCTTAGTGAATAATTCTCCAGAATTTTTGAGATAGGATCTCAAGAAGCTTAGACTGTGTAGCTGAGTCTGTCTTCTAGAATTCCTGATGGTGCTACCTCTATCTCCCTAGTGCGGGGATTTCAGGCATGTGCTACCACACCCTTCCACAATTTGTTTCCTAAAAAAGAAAACTGCAAGGTTTCTGCAGAAGTGTAAAAGGGACATCAGCTGCATACTAGCAATTTATGTCTGTGAGAAACCCCTGAGACTAGTGACAGCCTAGCCTTTGACTCTATGTAGACTCAGGTTTGAATCCCATCCTTGTTTTAGCATGAGGCTGGACAACGCACTCTGAACCTCTCCTGGAATCAATGAATCTTGAATATTGGGAATACCATATGAGATGATGATCATATGAAATGCATACTTTCCGTTAGCACTCAAAAGACAAAGCTATTACAACCAGCAAAGTAGAGGCTTAGAGGAAGATGGTACCACTAATGCTTCCTTGTACAGTATAGTAACTATGACCCAAGTAGAAAAATCCTAAGGGGCTTTTAGTAACCATGCCCAGTTACTCTATGCCCAGTGAAACTTTGGACGTCTTTTCCTGTTTGGGCCTGCGCCTGGCTGCAGTTTGTCCAAAGTTTTCACAAACAGCCTACATGATCTCTGACACAGACTCCTAGTAACCTAATGATGCCCTCAAGCCTCAGAAACTACTGGTGCTGGAGAATGAACCAGCGACCTCATTCGTGCATGGCTAGCATTTTTACCATTGAGCTATATATAACACTCTAGACTTGGATGAGAAAGGACAAATGAGTAAGGATGCGGCTTTCGGATGTAGCTTTTCGGAGGGCTGGAAGAAAAACGGAATGAGCAATCACTTCTCTCTCTAGCGATCACTTGCTTATGGAAGCGCGAAGGGCTAGGGTGTTGGGAGTTAATGCAGATTACAGAGCTCAAGAGCTTTTGGAGGAGAAGCGGGCGGGAAGCCGACAAGCCGCTTCAGACCCTGAGACCTAAGCGAACACAGCATAGGGCGCACGCTTCAAACTAAAAATCACCACCAGAGGCGCCCCCCGCGAGCGCGCTTGCGTTGTGCGTGCGTGCGTGCGTGCGTGCGCACAGGCTTCTGGGAGGCCGCCTCTTCCCTCTCGGCCTCCCAGTTTCCCGGCGTGCTTCGGGCCCGCCAAATGGGAGGGGGAGACGCAAGATGGCGGCAGCCGCGAACTCCGGCTCCAGCCTCCCGCTGTTCGACTGCCCGACCTGGTGAGTCCCGGGGCTGCTGGGGCTGGAGCGGCCTGGTGTGGGCTAACCGGGGCAGGAAGGGAGGCTGGGTTGTTTGTTTGTTTGTTTGTTTCTTTCCTTTTTGTTTGAGACGAAACGAACGGCTCCAAAGGAGCCTGGAATGATTGAGGGAAAACTGTCCGCTGCGAGGGGCCGGGCGACGTGTGGAGGAACCGGGGCCCAGGCTCCGAAGAAGCCCGAGGTTGGGGGGCTCAAAGGCGTTCACTTGAGGTAGCCCTTGGGAGATCAGCTGCTCGCCGAAGTGCTTCAGGCCTTGGCCCCTAACTTGCCCCAACTCCTCATTGAGAGCCTGGTGCTCTCAGGGAGCATCATACCTGGCCCCCGTGGTGAACGTCCCGAGCGCGCACGAGCAGGCTTCCCTACCCGGGCCCGACCTGATGCTGCATCCCTCCGTGGCTGCTGCATCCTCAAGGCGGTGCAGACCCTCCTCCCGCGGACTGGGAGCTCCCCGAGGGCAGGGATGGCGCGGAACTATCCCTTGTTCTCGGTGACTAGACCAGCACGAAGCTCGGTACAAAAGACACCAGGACTTGCTGGAATACGTCCTTTTCATCCCTCGGGAAGTTGATAGGAGTAGTAAAATGGTTTAAGCTTTGAGTAGGTTGCAGAATGGATAAATACGCATTGCTTGCACGAGGATGCATCCGAGTTAGAGCCCTTTCTGCTGTTGCGGCTCCTCGCGGTTGTTAACATGTTACTTGTCGGTCTTCTGTTACATTGAGACCTTCAAGGGCAAAACCCACGCGTCCTTCTCAGCTCCTAGGCCCGAGTCACACACATCATAGGATATTCAGAAAATACATTTTGGCTTTAGTGTTCATTGTAACCTGCTTCTCGAACAAAATGGGCTTTTGTCCAGTGCACTGCCCTTTTCGCTAGTGCCATAAAATGTTGGAGCAGAACCGTGAGATGACTGGAATCTTCAATTAGACAGACAGGGTATATGTTTCTTCTGTGCAAATGTAAGGGCCCTGGAAGCAAATGAATGTTTGGCTGTTTTCTGGATTTCTTTATGCTTTTTAAAAAACATATCCATTTACTTCAGCCTACAAATTCTTTATCCACACCGGTCCCTGGCTGCACTGATTTCAAATGTGGGCCAGCCAAATATTAAGAGACTCTTTGAGATCACCTGTCATTAAATGTCAGGTGACTTGACATGCACACATCTCCTTTGGATGATAAAGCGAAGTATAGAGAAAAGTTCGGCTAATTATGTTTTTGTAGAAAGACCTCTTCAAGATACTTGATTTAGTGGGCATGAGTTTGATTTGCCCTAGTTCCCCAATTACACATCTCATTTGGTCTCAAGAGTTCATGGGACAATAGATTCTGCTTATTTTTGTGGTGAAACTAATATCGATCAGTACCCAAACTAATTTTTGTTATTGTTTGGTTGATTTAACATTTGTTTATTTGGGGGCAAGATCCTGGCTGGTCTGGAACTTGCTATATAAACTAGGATGGCCTTGAATTTAGAGTGATCCTCCTGATGGGAATTCAAATGTGTGCTGCTGTACCCAGCAAAACACATGGTGTACTCTGTCTTCATGTTCTGTCAGGAGTAGTAAATCTTAGCGTAAAACCCCAGGTTAAACCAGGAATAGTGGTGTATGCCTTAATCTTAGCACAGAGAAGATGAAGGTAGGAGGCTCAGATGTTCAAGGTCATTCTCAGATACAAACCCACTAGGGTTTGAGGCTAGCCTGGGATATATGAGACCCTGTCTCAAAAAAACAAGCAAAAAGAAACCTCTCTAGGTGAGGAGATATACTTATACCCTGGGCTGCTTTCTCTCTGAAGTGCATAGCCAGTGTTAAAATGCAGGGATTTTTCTTTGGGGGGGGTGGTCTGCCCTAAATTCAGATCCACCAAAATCTCCTCTGGAACAATTGAATCACTTGGGAAGAAAGTGTCAAAGGTAGAAAGAAGATCTCACAGTGAAGTACGTGACACTTCTGTTCGAACACGAACTAATTATAGGCTGGCAGGAAAGCCACGATGTTGAATGGGGTAGGGACTGTAAAAGGCATTTATGGACTCATCCTGAAAAATGCTTCTTTTTCCTTTTCTTTTCCAGGGCAGGCAAGCCCCCACCTGGCTTGCATCTGGATGTAGTGAAAGGAGACAAACTAATCGAGGTATTGAAATACACCCCCATTCTAGAGGCTTTTACCGGTGACTCACTTTTCCACCCCTCTCCTTTGCTTGTTTTCAGCAATGCTATTTTCTTCTTTGTTTTTGTTTTTTACGGTTTTTTGTTTCAAGACAGGGTCTTTCTGTAGTCCTGGCTGTCCTGGAGCTCCCTATGTAGACCAGGCTGGCCTTGAACTCACAGAGATTTGTCTGTCCCTGCTGCCCAGCGCTATGGTTAAAAGTGTGCGCCACCACACCGGCTTGGTTTGTTTGTTTGTTTGGTTGGTTTTTTGCTTTTTTTTTTTGGTTTGTTCTTTGGTCCCCCTGTTAAAAGCTCATGGGGGACTGGGGATGTGTCTGTAATAGATTGGCTGTCTAACGTTTGAACAACCCTTTTGGATTCCGTCTCCAGCACTCGACACTCTCCTCTCCCACGACACTCGGTGTTTCATTATTTCTCTAACCTTGCCAATGAAGATAGCTTTTTAACAGGTCATGGGCCTGCGGGGCCCAGACAAACTGGGATACATAGTTTACAATAACTGAGGAAATTTATGATATAAATTGAGTTTAAAATTGAAGCTGCTTCTATGAGATTAAGGGTTAGTTCCTTTGGGATGATATGGTTAGGTAGGGCACTTGTCAAAAAAGAAAAAGAAATGGAGCTAAAATCCATTCATTTAAAACTAAGTAGAAACAAAGTACGGTGGCAGACATCTTTAATCCCAGCACTCGGGAGGCAAAAGAGGCAGGTCTCTGGGAATTGAAGGCCAGAGGGACTATACATTGGGTCCCTGACTCACTCACACACTCTCTCTCTTTGTCTCTCTCATACTACATACACAAATATAATTTTAGTTAAACACTATAAAGGAAACTTTTATTGGAATTACAGCATCTGCACAGGTTTTTAGAGTCTATATCACACCAAACTCTAAAGTGTAATGATTAGCTGTTAGGTTATATTAGGGTTTTGTTGTTTGATTGGTGTTGAGACAAGACCTCGCTATGTAGCCCTGGTTGACCTGGAACTTACAGAGGTTCACCTGCCTCTGCTTTTCAAAGACTAGGATGTTATTCGTCTATATTTGAGATAAAGTTCCACTCCTATAGCCCATATTGACCTGGAACTCATTGTGTAAACCTGGCCGGTTTCAGAGTCTTCAGTAGTCAGTCTTACCCCAGTCTCCCAAGTGCTGGGATTGTGTGAGTCATCATATCAGGCTTATTTGTGTTAACATATATAGTTATGTACCAAGAAAGAGGGTAAGTCCACTGGTTTTATAAACATTAGTTTCAAAGCTCTGTTATTAATAGTAATTCTTTTTTTTTCTTCCCGAGACAGGGTTTCTCTGTAGTTTTAGAACCTGTCCTGGAACTAGCTCTTGTAGACCAGGTTGGCCTCGAACTCACAGAGATCCACCTGCCTCTGCCTCCCGAGTGCTGTGATTAAAGGCGTGTGCCACCGCCGCCAACTCTAAATGTAATTCTTTTTTTCTTGGTGTATATAATAAAAAACATACGGATGCCAGCTTGAAAGTGAGGGGTCTTAGGAATGGGGTGGGGTGGCATAGCAGGAGAATTGGCCTGTCTTGTTCAGCCCCTTTGAGTTCTTTAATGGAAAAGATCTTTCATGACAGGAGGAATCTCAAATGGATATTCTAGGAACGACTTTAATTAAAAATATCTGGAAACCTCTTTTACTCCAGGTGGTTCCATAGGAGAAATTTTTGTTGCTGTGTAGACTAGTGTGAAATTTGAAGACATATAGAAATCTGCTTTGTGTGCTGGAGAGCTGTCTCAACATGTAAAAGGCTTGCTATACAAGCCCAACAGCTTGTGTTGGATCCCTGGGACTCATCTAAATGTGGAAGGAAAGAACCAACTACACAAAGTTATCCTCCGACCTCCTACACTGCCTGTTTCCTCCAATACACACAGAAACAGAAATAATAATAACAAATTAAAAGATGAGATTTAGTTTGTTACTAGAACTCAGTAAATCTTTAGTTTGCAATAAGAATAAGCATGCAAGGGGCTGGAGAGATGGTTCAGTGGTTAACCATCAGAGGTTCTTCCAGAAGTCTTGAGTTCAATTCCCAGCACGCACACAGTGGCTCACAACCATCTATAGTTAGATATGGTGCCCAATTCAGGCATGCAGACATACATGCAGGCAGAACACTATTTCAAAGGACCTTTACCTTATTCAACACCCTATGATTATTGGTCTCCATCTGCTGGTATTGTTCTTATCTTTCAGTTCTACATGTGCTGAGTTGCACATCATTGTGAAATTATAATCCATAGATAGCAATTGAAATAGGCCTAAGCGGTGTGTGTGTGTGTGTGTGTGTGTGTGTGTGTGTGTGTATTTTGCCATGCTAGTTAGTGATTAAACAAGGGTCTCATGCATTCTGGGCAAGTGTTCTACTGCTCAGCTGTACCCGTTAGCCTAGGTGTGTTTATTTTAAGGATTTAGATTTGTTCAGCACTTGATACTAACCGAGCTATCTATATCCTAGTCTTGTTTCAAAGGCTTGTGATATATCGTGATAGTTGGGTTGAAGAAGTGCGATATTAAAGTAAAAGCCATGAGTCTTTTAGGCCCAGTGTGTAAAGACACACTCTGAGTTATAACTCAGAGGCACATCTGGATAGTGATCAGCCATAGATAGCCAAAAATTACAGCAAGAGCATTGCATGACTCATTCACTTTTTAACATACTTTCTTAATTATAAGAACTGTTTTTCATTAATATTCCCTTTTAACATTTCTGTGGTTGGTATGCTATTGATAGTGAATGTGTGCCTGTAATATAAGAACCCCCCACTCAATTCAATCTCTAATGTCTTTTGCAGCCTAGAATCATTGCTTTTAACCCACTGTGAACTCTGGTTTGTTAGCAGACAAGTTAGTGAGGACACAATCTTTATACATAAAAATATGAGTGAGAAGTACAGTGAGATTCAACCTTCATAAACGCTACCTTAGAAGATGGTGTTAATGTTTCAGAACTCTTCCATTACAGCTTGTAACTCACTATGTAGATCAGGCTAGCCTCACACTCACAGAGCTCTGCCTCTGCACCTGAATAATGAGTGTTTCCCCAATCACCATTTTGAGATAGGGTCTTTTAGGCAGTTCTGGAACTTATTTTGTATCCCAGGCACTCCTTGAATCTGTAGTAGTCCTCCTGTCTCAGCCTCCAGAGCGCAGGGAGTTTAGGAGGAGCCACTGTACCAGGCTTCCATCGTCTTAATAGTAACTTGTTTTTTTGAGGGGCAGTGTGTGTGTGGTTTTGAGTCAAAGTCTCAGGAGCTACCCCATAACTTTCCTGGAACTCACTATGTAGACCAGGCTGGCCTTTGATTTATTGTGATCATCCTGCCTCTACTTCCTTAATGCTGGGATGTAGTGATGTTTCATTTGTATTTTAATAAATAAAGTTTGCCTGAAATTCAGAGAATAAAACAGCTGCACTGATCAGCCTTACAGACCAGGCAATGGTGGCACACACCTTTAATCCCAGTCGCCATACTAACATGCCATAGAAACCTCGTGGTAGTAGTGCAAGCCTTTAATCCCAGCACTAGAGAGGATGGGAGGAGACAGCTCTCACACAGTCTCATTCTTAGATTCCTGGAGGCAGGATTGCCATTTTTGAACTGAAGTAAAGGTAAGAGCCAGGGGCTGGCTGTTTTGCTTTTCTGACCTTCAGGTTGAACCCCAATATTTCTGTCTCTGGGTCTTTATTAATCATGCTACACTGGGGTTACAGGTGTGCACGATCACAACCCACTTTAATCTGTTTTAAAATGTAGCAGTGGGGTGACTGATTGTCAGGCTGGCCATTACCTAATCTGGGGCCCCATAGTAGCAGCAGCATGTGGGCACTGCTGGGTGGAATTGTCCAGAGGTGACCCACAGATCCAAGCTTGAATTGACTGAATCATAAGCTAAGCTTGGGAAAAACTGAGTAACTGGTTAAAGAAAAAGAAAATGTTTTTATTTTTTTTGGAATATGACCCATGATACATACTTATTTACTCGTGTGTGTGTGTGTGTGTGTGTGTGTGTGTGTGTGTGTGTGTGTTCTGTTTTTTGAGATAAGCTTTCTCTGTATAGCCCTAGCTGTCCAGGAACTCATTCTGTAGACCAGGCTGGCCTCGAACTTACAAGGATCTGCCTGCCTCTGCCTCCCTCCCAGCTCTATTTACTCTTTAAAACATTCATAGCTGGTTTACACTTTAATACTAATGGATTAAGGAAACTATATAATGTAGAGGTTAGGTTTTAAATGCTCAAACTGGGGATTCTGGAGAGGTGGCTCAAGCCATTGAGAATCTGTCGTTTCAAAGGACTTGATTTCAGTTCCTTGTATTAAAGTTGGGCAGCTTGCAATCACCTATAAATCTGTATCTAGGGGATGAATGCCCTCTTTTGGCTTCCACCTGCACACATGACATATGTTGCACACAAACTCATAAAGTAAAAATAAACTTTTTTTCTTTCTTTCTTTTTTTTTTTTTTTTAAGGTGGGTCCCACTATGTAGCTTTGGCCTGAAACTCGCAGAGACTTGCCTGCCTCTCCCTAGAAGTGAAGGCATTTACCACCATGGCTGGCATTTTTAAATGCTCAAATTTAAATGGGTTTGTGGTATATGTATGTAATCTTAGCACCTAGGAGGTAGATGCAGGAGGGTCAGAAGTTCAAGATCATTCTGAATTATATAGCAAGTTTGAGGCCAACCTGGAATATATGAAATCTTGTTTTTTAAAAGGGAAAGAAAAAATAATAAATTGTAAAATTAAGTAGATTAGAATTTTATTTATTTTACTTTTTAATAATTTATTTTTTATTATATGTTCATTGGTGTTTTGCCTGCATGTATGCCTGTATGAGGGTATTGGACCCTGGAGTTACTGACAGTTGTGAGCTGCCATGTAGGTGCTGGGAATTGAACCCCACTCTTCTGGAAGAGTAGCCAGTGCTCTTAATCACTGAGCTCTCTCCAGCTCCTTTATTTTATTTCATCTTATCTTATTTTTTTAAATGTAAGGGGTTTGGTATGTCTCAATATTGCATCTCTAGAATGGAAAGGATGTCAACCCTAGGGGATTGTCGTCACTGGTCATACGATAGGAAACATATGGCAGGAGGTGGCAGGAGGGTGGCAGGTAAGAGCACAGCAGTTGTTGCTGCTAACAATGCCAGAAGTCTTTTTGCATGAGATGTGGGGACACTAATGCAGATGTCCTGAATGGTGAGCCCCCTTTCTGGGACATTACCTACTGTGAGGGTTGAATAGATAATCTTGGTTTCTAGCTTTGTATTTCACTGTGCATCTCTTCTAAGCTTTGTGCTGGCTTTTGTCCGGTTTGTTGTGTTGAGGGGTGTGTGTGTGTGTGTGTGTGTGTGTGAGAGAGAGAGAGAGAGAGAGAGAGAGAGAGAGAGAGAGAGAGAGAGAGAGAGAAATGAATAGGACCCAGGCTGACCTTGAACTTGCCTTAACCTCTGAAGTTCTTTCTGTGTTTTCTGATACAGGGTTTCTCTGTATGGCCCTGACTAATCTGGAACTAACTCTGTAGACCAGGATGGCCTCACACTTGGGAATCTCCCTGTCTCTGCCTCCGAGGTGCTGGGATTAAAAGTGTACCCCACATTGCCTGGCATCTCGGAGATTTTAGGAATGCTCCAGAACATAATGTTACCTTTTATTTAAATGAAAAAGACAGCATATTAAATGATGGTCATCCGGTGCTCATACTAGATTACTAGACCACTAGTGTCAGGCTAGAAACAAGAATGTGCCAATAGTAATTCCCGTGTCCTTCATTCTGTGACTGTAGTTGCAACAATAGTTGACTTTCCGTAGAGCATGATTCAGCTCAAAGGATGCACTTTTTTTTCTGCCCTTCCGACTCATTTACTGATGAAATTATCTTTTTTTAAGGAAAAAAGGTATTTTTGCTGTATGTGAGTATTTTGCCTACATTTATGTGCACTGTGTACATGCCTGATGCCTGTGGAGGCCAGAAGTCATATTCCCTGGAATTGGAGTTAGAGTTATGAGCCATCATGTGGGTTCTGGGCATCCAAATCTGGGTCCTCTGTAAAAGCAGCCAGTGTTCTCAACCCCTGTGTCTTCTTTTCAGCCCTATTTATTTCTATTTCCTTTGAAACAGGGTTTTACTATATAATGATCTTGGCTGTACTGGAGCTTACTATATACTCCAGGCTGGCCTCCAACTCTTGAGATCTCCCCTGTCACTGCCTCCTGAGTGCTGGCATTGAAGGCATTCAGCTATCACTCTGGCCCTTAGTAAAATTCTTATTTTAGCAACATATGGTGTCTTAAACCTTTAATCCCAATTCTTAGGAGATAAAGGCAGGGGGATCTCTCTGAGTCTGAGGCTAGCCTAGTCTATATAGAGTCTTATTTTTATTTTATTAACATTAGTGCTTTGCCTGAATGTATGTCTTTGTGAGGGTGTTGGGTCCCCTGGAACTAGAGTTAGAGCCAGTTGGGAATTGAACCTAGGTCCTCTGTGTTGAAGAAAGGTCACTTTTTGGTTCCTGGCCACCCAGCTAGCTTAGACCCGAAATAATCACACAGAAACTGTATTAATTAAGTCACTGCTTGGCCCATTAGGTCTAGCTTCTTATTGACTAACTCTTATATTAATTTAACCCATTTCTATTAATCTGTATATTGCCATATGGCTGTGACTTACCGGGTAAAGTTCCCAGCGTCTGTCTGTGGGGTGGGGGTGGGGGTGGCTTCTCTGATTCTGCCCTTCTTTCTCCCAGCATTCAGCTTCGTTTTCCCCACCTAGCTAAGTTCTGCCCTGATATAGGTCCAAAGCAGTTTCTTTATTCATTAATGGTAATCACAGCATACAGAGGGACATCCCACATCACCTCTGGAAGAGCAGTCACTACTCTTAATCACTGAGCCATTTCTTCAGTCCCCAGAGTTATATTTGAAAAAGAAGATGGATACAAGAATTCTTATCTCACAGGGAGAGGCCACTTACATCTAATAGAATTAAGAACAGTTTTGTTTTTCATACCAGTTCTATACTGTGGAGAATTGTGTTTAGCAAGATGAAATGTAATCCTCTGTCAAAAAGTCTTAGCCTAGTAAACGGCTTTGAGTGCATAGAGGTGGGTCTGTACAGAAAGCATAGGGGTGGAAGGTTCGAGACAGGCTTTTTCTGTAGCTTCAGCTGTCCTGGAACTCTCTCAGTTGATCAGGCTGGCCTTGAACTCACAGAACCACCTGCCTCTGCCTCCTGAGTACTGGGATTAATGGCATGTGCCACCACTGCCTGGCTCATAGAGCATTCTTCAGGTAAGTTTGTGCCACTGACTTGAAAGAAGTATTTAGAAATAGGTAAAGACATTCATTTTTGCTGCTCAATAGCCCAGATCCCTATTCTTCAGCTGACAGTCCTGCCCTGAAGACATTTTTGCGGAACTTGAATGAGACCCTTACCTTGGGGAAGAAGCCTATCATTTGGAATTTCAGTGGCAATCATGGAGTGGGTGAATAATGTCCCCCAGGGGCCAGAATGAACTAATGGAATAATATGTTTTCTGGTTTTTTTTTTTAATGACTTTTTTTTTTTTTTGTGCAATGATGTTTTGCCTGCAAGTGTCTTTATGAAGATGTGGAATCCCCTAGAGGTAGTTACAGGCAGTTGTAGGCTGCTATGTGGGTGCTGAGAATTGAACCCAGATTCTCTGAAAGAACAACCAGTGCTCTTAACCACTGAACCTTTTGGTTGTTTTATTTTGGGTTGTTTTGTTTTGTTTTTCAAAACAGAGAGTCTCTCTGTAACTGTCCTAGCTGTCCTGAAACTCTTTGTAGATCAGACTGGCCTCGATCTCACTGGATCCTCCTGCCTCTGCCTCCCAAATGATGGGATTAAAGGCGTAGTCAGTATGTTTTTATATTAGCTAAAAGTGAGAGAAGAATGCATGCTGGCCAATTTGGAGCTAGTGTGCCTGTGGAAGATGTTCTAGTTTGGATCTTATGATGGTCAGAAGCTTGTGTGGGAAAGCCCCTGCACTGATCTTGTTAGACCCTATACTTAACAATGGGAGATGCTTTTCTCAACTACCTGAAGTTTTACGTATTCAAAACCATTCACTTAGATGATTGGAAGTTTCTGCTAAACTTAGTTGCAGTAAGACTGAAGTAATAATGCAATTTCATATTTATTTAGAAACTGATTATTGATGAGAAGAAGTATTACTTATTTGGGAGAAACCCTGATTTGTGTGACTTCACCATTGATCACCAGTCTTGCTCTCGAGTCCACGCGGCCCTGGTTTACCACAAGCACCTGAAGAGAGTTTTCTTGATAGATCTCAATAGCAGTAAGTGCTCGCCCCTTCCCCACGCCCTGGTTTACCACAAGCACCTGAAGAGAGTTTTCTTGATAGATCTCAATAGCAGTAAGTGCTCGCCCCTTCCCCACTCTCTATGGGGACTGAAATGCTGTTTCAGGTCTTGGACTGGGAAACTTTTTTTTTTAAACCGGCTCTTCTTTATTTCTGAGATTCTCTTTTTTTCTTGAAATAATTGACTAAGGAGAAAAGATAGTGGAGAAAATAAAAATGGTGTGAAGGAACTCAGAATATTGATGATGTTCAAGTATTTGTGAGACTATGGTGAATTCTGATCAGTTGAAGCTGAAATCATGAATAGTGTCATTGGTATGCAGCAATGTAGGATGTTTACAAAATATTTGTTTTGAGCAACCTTTATTATTTACAATAGGTTCTTTATCCCAGGTATACTTTGCTTTAACTGAATTAGAACAATTTTAATTTCATAATTACACTATAATTAATAAGATTTTAAGCTTTGCTTTAAATAGTCTACAGAGATGCAGTTGAGCCTGGATGGTGTAGAATGCTAAAGTCTGCTTGTTTGCCACGATAAATAGAAAAAATGTGCAAAGTTGTACTTCTGCTCATCAGATTGATCCTCCCACCCACCCAAGCACACACAGACACACATCTCCCCGGTCCTTACATAAGGACTCCATGAGCTTTGTCTTAGAAGTACTTATCTTTTCTTCCCACTTCATAGCATGTGGAGTGCTGCCCTGGGAAAATTCAGACTCTGGTAGGATTTGGCATTGACCTTGCACCTGTGTTGGCCAGTCTCCTCTCCTGTGCTGGGGGGAAGCTCACGATGCCACCAGTTTTCATGTTCTTAGAGTTGTGGCTAGAGAGGGCAGACCACACCAGTGCTTGCCTCGTGCCTTGAACATGGCTTCTGCTAGATTGGACTCAGAATGGAGCCAGCCTTTCTGGCAGCAGAGACCAGGCAGTGGTGTTCGTTGTGGAGATGAGCAGATTTAAAGGTGTGTGAGAGATCCACTGAAGAGAGTCAGAGCTTCCTAACACAGGACAGGATGGAGTGAACCCAATGACTTTTTCATCTTGAAAAGGTTTTCTTTCTACAGTCATAGTGGCACATGTCTATGTTCCCAGCACTCGATGAGGCAGGAGAATTGTGAATTCAAAGTCAGTTTGGTTGACATAGGTCGCTTGAGTCCAAACTGACTACATAGTAAGGTGAAACCCAGCCCTAACTACATAGTGAGACCCTGTCTCAAAAACCAAGGGCTGGGGGCTGGAGAGATGGCTCAGGAGTTAAGGGCACTGGCTGTTTTTCCAGAGGATATGGATTTAATTCCCAGCACCCACATGGCAGCTACCAAGTGTCTCTAACTCTAGTTTCAGGGGACAGAACATCCTCACATAGACATACACAGAGGCAAATCACCAACACATATAAAATAAAAAGAAATAAATTAAAACAAACAAACAAACAAGGACCTGGGTGGTAGGTCAGTGGTGGGCTGTCTTCCTAAGAGAGTCAAAGATGATGCTTTCCTTCGAGAACACTAGCTGCTTTTGCCTTCTCTCCTTACGTTTCTGATGTGGTTATTCCCAGCTCATGGCACTTTCTTGGGTCACATTCGGTTGGAACCTCACAAGCCTCAGCAGATTCCCATTGACTCCACGGTCTCATTTGGTGCATCCACAAGGGCATACACTCTGCGAGAGAAGCCTCAGACGTTGCCATCAGCTGTCAAAGGAGACGAGAAGATGGGTGGAGAGGATGATGAGCTCAAGGGCTTGCTGGGACTTCCAGAAGAGGAGACCGAACTTGATGTAATTCCTTGTTATTTTTTGTCTTTGGGACCCTTGTTTTTGCAGTGTGTAGCCGTTCTTCCTAATTCAAAATGACAGTACTGTAGTAGCAGGAGGTTCTTCTCAGTGTGGTCGTGAGCCCTTGACAGTGCTTTTGGCCAGCTGTGACCAGGTTCCATGCACATGTGTGCATACCACTGAGTTCAGAATACAGAGTTGGCTTCCCAGGAACTGGAATTACAGACAGTTGTGAGCTACCATGTGAGTGCTGGGAATCCAACACAGGTCTTCTAGAAGAGTAGTCAGTGCTCTTAATTGCTGAGCTATATATGCAGCCCCTGTTTTCTCTGTTCTTATGCCTGTGTAGAGCTACATTGTCCAGTGCAGTAGTTGCTAACCACATTTCATGTATTCTGTTTTCACATACCTTTGGGTAACATGTTTAGAATTCAGTCAACTCTGTCATGAGTCTATAAACAGCATAACTTTTTTTTTAAAGATTTATTTATTTATTATGTATACAGTATTCTTAGTATTCTGCATGTATGCTTGCAGGCCAGAAGAGGGCACCAGATCTTATTACAGATGGTTGTGAGCCACCATGTGGTTGCTGGGAATTGAACTCAGGACCTTTGGAAGAGCAAGCAGCACTCTTAACCACTGAACCATCTCTCCAGCCCTTAAACAGCATAACTTTATACAAAGTTGAAGATATCATTGTGGAAGGTTCTCATTAAGTATGATCTAGAGTTGAGATAAAGATTGTGGGAGCCTGCATAGATCCCTGAGAATCTGCATGTTTTGCTATCTGTGGAAAGTCCTTGAATGTACACACACACCTTGTATACCCATGAAAGACTGTAATCTCTGTCGTCACAAAAAGTTCTGCTGAACAACACTAGCTTAGCAAAGCCAACACTTGCGTTCCTTTGGCCCTTTTCGTACTGACCAGACAGCTCAGGAATCTTTAAGAACTAGATTGCTTTTGGACTGAAGAGATGGTGTAATATGAAGGGGCCAGCTTGTTGGGGTTTCTGTCCCGCCCGGTACCCCACAGCTGGCAAGTTCCAAAGAAAATCACACACAGGACTCCATAAGATTATAAACTGATTGGCCCATTGGGTCAGGCTTCTTATTAGTCCTTGTAACTTATATTAATCCATTATCATTATCTATGTTAGCCACATGGCTTGGTACCTTTTTCAGCTGTCAGCTCACATGTTGCTTCTTTGGTGATCTGGGCAGGAATGGCAGAGGGAGCTTCCTCCTCCCTAGCCTTATCCTATTCTCATTGCCCCGCCTCTACTTCCTGTCTGGTTGACCCACCTATACTTCCTGCCTGGCCAATCAGCTTTTTATTAAAATACATGATTGACAAAATACAGACAATTCTCCCACACCAAGATGGCTCAGTGGTTAAGTTCACAGGCTATTTATTGTTCCAGAGTACCCTGGTTGATTCTCAGCACCCACATGGTGTCTAACAACATCTGTAACTCCAGTTGCAGAGTTGTGGGCATGCACATGGTGCTAGACATGCACACAGGTAAAGCATCCACATACATAAAATAAAGATAGATAAACAAAATAAATTTTAAAAAATTAAAGACGAGGCTATTTTTGTTTTTATAGTTAAGGATGCCTATATGACCAAGCATTTTATAAAATTTAATTTCAAAGTGATAAAAATTTTGTTCTTTCAATCTTTCACTTTATTTTGGTGCTGGGAATTAAACTCAGGGCCGGGTGCATGCTAAGCACTCTACAACCATCTGTATCTCCAGCCTGTTTTCAAGAGACTGACCCCAGGAATTTGTGATTTCATGTGTCTGTTACTATAGTGGTGTGGTTTGTCTGTTCACATGGGTTTGTTGTGGTGGTTTGTTTTTGTTTTTGTTTTTTTGTTTTTTTGTTTGTTTTGGTTTTTTGAGACAGGGTTTCTCTGTAGCTTTGGAGTCTGTCCTGGGCTAGCTCTTATAGACCAGGCTGGCCTTGAACTCACAGAGATCCTCCTGTCTCTGTCTCCCGAGTGCTGGGATTAAAGGTGTGCGCCACTACTGCCTGGCGCAAATACATTTTTAACCAGCCCTGTACATTTACTGGTTCCTATACATTACAGCAGCTTCCCAGCTTGCAGAAGAAAAACGGGGAAATAACAATGGAGAAGTCATTTTCTTATGAAGTAGCCGCATATCTAGGGGCCTTGGTGCTTGGTAGTCACTCTTGTCTGTTCCCCTCCAGGCTCTTGTGTGTTTCTGTCTTTCAGTTCAGTGTGTTAGGTCCTCCATGAATTTTTGAAATATCTCAGGCTGCAGTACAGGTTGGAATAAGTTCGGTGAAGTGAAAAGAAGCAGGAAGCAGTGCTAAGGCCAAATGAATCATGAGATAGATGGGCGGGTAATTGTCAGTAGAGCTGAGGCCAGGTGCAGGAAGAAGACTGGTAAGATGTTAATGCCAAAAATTAAATGCACTGCCAGTGTTCTTCAGAATTTTAACGGAGAAAGTCAAGTATGATGACTCATTCTTGTGATTTCAGCACTTCATCACACAGAGGTGAGGCAGGAGGATTGTTTGAAGTTTGAGAACATCCTAGTCTACATAGATCTTGTCTGTCTGTGTCCCTGCCCCCCACCACACACACAGAAGAGGAGTGTGATTGTAAAGAAGAAGCTACTGAGGTTTAGTTTTCTTTTTTGTCTGTCTGTTTACTTTAAAATAAATCTTAGTATTCTTCCCAGGGAAATTTCCTTTAATTTTTGGCATAAAGTCATGGTAGTGCTCCTTCAAGACCAGGAAAGTAAACCACCATACCTCATTTCAGAGGCCCCCTGTTCCATGACAGCCTTTCCCCTCCGTTTAAATGGCACTCTCCCATGGTCAGTGAGGATGCTCCATGTTCTCTATTAATAGTTGTAATTAGGACAGTGTGAATCCTCTGAGGGCAGAAGGCAGTCTCGCTGGCCTTGGGGGGTCAGTGGGCCCCAGATGCTTTATCACCTTTTATTTAGTATTTTCTCTGTGAAATTCCCTATGTGCTAATTCTAGCCTTTCCTGTGTGAACCTTGGCTTAGAACTTGACAGAGTTCAACACTGCCCACAACAAACGGATTTCAACTCTGACTATTGAGGAGGGAAATCTGGACATTCAGAGACCAAAGAGGAAGAGGAAGAACTCACGGGTGACTTTCAGTGAGGACGATGAGATCATCAACCCAGGTGAGAGTGCTCCCTAATTTCCTTTTTTAGTAATTATTTTATTTCATGTGCATTCATGATTTGCCTGCGTGTATGTCTGTGTGAAGTTGTACTCCCTGAAATTGGAGTTATGGACAGTTATGAGTGGCCATGTGAATGCCGGGAATTGGGAATTGAACCCAGGTCCTTTGGAAAGAGTAGCCAGCCAGTCTCTTAACTGCTGAACCACCTCTCCAGCAGCCCCCTAGTTTCTTTTGATGGAAAGGTTAAGGTCTCAGTAGCAAGCACAGTCTGTGGGCTGTTGTAAATGTTCCTGACAGAAATTAGCTAGAAGGTGCTCTACTGAGCAGAGATGATCTCTGGAGTTCACTAGCACAGTACTGTGGACATCCAGGCATTATCTAGTTACCATGTAAAAGACGGGACTAAAGGATCGGCTGTGACCTGTATAGTATATAAACAAGCTCATTCTCTGCTGACCCAGTATGTCGTGGTACATGAAGGTTTAAGTGAGGTATGGCTTTTGGTGCCTTCACTCAAAACAGCATTCTTGTCTCAGGTTCTGAATGGGTTTGGTAGCTCTAAGGTTGGAGTGCCATCTTGCCACCATGACTTACATTAGAAACTCCTCTCTGTCCCCTGCAGTCTGTGTGGAGATGACAGCAAGGTGAGAGCATCAGTTTGTAGGGAAGGGTGCTGCCTTAGGATTCGTTTGCTGTGCAGAGACACCATGACAAGGCAATCCTTATAAAGGAAAACATTTAACTGGGGCTGGCTTACAGTTCAGAGGCTTCCTCCCTTACAGCCATGGTGGGAAGCATGCCAAGTATGCAGGCAGACATGATGGGTGCTGGAGAGGTAGCTGAGAGTTCTGCATCTTCATCCATAGGCAGCAGGAAATGACAGTGACACACTGGACAGGCTTGTGCTTTTTAGAGCCCACCCCCTAGTGACACACCTACTCCAACACGGCCACACTTCTTAATAGTGCCATTCCCTGTGGGCCTATGGGGACCAATTTTTATTCAGACCACCACAGACTCCTAAGTTTGCCAGTTTGTTGGGTCACTGCTCATTTTTTGAGCTCATGTTACATTTCAGGTGACTGATAGATGGGTAGTACCGAGTGACAGCACATGCGTAGTGTGTTCAGGTGCTGAGAGAATGACTTGCAAGTTCTACATTCAAGTTCAAAATATCAGTTATTTAAATGGGACCTCTGCTCCACTGACAGCCCATGGCGGGGTGTGGGGCCAGGAATGACTAGTTACTTAGGGGGTTTTCCTTCAATTAGAACAGCCTGGGTTCAGGGTATGTTGGGACTAATCAAGTGTGCTTCAGAATTGCAGTAAGAGAAGATTGGGACAGTCACCCTTGTGCAGTCCTGAGTGAGCTCCTGAGTCCTGGTTCTCAGTCATTTGTAGAATCCTCTGGATGCTGGGGCTGTAAGGGAACAAAGGGAAGCCCAGCTCCAGTAGGCCAAAACCAGAGCCTGTGGGTACCAGGGAGTTAGCCTGCATAAACAAAAGAAAGAAAAACCGTCAAATCCAAGGCTTATGTTTAGAAAGATAATTAACCAGGCGGCAAGCAGATCTCTGTGAGCTCGAGTCCAGCCTGGTCTACAGAGCGAGTTCCAGGACAGGCTCCAAAGCTAGTTTCAAAAAAAAAAAAAAAAAAACAAACAAGCAAGCAAAGAAAAAAACCAGAAAGACAATGACAAGAAATCCTACGTCTGTAAAATAGCTTGCCAGGTAAAGGCTTTGCTGCCAAGTAAGTTTGGTCACCAGAACTTCTGTATTAAAAGAAAAGACTTTCATAGACTTGCACTTACGCACACAGAGAGATACATACATTAATGCATACATAGGTGCTTAAATGAAAAGCCTTTAGGAGAGGGGTACCTGTGATGAATCTGGGGCGTCTGTCCAGTGGCAAGTACATGTTATAGTGCATGAAGTGGATCCTACCCAGAGCAGTGGTGTTAAAGGAAATGTTCAGGCAGACTAGATGTCCAATCTGAGAAGCTTGCTCAGGGGTCCTCATAGTTTTCAGTACCAGGGATGGAAACCAAAGTGCTGTATGTTCTAGGCTAGTTTGAAAAAAAGAAGTCAGAAATCAGCACCATGGAGCCTTACCACGCAGTGTGTTAGTTAGACAAGGCATCATAGTGCTTACCTGCCTACTGAGGCATCTCTCCAGCCCCAGGGAGTTTGTTCTGGAGACAAGGCCTCTCACTAACCTAGGAGCTGATTAAGCTAGGCTAGCTAGTTCACGTACCACCATGGCAGGGTTTTGGTTTGGGGGTGTGTGTGTACACTCTCACGCATGTGTACATATATATGCACAGATGTGATGTATGTGTACCGTGTACCTGCAGAAACCAGAAGAGGGCATTGGATCTCCTGCCCTCTTGAGTTAAAGTGGTTGTGAGCTACCTGATGTAGGTACTAGGAAATGAACCGTATCCTCTTCAAGAGCAGCAAATGTTCTTAATCACTGAACCATCCCTCCAGTTCCCTTGTTTTCTTTATTTTAATTTGGATTAGGATAGCTTTTTATTTATTTATATATTTAATGTATGTGTTAATTTATATATGTATATGGGTGTTTTGCCAGGAAATGTGTCTGTACC
Source organism: Myodes glareolus (assembly GCF_982192425.1). NCBI lineage: Eukaryota > Metazoa > Chordata > Mammalia > Rodentia > Cricetidae > Myodes > Myodes glareolus. Next base: position 61,869,441 of record NC_142028.1, read on the forward strand.
ACATGCATACCTGCAGTAGCCAGGGAAGGGAGTCAGACCCCCTGGAACAGGACTATGTTATGAATCGCTATGTAGGTGCTAGGAATGGGATCTGGGTGCTCTAGCTAGTGCTCTTAATTTTGACTGATCTGTTTCTCCTTTCATGCCCCTGATGGATCTCATGTAACCAAACTCAGTGCTGAATTGCTGATTTCTCCTGCCTCTACTTTCTGAGTGTGTATACCACAGTGCCTGACTTAATATGTCTGTGTTAAAAGTTTAAGGTGGATGGCACCTGAGAAACAGCGCTCGTTTTCTATGATGATATTAAGCTGACGGTTGCTTAAAGTTTTTTATGTGCTTTCTACTCAGCCTTTGGTGATGCGACTTTTATATTCATTGTGGAGCAGCCCAGCCACCTCTCTGCTTGGTGTTGGGGCTGGAGCGATGGCTCAGCAGAGGACCCAGGTTCCAAACCACCTGTAACTCCAGCTCCAGGAATCTGACGTTGTCTGCTATACTCCATGGACACATGCACTCACTCATACACTTATCCACACTTACGCAAAACTGAAAATCCAGAGTTTTCCATTTTCAGACAGGGTATCACTATGTAGCCCCAGCTGGCCTGGAAGTGTATGTAGGCCAGCCTTGAACTCAGAGAGATCCACCTGTGATTTGTTGTAGCCTGTGGTTTGGTACTATGAATTCTTCAAAGGCAGGGTAGTACACACTCTTCTCTGTGTGGTAGCCAGTGCTTGAAGCTGAAAGAGTGACTGAAAGTGGATTCCATACCGCTCTTGAGTGAGTCCAGAAGCTCTGTGGGGTAGTGGGGTGTGTCTTAAGCCAAGAAAAGGAACTGCTTTGACAGGCTATTCAGACCCTCTAGTGAGAGTTGGGAACTCCTAAACCTGTTCTTTGCTGGTGAACAGACATGGCAGTATATGTGGTTATGGCCACTTGTCATTACATTTTTCACTAAATGGTCTGCTGTTTTATCTGCCCTCAAAAGAGAAATATATAGAAAAGGAAAGAAAAGGCCTCTGGGAAGGCAGTGCATCACACAGGCCTGATTCTGGTTGCTTGGATTCAAGTCCTGGCTCCTCCCGTCTCAGGCAACCAGACCAGCCTATTGCATTGTTTCTTCCAAACCTTGGTCTGTTTCTTACCTACTCAATGTGGTTCACCTGTCCCTGCCTCATGGGGTTGTTGGGAAGACTTACCACATTAGTATTAACGTACTTAACGTGTTAGTACTTAGTATTAGCTTAGCTATATTTTCCCGTTTGAACAAGCTGATGGTTTGATGTGCAGCGGAATCCTTTTTTCTTCCAACCGTGCTCTCATGTCTTTTTGCAGAGGATGTGGATCCCTCTGTCGGTCGCTTCCGGAACATGGTGCAGACTGCAGTGGTCCCAGTCAAGGTAGGAAACACCTATTGAGAGTGTTTGAAATGCTAAATAGTCTGGGCTCAAAACCCACCTTCAGGATATAACTCTGTTGTAGTCCATATGCTTAGCAGAGTCCTGACTGATCCCCAGCACTACATTACCCCTCCCCCCAAAAAAAGGAAGAGAAAAGGGGAGGGACTGTCCTATATAGATAATTGTTTATCTGTGTAGCTTTAAAACATCTTGTGCTTCTCTCCCTTTAAAAAATTCTTTTTAATTTCATATATATATATATATATATATACACACACACACACCACATGCTTGCCTGGTGCCCTAGAAAGCCTGAGGGAGCATTGGATTTGCTGGAACTAGAGTTACAGACAGTTGTGAGCTGTTATGTTAATGCTAGGAACTGAACCTGGGCCCTCAAGAAGAGCAGCCAGTGCTCTCACTTGCTAAGCCATCTTTCCAGTCCTCCTCCTCCCATTTTTCATCCTCTGGGAATACCGTTACCCTCACCGTGTGTCTCAGAAATCCTGGAGTCCTTGTACAAGGACTTGAGGTGGCCAGCCAGAATACAGTGTACTAACAGTTTTCTCTGGAAGTGTAGTCATCTTCCCTCAGTGTGCAGATGGTTCTACCTTCCTTTTGTCTTCTCTGCTGGCTCAAGGTGAAAGAGAAACATTGATGTGGTTTAAAAATTATTTTGCCTGTCAGTGGTGACATGCACCTTTAATCCCAGCACTTGGGTGGCAGAGGCAGGTGTATCTCTGTGAGTTTGAGGCCAGTCTGGTCTACAAAGTGAGTTCCAGGACAGCCAGCACCATTACTCAGAGAAGCCCTGTCTCAAAAAAACAGAACCAAAAAAAAAAAATATATTATGCCTTTTTAAAGATTTATATACTTAATATTTTTATGTATATGAATGTTTGCCTACATGAATTTGTATGTATTGTATGATGTGTGTGCCTGATGCCTTAGGATGTCAGAAGAGACTGACTGGTCCCTTGGAACTGTTCTGGATGATTTGAACTGTCATGTTGGTGCTGGGAATTGAACCTGGGTCCTTTACAAAAGCAACAGGTGGGGGCTGGCAAGATTGCTCACTGGTTAAGAGCACTGCCTGCTCTTCCAAAGGTCCTGAGTTCAATTCCCAGCAACCACGTGGTGGCTCACAACCATCTGTAATGAGATCTGGCGCCCTCTTCTGGCCTGCAAGCATACACGGAGACATAATATTGTATACATGATAGATAAATAAATAAATATTTTTTAAAAGAGAGCAACAGATGCTCATTACTACTGAACTCTCTCTTCAGCCCTAGCCATGCCTTTACGTTATGCACAGGAGTGGCACAAATTGAGGATCCTGTCTAGATCTCAGGTTACGTTTACAGATCAGTGTGTTTAGGAATGGAGAGGTAGAGCTTACCAAAATGCCCTCATTCTCAGCATGTTGAGCTCCTTGGTGGGTACACATTGCCCAGTACCCTGACAAGATACCTGCTGCATAGGTGCCCAAAGTACTGGCAAGAAGCTAATCAGCATTGCTGAAGGAGGTTTGAGCTGTTTAGTCTTTAGAAGGCAGTTGTCTTTGATCCCTGTAAGGAATGGATTCTAGACTACTCACACTCTCAGCCAGGTACCAGAATCCACAGGTGCCCAAATCAGGTACAGAGAATGTGTTACCTGCTAGTTCCTGCACACGTCTCTGCATGCTCTGGTGCTGAGGGTGGAGCTCTCTGACTGGTACCATCCCCAGCTCTTCACACTTTAAATATCTAAGTTACTCTGTTTTCGAGACAGGGTTTTTCATAGCCTGTCCTGAAAGTAGCTCTGTAGACCAGACTGGCCTCAAACTCAACAGAGATCTGCTTGCCTCTGCCTTCTGAGTGTTGGGATTAAAGACGTACACTACCACCATCTAGCTAAGTTACTCTTAATGCGTACTACATGGTAAGAGCTGTTAGGCTAGACTAGAGGAAGAGCTTAATGGTAGAGCATCTAGACTCAATCCAGCAGTACAAAAATAATTTGTTGTTACACTTTATTGTATGAGTAATAATGAGCCAAAAAGGGAAAAAAGACTACATATTCCCAGGAGAGATGATTTCTTTTCCACAAATGTCTTCCATCTAGTTTTTTAAATCCACACTTGTGGAACCCATTTAAAGTAAAGTAAAGGTAATAATAATGATGATGATAATAAAACTCTAGGAGTAGGACTTGATGGTGCCTATCATTGCAGTGCTTGGGAGATGGAGGCAGGATGATCAAGAGTTCAAAGTCGCTGGACAGTAACGACACATGCCTTTAATTCCAACACTCATGAGGCAGAGGCAGGTGGATCTCTGTGAGTTCAAGGACAGCCTGGTCTACACAGAGAAACCTTGTCTTGAAAACTTTTTTAAAGTTCAAAGTGATCTCAACTGCATAATCAAATTCAACACCAGCCTGGCTCCATTTAGATTCTTTCTCAAAAACAGCCGACAAGATAGCCCGTGGGTAAAGGTCCTTGACACCAAGCCTGCTGACCTGAGTTCAAACCCCAGTGTCCACAGGGTAGGAGAGGACTGGCTGCTGCAGGGTGTTTCTCTGCTACCAGAAGTGCATTGTGGCAGACATACACATGTGCACTTTATGTGGGGAGGGGATATGAGACAGGGTTTCTCTGTAGCCCTGGCATTCCTGGAACTCACTTTGTTTACCAGGCTGGCCTCGAACTCATAGAGATCTGCCTGCCTGCATTTTGAGTGCTGGGATTAAAGGTGTGCCGCTACCACTACCTGGCTTAATAAATAAATTTTTAGGTGCAACAAGCAAGAGTTCTGGACAGGGCAGCTATTTCATGTAAGTGGTGCAGTGGGATAGAGTAGAGCATGTGGCGTTCTCTGCAGGATGCCCTAATCCTGACACTCTCCTGAGCTCCTCTCTCTCCATCTTTTCGTATGCTCTGTTACCATACAAAGCCAGCAGGTGGCTCTGTGTCGATGTTACTGTGGTGTATGTAACACATAAATGTCTGTTATCCCAACAGTTTGTCTGTGTAGTTTGAGTTTTGACACCCAGATGCATGTGTTTAACCACCACCTCAGTTGAGATAGGGTGCTCCCCAACCCTTTAAAACCAGTCCCCTCCCCTTGGCTCTAGGTCCCTAGTGAACCACACGCGTTCTTGACGCAAATTTGATTACTCTTGAACTGTTTAAAAATTGGGCACCCAAGGCCAGGCAGGTGTGGTGGTGCACACCTTTAATCCCAGCACTCAAAATGCAGGCAGGTGGATTTCTTAAGTTTGCAGCCAACCTGGTCTAGAGTGAGTTCCAAGACAGCTAGAGCTACACAGAGAAACCCTGTCTTGTAAAAACAAAGCAAGCAAACAAACAAAAAAGGGGGCACCTAACTGGGTGGTGCATGCTTGTTGTTAGAAGGCTGAGGCAGGAGGCTTGCTATGGTCCAGAAGTTCAAAGCTATATGTAGTATATAGTGCCAGTTGAGTGAACATGGGGTCTTCCTTGTTGCAGAGACGAAGTTGCCTGAGGAGAAGTAAACCAGCCCTAGTTGGAGGTCAGAACTGATTAGCAGGGTGACTGCGAACAGGCTCTGCCGTACGGTGACAGTGAGCCTCTGCCCTGCATCTTAGAAACAAGTTTCCAAAGGAACTGGGCACCCAACATGGACTTAGCACTTCTTATGTCCCCTGCCCCCAAAATAAGTGAATTATCACTTTAATTTCCTACTTAGCATCAACCTAAGAGAGGATGGGGTTTGCCCTTCAAATAAAGAATGGTCATAGTCAATACTGGTAGTACACGCTTTTAACCCTGGCACGTGGGAGGCAGAGGCAGGTGGATCTCTGTGAGTTTGAGGCCAGCTTGGTTTATAAAGTGAGTTCCAGGAGAGCCAAGACTACACAGAGAAACCCTTTGTTGAAAAACCAAAACGGGGTGGTCATTTGCTCATTTTATTGTGAGTTGTATTTATGTATGTGTGTGGGAATGTGCACATTAGTGGATATGTGCCCTTGGAGATCGCAGGAGTGGGATCCCCTAGAGCTGAAGGTAAAGGTGGCTTTGGAACACAGCAGTGTCCTCTTTCTCAGCTTGATTTGGACAACCAAGCATTGCTATATTGTTAGCTGGTAGTGGTGATGCATGCCTTTAATTTCAGCACTTAGAAGGCAGAGGCAGATGGATTTCTCAAGTTTGAGGCCAGCCTGGTCTCCAGAGTGAGTTCTAGGACAGCCAAAGCTACACAGAGAAACCCCGTTTCTCCCCCCCCCACCAAAAAAAAAAGCAAAAACAAACCCAAAAAAATGTTCCAGTACTGTATAGGAGAGACACTGTCTCAGAAGAAATAAAAAGAGCCATTGCTTAGCTGGCATCAGATCCTGAGAGTTCAGGAACAATGGGCTACAAAGTGGAACTTTTCCCGAGTGTTAGCTTTTCTAAGGCTAGAATGGAAAGAAATTAGGGCCTCACCTTATATCTCCTTTCTGTTTTTTCCCCTCTCCTATGGCAAACCACAGAAGAAACGGATGGAAGGCTCTGGCTCCCTAGGCCTGGAGGAGACAGGAAACAGGCGCATACAGAACTTTGCCTTCAGCGGAGGACTATACGGGGGCCTGCCCCCTACACATAGTGAAACAGGCTCCCAACCGCATGGCATCCATGGGACAGCACTCATCGGTGGCTTGCCCATGCCATACCCGAACCTCGCCCCTGATGTGGACTTGACTCCTGTTGTGCCGTCGGCAGTGACCATAAACCCCACACCAAACCCTGCAGTCTATAACCCTGAAGCTGTAAACGAACCCAAGAAGAAGAAATACGCAAAGGAGGCTTGGCCTGGCAAGAAACCCACACCTTCCTTATTGATTTGATATTTTTGGCTATGGAGCGGGTGGGATGGGTGGGATGGGTGGAGGCTGGCAAAGGGGCTAATGAACTAAGGAGGAAACTTTCTGTGTGTGCGGTATCGTCTTTCAGAAAGTCTCCTGGGCTCCTAACATGTAATATTGAGACTAGGGGTGGGGCTGAAGTACCAGTTAGAGACCTGAGTCAGAACACAGAAGTGTGGAGATAGGCTCCTCAGGCCCTAAGCAGACTGCCCTGGTGTTCTCCCTCTGCCTCTGACTAGGGCCGTTTTCGGCACACACGGCCAGATGGAATCCAGAGCTATGGAGGAGGCAGGAGCCTCATTTAAATTCATTTCCCTTGTGAGTCCCAGGTAGCAAAATGGTTGCCATGGATCCCAGGTTGGTTGGCATTCTTCACTTATCAAACCAAGGTATAAACTCAAGTGTTCTCTTAGGTCCATGGTTTTGAGGTCCAGTAGCTAGGCCTTTCTCCTCTGTCCTTTCTGCTGGAGTGAGACCATTGAGTTCCCTTTGTCTGTGGCCAGTATCATGGGCACAGGTTTATGAGTTTTTACGGTATTGTTGGACTTGACCTATTTTCCTTGTCCACTCGGAACACTCCACTTGCTAGTTGGCATTTAGTTCCTGTGCTGCCCTCCTGTGGCATCAACTTTAGTGTGTGCCATGAGGAAGTTTCTTAAGAATATGACCAGTCAGGGTGGCTCACGATAAACAGAAGACTACTTTGCAAGGACCAGGTTCGTATCGGGAGGACATTGCCCAGCTGTTAGTTTGGAGAATCCCCTAAAATCCCCCTTCCCAAGTGGAGCGTTCTGGTTATTCAGAGCTCCAGGCTAGACCTGGCTAACAGGAGACAAGGTAGGAACCATTGTATGAGCTTTGTACAGATTTGTACATTTGTGTAATAGGGCCTTTTCTGCTTTAAGTGTAGCTTTTTACCTGTAACCTTTATTACATTGTAAATTAAATGTAACTTTTGTCATTTGGGTGCGGTCTTGAGTCTTGTTGCCGGGAGACACTTGTCGGGCATGACTGTTGTCCTGGGAGTTGGTGCTCTGCCCCCTGTAATTACCACAAATAAAGGTAGCCCCCAAAGAATGTGAAAATTCTCATTAGAGATTGTAACCTCCAGACTGAGACCCCAGGGTTCAGGGTTGAAGAGGTGCCTGCTGCCCTTGGTCAGAACATAGAACAGGTACTTCCAAGCAAGGGGTGTGGACAAGGCTTAAGGCTGGTGTGTCCTGGAGTCTCATTCACTGCAGAGACAGGGCTTTCTAGGAAGGGACCAAATTCCAGTCATACAGGTTAGCTCAGCATTAGGGAAGCAAGGACAGTAGGACCAGAGACTCAGAGTCATCCGTGGCTGCATAATGAGTTCAGGGCCTGCCTGGGCAACGCAAACCTCAGCGACCTAACCCCCGGTTAAGAAGATTGAGCTTACAGCAGAAGCAGCCTCGAAGGAGTAGGGATAGATGAAACCATAGTGCAGAAGGCTGATGTCTCCAGGCTGTAAGGTGAGTCCTCATCTCATGAAGATACTCTTCAGAGTCTAATGACTAGTCATCCCCTGAGGCCCTTCCTGTGTGCTGTGGGGTTTTCTCACCTGAGGAGAACTGGACTCAGAGATAGGTAAGTTGTCTGTGAAATTCCAAGCACAGGTTTACATGGCTGCCTGGACAAGGAACACGAAGGGACGGATGGATCTAAGTTGTCTGTTGCCACTCCGTTATGCCTGCTGGTGTCTCTGTTTCTCCTGTTTTGAAGTTTTAAAATGTCCATTAGAGGTACGTGGTGGCATACACCTTTAATTCTAGAACTCAGGAGGCAGAAGCGGGGGGGGGGGGTGGATTCTAGAGTTCGAGGCCTGGTCTATAGAGCAGGTTTCAGAATAGAACTACACAGAGAAACCCACCCTGTCTCAAGAAACAGAAGCAACAAAAATAGGGGTTGTCTCAGTAAAGTGCATGGCACATAAGTACGTGAGCCTGAGTTCAAGTCCCTAGCACCCCAAGAACCACACTTCAAGGCATAGGTATATAACCCCTAACATGGGGACAGGGATGTGGGGGCCAGAGACAGACAGATCCCCAGATTCATTAGCTAGCCAGTCTAGCCAAATCCAAAACTCTGAGGGCTAGTGAGAGACTGCCTCAGGGAATGAGTTGGAGAGCAAAGAAGGCAGACACTCAAGGTCAACACTATGTGCACACATCCATAGGGAAACACACATAGGGGTGTGCACATCCACAGGGATGCACACATCGGGGTGCACACATCCACGGGGATACATATTCACAGGGACACACACATAGGGGTGCGCACATTCACGGGGATACATATCCACAGGGACACACACGTCGGGGTGCGCACATCCACGGGGATGCACACATAGGGGTACGCACATCCACAAGGATACACACATAGGGGTGCACACATCCACGGGGATACACACATAGGGTTGCACACATCCACGGGGATACACACATAGGGGTGCACACACCCACAGGGATACACACGGGTACACACATCCACAGGGCTACACACATAGGGGTGCGCACATCCACAAGGATACATACATAGGGGTGCACACATCCACGGGGATACACACATAGGGTTGCACACATCCACGGGGATACACACAGGGGTACACACATCCACAGGGCTACACACATAGGGGTGCACACACCCACAGGGAAATGCACACTGTGCACACATCCACAAAAGATACTGAAATGTACTGAACAAAGCAGTTGTGTGTAATGGTACATACCTGTAATTCCAGTACTTGAGAAGTGGAGGCAGGAGGATCATGAGTTCCAGCTTCATAATGAGTTTAAGGCCTGGCCTGGGATAGGTGAGACCTTGAAAGAAATGGCCACACTGCTGCTCTGTCTAATGGGAGAACTTTGATAGAGGACTACGTGAGGTCAATGGGCCCAAATCAAGAAAGACCTAGGTGGTCAAAGTGCCTTGGGGTGTGTAACATGAGGGTGCCTACTTGTTTGTGTTTTCTGTGCCTCCCAGTACCCCACAGCTGTTTAGTCCCAGAGAAAATCAACCACACAGAGGACTCTATAAGTTATAATGCTGATTGGCCCATTAGGTCAGGTTACTTATTAGCTAACTCTCACATCTTGATTAACCCATTATTCTGATCTATTTTAGCCATGTGGCTCAGTACCTTTTTCAGTGGGGCAGCTTACATCCTGCTGCTTCAGTGGTCTGGGCAGGAGTGGGAGAAATCAACTTCCTCCTCCCCAGAATTCTGCTCTCTTTGAACATTTTCACTTCCTGTCTGGTTTTCCCGCCTATACCTCCTGCCTGGCCAATCAGCATTTATTTAAAACATGATTGACAGAATACAGACAATTCTTCCGCACCAGGGGTGAGATGGGGTGGAGGTGACACCCAGAAGGAGTGGACCAAGGTTTTCCAGGTGGAGAAGTCACTGTGAGAAAGCCATCAAACAAGAAACTTGTTGGGGAATTTGAAAGCACTGAAAAGATTTCATACACACATACATACACACACACACACACACACACTTAAAAAATGCACCTGTAAATGGTTGTTCACACCTGTATGATATAGGAGGATTGCAAGTTCCAGGCCAACCTGGGCTACACAGCAAGACTTCCTTAAAAACAAAACAGACGGTGGTGGCACACACCTTTAATCCCAGCCCTTGGAAGACAGAGGCACGTGAATCTCTGAGTTTGAGTTCAAGGTGCAGCTTGATCTACAGAATGAGTTCAAGAACAGCCAGGGCTGCCCAGAGAAACCCTGTCTTGTAAAACAAAGGCCCTGGAGATGGCTCAGTGGGTAAAAGCATTTCCTTCCAAGCCTTGTGTGTGAGTTCATCCCAAAAGCCACTGCACACAGTTGTCCTCCAGCCTCCAGATGCATACTGAGCTAAAAACATACACACACACACATACATACACACACAAATACAAAAGAATAAAGGCCAGACTTGGGAGACAAAACTCTTAAAAAACTTAAGGCCAGCCTGGTCTACATAATATGCTCTAGGTCCCCCGAAGTTAGTAAGATCCAGTCTCAAAAATTTTTAATTCGTATTTTGGAAAATGCAGAAAAAGATGTACGCGTATCTCCTCACCCAGGAGAGCATCCTTGGGGAGAGCTGAGGTGGGGCCTGACTAGTGCCAGAGTAACACCCTGGAAACAGGTGAGACTGGCCCTGGCCTCTGCGAGTTTCCCAAGTAGGGGACAGGCAGATGGATGTTCTAGATCTCCCCGTGTCTGTCTGTCTAGAAAATGTAGGCAGAAATCCAAATTTTGAGATTATTTCAAATTCTACCTGGCAAAGGGGAAGGGGACAAAGTAGAGTTGTGAAACATTCCAAAGAGGGTGACTTTCGCCGTCATCAAGAAGTGGAGGAAGGGCCACTTCACTCTGCAGCGGATGCGGCCTGTGTCCTGAAGGGAGCTCTGCTGGGAAGGGATGCAGTACCTGCTTTCACCACCAGAAGGGGCCCTGTGTTCATCTTTGGAACTGTTCTGCGAGCAGCGAGGTTCCTCCATGGTGGGTGGGCAGGGACATAGGGACAAAGGGGATTCATTGTTGAGCACCCTGCCGAGCACGTTCTTTGCTTGGGAGGATGGCAGTGTGTCCACTTTCCAGATGGAAACCATGAGGCTTAGTGCACACAGACTGAGAAGATACCACAGCACAGGGCAGTTCCTGGCGGCTGCCAACCCTCTCTGTCCCCAGGACAGGAGACAGTCTCAGAATTTTGTTCCCTTCCAAATTTCTAAAAAAGATAAGAGTTTTAATTATGAGTATAGTGGAGGAATGAAACATGATTAATAAAATAATCTCAGGGACAGAAATGTTGGGGTTCAACCTGAAGGTCAGAAAAGCAAAACAGCCAGCCCCTGGCTCTTACTTCTACCCCAGTTCGAAATGGTGATTCTGCCTCCAGGAATCTCAGAATGAGGGATCTCAGATGACGCTGTATCCTCCCATTTTATAATCTTTAGTTCTGGGATTAAAGGCGCGCACCACCTTCTGGTTTTTGTGGCAAACTAGTGTGGCTACTGGGATTAAAGGTGTGTGTCGTTGTTGCCTGGTCTTAAGACTGGCCAGTGTGGCTGTTTTACATTTCTGATTTTCAGGCAAACTTTATTAAAATACAAATGAAAAGGTGCTGCAGAGAAAGAGTTATGTGTACCCGAGTGCAGTACCGGCAGAGTCCAGAAGAGGGCCATTGATTCCTTGGAGCTGGAGTTGTGAGCGGACCTAAGTGAACCTTGGGAACCACAAGCATCCTTAAGAGCGGAAGTGCTCTTAACTGCTGAACCACCTCTCCAGCCCCTTTTCTGATTCTTTCTCTTACCCATTGCCTGTCCCTGTCTCTATCTCTGGGCCTTTGGTGGTAGATGAAACTTCAAGTACTGAATTCACACTTAGGCCAGGCATGGGTTGGGGACGTCTTTTGTTGGGGACAAGGCTACTGGCAGGAGGGCCAGGTGAGACCTGAGAAATGGCCTTCAGAAGAAGCTCTCGCCATTTCCTCGCCACACCCTCCCCTGCTGCAGCTCTGTGGAGCCTGTTCGCCCCTGTCTGCCGATGACGTCTGCTAGTGCTGATGTCCTGCACGCCCGCCTCTCTTCTGGTCACATTCACGGCAGCATCGCTGTCCTCGGGAGCCTGGAAACATAGGTCAGTTGCCGGGGAGAGGTTGTCTAGTAGGTACGAAGCTCCGTTTCCCGATACCACATAAACTGGGAATGGCAGCATGCACCTTTAATGCTAGAATTTGGGGGATGAGGATAGGAAATTCGGGAGTTCAAAGCCATCCTGGGCTATAAAGCATGTTCAAGGCCAGCCTGGGCTACATGAAACCCTGTCTCAAAAAAAAAAAAATCAGGGGGGATGGGCAGTGGTGGCACAGGCTTAAAATCCCTCAGGAGGCAGAGCAGGAGGATCTCTAAGTTTGAGGACAGCCTGGTCTACAGGGTGAGTTCTGGGACAGCAGGGTTACACAGAGAAACCCTGTCTTGAAAAACAAACAAACCATCAGGGGACAGTATAATTCTGACAGTGTAGGGAAACAAAGCAGAAATACCGTGACTATGACCTCAGTGTTGCCTCGGTTCCCGCCCACTCCTCTGCCCCACTGTGCCCTCCTGGGCTTTTCTCCATTTCCTGGGGCACCTGCTCTAGTCCCACTGTGACCTCAGTCGGTCATGGTTGGGTCTCTGCTGAGAGTGCTCTGAAGGGCTCTCATCTACCTCGGTGACAGCCAACCTCCCTGTCACCTCCCTGCCTCCTGCTTCTCCCTCCCATTCACCCACTGTGGTTACCTGGATTCAGCTAGCCCTCCAACACTCAAAGTCCAGCTCCCTCCCGCGCCCTGTGGCTATGTCAAGGTGGCCCTTGACTTCCTGACTCCAAGAAGCGTGGAGAGAAGCAGCCCCCATCTCCAGGCACCAGCATGAGATGTCTCCAACTGAAGAGAAACCATTTGGCGGTGTAACAGGCCCCAGACCTTAGTAGGCCCTGAGACCTTCTCACAACTGGAAGTGCCATCCTGTGAAGGGCCGCATCCACATGCCCCATTACAAGATGGCGCTGACATCCGGTTTCACCGCCAGGTGAACAAAGCACAGGTGCGCAGTAACTTTCCACTGAGTCCCCGCCTACTCCTGAGGCATCATCTGGGATAATGGACAGTTGACCAATCCAAGAGCAACACGTCCGAAGCAAGGACTGTTTCCTATATAAGGGATGGGTTCCTTCATATCTGGGTCTCCGCCATGTTGACTGATGCTCTCTCTCCCAAGGGGCATTAAAGCTTTTCTGCAGAAGGATCCTGTGTCCCGCGTGGTTCTTGCTGGCGAGACGGTAGCGTGGGGCACCATCCAAGCTGCAAACTCAACACGTAGACAGTACCAACCTGCCAAAAATGAAAATAAAAACTTAATCCACCAAACTCATAGTTCTGGGAGCGTCTCTAAATGTACTAACCTTGCTTTTTGGCTTTTGAAGCTCTGCTTCTGGCTAACTGTTCTTGTTAATTGAAGGACGTCAACCCAGGACATGGTTTTTGTGCTTTAAAGCTCACCCTGAGAGAGGCTCAGAGCTACACTGGAATCCTGAACACCCAGTGTAGTCGGCGGCCAGTTAATAAAGACTTTCTTTCTTTTTTTGTTTTCTGAGACAGGGTTTCTGTGCAGCCCCGGCTGTCCTGGTACTTGCTATGTAGATGAGGCTGGCCTCTAACTCATGGAGATCCACCTGCCTCTGCCTCCCATGTGCTGACATTGAGGTCCATAGACCTGGAGCCCAATGTCAGGCTGGAAACACAGGCTTGAAGATGGGCACAGAGAAGATAAAACTAAGGGAGAGGTAGATCCTGCCTGGCATAAAGTGAAGTCACAGCCAGGGGCTCCGGGTTCAGGGACAAGGAGATTCTTTGTCCCCCACCCCACCCCTCGCCTCTCCATCACATGACTGACTCCCCACTATACACCAATTGCATCTCTGCTCTCTGGCTGTGTGGGTCAATGGTTGTCTCCCATAGCTCCCAGGTTCAAGCCACTCCCTGTTCCCAAGCTCACTTGTCTCCTGGAATATCTCTGTCCTGGGCTTCTTTTTTTTTTTAAAAAAAAAAATTTATTTACTTATTTATTATGTATACAATATTCTGTCTGTGTGTTTGCCTGAAGGCCACAAGAGGGCACCAGACCTCATTACAGATGGTTGTGAGCCACCATGTGGTTGCTAGGAATTGAACTCAGGACCTTTGGAAGACCAGACAATGCTCTTAACCACTGAGCCATCTCTCCAGCCCCCTGTCCTGGGCTTCTTAAGAGAGCCAAAAGTGGGTAGAGGCCCAAAGCAGATGGTGACCACTCTGGAAATCCAGGTCCTCTGGATGATTCAGACCCCATTACTCTTTGATAGCACAGAAGTGGGCCCGCAATGAATAGTCACCAATGGGAGTCCAAGACACTGGTCACTGTCACATGCCCATATCAGGGCTGTAGAGAGAGGCACTGTGGATGGGCAAAGCAGGAAGAGGTGTCTATCACAACAGCCCCAAGCATCCTGCTCTCAGATCAAGGCAGCCTAGACACGAGGTGAGCCCCTAACTCAGACCCAGAGCTTCCTCCCTCCCCAATGCCTCTCCCATCTGCCCCACCCCCTAAGTTGGTCCTCTACAGTGCCTCTGACCACTTTCCCAGCCTCCATCCTGCCTCTCTCTGCCTTTCGAGCCACTGTCCACAGGACCAAAGTCTGTTTAAGATCTCATGTGCTTCCCATGGTCTCTCACTCAAGTCAAAATGGAGCTCACCCCCCAAACTTCTTAAGACAAAGACCACACTCTGGCTTCCACTGGATGCCCTGCACCCTCTGCTGCTGTCCTGGTACTTCCTCTAACCAGCCTTCTCTGGTCCTCAGACTGCAGCAGACAAGCCCTGAGTGACCTTCCACACTGAAACTGTTTTGTCTATTGTGACAACTGTTTCCCCGGGAACTATACTTTGGGGACTAAACAAGACCTGCCAGGGGTGGAGGGATTCTCCTTCTCCTTTCCCTTCTGTTGGTCCTTAGGTCCTACATCATCAAAGGCCAGTTGTGAACTACTCTTCCTTCCAGCCAGAAAGGGCAGCCCAGAGTCCAGCTTGTAGTGTTTAACAGCACACACGGTGACAACATGACCGCTCCTTGGTATGTTTAAGGGAAAGGTTTTTATTTTAGATATGAGATAGAGAACAGACAGAGGCATCTGGAAGAATCCAGAGCAGAGAGAAAAAGAAATAGACTGGCAAGGTGGTGGTGGCACGCACCTTTAATCCCCAGCACTTGCCATAGGATCTCTATGAGTTTGAGGACAGCCTGGTCTACAGAGTGAGTTCCAGGACAGCCAAGGTTACACAGAGAAATTCTGTCTTGAAAAACCAAAAAAGAAAAAAAAGAAAGAAAAGACAAAGAAAAGGAAAGAAAGAGGGAGGGAAGGAAAGAAGAAAAAAGGGAGAAAAAAGGAGGAAAGGAAGAAAGAAATAGACTGAATGTGGCCAACAGACTGCCATGGCCAGATCTATCTGCGGGAGGGGGGAGAATAGCATAGAGAATAGAGAAAACAGTGAGAGAAGCCAGAGCAGAGCATAGGAGAATAACGGGATTATAAGAATGAACAGCTGGGGGAGAGAAGCCTGTGAGCTGCAAGAAGGTTAGGGGAGAGTATTAATCCCAATGATGGAAGAAGAAAAACCACCAGCCCAAACCATCATGGCCAAATTAATTACAGCAAGCAATTAAAGCAAGTTCTTATTTTTCATGTATATGGGCTGCCTCCCGCTAAGACGGGATTCGAGAAGTCAGCCTTCAACATGAGGAAGACAAGGTTTTTATAGCTCAGGGGTAGGGGGTTTCCAAATTGGTGATTTGGCAGATAAAACAAGAGGAGTTACAGAGCAGAACATAAACATAACGTGTTAATCATAACGATCTTCTGAAACAAAGGCGTGATTGCAATGCAGTCAGACCAAGGTAGTCATGGCAACCTTTTGAGATAAAGGTAGGGTTGCGAGATGGGTATTACAACTTTTGAAACAAAGACATGGCTGCTGTTCTCTGTTCTCAGGCAGTACAGAGCCATTTGTAGTTCAGGTGGGACTTAGTGCAATCCTCGAGAAACAAAGGTTTAATCATAAACAGGAATGAGCCTATTGTGTCTTTACTATCAGATAGATGGCCTTTAAACCTCAACCGGAGGCAGGCTGCGCATCATTTCCCCCCTTGTCTTTTGTGTCCCTGTCAAATCTTTGATAGGGTCTTAGCATTCTTTATCTGAGGGGCAGAGGTAGACAAAGGTCACAGTTCATCAGAAGATGCATGACTTGTTTATAAATTACGTCCGTTTGATTAGCATGGAAAGAACAAAAATCTTAAGGCCATATAATCTCATTACACCAATAGGTACTATAGGTAGCCATTTGTCCCCTTTACCAGGCGTTTCCTTCGGATCTAATCTCCCAGCTCTTGCTGAGGACAAGGGAATGCCGTATTCTCCTCTGTAACTGCTTCCTGCTAACTTAGGATGCTGTTGTCAGGACCCAGGGGGGCTGGAATATTAGCCAAAGGCCAGGAGGAGATTAGGGCAATCAGAAGCATCCAGACTGCAGACCCAGCTGAAGAGACAGGGAGCAAGCACACGGACTGGACTGATGGACGTCGGCTTTCAGCAAGTCCAGGGCTTTCCAGTTCTGAGGGACCATCTGGGCGCTGGTGTGGTACAAATGCCACCTTTGGAGCGGTTTGTAGTTCACAGCTGATTTCTGGGTGGTGGCCACTGTTGTACCCGTGTCACAGGACCCTAAGGCAAGACCGCCGCAGAGCTGGCATCCGATGCAAACACTGGGGTTTGTTGATTACAAATTAGCTAGCTCGGACCAAATCCAACACATCTCCGGAGCGGGTGGGGGAAGATGGCCCCAAGGCTTCAGGGTGAGGGGATTTTAAAGGCAAAAACCACGAGTCAGGATGGCACAAAGCCTTGGTATTTCAGGATTGGGTAAAAGTATACAACTTTTGAATTTGTTGGTTGGGGTATAGAGGAATTTCGAAACAGCCGTTAATCAGATACCTACGAGGACATTTGAAGCCAGCAGATATAAACAGATGTTGTATGGACACCCTGGTGACGTCATTTTAACCAGGGCTGGCACAGTTTCTTGGGAATTTTATGACTTTGCTGGGCTGCATCCACCCCCTTAGTAGATCCCGTCTAAAGTGGAGTTCTTTCTCAAAATGGAGTTTGTTCTGCTCCTTCATCTACCAGTCAAGCGGAACTCTGTCAAGAAAGGTATTGACCAGGGACAGAAGTTAAAGGGCTTAAAGGAAGTTTTTATGTTTGGGGCTTCCCTCTCAGGATTAGGCAACAGGCAGGAAAGTTTCAGCTGTTGGTTGACAGGGTACTTATCTAGAGTTCATCTGATCTGTGAGAGATGAGTTCAAGTCTTATGGTTTTTTCAGTTCCCTGAGGTTTATATTACCGTTATTTGTAATCTGCATTGAAATCTATACTGTGAAAAAGCAGTGAACGGGTGTCTGTCAAACAGCTGGAGTGGACTCACGCCTTTGAGTCAGAGCAAGAGCTGTGGCTTTGGTTAAAAACATGAACATTTCTTTCTGTCCAGAGGACTGGATATGTAGATTGGATGGAGATGTTCTGTGCATGATGAGGCAAATCTTTAAGTCTATATTTAGAATAAAGACAAGCAAAGGAAATTGAAAATCTTGAGCTTGTGACTGGGAATAGCCAAGGCTTTACCAGTGTGGCAGAACTTCCTTGATTAATGCTAAAACTCTGGGCCAGGTGGTGGTGGTGCACGCTTTTTATCCCAGCACTCAGGAGGCAGAGGCAGGCGAATCTCTGTGAGTTTGAGGCCAACCTGGTCTACAGAGTGAGTTCTAAGACATCCAAGGCTACACAGAGAAACTCTGTCTCAAAAAACCAAAAACACAACAAAAATTTAAACTTTTGAAATCTTAGTATAACAATAACATAGAGAAAGTATTTGTATATCTTAAACATTTTTCAGATTTCCATAACTTATTGAGACTTTTATGTCATCAGATGTTTGTAGTTAAAATTATTTTTAGGTGTTTGTAATTTATATAAACCTTAAACTTTTCATCCAGTTATTTATCATTAGACATACATAAATGGCTGCTTACTGACAGCAGTCTTTGGCTGTCACACAGGACAACGTTAAATCTTCACTTGCTGCACACAGGACAGCATAGGCCTTTGCCTGCCAGACCAGAATGTCCTAGAGATTTTCCTGCAGAGGAAGAACTTGGAAAAGCTGACCCAGTGTGACTAGCAGAGCAGGGCAGTCAACCCCACAGTGTCCACAGTGTGGCAGGCCTGGCAGCAGGCGAGGCATGGGCAACTTTGGCCAGGGCTAGCATTATAGCATCAGCATAATTCAGGTGGAGTTGTCTGTGTCCCTTACGGTTGCTGCTAGGAGCTGGCATGTATTTCTAACATGGGGAGCTTTTCCCTTTATATAGTTTAAATGCCATATTCATCAGATCTCCGAAAAGTTTTGAGGACCATTTATTAAGTTTACCTGATTTTATTTTATTTTATTTAAAGATTTATTTATTTATTTATTTATTTATTATGTGCACAGTGTTCTGTCTCCATGTATGGCTGCAGGCCAGAAGAGGGCACCAAATCTTATTACAGATGGTTATAAACCATCATGTGGTTGCCGGGAATTGAACTCAGGACCTTTGAAAGAGCAGCC
The DNA here is from genome assembly GCF_982192425.1 of Myodes glareolus. Lineage (NCBI taxonomy): Eukaryota > Metazoa > Chordata > Mammalia > Rodentia > Cricetidae > Myodes > Myodes glareolus. The sequence continues at coordinate 61,887,982 of NC_142028.1, forward strand.
AGTGCCTTAACTGCTGAGCCATCTTTCTAGGCCAACTTTACCTGATTTTAAATAAACTTCTTGGGTTTTGGGTTTTTTTTTTCAAGACAGGGTTTCTCTGTGACTTCAGAACCTGTCCTGGAACACGCTCTGTATACCAAGCTGGCCTCAAACTCACAGAGATCCACCTGCCTCTGCCTCCCGAGTGCTGGGATTAAAGGCTTGCCCCACCACTGCCCGGCGAGAACTTTCTTTGCCTGGTCCTTTCACAGTGCACCGTTGCAGAATATCACAGTTTCTTATATGACTCTGTTTATCAAAATAGCCGAAGCTTAACAAAGTTAGCAAAGACAAGGAAGCTAGACTTAAGTCAGTCTCCGTCAGCCCGAACAGACCTGAGCGAAGGAGAGACGCTCTGCCTCTTTGTTGAGCTGCTTACGTCACCCTTCTGCTGCATCAGAAAACTGTCCCAGTTTCTCGGGTTTAGTAGCTGTGGCCCTAACTTTAGTTGACCGGTGACTACGTTGGGTGCTTGGGATTCCAGGGTAGCTGAGCCTTTCTCAGAGTAAGCATTTTAAACCATACATTTAAACCATGTTAACAAGGACAGTTAGCCAGAAGTGGAACTGCAGGAGTTAAAAAAGCAGGGATACATTTTGGAGACTTGTCCAGAACTATGGACAGTGATGGATTTGGATTTAAGATTACCCATTGTGATGGCTATTCTTCGTTGTCAACTTGACTATATCTGGAATGAACAACAATCCAGAAATGGAGGGCACGCTTGTGATCTGGATCTTGAGGCAGGATGACACACACCTTTAATCCAGATCTTGAGGCAGGAAGGTGCACCTTTAATCCGGGCCACACCTTCTGCTGGAAGCCTACATAAGGACAATGAAGAAGCAAGGTGTTATCCATTCTTTGCCTGCTGGCCCTCGCCTTGTCAGCACACCCATTCCTACACTGGCATCGGAGCCTGCGTCTTCAGGATCCCAGCACATCCAGAAGGCCAGTGGAGACACCCAGCTGCTATCTGTATATATCCAAAGATTAGATAGATAGATAGATAGATAAATAGATAGATAGACAGACAGACAGACAGAGATTAATTCTATAAATTCTGTGAATCCTGACTAATACACTCATGTAGCTTTCTTTTTTTTTTGTTTGCTTGATTTTGTTATTGTTGTTGTTTGAGACAGGGTTTCTCTATACAGCCCTAGCTGTCCTGGAACTCCCTCTGTAGACCAAGCTGGCCTCAATCTCTGCCTGCCTCTGCCTCCCAAGTGCTGGGATTAAAGGTGTGTGCCACCATTATTGCTCAGCATAGTCTAACTTTTTTTTTCTGATACAAAGCAATTTATTAACAGAAAATAATTTGAGAAGTCCTGTTCACAGACGGCGACCACGGTGAGCCCCCTTCCTTTGGGTGCTGTCAGAGGGAATGGGGGTGACATCCTCAATCCGCCCAATCTTCATCCCTGAGCGAGCAAGAGCTCTGAGGGCTGACTGGGCTCCAGGTCCAGGGGTCTTGGTTCTGTTTCCTCCTGTGGCGCAGAGTTTGATCTGCAGGGCAGTGATGCCCAGCTCCTTGCACCTCTGGGTCACATCCTGGGCAGCCAACATGGCTGCATACGGAGAGGACTCATCTCTGTCAGCCTTCACCTTCATTCCACCAGTCACCCGGCAGATGGTTTCCTTGCCAGAAAGATCGGTTACATGGACAAAGATGTCATTGAAGGACGCAAAAATGTGGCAGACACCAAATATGTTCTCTCCTTCAGTCACTTGAGGCCCAAGGCTGATGACTTGTTCTTCCTTCTTTTCCTTCCTCTTGCGAGGTGCCATCTCTGAACGTCGCCTCCCCACAGTTTAACTTCTTTTAGCTGTTCTGCCTTGCTTTTCCTTCCCCACAAAGTCAGGTGGATCTCCTGACGGGACAGAAGCTTTCAAGCTCCAGAGCCAGTCTTTCAACACAGCAGAACATCACAAAGAGTATTTCCACGTTACCCATACCCAACAGACATCTGAGTCCCTGATAAACTGAATCCAGTGACCAGGAAGAAATTTGGACCCTTCGCTATCAAAGTAGCCATGGCGGGCAGCAGGGGCAGATTTGGGCCTGGAGTGAACAAAGCCTCCCAGGGTGGCATGCTGAGGAGGGGGCCGTCCACATCACCCCAGCCTGGCAGAGTGGGGGTGGTAGCAGCTAGGGCTTGGTCCAGCTCCTAAGTCCACCTGTAACTGGAGAAAATTAAGTGGGGTCCGGGAACATATGAAAGGAAAGAAGACAGCAAAAACAAACCCAAAAGTCAGAACACAGCACATACCAGAGACTAAGGCATCGAAAATGAAACCAAAGGAACAGGGGCAATGACAACATTTGGGGTCATTCAGAGGTTCACCAGTCTGACCAAAGAAGGGTTTTTTTTTGTTTTTTTTTTTTTAAACAAATAAGAGCAGGAGAGTGGTGGCTCACACCTTTAATCCCAGCACTGGGAGGCAGAGGCAGGCAGATTTCTGTGAGTTCCAAGACAGCCAAGGTTACACAGAGAAATCCTGTCTCAAAAAAAAAACAACAAAAAGTTTTTATAGTTTACCAGAGGAGGTTCCCATAAAAAGAGAAGAAAAAAGGAGCTCACTATTTCCCTCCACTGAATCAAAGGCATGCCTCAGGGCCTTAGGATGTCTTCAAGGTGAGCATACCTGGAGAGCAGCGCTTCAGTCCTGGGGACCAGAGAGAAGGGTCCGGCTTCTGAATTTCTTTTTTTTTTTGTTTGTTTTTTGTTTTGTTTTGTTTTTTGAGACAGGGTTTCTCTGTAGCTTTGGAGCCTGTCCTGGAACTAGATCTTATAGACCAGGCTGGCCTTCAACTCACAGAGATCCACCTGCCTCTACCTCACAAGTGCTGGGATTAAAGGCGTGCGCCGCCACCACCACCACCACCACCACCACCGGGCTAGCTTCCAAATTTCTAAGTTTGGGTTTGGGCCTTGATCTCACTGGGGCCTCCAAATGGAAGGAGGTGAGAAGGGTTAGGATGCTAGCATGGACTTTGCAATGTGTAACAGGTATTTTGACACTGACAGTGAGGGAGCCTGGAAGCCCAGCATAGGCTCTGATAAGCCACCGGGTAGCCCTGTGTCCCTCTGCCAGAGGTATGGGAAATGAGTCCTTTTGGTAGATGGGAATCAGTTTCATAAGTTCCTGAGGAGTGCTGGCTTTTATCTAACTGCCAGAAATTGTCCTAAAGTCCAGGTTGAGCTGACTAGACTGCCTTTTGGAGTTTGGGGAACGGGAGTTTCCTTTGGCGATAACAGAGAGTCCTCCACCTGCGCCATCCACAGGGTCTCATGATCCCAGTGACCCAGGACATGTTGAAGGACAAACAGACAAACTAAGGTTGGTTTCGACAAAACTTAAGCCCTTGGGGGAAGTAAGAGTGGTCAGGAAACAGAGAAAAGAGTTGCGGGAGGGAGGGAAGCATCCCCAGCGAGAAAGGGGAACTTGGCCAGGGGCTTTTGCAGACCCAGGCGCATCTCGAACCTGCTGAATCCTGTGTGGCCTCTTCCAGGTTGTCATATCCTGTCCAAGCAGGATTTCTAAGAATTGCTAGGAATAAAATGAGCCGCTAAGGCAAGATTCAAGTGTGTGTGGCACTCAGGCCTAAGCCGATTGGGACAGACCCTCTTGTGAGGAAGAGAGGACATCTGAGCTGGACCGTGGTACTGGGTGTTGTCTAAAGTGCTCTCCCCAAAACCTCAAAAGCACAGTCCCACTGACATGACAGTCTGGATCAGCTCAGGGTGGACTCTGGCAGGGTGATCGATAGTTACTGAAGAAAGACGAATCTTACATCAGCTATTATTTAACGTCTGTCTGAACCACCACTTCCTCTGTCTTCCCCTAACTCGGGCAAATGGGGAACATGCCTACTAGTGCCTGCCTGTAACACATCAAAGTTCCCACGCTAGCCTCCTGGCTCTTGTGGCCTGCGAAGCTCCCCTATTCTACTCTTCCAGGCTCTTCCTCCTCACAGGCTCTCCCATCTCAACCTGTTTCCTTTCAATTGGCAAGAGTGTCCACACCTTTTTTCTTTTTTGCTCTTCTCTCTGCCCCTGGCAGCTCTGAACTTCCCCCTATGAATCTTCCCACTCATGGAGTGGCCTCCTCTGGGGGTTTTGCTGCACCTTCGTGGATAGTGGGAGTTCCTAAAGGACAGAAAGAAAAGGGCCCTTGATTTTCAGCTTCAGTCCTTTTTGTTTGCTGCTGGAGAAACTGAGGCTGAGAGGAAACAGTGGTTGTTCCTAAACCTAAGCATTTCTTGGAACCCAGTTTGGTCCCCTGGGAAAGGGTTGGGTGATGTGGGATGTCCTTCTGTATGATGTGAGTGAGTATGTGTTGCTTTTATTGGTTGATAAATAAGCTGCTTGGGCCTATGGCAGGGCAGAATATAGCTAGGCAGGAAATCCAAACAGAGATACAGGTGAAGAGGGACAGGGCCTGTAATGATTGTGCTGTCTCTTTAAGAGACAAGCTACGCCCACTCTGTCCCCCATCCGCTGAGACAGGCTGATCTTTAGCTTCTGGCCTGAGCTCTCTCTCTTCCATGCCTCTCAAAGAGGCAGCTTCTGCCACTCTCCCCACTCCTCCGCTTCCCCCCTTTTCTGCCTCTCCTCTTCTCTCTCTCTCCCCCTTCTCCCTTTCTCCCTTCCCCCTCCATAACCCCCTGAATAAATATCCAACCTCACTCTGCATGCCGTGCCTATTCACGTCTCTGTCTCTTGCCCACCCACCACGTGTCTCCCTGCCTGGGACCAGCCACCGCTTGGGGACCAGCAGCCGTCTCTGCCTGGGGCTGGCTGCTCCCAGGGCCCACTGGGGATCCTGCAGCATTTTTAATTTTTCCCTTACAGGGCCTGGGGAGAAGCACTGGAGCATCAAGATGAACTAGAGAACATATAACGTCATGAAGTCACATGGTGATACACAGATTATTAGAAATAGGTTAATTAAATGTAAGAGCTAGCCAGCAATAAGCCTGAGACTGTTGTGCCCAGATTATGACCCCCAGAGAAAGACCACCAGAGAGGCCCAGACTGTGATAAGCAAGGTTTAATCAGCATAACACAAACATGTTTGGAACTCATCTCCATCTCCGTTGTAGTGAGGTAGAGAGAGTTGTATCTCCTCTGTGGGGTAAGCTTTTAAAGGTATAACTACAAAGAGAATCTTTGCAGCTGCTTTGGCACAGGTGCAAGGACTTTTGCTCCCTCCCATTGTGCTAAGTCAGCTTTTTCCTTGTTCTTAGAGCAAGACCACTGTTCTTGAGTTAGGCCATCTTTATCAGCCTGTACCAGGTGGCTGGCTGGGCTGAGCTAAGTGACCTTGTGCTCAGAATCTCCCAGGTGGGAGAGAGGAAGGCCACTATCTTCCTGGGAAAACATTCTGCTAGGAAATTTCTTCTCGCCCCTTTGAGAATAAGGGATGAGGGTTCCATAGAGACATCGGCCAAACAATTTATAATTATACAACAGTTATGCCTCTGTATGATTATTTGATAAACAGCTGTGGGTACCAGTGGGGCAGGACAGAGAAGAATCTCCAGCTATAGTTGGGCGGGAGAGAGGAGAGGCACTCAGACTCTAGATCCCTCAAGTAACATCACTCTACACTCAAGCCTCAGGGGACAGAGTGGTGCAGGATGGAGAAGTGACAGAACTTACATTCCAGAATCTTCTCCCCAGTACTCAGGAAACACCCGGCTCTGCATGTCTAAGAGTAAAGCAAAGAGTCCAGGCAGGCCTCAGGAGTTTGCAGAAGACTGGGAAGAGAAGCCACAGCTGACTGAGGAGACCCTGGGAGAAGGGTCATATGCACACGGCCGCAAAGGGGTGTGTGCTGGTGGAAGTCAGAGTGCGACACATAAATCAGGGCTGAAAGAATAGAAAAGGTGACCAGTTAGGGCTGGTGTGAATTCCCACGTGTGTGCAAATGTCCTGTGGGGGGAAAACAGGACACCTAGACCACCCGGAGTTCACCTTTCCAGAAGAGCTGGGAGGGCATTTCCTTTTCCTTTGCTTTTCCAAAACCCTCCCACCCCACCCCCACCTCCGAGTGAGAGCAAGAAATAGGAATTTCATATTCTAATTAAGGAGACTTTTTGTCCTGTTTTTTGTTTTTTGTTTTTTTTTTCCTCAGACATTATGTCACTCTGATGCTCAGGCTGGACTAGGGACTGGAGCCATGAGTATTAGCCGTATACTGTTCTTGCAGAGGATCTAAGTTTGGTTCCCAGCATCTAAATCAAGCAGCCTGCAACTACCAATGGGGAAAAAAAAAAAACCCTTTTGGCTTCTGTGAGCCCATGTATTTACATGCACATACCCAAATACACACACACACACACACACACACACACACACACTAAACAATGTTGATGATTTGGTTGGTTGGTTGTTTTGGTTTGTTTTGAGTTGGGATCTCTCTACATAATTCTGACTGTCCTGGAACTTGTTATGTAGACTAGCCTGGCTTCCAACTGGTGAAGAGATCCACCTGCCTCCCTCCTGAGTGCTGGGACTAAAGGTGTTTGCTACAATGCCAAGCTGATAAATTAAAGAAAAAAATTGAATTCAAGCAATCTTTGCAAGCACTTGGACCATAGGTACATACCCGGCAAGGAAGCTATTTCTTTAAAAAGAATTTTTGTTGTTGTTATTGTTGTTTGTTTGTCTTTTTGAGACAGGGTTTCTCTGTATAGCTTTGGAGTCTGTACTGGAACTCACTCTGTAGCCCAGGCAACAAACTCAGAGATCCACCTGCCTCTGCCTCCCGAATGCTGAGATTAAAAGTGTGAGATTAACCACCTGGCTTAAAAAGAATTTAAGGACTGGAGAGATGGTTCAGTGGTTAAGAGCACTGGTTACTCTTTCAGAGGTCCTGAGTTCGATTTAAAGCATCTCCATCGTGGCTTACAACCATCTGTAACTCCGGTTCCACAGGATTTTCTGGACTCCTTGGACACCAGGCATACATGAGGTGCACACATTTATATGCAGGGAAAACACCCTTCTACACAGAAACTTTCTGATATTTATTTTGTGCATGTGTGCACATGGGTGACACAACATGTGTGCGGAAGACAAATTGCAGGAATCAGCACCCTCCTTTTACCCTGGAAGACCCAGGAATCAAACTCAGGTTGACAAACTTTATCCACTAAGCTGTCTTGCCAGTCCAAGGAGAGTTCACATGGAATATTTTGTTTGGGTATAGGGTGACATTCAATAAGTAAGCCATTTATAGATGTAACAATGAGGAAAGAGCGATCCAGGGGAGAACCAGATGGGAGGGAACCCGAAGCCCATACATAGGAGAAGGCTTGTGGTTGAGTTTTTGGTGGTCCTGGTCTCCAGGCTCCATCTGGAACCAGTTGGGGTTTGTTGATGTGGAAGCAGCGTTGTCTGTGGAGGACACTGATCCCACACTGTAGCTGTCCAGGAGCTGACACCGATCCCAGCATCCTCTGAAGTTCTTTGGAGGGCTGTTGAGGCACAGAGGTTAACTGATGCCTAGACGGTCTCAGTGCAGCTGTTTCAGTTCTAAAACATTGTCTAGAGTGGCAAGAGGAGTCCTGAGAGGGGCGGCCCAGTGGCCCCTTAGTCCCCGTTTGGAGGTCACCCAAACTACTTTTAGGTGTTTAGTGGTGTTGATCACTCAGCAACTGTTTCAAGGCTGACAGAAGGGCAGAGAGGGGAGAGCAGACTACCTCAGAAGACAATCCACCCAAGGGGCCAGGACCAAACCTAACAGTTGGCAAAGATCCAGAACATAAGTCAAAAGGTAACAACTGTACAACTTTGTGGGGGAACATTACCTGACAAAGTTGCATCAAGATTAACATTAGTTGCCAAGTGGTGGTGGCGCATGCCTTTAATCCCAGCACTTGGGAGGCAGAGGCAGGAGGATCTCTGTGAGTTGGAGGCCAGTCTGGTCTACAAGATCTAGTTCCAGGACAGGTTCCAAAGCTACAAAGAAATCCTGTCTTGAAAAAATGAACAAACAAACAAACAAACAAACAAAAAGATTAACATTAGTTAATATAATACAAAGTATCAAGTTAGCATGTTTAGCTGTGAGTCACCATATGCTACGAGCCAAACTTGGGGCCTCTGCAAAAATCGAAAGCACTCTTATCTGAAGGATCATCTCTTCAACAACCTCTGCCCCATTTAAAATGTGATAATGTTTTAAAATGTGAACTTGATAATGCACACCTTTAATCTCAGCACTCGGGAGGCAGAGGCAGGCAGATCTGAGTTCAAGAACAGCCTGTTCTACAGAGTGAGTTCCGGGATAACCAGGGCTACACAGAGAAACCCTGTCTCGAAAAAAACAAAAACCCCCGAAAAAACACAACCATATGTAACTCCTGTCCCAGGATCCAACACCCTCTTCTGGCCTCCAAAGGTACTGCAAGCACAAGGTACACAACACACAGGCAAAAGACCCATACGCATAAAATAAAGGTGAAAAGAGATTTTACAAAAGTATGTGTATGTATGCACACATGTCAGATAGCTACAGAGACCAGAAGAGGGCATCAGATCCCCGGGGCTGGAGTTCTGAGCAGTTGTGAACCACCCTTCGTGAGTGCTGGGAACTGAACCCGAGTCCTCGGCAAAGCAAACGCTCAATCACTTTTAACCACTTAGTGCTCTTAACCACAGAGCCCCACGAGTCACATCTTTCCTTCTTTCTTTCTTTCTTTCTTTCTTTCTTTCTTTCTTTCTTTCTTTCTTTCTCTCTCTCTCTCTCTCTCTCTCTCTCTCTCCCTTCCTTCCTTTCCTTTCTTTCTTTTCTTTTCTTTTCTTTTATGTTTTGTTTGTTTTTTGAGGCTTTGTTTCACTTATGTAACCCTAGTCGGCTAACCTGGAATCGGCCATGTGCAGACAAGGTGGTGTAGACAGGGTTGCCTTCAATTTCTGTCTCCTGAGTGCTGAGATTAAAGATATGACCACCACACCAGGCTTTCCCCAGACTTTTATATAGTTTTATTAAACACCTTTAGGTTGCAAAAATAAGTAAATAAATAAATAATATGGTAAAATATGCATAACAAAATTTTCAAATTTTTTTTTCAGAGCTGAAGAATAAACTCAGGACTTCAAAACATCCCAGCTAAGCTATTCCCTGCAATAGGGAAGTACAAAAATATTCATATTCATGCAATACATCTCTAGAACTTTCTGGTCTTGCACAACTGAAATTCTTCCTCATTGAGCAGCACTCCACCCCATTACAGCCTCAACCTCTGCTTATCTGAACCCTGCCTTCTGTTTCTGTGACTTTGACCACGGGAGGTTCCACATGAGTGGAATCCCACGCTAGTTATCTGTGGCTACAGCCCATGTCTCCCTTTCAACAGATTTGTTTTCCCCTCCTTCTTTATGTGAATTCTATATTTTGTAATGGCTCATCCACCATCACGTGACTCCTCCCTCTGGCAACTGTGAACGTGGTGTGCAAAGAACTCTTTCGGTTCTTTTGCTTTATATTGATTTATTCGATTATTTCTGTGCACGGGTGTTTTGCCTGTATGTTTGTATTGCACTGTATGTAACTGTACCATATATGTGCCTGGTACTGGGTGAGGACATCAGATCTCCTAGAACAGGAGCTGGCTGTGAATCACCATGTGGGTGCTGGGATCTGAAACCAGGTTCTCTGAGAGATGCCTAAACTTCCTCCATTTTACAAGCGGGGGGGTCTAAGTTTCACTTTCACAAACAAAGGGCTATTAATGAACAACACCCCCCCACCCCCCCACCCCCGACAACCAGGAGAAGGGAGGGAGCAGAGGCAAGGCCTGAGTCAGCCCCACGCCATCTCAAAGCAGTGACTGAAAAAGGACAGTTTTGTCGCCCCCTGAAACAGATCCGGACTTGCCCAAGTATGCCCAAATATGGAAAAACAAAAATTAAAAATGTGTTAATGTAACTGCTGCCTGTTTAACTGGTCACGTTAGAACTGGCATTCACTGTTCCTCCAGCTCCCTAGCTATGTTTAAAAGGACCTGCGGGGGAACCCACATGCTGGGATAAGCGCTCTTTGTCTTTGCCTACTATTTGAGTCTGGGGTCTTCCTACAGCAATCCTCGGACCCTTACACCCTGCAAGAGCAGCAAATGCTCTTCACCGAACCATCTCTGCAGGTCCCTGTTCTCAAGTCCTCTGGGCATCTACTCAGACAGAATTGCTGAGTCAATTCTTCAGTATCTGTTTCTGTGGTTTTTCCCAGGCACGATTTCTCTGTGTAGCCCTGGCTGTCCTGGAACTCACTTTGTACACCAGGCTGGCCTCTAACTCAGAGATCTGCCTGCCTCTGCCTCCTGAGTGCTGGGATTAAAGGTGTGCGCCACCACCACCCGGCTGTTGTTTTAAATTGGGTTTTACTCTGCAGCCCAGACTGACTTGAACATCCACACCTACCCCAGCCTTCAGGAGGCAGAGATTAAAGGAGTGTGTGGCCACTTGCTCGCTCAGGATGGATCTTTACAAACAAATAGCAATCTTTATTTACTATGACGGCATGTGGAGGTCAGAGGACAAAACTGTAGAGTTCATTCTTGCCTTCTGCCTTATGTGGGCTCCAGAGACTGTACCCAGGTTGCCAGGTTTGCCTAACAACAGGAGTTTTTCTCACGGAATCATCTTTTCAACCTCAAAAGTTATTATTTATTTATTTATTTAGGTTGTTTTTTTGAGACAGGGTTTCTCTGTAGCTTTGGAGCCTGTCCTAGAACTAGCTCTTGTAGACCAGGCTGGCCTCAAACTCACAGAAATCCACCTGTTTCTGCCTCCCAAGAGCTGGGATTAAAGGTTTATACCACTACTGGGCCTTATTTTTTTTATTTAATCTCTGCTAAGGGGACAAGAGACTGTTGTGCCCAGATTACAACCCCCAGAGAAAGACCACCAGAGAGGCCCAGACTGTAATAAGCAAAGTTTAATCAGCATAATTCAAACATGTTTGGAACCCATCTCTGAGCCCCTTGTAGTGAGGTAGAGTTGTATCTCCTCTGTGGGGTAAGCTTTTAAAGGTATAACTACAAAGAGAATCTTTGCAGCTGCTTTGGCACAGGTGCAAGGACTTTTGCTCCCTCCCATTTTGCTAAGTCAGCTTTCTCCTTGTTCTTATTGCAAGACCGCTGTTCCTGAGTTAGACCATCTTTATCAGCCTGTACCAGGTGGCTGGCTGGGCTGAGCTAAGGGACCTTGTGCTCAGAATCTCCCAGGTGGGAGAGAGGAAGGCCACTATCTTCCTGGGAAAACATTCTGCTAGGAAATTTCTTCTCGCCCCTTTGTGAATAAGGAGTGAAAGTTCCACAAGCCACAGTTGCCTTCCTGAACCTCAGAAATGACAGGAAGGTTTGGGGTTGGTAGAGAAATGAAATTTGATCCCTTTCCCTGAATGAGGACCCTGTCGGGTACTGGCAACCTGCAGGGGTGCAGTCCCTTCCTGACAGAAGCATCTGCCATAGCGAGCAGGGTTGTGGCTTCAGCCTGTTCCAGTCAGGGGCTGACAGGTGCCAGGGGCCTCTGGACCGGGTGAGGGTATAGGGCTCTGGAGTCCATCTAGGCACCACCAAAACAGGGAAGGAAAAGAAGATCCCTCTGCACTCTTACCCACTTTCTCAGACCCAGAGGAGTTGTAGGTTTCCTTCGCTTTGAGTTTCAGCTCTGCCCTTCCCCAGGCCCGGGTCCAGGCCCCTCCCCCAGTCCCGAGGAGTGCCTGCCTGGCCCTCTCAGCTCAAATACCCAAACTGGTATTTACCATCATTGCGGTGGCTGATTAACAAAAGGGCATTTTGCAAAAGAGCAGAGTTTCTTCAGGTAGCACGTGAAGACAGAGGAGAGTCAGGGATTCTCCTAGGACGGCGATGGGAAAGGCGGTTGGCGGGCAGGGAGTGATCCATCATGGCCACCCTTCACCCGCGACAGTGTTCTTTATGCTTCTGAACCGGGTAGTTTCCAAAAGGATTCATTTCTAAATCACGCATGTGTGTATGGGTCTGTCTGTGTGTGCGTGTGTGCGTGTGTGTGTGTGTGTGTGTGTGTGTGTGTGCACATGTGTACTTGCACACGAGTGTATTGGTTAGAAGAGAGTGCCAGGCTCCCTGGAGTTGGAGTCACAGACAATTGTGAGGCATTAGCATGGGTGCTGGGGACAGAAATCCCATCTTCTGTTCAAGAACAGTATACACATTTAACTGCTGAGCCATCTCTCCAGCCCCTAATCACGGTGTTTTTTTTTTAACTGACTAAAAGCAAGTAGACTCGATGGTGACTTACTTGCAGCTTTTGTTCTTTCTTTTTGGAGTACTGGAGAGAAGACTCAAGATCTCATTCATGCTAAGCGAGCATTCCACCTCCGAACCACATCCCAGCTTCGCTTGGGTTGGTTTGTTTGTTCTTGTTCTTTGTTTGTTTGTTTGTTTTTCTTTATTTATTATGTACACTGTTCTGTCTCCATGTATGCCTGCATGCCAGAAGAGGGCACCAGATTTTTTTGTAGATGGCTGTGAGCCACCATGTGGTTGTTGGGACTTGAACTCAGGACCTCTGGAAGAACAGTCAGTGTTCTTAACCTCTGAGCCATCTCTCCAGCCCCCTTCTTTTTCTTTTTTGAGACAGGATTTCTCTGGGTTGCTTGGTGCCTGTCCTAGAACTAGCTCTTGTAGACCAGGCTGGCCTTGAACTCACAAAGATCTGCCTGACTCTGCCTCCCAAGCGCTGGGATTAAAGGTGTGCGCTACCACCGCCCAGCCCGGACTCTGGGTTTAATTCCAAGAACCTCAAAAAGAACTTTGGGTTTGTTTTGAGAGACAGTGTCTTAGCCTGGCAGTGGTGGCTTAAGATGTTATTTCTTTTATTTTATTCTTTTTTTTTTTTTTTTCCAAAACAGGATTTCTCTGTGTAACAGCCATAGCTGTCCTGGAACTTGCTCTGTAGACTAGGCTGGCCTCGAATTTATAGAAATCCACCTGCCTTTGCTTCCCGAGTGCTGGGATTAAAGGAGTGTGCCACCACTGCCTGTTAGCACAAAACATTAATTCCAGCATTTGGGGATTAAAACACATTTTATGTGCATTGCTGTTTGGCCTGCGAAGTCGATGCCAGATCCCCTGGACCTGGAGTTACAGACAGTTGTGAGCTGCCATGTAAGTACTGGAAATTGAACCCGGTTCCTCTGGAAGAGCAATCAGTGCTTTTTTCCCCCTTTTTTATTGATATTTATTGAACTCTATATTTTTTTCTGTTCCCCTCCCTGCCTCTCCCCTCGCCGCTTCAATCCTTCCCCTAAGGCCCCCATGCTCCCAATTTACTCAGGAGATCTTGTCTTTTTCTACTTTCTACTTTCCACGTAGATTATAACTATGTAAGTCTCTCTTAGTGTCCGCATAGTTGTCTAAGTTCTCTGGGATTGTGGTTTGTAGGCTGGCTTTCTTTGCTTTATGTTTTAAAACCACTTATGAGTGAGTACATGTGATAATTGTCTTTCTGTGTCTGGGGGTACCTCACTCAAAATAATGTTTTCTAACTCCATCCATTTTCCTGCAAAATTCAAGCTGTTGTTATTTTTTTCTGCTGTGTAGTACTCCATTGTGTAAATGTACCACATTTTCCTTATCCATTCTTCTATCGAGGGACATTTAGGTTGTTTCCAGGTTCTGGCTATGACAAACAAAGCTGCTATAAACATAGTTGAGCACATGTCCTTGTGGTACGATTGAGCATCCTTTGGAAATATACCCAAAAGTGGTATTACTGGGTCTTGAGGAAGGTTGTCTCCCAATTTTCTGAGAAATCGTCACACTGACATCCAAAGGGGCTGTACCTGCTTGCATTCCCACCAGCAATGCAGAAGTGTTCCCTTTTCCCCACAACCTCTCCAGCATAAGTTGTCATCAGTGTTTTTTGATCTTGGCCATTCTTACAGGTGTAAGATGGAGTTGGTTTGATTTGCATTTCTCTGAGGACTAAGGATGTTGAACATTTCCTTAAGCGTCTTTCAGCCATTTTAGATTCCTCTGTTGAGAGTTCTCTATTTAGGTCTGTACTCCATTTTTTTTTTTATTGAATTTTGGTGACTGATTTCTTGAGTTCTTTGTGTATTTTGGAGATCAGACCTCTGTGGGGTTAGTAAAGATATTTTCCCATTCTGTAGGCTTTCATTTTGTCTTGTTGACTGTGTCCTTTATTTTACAAAAGCTTTTCAGTTTCAGGAGGTCCCATTTATTAATTGTTTCTCTCAGTGTCTGTGCTGCTGGGGTTATATTTAGGAAGTGGTCTCCTGTGCCAATGTGTTCAAGTGTACTTCCTACTTTCTCTTCTATAAGGTTCAGTGTGGTTGGCTTTATGTTGAGATCTTTAATCCATTTGGACTTGAGTTTTGTGCATGGTGATAGATATGGGTCTGTTTTCATTTTTCTACATGTTGATATCCAGTTATGCCATCACCACTTGTTAAATATGCTTTCTTTTTTCCATTTGATATTTTTTGCTTCTTTATCAAAGATAGGTGTTCAAAGATGTGTGGGTTGATATCCGGGTCTTCTATTCGGTTCCATTGGTCTTCCTGTCTGTTCTTAGCCGATACCAGGCTATATTCAGGAGCAGTCAGTGCCCTTAACTGCTGAGCCATCTCTCCAACTCTCCAAGAAAAATTCTTTAAACCTGGAAATCTCATCCTTGGGGCTTTCTCTCACTTCTCTTTCTCGTTTTTCTCTGGTAATTACTAACAAAACCTGCTTCTGCTTTTGTATAAACAGTGGGAGGGAGCGCTGGAGAGATGGCTCAGTGGTTAAGAGCATTTGCTGTTCTTAGCTCCTACATGGTGGCTCACAATTGCCCGTAACTCCAGTTCCAGGGAATTGACACCCTCTTCTGACCTCTGTGGGCACCAGACACACACCTGGCACAAGACACACATGCTGGCAAAACACATAAAAAATAAGTAAATCTAAATAGAATTTATTTTTATTTTATGTGCATAGGTGCATGTATGCCTGAACCCCTGGAACGAGAATTACTGACAGGTGTAAGCTGCCATGTAGGTGTTTGAACCTGAACCTGGGTCCTCTGGAAGAGAAGCTAGGGCTTTTAACCCCTGGGCCATCATTCTAGCCCCTGAATTTTTTTTTTTAAAGTAAAGCCGGAAGCTGAATGTGGTAGCTACATGCCTGTAATACTAGCACTTGGAAGACGGAGGCAGGAGGATCATGGTTCAGACCAGCCTGAGCTACAAACTCCATCTCAAAAATAATAAAACAAAATACAAAATGATAAAAAAGAAATAAAAGATGAAAAGAATCTAAAAACAGAAGAAGCAGGAAAAGCCTCCAGGAGTCCCGTGGTTCTCAGTGTCACCATCTTCTAAAGCCTCCCTCAACCTGCAGGAGCCTCCCTTCCTCTGCCTTCCCTGTCCTCCTCCCCTCCTTCTCTCTTGTTCTCTTCTCCTTTTTCCCTCTCTCCCTCTACTCTCTCCTCCCCCCTCTTCTTTTTCTCTCCCCTCCTCTCCCCTCCCCTCCTCTTCTCTCTTCCTCTCATCCTTTCCCTTCCTCTCCTCTCCTCTCCCTGCACGCATCTTCCCATTCCTCCCACCTCTCCTCCTCGACCCTTCCTTCCTCCATCCTTTTCTGATGATCCCCCCCCCACCGCCGTGTCCCATGATCCTTGAGTGGCTGTTCACAGTATCTATCTGTTAATATGAAAAGATCCAAGTCATTATGGAAAACCGTTTAGAGACAGTAACTAGCCTCTCACCGCCAGTGTTCCCAGAAGCTGCGTGAGCTCTTCTGTTTCCCATTTGCATATGAACCACAGGGAAGTCAGTTCCCATCCCATCTTATTTCCTAAAACAGGAGGCGGGTGTTAGGAGGAATTGTGTCTTGTTTTGTTATGACATAGGGTCTCGTGCCGTCTGTTTATACTGGCTTTGATGACCTGCGCTCCAGTCCTCCCAAGTGCTGAGGCTATGGGTGTCCTAGGGAGGTAGGTTTCAGCTCTGTATCACTAGAAGGGTCCAGGCAGAGGTCTGCAGTGTTTCTGGGGTGGGCAGGGCTATATATCTTCTTCCTCAGACCCAAGGGTAAGGGTGTGTCCCCCCTGCAAGACCACAAACTACACAAGGGGCTGCAGCACCCTGTTTGGACTTGGTGTACGGTGGGGGAGAGATCTGGGCGCATCACAGCTGGGCACATGGGACAGTTTTTATCCATTCAACATCTTTCTGGCTTCAAGTAGTGGTACATGCCTGTTATCACAGAACCTGGGAGGAGGAGGCAGCAAGAGCGGCAGGTGCTCAAAGGAGCCATCCTTGGGTACGCAGTGAGTCATCCTAGGCTACATGATATCTGCCTAACAACCCAAAACATGGTAGAGGATGCAGCTCACTTGGTAGACTGCTCGTCTCAAAGGCAAGAAGCCTGAGCTTCAAGCCTTAGTACCTAATAAAGTGAGCGTGGTGACCACACACACTGGGATGTAGACGCAGGAAGAGCCAAAGTTCAGGTCATCCTCAGCTACATAGTAAGTTTGAGTACAATTTGTGCTACAGGAGACACCCCCACACACACATACATGCACATACCACAGCACACACACACCACACCGCACCCACATACTACACTGCACAGACACCACACCACACACAGACACACACATGCACACACACCACACACCCCCACCACACCCCACACACACTCACACTATACCATACAAACATTACACAAACACACATCATACCATATACATGCACACACCATACATATGCGCATACCACACACACGCGGACATACCACATACATACCACATACTATACCCACACACCATAGCACACACATATACCTCACCACATCACACCATACCACACACACTCACACTCACACCACACCATACACACACACACACACACACACACACACACCCCGAAGTCTTCTGGGTATCAAATTATCAAGTCTTGAACTTTGATATGTGTACCATGAGACTAAAGTCAAGGAAGGTGTAGGGATTGTCCTGGGTGGTTTTTTTTGTCAACTTGACCCAAGCTAGAGTTACTTAGACCCCTCACTTGAGGACACGCCTCCATCAGATTGCCTGTTTGTGGTGCATTGTTTGGACTTATGATCAGTGTGGGTGGATCAAGGCCATGGGGTTGGGAGTAGTGGGGACCCCAGGCAGGTGGTCCTGAGTTGCATAAGAAAGCAAGTTGAGCTGGTGGTGGCGCTCACCTTTAATCTAGGCGCTCCGGAGGCAGAGGAGGTGAGTTCTGTTCTGTGAGTTCAGGGCCAGCCTGGTCTACAGAGTTCCAGGACAGCCAAGACTACACAGAGAAACCCTGGCTCAAAATGAGAGGGGGATGGAGGGAGAGAGAAGGGAGAGAGCGAGCTGAGAAGCCATTAGAAGCAAGCAGGCCAGTAAATTGTGTTCCTTTATGGTCTCTGTATCAATCTCAGCCTCCAGGTTCCGTCAGGAGTTGCAGCTCCTGATGGAGTGTGATCCCAGAGCTGTAGGCTGAAATCAGCCCTTTCCTCCCCAAGTTGCCTTTGATCACAACAGTAGAAACTTTAACTAAGAAAGGATTCAATTTTAGGGATGAGGAGAAACGTCAAGAGGATTAAGTCCTTACCCAAGGTTCCCGGGCGTTAGTGAACACAGCAGGGCAACTACCAAGGCTTGAGGGGCGTGGCCGCGGGGCGTGGCCTATGCTGGGCGTGGCTTTCGGGCTCTCCGCTGCGAGCTGCAGTCTTGTCTGAGCGCTAGCCTACGACCATGGAATCGGTGCCGCTGCAGGACTTCGTGAGCCGCCTGGACCCCGCCTCCCTTCCGCGCGTGCTGCGGGTCTGCTCCGGAGTCTACTTTGAGGGTAAACGGGCCCTGGGGGGGAAGCAGCCAGGCATGGTGGATCATGTCTGTAATCCCAACACTGAGGAGCTGAGGCAGGAGGATTGGCACGAGTTCGAGACTACTGGCTTATCTAGTTTGTTCCAGGTCAGTCTGGTACAGAGTGAAACCCTGAGGAAGTTGGGGTTTGAATTTCGACGCTGCCTCTTGCCCGAGCTTTATGAGTTCACACCAAAAACCATCGCCCTGCACCTCGGCTTTTGTCCCGTGGGTGAAGTAGCAGCGAGGCAAGGACAACTTGAACAACCTAGGAAATTCTGTCTCAAACAACAAGAACAATTATAACAATAGATAGATGAATAGGTAAATAGAGATCACTGATCCACTATGCTAGACTGCTAGACTTGCTTTTTAAATTTTTAACTTTTTTATTTTTATTTATTTATTTGAGAGAGAGAGAGAGAGAGAGAGAGAGAGAGAGAGAGAGAGAGAGAGAGAGGAGATTTTGTGTTTGAGCTGGCCTCAAACTTGCGGATCCTTTTGCCTCTGAATGCAACCGCCATACCTGACTTGCTGTTGCTCCTTTTTCTTCTCTCTCCTTCCCTCTTCCCCCCTTTTCTCATCTTCCCTCCCTTTCTGCAGGGATCAGCCCAGCTCTATGAACTCCAGCCATAGATACACCCCAGTTCCTATAAGCACCAGATCAGCCCTCCCGCTGGGCTCTAAGCTCCTAGCCTTCTGTCTCTCTGGCTCTGTCCGCTAGGTGGTCGGATCATTTCTTCATTTCTCAGCTCGAATGGTCCTTCTTCCAGGAAGCCTTCCTGCTTTGCCTTGCACACCTGCTTCTTGCCCACAGCTTTCCTGGTTCACAGCAGAGAAGAGACGGGCAGGGCACGTCAGGGACACAGTCACCAGTTATGGCTCAAAACAGCAAGTGGCCGGGGACTGACCACTTGGGTAGGGGGAGGAGGAGGAGAAGGGATGCCATGGACAGAGAGCCGCTTGGCGGTTCTGTGGAAGAGGGAGACAGAGCAGAGAGTGGAGGGGGATGCCGGGATGTAGGTATCCTTAGAGAACAAGCCTACTTCATCCTGCTTTCCAGAGTGAGGGGACCTGGGCCTGCCACAGCAGCTGCCAGCAAAGTGTTCTGATGGCCAAGTGGATTCTAGACGCCACAGTGGGTCCCTCGGGTCCCCTGGAATCTGATGGGTCCTGAAGCAGTCGTCTGGGGTTTGTTTGTCCTTTCTTCAGCCCAGAACGTCCTCCCAGCACCTCCTGCTCACCTCTGACACAATACTTGCGTTTCCTCATTTGGTCTGCCCTGGGAAGTGGTGGCAAGTGACACAAGCTGGGGTGTTGTGACTGGAAACGTGTTGCAGGTCGTGGATACGTAAACAAGGTTACGTGGACGGTAGATGGCCACAGGGGCAGGGCAGGGCAGTGTGGTGGAGGAGCTGACCATGTGGTTAGGAATCTCAGATTTGGAGGGAAATACCTGGACTTAACACCGCAGGTTCTACCTCCTGCTGCCCTTCCCTCCTAATCCCA
Organism: Myodes glareolus; assembly: GCF_982192425.1. Classification (NCBI taxonomy): domain Eukaryota; kingdom Metazoa; phylum Chordata; class Mammalia; order Rodentia; family Cricetidae; genus Myodes; species Myodes glareolus. The sequence continues at coordinate 61,907,421 of NC_142028.1, forward strand.
CATTCCTGTGATGCTGGACATGGAACCCGGTTGTATATCCTAGACGTGTATCTAGCACGAGTTCACATTCTTCGTCCTTGTTCTGGTTTAAGACAAGCTCTTCCTGTGTAACTCAGACTTCTCCTGCTAAAGTTTCCTGAATGGTGTGGCTACAGACAGATTTCGTCACAGCTGACCTTGGGAACTTGCGTTCACATTTATTTATGTATTTATTCATTTATTTATTGTATGTAGGGAGCACTGCATGCCACAGTTTGCGTTTGAAGGTCAGAGGACAACTTTCGGGAGTCAATGCTCTTCCACCATGTGGGACTTGGGGATGAAGGTCTTTTCCTGCCAACCGCTTGCTGGCCCCTTTTTGATATTTTTGAGCCAGGGTTTCCTGTACCCCACCCTGGCCTAGAACTCCCTATTTAGCCAAGTTCTTGGTCTTCCCCTTTATGGATCGTTTGGAGGAGCTGACACCCCTTCTCTGAGCCGTCATTTTTAGGAAAGAGAAACTACTCTCTCTCTATTTATGTAGCTGAGGGAAATTGCTGGCCCCTGTTCCCCTAAGGGCAGTCATGCATCTTCAGGGCAGTGAAGCATCAGCCGCAGTTTGTGCAGCGCCAGGTATATATAACTCCGCTGCTAACACAGGGCCAGGTATATATAGTGTCCTCTGCCGGAAGGTCCACACCCTGCCGTTGTGACAGCTGTGGGTGTTTTGCTGAGGGCGTTTTGGTGAGGTTCGCACCAGCGTGAGCAGCCCTGCTAGAGCTATCCTGGAAGAAGGGCTGTCAGGTGGCCTCAAGGCCTTGGCTCCCGCAGTTTCCCAGCGCCTGCCAGCCCGATGGGGACCCTGCACACGCTGCACTATGAGCTCTTTCCCATGTATCTTCCATTCTCCAGGGTTCTCCGGGGCGCTAACCCTTTGCATCAGGCAAGTGGGCTGCTGAACTTGGGGGTGGTGCTCAGAACCTCAGCCTCCTCATTTCCCTCTAAGAGGAACTCACTGGGCTGGTGAGCTGGCTGGTGGGGAGGGGGGGATGGTCACTACCAACCCTGCCAACCTGAATTCAATCTGTGGCTCTCACATGGTGGAAGGAGAGAACTGGCTCCCAAGATGGCCCTGATTTCTTCACCCATGCTGTGGAATGTTCTCAAGATGAACGTGACTGAAACAAACCAAAAAGTTAAAAGCAGTTCATCTGGGCTGGGGACATGGCTCAGTTGGTAGAGCACTCACCTATCGTGCGTGAACCCCTCGATTTGATTCCTAGGGCTGCGAAGAACTTGGCATGGTGGCACACCACCTGTCCTTCAAATTCTCGGGGGGCAGAGGCAGGAGGGTCAGAAGTTTCACATCATCCTTGATATAGAGAGCTCCAGGCCAGCATGAACTACGGGAGAGCCTGTTTCCATAACTAATAAGTAAATAAATAATTAAAGCAAACAAGCATGCTCCTCACTCATTTGAAGTCGAAAGCGGGGTGCTGGAAGAACGAGGTACCCACCTTTGTATCTACCTAGGGCCTCCCTACCCCGAGTCCGATTTTGTAACTGTCAAGGGGACCTGGGGTTCACAGGGTTGTTCGCTGCTTCATTGGTAGAACACACCCTCAGAGGCTGCAGTGATGTTGAAAATGGACCAGCACTAATGACACTCATGTTGGGAGGCTTGAACTGGGAGAAAGGGAGGGCACCATGAGGGCGGCCTCCCACGGCCAGTGTAGATGGGGTAAGCAGTCTGAGGATGGCCGGCTGAGCCCTTTAGCAGGGAAAGACAAGGAAGAAAACTGAGAGTACAGTTGGGGGCAGAGTACTTATGTATCTGCATGGAAACCCGGGTTCAGTCCCCAGGACTTTGAAAGAGAGGGAAAGACCCTCAAGGCAGCAGGGACAACCAAGCAGACAGGTTCCTTAGACCTGTCTAAGGAACAGGTCACAGACCACCCAGGGCTCGTCCTTGGCCAGAAATGTAAACCGAGTCTGTGTCTCCGCAGGTTCCATCTATGAGCTTTCTGGGAATGAGTGTTGCCTCTCCACAGGGGACCTGATCAAGGTCACCCATGTTCACCTCCAGAGGGTGATCTGCGAAAACTCAGAGACGGGTCAGGCCTTGGAGCTCAACCCCAACTTCTCAGGTAAGGTGTGCACCTCTGCCTCCCCACCTGCCCCGGCATTCGCTAGGCTTCTCTTCAGCCACTTGGGGGTGGGTTCGCCACTCCCAGCATCATTTCCGCCCCTCTGGCTTTGCATAGAAGGGTGGCGTGTTTACTGTTCCGTAGCTGCAAGGCCAAGGACGCATTCAGGGGGCGCCTTGCACGGCCCCGCCCTCTTCTCATCGCGGCTGCCTCCAGACCTCCAGGTTTTGGTCTCTATTTACTCACTCATCTTCATCAGACATCGACGGACACCAGTGTGTGCCAGGCCCTCTGGGGAGCTGAGTGTGGGGACTCAGGATGAGCTAGGCCCTTCTGGGGTGGCAGTGAGAAAAGGCAAGGGTCCATGAAGCAGGCACCAACTCAGGGTGGGTGGGCCTGGCCTCCAAGGTCTGCAGATCCAGGAGCAAGAGGTGGTCCCCAGATAAGGGAGTGTGGCATGTGACCATTCGGTGCCTAAGAACTCCCAAGGGAAACAGGTGTGATGGCACAGGCCTGGGTTCTAGCACAGGGGAGGCAGAGGCTGCCCGGCAAGAATTCGAGGCCAACCTTAGCTACATATCAAGTCGGTATAGGATGCATAAGACATGGTACATGAAGTCCTGAGTCCTATCCCAGCACTGTGTAAACCAGTTGTGGTGTGGTGGTGCATAATCCCAGAATTTAGACAGTAGAGGCAGGAGCAGAAGGAGGTCTCATGCCTGGGAGGCGATCAGTGGCTGACGCTTGCTGCCAAGCCTGGCGATTCAAGTTCAATTCCTGGAACCTACCTGGTAGAAGGAGAGAGTGACTCCTACAAGTAGGTCTCAACGGACCTCCACACATGTGCTGTAGCATGCACATGCGTGCATATATATATACCAGGTATATGTGATTTCTTTATTTCATTTCTTTTTTTTAAATATTTATTTATTTACTATGTATACAATATTCTGTCTGTGTGTATGTCTGCAGGCCAGAAGAGGGCACCAGACCTCATTACAGATGGTTGTGAGCCACCATGTGGTTGCCGGGAATTGAACTCAGGACCTTTGGAAGAGCAGGCAATGCTCTTAACCACTGAGCCATCTCTCCAGCCCCCCTTTATTTCATTTCTTTTGAGACAAAGTCTCACTGCATAATCTTGGTTGTCCTGGAATTCCCATGTAGATCAGACTGGCCTCAAACTCATTGTGATCTACCTCCATTTGCCTCCTGAGTGTTGGGACTAAAGGTTTAAATTACCCTTTTTTAAAAAAAAATTATTTATTTCGTTTACAACAAAATTACAGGCATTTCTGTGCCTGCAGGCCAGAAGAGGGCGCCAGATCTCATTACAGATGGTTGTGAGCCACCATGTGGTTGCCAGGAATTGAACTCAGGACCTTTGGAACTCTTTACCTCTGAGCTGTCTCTCTAGCCCCAAATGTACCCTTTTTTGATTAAAAAAATAAATAAATAAAGATCTCTTTGAATTTCAAGGTTAGCCTGAGATCCATGATGCAAGCAAGCCAGGCAAGCAAGCCAGGCAAACAAGCAGAAAAAGTAACTCCCAAGGGGTTCCTTATTATGGAACAGGAGGTGTGCTGTCTGTGGCTGGGAGCAGCCTGGGTGGAAAGTGTGATGCCACCAGCCTCGGCTTCCTTCTCTATTATGAGCCCTTGGACTTGATGTGGGAAGGTCACACATATATATAGAGAGTAGAGGAGGGGCTGGCACTGAGCAGGTGCATCCTGAAGGCACACAGGCACGTACACACACACACACACACACACACACACACACGTGTTTACAGCAGTGGTGGGAGGTGAGCAGAAGTGAATCCTCTGGGTTGGACTGGCTGACACACTTTCTCTTGTGAAAGTGCTGAGGAGCCTGGGGCTTTGCAGAGATTCAAATGATGACTCTCCTGTGGTTTGGGGGCTCGCTCTTTCTTTTTCTTTCTCTCTCTGTCTTTTTTTCTTTTCCTTCCTTCCTTCCTTTCCTTTCCCTTTATTTCTATTTTATTTTACTTTACTTTTTGAGCCACAGTCTCTCTGTGTAGCCCTGACTATCCTGGAACTCACTCTGTAGACCAGGCTGCCTCTGCCTCTCTCTCCCAAGTGCTGGGATTAAAGGGGTGTGCCACTCCTGGCAAGGACTCTGTTCTTCTACAAAAGATTTCTTTGAACTCTCAAATACCTGCAACTAGATCTAACAACTATGTACACATACACCACAGGTTCATCACCCACAGAGAGATGCATATACAGGCCCATGCCTACACACACACACACACACACACATTCATCCCTGGGTGTGTAGATGTGTGTTTTGGAATGCTTTGGCAGTAGATTGTGGGTGTGGCACCCTTTTCCAGCTACCATTCCCCTAGAGAACATTTGCACACAGGACCACTTAGGGGTCAGTGACCAAAATCAGGGGCCTTAATTTCAGTACCATGCTGTTGTCTAACCCATGGCTTACATCCAAAGTCCACCAGCCACTCTGTGGATGCCAATGGCAGAAATCCCTCCATTCTGAGTGTAAACTGAGATAACAGCCTTGTTCTCCTTCTTGTCCAGTTCATTTCAGCCTGGAATATGAGCAGTGTGTGTGTGTGTGTGTGTGTGTGTGTGTGAGAGAGAGAGAGAGAGACAGGGAGACAGAGACAGGGAGACAGAGACAGAGAGAGCGAGCACGCCTCTCTGTGTAGTCTTGGCTGTCCTGGAACTCACTCTGTAGACCAGGCTGGCCTTGAACTCACAGACACCCACCTGCCTCTGCCTCCTAAGTGTTGGACTTAAAGGTGTGTGCCACCACACTAGGCCATATGGACATTTTTTTTTTTTTGAGGCAGGGTCTCACTATGTTATCCTAGCTATTGGCTATGTAGACCAGGCTGGTCTTGAACTCACAGAGATCTACCAGCTTCTGCCTCCTGAGAACAGGCATTAAAGCATGCGCCACAACACCCAGATTATATGGTCATGCTTTAAGAATCCAGGTCAGCACATATTAGCACGGGTTGTAGCTCAGGGCCTCCTCTCACATGCTAAGCAATCACACTATCACAGAACTACATCCGTGTCCAGGATCAGTATTTCTGTAGAATGTCATTCAGTCCAGACTTCGTGATAGTTTCTTGATTAGATTTGGGTGGTGAGTTTGGGACAGAAAACAACTGTTCCCAGAAGTTGGGTGATGTACCAGCCTGGTGTCAGGGTGTCTAGGGACCGCAGGAGTGGTGGGTGGTCCTGGCAGACTAACTGAGGAGTAGGTGTCAGACAGTACCTGGGGCTCTAATTTGGGAGAAAGAGACAATGGTGCTGCCTCAGGATGGGGAGACAGACTTCGGATGTGTGGGACTGCAGCTACAGGGGAGGTGTCTGGAGGAAAAAGGGATAGGTTGGCCAAGTTGGGGTCAGAGGTCAGGAAAGTGGGAGAGCAAGGGAGGTGTGTGTGTGTGTGTGTGTGTGTGTGTGTTAGAGAATGTGCCCTTATTCATTTCTCTGTGTCTCTCGTGACATCCCTGTGTCATTCCTGTTCCTCATTATCTATTCACACACTGTCCTCCAGCCTTCATCCACATCCTTTGGTCTAGATGTCCAGATGCAGGCCCCAGGAGGGATGCTGGCTGGGTTGCCTGCAGAGCCTGCCCCAGCCAAGGCCTGCCCGTCCCCCCATTCTTCCTCTCTCCGCTGACTCCTATAGGCCTCTTCAGCACCCTCGGCAGCCTGCAGAGCTACAGGACCCTGGAAGAGCTTGTCTCTGCTGTGCCCCCGAGCTCCACACAGTGGCCCATTCCCTTCAAGTCAGCTGAAAGAATTGTCACAGAGGCCGGGGTGGTGCCTGTGGACCAACCCTTCAGGCTTGAGGCTGTGGAAGTCCACCATGGGACTCGCTATGCACGCTGTGTCCAGGACTCAAAGACCCAGGAGGTCATCCTCTACCTGGCCCTTTCCCAGAAGGGAACCTTCTACAGATGCAAGCCTGGTGCCCCACAAACCCTGCTCCAAATCCTGCAGGACCCAGCTATGAAGGACTTTATGTTTACCTGCCCCAGCCTACCCTGGCGCTCTGTGATCCTGAAGCCCCAGTATATGTTACAAGCCGTGATGCACAGTGAGTTCCCTGGGCAGTGGGAAGCGGAATGGCTGGGAGCTTCACAGTTCAAAGTTACCACTAACTCTGTGCACAGTCTGGGGGCTCCAGCTAGCTGGTTTATCCATTGTCTGCCATGTCACAGAATACAGATGCCCAACGAAACGGGAAATGTGGTATAAAAAGAGACAGGAAAATAGGATAAACACACCCAAGGTCCCACATGCTTTACAGGGGTAGCCAACATTACGTTCCACACTAGCCAGGGCTGTGGAGATGCTGTCTCAAAACTGAAAAACAAAGCAACTAATTAATTAAAAGGGGGCAGCAAGGTAGCTCAGTGCATAAAAGAATTTGCTGTGAAAATTGTCCTCTGACCTCCATGTTCACTTCGGCACACACACACACACACACACACACACACACACACACACACACCAATAATAAAATTATCTATTTTTCTAGAGAGCAAGAGTGGGATAGTGAGATGGCTCAGCAAATAAAGGTGCTGCCACCATCAAGAGCCAGTTCCATTCCTGGGACCGACATGGTGGAAGGAGAGACCTGACTTCTGCAAGTTGTCCCCTGACCTCTACACTCACACCGTGGCATGAATGCATACATATACAAGTGTACAGACAGACAGATAGACAGACAGACAGATAGACAGAAACACACATAAATAAGTGAATAAAAAACTAAATCAAAAAGTTTTTTTTTTTAAATAGTAAAATCAATAAAGGAGAAAGGGGCCAGGCAGTGGTGGCACACGCCCTTAGTCCTAGTACTCAGGAGGCAGAGGCAGGTGGATCTCTGTGAGTCAGAGATCAGCCTGGTCTACAGAGTGAGTTCCAGGACAGCCAGGGATACACATCTCAAATAAACAAAAATAAGCAAGCAAACAAACATAAAAGAGGCGGCCGGGGCCTGGTTCGCTGTGGAGTGCTCGCTAGCACTTGAGCTCCAGCGCTGCCAAACATAAATGAAACGAAAAGAATTGTTTTTCAATGAATCACTTTTTGTTTTTGTTTTTCGAGTCAGGGTTTCTCTGTGCAGCCCTGGCCGTCCTGGAACTCACTCTGTAGACCAGGCTGATCTCGAACTCACAGAGATCCACCTGCCTCTGCCTCCTGAGTACTGGGATTAAAGCCACCACTGCCTGACCCAAAAATATTTTTTTTCGGCCCCAAAATAAATTTTTTTAACCAACTTTTTTTTTTGAGAGAGAGTCTCACATAGCCCAGGCTAGTCTCCTAATCCTCCTGCCTCTACCTCCCAAGTCAAGTGCTAGGGCATATGAATGTGATCATTCCTGTTTTTTTTTCTTTTTTTTTTTAAACAAACCTTTTAAAATTAGTTATCCTCTTTTTAGAGATGCATATCCATGGCACGACAAAGTAGACTTTATTTTGTTTGTGGAGAAGAAACAGAAAAGGAAATGCCCTCCCAGCTGCTCTTGAAAAGGCAAACTCTGAGGAGATCTGTGTGTCCCGTTTTCCCACCGCAGGGATTTTCTCTGCTGGAATCACAGCACCCCTAGCACGGTCACCTTCTTCATCTTCAGAGTTTCAACTGAAGCATCTCACGCTGACTTCCCTGACTCCCGCAAACATAGCACACCCCTTTGCTACCCTTCTGTAATACTCTGACCTCCTCAGTTAGCATGTCGCCTGTAGCCTGGCTGGCCTTGACCTGGCCATCCTGCTTCCCTCTCCCTGCTCCGGGGTTGTAGTCGGCACCATCACACCCGGTTAATGTGTTTTCTTTTGATTTTTATAAGGAGTTTTCCAGAATCATTGATTCTGTGAGTATGGGTGTTTTTGGCTGCATGCATGTCTGTGCACCACGTGCGTGCAGTGCCTGTGGAGCTCAGAGAAGGGCATCCACTCCACCTGGACCTGGAGTTATCCTGTGAGGCGGCTCACAACCTTCTGTAACTCCAGCCCCTGCAGGACCCAGCTCCTCCACTGGCTTTTTGTGGTCACCACATGCACACGCCTACACACAGTCAGAAGTCATAAAAACAAATATATAATTTAAAATTAAAGAATTAAAAATAAAAAGAAGTTGAAAGAGATTATCCCGAAAAACCAAAAAAAAAAATCTAGTATAATAGGAAAATGATTGTGGGAAAGAAAAGATGAAACAGGACTCAAAGCTTGGGTGGAAGCCAGCACGGGGTGTTATGCTGTACCCCTAAACCGCCTGCCCTTCTCCCCACAGTGCGCCGCACCATTGTCAAGATCCCATCCACCCTGGAGGTAGAGGTGGAGGATGTCACCGCCTCCTCCCAGAACATCCACTTCATCAAGCCACTGCTGCTGAGTGAGGTCCTGGCCCAGGGAGGCCCCTATCCTATGTCCACAGAGATCCTGGAGGTTCCTGAGGGCCCACCCATCTTCCTCAGTCCGTGGGTGGGCTCCCTACGAAAAGGCCAGAGGCTCTGCATCTATGGGCCAGTCTCACCACCCTGGCAGGTTGTGGCCTCAAGCAAGAGCCGAAAGGTTCCCAGATACTTTATTCTCTCTGGGGCCTACCAGGGCAAGCTGAGGCGGAGGCCAAGGGAATTCCCCACGGTCTATGACCTTTTGGGGGCTCTCCAGCCAGGCAGACCCCTCCGGGTGGTGGCCACAAAAGACTGTGATGGGAACGAAGAGGAGAATCCTGAATTTTCTTTCCTGGCTGTGGGCGATCGGCTAGAGGTGCTGAGGCAAGGCCAGGTCTGTGGGACCCAGGGCCAGGACATAGAAGTCTTGATATGTCAGCGACTGAGTGAGCAAGTCGGGGAGGAAGAGGAGGACTTGGAGGAAGAGGAGGAGATGGAGCACAAAGAACAGATTCTGCTACCCCTCTACCTGTCTGGTGGCTTTGTGGAGGAGGTGAATGATGGCCGGCGCTATAGCCTAGCAGATCTCACTGCCCAGTTCTCCTTGCCCTGTGAGGTCAAGGTGGTGGCCAAGGATGCCCGGCACCCCACTGACCCTCTGGTCTCCCTCCCGGGCCTGCGGCTAGAGGAGAAGCTCACAGAACCCTTTTTGGTGGTAGGCCTGGACTCCCAGCCGGAAATGTGCTTTGAAATCCCTCCCCGGTGGCTGGACCTGACTGTGGCGGAGGTTGAGGGGCAGCCAGGACAGGTGGCTAGGCCACTCTCTGTCACTAGGGTGGAGGAGCTATCAGAAGCCTTCTACTACAGTCTCCGGAAGCTGCCAGCCTCGAAGAGCCAAGCTCCCCCACCCAGGCCCCCAAAGAACAAGGGTGTCAGCGAGCAGAAGCAGAGCATACAGAGCTACCAGGAGGACGATGTGAAGGTACGCACAGAACCTCACGGGGAAGGAGGGGCCACCTGTGGTGCTCACCCTGGGTCCCTTCCTTGCTTTCTGCCTGCCACAATTCTCTTTCAATTGTACTGAACTTGCAGCTCATTACATTCTGTTCTTTGTACCAATTATTCCCAGTCGGGTCTCATAATCCTGGAGTTGGTCTAATTATCAGTATTTTATGATTGCGAAAATGAGGGTTGAGACTCTGACATGCCCCCGAGGTCTGACTTGAGTGTGGACATGGCCCTGAGTTCCTGGTCCTTTCCCTATCACCTTGCGCCACTCCCAAGTGGAGCATCACCTTTTTTCAGTAGCTCTTAGGATGACTCCTGTGCTTGTTTGTTTTCTGTGGCTGTGATCAAATGCCCAAACCAAAGTAGCTTAGAGGAGTACGGTTTTAGTTCACAATTCTAGGTGATAGACTTTCACTGCAGGGACGTCACAGAGCCGGGCTTGAGACAGCTGGCCATATCATGTCCAGTCGAGAGGGAAAGAATCCGATGCATGCGTACGGCCTGCTCGCTTTCTTGCTGACTTCCTTTACTTTCATACAGTTTAGAGTCCAGCATAAGGAATGATGTCACCCACAGTGGGCTTTGTTGTCTAACCCTGGAGGGTAGTCATGAAAATCCCCCACAGAACATACCCACAGGCCAACTTGATCTAGATAATTCCTCATCAAGACTCTCTTCCCAGGTAATCCCAGGTTGTGTCAAATTGGCATTCAAAACTAACCAGCATAGATCCTAAATCTTTCTCTGGTTGCCTGATGGATACAGTGTTAAAATCTTCAGTGGTTCCACGTGGCATCAGGGTCCTTCATGAATTGATTCCGGTTTGGAAATCAGTCTGGCCTTGCTGGGTTACCTCCCACTACCACTTTGTACTCCCAACTCCAACCACAGAAGGACTCTGGGTTGGCCATGGGTCTAGTATGGGCCACAGAGTTGAGGTGACCCAAACTAGACCTATACTAGCCCCATAGCCGACATCATCGCTCCTTCAGGCTTGGGGAGAGCTGGCGCCGTTCTCTTTGACACCTTCCTGCTGTGTCCATAGCTTGGAGACATGTCATTTTCCAGCACACTGTATTGTAGTCTCTCTGCCTAAAGAGAGCTGGGCAGGGTAGGGGGGAAGAGAGCAGAAGTTCCATATCTCCAAGGCTGGTAGGCGCTGCTGAATGAGCCAAGGGGAATCAAAGATGGAAGAGTGGGGATGCAGGTTCACGCTACCCCTCTGAGCATCTTTCTTAGTTGTAAACCCAAGAAGACTTCCCCCACAAGCCCTTGTGTTAACCATTTCCTGTTTGTCTATAGCATATTTACTTGGTAGCTGACCCCACCTATTCTCACAGTACCCCTCCCCTGCATACCCCCCAACATTCTCTTTACAGCTGGGATAACAGGCAAGCCACCCGAGCTCATAGAGCTAGGAGGACAGGGCTGGGTTTGAACCCTGACTGCTCCGCCTGAGTGACCTATCCAAAGCATGCTTTGTGAACTCAACAAGCATATTGTTTTGAGACCTCAGGAGGCCTGAATTTATTATCATGTAGTCATGTGGCTGTGGGAGTTAAAAAGATAAGTCCTGAGGATTCTCACAAGGGAATCCTGTCCATGAGAAGCCAGGCTCAGAAAAGCAGAACCAGTGGCCAGAGCCAGTGGCATTGTCAGGAAACTCATCTCATGGGCTTGACTGCTGATTCTTGGACCCGTTCTGATTTCTAGTTTTTTGGGTTGTTTTTGTCTTGTTTTCCTGCTCAGTCTCAAGTTATAGGACGACAGCAATCCTACCCACAGTCAGAACCCAAGGCGAAGACCTTGGAAGACCTCCCCAAGGACAAGTCAAATCTGTACAGCAAGAGTCCTGTCCACAAGAAAGACCTTAAATCCAAAACCCAAACAAAGAATTCAGGTGAGTCCTTTGGTCCATCAAGCCCCTCTCCCGCCTCTGCTAGCTCTGCCAGGGGACCCTATTGTGGTCCTAGTTTGAGAGAGAGCCAAGCTTGTACGGAGTGGCTCAGGTGGAAAAGCCTCTGGTCTTTCTTTTAGACTCCACACTCTAGCAACGAAATGAGTCCTGTCCCAGACAGTGTCCTCCTATGACAAACAGGGACGGCAAAATGACTGCAGGGATCAAGGAAAATGAACAGTGGTGTCTGGGCCATAGAGTTTGGCCAAGCCCTTCCCTGTTCATGGGAGGAAGCTGAAGAGGGGAAGGAACCTGCCTAAAGACAAAGATTCTGAATAACCCAGACTTTCTTTTCTTCTTCAGAGCTGGGCATGAAACCCAAATCCCCCAGCACGCTTGGCAAATATCCTACCACGTCACCTCCCCTGCCTGACCCAGATATGGATGACCACGACTATGAAGAAATTTGAGCCCTTTCAGAAAGTCATCGAAGTGCTGGGAAGCCACACTTCCCAGCTGCTGCTGCACAGGAAATTGGGATACCAGCTAACTCTTGGGAAACCTGGGAGTCTTCAGGGACTCAGAACTCAGATGGGCATGGATTTGAAATGGGACAGACATTATTCCCACCTTGCTGTGGAATAATCCTTCTGTACACCTTAAATATGCATTGCTCTCATTGATTAATAAAACACCGATTGGCCAGTAGCCAAGCAGAAAGTATAGGTGGGGCAACTAAACTAAGGATGGGAGAAGGGCAGAGTCAGGTGTCACCAGCCAGACACAGAGGGAGCAGATCAAAGTCCCATGCTAATGAAGGTACTGCCATATGGCAGAGTGTAAATAAGGAATATGGGTTAACTTAAAAGGTAAGAGCTAGTTAAGTAATAAATCTGAGCTATTGGCCAAGCATTTATAATTCATATAAGCCTCTGTGTGTTTCTTTGGGACTGGGCGGTTGGGACAGAAAACGTCCAATTACACAATCTCCTTTGAGTTCCAGATTCCTGCCTCTGCCTGGTCCCAGAGGTTGCATGTGAAGCTCTCAGTCTTAGAGTTTTGATGTTCAGAGAAGCCATTTAAGTTCTGTTCACTCCTGTGCTCAACAGTTGTTCCACAACTAGGCTCAGAGAAGAATCAAAAGCCACCAGCTTCAGCACTGCCTGCCTTCTGGTAAAGGGAACTCAGTCTTCATTGTCACACCCAGTGTTTGCCACCTCCTTTGTCTGCTGTGCCACATCTGCGTCCAGGCTCTGTGCCTGGGGACAGACAAGATTCTCATGTTTGTAGACTCCAGCTCATGATCAGCACATGGTAAATGGGCTTGTACAAATAAATGTGAGAATTTGCTTCCAAGAACAAAATCTTAGGTAGAACTTAAGTTATCAAAATCTGTTAGTGAAACTAAGAGAGCTAATTTTCAAAGATGGAGGGACCAGAGAGATGGCTCAGTGATTAAGAGCCCTTTGCTGCTCTTGCAGAGGACCCAAGTTCAGTTCCCAGCACCTACACCAGGTGGCTCACAGATGCCTGTAATTCCAGCTCCAGGGCATCCAACACCTGCTTCTGGACTCTGGGCATTGCACTCATGTGTACAACCCTGCTCCCACCCCACCCCCCCAAGAAATAAGCCACAATTAAAAAAATTTAAAACTGGGTTTGGTGGTATACACCTTTAATTTCAGCACTCTGGTAGAGAGGGGGTATCTGTGAGTTCAAGGCCAGTCTGATCTACATATTAAGAGGAAAAACAGCAACAAGAAACTACTGAGACCCAAAGCTGTGGAAATCTGGCAAGCTTTTATAAATAATTTATTTGTGTTTTATGTGGTTTGCTGTTTTGCCTGTGTGTCTGAGAATGCCCGATCCCCTAGAACTAGCACTACATACATTATGAGCTGCCATGTGGTTGCTGGGAACTGAACAGTGCCCAGCTTACTTTTGATTTTTTTTTAAGATTTAGGGACTGGAGATATGGCTCAGTGGTTAAGAGCACTGACTGCTCTTCCAGAGGTCGTGAGTTCAGTTCCCAGCAACCATATGGTGGCTCCCAACAATCTGTAATGATATCTGGCGTCCTCTTCTAGCGTGTGGGCATACATGGAGGCAGAATGTTGTATACACAATAAATAATTCTTGGAGAAAAAAGATTTATTGTCAGGCAGTGGTGGCACATGCTTTTAATCCCAGCACTCAGGAGGCAGAGGCAGGAGGATCTCCATGAGTTCAAGGCCAGCCTGGTCTACAGAGTGAGTTCCAGGACAGCCAGGGCTGAATAGACTGTCTAAAAAAAAACAACAAAAAACAAAAATAAAAAGTAAATAAATATGCTTACTCCCTGGACTCTAACTAGGTCACACAGTGCTTTGATGGTTGGACAGCCATTTTGTCCAGAGGTTAAGAGGACAAATGAACTTTTGTCTATTTTGACTTCTAGGCATGTGGGGTGAGGGCAACCCTCATATGGGAAATGTGGGGGCTGAATATTAGTGAAGTCACAGAATTTAGCCCTAGGCCACCAGAGATGACAGGATAGACAACAGGTGATATGAGACTGGCCCCAAATTCTGAGCTGGATCCCAGGCACTGCACCTGCATGTGACTGAGTCTGCTTCCCTCTGGGCTGCCCGGACCTGTCCTTGCAGGACCTCTGGATCTTTAGACTCCTGCACTGAGTTCTCCAGGTGATTCCTACAGGCTGCTGGTCAATACCAACTATGAGTATCTCATCTACCAATTTCTACCTGCCTCTCCCCAGAAGTCAATGTTCACTGTATTGGAAGATCCAGGGAAACAATGGAGAGAATAAGATCTTGACAGAAAGTCCCTTCATGGCTCTGAACTTCAGAGGGTGGACAATGGACAAGGGACAAGGTGCCTCTAGTTTTCACTTCCACATATATACTCAATCTTGGCACAAAACTGAACGAACCACAAAAGGACGGCAGAAAAGAGGGCTACCAGTTCCTATGAAATAAGATTCCTGGGACTGGAGGGACGGCTCAGTGGTTAAGAGAACTGGGCTTTCTTGTAGAGGGTCCAGGTTTAGTTCCCAGCACCCACTTGGCTGTTCACAACTGTCCTCCAGTTCCTGGGATTCTGACTGTCTCTTCTGGGTAAGGTGCTTGCTATATTGAGGATGATAACCTAAGATTGGGTCCACAGCACCTACATAAAAGTCAGGCCTAGTGGCATATATCTGCAACCCTAACACTGGGAGGTGGGGGCCCACTGGGCAGCTGGTCTAGCTGAAACATCGAGCTCTATGTTCAGTAAGTGATCCGATCTCAAAACTACATGCTTGAGGGTCTGGTGTCAACCTCTCGTTGTACACGCCTGAATGGGTAGATGTGCTCAGCCAGCGCCATGTCCCGCCCCCCCCCCCCCCCCAAACATGTTCCACAGCCTCAGCTGAGTTTTCAGAGTAACGGCAGTTGCTCAGGGAACCCTCAGAGGACTTTTCTTTCCCTCAACAAGCTGGACTAGTAGGAAGGAGTATTACAAGGTTGGGGATGCCCCTTCCAAGTAAGGAATGTACATCAGCAAGTTCCCTTGGGAACAGAAAATAGGTATCAGCACCTTTTGTTTACAGACAGGGTCTCACTGTGCAGCCTTGGTTGACTTGGAACTAGCTATGTAGACCAGATCTATCAAGAGATCTGCTTGCCTCCGCCTCCTAAGTGCTGGAGCTAAAGTTGTTCGTCATTACACCTGGGTCATTTCTACTTCTTGATGCTTTATAATGATGGGTATATTAATAGGATAAACATATATAAAAGTTGCTAAGCAAAATAGGGTACATATTCAAACATTTTACCAACGGACATTACCAGCTACATTATCTTTCCTTTTAGGCTTATGAAATCAACTGCACTAAAATGAAACCATTAATCCACATTAAATACTAATGCTTACACTGGCCTTTCTCTAGTTAAGATTAGTAAATGTTACTTTTCATGATGCCCCATTTCCCACCTGCAGTTCTAAAATTTTTCCCGAGAGAAGGTTGAAGTAGGTGACATTGGTAGTTTCTAAGAGCATGGGACATCTGGTGTTACAATGTACTGAATACCTTGTATTGGACTCCCAAACACAAGCACTTCTACCTATACAGAGCAACATTCCAGAGGCTGGAATTCCGTACCACTCTCCTGCCTGTGCTCTGCCTCAGACTCCCAGTGCTTAGCAATCATGTGATTACCAAGAGCCATCAAATGACCAGGAGTCAGGGCAGTCCTCTGCAAGCCTCCTTATGCCAATCTCTCCTACTGCTAGTACCTAACCAAGTTTGGGATCTAATAGACATTGACATATATGTGTGCGCACACACACGTGTACACAAGCAAATGCAGGTGCCAGAGGCACTGGATCCCCTAGAACTGGAATTAAGACAGTAGTGAGCTGCCTGACATAGGTGTTTGGAACTGAACTCAGGCCCCAGTGGAAACACAGCAGGTGCTCTTATCCCTGAGCCGTCTTTCTCTTTCTAGGGTCTCCCTAACCCGTCCTCTTTGAGGTCAGATTTCACTATGCAGTCCTGGCTGCCTAGAACCTGGTATGTAGACCAAGCTGGCCTCAGAAGAAGAGACCTACCTGCCTCTGCCTCCTGAAACATGCCATTCAATTGCTAAGTTGTCATTTGAATTCTATGAAAAGACCCACCCTGGTAAACAAAGAAATTGGAACTATGTGGAAGTATTCTAACATACACTCCACACTGGAACATGTTTTTTCTTGTTCCACTTCGCTGGCCCTTACCTACAGGCGTGGCTCTCCAGAGGGAAGCGCTGTCTAGAAAACAGCCAGACGTTCACAATCAGCAACCAGGGTGATTTAGCAGTGTTCCACATTATGAACTCCATCCCCACATTATGAACTCCACCCCCAAGTTAGTTCCATCCACGACATTGTTTACCTTTGACCTCTGTGAGCTCAGTTACTACCACAAGAGTTTTCATGAAGCCTTACAGCAGACAGCCAACTCAGTACACAACCACACACCGTCAGCACCAACTTTAGGGGTCCCATTCTTCAGTGCTGCCAGGGGCTGAGCCAGCCTTGTGGATGGCAGGCAAGTGTTCCACTACTGTGAGCTATAACTAGACCAAGGCCCATTCACAATCCATGGCAACGCCACACACTTTGCACATGTACAAGAAACCCCTGAGGAAATAAGCCTGGCGATCTGTGCTGGATCCTGATACACAGCGGAAGATGACTGACTCCGCACGCTGTAGGAAGAAAACAAACTCCAGCAAGTTGTCCTGACTTCCACAGTAAGTCAATGTGAAAAACCTGTAACATCTCAAAAGCTATTACAATCAAACTACTTTATTAAACATATGGACATTTATATTACAAACAATGCAGTAACATCTCTTCCTCTCTGCCCTCTGGTGAGGCCATCTTGCCAGAACCTCATGCTCACTTAAACCTACTTTCAGCTGTGGGCAAGACAAAGGGAAGGAAAGTGCAATTTTGAAAGTAACACGATAGACCCAAAGCGGGAAACAAAAATAGGCAGAAGGCAGTGGGTTCTTTTTATAGCCTTTGGCCCTAGTATTATTCATCACCTCAACAGGAAGCCTTTCAAGAACAGAAGCTCCCAAGCATGAAGTAGCTCTGCCCTGCTCTCTGGGTTGTGTTTCTCTTTCAATCCCGTCCATCCAGCCTGGAGTCCCGACTAGCTTACCTGGAATTTCTGCTAAGAAATCCCACCCTGGTTTACTTCCTTCTCAACTGTCTATCTCCTTCTGAACCTCTAAACATCAAACAACAAAACAGCACAGCAGTAAGGTTCACGAGGACATCAGATGAGACCTTCTCTATGAAACCTCTGCCCTAGGAGCCACGGCCAAAACTGCAGAGCTGGAGACAACAGATGATAGAAAAACAGGTCCAGTTGGAAATATTTCAGGTACCCAGTGAGCTCCAGTTACTCTGCATCCGTAGATTTAAAGTGATCATCATCCACAGTAGAATAAATGTGTCCCTCGTTGCACAGAAAATCCACTGCTTGCCTAGAAGGAAAAAAAAGGAGGGGAGTTCCCACATTAAAACCAGCGCCTTTTGAATATAGCTCAACAAGCAAACTGTAGAGACATTTCATTTGTATTTTAATAAATAAAGCTTGCCTGAGGATCAGAAAAGTAAAACAGCCACACTGGCCAGGCAGCAATGACACACACCTCTAATCGCAGCAGTCACACTAGGTTGCTGCGAAAAACCAACGGCAGTGGTGCACACTCTTAATCCTAGCTCCAGAGAAGATTATAAAATGGGAGGAGATGGCTCTTAGTCTCAGTCTGAGATTCCTGGAGGCAAGATCGCCATCTTCCGACTGACGCTGAGGTTAAGAGCCAGTGGCTGGTTGTTTTGTTTTTCTGGTCTTCATGTTGAACCCCAATATCTGTCTCTGAGTTTTTATTACTCATGCTTCAGCAAATACCACTTTTTTTGCATTTCTTATCTTAATTAAGAATTATTAATTTTGTTCATGGAAGTCTTTTACAGAGAAGTTAATTAAACCTCAGGACTGAGATTATCCATGCAGACAAGGGCTACCAGGGCTGTCTCAAGTTTTAAAAAGAATAGGGCCACACTTCAAATGACAATTTAGCCGACACAAGAACCTGAAGCCATATTCAGCTTGCACATGAAATCCCTACTGTACACAGGGATCTTACGTCTCCCTTCCCTGGATTCAGGCGCCAGAATCCCATTCTGAAATGCTTTAAGAAAAAAAAAAAAAAGATTTATTTATTTATTATGTATACAGTGTTCTGTCTGTCTGTCTGCCTGCAGGCCAGAAGAGGGCAACAGATCTCTTTACAGATGGTTGTGAGCCACCATGATGTTGCTGGGAATTGAACTCAGGATCTTTGGAAGAGCAGGCAGTGCTCTTAACCACTGAGCCACCTCTCCAGTCCCCTGAAATGTTTTTTGCTCTGCCTGTGGGCAGCAGCAGAGAAGGAGGAAAGGAAGAGTCCTCTAAACCCTCAGGTCCTCACAGATAGAAACAGAATTTACTCAGTGATCCTGGACCCCATCACCAGTGCTCTGAGACGGGCACTGTCTATCAATTTACAGCACAGGGATGGGAAACTGACCTGGGCATTTCTTTTCTATCTAGACCAACCACCCCACCCCCGAGACAGGGTTTCTCTGTGTAATAAATATTTCTGGCTGTCCTGGAATTTGGTCTGTAAACCAGGCTAGCCTCAGACTCACAGAGATCCACTTTCCCATTCTTCCTGAGTGCTGAGATTAAAGGCAAGCACCAGCTAAGCCTACAATTATTAAATGGGCTTTTGTTTTGTTTTGAGACAGGGCCTCTTTATTCAATCATGGCTGTCCTGAAACTCGCTATATAGACCAGGCTGGCCTCGAACTCAAGACACATGAGTACCATCTACTTATATAGTCCATCTCAGTTCACTGCAATGGAATCAGGAGTCTGCTGCCTAAATAGAAATCAGGTCAAAGGTATAAGGACTGCTCAATGCCTTCCGATCAGAACGAATCAGCAAGCGGCGCAACAGTGCCACCGGCAAGTCCTTCTGAAATCTCTGCACAGCTGGCCAACTTCCCTCTCAGCAGGTTGCAGTTGACAACTTTCCTTTTTTCTTTTGCTGTGTGTCTCATAGAGTCCAGGTTGGCTCTGAACTCCTGATCCTCTCGCTTCTACCCTTCAAGTGCAGAGATCACAGGTGAGCACCAATTACCTTTTACATTGACTTCTCATTATCAGGGAACTGTAAACAAAGACAGTTACAATTCTGGACCTTGAGGCCATGGACAACAATACTTACTTGATTGAGGCTACAGGCATGTGCTGGAGCTGATTTCTGAGATCCTGAAAATTCAATCCTTCTGGTCTTGGGCAAGCCTTGATCAAATTCAGTACCTAACAGTTCAAATAAAGACTTTAGCAACTGCTCAGGATCAGGTTACGTTAACCTGAGTCCCTATATAAGCAAAAAGAGGGGCTAGAGGGATGACTCAGGAGGAGCACTTGCAGAGAACCTGGGTTTGTAGCCTCCACTAGTATCAGGCCATGTGGATACACACACACACACACATACACACACACACACACACACACACACACACACACACGCGCATGCACGCATTAAAAGAGGGGTTGGTATGGAATAGGTACCAAGATAACTTAGATCATTTAGGAAGTAACAAAATATAGGTCTGTGTTTTACATGAGAAATAGACATCTTACCTGGTTTTGGACCATAGTGAGGCCATTTGCTGGCATGAAGTTATTCCCACTGAAGTTTCCTGGCTCACCCATTCCTGGGTTGCTGATAGATGGTCTCCCTGCTGAGAGCTGAATTAAGAACAAGTTTAGAACATTAAAAAAGGCACCAAGTCAAACCTACTTCAAATAACTTGCTAATAAACAGCAAGAAACAATTTAATCAGTTTTCCTAGCAACTGTTTATATGGGAAAGCTGTAACAAGGAAAATGCAGAGATGAAAGTCTTGAAGCACATATCCCCTCTCACCTGAATAGGATACTTCTGGCTTGCAAGCTATAATTTCATTGGGAACCACTCAAGCAACATTTATTATGAAACATCACGGGGAGACAAAAGAACACAGGCTTGCCTGCAAGTGCAGATTCCTGCCCGAGGCCTTGCCTAACGTGGAAAAGGCTGTGGTTTCAATTCGCAACACTCTGAAGAAAAAGGCAGTTGCTCCATCCTCTTTTCAGTAACTCCTTTCTCTGCCTACCACTACTGGGATTATCTCAATTACTCCTCTGAATGGAATTCTACCAAAGTCAGCAATGACGTCTCAATCAGCGGCTCAAGTCTTTCAGTCTTCACAACACCTGATCTCTCAGCAGCAGCAGCACTGACCATTCCCTTCAGATGTGTCCCTACCTGGCTCTCCACTCAGACTACCTTCCCAGTACCATTCATTGTCCTATCTCCACAGGCTAACAAGTTCCCCTCAGGATGGCACCCCAGACCCCTTTCTGGGCCACACATCTTCACTACTGGTAGCCACCTAGTATCAGAGACTTTATGGATTAAATTCTTTCCTTCCTAAAGCCGCTTGCCATTATAATTCACCTCAAGTAGCAGCCCCATTAGCAGAACTAATCCATCTTTGAGTCTCCAGTCTTTCACTTTGCATAATTATTAATTTCTACCCTCAGATAGACCCCCCTCACCTCAGTCTCAGCTTCACCCTTTGAACTCTAATCAACCCTCCCATTACTACATCTCACAAGCCCCTATAATCATGTCCTTCTTACTTGGAAACTTGAAGTGGCTCTCTCTGCATATAAAAATGATACAAAACACTCAGACCAAGAACGCAGGACTTAACAGCTGGTAAGCAGTCAAAAGCTGTACTTTTCCTGCTGTCTCTCCCCCGCCTACACAGCACACGCTCACCTCTCACTCATTTGAGAACCACCTGCACCATCTTCTCATGTGCTAGGATGACAGGCTTGTGTCTGTCACCATGCTGTGCTGCACCGCACTGACCAAGCCACGTTAGTCATTTGCTTCCTTCTTGGCTTTAGCGTGTTTATCTAGAGGCCAGAGGACACCTTGACCACCATTCATTCCTCAAGTGCCATCCATCCACTTTTGAGTAGGGTCTCTCACTGGCTAGAACTTGACAAGTAGGCTAGGCTGGTTGGCCAGTAAGCTCCCAGACACCCTCCTGTTTCTGCCTCTCAGCATTGGGATTATAAGCACAAGCCACCACTTAAAAAAAAAAATCTATGTGTGTATATGTGTGCATATGTGGTGTATATACACATGCATGTCACGGCACATATGTGGAACGCAGAGAACAGTTCTCTCCTTTGATCATGTGGGGTGCAGGCATCAAACTCAAGATTGTTAGGTTGACCATTTGCCTTTACCCGCCAAGCCATTTCATTAGTCCATGTTCTGCTCTTCCCTACAGTTCTTGGGGTCAAATCCATGTCCTTAAGCACCATACCAAGAGACAACTAGCCAATCACTTGGCTTCAGCTTTTGACCCATCCCCAACTGTAATAGCAATCGCTTTTTCTAATACACGTCCCTTCATCTTTGTAGTGCCTGATGAACGGTACACTCTTTAGGTGTTCTATCTACTGTACTGAATGACAGGAGCAAATCTATCCTGTAAGGTTTAAAGCGTTAGCAGATTCTCCTGTCTACAAACGTTCATTAAATGTCCACTGTTGAGATGCTTTTATAATGTACAGCCTAGAAGCAAAATGCTGTCTGGCTTGGGAATTTTCAATCACCCTTCTTGGTACTGGATGAGAAAGAACACGAAACTCTGAAGAACAATGAGTGTTTCATTTAGACTTAAAAAAATAAAATTGGCAAAGCTCAGAAAGAAAATGTCCTGAGAACCTAAGAAATGATTTTTTTCTTTTTGGGGGTGGGGGTGATGGTTGTGGTGTTTTAATATTCTACAGAATCGCCATCCATGGGACTGAGAAATGGCTCTTCCCTCAGACTGTCAGATGGCACACAACTGCTTACAATCCTACCTCTAGGGATCCCATGTTCTCTTCTGGTCACACACCACATACGTTTACATAAACACATGTAAATAAACACAAATCTTAAAAGTTTGTTTTCCCAGAAAAGGGAAACAGATTATTGCAGCTCTTACCTGGTTGTTAGGTTTGCTGAGCATCATATGTGCATTGACCACCTCTAGAATATGTGCAGTGAACTCATTCATGTCTTCCAGGGGAATAATCTTAAAGGCTACCAGGCTCTTTTTGTTCTATTAAAGAGGAAAATGCAAGCAAAAGACAAAAAATAGTTAAATAACTTTCTGAGCAAACCACTGGTGTTTTCCTTGGTTATATTTTTCAGTTTTGGGAAAATCTGTTACAACACTTTAAAAAAAGTGTGTATGTGAATGTGGTACATGGACCACTGTATGTGAAAGAGGTCAGAAGTAGACTTGAGTATTGGTCTTTACCTCCCACCTCAAGAGAGAGGTTGTTTTCCGACTATACACACCTGACTAGGTAGCCCCACAGCTCTAGGGATTCTCCCATCTCCTCGGTGCATCACAGAGGCTCCTGCTATACACCCGGCTTGTACACAGCTCCTGGTGGCTTTAACTCAAGAGCTCAGGCTTCTCATACTTTTTCCTTTTCTTTTTGAGACAAGATTTTTTTTTTTAACTAGGCTGGCCTAGTACTTATAGATCCCCCCTACCCCCTTTCAACAGGGTCTCACTACGTAGTCCTGAGAGTTTGAAACTCACTATGTAGATCAGAGTGCCCTCAAATTCAGAAATTTATCTGCCTCTGCCTCCCGGGTGTTGGGAATAATGGTATGTACCATCCACTACGTGTGCCTTCAATGTCTGTTTTAAGGATAATTATTTATTCTCCTAATAAAGACATAAATTCACATATGCTTCACATAAAAAAACATTTTTTTTTTTTTGAGACAGGGTTTCTGTGTAACAGTTCTGGCTGTCCTGGAACTCACTCTAGAACATGCTGGCCTTGAACTCAAGAGATCTGACTGCCTCTGCCTCTTGAGAGTTGGGATTAAAGATTGTGTTACCATCACCTGGCAGTAAAGTTTTTTTGTTTTTTTTTTTTGAGGCCAGGTCTTACTATTAATACTGGAACTCACTATCTAGGACCAGGATGGCCTTGAATCTTGCTTGCCTCTACTTTCCAAGTGCTGGGGTTTAAGGGTCTGTGCCACAATGCCCTGCTTCGTGAAAACATCTTTTTTCTTTACATATACATATATATGTATACATATACATACAGAATACATATATAGTATTCTGCCTGCATGTGTACCTGCACCCCAGAAGAGGGCACCAGATCTCATTACAGATGGTTGTGAGCCACCATGTGGTTGCTGGGAATTGAACTCAGGACCTATGGAAGAGTCAGTGCTCTTAACCACTGAGCTATCTCTCCAGCTCCTTGTGAAAATATCTTAAACCCCATCTTTTAAGATCTAAAGATCGGTATATTCGTGTACAGAACTACAGACATTCACATGCCACAGCACACATGTGAAAATTAGAAGACAATCTTAAGTGTTGGTCTAGCCTTCTACCTTGAGACAGGTTCTATTCTTTTCACCAATGTGTTATGTCAAGCCAGCTCGCCTGTGAGCTTTCCACAACTGTCTCCACCCACACAGAGGTTACAGGTGTGTATTACCAAGTCTTATGACTCAGGTTTTACTTTGGTTATAAGGATACAAATTCAGGTCTTCAACCCATACCACAACCTCCAAAGCTACCATTTATTTGACTTTACCTGGAAAGACCTGAGGTGGCCAGCCACTTTCACGTATGTTTCTGGAGGAACCACAGTGTTTTCACCACTGGCATCCTAACAGATAAAAATAAAAACATATGACTATGTTTTTTAAATTACTTTTAATTTTTTGTTTTGTTTCGCAACAGAGTTTCTCTATAGCTTTGGAGTCTGTCCTGGAACTTGCTCTGAAGACCAGACTGGCCTTGAACTCAGATATCTGTCTATGCCTCCCGAGTACTAGGAAAAAGATGTGCACCACTGTCACATGGCTACTTTTAATTTTTTAATAGGGCCTCATGTAACACAGGCTTGTCTTCAGACTTAATACATAACCATGGATGACTTTCAACTTCTGATCTTGTCTCTATCTTCCAAGTTCTAGAACACAAACCTGTGCCACCATGCCCGGCTTATTTGGTATGGAAGACAGAACTTCCAGTCCTTTTTATTACTTTTCAATGAAGGTGAGTGTGACTGGGTCTTTTAAATGCAGTTCAGGTGTCCTGGAACTATGTAACACAGAATGGCCTAGAACTTACAGCTTATTGGAATTTAGCTTATTTATTGGAGTATAAGAGGTATGAGCCAAAGCAAAAGGCTGGTCAACAGTTTTTAATCATTAATTTTAATTTATTTTGTGTGTATGTATAAGCATGCATATGTGCCTTAGGTCAGAAGACATGTGGAAGTAGGTTTCCTTTTTCTATCATGTGGCTTACTGAGCCATTTTACTGGTCCCTGGTCAACACTTTTTCCCCCTTAATTTTATGGGTTATGGGTATATGAGTATGTCTGTTTTTGATGGCAATGGAGGCCAGAGAAGTGTGTCAAATACGCTAGAAATGGAGTTACAGATAGCTGTGAGCTGCCGTGTGGATTCCGGTAATTGAACTCCGGACCTTTGGAAGAGCAATCGATGTTCTCAACTGCTGAGTCATTCCTCCATCATACCTGGTCAATACGCTCCAATTAGATCTTAGTACACATCTTTGTTCCCTTAATGTAAATCCCTGGAAGTGGATTTGTAGGCCAATCCTTCCCCCCACCTGTTTTGGTTTTTCGAGACAAAGAGTGTCTTTGTGTAGCCATGGCTGTCCTAAACTTGCTCTGTAGGACCAGTCTGACCTTAAACTCAGAGATCTACGTCCTCCGCCTCTCAAGTGCTAGAATTAAAGGCTTGTATCACCATTCCCAGCAATTTTTTTAAAAATTTATTTATTATGTATACAGTGTTCTACCTGTGTGCCAGAAGAGGGCACCATATCTCATTACAGATAGCTGTGAGCCACCACGTGGTTGCTGGGAATTGAACTCAGGCCCTCTGGAAAAGCATCCAGCACTCTTAACCTCTGAGCCATCTCTCCAGACACTCCCCTTTTTAACTGAAGATTCAGTACAAGGTGAGCTTTGGTAAAATACAACAGTTTATACTCATATTATCACAATTATATGATAGCCATTTCCTTGCTAGAAAAGACGACCCGTCAACAAATGACTATTTTCTACATGTCACAAACACTAAGCCAGGGCTACTCTCATCCAAATTAGAAACTGTCATTCATTTCCAATCTTACTAAGTCTGACCTGAATCATTACTGCATTTTTATCTGGTCTTTTATTATAAATGGCCTGTGTATCTTTCTTTGCTCATTTTTACAAGGTGTAGTTACTTGTTTTAATTTGCAGAGCTTTTTATTAAACAGTTTCAAGAGTCCCAGCATGCTTCCCATTCATTTAAACAGTATTGAGGGCCCACTGTTCTAGGTGTTGGGGACAGTGATAACCAAGAGAGATTTTTTTCTCAGAGAATTTACTTTCTACTGTCTTCTGTCACTTGCCTTTAGATCTCTCACAGTATTTTAGGTGGTTTTAAATTTTTATGTGGCCAAATCTATTAAGTTCTCATTTTGGGTTTTTTTTTTTTTTTACCTTCAGTGTCTTGCTAATGTATTTTCACACTAAGAAGACACTTACATCTGTATCCACCCACTGGCGAACATCCATGGGTGCAGCAGTCATATCATCTATTTTGTAAAGAATATTGGTTGGAGCCTTCTCTGCATTTCTGATTATTCCCACAATCGTGACCTAGATTAGAAAAAGAAAACAAACAGGCCTGATTGTCCTGGAAGCCAAAGCAAGATGTACATATAAATACAATTAGGAAAAAAAAAATTTTTTTAGAGATAGTCTCACTATGCAGCCCTGAACTTGTTTGAAGGACCTGGCTTGGCCTCACATTTGTGGCAAATGTCCTGTCTTCTCTTGAGTGCTGAGTTTACAGGTGTGAGGCACCATGCCCAGTATAAAAATTTATTTATTTTTATTTATTTACCTAAGAGTGAGCAAGGCTTGTTATAGAATATCATTTTAAGACGTGTTACATTTGCGTATGCTGTGGAACATTTATTTAATTATAAAAAGATATAGTGCATTATCTTATTTGCATTTGTTTAGCTCTTGTGAAATTGTGTTAGATCTGATTGACCTAATAGAGCTGAACAGTCAACAGCAAGGCAGGAGAAAGGACAGGCAGGGCTGGCAGGCAGAGAGAATAGACAGGAGGAGAAATTTGGGAAGAAAAGGTGAAGGAGTAGGAAAAGAAGGCCAGCCACCTAGCTACACAGCCAGACATAGAAAGATAGACAGGATAATTTAAGAAAAGCTGGCTGAGGGCCCCGCAGAGCACTGGCTGTTCTTCCAGAGGTCCTGAGTTCCAACAGCAACTACAAGGTGGCTCACAACCATCTGTAATAAGATCTAGCACCCTCTTCTGATATACAGGCACACATAATAAATAAGCAAACACATCTTTAAAAAAAGGAAGAAAAAGGTTGGCTAGAAGCAAGCCAAGCTAAGGTCAAACATTCATAAATAATAAGTCTCTGTATGTATTTATTTGGGAGCTGAGTGATCCCCCAAAACGAGCAGAGTCAAAAGAATAAAATTTAATCAACAAAGGCAAAATAAAACAAAAATTCAAAAAATAAACCGGGGTGGGGGGAGGGGGGTTCCTAAGTGTGGTAATTCATGCCTTTAATCCCAGCACTAGGGAAGTTGGAGGCCAGCTTGGTCTACAAAGTTGAGTTCCAGGACAGCTAGGGCTGTTACACAGATGAAACCCTGTCTCAAAAAACAAAAAACAAATACTTTAAAAAAAATACAGTTTTTACTATTGGGTTACGTGTGACCGATACAGATGTCAGAGGATGCTTTTCTAATGCAGGATCTGAAGACTGAACTGAGGTCAGACTGTGCAAAGATCTCAAGCACTTTTAACCAGAGCATGTCATTGGCTATATACTTTTAAATTTAGCAAGTGTTATTTTTCTTTCTGTTGCTGTTGTTGGTTTTTTGAGACAGGGTTTCTCTGTGTAACAGCTCTTGGTGTCCTGGAACTCCCTTTGTAGACCAGGCTGGCCTCCAACTCAGAGATCCCCCTGCCTCTGCATCCTGAGTTCTGCAACTAAAGGTGTGTACTACTGCCCGACTCTTCTTTTATCTTGTGTGAATGCACTGGAGTGTGGTGCACGTACAAGTGAGCGGACGCTATGCAGTGATTGTCAAGGCTGAGTGCTTAGGTCTAGCACTGCTGGGCTCTTCTCTAGAGACAGGCCTCCCACTGAACCTGGAGCCAGCATGTCCCAGGGAGCCTCGTTTCTGACCCCACAGTTCTATAGCAAGAGGCACAAGAGTAATCAAGCATGGCTTTCTACACGGATACTAGGATCTGATCTCTGGTTCTCATGCTTGGATATCTTTCGAACCCCTTACTTCTTAACACTAAGTGTTTCTTCCACACAATTTAAAATACCTGCGAAATCTCCACATTCCCAATTCTGAACACTTCATCAGTCAGAGTAGCAGACAGCAGCTGGGATATGGTACAGGGCACAATGTACTGGGCTCGGACTCTCTGGAAAGAGAAACGCACATAAAGTCAATCCTAGTGACAACAACATTCACTTAATATTTGCTATGTGCCAAGCATGTTGAGTATACAACACTTAATGTTCAAAACTAAAGTCTCCTTACCTCAGGGATCAAGATCAGAAAATTAACAAATACTGCGCTTGATGCTCCTGCCTCTGAAGTGCTAAGATTCAAAGTATGTGCCACTTTTAAATCAAATCCATACTGATATGACGCCAGAACTCCAGGTGGAGAGATGTCTGTATACTATGGACTCACAAAGAAAAGGTCAGACTAGAGGACAACATAGGAAAGCCTGTCTTCAGAACAAACTTTTAAGAGTTCAAGGCCAGTCTGGCCTACAGAGTGAGTTCCAGGCTACAGAGAGAAACCCTGGGGGGTGGGGGCAGAAAGAACACATCCCAGACATAGCAAGCTGTTCAGGGCATCACCGAGGTGACAGTTTTGTGAAAAGGCCTGAGAAATGACAAACAGAAATAGAACTTAGGAGATGCCCTAGGTTTCCTGATAAAAACAGTTGGCAGTCTCTGTAGAAACAGGGTGAGCTTAACCATGCTGGCCATCTTTAAAGGAAAAAGCATTTAATGAAGACACTCAAATCACCTCTCGGAGCAGGCTACCAGCAATGTTATAGGTTCAAAGCCAGCCCGGGCAGAGGTTACACCCCAACCTCACAACTAAAATAGAAAAAAGGAAAGACCAGTCACTTCAGTTAACGGGCAAATAGTTAGAACGAGCCTGATCGTTCCTGCCCTTGATCCCAGCACCAGAGTCAGAGGCAGGGGGATCTCTGAGTTACAGGGCAGCCAGGGCAACACTGTGAGCCTGCCTCAAAACAACCAACCCCCAAACTCTTGATCTCATAGAAAGAACATGTGCAAGGCAGGAAAGCACAGCAGATTAAAGACCTCTTGTTCTTCCAGCTAGCGAGCAACAGGAAAGAACCCGAAACCTGTCGTGAACATAGCAGACTCTTGCGCTTCGGGAATTTGGTGGCTCCAACCGTGACCCCTGGGTTGACGACAGGGACATTTAGCTGCTAAAGCGTCCTTCCGAGTGGCAGGGCCGGGCAGACAAGTGCAAGCACGGCATCCGCCCGGACAGAAGCCCGTTCGTCTCCGAGACCGGGGAAAAGCGAAGGACCACGGGGCGGCCTCTCCACCTACCGACTTCTTCTCGGCCTGCGACGCCGTGGGCGAGCCGAAGCCGCCGGGGGACTGCGTGTAGCCGCCCGCTCCGCCATAGCTGGAACCGCCGAAGCTGTCGAAGCCACCTGTTAGCGAACGACAGTCATTAGCGTCCTCTCGGCGAGCCGCCGCCTCCCTTCCGCCGCGGCCACGAAGACCGCCTTTCCCGACCCCCCACCCCCGGGTCTCTCGCCGCGGTCCTGCTCCCACCACCACGCGCAGCTCCCCGCCTCCTCCCTCGCACGCCCGCCATTACTGTTCCACATCCTGGTCGCGGTTTTCCCGAGAAGGAGGACCAAGACACGCCGGTCTAGGGGCTCGGAGACTACCGAACTGTCTACCGCTCCGGCGTGGCGGCGTTGTATCTACTCTACACTGGCGCCACAAACTCCTTCCCGCGAAGGACGAGCCAATCAGTGCTCAAGACACAATCTCGTTTCAACCAATCAGGACTCACGACTCTTCCGCCTTTTCCGGTATCTGGGCGGTGCTTCAGGAAAAACGCACTGCCCCGAAAGGGGATGGAAGCCTGAGCGGCCACCTTTATTGAGGGCAGTAAATACTGTCCCCGATAGGACAGTATTTCAAGACGCCAACCAATCAAACACTACTTCCAGGGCGTATAAAAAAAAACATCTTGTCAAGTGCGCGACATCTTAAGTCACTTCCTATGTTCTTTAACCTTGTATTCCCGCCAAACTGCCAGTTTCCAGGCGAAACTGAGTTTTAGATGCTGCGGAGAAAGTCAGGCTTTAGACGTCGGCGCTCCGTTGTGACTTGCCATTTGCACACCTCCGAGATCCGCAGTACCAGCCTCACAGGACCTCCTGGGCTTGCTTATTTTCTATAAGATATGAAATTCGCCAGGTGCGGCGATTTCATCTCAGCACTCAGGAAGTTGGAGCGAGAGGATCGCTATGGGTTCGAGTCCAGCCTGTTCTGCGTAGTGAACTCCAGGATAGGCAGGGCTACATAGTGAAACCAAGTAAGCGGGGCAGTGGTGGTGCACACCTTTAATCCCAGCACTCAGGAGGCAGAGGCAGGTGTATCTCAGTGAGTTCTGGGCCAGCATGGTCTACAGAATGAGTTCCAGGACAGTCAGGACTGTCCCACAGAGAAATCCTGTCTCGAAGAAACAATCAATCAATCAATAAATAAAATGAAACCTTTATTGTAGAACCACATGATCATTTCCATTGAGCCTGTAAGAAACCTCATGGAGGCCAGCAAGATTAAGCAAGTATTATTTTCTGTTATACAGGGATATCTCCCTAAAGAGGGGTTTGAGAAAATAGCATCCAATGTAGAAGAAGGTGAGGTTTATATAGCCCCCAAAACTGCAAGAGTAGGGAGTTTTCAGAGGAATTTTGTTTTTTTTAGGAACTTGGCTGAACATTCCAAAATTATTTGGCAGAACAACTTATCAGGATATAGGGTGTGGAACACATCAAATTCCAGAAAATGGGGCAAGACCCGGTAAAATTTAAGTTTTACAAAAACCAGGAATGTATTTATTTTGACTTTGTAATAAGATAGCTTCTGGGGCTGGAGAAATGGCTCAACGGTTAAGAGCACTGATTGTTCTTCCAGTGGATCCGCGTTCAATTCCCAGCACCCACATGGCAGCTCACAACTGTCTGAAGATCCAGTTGCAGGGGATCTGACACCTTCACACCAATGCACATAAAATAAAGTTAAATAAACCATAAAAAATATAAAAAAAATTTAAAAAGATAGCTTCTGATGTTAAAATGGAGTCTGTCTGATCCCTCACAACTTCCAAAAGTTATCCTCTGTGTGCGCACATGCACACACATAGCCATACATAAGTGTGTTTTAAAAGAAAGAAACAAGCTGGGTGGCAGTGGCACACACCTATGATCCCAGCATTCAGGAGGCAGAGGTAGGCAAATCTCTGAGTGAGTTCAGGACAGTCAGGGTTATACAGAGAAACCCTATCTTGAAAAAAAAAAAAGAAAAAAGAAAAAGAAAAAAAATAAAGAAATCTTGTGGATGTTTTGATACGGCCTAAGTAGGGACCTTGGTGGATCAGGTGAGACCCAAGGTGGGTGACAGAATACGCCATGCAGAGAGAGCTTGAGTGTGGTGTTTATTTGAAATAAAGGGAATGGGAAGGGAAGAGCAAATTGGAGGGACAGACAGAAAGGGAGGAGAGAGAGAGAAGAGCAAGAGGAGGGGAGAGGGTGAGAGAAGCTGAGACCTGCTTGCTTTGGTGGGAAGAGAGAGATCAGGATTGGGCAGAGCTTGTCTCTTAAAGTGACCTTTTCACCTTTGTACAAATTAGGATCTGCTTGCCATACTCAGAGGGTGACTGTGCCCAAGTCCCAAGGGGTGCCAGGATACTAACAGTGGCCACATATTTAAAAAAAAAAGATGCATTTATTTATTGTGTATACAGTGTTCTGCTTGCATGTATGCCTGCAGGCCAGAAAAGGCCAGATCTCATTATAGATGGCTGTGAGCCACCATGTGGTTGCTGGGAATTGAACTCAGGACCTTTGGAAGAGCAGGCTGTTCTCTCCAGCCCTCCAGTGGCCACATTTAAGAAGATCCAAAGATGCCCTGCCTTTTCTCCCCAGCTCTGTCTCCTTCCCAGTCTAATCAGCAATCATTCTCCCCTGTGACGAAACTATTCATCCTATGAATTGTACACCTTGGTCTAAAACCTGCTAGCGAGACGTTTGTAGGCAGAGACTGCTTCTTTATTCCCGGTTGCCCAGACACAAAATAATTACACAGAAATTACATTAATTGCAACACTGCTTGGCCAATGATTCTAGCGTATTCCTAGCTATCTCTTACATCGTAAATTTACTCATTTCTATTATTTTGTATTTTACCATGAGGCTCATGGTTTACCGGTAAGGTTCTGGCTGGCAGCTCACATCTTTCTCCTTCCATGGCTACATGGCATCTCTCTGACTCTGCCGACTTTTCCCTCTATCTCTGCTTGGAATTCCCGCCTTGCTCTTCTGCACTGTCATAGGCCGAAGCAGCTTCTTTATTAACCAATGGTAATAAAACATATTCACGGCAGACAGAGGGGAATCCTACATCACCCTCTATGGGTATATGCATGAGTTCAGGTGCCTTCAGAATCATAGGAGGTCCTGGGACCCCCTGTAGTAATAGTTTGTGTTTTAATAAATAAAGCTTGCCTGAAGATCAGAGTGCAGAGCTAGGCCACTAGAGGCCAGGGAGTGGTGGCACACACCTTTAATCCAAGGACTCAAGGCTACCCTGGGCTGCACAAGATTGAATTTGTCTAAAAATAAAAATAGAAGTCGCACAAAGGTGCTCCTGAGAGACCCAGGCCCCAGAAAATCCCTGATCCGTAGCCCCCACACATACACCAAATGGTGACACTCCAAGCCCCAACCCAGGGAAAGAAATACAACCTGAAAAATGGGACCAAAGCCAGAGGAAGAGACCCTTTATCTCCAAATCTAGAGTCAGAGAAAAGCCCCCAAACCCTGAAACTGGAAGAACAGCCGATGCTCTCAATTGTGAGGCCATCTCTGCAGTCTCCCTAACAATCATTTTACGACCTTCTCACTTCTGTGCTCTAAGATCTTTCCTGTCTCTTCCCTGTGACCTAGAGGAAAAGTTCAAGGTCCTGAGAGCAGCATTCCAACCAGGAATATGGCAGTTAAAATTTTATTTGTGGCCCTGTGAGTCTCCCTCCTTCTTGCCCTAAACTAACAGCTATTCCTTATTGCTTCCTGCGCCTGCAGGCAGAGTGTCTGGCACCAAGAGGTGGCTTACTGAATATTTGGTAAATGAGCGAGTGGCTGAGGAGCTTCCCGGATGAGCGCAGAAGGGTGTTAGCCTGCCTGGGCCAGATATCAGCTCTTACAGATCCACTCCCAGCGACTTCATTCCTTACCTTCTTGGACTAAGTTCTCGGTGGACTTAAACCCTAGATCTACCATAATTGCAGGTTAGACTCCCAGAGGCTCAGAGGTTACTGGTGCCAAAGATCACTGGCACTAGAGGGCTGTCTTGTACCCACTACTCACTCCCACGAGGACATTGCCACCAAGTGTTTGCTTTCTACGTGTAAAGTTTCTGCAGCTGCAAAGAAGGGTGGGAAATAACCCAGGAGAGTGCTTGACCCTTAGCTGATGCTGATGCTTTCTTTCTTGAGACAGGCTCATGCCTTAGCAGAAGTCAGTCTGGAACTCAGCATTTTAGCCCAGGCTATCTCTCAATCTACATCTGTCCTCTTGCCTTTGACTCCCCCATGCTGGAATAATAGGCATGAGTCGCCGTATCTGACTCTTGTCAGTTTACCCAAGCATGCTTTTTTTCCTCTGTAGAGTGATGGGGATTGTGAAAATTACAGTTGCTAAGAGTCACACACGTACCTGGGGATCATTTGAAGAGGGGTGCCAAAAAGAGAGGGAAAATGGCAGCAAGAGCTTGGTCCTCAAAGCAAAGCTGACACATAGCTCCCCTCAGAAGGAACTTCATCAGTGAAAGGGCCTCAAGGTTGTGATATTGTAAGATGAGCTGCAGAGCGCTAGACAGAAACAACACAGTTTCTGGGAATCTAAGCTTGATGCCACCTTGAGGAAGCACAGGCTTCCCTCTAACGCCTGGAGAGGAGCATTATTAAGAGTGAGAATAAGCTGGGCGGTAGTGGTGCATGACTTTAATCCCAGTACTCAAGAGGCAGAGGCAGGCGAATCTCTGCGAGTTTAAGGCCAGCCTGGTCGACAGAGTGAGTTCCAGGATAGTCAGGGCTATACAGAGAAACCCTGTCTCAGAAAAAACAAACAAACAAACAAAAAAAAAAAACAAAGACTGAGGATGAAAGAGAGAAAGACACCGTGAGAGAGACTGGGGGCAGAGGAGGCTCTTCAGAGGGAGCACTCATCTTCAGACCAAACCCCTGAAAGGTCTCAGACTGATCTCAAGAACAAAAGAAAGGTCTGATTTTTAAAAACCTTTTAGGGGTGCCGGGATATTTCTTATCAGTTAGTTCAAAATAGCTCATGTGACAGGGGGCATGGAGGAGACTGTGAAGTCACAGCAGGCACTGATTCCTAACTCTCTGTCCCAAAGAGAGCCGCCTGGAGGTGTGGCCTGGCCTGGCTATGGGACCAGGCCTAAAGGTACAGGCCAGTCTTCTAACACAAGGCTGCTTCATACTTAAGAAAGAAAGCAAAGTCTAAACCACTTGGATTTTTATCCACTTACCTTTCTGGTCAACCTAACATAGACATAGACATAGCTGGTTCCAGACCAGGAAAAATCATTACCACTGAGGTAAGAGAGTCCATCAAAGGACAGAGTTAGGGCAGAAACCTTGCTCCCCTACAGCCATTCTGAGCCCCTCCTGCATCTGTTTGGAATCGTGACACCCTTTCCTTATTCACATAAAACCTTAGGGAAGGTGGGCTGGAGTGATGGTCAATGCTCCTTGGTCCCTGGTCCCATGGTCACCTTCTGAACTGACTCAGCATCCTCAGACACCTTCTATCACTTCTGATGCAAAGGGCAGTCATGTTGCTTTATTGTGGTCAGGTCAACAGCCCTCAGTCCCTGTCAGTCTCTGAGCTCCGCTCCTCCTTTCCTCCCCCGGGCGGAAAATTCAGACTTGGTAGTTATTCTGATACCAGCTTCCTCTGGGTGACTCAGGGTTCTGAATGGACAGAATTTAACCCTGCTGGTACTCTGCTCACAGGACAGGTTTGTACCATTCCGAGAGACAAAGGTTGTTTTCCTCTGCCCACCTCCTGTCCTTTCTTTATTGCATTGCAGTGCTAAGGATGCTACCCAGGGCCTTGTGCAAGCTAGGGAAGCAACCTGAGCTATACTACATTCCATGCCTTGCTTGACCCGAGCTCCTGTAGCCCAGGCCGTCTTCAAACTCTTATGTTGAAGAAACTAGCCTTGGAATAGCCTTGAACTCCCCAGGGGGGTTGTTTGTTTTTTCTATCTACCTATCCATCTGTCTGTCTATCTATCTAATATTATAAATATATATAAACAATAAATATATTATAATAAATAAATATGGTTTTTTGTTTTGTGTGTGTGTGTGTGTGTGTGTGTGTGTGTTTGAGACAGAGTTTCTCTTCATAGCCCTGACTATCCTAGAACTCACTCTGTAAACCAGGCTGACCTCGAACTCATAACGATCCACCTGCCTGTAGTGATATTTTGTTTGTGTTTTAACAAATAAAACTTGCCTGAAGATCAGAGTGCAGAGCTAAGGCACTAAAGGCCAGGCCGTGGTGACACACACATTTAATCCTAGTACTTGAGAGTCCCATTCCTTTAATCCCAGCACTAGGGAGGTGGAGACAGGAAGGGGAGAGGAGACCGGAGCTCTGATGCGGTCTGAGGTTCGGTGGAGATAGCTGCAGTCTCGGAGCAATCTGAAGCAGTCAGTCTGAGGACAGGATCGCCCTTTTGGTCTGAGGATTCAGTAGAGGTAAAAGGTCTCCCTAGGGGCTGGAGAGATGGCTCAGTGGTTAAGAACACTGGCTATTCTTACAGAGGGACCCAGGTTCCACACGGCAGTTCAAAGCTGCCTGTAACTCCAGTTCCAGGGGATCTGGCACCCTCACACCAACGCACATAAAATGAAATAAGTAGTATATAAAAGTTCAAAATCTTCCAACTGTTGTCTCCCATAAAATAAATAATAAATAAATTAAATTGAACGCCCTATTAAAAAAAAGGTCTCTCTAGTGATTGTTTGCACTGCGTCTCTGATCTCTCAGCTTTCACCCCCTAATATCTGACTCCAGATTTTATTAAGACTAATTAGAATTTGTGCGACACCTGCTTCTGCCTCCTGAATGCTGGGACTGAAGGTGTGCCTGTTAGTACCCTCCACAGCACCAGCCTGCCTCGGCCGTGTGGCCACCTCACTTAGTGACATCATCACCTGCCGCCAGGTGCCTCTCGCCGTCAGCTGTGTGACATGCACAGCCTTGAAATTGTCCATCTGGCCTAGACCTCTCCTCTTGCTCTTGTTCCTCTTGCTTTCCAGTCTGTCTGCCTCTCTCCTGTCCCCATTCCCAGATGGCCTTTTGCTCTTTCGCTTCCCCACCCCTCCCAATAAACATCTTGCACTGACTCTGTGGTGTGTGGTGTGTTTTCTTGGGGACATAACTAGGCAGGGCCTGCTGAAGGTCCCCCCTCTAAGTTTCTGTCCTTTTAGTGTGCTAGCCACCATGCCTGGCTCATCACCCAATATTTTCTGAACCCAGGTAACTGTCCAAGGCCTTACAACTTAAGAGTGTGCTACCACCTAGAGAAAACCTGGACTTTTTGGAAGAGGCCAAGGGAGGGCTCTGCCCTTATCCAGAGGTAAGATCAGCACCTTTGCTCTAGGAGGACCCGGCAAGCAAAGCACCATCTTGTACAGACGACAACAGACGCATGAGCATTAGAAGCACAACCTAGAGTAAGCATTGGAGAAACCAGAATTGTTAAATACGTGGGTCTGCTTTCTTCGAAGGAGAAAAGAAGGATGCTTGGTCACCTGGGATGCTGGAGTGAAGGAGACTGTTATTCTATCGGGAGTCAGCCTCTCCTGGATGTCCCCCAGGCTCTAATCCCAGGCTTTGTCTCTCAGTGAATAGAACTCATCCTTATGAACAAGGCCGTGTACTTTGTCCTCTATCAGTAAAATTCATCCTTATGCTCATTGGAAATCTTTCCTCCCTAGGTCCTGGCCTTGAGCACTGTTCCCCAGTAAAGAGAACTCATTCTTTTCCTTGTTTGTTTTTCGAGACAGGATTTCTCTGGTTGCCCTGGCTGTCCTGGAACTCACTCTGTAGACCAGGCTGGCCTCGAACTCACAGAGATTCTTCTGCTGGGATTAACAGTGTGCATGGTGCACACCACCCGGTAGAACTCATTCTTATGATAAGGTCTCAGGTACTTTGCTATAGCGGTATTTTGCAAGGGAATTTTGATGTAGCCATCGTTGAAGCTTTATTATGAGAAGTGTCATATGGACACTTTTCCCACCTAAGTTTTACTGTGTTGAAATATGTGAGAAAATTAATCCACAGGATCGGACTCTCTGGAAGTTTTGATTGAGTCTGACTGACCAAGTCTGTACTGAGTTTTCATTCTTACTACTACCCCACCCTCCCCCTGGGGAGTAGTGGTTTTGCGGTTTGTTTCCCTGCAGGCCATGATACCTGCAGGGACCCCAGAACACGCGAGCACCTTGACTATAGCCTTCCTAGCTTCTAGGACTGTGAGCCCATACAATTCTGTTCTTCACAAGCTGCCCAGTCTCAGAGCTTCTGGTTTAGCAACAGAAAGTGGACTAAGACAGCGCTTCTGCCTCAGACTCTATGCTTTTCTCACCGTATTCATCGTTCTGAGATGCAGACGGTACTGCCTTTTTTTTTCTTTTTAAAGATTTATTTTTATTTATTATGTGTATGAGTGTTTTTCCTTCTTGTAGGGGTGTGCACTGTGTGTGTGTTTGATACCTTCGGAGGCCAGAGAGGGCTGGATGCCCTGGAGCTGGAGTTAGAACCAGTTGTGAGCCTCCTCCATGTGATTGACAGGAACCAAATCTGAGTCCTCTGCAAAAGCAGCCAGTGCTCTTAACTGCCACGCCCTGTCTCTAGCCCCAGCTTTGCCTCTGATTCTCTTCCTGGCTCCCCAAAGCTCTCAACTCAAACATCTGAGCACAGCCTGGCCCTGCCTGCTTTCCCAGCCTCAGGCTGTTAGCTCCCCAGTCACCGCAGCTCCCTTGCAACGCCACCTCCTCGCCTCACATTGCTCCTCCTCCTCACTGACACCCCCCCCCCCCCCCCATACATGCAACCTGGTTTCTCCTTTGCCCTCTGAGGTCGAGCTGCTTGGCTGTGGAGGCTGTGGGACCGAGAGTTCGTCTTGCTTGAGTGAGTGAGCATCTTGGTTTCATCCTGGTGCAAAGCACATGAACAACAAAACAAAAGAACAAGAAATAAACCACAAAAAAACAAAACCCAAACCACCACTAATGACAAGGAAAAATAATCAAAACAAAACAGAAAACCCAAAGAGGGTTAAGCCTCTGTCGTGGCTTCCCAGAAGCTTTTCATCCTCTTCCCTGAGTCACATCCTTCCTCAGCTTCTCAGGTCACCTCACTCAGGTGGTCCAGCCCTCAGTCTCTAAGGGCAGGTGCAGGGGACAATACCATCTCCCCCCCCCCCCCCGTTGCCCAATTTCTGATAGTTCCCAACTCCTGGTATGATCACTGAAGAGCTCTAAATGTTCTTGGTTATAAAGTCAGACTGGCCTCAAAGTCATCAGGCAGCTGTGGTTGGCCTTGACCTGCTAACCCTCCCGCCATCAAGTGTGCTGGGACCATAGGTGAGCACTACCACATCTGGCTTAAGTTTAGGTTCTCATATTCACGTTTCTCCAGCTAGCATTTAAGGTCTTCTGACCGCCAAAGTCAGCCAATGAATTCCTTCGTGTTCTGCAAGGAGAGGACAATGAATCAGGCAGATGGGACTTGCCATGTCTTTTCTGGAGATTAAGGAGGCTGCCTGAACGGAAATGCTTCCAATTCTACCAGATAATTTAAGAGCAAACCGAAAATATCGTATCTTTTTGCCCCCAGTACTTCTGTATTTCTCTCGAAAAGTCGGGAGACTCAAACGGAGCATCTTGCAACATAGATGTGGTTTCCACAGAGACGTGCAAGCCCTCCCTCCAGGCCTGACTGGTACATCTCTCCTCCAATCAAGCTCACGCCCTACTGGGCAAACGAGGAAAAGCAAGAGCAGCCAGCCGCCTGGGATAACTTGGAACACAGGTAACAGCCAGACGGGAAGTTCTGCTCAGACACGTGGCTGGCCGCGAGTTGCTGGGAGCCTGCGGCGCGGACGCACCTGGAGCCGTAGTGGACTGGTCCAGAGGATGGCGCTTCTCCGGTGGCTGATACTCCTGGCGCCCTGGGGAGTAGCAGGAGCTGAACTAGGTAAGGCTGCGGAGAAAACCTGCTCTTTGTTTCATACTAGGAACTGGGGGTGGGGTCTGGGCTGCTGGGAATGGCTCATAGAACAAGGCCAAAAATGGTAAGGCAGCTTAGAGGTTAAAGTGAAGAGACTTAGACAACCGGCAAGGTTATTAGCTGAGCTGGTAGATAAGAGTTCAAGGGCAGTCTAGGTTACTTGAAACACTGTTTCAAAGAGAAGAGAAAAGAAAAGAAAAAAGACTGCTCCTTGAGCCGGGCGGACTTTAAACCGGAGCAGCTGCCTGTCAGGGGCAGGACAGTGACACTGATTTTGCCGGTGGTGCGCTGACTTGGCTTAGGGTCTTTAGGAGAGCCAGCCACTGAGAGGAAGCAGGTGGCTGGAAAGACTTAACTCAATCAGGACACTTCAGATTGGAGGCTCCGGTGTAGCTCTGTGGTACAGTGATTGTCTGAATGCACAAGACAGTGCGGGTCATCCCTGGAACTCAGAGACACAAACAAAAATATTGTCTAAGGGCTGCTGAGATGGCTCAGCAGGCAAAGGTGCTTGCCGGCAAGACTGACAAACGGAGTTCAGTTCCCCAGACCCACATGACCAGAGAAGAGGATGTTATTCCCAAAAGTTGTCTTCTGGTCTCCACACAAATGTAGAGGTGTGTGCCGGCCCAATAGATAAGTGTAAATAAAACATAAAAAACGAAAACACTGGCGGAAAGTCGGTCTCTGAACCCTGGGTGAATGTAGGGACCAGGAAGAAGACAGAAAAGGAAACTCAGGTCTTTGAGGAATAAACAGTCCCTCAGCTGGGAAGAAGCAACAGCCAGGGAGAAAACCCAGCATGAGCAAGAAAAACGCGTGCACACAGTATTCCAGGGTGACCCTGAAGACTTCTGTTTTGTCTTGTTGTGAGGTAGGGTCTCACTGTGTCTCCCTAGCTGACCTGGAACTTGCCAGGTAGATCGGCCTGGCTTTGGACTTTATACTCTGAAGAGATCCACCTGCCTCTGTCTCGTGAGTGTTGGGATTAAAGCGTGTGCCACCTTGCCATCTGAGAGTTCTGCTTGTTGAGATACCGCTCGGAAACGGAGGTAGGCTGAGTAGGAAAGCAGTGGTTTATGTGTGTGGGTGTTTTGCTTGCATGCATGCCTGTGTACCACATGTGTGCCTCCCCGCTACCACCGCCATCTGGAGGCCAGAAGAGGGCATCGGATGACCTGATACTGGAGCTAAAACAGTTGTGAGCAACTGTGTCAGTGTTTGGAGTTAAACTAGGGTTCTCTGTGAGAGCAGCCAGGGTTCTTAACCACTGAGCCATCTCTCCAGTCCCTGAACAAATGGTTTTTGTTTTGTTTTGTTTGGCATAATACTTTCCCAACAACTTAGCTTGTGACATGTTTTCATCCCCATTTTACACAGAAAAAAACAACGTCATAGAAGTGACTACCCCAAGGTCACACGGCCAGTGAGTTTGATCTATCATCTGTCTGTCTGTCTGTCTGTCTATCTATCTATCTATTTTGAGACAGGGTTTCTCTGTAGCTTTGTAGGCTGATCTGGAACTTGCTCTGTAGATCAGGCTGGCCTCCAACTCATAGAGATCCGCCTGCCTCTGCCTCCCGAGTGCTAGGATTAAAGACGTTTGCCACCCCCGCCCGGCTCTGTGTTTATAATGTGAAGCTCTGAAGAAACAGCCCACTAAGGGGAAAAGGGCGGGGATATTTGATGGCTGTTGAGCATTTTCAGTGACCAAGACTTAGCATTAGGCTCTTGGAAAACTCTCTCTTTAAGACTTATTTGAATAAAAGAATAGCCAGGCAGTGGTGGTGCATGTCTTTAATCTCAGCACTGTGAGATTCTGTGAGTTCGAAGACAGTCTGGTCTACAGAGGGTGTAGTAAGGAGGCTGCTTGTTCATCCTGGCCTCCCAGAACCAAAATAACCACACAGAAACTGTCTTAATTAAATCACTGCTTGGCCCATTAGCTGCTGCTGCTGCTGCTGCTGCTGCTGCTGCTTCTTCTTCTTCTTCTTCTTCTTCTTCTTCTTCTTCTTCTTCTTCTTCTTCTTCTTCTTCTTCTTCTTCTTCTTCTTTGGTTTTTCGAGACAGGGTTTCTCTGTAGTTTTGGAGCCTGTCCTGGAACTAGCTCTTGTAGACCAC
Organism: Myodes glareolus; assembly: GCF_982192425.1. NCBI lineage: Eukaryota > Metazoa > Chordata > Mammalia > Rodentia > Cricetidae > Myodes > Myodes glareolus. The sequence goes on from NC_142028.1 coordinate 61,948,392, forward strand.
GCTGGCCTTGAACTCACAGAGATCCACCTGCCTCTGCCTCCCAAGTGCTGGGGTTAAAGGCGTGCACCACCACCGCCCAGCTAGCTCTAGCTTCTTATTGACTAACTCTTATATATTAATTTAACTCATTTCTATCAATCTGTGTATTGCCAAGTGGCTGTGGCTTACCGGCTAAAGTTTTGGCGTCTGTCTCCAGCAGGTCTACATGGCTTCTCTCTGATTCCACCTCCTTTCTTCCAGCATTCAGTTTAGCTTTCCCCGCCTGGCTCTGTTCCCCTATATCGTTGTTATAGTCCCAAAACAATTTCTTTATTAATCAGTGGTATTCATAGCATACAGAGGGAAATCCCACATCACCTCCCCTTTTCTGTTTAAATAAAAAGGAAGGTTTCAACTTTAACATAGTAAAATTGCATATAACAGCTATCAAGCAAGAATTGCAGTTATATCTATTTTATCTTTTATCATAACTAAGGAAAATTATATTATTACTATATATTCTTAAACTCTATCAAAGACTCCAGAAGAATATAATATTACCTAAGTAAACAAGAAGTGCATTGTCAACAAATTCCAAAATATCTCACTGCCTGGACAGTCACCCAAAATTCTTCTGTACCATTGGGGCATCTATTTTCAGTCTACAGGCCCATAGTATCCAGGAGACTGTTCCATGAAGCAGGAAATATCAAAGACAGTTCCACCTATATTGGCAGTTTGTCAGTCATTTTCTTCTGTGTCCTGCAGAATATTTAGCAGACTCTTTCATGAAGCAGGAACTCCGAAGGCTCGTCTCACTTTTAGGCAAGTTCAGTGTTCATTTCTCTGAGGGTCCTGCATGTCCAGTTCACCCAATCAAGCAGTCCAGGCAAAAGTAGTTTCTTGCCCAAATGGCTAATCAACTCCATAAGGAGCCTCTTAGATGCCCATCTTCCTCTTAAAGTAATTGGTGCTGCCAGGAGCAGATGTGTCTCACTGTCATGGAAAGTCCTAAATTCTTAAACATTTAAATGCCGTATTCTGAAGGTCTCTGAAAGATTTGAAGAATACTTATCTACCTAAATTACATATCTAGAAAACCTAACTAACATGACTACAAGCTTAACTATTACAGATGATTATCTATTAACCTATATTTCTTAATTATACATTACATTTTTAAATGAACTACACACACAATACCTTAACCAAGATCAGAAATACATATACACAGTATAACAAAATTGACCTTAAATTTGCATCAATAACCAAGATCCATACCAATGCAAATTATTCATATCTATAGCATATCCCTCTTTATATGTAAGCAAACATTTATAAACAATATTTGGGAATATGGGTGTAGTTTTCTCCAAACTGCTTCCTGCTGTTTATTGGGTGAAGTAATTTTTTGAGGGGTGTTCACGGTGACCTCTCGGGAGATCATGGTCCATCAAACCATATTAGTCTGGAAGTTATCCACAAGAGGGAGTTCCAGGACAGCCATCGCTGCACAGAGAAACCTTGTCAAAAGAATCCCGTGGCACCTGCAAGTGTTTTCAGGGCCTTCCTGTGGGTTCCACCGTTCTTAGTCAAGAGCTGGGGTGATATCTGTCACGACACCAGCATGGAGTTCCTTTTCCTCCCATGCAGCTGGTGCAACACTTCACTTATCCCCCTGCATCAGATGACACAGAAAGGCAAGTCTCACCCCTTTGAATGAGCAAAATTGGGGGATGACCCTGAAGGCTGCATCAGGGCTGAGGGAGGACTGGTTAGTACTGGCCAAGAAGCATGGTAGCTTCCTCACCTCTAAGACAGGATGGACACACCTAACTGGGGAGCAGTTTGGAGGAGTGGTTGTATAGTTAGAACAGGAACAGGAAATGTTACTTTCAGCAGAGGACCCTAAGTCTTAGTTTACAGAGAAGAAATTACAATCGAAGTACTCAAGTACATTTTTAATCCCAGCACTCAAGGAGGCAGAGGCAGGCGAATCTCTGTGAGTTTGAGGACAGCCTGATCTACAGAGTGAGTTTCAGGACAGCGAGAGCTACATAGTAAGAACCTGTCTCAGGAAAAAAAATAGATTTATTTTGTGTGTCTGTGTGTGTATGTGTCTGTGTGTGTGTGTCTGTGTGCGTGCACAGTTGAGCTGTGTCAGGATGCACATATGGAGGCCAGAGGGCAACTTGCAAAAGTCATTTCTCTCCCTCTGCCATGTGTGGCCCCAGGATCAAACTCAGGTTTTCAGGGTTAGCAGCAAGTGTCTACCTGCTGGGCCATCTTACGACCCATGAAGCAGAGTACCAATAGCAAAGGACTGAAGTTGGGCCAGTGCGCTTTGTGCTGTGGTTTACACATGATGACAGACAGACCGTGGAATCAGAGCAGCTAGGATTGCAGAGGGCTCTCAGAGAATGTGTTCAATGCAGGAAACAGGCCTGAGAAGAGGGAATAGGAGGGGAGGGGAAGGTCTGCTTCCAGAGGCCATGTGGCACTGTGAGTGGATCCTAAGGCTGGTACCTTTTTCTAAAATTTTGTTTTGTTTTGTGTTTCGAGACAGGGTTTCTCTGGCTGTCCTGGAACTCTGTAGACCAGGCTGGCCTCGAACTTATAGAGATCTGCCTGCCTCTGCCTCCGAGTGCTGGGATTAAAGGTGTGAGCCACCACCAACCGCATGTAAGGCTGGTGTCTTAGCCCCTTCTCCCACACCTACTCCTGGCCGGGCTTTGCAGGAGAGAACAGGAGAGAACTTTCATCTGCACCCCTTCTCTCTGGGCATTCTCATTCTTGCTTTACCAGTGAGGAAACTGAGGTTCAGTTAGGGGCGTTTCTGGTCCAAGTCACCATTGCCTATATGGATGAGCCTAGTTTCATAAACACCCCCCTACACACACACACAATTCCAAATGTCACTAATCCCCTTTCAAAAACAATCACCTGCTTCGAGCTGGAAAATCTGAGTCCTGAGTCTTGCCTTTAGAAACCTATGTGACCACGAGCCTCTTTTGTGACCTTAACGTGGGGTCATAGTAGAGGGGAGGTTAAATGTGATAGTTAGGTGGCAGAGAGAGATGGCTTGGTGGTTAAGAGCACTTGTTGCTCTTGCAGAAGACCTGGGCTTCATTCCCAGCACCCATATAGCAGCTCACAACCACTTGTAACTCCAGTTCCAGGGGATTTGGCTCCCTCTTCTGGTCTCGATGGGTTCCTGCATGCATGTGGTAGACATGAAATCACGCAAGCACACACAAAGAAAAGACTAAAGTGTAAGCTTACAGTTCTTCAATGTGAGAGCTAAGGGAGGCCTTGCCTGTGCACGGTAAAGTGCTAGACAAGCTGACCGGGAACCAGTCAGATGGCTCAGAGGGCAAATGCTCTCACTGTCAGGTCTGATGACCTGAGGGGAGTCTGGGCCTCACATGGTAAAAAGGACAGTCCTGATTTCTGCAGGTTGTCCTGTGGCCTCTCCATACTCTCTGTCATGTACGTGTGCACATGCACACAGATACGTAAATAAGGGGCAGAGGAGATGATTCAGTGAGTTAAAAGGCATTTGCCTCTTAGCCTGGGGATCAGAGGTCGATCCCTGGGATCCACATGGTGAAAGGAGACTCTTGAAAGTTGACCTTTGACCCCTACCCATGCACTATGGCATGTGCACATACACACACACACACACACACACACACACACACATAAACAAAATAAATAAGTAACTGAAATAATTTTATTAAAGAAGTAAAATATTAAGTTGTGCTTGTTATTGCACCTTGTGTAATCCTAATCCTTGAGTGCTCCGGCAGGGGGATTAAGATGGTGATGATAGCCGAGCGGCGGTGGCACACACCTTTAGTCCCAGCACTCTGGAGCCAGAGGCGGGCGGATCTCTGTGAGTTTGAGGCCTGCTTGGTTTATGCAGTGAATTCCAGGAGAGCTAAGGCTACATTGTGAGAGCCTGTCTACAAACCAAAACAAACAAACATACCTTGCATTATTTATGGCTTTGATGAATTTTTAAATGTTGTCTTTGAAATGAAATTTTAATTTTATTAGAATAGCTTTTTTTAATTTATTAATTTTTATTTTATGGGCATGGTATCTTAACTGCATGTATGTCTGTGTGAGAATGTCAGATCTTAGAGTTACAGACAGTTGTGAACTGCCATGTGGCTGCTGTGAATTGAACCTGGGTCCTTTGGAAGAATAGTCAGGGATCTTAACCACTGAGTCATCTCTCCAGTCCCTTTTGTTTAAGTCATAGATGTTTTACTAGGTCCTGGGCTCTGGATCTGTGATTGTCAATGGACAAGAGAACCAAGGGAATTGTAGGTCAAAGAAGAGGAGGGTCAGGAGATTCATGAGCTAAGACGAACTTCCTTTCTTTTTCTTCCCTCCCCACTCCCTCCAGAGACAGGTATGCCCAGTGTAGCCTTGGCTATGCTGGACCTCACTATGTAGACCAGGCTGGCCTCAAACTCACAGAGATCTACCTGCCTCTGCATCCGGAGTGCTGGGGTTAAAGGCGTGCACCACCACTGCCCAGCATTAATTATTGGGAATATGAGTAAACTCGGGGTCAAGTTTAGTGAGGAGTTGAGGGCGCACACCTTGGTAGGAATTCTGTTCAACTGCTCATTTGCTGCATAGACAAGCACATCTTTACTCTGGCCTGTCTCTGGCCAGTTCATAGGTTTGTGAAGATGGCGTGTGCTGAGATGAACTAACTCAGCATCAGCAGGCAGCAAGCAGGAAGCATTAGTTAGTCCGTATTTGGTCTTTGGGGGCGTCTGAAAGTCTTCCCCTCACTGTAGAAAGGAGATGGAAGGAAGGCAGCAATGGCCAAATCTCGTCCTTCACACCCTGCTTGTCTCCTTGGGACTGTCCTCTGCAGCTAACAGTGCAGTTCAGGATAACTAGGGCTACATATAGAAACCCTGTCTCGATACATCCACCCCCGCCTCCCTGCCAAAATAAAGCATCCTTTCTTGAAGCACTTTGTGGTGACACAGACCAGGTGTATCAGCTACTTGGGAGGCTGAATGGGAGGGTCACCTGAACTCAAGGAGTTTGAGGTCATTCTGAGAACCATGATAGAGTTTTCGCAAAACAAGGCAGTGGGGGAAGGCTAGGGGAATGGCTCAGCAGTAGAGCACTTGCCTAGCATGCACTAGGCCCTGAGTTTGATTCCCAGCCACACACACATATACCACACCCTACTGAGAAATGCTAGGGAGGCTGGGCACAGTTTCATTTTTACTAGAATCTGACAACTGGCCTCGCCTCGTCACCAGCCAGAACTTTGTGGTCTGAAGAAATACCCACTATCATATCAGAGAGACCAGCTGGCTGGTGCTTGTGGTTGATTGAGAAAGCTCCTCCTAGAGGCAGGACAGTAGCTTCTGCTGGGATCTTCAGGGACACCAGACAGAGTTCAGCTTGTTGCCCTAGGCTGGAGAGCTGTGCCTGAAACATGGCCACATGCATGAGCCAGCAGATGCTTGGGAAGCCCACTAGTTCGTCCACCTGCTCATTAGAATGGGGGGCTTAATTCCTTTACTCTGGCTTGGGGTTTTGTTTCTGTAGGAATAATTTCAAATCTATTAGGGGTTGAAATCTGTGTGGAAAGGTAAAATCCCTTCTCCCAGTACAAACGAGGACTCCATTCGGGTAAGGCGATTAAAATTCAGGCATATACTGTCAATCAAGACACCCATCAAAACAGACACCAGATTCTCTAGACTCTAGAGAGTCTGAGACATAGGACTCCTGCCATTGGCCACATGATCTCAGGCCTGTGGACCTCTGAACCTTTGCTTTCTTATCAAGAACGTGGAGAAGAGTAATCCAAACCTCCCAGGGCTGTGGGCAGGGCAGCTGTAGAGTATGTAGGTTAGTGATTTGCTTAATCGGTTATTTATACCTTGGCATAAACAAATTGCAGGTCCTTTCCCCAAATCAGGTGTAGGTCAAGAGAGGGAGGCAAGCTCTCAAGGGTGCCTGGGAGGAAACGTTTAGGAATGGGAGTCTGGGGCTGTTTTGGTGTCCTGCTCACGTCCTGGACCCACCCTCGGCCCAGCTTCCTGTGGGGAACGATGTTGACAGTGAGTTCTGAGCTTGAGGAAATGGAGGAGGAAATAGCACGGCGGAGGGTGAGGCAATCCAGGGTTTCTCTTTTATCTCAGCCAGAAACACAGGATTGAGCGCAGAAGCTGGACCTGCTTCCAGTACGCTGTCACCGAGAGCTGGGTGTGCAGCGCCCACCTGTAGCCCTAGCCAATGGGAGGCTGACACAGGCCGATCTTGGATTCAAAGCCTTAGAGAGAGAGAAACTGGCCATGGCAGCTCCATGCTCCACCTCACCTGCTTCCATTTCTTTTCTCTGTATTACACCAGCTTCCCTTGGTTTGGAGCAAAATCCAGGCAACCACTTCCACAAGCACACTGTAGGGGGCAGTGTGTGCTGATGCCCCAAATCCGCATCATGGCGTGCCCGCCCATGTGAGGAGCTCTGGCAGAGACTTGACCCTCTCTGCCTTCACTTCGCTCCTCTCTCATTTCCACACTTACTCCCCAGGGTTTGTTAGCTCTCCCAACTCATTTGCGTGTCAGCCTTCTCCCCCAGGTCATATGCCAGGGTCCGGATCTAGTGACTCAGCTTGTCCAAGGCTTCGCAGCTCCTAGGTGGGTCCAGAGCCTGAATGTTTAACCCATTGTCCTCTCCTCTGCTTGTCACCTGCCACCTGCTCAGCACCAGAGGGTCACATGGCCCCAGCTCTTGTGCAACTGTTCTGGGTACTGGCAAAAGGAATGGTAAGAACCTCGCCAGAAGGTCACAGACTGACTGGGCAGAGTGGGGCTCTGGAGCTCTTTCCTGAAACCTGGTGTCCCGAGGAGCCTGGGTTTCACCTCGAGGCTTCTTCCTCATTCAGCCTAGGGCAGGAGCACCAAGAGAGGTTCTCTTTTCCCACAGGGAAGTTCTGGCACATCTCTGACTTGCATTTGGACCCCAACTACACCGTATCCAAAGACCCCCTCCAGGTGTGCCCCTCAGCTGGCTCCCAGCCTGTGCCAAATGCCGGCCCCTGGGGTGACTACCTCTGTGATTCTCCTTGGGTCCTTGTCAACTCTTCCATCTACGCCATGAAGGAGATAGAGCCAAAGCCAGACTTCATTCTCTGGACAGGGTAAGAGCAGTCATATGTCACATGTGAGCCGGGCCCTTTGTCTCTTCTGTCCCTTTTAAATCTTCATCTCAGCTAAACCTCCAGGATTCAGAGAGCTTGGTTGATCAGCCTGTCACATATTCAGTCCTGGGGGAGACACCGGGGAACTGAGATGGCAGAGCCAGGAACCGGAGAGAGGGCCACCTGTGGGGGTGTGGGAACTACACAAAACACCTGACCCAACATGGCAGGATGGAGAAGGACTTCCTACAGGAAGTGGTGACCCAGGAAGTTGGTGAGGATGACTTCAGGTGCTCCCTCTGCCAGTCTCAGTGGACACTTCTTGAAGTTGAATGAAATCCATAATACCCTTTTTTTTTAAGATTTATTTTATTTATTAAATATACAATGGTCTGTTGGTTGTGAGCCACCATGTGGTTGCTGGGAATTGAACTTAGGACCTTTGGAAGTACAGCCAGTGCTCTTAACCTCTGAGCCATCTCTCCAGCCCTCTTTTTTTCTTTCTTTCTTTTTTTTTTTTAAAGATTTATTATGTAGATAATGTTCCTCCTGCATTTACACCTCCATGCCAGAAGAGGGCACCAGACTTCATTACAGATGGTTGTGAGCCACTATGTGGTTGCTGAGAATTGAACTTGGGATCTCTGGAAGAGCAGCCAGTGCTCTTAACCTATGAGTTATCTCTCCAGCCCAAAATCTATAATATTCTTGACTGTCCCTCACTATGATGTGGGGGTGACCACCCCACGGACCCTGTGCAGGGGCAGAGGAAAGACACTTAAGGAATATGATGGTGTCGCAGGAGAGCCTGGACAGCCCTCCGTTACTTAGGTCCCAGAATCGATAAACTCCTTCCAGGAGTCTTGCTGTGGGAGGCAGACTCTGATACCTGTGAGGAGAGGCCCTTAAAAACTGTATCACTCAGGGACTGAAGAGATGGCTCAGCGATTAAAGAGCACTGGCTGCTCTTCCAGAGGACCCGGGTTCAATTCCCAGCACCCACATGGGAGGTCACAACTGTCTGGTAACCCCAGTTCCAGGGGATTTGACTCGGTCACACCAATGCACATAAAGTAAAGTTAAATAAAATATTTAAAAAAACCCTGCAACACTCTGAAATACACAGTCCCTCTGGGAGAGACCCTGGGAAACCCATGACCCTTCCCCAGGTGCAGCATTTTTCTAGAAGCCTCTCGGAGCTCGCAGAGCTGAATGGCATCGGATGGGATGATTTCCGGGGTTCTTCATGGCTCTTCAGTGAGGAATGCATCTCTGAGACAGCTGTAGTTTCCGGGAAGAGAACGCGTAGAAAGCAGACGTTTTTATTTTTAGTGTGCGTGACTACGATTAGTTATAATCGTATAATAATAATAATAATAATCGTATAATAACAGTGACTACCTGTTATTATCAATTCTTTTTTTTAAAATTTTAAAAAATATTTATTTATTTATTCTGTCTGTGTGTATGTTTGCAGGCCAGAAGAGGGCACCAGACCTCATTACAGATGGTTGTGAGCCACCATGTGGTTGCTGAGAATTGAACTCAGGCCCTTTGGAAGAGCAGGCAATGCTCTTAACCACTGAGCCATCTCTCCAGCCCTATCAATTCTTCTGTCCTGTTCGACTGCGTTCCAGCTTGTCTCTGCTTGGTCATGTTGGGGCAGGGGGCACTGCTGTCCCTTTCTGTCTCACTGTCTCACTGGTGTTTTACAGGGATGACACACCGCACGTCCCCAATGAGCAGCTAGGGGAAGCAGCTGTGGTGGCAATCGTGGAACGCCTGACCAACCTCATCAGGGAGGCTTTTCCAGGTAGGACTCACTGTTTGGTCATCAGTGTCCCCTGATCCCCCAGTGGCTCTGACATGGGACACAGCAGCAGGAGGGCTGGAGGCCAGACCTTCATTGACAATGGTGGCCGCACTCCAGGTTTCAGGTGCTCGACAGCAACCATTTCTCACCTTCCGCACAGCCTTCCCAGTCACTGGTCTGTGGAGACACAGCTGGCCACTAAAACAGTTGCCGGCCATTGCTCCGTCTTGTACCCTTCTCTGTCTGATGCCAGACTCAAAGCTGCCAGTGTCTACGGTTACATACAGGCATCCCTAGGCAAGCTCACTCGGGCTCACACATGGCCTTTGTATCCTGCCCCAATGCTAGCGTTGGCATCAGCTGTCTGTGGACTGTCTGGCTCTCAGGCCTCTGGGAGACACTACTTGCTCAGTGCTTCCTAAGCCTGTCAAGCCAGGCAGAGTGGACAGGGAGAGAGCAATCCAGAGGGACAGGACAGGGAAAAAGGGCCCGAGTGTCTCACCTATTGGCCCTTGCAGATGGGTTTAAATGGGCCATGCAAAACAGGTTCTGGGGGCTGAGTCAGGTCCACAGGCTGCCAACGGGGAGCCTGAGAAAGTGCCTACCAGTGTTTACCCCATATCCTTGTGCTCCTTCTAAAGGTCATATTCAGCCCCCCCCCCCCGCCATCCACATACAGAATCATGATAAACTAAACAACAGCTGTATACGTCAGCTGTGTACATCAAGTGCTAAGTGCCAGGACCCGCTCTAAGATCTTGGCAGGCTTTAGCACGTGCACTGTCATGCCAAGCGCAGATTGGAGCTGTTACCAGCTTAGTTCTCCTAATTAGGAATGCGAGTCTTGGCATCAAGTCAGCTGGTCAAGGTCATGAGGCAAATGTGGCCTCCATCTGAGCACTGCTCTTCTTCCCATAGTCTCCTCCCTGGACATAAACCAAAGTTTGCAGGGACACCTGGCTCTGCCCAGCTTATCCAGCCCAGCCCAGCATGTTCCGTGACGATAGGCTTGTTCATCTTTCAGCAGAGGTCGCTACTTAGAGTCCAAATGGGCTATTTGCTCCACCCCCAGCTCTGGGTATTATTACCCCCAATGCAGTTAGGATTGATACCTCGGAAGTCACTTTCTAGTGCGGGATTCAGGCTCATACCCAATCCTGAGCCTCTGTCCTCTGGTCCACACAGGATAAAATGGAATAATGGGTAAGAAAGTATTTCACTGGGCTGGAGAGATGGCTCAGTGGTTAAGAGCATTGCCTGCTCTTCCAAAGGTCCTGAGTTCAATTCCCAGCAACCACATGGTGGCTCACAACCATCTGAAATGAGATCTGATGCCCTCTTCTGGCCTGCAGGCAGACACACAGACAGAATATTGTATACATACTAAATAAATAAATACTAAATAAATACTAAAAAAAAAAAGAAAGTATTTCACTGGGGCTGGGTGAATGGCTGGGTGATAAAACACTCAGACATAAAGACCCCAGTCTGTTCAAATCCCCTACACAGACATTAAAGCTGGGGTCAGCACTGGGGGAACAGAGAGACAGAGCATGGGGGCTTGCCGGTTAGCCCCTATAGCCACGATGGCAGTGAGGAAGTTCAAAAATAAGGCGGAGAAACGACTGGAAGGCATTCCACTGTCCACCCTAGGCCTCCGTCCACACCCACATGGACGAGTGTGCCCCCACACACACATGTACACACAAACACCACATACACACAAAAACAAAACCAGGAAACTCTTCATGATTTAACACATGTGTAAAAACTACAGATTTTGTAGTCTGTGTCTCATATGTTACAACCGCCAATGTTGAAGATACCACTGGCTGTAAGGGGAATCGTTTGATATTTGGCTATGAAAAAACCCAAAGGTGCTGCCCGAGAAAGATGGCCATGGTGCTTTCTCATAGCCATGGGAGGAAGACACGGCTCATTCTGAGAGATGCTAAAATGAGACCATACGGGAAGATGTGAGAGAGAATTAAAACACGGGCCAAGCAGAACAGGCCTCATTCTGGAGGTGTGAGCTGCTTCACAGAGAGTTCAAAGAATTCACTGCAAAGGAGCCAGGGGCCAGGAATGTGGTCAGTGGTGGAGTGACTTCCTGCCAAGCCCGGGCCGGGTTGGATCCTCAGCTTCCTGAAGGAAGCGGAAGGGGTCCGGTGTGGGTGGAGAGAAGGAAGGGCTCACCTGGGGCGGTTTGCTTCTGTAGTTTGATTCCCCTTGAGTTTCCTACCTTCCCATTGCACATCGGACTTGCCTCTCTCGCAGAGAGAGGTTGAGAATGTAGGCATACGAGGCAAGACCAGGAAGGCACAAAGCAGGCCCCACATTTTCCTCTTTCATAAGCCAGGCGAGCTCACCCAGTACCTGGTTTCTTCCTGTGAAAAGGGGAAGTTATGATGCCTGTCCCACGGGTTTGTTTGAGGATGAGATAAGATAGTCTGGTCGTTCACGCTGTTGACGAACAGATATTTATGAAGAAAGTGGGAACGTTTGATGAATGACCCGTAGGTCCCACCTTCACGCAGCCTTCACTTATATGGGACCTGACCCACTCTAGCTGTGGGCAGTTTAAATGATTCTTTCCTTTCTCGTCAGCACGTGACGGGGGTTATATTTTTCTCTCAGGTGGGTCTGCCTCCTTTTGAGGTACTGGGACCAAACCTGGGGCCCCTTGCTTGCTAGGCGAGACAGGTGCTCTATCAAGAACTATAGCCCTAGCCCATTTTGAAGCCAGGTCTTGCTAAGTTCAACAGGTTGGCCTTGAACTCATCTGTCCTCAGGAGGGCTTGAATTTGCAGTCCTCTCACCTCAGCCTCCCTAGCAGCTGGAATTATAAGCTTCTGCCTCCAGGCTCAGTTTAACTGGGGTCTTTTTTGAGACAGGGCCTCACTGTGTAACTCTGACTGTCTTGGAACTCACTTTGTAGACCAGGCTGGCCTCGAACTCACAGAGATTTGTCTGCCTCTGCCTCTCGAGTGCTGGGATTAAAGGTGTATATTTTTCCAAGATTTTGTTGTTCTCTGTTGAATATTTATGAAGCACCTACTTAACTGCGTGCCTGACACAGAAACTGACTGAAAGCAGAATCGAGTTTGAGGCTCTGAACAGGTCTGTAATTCTAGCACTCAGGTGGAGGCAGGAGGATCCAGAGTTCGAGGTCAGCCTAGATGTCACAGTGAGAATGTGTCTCAGGGAAAGAAAAAGCAAAAAAAACCCCAAGCCACCACTACCACCACTAACAGCATAAAACTTGAGCATAAGGCCGTTTATAATGGGAGGCCTGCTGGGATCCCCTAAACATTAGTTTAATTCTCAGGTCCCCCGAAGGAGGGCTTTCCCCATACCCGCTCCTAGCCTTTCTTACCCTTCCCACAGCAGGCAGCCAAAGCAGACCTAATTATTCCCTCTCTATTGCACTGCATTGCTTCTGGTTCTGAGGACCTGGGTCCAGCTCCAGGCTGGTGTGCGGCAAGTGTGTCATGGAATATTTGTTGACTCATGTGTATGAGTGAAAATTCTAAGGCCTCTTGAGGTGAGCCAGACCGCCTGCCAGAATAAGATGATCTGTAGTTGACAAGAACACAGGAACTGGTCACCGCGAGGAATTGCTTCTCCCCGCTACCTGCCGAGGGACCTCCTCTCTGAGCGGGGTATTCCCTGCTAGGAAATGGGCCCAGGCGGCTCATAGCCCTTCCTTCCCGGTCCTCAGTGAAGCTCAGCTAGATGCTATCTCTGTGGCTTTCTGCCTATCTTTCCCCCTCATCTGTGTTATCTCTCTTCCCCTTTGGCTTGAGGGCCAGTGGCTGCCACAGAGGGCTGACCGCTCTTGCGTGTTTTCTTAATAGTTCTTCTTTTCCTCTCAGATACCAAAGTCTATGCCGCTCTGGGAAATCATGACTTTCACCCTAAAAACCAGTTCCCAGCCGAGAGCAACAGCATCTACAATCAGGTGGCGGAACTGTGGAGACCCTGGTTTAACAACGAATCCTTCGCTGTCTTCAGAGAGGGTATAAATGACGCTTGTTACCATATGGGTACAGACTGTATGTCAGGCGGGGTCTGGTCCAATTTCGTTTTCACAACAAGCCCTGAAATAGATACAGATTTTTGTCCCCATTTTACAGAGGAAGAGACTGAGACAGAGGTCACACAGCTTGGTAAATTGAGAACAGGATCCGGGACAGATTCCAAGGCCCAAAGCTACTAATCAGAGCAGCAAGGATGATTGTGAGCCAGCAAGTGCCAGGCACTATCCTCAGCACCCTGCTGGAGCCTCTTAGCAACCCTGGGAGAGCTCTGGGAACTTTTTTTAGCTTGGGCTTACTTGAACCTGGGTGTCTACAGGCCTGTGGGCTGCCTGGTTCCTTCTCTGGTGGGACTGTTCTGGCCTCACAATAGTATGGTATTTAGCAGCGACTCTGGACACTGTCTACTGGATATTATCTCCAGTGTGACCACCAAATGTGTCTCTGAGCATTGACAGATGTTCCTTGGGGCCACATCACTTCGTTGAGATTGTCAGCCCAAATGTCCGTGACCCAGCTTTCTTCTCTTACCTTGTTCTCCTTCCGCTGGGACTCCTCATTGGTCAAACCCTATCTGGGTAGAGACTACGCATCATGCTTGGTCCATTATCCAGATGAGGCATACTGAGAGCGCAGACAGAGGTGGAGTGGCTTTGCCAGGTTGCACAGCTCATGAATGATAGAGCCGGGATTAGAACTCAGCTCCAGAACCTTTCATCTCACCCCTAGATGCCTCTCCTATGGGAAGGGATGGTGCAAGGGAAAGAGGTCAGAAAGTGAGGTGCAGGGTGCCAGAGGCCCCCACCTCAGGCTATCCCTGGCTGTGACATCCTAGGTGCCTTCTATTCTGAGAAGTTGCCGGGTCCCAGCAGGGCAGGGCGAGTTGTAGTCCTCAACACCAATCTGTACTACAGCAGCAACGAGCAGACAGCCGGCATGGCCGACCCCAGCCAGCAATTCCAGTGGCTGGGAGATGTGCTGAGCAATGCATCCCGGGACGGGGAGATGGTAAGCGCTCTTGCTTCTTCCTGTGCCCTCCCACCGGGCATCCCAGAGGGTCCTGTATCAGCCTAGCCCAGAGGAGGCTTCTTCCAACCACAGCAGCCTTGTGAGTTGGGGACCTGAAACCCCACTGCACGTGAAGACACTTAGGGCCTCAAGGAGCCATGATGGTCTCATCACACAATAAGTGATGGAGCCAAGCCTAGAACCTCAGGCTCCTTGCTCCGAGTTCAGATGTCTTTCCAACGCTGCCACACGCACAGTAGTGCACACTGTGTACTCACGGAGGTGCCCGGATGTTAGGTGTGTCCATCTCATCTGCTGAGCCAGCAGCTACTCAGGGACTGGTACAGTGGCTTGTGTCTGGGTCGAAGCATCGTCCAGCACACCCCAGGAGGACTTCGTGGCTGCTGTTGATGAGAGCTCACTATGCCAGCCGCAGGCACACAGCTTTGTGCTTTAGATGGACCCTTCATTTAATTTCATAGCAACTCCATGTCTTAGTCAGGGTTTACTATTGCTGCAACGAAACACCATGACAGAAGAGCAAGTTGGGGAGGAAAGGGTTTATTTGACTTAAACTTTCACACTGTAGTCCATCACTGAAGGAAGCCAGGACAGGAACTCACACAGGACAGGATCCTGGAGGCAGGAGCTGATGTAGAGGCCGTGACAGGGAACTGCTTACTGACTTGTTTCCCCTGGCTTGCTCAGCCTGAGTTCTCATAGAACCCAGGATCACCATCTCCAGGGATGACACCACCGCCATGGGCTGGACCCTCCCCATTAATGACTAAATGAGAAAATGCCTTACAGCTAGATCTCATGGGGACTTTCCTCAGCTGAGGCTCCTTCCTCTCTGATGACTCTATAGCTTGTATCAAGTTGACACAAAGCCAGCCAGTTCACTCCCCGAGGTAAATACTCTTCTAAATGAGATGACATTTGGCTGGTGGCCAAGCTGCAGTTTGATGCCAAAGCTCATTCACACGCATTACCTTTTAAAGACACGTTCATGTTCTCACCCTGTAGACCAGGCTGGCCTTGAACTCCCAGAGATCCGCTGCCTCTACCTCTCGGGTGCTGGGGTTAGATTAAAGGCACATGCCACCACTCCTAGCTAAGCACCCGTTCTGGATTCTACTTCATTCTACATTTCTGTACTGGTGATCCAGTGCCCAGGTGACTTGGGGATCATTAAACACAAATGCATACGACCACGTAGTGTTCTCACACAGCCAGGGAGGCTCAGCCCCAGTTTTGAGACGACAAGAGCACCCGTCAAAGGATGAGTAAGGGTTTGTGGAAGAGGTCCTTTGGGGTTCCATTCAGAGGGAGGTCCATCTGCCCTCGAGGACATGGGTGGGTTCCTGAAGGTGGAAACAGAGAGAACATCTCTGATCCCAGTACCTCTTCCTTGCAGGTCTACATTATTGGCCACGTGCCCCCAGGGTTCTTTGAGAAGACCCAGGACAAGGCCTGGTTCCGAGAGAGCTTCAACGAGGAGTACCTGAAGGTGGTCCAGAAGCACCACCGTGTCATAGCGGGGCAGTTCTTTGGGCACCACCACACCGACAGCTTCCGAATGTTCTATGACGATGCAGGTACTCACTCCGTCTTGAGGGAAGTGGCCCCTTGCCACTTTCCTCTTCCCAGAGTCCCTTTCAGCCTGTTGTCTTTTTCTCCGAAGGTGCCCCCATAGGCGTCATGTTCCTCACGCCTGGGGTCACGCCGTGGAAGACCACATTACCTGGAGTGGTCAACGGAGCCAACAATCCAGGCATTCGTGTTTTTGAGTATGATCGAGTCACGCTGAAGCTGCAGGTTAGGAGTGTGGGTCTGCTGGGGCCAGGGGTGGGCACCTGAGTGTGTCACCGCCTTTCCTAACCCTTTGCTAACCCTCATGCTACTTAGCTGGTTAAACTTTGAAGCCACCTGCCACCTACTCAGGCCAGTTCTTCCCTCAAGTCTTTGTACCGGATCACTGTCCCCCCTGCTTCCTGCCACACTCGGGAGGGATGAATCTTCCTAAAGTACTGACTTCATATAAGTCTGTAGTAGCTTTGCTGCTACTTACAGATCTTAAGTTAAAATCACCTCCTTTTAGGATAGTATGGAAGACTCCCCACAGTCTGAGCTCAAGCCCATTGCCCCTGACCGTACACCAACTAGGACCCAGCCCCTAATACCATGAGTACTTCTTTTCCTTCTAAGATGTGCTGCAATTGTTGAATTGACAAAGAAATACTACTTCATTCATTTAGCAAAATGTTCTAAACACCTGCTGCATGTCAGGCCCTGTTCAAAGCTCCAGACACAAACAACAACAGAGTAACTGCTCTCCTTCGCCACAATCCCTACAGGAGGACGACAGTAAACAAATAAATAAAATTAAACATGGGCGACAGAAAAGGCCGGGTGGTTGCTGGGCCTGCTGGCACAGGACTGTAATCTCAGGCACTTGGGAGGCTGGAGCACAGGACGGAAATTTAAAGCCAGCATGGACTACATAGTGAGTTCAAGACCAGACAATAACATAGCAAGAAGACCCTGTCTCCAAAGGGGAGTGAGAGAGGGGGTTATGGCCACGGCTCAGTGGCTAAGTGCTTGCTTAACATGGAGGAGACACTAGGCTTGGCTTCCAACACTGAAGAAAGAAAGAGGGCGAGAGGGGAGGGAGGGTAAAGGGGCTGACAATTCAGGAGCGTGTTGGTTGACTGCGTTACAGAGATGGGACAAGGGAAGTAAGGAGGCTTTTGAGTTCTGTGTAAACTGAGGAAGCTGGCTAGGTTTGTAAGGAAGGTGGGAGGAGGACCAGCAAGGCAAACGCCCTGGGGTGGAAAGGGACTTGGTGTTTTAGGGGAAGAACATGGAGAGTGGGTGACCCTGAGAGCCCAAGGGGAAAGTGGAAAGTACCAGGCCAGATCCAGGTCATGGAGAGTACTCTGGATTTACAGAGCTGGGTACAGAAGTGTGAACTGCTCTGATTCACCGTTTCCAAAATCACCCTGTCTACTGGGCAAAGAGCGGACTGCTGCAACCCAGGCACAGGCACCGTAAGGAAGTAAAAGCACCGGCTGCCAGAGGGTGGTGGGTGGCGCACACCTTTAATGCCAGCGCTTGGGAGGCAGAGGCTGACAAATCTCTGTGAGTTCAAGGTCAGCGTGGTCTGCGGAGGGAGTTTCAGGACAGCCAGAGATATATAGAGAAACCCTGTCTCTAAAAACCATAAAACAAAACAAAACAAAAAACCAAAAGTCAAACAAACAAACACCAGCTGCTTGAGGGTAGTGGCCCAGCTCTGGGTGCTGAGAAGTATCTGATCCTACAGGCAGCTCAGAGGCCGAGGAGCCAGGGTTTGCTGACAGATACTTGATGCAACTTTTCTTTCTTCTTTTTATTATAATCATTTATTTGATGTGCTTCGGTGTTTTTTCCCGCATGTCTGTCTGTGCGAAGCTGTCAGATTCCCTGGAACTGGAGTTACAGACAGCTGTGAGCTGCCGTGGGTACTGGGAATTGAACCCCAGTCCTCTGGAAGAGCAGTCCCTGCTCTTAACTCCTGAGCCATCTCTCCAGCCCTGATACAATCTTTCTGCCTCAGACTTCTTCTGAGTGCTGGGATTAGAGCTGCGAGCCTCCATACCCTGGCCTGTCTGAGTGTGTGTGCGTGCGCAGGTGTGCACGAGGATACAAACTCAGTTCCTCATAGTTGTGCAGAAATTGGCCTTGGGAGTTGGAGGGATGGCTCAGTGGTTGACAGGATGCGCTCGAGTTTGGTTCCTGGCACCCACATCAGCCAGCTCACAACTGCCTCTCGCCCCAGTTCCAGAGAATCTGATACCATCCTCTGGCCTCTGTGGGTACCTGTTTGCATGTGTATATGCTCGACACCACTGCCTGGTGTTTACCTCTCAAAATTAAAAGTAAAATAGATTTAAAAAAACACATAAGCACTAAGCCTTAGGACTCCTGCTCTGTCCTAAGAACTGGAAAAACAAATTATGTGTATGTGTGTGACTTACCAAAGTTAGTTCTTGCTTTTCTCCATGTGGATTCTGGGGATCCATTTCATTGGCCCTAGGTCCGAGGATTCCTGTTGTCTGCATGGCCACTCCATTACTTTCTCTGTACAGAGGATTTAGTACAATAACGTCACGTACCTGGCACACTTAGTTCCCACCCATTCACTGAAACTCCTCTTACCTGTCCGTAATAACCAGACATTTCACGGGGAGTGTGTTCCAGTTCTGAGGGCACTGTCGAGTCCTAGAGAGTCTAGCTTGAATGTGAAACCCCTATCAGCCGCAGGTCTCTAACCTTTGCCAGCCAGGCACACACCCAACCTGCTGCCGCCGCCATGGCTGCTCCCCTTCATTCTGTAAAGATTTACCAAGCGTCAGAGCTTCTGTGAGGAACTGTGCCTGCCAGTTTGGTGGGACAGGAAACATAGGCATAGGGAGGTAAGCAATGTGGGTTCTAATCCCACCTCTGGCACTGAACACTTGTGTGCGCTGAGAAGGTAACGTTGCTGTTGCAATACTGTGCTCACAATACCAACGTCATGGTTTCAGAGTGTTTTACTCCATCCTGGTAGGGAAGGCCTATGGCTTGAATCAGGGACTCCTCATTGCCATTGAGCAGGAAGCAGAGGTGGCTCCAGAACCAGCTTCAAAGGCCTACTTCTGCCAGCTAGATTCTACTTCCTAAAAATTCTACAGCCACCCACAATAGCGCTTCCAGTTGGAGAACAAACACTCAAAATGAGCCTGTGGTGTTCGCTTCCGGTTCACACCATAACAACCTCTTTAGAATGGGGGTGTAGGTGTAGTTACCTCATCAGAACCAAGCACAGGTCTGCCGGGCATACCTGGCTGAGTGCTCAGTGGCGGAAGAGCCTGGGGACAGGCTGGGTTGTGGGTAGAAGGGAACAGCTAGTCATTACTGACATACCCCATGTCTCTAATCCAGGACATGGTGACCTACTTCTTGAACCTGAGCCAGGCGAATACACAAGGGACCCCACGCTGGGAGCTGGAATACCGCCTGACAGAGGCCTACCAGGTGCAGGATGCAGGCACCAACTCCATGCATACGGCTCTGACCCGCATCGCCAGTGACCAGCACATGCTGCAACGTTATTACATCTATAACTCTGTCAGCTATGACCATTCGACCTGCGGGGACATCTGCCGTGCTGAGCATGTGTGTGCCATGCAACAGGTGGCATTCAACACTTATGCTACCTGCTTGCATGGCCTTGGCTCGAAGCTGGTGCCCAGTTTCCTGCTCATGCTGACTTTGCTGCCAAGCCTGTCCGTATTGGTGGTGCCTTAACTGTAGGCACTGTCAACCTACCCTCTTACTGGGTTCATCTTTCTCCTGGTAAAATTGGGCAGCGTCACCCCACGGAGGGATGAACGTTGCTATCAGTCTCTCCTGTCTGTGGAGAGTAAACTAGAATGGGACATTTGGATTCACCAGAGAGGTCCCAAAGAAGCACATTTCTTTCAAATTTCACATTTTATCCACAAAACATGCCATGCTCGTGGTACGTGTCTTTGTGCATTATTTCCTTTAATACATATGTATCAACTACCATGCATTTGATGGCTGCAGTAAAATGAGTCACCAGGAAGATCCTGTGCTCTAGACATAGTCCCTGCTCAAGGTCTGAGCTGGGTGCCCACGTGGTCTGCAAAACCCCTAGGTACTTTTTAAAACGTTTTCTGGTTTGGTTTCGCAACAGTGCAACCGTGAGGGATCGCAGTTGTGCCCGGGGCTCTAGGCTCTAGTCTTGCGGCCATTCCCGCCTCCTTGAACGTCAAACGCAAAATCTAAGGCAGCAGAAGCCCGGCTTTGGACAGGGTGAACTGGGGGCGGGGTCTGGGCGTCTCGCTCCACCCCGGGCAGGGTAAGAGGGGGAAGTTCCGCCCCTCAGCCCCGCCTCCTCGACGACTGCCCCGCCCCCTTCCTGCCCGACGACGGGGGAGGGGGCTGGAAGGCAGGCCTGCGGTTGTGAGGCTGGCTTGATGGCCATGCCTTTCTCGCTGCGCTCCCCTCTGTTCTTGGACGTGGTCGTGGGTGTGGTGGGCACCCTGTCTTTCCTGCTGGACTTGGCCGCCGACCTGTGGACCGTCGTCCAATACTGGCGCGGTGGCCTTTACCTGTGGGCCGCGCTGGTGGTGGCGCTGATGGTCGTCGCCTCGGTGCTGCTGCAGCTCTTCAGCTGGGTCTGGATGACCACCGACCCCACCGAGCTGCACAAGTCAATACCCTCGCGTCGTTTCCTGACGCTACTACATGTGATGCAGCTCGGCTATCTGTACAGGTGAGTGCCCTGGCCCGTCGAGGAAAGGAACGTGGGTTGACAGCCGTCAGAGCCAAGTCCAGTGAGAAAGTCCCTGCTATAATGTGGACCCAGAGAGAAGAGTGTTTCTTAATTTTTATTAGTTTAATTTTAATTTAGTTTATTTATTTATTTATTTTCGAGGCAGGGTTGCTCTGCGTAGCTCTGGTTGTCCTGGAACTCGCGCTGTAGACCAGGCTGGCTTCAAACTCAGATCTGCCTGCCTTTAAAGGCGTGGACCACCTTGTGTGACTTTTTTTTTTAATTTTTATTGTGACTAGGCTCTTGAGTGATCACTGACCTCTCTGGTCTCGGTTTACTCGGTGTCTAGCTGGGATGGCAATAGTTGCTACTGGTGTTCTCAACAGAATAAAGGCACATTATATATATTCCGTATATATATACGGAATAAATGTCCGTAAATTGTCCTGGCACAGCTAGCTTCATGCCTTTCCTGGGCAGCAGCTCCAACTTCCAGGACAGTGCCCCCTTCCCTTTCTTTCTTATTTTTGTCCTTTTCTGTGAACATTTGCCTCCCCATCAGAGAATGAAGAAGGCAGAGATGGGTTCTGCTTTACTCATTGTCCCTGGCGCCAGCCAGGGCTGGACACAGAAAATATGTGTGGATTGTGTGTATTTTTCTGAACTGGGCAGGACCCAGGTTCAGCCAGAAGTGACAAGTGAGCAAGTGAGGACAGCAAGAAAGTTCCTGGCACAGTGCTGGCCTGTTGACTTTTTTTTTTTAAATCATGAATAAGCCCTTAGGTGAGATGAGAGAAAGTAAAATCAAGGAGTCAGGGTCAGGCGATGGAAGGCAGGGCTTCATGATGTGGTGTGGGTTGGGTTGGGTGACTGGATGCAGAATCTGTTGTGGAATTAATTCCCCTCAGATCTTTGCAAAGCTGCTTTCAGCTTCCAGCAGTGGGGTGGCGGACTTTGCCGGAGGGAGTATGAGGACAGCCCAGATGGGTGTGAAGGACAGGCCAGAGAGGGCATCCGATCCCCTGGAGCTGGAGTTAAGAGGTGCACCACCTTGTGCGGTCCTCGGCGAGAGCAGAGGCTGTGATGGATGAGCTGCTACGCCATCTCAGGCCCCTTGCTTGCTTTTCAATTCCATTTCCCATCTCTAAGACGGGGCCTTGGTGAATTGGGTTAAACTAGGAACCACGCCTGACCAGCAAGCATGGCAGTTGTATGTCCCCAACTTTAAGGATGAGGAAACAGGTTCTGTTAGGTTAGGTGGCTTGTCTGAGGTTCCATAGCAGTTCAGTGACAGCTAGTATTGAAGCCTACCTCCATGCACTCAGTGGTCGAAAATGGAGGGACTTCCAGAACACTGACCTGACCCATTAGGTATCTGTGTGTTCTGCCTAGGTGCCTGCACGGGCTGCAGCAGGGACTGTCCTTGTTGCATCAGGAGCTGCCCTCTGAGAGTGACATGGCCTATACAGACTTCCTGTCTCTGGATATCAGCATGCTGCGGCTCTTCGAGAGTTTCTTGGAGGCAACACCACAGCTCACACTGGTGCTGGCTATCGTGCTGAAGAGTGGCCAAGCTGAATACTACCAGTGTGAGTGCTGGGCCAGTGACAACCCCTTTGGTGCCCCTCAGTGTTGGCAGTGTCCTCACTCTTAGGTGGACAGAAAGAAAGCAGGGAGACAGAGCATTAGATAGTGGATCTGGATTCTGATCTAAAGTCATTCAAGCTGCATGGAGTTAGAAAAGTGACTCAAACTATCAGTTTATCCTCATCTGAGCATTGGGCATAACAAATGAAACTACCTTGTGGAGGAATGAGCAGATTAAATGTGGGGAATGCATATAGAGCCAGGGCCTTGCACATTAAATGTGTGCATACGTTTGTGTGTGTTTGCGGGTGCATGTGTGTATATGCAGAAAGCAGAGGTCAGTGTCAGGTGTATTTCGCAATTGCTCTCCATCTTTTATTTTTGAGACAGGTTCTCACTATATAGACCAGGCTGGTCTCAAACTCACAGAATTCCCCTGCTTTTTTCTCCCCGGTACTGTACTTTTTATTACTTTGATGATAATAAATAAAATCTATAGGTTATCTGACACATAATGATAGGTTTGTTAGGTAATGGACATTTTATTGAGCACTGCTTCAACCTGCGTGGGTTGGGGAGTGACCCAACTGGCAACTGGAATAAAGAAACAGGCACCCAAAAATGCTGAGCTTGGGTGGGCCTCGGGCTCTGAAGCAGCGACACAGTGCATCTGAAGTTTCAGTGAATACTGATTCTAGCTAAAGGCCAGCTGCTTTTTAATGTGTGTACTAAGACTGGGCTCTTTGCCGTTCCCATGGGCCTGAAGCATGGGGGTATGTGACATGGTCCACTCAGGACCTCACCTGCTCCCCACAGAGAACCTTCAGACACTCAGGTTTGTTCTTTGTCTGTCACTGAGGTGGGGACACAGCAGAACAAGATACACAGAGCCTCCACCCAGCCTGTAAAACAAATAGTTACACTAGGTGTACTGAGTGAATGCAAGAGTCAGGTGGCAGAGGCTCACAGGGCCCCATAAACCCTCAGAGACATCTGGACAGTGAGGAGCCTTGGGAGGGACTTCTTCAAGACCAAAGACCCAGCCTGGGACTAAGCAATGCTCTACCTCACATCGGATTGATAGCCCAGGGCTCCTCCCCCTTTCTGTTTCCCATCCCTGCATACCTCAAGGTCCTCTGCAGCATCTCCCCAAGGAACCTGCCTCGTCATCACTCCCATGGGACCTGGGAGAACCCCTTGCTTAAGAGAGGTGCCGAAAGGTGCTCATTTTCAGCACCTGGTAGGTACATGGCGTTTCCTTGAGGTCAGAGCCAGGCGGAGATGGTCTACACTGTGGGTTGAGCATGAGGAGACAGGCTTTTCTCAACTTTTAATTGAGCAAACATCCATTTATTTATTTATTTATTTATTCTTCCTTGCTTTGAATTTTCTTTTTTTTTTTCAATTTTTATTTTTCCATTCAATTATTTACACTTCCTTCTCTCCTCCCAATCCCCTCTTGCTCCCCCACACCTTCTCCCCCCTACAGGGGGAGGGAGGACAGGTCTAGGGAGCTGTTATCCATATAGACTAGGGTCCCAAAAAGCCAGAACATGCTGTAAAAACAAGTCCCAGTGCCTTTATCAATGGCTTCTCAGTCAGCCCCCACTGTCAGCCACAATCAGAGTCCGGCTTGATCACATGCTTATTCAGACTCGGTCCAGCTGGATTTGGTGAGCTCCCATTAGAACAGGCACACTGCCTCAGTTGATGGACCAACCCTTCATGGTCCTGACTTCCTTGCTCATCTTCTCCCTCCTTCTGCCTTTCAACTGGACCTTGGGAGCTCAGTCCGTTGGTCTGCTGAGGATCTCTGTCTCTATCTCCATCGCCGGACAACTGAGCAGACATTATGTTCCACATATTGGACCACCTGGGGAGCCCAGGGGAACCAAATCAGTTTTCTACCTTCCAGGAGCTCAAAGATAGAAAACAGGCTGGGCGGTGGTGGCACACGCCTTTAATGCCAGCACTCAGGAGGCAGAGGCAGGCGGAGATCTGAATTCAAGGCCAGTCTGGTCTACAGAGTGAGTTCTAGGATAGCTAGGGCTGTACAGAAAAACCCTGTCTCGAAAACAAAACTGGCAACTGCTATGTTAATGGGGTGGGTGGAATGTTACAGGGACCTCTGGCTGCAAAATGAGGTCTAGAAGGGCAACCCCAGAAGTTATTCAAGCTGGGGTTTGCAGGGTGAGTAGCCTCGGTAGGCAAGAGATGGGGCTAGCTACAGATTTGATACCAGGCCACAGGTGAGTTCTGGGCATAGTAGGCTCTCAGTAAACTTCTGTTGAGTGAGGACGCACAGGGCATGCCCATGCCACTCCCTCCTTGGAGGCCCAGATGCTTCCAGTTCAGGGTAGGCACTTCAGAGGTAGGATAGGACCCCTATCCTAAACTGGATCTTGGAAAGTCAGGATAACAGACCAGACTGTACATTGGAGGAGAGTAAGGATGGGTTGGGAGGTAGGCCATTGCTCCCAGTCCTGAGGACTGCTGCAGAAGGCCTACTGCTACTCCATGAGATCTGTCTACTTTCTGACATGGAGAAAGGGGGTGCTGGAACTGCTAATTTCATTCCCAGACTCTGGGAATGGAAGGGTGACAGAACCTAGACGAGGCTTAGGGCGAAGGCACAGGAGTGCCGAATACCAAGTGGAGTCTAGGTCACACACCTCCCATCCATATGCTACCAGGGTAGCATTTGAAAGCAGAGTCCTCTCTCTTCTGTTGGAACTTAACTGGGTGTCCTCCTTCTCCAATTGTCTCCTGAACAACTTGGGGTTTCTAGGACCTACTTCAGGGTTTTTTCCAGAGTTCCTGTGAGCCCTGGGGGTTGCCAGGCAGGCTGCACTCAAGGCTGACTTGTTTCTTCTTGCTCTTGGTAGGGTTTGCCATCGGCTCAGCATTCCTGGGCATCTCGTGGGCACTCGTGGACTACCACCGGTCCCTGCGTACTTGCCTTCCCTCTAAGTCTCGCCTGGGCTGGAGCTCATCTGCCGTCTACTTCCTGTGGAACCTGCTGATGCTGTGTCCCCGAATCTTTGCGGTCGCCCTGTTCTCAGCTCTCTTCCCCCAATATCTGGCCCTGCATTTCTTCAGTCTTTGGCTGGTGCTGTTGTTCTGGATCTGGCTTCAAGGCACACAATTTATGCCAAACCCCAACTTTGAGTGGCTGTACCGTGTGACGGTGGCACTCATCCTTTATTTCTCCTGGTTCAACGTGGCTGGGGGCCGCACCCGAGGCCGGTCCGTCATCCACTTGGTCTTCATTATCACTGACAGTATTTTGCTGGTCTGCACCTGGGTGACACATAGCACCTGTCTGCCCAGCGGGACCTTCTTGCCAACATTGTTGATTATAGGAGGAGCCTGCTTCCTCCTGGGACTGGTTTTGCGGCTGATCTACTACCTCTGGCTGCACCCTAGCTGCAAATGGGAGCTTCCTGACCGCGTGGATGGGGCTCGAAGTCTCCTTCCTAAACCTAAGCTGCTTTATAACAGGCGCGCCACTCAGTTAGCACATAACTTCTTTACCAAGATCAAAGAGGAGAATACTTCTCTGGCAGAGGTTGGAGACATGGAAGAAGCCCTTTGAGGTAGGGTCTGACTCAGCCAGTGAGGAAGATATGGAGAGCTGCTTTCTCTTTCTTACCCACCAAGGCCTCACGTTGCCATTCTTACATCTCAGGTAACTGGTGGAGGTATCCTGTCTCCTGGGTTTCCCGGCCTGCTCTAGGAGGTCCTGGAGTTCTGGGGATGTTCTCAAGAAGTCTTCCCTACCCCCACCCCATCCATTCACGTCAATCAACAAATGTTGAGAGCACTTTATATTCCGGGAGCATCATTCTGACTGTTGAACTGGCTGCCGCCCTACCTTCTTTCCCTGCCCACTTGAACAAATCTGATTTCAAAGACCAGAGGCCAGTGACGACCCTGCCAGCCCCTCCAGTGTTGCGATGCAGCAGTCTCTACTCTGGCTCTTGGGCCACCTTTAAAGCAAGTGCCTCACGGACCTGTGGTCTAGGCCATGCACGACCCGCTGAGTATTTTACATACTACCTCAGTCTGTGAAAGGAAGAGAACATGTGCGCATGTATTTAACAGTATTATTAAAACCGTGTAATATTTCCCAAACCAGTATGTACCATTAAATACAATCTGTCAGCCTTTCTATTATGGACAGGTGGCAGGGACCTGGAACCCCTTAAAACTGGTACAGACTCCTGGAATAGAGATATGGGCTGACTTAGTTATGACTTTGTAATGAATATCTAAATTGTTCCAGTATAATAAAAACTTGGGAGGCAGAAATTGAGATAAAGACCTGATAAACCCAAGGACAGTGGAGAGTCAACTGGCTGACCCTCTCTCCACGTTTTCCCCAAATTGCCTCCCTGGAAATCCTCTCTTCCTGTCCTCTCTAGCATATCTCTTCAGTCCTTCAAGAATTCTATGGCAAATCGCTGACTCCATCCTTTGATCTGAGGTGACTTTATTGGCACAGTGGAAGGGTTATACCAACAATTCTCCCGCAACAATCCCCATTTCAGTTGGTAGAGCATGGGACTCTTATTCCCGGGGTTGTGGATTCGAGCCCCATGTTGGATGGCAAATTGTAGCTAGCCTTTCTCTGTCCCACCAGTTAGTTAGTTCCCAAATAATGACAGAGACTTATTATGAAAGCTTGGCCTTAGCTTGAGTTTGTCCCACTAGCTGTTGTAACTTAACCCATTTATACTAACCTATGTTTTGCCTTGTGGCCTTTTACCCCTTTTACCTTTCATTCTATATGCCTGATTCCCTCCATGCTTTGTTGGCACGTCAGGTACCTAGATGCATCTCCTGTTTCCTCTCTCTCTGCCTAGAAGTCCTGCCTATACCTCTTATCTAGCTATTGGCCATTCAGCTCTTTATTAAACCAATCAAGCAATGTATCTTCAGTGTACAAATATCCCACAATGTGACTGAATTTTGCTTTCTAAGATGCAGTAGCTGGTGAGCCCAAGTGGGCTGCTCATCTGGCAGACAGAACTCACACTTGGGCAGACTCTAGTGCTTTCCCCTAGCAGCTCTGCTACCGGGCCTGAAGAGTAGCATCTCATCTTTAGGACTAGGAGGTGAGTTTGAGGGGCTGGGTGGAGGTGAAGCCGTGGAATCCTCCGTGGGTAAGAGGTGAAGAGACACATCTTAGGATGTGGATGACAGTTCTGGGGAGATGGAGCGTTCTGTTCTGGTTCCAGTTCTACCAGCCACTTATTGGTGTGGAGGTAAAATAGTGTGACCAAAACTCACTCTGGGTAGTTCACAACGGCCTGTAACTCTGGCTCCAGGTGATTCAACATCCTTCTTTGGCCTTTGCACATGCATATATACAGGCACACACTCAAAAAAATTTTTAGAAAATTGAAAAAAAGGAAGTACAAGTTATTACACTGGCCTTGCTTTTAGTCAGTCTATCCTAAAGATGATGACCTTGAACACATCTTTCTTCTGCTTCAGCCTCCCAACTACTGGGATTACAGGTGTACACTACCACACACAAAGCTCTTTATTCCGAAAGAATTTAAAATTATATCAGCGGCATTCCATGTGATTAGAAAATGTCCTTGAGCCAGGTGATGATGCATGTCTTTAATCCCAGCACTCAAGAGGCAGCGGCAGGAGGATCTTTGTGAGTCTGAGGCCAGATTGGTCTACAGAGGGAGTTCCTGGTCATTTGAGACAAGGTTCCACATGTAGATTAGGCTAGCCCAAACTCTTAACAATTTTGCCTCTGCTTCTGGGAAGTCTGTAGTCTGGTGAGACAGGGACTAGAACAAAGGAGCCAGAGGTGGAAGAGCAGGTTCCAGTGCGGAGCTCAAGGTAGTTCTGCCAACCACTTACTGGCGTGGCAGTAGAATAGTGTGATCTTGCCTCTGCTTCTGAGGATTACAGACAAGAACACCATACCTGACCAGTAACTTTAAAAAAAAATAATTTATATTTCACGTGCATGTATGTCTGTGTGAGGGTTTCAAATCCCCTGAAGCTGGATTTACAGGCAGTTAGGAGCTGCTACATGGGTGCTGGAAACTGAACCTGGGTCCTCTGGAAGAGCCGAGAGTGCATGTAACTGCAAAGCCATCTCTCCAGCCCCTGACCAAGAACTTTTAAATAAGAAACTTGTTTTAGAAAAAACCATTTTAAGATTTACATGTCCCTAGGCAGCCAGGGCTACACAAAGAAACCAAAAAGAAAAAAGAAAAAGGTTTACATGTCACAGAGGGTTTGTGGGAGAAGTGTTTTGTTAGGAGGAGATGGAGATGTTTGCTCTTGGGATCTGGGGGGCACTCAACACTTAGACCTGTGTTTTTCACCAAGCAGGGCACAGACAACAGCTAACAGACCACTAACCAGGGTACGAGATGTCATCACACTCCTGAGAAAATTCACCTGTGATCTGATGCTTCTGATCCTCAAAATGATAAACAAATCCTATTCACTTCACTGTAATAAAAGTCTTCTCGGCTGTTTTCTAAGACAGTAACGGCCACTCAGACCAGTGTGAAGGACTGGAGAAAAACTGGTTGATATGACATGCGATCAGGTCGGTTAAAGAGTTCGTGTGAGTTTGTTTTACTGGCTTGCAGCTTATGCTCAGCACAGACTGACTTCTCTTTAGTAAAGTTCAGCATGCTTGACAGCTCATGAAACCTACTTCATTTCCACATCTTAAAAAGCAGTGCATTCTAGAAACAATTGAAATAAAAATAAAAACTTCTTGTTTTCCAATGTATACCAAATGATCACTTTTTGTATGTATGAAATTAATGACCAGTTATTGAAAGGGTGACATCTTTCTTAATGAAGCCCTGGTTAGGAACCTGCATGGCTCAGCAACTGGACTAACCATATTTAAAAAGACAAATGAGAAAACTAAATAGAAAATAAAAATTTTATTTTTTTCAAGTTTATAAGATAGTTCCCATTACATATAACATTATGATCAAGGACTCTATAGCCACAAATGCCCACAGTCACATAAATATATCCAACCCAACCGATGCCTTTTCCTGCTGAAGAGGCATCTGAAGTCCAGAGGGAGAGTGGTGATCCAAGTAGAAATGGTCCTTAATGGGATGGCTCCGCTCAGTGTGCTAGGAGGCAGCCAGGAAGCCTTGCTTGCTAGAGCTGACTTAGGGTAGAGGGAGGACAGGTGGCCTGTGAACAGAGCTGGGACACATGCAGATTTTTGCCTCTGGTGGATAAGATATTTGACCTCAGAATTCCAACTTGGTATGTACAATAAGTCTGTCTGGATAGTTTTAGCTTCTTGAAGATGAAGATCAGGTTAGCAGCAAGGAACATAAACGTACTCAAGAAGGGCCTCTGCTACACCCTGGAGAGGAGTGAAGGAAGGCCCAAGCTTGCCACCTGGGGGCTAGCCTATACTCCAGGAGGTCAGTCCCCCCATGCTTTGCCTGGTGCTCTTGTCAACTGTGACTCCCAAAGTAGTGTCTGGAAGTGCCACACGCTTGCAACTGCAATATGTCAATCAGATTCTAGTTGGAGCTGCGAAGGTTGAATTGGTGTGAATCGCAAACAAGCTGTGCCAAGTCTCTTGGGATGCTAGATCTGACACCCAACTTGTACAGAAGACAGAACACCCCCAAATTAAAAGCCCAAATAGGCACCTAAATTCTGGAGCAGGGATCCACTCTCCCGGACATCACCAGCTGTCCCAGGGGCACTGGACAGGGTGATGCTAAGGCACAGTCAGTTTTACATTCGAAAGTCACCTCATATCCCAGGACATTGCTGCACCTCCACAGACACTCTTAGAATTAGCCCACACCATGAGATGTCCAGACTAACCCTTCAGAACACTGAATCCAGCAGGGAAGGATGCACCAGCGATTACTCAGGGTGCTCTGTCCAGTAAAGACGGCCTCTTTTTAATGAAACGACCCAGTTGCAGCTCCAAGTTCCAACAGCTTTTGAGTTTTAAAAGAAATTTTATTTTCTGAGTGTTTTCTTGCATGTATGTAAGTGCTTGGTGCCAGAAGAGGGCATTAGATCCTCTGGAACTATAGTTATAGATGTTGTGAGCAGTCCTGTGGGCGCTCACACCCTGACCTCTATACCAGCCGCCACTGTTATTAAATAGCAAGCCGTCTTTCTAGTACCAACAGTTCCTAATGCTGCCAGCTCATTTTCCTACCCAAGCCTTTTTGGGAGGGAGGGAAAGTCAATGCCAAGGGCAGCAGGCAGCTCCTGGATGCTCCTTTTGGTGGAGACACAAATACACCCCTGCTTCCTGTCTGCCCTGACAGGGTAGTTGCTGCCAGAGCAGAGGCTCCTCAGCTCATTATCTCCTTGCTTCTCTTGGCCAAGTCCAAATTCTTTTTGTAAAGAGAGCTAAATTGGGCAGGCAGGGCAAGATGAAAAGAGATTCCACGATACATTCTAAGAATGAAGAGTTTCCCCTTAAGTGTTCATGGTATGACCTGTGTGCAGAAGGCTGTGTGTCACCACCTGACAGTCTTAAAAGCCTGAAGTCAGCAGGTGGCCTTTGTCCAGGACAAGAAACTACACTGGCAACGAGGGACGGGTTGAGGCTTCAAAGTAAAACGTATCCTCGAGTTTTCTATGATGAACCAAGAAAAAAGGCCGGGCAGTGTTGGGATGGTGGTGCTCAATGTAGCCTAGGAAAGTTAGGCTTCGATGCCACCTCTTTGTTCCCACCCCCATCTGAAAACAAAGCCAAATGAGTGACTAAAATGGAACACCAACCTCACTTCCTGTCTGAGTCCCTTCCTCAACTGCTGCTCTCAGAAGTACCGTCCAACAGTTCTGAAGGTGGTGTGCCAGCCTTTCTGCTGCTGTCCGGTAGCCTGGCATTAAGAGGGACCTTGGCCCTGTGCTGCAGCATTTCTGGGGATAGTGACTGTAGCAGTGGTTGGTCAAGGACCCCTGAGGAGCAGAGTAACACATTTCCTCAACTCTAGGGAAGGTTCCCCCAATCAAGCAGGTACCCATATTGGTCCTCAGGGGACAGTGCCTTCAAACAAAACAAAACCACAATAACAAAAACAAAGTCAAAAAACAAAACCCAGCTGGACTTGAAGGCTGGGACTAGGCCCAGGTTCTCCTCCAAAGCATCTGGGGCAAGCTGACAGGGCCCTTGCAACTAGCTCAGAGTTCCATTTTCAGGCATTTAAGTCAAGAGAGTATTTTTGGCCTGGTTTCCCACTTCAGCATGGCATCTAAGAAATGATGAGTATTTCATGGGAAATTGGGTTGTGGTTCTAGCAATCTGTTCTCTATTCCCAGACACAGATCTGGGCAAATATAAGTTTGGATAACTGCATGTAAGTGCAGGGCAAAGGAAACAGGTGTAGCCTGCTCTGAAGACTTTTTGACTTTACCTGAGTGGGCAGGGGCTGGCCAGAGCTGCATGGAGAGAAATGGATTTGAGATAGAGCAGGGAGTGTGAACCCAACATTTGATGACTGAGCTGGGAGCTGCTCTGCAGGAGGAGCACTAGGAAGACTCCTACCTCAGGAGTCAAGGATGAAATTCCTAAGGACCCCGAGTCCCTTCTCTCCGATTTGGAGGGTGAGCCTTCTGGGACACAGTCTCTAAATTATGACTAAAGGTGTAGATTTATTGTTTATGGGAAGGAGTTTCCGGGGTTGTGACTTTTGGTTACAGATGAAGAAGGACTAGTAAGGAGACAGAGGCTTACAGGATGGGAGACGCCAAAGTCTAAAGTTTGTAAGTGACCAGGGGCCTAAGACAGTGAGGAGCCTCCTGGAAAGCAGAGTCCTGGGCCACTAAAGGGTGCTGCTGACACAGAGAGGTATTTCAGACATTTCCATTACCACTGTCACGGAAACTTTACACACCGCTTTCTTCATAGAGTGGGGGAGGAGTGCTTCAGAGACCAGACCCTCAGCTATAAAAGTAACATACCCATTAACTGGGAGAGGACTTCTACATCTAAGATTACAGGAGATGTTCTCATGGGACGCATTTTCCGTCAGCATGATCAGGAGGAGCTCCCAGTCTGTCCATGCACCAAAGGTGCAACTGTGCCCCAAGCATTGCCTTTTCTCGCTCTTCTTTCTTGAATGAAACAGAACTAAAGCATAGTAGCAGCATCAAGTCTGCTGATCCATCCAGCCACCTCCTGCTGGACTATGGATGGGGCCGCGGCTTGCTCTTAGCAAAAACTGCAATTGGTTCTGATTGTGTTCTCGCCAGCATTCCACGGAGAGAGAGAAAGAGCACAAGAGAAGGGGGAGAGGCGCTGAGACACAGACAGACAGGAGAGAAGGGTCTCAGAGGGCTCTGGCCTGACTCCTGTCGGAGGTAAAAGAAGCTCACAAGGAAGGAAGGCTCTACGTTCCAGTTCTCAGAGGAAGTCAAGCTCTAAAGCCTGGTGCAGGGACACCAGGTCTCCATGGTTTGTGATCCTCCAGAAGGGCATGTTGTGCTGGAAGAGAAGAAGAAAGGCTAATTAGCCCAACTTCTGGGACCTAACTTACACCCCCTCCTCCACAGATGTCTCCTTGAGGCTCTTGGAAACCCATCTATCCTTGTGTCAGAACTTTGTATAGTACAGGACACAGAAATATGAGGAATCTGTATAAGATTTCAATGCTACCTATGCTTTTTATAAGAGATACCTGTCCTAGTTTTTAAGGTTTTCAGGATCAAATAAAATGGTGATAAGAAATTAGTATTTCTTTTTTTTTTAATTTATTTATTTATTATGTATACAACATTCTGCCTCCATGTATGCCTGCAGGCCAGAAGAGGGCGCCAGATCTCATCATCACGGTTGTGAGCCACTATGTGGTTGCTAGGAATTGAATTCAGGACCTCTGGAAGAGCAGCCAGTGCTCTTAACCATTGAGCCATCTCCCCAGCCCCCAGAAATTAGTATTTCTCAATGTAGTATCAAATGCCTGTGATCCTAGCACTTGGGAGGCCGAGGTAGGAGGATTACAAGATTGATGCCAGGGACTGGGGAGACGGCTCAGCAGTCAAGGGCACTGGCTGTTCTTCCAGAGGACCCAGGTTCAATTCCCAGCACTCACGTGGCAGCTCACAATTGTTTATAACTCCAGTTCCAGGGGACCTGACACCCTCACACCAATGCAAATAAAATGAAAGAAAAAAAAAAAAAGGTTGAGGTCAGTGTGAGCGACACAGCAGACCCTGTTACTACTAACAGGCTGGAAAGGAAGCTGCTTTGCAGGTGGTCAGTTTCCTGCAAGCTTTTGCTCTAACAGGCTCAAATGCTTCCCATGTCCAAGATACAGGATGTTATGGCACCAGACTTGTACCAAGTACCACCATATGCTGTTCTGGAAGGATTATTCAAGTGCAGAAAACCATGTTCTGTGAAGTAGAAGTGGATCACTTTCTCTGACCATCCTTTTTGGCTACCCAACAGTAAAGTTGTTAGCAGACAGCAGAGGAGGAGGACAGCAGAACTAGATGACGGCATTCTGTCCAATGAAAAGAAGGACACTGACAGCTTGGATGGCCCCATGGTATGCGGCTTGGGAATCAGTTCCCTTTTCCTTTGGGTATGTTCATGCAAGGACTAGTTTTCTTCCAGACAGAAAGAAAGATGTTGCATAAAGCACTCAGACTTTTTTGGTTTTTCGAGACAGGGTTTCTCTGTTTAGGTCTGGCTATCCTGGAACATGTTCTGTAGACCAGGCTGGCCTCGAACTCACAAGAGATCCGCCTGTCTCTGCCTCCTGAGTGCTGGGATTAAAGGCGTGTAACAACACCACCTGGCACACTCAGACATTTTTAATCAATATATTCTGTTTTTCTTTCTCATGTTGAGGACTGGCTACTAGGACTTTTACACCCTGGGCTCCTGGAGAATGTATTTCCTAGTAGATTGCAGACCTTAGCTTAGGGGTGACCTCTGCGACTGCTCAAGCGCTTCTCTTCCCTACTACTTCTCCAGACTGAGAAGCCACTGATGTTTTTCCCAAAGGGAGACTGAGCAGTACTGGAGAACCAAAGCTTCGATGGTTAACACGGAAAAGCTCTATCAAGTTCTATGAATTGCTCTATCAAGTGGCAAATGATAACATGGAATAATGATGCCAACTGATTGTCAATCACATAGTTCACTAAAGTTGCTATGATTTCTATGAACTGGGTGAAGAAAATCAGGGCAGTCCTAGTTGGTAAGCCATGGTTCTAAATCTAAAAAGAAAAGAAACAAAGGCTAAGGAGAGAACTTTCATAGCCCTCAGAGACGGCTGAGTGGCAGGGAGGAAAGGACAGAGGAGAACTTAACAAATTACAGGAAAAACTCTACCTGGGAAAAAAATGACCCTTTTCTTAAAGAAAAGCGAGGAAGGACAATATATACTACAAATACACAATAGTTGTAAAGATTTTTCAGTTTTACCATTTTTCTCCCCTACCCCCTTTTTGACAGTCTCATGCATCCTGTGAACTATGTAGCCAAGGATGCCCTTTCAACCTCCTGCTTACACTTCACAAGTGCTGCCATTACAGGCAAGCTCCATCCTGGCTATACAGTGCTGAGGACTGAATCTGGGTTCTGTGCGGCTAGGCAGCAGTCTGCCAAGTTAGGTATATCCTCAGCCTTTGCTCCCTCCTTCACTTACAGTCCCACCGCAGCCACACATGCTCCATATCCTCTTCCTCCTCCAGATGTAGGGATTACGATGCGCACCACTGTACGGGCTCCACTGCACAGTTTTTCTAACTGCTTCATAACCACCACATAGCTGATTTCTTATTTTCTTTCTACAGTTACCTGTTTGGCTGCGATTTCTTCATCTCGTCCATCTCCAATCACTACATATGTGACTTTCTTCCCAAACCTTGACACAATTCTCTCAAAGCAGCTCTCCTTACCTGTAGGAAAAACACATCTCCTGTTAGTCTTCCCTAGCTTTCTCAATACTGAAGGTAAGGACTGCTGCTCCACTCACCTGCCATGCTAGCAGCCTGTGCAGACTACTCGGGTTGGAACAGAGCCAGAGCTTCAGGAGCCCCTCTGCCCAAACAAAGTCAAAGAGTGCCATTCCCAAAACAACTCACTCTAACCCTCACAACAACTACCTAGAAACAGGACAAGGAGCCTAGGATGAACAAGCTGTAACCACCTCCACCTCTCTTGTGTATTTCCCATACTTTTGAGCTTACAAAGCACCCACCTCTTTCACTGAACCGCCATTCCCAGCTTTACAGACTACCATAGGTTTAGTGTCTCACCAGATCACATGCCAGCAGCTAGACTTAGCTTGATCTCGACTCCAAATTCAGGCTATGGCCACGGTCTACGGCAACTGCTCTTTTTAGACTCCATGATTTTTTCCCTCCCCCGAGACAGGGTTTCTCTGTATAACAACTCTAGCTGTCCTGAAACTCAGAGACCTGCCTGCCTCTTCCTCCCAAGTCCTGGGAGTGTGTGCCACTACTGCCCAGCTTCCATATTTTTTTTTTATTGATTAAATCTGTTCTTAGAGAATTTCACGTGTATAATAATGTTCTGATTACTCTCAGCCGTGCCTGTCATCTCCTTCCCACCTCTGTGACGCCCCCTTTCAAAGTCCCTTTCCCACATTCATGTCTTTTTGTTTTGTGTCCCACGGGTTTGTGACCAAGAGCTGAGAGCTATCCACTGGAGCCTGGTAGGCTTCTTTATTCTGCTCCATTAACCTCATTTTTAATTCCTGTCAGATCCAGTGATCTAACACTCTTCCGAAAGACCCTGGAATGCCACCTGCAGGAAAGTAGTCATGATACCTGTAAATATGACACTCCTAACCAAGCAGCACCTCAGTGGTGTCCTGGTGCAGACACTGGTCTGCTCTGGATCTCACTCTCAGCTTCTTCCTTAAGAGACAAGGCTTTTTGGGTGTATGTGGTGTTTTTGGTGCTTACTTCACCGTGGAGGTCCAGCCTGACTCTCCTCTGCAGCATGCAGTTGTTGCTGAATGAATGCTTTTGACTGTATATTAACTTACCATAAGACTCAGAGAGCCACTATACTGAGCCCAATTCGAATAAACTATTAGATAATCCAATATTCAAATAATTAAACTAATCCTTTCTATTTTGGGTATGTATCTGTATGTGTCTGACAGATCTGTGCACATGCACATGGAAGTCTGAGGTAGACCTCAATTGTCATTCCTTAGGAGCTATAAATGCCTTGTTCTATGAGACAGGGTCTCTCACTGCTTAGATTCCTCTGCCTGGCCAGCCAGCCCCAAGGATCCTGTCTCTGCCTCCCCACTGCTTGGATCACAAGTGTCTGTCATCATATCCATTACATGTGGGCTGGGGACAAATTCAGGTTTTCAGGCTTATGTGGCAAGTACTTTACCAAATGAGCTCTCCTAGCCCAAAACTTTTATTTTTCTCTTTTCTTGTTTTATGATGCTGGCGACCAAACCCAGGGGTGAATGCTAGTCAATCATTCTGTCAATTAACTACAACCCCAGCCCTGAATTCTTTTTTAAGTTAGCATATAAAATGATGGGTTTCATTATGCCATTTTCATATATGTTATAAATAAATTAAGATTTATTCACATGAGTACAGGTGATTGCAGAGATCAGAGATACTGAATTCAGGTCCTCTGCAAGAACAAGTGCTCTTAACTGCTGAGCCCTCTCCAGCTAAAACACTTTTATTTATCAGTCTATTTATCAGTTGTATGTGTGTGTACACCTATGTTCCATGGTATGAAGGTGAAGATCACAGAACAACTATGGAGTTGATTCTCTCCTAAGGATTGAGCCCAGGCCATCAGACTTGGTAGCAGATTCTAACCTAGTCAGGTAGCGGGTCTCAATAACAGATTTTCAGCCAGAATAAAAAAATAAATAAACAAATGAAGAAAGAAATGTTGTGGAAGAAAGGAGCTTACTAGTTTAGTTCTGCTTTCTTGAGCGAACATGGTACCTGCTAAGCCTCAACCTTCTTATTGGAAGACTGCTGGATGGCAAACAACATTTGTACTGTGTAGCAGAACTGGCAGGAACACAGCCCCAGTGGAAGTTTCCGAGAGGCCAATGGGAGAATGACATACCGATTTTGGTAGCACTGTAGATGTTTTCAATAGGGAATATTTCTCCTAGTCCATACAGGAGAACCTTGGCCAGGGCTGGAACCAGCTGTGTGGTAGTGATCAGAACATTCACACAGTTCTTTCTAGGAGGAAGAAAAAGGAAAAGAAAATGGCGAAACTGAAGCAACCTAAGAACAAGAATTCAAATGGGTCAGCTCTTCAGGGTCTGACTTAAAAGGAACCTCAAAGATCTGGACACTGCTGATCAATGCATTGTCAATGTTATATTACTCTTCTTCTTTTTTTCCCCGAGACAGGGTTTCTCTATATAGCACTGGCTGTCTTGGAACTCACTCTGTAGACTAGGCTGGCCTCAAATTCAGATATCTGCCTGCCTCTGCCTTCTGTGTGCTGTGTTACCATGCCCAACTCAATTATTACTCTTATTCAGATTTTATTTTCTAGACGAAAGGGCAGAGGGGCCAGTGGGATGGTGTGATGCTAGGAATCGAACCTGGGTCCTCTGCTAGGGCAGTAAATGCTCCCAACCACTGAGCCTCTCCATCCTCACCCCCAGCTCTGGCCAATGCTTTCACTGCATTGTTAGCTATCAGCACTAAGTCTTCTTGTTCTGGATACTACACTCTAGAAGACAAGTGCACAGAGGAGAGCTTTCATTTGTGCTCTGTTCAGTGGAAATGCACACAATTCATGTTCTCTTTGCTTGTCACTCAGTAATACACAAAGATTCCTTAGGTCTTTACCTCCCGTGAATTTCTATCCTCAGTGTGGCTTTTTTTTTGTCCCCCAAATTATAGACATGAGGAAGAAAGGAGCAACAGGATACTGGTACATGCTATGGCTGCATTTATTTTCCATCCTAGGCTTCAAGGTTAAATCTCCTTAATCATCTGCATGTCTGCATGTATACCTACATGCCAGAAGAGGGAGCCAGATCTCACTGTAGATGGTTGTGAGACACCATGCAGTTGCTGGGAATTGAACTCAGGACCTCTGGAAGTGCTAACCTTCATATTTTTTTTTTAAGTTACACTTATTGTGTATGTAGAACTAACACCATTAGACTTTGTAGCAAACACATATTTACCCCTTAATGGTTCCCTTAATAAATTTTTTTTTTTTTTGTTCCAAGACAGGGTTTCTTTGTGGCTGTCCTGGAACTCACTCTGCAGACCACAATGGCTTCTAACTCACAGAGATCCTCCTGTCTTTGCCTCCCAAGTGCTGGAATTAAAGGTGTGCACTGCCGCGACCACCACTCAGTCCCTTAATCTTATTGCATTATTTCTCCCCTTTTTCTTTCTTGAGACAGTCTCAAGAAGCCCAGACTGCCCTCATACTATACAGCTAAGGATGGCCTTGAACTAAGTACTGATCCTCCAGCCTACATTTCTCAAGGCCTGGAGTCACAGGTGTGCATCACTATGCCTTTCCAGAGACCTGTTCATTGAAATTCTGCTTGCTTTTTTTGTTTTCCCCAAGACAAGGTTTTTTTTTTCTGTTGTTGTTGTTGTTGTTTTTTTGTGTAGCCTTAGCTGTCCTGTAACTCACTGGCCCCAACCTCAAAGATCTGCCAGCCTCTGCCTTCTGCATGCTGGGATTAAAGGAGTGCATCACCATTGCCAGCTCATTTGAGCCTTCTAATCCCTGTCCCTAAACTCCATTTTAGGGGATGGCCTAGCTTGGACTAGGGATAGGAAGCAGTGTGTCCTTGAGAGGATAAGATGCAAAGGAAACATTTCCTTACCTAGACTGGATGAGAAGCAAGGACTTTAGCGCAGTTCCTAACCAGGAATCCGTTAGAACTTCGATCTCTGCTCTCAGTCTCTGCAGTGCTTCCTTCCTCTGCGGGCTGAGGAGGCCTTCAGAGAAAAGCAGACACATTTGTTATCTGACAACATCAACTTGCTATGATGGTCAATTTGATAGTCAGCATGATGGGATTTGGAATCGCCATGGAACCAAATTTTGGTCATATGTGTGAGGGATCACCAGAATCAGGCTACTGAGTAGGAAGACCCACCCTACATGTAGATGGGCTGGGGTCCTGGACTGAATACAAAGGAGAAAGCAGCTGAGCACAAGTGCTCTTTGCTCTGGTTCCTGACTGTGGACCTGATGGCCAGCCGCCCTCTCCTACTGCCACTGTGACACAAAATAAAGCCTTCCTTCTAGACCATGCTTATCAGGTGCTGTGCTGCAGACCAGGAGCCAATATACTTGCTATACAAAGAAGCAACTCTCCCATGAGCCCCTGAGGTTATACAGTCCTCATGATTTAGAAAACTTTGAGAATGGTACTACTCCAATGTGACTCCTCACCAAATTGTTTTCTTCCCTATGGGCACACCATAACAGGATCAGTTGACATAAGCGACATAGTGAGGTGTTGTACAAGCTTCCCTGCACAGGAACATGCCGGGGCGAAGAACCAATCCCCTGCAGGATATTTACATCTGAAACAACTACAGCTGACAGCAGACAACACATTGCACTAGGACACTAGATTTACTGGGCATAAAACATAACAGATCTCATATAGGAACCCACTGTCAGACACTCTGAGTTACAAAATTCAAAGAGCAAGTGTGACTCAGAATTATAAAAAGCCCTGTATTACAGGGAGGTATTACTTTTTTTTTTTAGACAGTCTTGGTATGTAACCCTGGCTAGCCTGGAACTTACTATGTAGACCAGACGGGCCTTGAACTCAGAGATCCACATGCCTCAGCCTCCCTAGTGTTGGCATTAAATGTATGTGACACATGTCTGGCTGGTACCACTTTTTATATGTTCTCCCAAGCAGGTTCAGGTGTGCTGTATCATTTTCTCCAGGAATTGAGGTCTAGTCAGTAGGCAGGAAAGGATCAGACACTTAGGCTTGGGGGAGGGGAGGATCTGAAAAAAGAAATTAGGTTCCTGAGAGCTAGAAGCCCATGACTTTGTCTGTTTGCTATCAGAAGGCTGTCACAGGATGACCCAACTCAACTTCAAAGCCCCATCTCTGCTTTCAGTCAGACTGTGGGTAACATGGCAGAATGTTCTCCTGTGTAATCCACACAAGTCCTAAACTTCATGCAGCACTGTGTGCAGTCTTTTTTGAGGGTGAGGGCTCATAGTTTTAACTATTTTCTTATAAGAGCACATCGTTAGTAAACGAATGACAAGATTGGAAAGTGCATTGACCTCAAGTCAGGGAATGTAGCCAGCCTACTAATTTGCTCTATATGCTATGCTTGCCTCTATGATGGATGCTAATTTCTCAATTGTCAAATGAGGTATTTAGAATAGATTTCTATAGTGATATTTTATTTGTGTTTTAATAAAGCTTGCCTGAAGATCAGAGTGCAAAGCTAGTTACACTAGTCAGCCATACAGGTCAGGCAGTGGAGGTACACACCTTTAATCCCAGCAGCTACACTAGTTAGCCATAGAGGCCAGGTGGGTGGCGCACTAGAGAGGAACAGGAGGAGACAGGAGCTCAGGGTCTCAGTCTGCAGTCACACTGAGGTCAGGATGGCCTAGTCTTGGTATAGGTAAGAACTCTCTAGTGGTTGGCTGCTTTGCTTTTCTGATCTTCAGTTTGACCCCCAACATCCTTTTCTGGGTTTTTATTATTTGCGCTACAGATTTCTAATGTCTCTTCCATTTTGAATGATCCATGACAAATTAGTTCCAAATAACAGAATTTTAGGTACACTGTCACCTACAACATTTCTGGGCAGATAAAATTCCCAAGGCCTTACGAACACTGCCACTATGACCCTGGACCTATTTCTCAGCCAGTGCAATAACTATTTGAGTTGCCATGATGAGTGTAGATATTTGTTATTCAAACTATGGCAGTCTATTAATTAGTACCAACAGTGGCTGTAACTCATTAAAAATTGTGCATCAAATATGATATATTGAGGTGGCTATAGTAGGGCATGCCTAGCCCTACTCAGTACTTGGGAGCAAGTTCAAGGACAGGACAGACTGTGCTAACAAGACTGTCTCAACAACCTACCAACAAACCAACCAACCAAATAATAATCTGTGGAACGTAGTATGATTTAGATTTTACCTATTCTCCAAAAGCTAATGTAATGCAGGCTTGTTCTCACTGAAGGTGCTTTAATGTGATATTAGGAACCAAGCTACCTTCACTTCCTCCTCCCTTTCTCTGCTGCAATGAGATGACCAGCCTCTCCCTGCCATAATGTTCTGGTTAGCCACAAGTTCAAGATA
Source organism: Myodes glareolus (assembly GCF_982192425.1). NCBI lineage: Eukaryota > Metazoa > Chordata > Mammalia > Rodentia > Cricetidae > Myodes > Myodes glareolus. Next base: position 61,989,649 of record NC_142028.1, read on the forward strand.
ACAGGTCCAAATGACCAATAAAATAAATAATAAATCTTTCGTCCTGTTAAACTGATCATTTCAGGTATTTTGTCATAGGAAGGGAAGTCGACTAATAGCACATTTTCTTTAAAAAGATACTTGTCTAAAGAAAACAGCATAATCGTTCAAAGTTACATTAAGAGGACTTAGGAATGTAGAACTTCTACTTAAATCCCACATTCAAATAGCCATCAAGGGTGCAGAGCCGTTAACTATCATCTCCCATTCTTTTTTTGCTTTTTATGGAGACATGGTTTCTCTGTAGCATTGGAGCCTGTCCTGGAACTAGCTCTTGTAGACCAGGCTGGTCTCGAACTCAGAGAGATCCACTTGCCTGTGCCTCTGGAGTGCTAGGATTAAAGGCGTGCGCCACCACCGTCTGGTTCCATTCTTTTTTTTTTTTTTTTTTTTTCTTGAAAGAAGATTTCTCTGTGTAATAGCCCTGGCTATGCTGGTAGATCTGTGTGGATCTACCTGCCTCTGCCTCTTGAGTGCTGGGATTAAAGATGTGCACCACCACTGCCTGGTTTGTGTTTTTTTATTGTTGTTGCTTAAAATACAGAATTAATATGGCATAAATTCCTAAGAATTAATTAAGTTGCAAGGTGGATTAAGGGCACTCTCAGAAACGAATGCAGGAAACCATTAAGAAACAGATTCAGGGGCTGGAGAGAGGCTCAGAGGTTAAGAGCACTGACTGCTCTTCCAGAAGCCCTGAGTTCAATTCCCAGCAACCACATGGTAGCTCACAACCATCTGTAATGAGATCTGGTGCCCTCTTCTGGCATGCAAGCATACATGGAAGGAATGTTGTATACATAATAAATAAATAAACCTTAAAAAAAAAAAAACAGATTCAGACCGGCTGTCCACACTTACCACCCACGTTGCTTTTATGTTTGTCATAGATTTCTCTCACTTTTCGGTAGCGGAAGGCCAGCTTCCTCATCCAGTCCACACCTCCCTGAACACCCACAGATGAACCGTGACCACTGCCTCCTGAACCACTGAAACCATCCGTTGAGAAACTATAGTTGCTGCAGAGAGAGTGGGGATATGAAAATTAAAATCCATACCTATAGGGCATGAGGTTAAATGTTACCTGAGATTCTGTGCCCTGTTCCCTTGTCTAATAAACAAAGCTAAAGCTAATACTTTAAAACTCTTCTCATGGATATTGGTTCTTGGATTTTTTTTTTTTTTTTTTTGGAAAAGCTTCATGTAGCCTACACTAGTTTCAAGTAGCTAGGTCGCTGAGGGTGGACTTACACTCCTGATCCTTCTGTCTCTCCCTTCCAAGGGCTAGAACACCAGGTATGCACCACTATGCATGTCCAGTCTCTCCTGACCTTCTCAGGACAAAATGATGGTGATCACTGAGAGGAAAGTAAACTAAGCACCAGCACCCCATAGAGGCTGACTGTTTTCATTGATGACAGAATACTACACAGTGTGGGGAAAAAGCAGAGTATACAACTATGTAAATATAATTACAGCTATGTAAAAAGGAGAAACAGAACTGCCATGGTGGCTGACATCTGTAATTCTAGCGTTTGGGAGACTGAATCTGGAGGTGCATACATGGAAGGTCAGATGGGCTACATAGCAAGTTCTGGAGCAGCACAGGTTAGATTTTTTTCAAAAAAACCAAGCATGTCAAAACAGCGCTCAATACATTAAATAAAGCTGCCAAGAAGCCAAGACATGGTGGCACATTGTACCATACTAGGCTTTTTCTTTTTGGTCACCAACCAGCTCCTAAATCATGACCCAGAGACTTATTAGTTTTGAATGCTTAGCCTAGCTTAGGCACATTTCTGGTCAGGTTTTTAAACTTAGCCTGTTTCTCTTTATCTCCTTTCGCCTCGGGACTTATTACTTCCTTCCTTCTGTACCTCTTACTTTCACTGCCTCTCTGTCTCTGGTTGGACCGCCGAGGGCGTCTCCCTCAGTTCTCCTCCTCCTTTCTTCCGAGCCTAGATTTCTCCTCTTATTTATTCTCTTTGCTTCCTAGCCCTGCCTATCCTTCACCAACCTAACTACCGGTCATTCAGTTTATTAGACGAATCAGGTGCTGTAGGCAAGGCGAAACAAAAATGTAACACATCTTTTCTTAATTAAACAAATGGAACATAAACAAAAGTAACAAACCTTTACACAGCTGAAGTAATATTCTGCAGCATGAACAAATATAACACATTTACCTAGTTAAAATAAAATTCTACAACAGCATATGCCTTTAATCCCAGCAAGAGGCAGTTGGATCTCAGTTCCAGAACAGCCTGGTTTATAGAGCAAGTTCCAGGACAACCAGAGCTATATAGAAAAACCCTGTCTCAAAAAATTAATAAAAAAACAAAGCTGCTAAGGAAATAGCAATAATATATTAGGAAATTGGATCATTCACACATAAAAGAAAACAAACAATAATATATAAGCAAACAAGCTATAAACAGCTTGACAGGAGGCTTCCAAGAGACAAATGAAATCTCAGCCATTAAGGCACAACACATGAGTAGCTGCTGTCTGCGAGAGAGGGTTTCCTCTTTAGTTCTACATGGACAGGTGTGTCTAGCTCTGCTGTGCCATTAGGAAATTATAGATGAGCCAGGTGTGGTGGTGGTACACACTTTAAGTCCCAGCACTCGGCAGGTAGAGGCAGGCAGATCTCTGAGTTCGAGGCCAACCTGGCTTACAGAGTAAGTTCCAGGACAGTCAGGACTACACAAAGAAACCCTGTCTTGAAAAACAAACAAACACCAAACATAGATGAAATGCTTAATTTTAGGGAAGACACAGGAAAGAACATTTTACCTATGAAAAGGGATAAAACATTAAAACAAATTAACATGAAAAGATAGGATAGTCTTTTCTTCTAAAGTCTTTAAATGTTTGGGTGCCTTTTAGACAAGATCACTGGGTCGAGGCCACTGGAATGGCTCAGTGAGAAAATGTGCTTTCCACACAACTATGGTGACTGGATTCAGTCCTCACATATCAGTAAAGGTAGGAGAGACTGAGTGCACAAAGTTATTCTCCGACCTCCACAAGCAAGCATGTGTGCATGCATTTGGACATGCAATGACAAGAAGTAATATGTATTTTTAAAAGGATCAGTGGGTCAGAAGAAAGAGTAGCCAACAGAGGAATGAAGAGACTGAGTTGCCAATGGGAGTGCCCTGGTTTAATTTTTACAACAATGCGAGAGTTGACTATTGTTTGTAGGGTTATTCCTGACACCATCAAAGCTCCACAATTACGGGGTAAAATTCCTGATGCTTATGTGCAACTAAGACTGCCTAGTCTAGAAGCATGCTTTGCCCTGACAGGAAATCCATGTAAAGGGAAACCAGCATACTCTTCACTCTGAGATGCTGGCTCATCATCCAGTGTCACTACCTGATATTTCCTGAGGTCATCACTGAGGCCTCTCTAAAGGTGCCTGCACCTGCTCCCTTCACAGATCAGCACCACTCCACTTCCTGCTCTGCTCCCATCACTTTTCTACCGCTGCCTCAGCAGATGTCATGGTTAGTTACATTGGCTTTGGACTCTTCTAACAGTAGACAGTGAGTGTTCTCATCTTTCTCTTCCTCTGCACTCAGTGTTGTGCACATACTGGGTGTACTGTGTTCAAGGCATCACCGTGTTTACCACACCTCAAATCCTGGCCATTGTCATCAGAAGCCACATCTTCCACATGCACCTGGTCACACTCCTGTTAAAAGACAAAATGCACTATTTCACTCCAGGGAAGAGAAGTGCTATCACTACCATGTAAAGGACCACATACAATGGCAGAAGGATGAAATACTTTGTAATCTCCCTGGCACATGGCCCTCTCCATTGCCCAAGTACTTTAAGACCTGACATACAACAGTCTTTATGAAGCCTCCTACCAGTTCTGTCACTCAATTCTGCTCTAAACAGTTCATTTCCCCAAGTGAAGGGAACACCACAACCCCTCACACAGTCCAGTGTCTCTGCCTTTATGATCTCGATTAGACTGTTAATTCTACAAGATACGCTGCAGGACTCAGAGCTTATATCTCCTTTACATCATTTAAGATTTACTTTATTATTTTATTTTGAGACAGAGTTTCTCTGTGTAGCCGTGGCTGTTCTGAAACTCATTCTGTAGACCTGGCTGGCCTTGAACTTACGGAGATCTGCCTATCTCTGCCTCTCAAGTGCTAGGATTTAAAGTGTGTGCTACCACTCACTGCCTGGTTGATTACTTTATTTTTCTTTTTGTGTATGTGTGTCTGTAGATGTTTATGTGCAAACTAGAAATACAGGCAAGACAGGGGGGGATCAGATTTTCTAGGTCTAGAATTATAGGCAGTTGTGAGGCACTTGGCCTAGCTGCTGGGAACTGAACACAGGTCCTCAGAAGAGCAGTAAGTGCTCTTAATCATTGAATCATGTATCTAATTAGTATCTTTTTTAGGACAAGGTTTCTCTATGTAGCCTGGTCTGTCCTGGAACTCCCTCTGTAGACCAAACTGGCCTCAATCTCTGAGATCTGTCTGCTTGAACCACCCAGATGCTGGAATTAAAGATTTGCACACCACTGCCTGGATTGTATGCAATTAATTTTTGTAGATGAAACAGATGTTGAAGTATGGTATCATAAGAGAACTGACTGCTCTTCCAGAGGTCCTGAGTTCAATTTCCAGCAACCAGGTGGTGTCTTACATCCACCTGTAATGGGATCTGATGCCCTCTCCTGGTCCGCAGGTGTACATGCAGATAGAGCATATTAAATACAGAAATCTTAAAAACAAAAACAGAATAGCTGGAACAGAAATGCCTATCTAAACATATGCATAAGCACAGGCCATCTAAGTCAATGCTAGATCTAGAACTTGTATTCTAAAGGGGGTAAGATGATTTTCTCAGGATCAGACAACTGCTGAGTGGTAGAAAGAGATTAGAAGGAGTGGAATTTTCTGTCAAGCCCAAATGTACCAACTGCCTCACTGGCTGCCTGATGTGTTCCCTGACACTACTAGGGCACCCCCATCAGAATCCTGGTGAAGACTTTTAAAAGTATGTATGTATTCTTGGGTGCATGGCAGACCTACTCAAACTTTTGGAATTGAAGTCCTAAAATCTCCAATTTTAAGACACTACTTACTCATGGGACTCTTATGCCCCCAAAGTTGAGAACTACTGACCTGGGGGGCAGGAACACATTCAGGTCAAATTCTTCCAAAACTTTCAGTCCTGAGTGCTCACTATGTCTAGAAAATCATTAAAATTTGGGAATAATTATTGGCACTCAGTAGATTTTCAACTAATGCTTATTGATTAGAAAGTATGTTGTCTCAATTTATCAACAAGTGAAGTTGAGGGCAGGTTTAAAGGACTGTAGAGCTGAGGTGTTAGAGCCACAGGAATCTGATTTGCTGGAGAACTAGTCTGCATTTAAAGAGCAGGGCTTACTGTGTATTTATAGCATGTTCTTTACTTCGAAACCACTACTTTTATTAGTGAGGCAGTAGTGCACACACACTGCAGAGTGTGAAGACACGGAGTACAAACAGCTGTTCCCTCCCCACCTGTCCTGTGTCCCCGCAACCCGCTCCTCTGGCCGGAACATCCACGACTAGTTTCTCGAACAAGATGACTGTGCACGCCCAGGATGGCACCATGACTTTTCCAGCCCAAGACTCCCACACTGAATTTCTCACACTCCTAATCCTGGGATTTGCTGGACCACATTTACTTGCAAAGGGAACACCAAATGCAAAGCCAAGAGCTTCACCACACCCTCTCTGCATGCTTTATTCACCTAATCATAAAATGATGAGAAAGTACTCAGAGCTTCACTTACACACAGGTAAAAAAACATGAGGGGAAATACAGTCAGAGTCATGTTAAGTCAGCCTATAAAGTCAGCACTCAGGTGGCTGAGGCAGAAGGATTTTAAGTTTAAAAGTCATCCTGGGTTATACAGACTGAAGCCTTGTCTCAAAAACTTACAGGTCTCCAAATGAAAAACAACAAGGCCAAAACCAAGCAAAAACTATTAAGTTTCTATAAGAAAACACAGAAGAATATCTTTGCCATTTGAGGCAGGCAAATAAACTTTAAACAAGAGCTAGAAACATTTTAATATAGAAAAAAAATGCAATAATTATTCTTTATTAAAACTAAAAATTATGGATTTCCAAAAGACATGGAAAAGTTAGAATCATTTAAAGAAAATATTTATAGTGCATATATGATACCAGACTTTTATCTGTGTCATATAATGACCTTTGAAAAATTATACTGAAAAGAAAAAATAGTCAATTAAAGTGGACAATAAAACATCTAATAGCAACGAGTTATACTCATCATTTATCAATTAGAGACCAAAGGACCAAGAAGGTAAATTATTTTGTTTTTAAAAAGGTAAAATTAAAAAATAGTCAAGATATAATCAAGAAGCTGGGCATAGGGACGGGAGCTGATTCGGTGGCCAGGCATATGTCTGCTCTTCCAGATGGGTTGGTTCATTTCCCAGCACCCACAGGGTGCTCTTAACCCCAGTCCCAGGGGATCTGGTGCCCCCTTGGGGCATCATGGACAAACATAAATGGAAAACACCTACATACACCTTAAAAAAAAAAAAAGACAAAGAAAGAAGGAAAAGGTAGAAAATATTTTTTAAAAAGCAGCAGAAGCAGCAGCAGGCTATAGTGATGCACTCCTTTAATCCCAGAACTCAGGCAGTAGAGGCAGGATGATCTCTGTGAGTTCGAAGCCAGCCTGGTCTACACAGTTTCAGGCCAACTAGAGCTACATAGTGAGATCGACTCAAACAAAACAAAACAAACAAAAGCGATTGTAAGGGCAAATAATGAAACCTTTTATAAATTATTTAATAACATATTGGATTACTGACTTTTATAGTAGTGTTCCTGTATTTTACTCCCGAATAAAGTAACCAAAACAATAGTAAATTTTTATTTTTTGGAGACAGGTCTTGAATCCATGATATTCCTACCTCAGGCTCCTAACTGAGTGTTACAGGTGTGTGTCACCAGACCTGTCTCAAAGGGGCAGTTCTGAGAAATCCACAAACTTTCTTTCTTAGTACTATTCTTTCTGTTAACTCCTGTGCTTAAAAAAATCTGTTAAAAACATCTTCTAAACTCCTTCAACAAACTCCAGCTGGTAGAGTGGTTGACTAACACACGGAACCCCCTGTTCCCACTGCATAAACTCCTGCACTGTGGTACTCTTGTAATTCTAGCACACAAAAAAGTAGAGCAAGATCACAAGTTCAAGGTCGTCTTCAGTTACATAGTGAGTTTGAGGCCCCTCTGGTCTATATGGGACCTGGTCTCAAAAAAAAAAAAAAAAAAAAAAAAAGAAAGAAAGAAAGAGACAAAATATCACATATCCAACTCTTTTAAATAACAAAGCAAAATCAACTAAGTCTAAACACCAAGATCTGGTGCTGTGACACTGTTCTTCCCAGAGAGAGACGCCTGTGGTGTTCTCTTAGCATAACCTCCGCACCTGTTCTATCTAACCTCCCACCTTCTAAATACAAGCATCAGCACTAACAGAACAAAACACCTCACAGAAGTAGAAAAACAATTTAAACCACTTACCTCTAAGTCATTGAAAAATAGATGTGTATCAGCCACTTCAAAAATCATTTCTTCCATTGTTAAACCTGAGCCAATTACTACTGTTGGGTCCTGGAACAAAAAGGAGTGAGAACAGTGTTTGATGTCCCAACACTGGTCAGAACACTGGTTCTAACTTTCAGATATTTTGAAACAACTTTGAGCCATGTTCAAAACAATACTGGTCATACACGATACTTCATATCTTATACAATTTCACTAATATTTATAAGAACCTGGGATTACAGAATATAGAGGCTATGGACAGTCATTACTAAAAATATCAAGATTTCAGTTTTAGAAACCAGTATTTTCATAAAGTTATAATTACAATCCAAATACTGCTACTGTAATGTGCACGGTCCCTTTCTGCTCCTATGACACACGGAACACAGGAAACCTAACAATCCTACCAGCCAGAAAATAAAGAAGGCCAGAGTCAAAGTATGTGCAGGACAACCATCGCAGGTTGCTTTAAAACTAAGCAACGTCACTTAGAACATAACTATTTTCCTAAGGGATTTAGGGATGTAGTTCTGGAGCTTGTCAGTTGGTCAGACTGTGGAAATTATTTGCAGAAGAGATTCCTGGCAATCCCAGGTAACTGGGAATAGCAAGACAGTGAACAATTACTTTTATAACTTATTTCTAGAAATGAAGAAGCATGATCCTGGAGATAATGTGTGGAGGCTGAGGCAGCAGGACTGAGCTCAAGGACAAGTACACAGTGAGACCCCTGTCTCGAGAAAGACATACACATAGCTAACCTACCTATAGCTCATGCTTCTGCTACAGTGATGTTCACACTGAAGATTAAACATACTGAATTTTGTTTGACACAATTCAGTTTTTAAAAAGCACATCTACTTTAGATCTAGGGGTAGTGGCTCACACTTATAATCCTAACACTTGGGAGGCTTATAGGCAGAAGGATAACTGACATTTAGAGACCAGCCTGTGCTACAGAATGAGACCTAGTCTCAAAACAAAATAAATTTAACAGAAATCATGTGACAATCTATACTATCCATACTACTACGTGGACTACTCCTGTAGCATACCGCCTGCACTAGTGGACCGTTTGTGAGCTGGGCAAGTGGCTAGAGACTGAAATACACAAACATACACAGACACAGGTCATCCTTGAATTCCCCAAGAATGTCCCCTATATTGTGTTTTGGGGCAGCTTATATAGGGATTCTTAACTGATAGCCACGCCCCAGCCAAACCCACCAGAAACCACTCCCCTGCCATCAGGAACTCCTGAGGGTCTCCTGCTCAGAGCAGCTGCAAACACAGGAAAACAAGTTGTTTTGCTCAGAGCAGCAGCAAGCATTACAAGTTGTTTACAGGAAATTCAGGGTCTGGAGGTCCACAGCCCCCAACAACAATCTATTTTAGAAATCTACTTTATCTTTATGTTTAATTTGTTGTAGAATATATGTTTAACTATAAAGATGTGTTACTATTTTACCTTGCCTGCCTGAGGCACCTGACTTATGTAATAAAAAGCTGAACAGCCAATAGCAAGGGAGGAGGTATAGGCAGGACTTCAGGCAGAGAGAATAAGTAGGAGGAAGAATTTAGGCTCGGGGAAGGCAAAAAAGGAGATGCCAGGGGCCAGACAGACAGACATGGAGGAAGCAGCAAAGTAGGACATATAGAATGAAAGAAAGGTTAAAAAAAAACAAACCAAAAAAACCCCAAGGCACAACATAGATGAATAGAAACAGGTTAGATTAAGTTAAAAGAGCTAGTGGGATAAGCCTAAGCTAAGGCCAAGCATTCATACTTATAATAATAAGTCTCTGTTAAACAGAAACCCTGTCTTGAAGAAAGAGAGAGAGAAAGAGAGAGAGACAGAGAGAGAGAGACAGAGACAGAAATACTTTAGGGATTTAAGGCTTAGTAGGTCAGTCTTTGGAATATATAACCCTGAGATTTCATTCAAGTGGGTCTTATTCTTACACTTCAATGCTTATAAAATTAATTAAAAATACTCTTATTTATTTTGTTATGTGTGTTTGGGCATGCACATTGTTGGAGGACAACTTGTGGGGAATTAATTCATCACTTTCACCAAGGCCTGAACTCAAGCACTTTTACCTGGTAAGCCATCTCATCAACCTGAAAACGCACTCCTGAACACCTTCAGCTTTTAGTTCTGCTCCTAATCAAGTGTCTAGCTTGACCATCAAACCTACCTAGTTATGAAGCCTGCCTGGCCGTCATGTGTTCAGGTTTATACATGGAGAGTTCAAAGTCAACAACAAGGTAGGGCTAGTTGCCTAGCATTTGTGAGGCCCTGGGTTTGATCCCCAGTACTAACTTTTTTTTTGTTTTGTTTTTGATTTTTTTTTTTTCTGAGACAGGGTTTCTCTGTAGTTTTGGAGCCTGTCCTTGTAGACCAGGCTGGCCTTGAACTCTCAAAGACCTGCCTGTCTCTGTCTCCCAAGTACTGGGATAAAAGGCGTGCACCACCACCGCCCGGCTTTATTTTTAATGTTTATATGTATAGGTGTTTGGTCTGAATGTCTTTCTTTGCATCACATGCATACAGTGTCAGCAGAGTGCAGGAATGTTGTAAGCTGCCCTGTGGGTGCTGGGAACCAAACCAAAAACCAAACTTGTTGCTCCTTTGTAAGAGCAGCAAGTGCTCTTAATCACCAAGCCATCTCTTAAGCCCCAATCACTAATACTCATATATATAAAAGCAAAAGTCAATAGGGCAAGACAGGCAGCAGAGAAAATGGATTTTAATAGTTGGAAGAGTTAGGTCAGCTGCTCATCTTGCCAGAGGAGGGAGAGTTACAAAAAAGACTGAATTACCTTTCCATACTTCTGAGCATAGGATCCAGTGAGAAGGGAATGAAATATGATGATGGTTTCATCCAAGTCCCAGAGAAATACCCGCTGAAGGGGGGGAAGACAAAAAATGAGTTATCTGTCAATTACAGTAAAATCAAATGAGAAACCAAAACCAAAAAATAAAGTCCACAAATAAGTGGGAGTTTAATAACACAATTTTAGACAATCAATGGTCCAAAAAAGAAATCTAAATAAAGTTAAAGATGAATGGTAATAATTAATATATTGTAAATAAATATATTGAAATGAATGAAAACAAATAAAACATATTAAAATTTATGAGACACAGTGATGGCAATGCTGAAAGGGAAATTTTAACTGTAAATGCATACAATAAAAAAGAAGGAAGCAGCTGGTATGAGAGCATGCCTTTAATTCCAGTACTTGGGAAGCAGAGGCCAGGGATCTCTGAGTTTGAGGACATCTGGATTTATACAGAGAATTCCAGGCTAGCCAGAGATTCCCAGTGAAACCCTGTACCAAAAAAGCAGCTGACATGAGTGCACGCCTGCAAACCCCAAAACTGGAGAAAGAGTCAGGGATTGCTGAGACCAATCTAGGCTACACAGCAAGAATTCATAACAAAGGGAAGAAGACAAAGGAAGTGGAAAGTCTCAGAGAAGAGCTTATGTTTTACTGGCCTAAAGCTCTGGGTCCAATCCTCAGTCCAAGAAGAAGAATAATCTCAAATTATAGCCATACCATACTATTTAGACAAGAAGGGCAAACTAAAGCTACCAAAAGGGAGGAAGTAATAAAGTAGAAAGAATCAAAAGAAAGAATAGGGTAATAGAGAAAGCCAATGAAAGCTGTTGGGGAATACTATTTTCAGGTGTGTAATTTTTGTCTACGCTGCATTTGTTTAACTCTGTGAAGCTGTTACTGTGCCTGTCTAAAACACCTGATGGTCCTAATAAAGAGATGAACAGCCAATAGCGAGGAAGGAACAAGGGTAGGCGGGGCTGGCAGGCAGAGTATAAATAGATGGAGAAATCTGGGAGGAGAGAAGAAAAGCAACAAGAGAACAAGAGGAGGAGGTCTTCAGGGGCAGCTACAGCAAGTCACGGAGAAGGAAGAAAGGTAGAAAGAAGTAAAGAAAGATAAAAGCCCAGAGGAACACAAGTAGATGGGTTAAAAACAAGTCAGCTTTTCTTATCTTAAATTATCCTGACTACCTTTTGCCAGATTTTCTCCTTCTATTTATACTCTGCCTGTCAGCCCTGCCTTGCTTCTGCCTCGCTATTGGCTGTTCAGCTCTTTATTAGGATCATCAGGTATTTCAGACAGGCACAGTAACAGTGTCACAGAAGTAAACAAAAGTCACACACCTTAAAATAATATTCCCCAACAGAAAGCAATAGTGGGTTCTTTGAAAATATCACCAGAATTGGGATTTACCAATACAAAGACAGAAACTCAAATTACTAAGATCATAAATGCAAGTAGAGACAATGCTACAGACTTGATAGAAACAAATGGACCCTGACTATGAATTATGAGCAGTTGTATGCCAACAAGTTGGATAACCAGGTGAAATAGTTTAATTTCTAAGAAACACACAATACAATGTAGCACAAATTCTAATTGGTCTTAATAATAAAAACCCAGAGTCAGATATGGGGTAAATGCTGAAAGATCAGAGAAGGAGCCAACACTAGAGAGACTTCTTACCTCTACTGAATCCTCAGACTGAAGGTGGCAAGACCCTGCCTCCAGGAATCCTCAGGCTGAATGTAGTGAGCTCCTTCTCCGCCCAGTCATATCCCTTCCTGTCTCTACCTCCCTAGTGCTGGGATTAAAGATGTGAGCCACCACTGCCTGGCCTTTATGGCTAACTAGCAGTTAGCTAGCTCAGTACTCGGATCTTTAGGTCAGCTTTATTTGTTAGATCACAAATAAAAATATCACTGCAATAAAACCTGAACTGGCTTGAGAAAAAGCAGAAAATTTGGTAAAGCCTGTCAGTAGTAAGAAGATGAAGATGAAGTCAGTAATTTAAAAGATTTCCCAACGGGTTGGAGAGATGGCTCAGCAGTTAAGAGCATTGCCTGCTCTTCCAAAGGTCCTGAGTTCAATTCCCAGCAACCACATGGTGGCTCACAAGCAAGTGTAATAACGTCTGGTGCCCTCTTCTGGCCTGCAGGCATACATGCAGACAGAATATTGTATACATAATAAATTAAAAAAAAAAGATCCCCCCCCCCAAAAAAAGGCCTTGACCCAGTGGCCTCACTGGTGAATTATAGCAGCTATTTAAGTAAGAATTAACAGCATTCTTCCTAAATTTTTCATAGACACACTGAAAAGAAAGGAACACTTTATAATTCATGCAGTGAAGCTGATGTTACTCTAAGACCAGACAAGAGTACAGCATTGTAAAAAACGACACCATCATGAAAAACAGTAGCAAGCCAAATTCTTTAACATATAAAAATAACTGTGTATCATAACTGAGTGTGATCAGTTCTTGGAATGTAAGAATGGTTCAATCAATACATAAAATTAGTGAAACACAATAAAAGAGGGAAAACACATGATACTCTGAATTGATACAGAAAATGCATGTGACAAAAATCCAGTGCCTTTTAATTATATATATTTTTAAAAAATCAATAGGAGTATAAGATAATGTCTTCAATACATTAAAAAATAAAAAACCCAATGTTTTAATGTAATGTGTGATCTGAAAAAATACTAAAAATCAATTCCCATCAAAAATAACACTCAGGCTGGAGAGTTGGCTCAGTGGTTAAGACCCCTGGCTGTTCTTCCACAGGACCCAGGTTCAATTCCCAGCACCCACATGGCAGCTCACAACTGTCTGTAACTCCAGTTCCAGGGGATCTAATCTCCTCACACAGACATACATGCAGGCAAAACACCAATGCACATAAAATAAAAACTGGAAAAAAAAGGAAAAGAAAAAAACACTTAGGAGTAATTTAACTATAAAACAGATTTTCACAATACACTGAGAACCCTAAAATACTGCTGAGAACGGAAAACTATAAATATTCCCGTAGTAGAAGACAACATTGCTAAAGTGGCAATAGCCATGCCAGTCTACAGCCTGAATCACATCCAAACCTCCACTATTTTCTTTTTATTTATTTAAATTCTCTTTTTAGGTTTATTTTCATTTCATGTGTATGGCTGTTTTGCCCTTGTACATCTGAGCACCGTATGCATGCCCGGTGTTCTTGGAGGTGCTAGGAGTGAGTGCTGGGAACCAAACTTTGGTTCTCTGTAAAAGCAACAAGTACCCAACCCCTAACCCACCTCTCCAGCCTCTCCACAGTGTGAAAGTTAAACTCGAGTTAAAACAGTGTTTACATGTTATTGAACTTAATTACTAACAATTTAAAATAAACTGAGCTTAAAAAAAGAAAAACTATTCAAAAATTCACATGCAATCTGATAGGATCTCCAAACAGCCAAAACCACCCTGAGAAAGGACTAAGTTGGAGGAGTCATGCATTTTAATTTCAAAACACCTCAAAGCTTTGGGACTCAAGGTCATGGAAAGAGGTTCAATACCATTGGTCATTAGGGAAATGCAAGGGAGACCTACAGTGAGACATCACTTGACACCCAATAGAGTAGCTTTCATTTTAAAAAAGGGGGGCAGGGGCGGTGTATTGCTGTGAATTAGGCTTGCTTAGTTTTCATAGCTAAGTTCCAGGTCAGCCAGGGCTATGAGGAGAGCCCTTGTCTCACCACCACTTAAAACACAATTTAAAAGGAGAGGAGAGAAATAGCAAGCCCTGAGGAGAATGTGGCTAATGGTGGGAATGTAACATGTAAAAGTCTGATGACTCCTAAGAGCTGAACACAGAATAAGATCCAGAACTTCCACTGCTGGATAAGAAACTGAGGAAGTATAGTACAAAGTATTCAAAGCCTCATTATTCACATTGACCTAAAAAATGAAAGAGTCCTTCAACAGACACAAGATAAGATACAGTACGCATGCGCATACAAAATGGAGTATCATTCAGCCACTGAAAGAAAAGAAATTATGATCCATGCTGCAACACAGATCAATCCCCAAAGCATTGCACTAACGAAATGAGCCTGACAGAGGAAAGCAGACACTGTATGTTCACGTTTAGATACATCGAGACCAGGCAAACTCACAGTCGTAGAGAGAACAGTTGCTGCCATGGGCTAGGAAAGAGTATGGTGAGTTGCTGTTTAATAAATAGGTGCTAAGTCTGCTTAGGATTAAGAAAAGGTTCTGAACCCAGAGCAGAGTGGCTCATGCCTGTCATCTCAACACTTTAGGAGGGTGAGGCAGGGTTGCTCAGGAGTTCAAAGAAGAACAAGACTATCTCAAAGAAAAGCAAACACAAAAACACGAAAATGTTCCAGAAATGGTGGCTAATATATTTAATAACACTGAATTATGCTCGTAACATGGTAAAGCTGGGCTGGAGATATGGCTTAGTAGCTAAGAGCACTGGCGGCTTACGCAGAGGTTGACTCCTGGCCCCACGTGTGTGAACAACTGTCTCTAACTCCAGTCTCAGGGCATTAGACAACCTCTCTGTCCTCTGTGAGTACCAGGCATGTTGTGGTATACAGACTTACATGCAGGCAAAACACTCACACATAAGAAAAGAAAAAAAAAACATTCATACACATAAAATTTTCACATCATAACAAAACAACAAGTCCTTTAAAAAACTTTCTTTAGCTGGAGTCACAGGCAACTCACGCTACCAAAGATGACCTTGATCTCCTGATCCTGCCTTCTTAAGTCATGAAATTACTATGTGTACCATGTCCAGCATAAATGGTCAAGTTTTGCAAAATGTACTCTTGGTATAAGTTTTAAAAAAGGGAGTTATTAATTTTCCTTAAGAATGATATCAGAACTTTAGTTTCCCTATTTCTTGCTGTGTTTGCTCTCCAAAAATGAAGAGAAAGACAGATACAGCTTCAATTTACCTGTGCCAAAGAGCACATTCAAATTTATCTTTGCTTTAAATAACCACATCAAAGAAAAATTAAAACTACAAAAAAGGTAATGTAAAAATTTTAACATTAGAATTTTATGTGTTTTTCTATTTTTCTAACATAACTGAAATCTATGCCCACAGTAAGTCTGGCATGGTTTCCTGTCGACAGGAAGTCCCCACAGTGCTCTCAGCACGGCATGGGTCCCTGGCAATCCCCAGATCTGTATGTGTCTCACACATGTACTCACTCATTCTATCTTCCCACTCTTTTTTTGGAAACAGTATGACATCATTCATAGCTTCCTTTGTTTTCTCCTAAGATGCAGTGTTATCTATCCTTCCTTCCTGTCCTCCAAATGTGGGGAACAATTTGCTCTTTTGGTTAAAGCTACCCTGAATCAGAAAAGGCTTTTCAGTGCTTTGGTGGAACAGCAGGAAGGGATAATTAAGTTGTGCTGCACATGGAGGAATTTTCTTTTACTTTTTCCCTCTGTTGGTCAATTCACTGTCCAACCCCCACCAGAAGTTGCCCAACCCCCACCAGAAGAGTTCAAGTGGACACAGCATACAATAACATTATCTCTGCAAATTCCAGACATGCACTTGACAGGAAGTGAGGAGAACAGAATAGGTAACTCCAGTGAGTTTCTTCACATACTTCTAATTCGCTGTCCTGGGAGGAACCAGTATCAGCTTTCCTCTTGCCCCGGTTCTTGACAGTCATATTCTTCCTGGACTGGTCATCGGCATCTTTATTTGGTGTAGTCTGGGACAGAGATGGGCTTGCAGACGAGTCTGTTGAAAGGAAAAGCGAGATAGTAACTCACAAGCTACGAGAACCACAGGGAGGGGATAAGGCATGAGGAACAATAAAAAACAGGGTTTCAAAACAAAGGAATGTGGGAAGAGAGAGAAGTCCCAGTGGTTCTCAACCTTCCTAATGCAGTGGCCCTTTCCCATGTTCCTCATGTTGTGGTAACCCCCAACCAAAAGATATATATTTTTTTATTTTTTTCCAAAAAAATATTTTTTATTGCTACTTTATAACGGCAATTTTACTACTGTTATGAACGGTGATGTAAATATCTGTGTTTTCTGATAAGTCTTAGGTGACCTGTCTCACTGAACAACCCCAAAGGATTACAACCAATATGTTGAGAACCACTGGCCTACAGAGACTGTATCTATCTCCTAAAGATATCCCAAAAGAACAGCAAACAACAAATTATGCCTATTTATGGCCAGAATGTTTGTGACCTGGAGTTTAATTGTATTAGCACCCCCTCTCTCATCCCTAAAGCTAAACAATGTACCTCACAAAAAAAAGACCTTACAATTTCATTTATGAAGAAAATACCCTTGACTGAGAGATGGCTTAGTGGATAAGAACACTTGTTGCTTTTGAAGAGACTTGGTTTAGTTCCCAGCACCCACATGGGGACTCAGGGCCACTTGCAACCCCAGTTCCAGGGGACCCAAAGTCCTCTTCTGACCTTTGAGGGCCTACAAGCACACAAAACACACACAGATATAAAATAAATAAGTTAAATTTTTTTCAAGAGAAATAAATCTTTACAGTTTTAAAAAAAATATTATTGTTACTTTATATGTATGAGTGTTTCTGTGTGCATGTATGTCTGTGTACCACACATATGCAGTGCCCCAGGAGGTTAGAAGAGGACATCAGATCTCCCAGAACTACTAGAGTTCCACACAGTTGTGAGCTTCCATGCGGATGCCTGGAAGTGAACCCAGGTCCTCCAGAATAGTCAGTGCTCTTAATTGCAAAGTCATCTCTAGCCCAACATGGAAGAACTAATCTCTAGCCTTTTTTTTTTTATTTTTTTTTGGCAGGGAGATATAGCCTCACTCTGGAGCCCAGACTGGCCTAGAACTCACAGATATCCAACTGCCTCAGTCTCCTAAGTGTCAAAGGTGTTTACCACCACATCCAGCTTTTTTTACTTACTATTTAAACTTTACTTAAATTTTAAGTTCTGTTTATTCTTTAAATTTTAAATTGTATAAATTTTGTTATAAATTACATTCATTGAGCTTTATAACTTAGATGCAAAGTCCTATCTGTAGCCATTGTAAAGCCACCTAAGTGACACTATCTCTTGAGGAGCCACAGCTTCAAGGGCTGTGTGATCTTTCCCAAGCATTCTACCTCCCACACATACTTGTAAAGCATGTACTCTCCCTGACCATAACTAACTCACTTTGTTCACTCTGGCTCATTCTAAAATTCTGTAGTATAAACAAGGACTGCATTTATGTAAGTGAGCAGTCCCTAAGTGGAAGAGAACGCCCCAGGCTGCAGGTGACAGTGCAGGCAGAGTCACACCTCCCAGAGTCATGCACAAGCAGTGTCTAGCTTTGTGAGTCAAATGTTAGGACTGTTGGGAAAGGACTGTAGCTGTTCTTGGAATCTTAAAGAAACTTAAGACACAGAAACTCCTGTTCTGAATTCCTAGCAGGAATCTAAGACATGGTTGGATTAAAGCTGGAGCCCTGCAAGTGTCAACAAATATGCTTAGTCTGCAGATCCTTGTGGAGTGTATTACACTTACGGGAGAGCAGAGTTGCACTAGAAACACATTTTCATACTGCCGGCACTTTTCTGTTCTCAGAAACTATAGACATTCTGCCAGTTTCTCATTACAGTCTCGTTGCTACGTTTAAACTTGCAAAGGGAAACCAATGATGTTGGACCCTAGCGTCCAATCACCAAGAAGGAGGAGTCGCCCCAAGAGACCATCTCTCACATCACAGCTGATGTAAAAGCATGAGGATTTTATTAATTTTGTCATGACAGTGTCCTCCAGCAGTCAGGAGGCTAGAAGACCCTGAATGGATGGTACAGGCTATTTTTAAAGGGAAAAACCACAGAAGGGAAGGTGTGTCTGGGGGTTGTTCTTTAACTATTATGATTGGCTTATTAAAAAGGGCTATTACCAATAATTGGCTGGAGAGTGGTTGTCAGATCAGATGAGGTAAAGGGACACTTCTGAGGGTCACTTTGCCCCTTCCCAGGGACTAAGTCAAAACATCAGTAACTGAGTTAACACCTAAAGGTTATCTTGCCCCTATTCAGGGAGATGGAAAGTTCCCAACATCTCAGTATGCGCATGCATAGCTGTTATGTCCAGTGGAGGAGGGGAAGTACTGAGAGTTGTCAGAAATGGCTTCAGAATTGTCTTAAAGTTCTACAATGGCATGGTGAAACCAACTTATCCCAGAACAAAATCATTTTTATCGTCACTGGGAAATACCTGCTGGGTAAAGTGTCCTTATTTTAGCTTTCTGTACTCACCAGGTGGAAGTCTCTGTGTGGCTGGAGCAGGCACCATAGCACCAGGCTTCTCAATCTGGTACGTGGTAGCTGCTAATGCAGTATTCTCAGCATCACTGTTAGCCTGACCTGTGACTCCAAAACTGGAGCTGGGGTAGCAGGACTGGTACTGATTCTGTCCAAGAATAGTATAGGTGGGATAGTCCTGTTGGTCAAAGGGAGGAAAATAAGATTATTATATAACTAAAGAGGCTTTTTCTTCCCTATTAGTCATAATTATTTCCTAATATAGTATTTATCTACCTACCTAGCAGTCCCAAGAAATCGATGATTTTCAAAATACAGAAACCTGAGTACAGATGCACATCTAAGTTGACAATCTAAGTTTGATTAAACACTCTTCAGGAGTAAGTTACGATGTGAAAAACTAAAGACACTGGCCTTAGAAGACCAAAAAGAAAAGCTGTGAAAGAGCCTGCAGTCAGGCATGGTGGTGCACGCCTCTAATCCCAGCACTCGGGAGGAGGAGGCAGATGAGACTGTGAGTTCAAGGCCAACCTGTTCTAAAAAATCGAGTTCCAAGATGGCCAGGACTGTTACACAGGAAACTCTGTCTCAAAAAACAAAAACAAGCCGGGCAGTGGTGACGCAAGCCTATAATCCCAGTACTCCCAGCACTCCTGAGGCTGAAGCAGGCAGATCTCTGTGAGTTCAAGGCCAGTCTGTAAGTGCTAGTTCTAGGACAGGCTCCAAGCCACAGAAAAACCCTGTCTCAAAAAACAAACAAACAAACAAACAAAGAAGTAAGAAGGGAAGGGAGGAAAGAGCCTGCATAGGGCTGTTTATCTGCACAGGGAGGACAGATGGACAGGTAGGAATTCAATAGAAACACTGGGCCACTGTGGTCTCCTCAGCTCAGGAGACAGACAGGAGGATAGATGCAAGTTTGAGGCCAGCCTGGACTATGGTGCATCCCAGGACAGTCAAGCATACACAGTGTGGTCTTAACTTCAAAAAAAGCAACCCATCCATCCAAAACAAAACAGCACCCTCTCAACCCCAAGGTAACAGTGCACTTCAGAAGTACAAATGCAGCAAGACTGGGACAGTGGGACACGGAGTAGGTAAACTGCAGTCAAAAAAGTTGGTAGAGATATCAGTGGTCATAGCAGTTGCTACAGAGAAAGTCTGCACATGTTAAAGACAAAACAAACTCGACACATACACAATACAACAGTGATCAAGACCAAATCACAGTTGGGCACGGTGGTACACGTCTTTAATCCCAGAACTTGGGAGGCAGAGGTAGGTGAATCTTTTTGAGTTTGAGGCCAGCCTGGTCTACAAAGTAGGTTCTAGGACAGCCAGGGCCATACAGAGAAACCCTGTATCAACCCCCCCCCCCAAACCAAAAAAGACAAAATCACAAATAGTAAGGAAATGGATGGAGGTAGTATTTATTCACCCACAATGCTCATGAGTGTCTTTTAAGTGAGTGCCTGGGTTTTGTCTAGGCTCTGGGAAGATAAAGTGAACAAAAATAGAAAAATCCCTACCTTCATGGAGGGCAGGATCTAGTAGGGGCAGGGTTGGGGCTTGGGGTAAACACAGTAGCAGGTAATTCTGTAGATAGAACCATATTCCTGGGAGGATTAGCAAGGAAAAAGAGAAACAAGACAGTAGACAGAGAGTTCCAAGGGCATCTAGAAACAGAACTCAACAGACTACTATATACCTGGTTGTTTCTTTCTTTCTTTCTTTTTTTTTTTCCGAGACAGGGTTTCTCTGTAACTTTGGAGCCTGTCCTGGAACTAGCTCCTGTAGACCAGGCTGGCCTCGAACTCACAGAGATCCACCTGCCTCTGCCTCCCTAGTGCTGGGATTAAAGGCGTGCACCACCACCGCCCGGCTCCTGGTTGTTTCTTAGATGGGCAAGTTGACCATGGAAAGAAGAGAGCAAGTGAAAGTCGGGTGGATCACATCAAGAAAGATGAACAAATGAGGCATGGTACCTGGTTTGAGATGCTGGCCACGGCTGCTGCTGGAACATTGGTAATTGCAGATGATGTGGATATCAGGCTGGCATTTGTGCTCGAAGCTACAAGATTGAGAGTATTAGAAGATATTAAAGATCACATGTAAATGGCCTAAACATAGGGAAAATAATCAGTTTTAAATGAACATATCTGCGAGGAGACAAAGAATACTGGCTAAACAGGCAAATGCTGGAAGCTGGAGAGAAGACTCAGTGCTTAAGAGTATGGCTGCACGCTGGACGGTGGTGGCACACGCCTTTAATTCCAGCACTTGGGAGGCAGAGGCGGGAGGATCTCTGTGAGTTTGAGGCCAGCCTGGTCTACAGGAGCTAGTTCCAGGACAGGCTCCAAAGCTACAGAGAAACCCTGTCTCGAAAAACAAACTAACAAAAAAAGAGTATGACCACTCTTCGAAAAGACCTGGGTTCAAGCCCCAGCACCTATATAATGGCTCACACTCATATGCAATTACAAGCCTTCCTTCTAGCCTCTGTGGCAGCAGGAACACATATGCCACACAGACAATAAAAAAAATCATACACATAAAATTCAACAATTTTTTAAAATCAAACACTTGTTTTGTTTTTGCATGCTATATCTCAGACATGACTAAAATCAAAACACTTGGAATGTCTGCTTCAACTTGTCCTCCATTCTTTCTACGAAAGTCCTAGAATGATGTATACACAGATCACAGCCCCCACTGACACACCAGTGAAGTCAGAACTAAGCCAAATCACCCCAGTCTTTTCTAGAAACTGAAGAATGATTTCCTGCAAGGAACCTGACAATCAGCAGAACTCTGGTAAATCCTATGCTGTGGCATTTTTTAATGCCATTTGCCCCAAATTATGTCTATGTAAATATGTGACATATTTACTCTAAGAAATAGTTCTCCAAATTCTAAAATGCTTAGAACTGTTATATGCAAATAATGGGTTATTAATGTCAATCAAAAAACCTAGCGAGATGGCTTAGCAGGTAATGCTGCTTGCTGCCAAGACTGATAACCTGAGTTAGATTCCTGGGACCCACATGGTAGGAGAGATCTGATTCCCACAAGTTGTCCTCTGACCCTCACATGTGCATTGGGGCATTCATACATGTATACACACACACACCACACACAACAAGAAATTTTAAGCTGGGCGGTGGTGGCGCACGCCTTTAATCCCAGTACTCGGGAGGCAGAGGCTCCAAAGCTACAGAGAAACCCTGTCTCAACCCCCCCACCCCCACCCCAAAAAAGAAAGAAATTTTAAATACCACTATGATTTGCTATTTAGAAACTTTATCAATAATCCTGAACTAAAAATATTAAATCTCATCTTGTCAGATAAAAATGTATTCTATCAGAGTTACCTGGAATGTCTGTCTTAAGAAATGTGAATTAAGTTTCACATCCTTTTATAACAGAACCCATAAGGTTTATTTTGTGGGGTTTTTTGTTGTTGTTGTTGTTGTTGTTTTTGTTTTTTTGAGACAAGGTTTCTCTGTGTAGCTTTGGAGCCTATCCTGGAACTCGCTCTGTAGACCAGGCTGGCCTTGAAGTCATAAACTCATAGAGATCCACCTGCCTCTGCCTCCTGAGTGCTGGGATTAGAAACGTGCACCACTACTGCCTGGCACTCATCAGGTTCTACACCAGACTTCAGTGACTGGCAGATACCACAGGGTACCCAGGTAGACAGGGTAGTCAGTATTATGAAGCACCAGTTCTGAACTCTTCCCATCATAAGCAGAGACATGGTTCCTACTGCAGTCATCCACACCCAAAGTGCTCACCACCAGAACCAAACTGATCAGGGACAAAGTCCTCTGGTGAGTCCAGTATGAAAACCTCCACTAGGGACAGAATGGGAGAAAACACAGCAGGAAAAACTCAGGCCAGACTAGAACCAGGTTCCTCCCCTTCTGAAGGACAATGTGCTGAAAGCTCTGTCTAGACAAGAACAATCACTGCTCCTGTCGAAAGCTTGGCTTGCTGAAGAGCTTGGTCAGAGAAGAGTTCAGACAACGTGTTCAGAGGTGCTGTGTCAGAGACTGATGCCAGCCCCATCATAAACTATCTCACTGGACTGGCGTGGAGGAGCGGGAATAAAGACACAACTAACATGACTTTATCGGGAGTGAGATTTTTAGTGATCTCTCATAAAATCCTAAGTTTACATCTTGAAAATTCCTCTCATTTATTTTTCAAACAGCCTTTATACCAAAATGTAAACTGAGGGGAAAATTCATTAGCATTCTGTTTCCTAGGTAACCAGGTGAATGGCTTTAGTCACGTCCACACCTTTGACCACAGCTTTCTATGCCCATTTTGTCACATCCCCGTCTTCCTGCTCTGTATGCCCGCTCAGTCATGTAGGCCTGAATTAGCATCTCTATCCCAGGCATCCTCCAAATTACAAAGAAGCAGAACAACATCCCGACCCTTTGTTAGGGTAGCAACAGCTTGTCTGTCTGGAAGGCTGTGTGACCACCTCAGGTGCAACTATGGCTTGAGAGCCTGGCTGCCACACAATGTAGAAATATGAGCCTACAGTGCTGACAAACCCAGTGGTTGGTAATCCCCTGGACTTCCCATGCCTCACCTGGTGCTCTTTGCTCAGAGTCACTGACAGTCTGCAGTACTCTGCTCCAGGACAGCTAAAGGGCTTTTAAAGGACTCCTTCCCTAAACATAACTAAATGAAAGGCATTTAATAACATACATGGTATTTGTTTCTCATCAACAGTCACTTTCTTCTCTGCTATGGCTTAATCCATTTTCCTAAGAGGCAGCATCAAACAACAGTATACAGGATAGGTGACTCCTAAGCAATTTTAATCATTTTGTGGGAAAAGGCGTTCTGAAAGTTTCCAGGTTCTGTAAGCAACATATTGTTGTGGAACATTACTTTAACTATGGAAAGAAGTATTACTTTTGTTTATGCTGCAGAATATCACTTTAACTGAGTAAACAAATGTGTGTTACATTTGTTTCATTTTGCCTGCCTAAAGCATCTCATTGGTCTAATAAATAGCTGAAAAACCAAGAGCTAGGCAGAGAGAGGGATAGGCAGGGTTGGCAGGCAGAGAGAATAAATAAGAAGAGAAATCTAGAGAGAAGAATAAGAAAGAGAGGGGCATGCCTGGGGCCAGAAGTCAGACATCTGCCAGCCAGACAGGAAAGGCAGTGAACGTAAGATATACAGAAGGAAAGAAAGGTAAAAAGTCCCAAGGCAAAAGGTAGCTAAAGAGAAACTGGTTAACTTAAGAAATTAAAGGTAGCCAGAAAACAAGTCTATGTTAGGCCAAGCACTCATAACTACTAAATCTCCATGTCACAATTTGGGAGCTGGTTAGTGGCCCAAAAAGAAAGAGCCTGGTATAACATATTACCCTAGGCAGGTCTGAACAAAAGTGATTTCCAGTGGGAGAGAAGAGTGCTCCTTACCTCTCCCAGCAGGCACTTCCCTTTTCTCAGGATGTGGCCCATTCTCCTTTTTCCCTCCTGCCCAGCTTCACTAACACTTAGAGACCAGACTCAATTATACCTGGCCATTATACACATGGGAGAAACGTATTCTGGCAAAGTAGTTTCAGAAATACAACAATCAATCAAACATGTGACATTTGGGAAGTGGAGGAAGGAGGATCAATTCAGGGCCAGCCTCATATCCACAGTGAATTCAATCCATATTCACCAGTGTGGGACACACGAGAGCCAAGCCCCCAAAAGCAACAATAAAAGAAATATAATACGGGGCTGGAGAGATGGCTCAGAGGTTAAGAGCACTGGCTGCTCTTCCACAGGTCCTGAGTTCAATTCCCAGCAACCACATGGTGGCTCACAACCATCTGTAATGATATCTGGTGCCCTCTTCTGGCCTGCAGGGATATACATGCAGACATGTATAAATAAATAAATCTTTAAAAAAAATTTAAAAAAAAAAAAAAAGAAATATAATACACTTCAATCTAAAAATATAAGCAGCACATTTTAGGTTCTTAAAACTAACACTGAACCCAAGTTAATTTACCTAAAAATGTACATAACCACTACATGCTTTGCCCTATATATAACTATGACTATGAAGTTAGGAATAAAAAAAGAGTACTAACCATCCTACACACACACACACACACACACACACACACACACACACACACACGATGGTCTCAATAAACAATATAACAGTAATAAAGAGCAACAATGAAATATGAAACAAAGTACAAACTTAGTGGACCAAATAAAACGCAAATATCACCTATTTTTATGCATGGGAAAGCTGTCAGATTTCTACAATGGCCTGCTGTTTACACTAGGTCCTCTTCTGTTTCAACAATGCTGTTGATAATTATTCAACGACAAAGTGTCTAAGAACCAAGTTCTATTAGGTCAGCTCAACACAGCCAGCATGAAGAGAAAACCATGGTCATAATGAAGTGATACTGCCTCAAGGGCTAATGGCACACAGAAGTGTGAGCAGGATTAGTGATCTATATAAGCCTGGTGACCTCAATTTGGTACCCAGAACCCACAATGTATGGAGAAACCAACTCCTGAACATTGTTCTCTTTCCTCCGTATGCATATTCTTCTTTCTCCCTCTCTCTCATTTTAAAAAAAAGCTTGTGCAAGGTCAGGCATGGTGGTTCACTTCTGTAGTTTTACCCTGCATCCCAGCAGGCTGGAAAATTTTAGATGCAAGTTCACGGTCAACCTAAACTATACAGAAAGACCCTATCTTAAAAAGGATCTGGTTTTTACTCACTCTTCTATTTTAAAGTATGTCACCTGACCTCACAACAGCTCTATATATGGTACTCAAAACAAGACAAATTCTTGAAGGGCTAAGGTCAATTAAGGTAAACCCTCTCCATCAGGACCTCCTGGTCCTCTCCCTCCCAACAGAATGACTGACTCCTCAACACATCTTTTAAAATGAGTTCCTTTGTGTTTACTCAGTCATGATAATGGACCTTTTCTTCCTTCAGAGCACATAAGGAAATCTTACTGTTTGTGTCTTTTATTCCCTCCATTAGACTGTAAGCTCCATGAAGATGTATCTTATTATCTCCAGCATCTAGCCAAGTACCCAACATCTAAAAGATGAGGCTCAGCCGGTAGTGGCGCACACCTTTAATCCCAGCACTCAGGAGACAGAGGCAGGTGGATCTCTGAGTCGGAGGCTAGCCTGGGCTACACAGAGAAATCCTGTCACAAAAACCAAAGAAAGAAAGAAACAAAAAAAGATGATACCCATTAACTGTGAGAGTTAGTTTTGCTCACACTAGGCACGAGAGACAAAATCTTTTTATCTGTTAGAGGCTGACAGTCTAGTGACACACTCTTGAGTTATAAACTCCCAGTACCTAACAAAACACCTAATAAAAACTCAAACCAATTCCTAGCCTTTGGGAGCTAGCAGAAACTGCATATTTGGTTAAAATTGACTGCCTAAGTAGGGCATTTATTCATTCGTCAAACATTTACTGTTTACTAAATGTAAGAGCTATTTCATGTGCTTGGGCTGTAACAATGTATTAAAAAAAACAAACAAGAGAAAAGAAACCTGCACTCAAGAAGTTTAGTTAATAAATTAAAGTAACATCTCCTAAACAAGGACTGGTGAGATGACCTGCTACCAAATCTAAGGACCTAGAACCCCCAGGATGGAAGAAGGGAACTGATACCCAAAGTTGTCCTCTGACCTCCAAATATACACTGGGGCACATGCTCACACCTGCTTGCATGCACAAACATACACAATAAATGTTGAAGTACAGATTTACATCAACGATGAATAGTCAGAAATGATTTTTGTGATAACAAACTAGAGGTAGAGAAATCAGTAAGGATTCATGCTTATCTTTCAAAGACTTACATATGTGTACTTCCACAGGTCAGAGCACACACATATTTCTTGCTCTGTTAACAAAATACCTAAAAAGTTGTCACCTGACACTACAGTAGCAATGTGTTAACATCTTGGTTTCTTTAAAAAAAAAGTTTTACTATTATTTATTTATTATTATAAATAATTTATTGCATTGTTATGTGTAGTGGTCTGAATGAGAATGGACCCATAGGCTCATGTGTGTGTGTTTGTGCATGTGTGTCATGGTGCAAATATGGAGGTGTGTGAGTAAGAGGACGACTTATGGGAGGGATCTGGCTCTTTCTTTCCACTGTGGGTTCTGGGGATTGAACTCGGGGTGTATGGCTTCCATAACACATAATTTTACCCACTGAGCCATGCTGAGAGCTCCATTTCTGTCTTTAAAAATTACATCTATATTTGGGCAGTGGTGGTGCATGCACCCAGCACTTGGGAGGTAGAGGCAGGTGGATCTGCAGCTTGGTCTACAGAGCGAGATCCAGGATAGCCATGACTACAAGAGAAACTTTGTCTCAAAAAACAAATCACATCATTTATTCATTTATTTGTATGTTTCCATCCACATACTTTTGTTTTTAAAAATTCTATTAATAACAAATTACATTCATTTATTCATTTATGTATATGTTCATATGAAGGTCAGAGGACAACTCAGCTCTCTTCTTCCACCATGTGTGTCCTGGGAAATCAAGCCTTTTTACCAACTCATCACCCTGATAACCCCAGATCTTGGTTTCTAATACCATTCTTTCTATAAGAGGAACTAAGCCTCTTTGGAGAAATGGCTCATCAGGACTCAGGCAGATAAAGGTGTCAGAGTCAACTAGATGTGTTCCCCATGTCGACATGGGATAACAAATAAAGCTGAATTAAAACTCAAAATAAAAGAAATGTGTATGAGACCAGAAAGAAATGATCACCAGAAATAAAAGGTGATGGGGAAAAAATGAATGGCCTTAAAGGAGGGGCAGTAAACCTTTAAGCATGGACATAACTTCTAGCCCAGGTAGAGTGGCTCATATCTATAATCCCAGCACTTGAGAAAGTCAGGAATTCAAGGTCAGCCAGGGCTATACAGAAAGACCCTGTCTCAAAGACAGACACACACAGACACACACAGCAAAAACAATTTAAAAGGTAACTTTACAGTGGTACATTCCTTCAGCCAGGTGATCAAGGATAATAAAGAATATGGACAGAATGCACATTTGACATGTGACAGCATTTTACCTGTGACCCTTTGAAAAACCAGTAACTCCAGTTAAACTGTTACTAAAACGCAAATAACTTCTAATAGAGAGGTATCCCCACAGCCACCTGGGTCATCAAAACCCAGAGAAGACTGAGAGATCATAAAGTCTACAGGAACAAAGGAGACATGGCCATTAAATGTAAGGTACATCTTACATTTGAGTAAGATAATATCAGTTAACTGATAACTGTAAATGGAGACTGTGCATTCGTATCCCAATCGCCCAGACCCAAATAATCACACAAAAACTATATTAATTACAACACTGTCTGATCTATTAGCTTAGACTTCATATTAACTCACTCTTACATCTTAAACTAACCCATTTCTATTATTTTATATTTTACCATAGGCTCATGATTTGTTATCTCTTGCTTCTTGGCAGCTACATGACTGTGTCTGGCCTCCCTCTCTCTCTGTTCAGATTTCCCGCCTGGCTATATTCTGCCCTGACATAGGCCAAAGCAGCTTCTTTATTAACCAACGGTAATAAAACATTCATAGCATACAGAGGTGAATCCCATTCAGATAATAATTTCTAATAGTGGTGTATTAATCATAACAAACGTAGCATACTCACAAGATGCTAACTGTAGGGAAATTGGAGGATATACATATTAGCTATGAACATGTCATTTTGTAAAGTTCCTCATTTTTTAAGTAGTTAAGCAATAATCATTCCAAGAATTAAAGTCACTTGGTTCCCAGAGCTAAGTAACTTATTTTTCTAGAGTCTTGCCTTCCCCACCCTATTGGCCCCTAGTACAGCTAGCCATGGGAGATGTTAATTATCCTGAAAATTCTTTTCAGTCCCCTTGCACTTTTTTCTACCTTAAGTACCCCAGCTGCAAGCTGACCACAGGTTTCGGTTGTTGTCCTAAAGACTCTACATGCAGATCCTTTCCCTGAGGAAGCCTGTGCTGTTGCTGAGTCACCCACCCCTGCCTGTAATATCCTCTCTCCAACCTTGCAGTACAAAATATATGAGGACTGTGCATACTCTGCTCAACTGTTCTGTAAATCTAAACATATACTAAAAAAAAAATAAATAAAGTTTGCTGGGGATGAAGAAATGGCTCAGCAGTTGGGAGCACATACCACCCTCACAGAAGACCTCTGTTAGGTTCCCAGTACCTATGCTAGGAAGCTCCTAACTCCTGTAACTCTAATTCCAGGGAATCCAATGCCCTCTCCTGGCCTCCATGGACATCTGCCCTGACATGCACATACATACCCATACACAGCTACACAAGTTTTAAAAAGGGACAAGAAAGATGGCTCAGCAGTTAAGAGCACTTGCTATTCTTGCAGAGGATCAGGGTCTGTTCCCAACACCCACATCATGACTCACAACCATCTGTACCACCAGCTCAAGGGGACCCAATACCCTCTTCTGACCTTTGCTGGTGTTAGGCATGCACTGATACACACACAGACATGTAGACAAAACATTTATGTATGTAAACAATAAATCTTTTTTTTAAAAAAAGTCTGCTAAAGAAAGGAAAACTCCTGGTCAAAAACTAATGGGTATTATCAATAAAATGAGAGTCTAAAGACATCAGATGTGTGTGTGCTGAGGAAAGAGAAAGGGGAGAGGTGCTAACTATGAAGATGCCACACACTTCAACCCACAAATAATGCCTATACATCATTTTAGCCAAAGGTTTTCCTATAAACTCTTTCTTCAGATTAAATAGTAAAAATGAAAAACTTGATGCCTTAAAATTTCTACTTTATGTCAATGTGTTAACAAATAATAAATGGAGGAAAAATAAAGTTTTAGATATTTGTTAATGCAGTTCCTCAAATATGGGAGAGTTGACACTGACAACATGATTTCAAACCTGAAAGACACATTACACCCACACTTTAGAATTAGAATGTTCTACCTCTATTCTGACCTAATTGATTACTTGGTGATTACAAATAGTTACTTAGATTCTCTGTGCTTCAGATTTCCCATCTGAAAAGCAGGGTTACCAGTACTTACAGGACTGTGAAGACGACATGAGTAAAACCTAGCCTACTAAACACCAGCAGTTACTACTAACTGCTGGAAACCAGTTAGCAGACCCAAAGGGGAAAACATGTATCAACACATGGCAGGTTAGAGCAGTAGTCAATGAAATTCAACAGATATTTTCATGACCTATGACAGTAATGACTTCCAGCTTAACTCCCTAGTTGATGCCACTTATTTTCCAAGGGAAGAAAAGTGAGCGTTAAATTCAAGACACAACTGCAGAAGAGTGGAGATTTGTACCCCAGCAGGAAGAGAACCCTTACTCCTCCTCTTCCTTTATGACCTATGCATACCCTAAGAGGGACCTGATTACCTCACTGTTGATTCCAAAAGCCTATTAACTTAGAAAACACTAAAGAGAAAATCAAAGTCAGAAATGGTGGTGTATGCTGCTCCCAGATGGCCACAAAAGGCTGGCTTAGGAGGCTCTTTTACCAGGCTCACGGTCCAAGGTGAGCCTGGTAATGTCCTTAAGCTTTGTTCCTCCTGGTTGGCTCCTGTTAAAAAGAAAGCAAACAGGGAGGCAGGGACAAAGAAAGGATGAAATGGAAGAGTGGGGATTCTTGAAAACTGGAGGTAAAGGTAACTTAGACCTAGGTCTTAAGAACAACGTAGGGGCAGAAGTGATGGCTCAGTGGCTAAGAGCACTCACTGCTTGTCCATTGCACCTGAGTTCTGCTCCTAGCACCCATGATGGGCAGCTCACAACCGCGTGTAACTCCAGCTTCAGGTTATCTTCTGGTGTCTGTAAGCACCATAAGGGTACCTTCATGCACATGCATAAATACACACAAAAATTAAATCTTAAAAAAAACAACCCAGAACAAAGAATAAAGTGGCCTAGAGCACTTCCTATGGAATAAAACAATACCAAATCAATGAATAGAAAACAATTAAAATTACAAATCTTTTATCAGCAAGGTTCCTATCTACAGGTTTTTGGTGTCTGCACTCATCCCTGTAGAGTCTATTTTTTATTCTTTTTCTCTTTGTTTTGTTTTGTTTCTTGAGACAGAGTTTTTCTGTAGCTTTTTGGAGCCTGTCCTGGAACTCATTCTGTAGACAAGGCTGGCCTCGAACTCAGAGATCCACCTGCCTAGTCTCCCAAGTGCTGAGATTAAAGGCGTGCGCCAGCAAGCACCACCCAACACAGAGTCTATTTTATAAAGAATGAAATATAAAAAGCTATAAAACAAGCAAACAACAAAATAGAAGCATGGAGACAGATGAAAAGTCAGATACATGGACAATGCTTTCCACTCTAGGTCAATGGATTCGAGAGAGTAGGCAATTAAACATCACACTGCCCTTTTGCCTACTCATCTTGATTATAAAATTCTAACTTTTTCAAAGAACTCAGGAAAGCAAAGTTGCTTAAGATTTAAGTTTCACTCTGATTAAAAACGAAAATCAACGTTTCTTTTTTTCTTCAGTGCCTCACACATGCCAGGGAAGCACTCCACCACAACTAGCACCCTCAGCCTGCTAAGAAGGAGTAAGGGGGTGGGTGTCACAAAGCCACCAGCAGAA
Organism: Myodes glareolus; assembly: GCF_982192425.1. Classification (NCBI taxonomy): domain Eukaryota; kingdom Metazoa; phylum Chordata; class Mammalia; order Rodentia; family Cricetidae; genus Myodes; species Myodes glareolus. Next base: position 62,021,152 of record NC_142028.1, read on the forward strand.
AAGCAGTCCACATGGCACATGCCACTGACAAGTCACATAGAAGTCAGCCAAATTCCGACTCAAGGAGTCGCCAACTTACATGTGAAGATGTCACTGAGACCAGACTAGAACAAAGTCAAGAGGAGCTTTCTGGATACCAGCATGCAAAAGAGAAGACTTCACTTCTATTAAGCAGCTCACATTCAAAGTCTAAGCTACTGATAAACCACACTTCTGGCTCAGGCTTGCCTAACACAAAAAGCATGCACAAACGCATGCCGTTCCTTTTACTTTAGAAGACAGTGCTCCTGTATCATCCAGTTTGTTTGGATATACAGGCATATTAAAAATAAAAAACAATGATAAAAATGAAATAACACACACACAACCATGCCTATTTACCTTGAATGGGAAAAGAATAGTGAGCTGGGCTTGGCTGGCTTGTGGTTAACCCTGTAGTGCAGGTAAGAACACTGTGTTGACTTGGAGATGGAGTCTGAATTAAACCACTTTCAGGTTTCATACCTGGCCACAGTGCACCTGAATCAGATAAAGTGGACCAATTACAATCAACACACGGGGCCGAAGAGCATGGCTATGCTTTAAATACCAGCTGAGAGGTTTAAAGTCAAAATCTTTTTTTAAAATTTTTTTACTTTTTCTCTTTTTCTTGGCGTCTAAAGTCGAAATCTTAAACAACCTTGCCTGTAGGAGGAAATTACTGATTCTCTCACTTATACCACAAGCAAATATATTCTCAAAGAATTAGAGGATGGGGTCATGGGAACAAAACCTTTGCTAAAACCCCAACAGTAGTATCTCAACAGCTGGAGCAATTGATCAGGAAGACTGATGTCAGTGTATGAGGAGAAATTCGTTTTCTTAAATTGATTGTTCTATAAACTTGTTTTCTAGATTAGGAAGACATGCCTGCTTTTAAGAAGAGATTAACAATACTACATCGGCCCCAGAGGTGGTCTTGCTTAGTATATGTAAAAGCTTTGGTTTCAATTCTACCACATAAAGTGAGTGTGGTGGTGCATGTCTATAACCCCAGCACACAAGAAGCAAAGGCAGGAGGATCAGAAGTTCAAAGTCATTCCTGGCTATATAGCAACTTTAAGGCTATCCTCAGCTACATGAGATCATTTCAAAAAAACAAAACAAAAATCCAGAAAATATAACTTAGCTGATTATTTTTGGTGATATATATACATATATATATATATATATGGTACATGCCTATAATTTTAGTGCTCAGTAGGTTGATACAGGTGGATTGTGAGTTCAAGGCCAGCCTATTCTTCATGGCAACACACTATCTCAAAAAACAAAAACATCTTGAAATGTAACTTGTAAAATAAGTTACATAGAATTCTATCATCCAAACTTATGGACTGCAGAAGAATTACATCTCTCTGCCTTTTTCTTTGAGACAGGGTCTCTCATTAAACATAGAGCTAGTTGATGGCCAGCAGGCCCTAGCGATCCTCCTGCCTCTGTCTGCCACCCATTAGTGCTTGGGTTATAGGCACACACGCTGCCATACTTGGCTCTTTGCATGGGAGCTTGGGATCTGAGCTCAGATCGCCGTGCATGAGAAGCAAGCAATCTTTCCCATTGAACTACCTACCCTCCGAGCCACTATTTTGTTTTAAAAATTTTATATGTAAAAGGTAAGACTTAGTGCTATGATTCTTGGTAGTCTGACATGTATTTTTCATAAGCTAATTATCATTTACATATTAGAATAACTTCCATATTTATTGTAAACAATGTGGTTATATTTTCCAAGTTGGTTTTGACCCTAAAGAATTAATTTATGAACTTGTTTATTAACACCTCGTATTAAAGCAACATCTCATCTATAGCAATGCATCGAGTAAGAATGCCTTGTTAGCCTTGTTACTTAGTACTTCATATCCTGAGGCGAAGTTTTGCCATGTGGACCAGTCCTCCTGAGTACAGAGATTACAGGCATGTGCTATCATGCCAGGCCAGAGGCACAAACAGACTTAACATAATTTTTTTTATAAGGAAAGGAGGATTGAAAGACAATACAAAAACTGCCTCTAGCATCACTGTAGCTCCTGTCCTTTAGACATGTAAATATATTCCTTTAAAAGCATCCTGTCCAGAATGCCTTATATTAAGTAGTATGACCAAATAGCTCAATTCTATAGGATTATTGACAGAGCCAATGAGGAAAGCAAACCATAGTTTGTTTCTTTATTTAGTGTGTGCTCATGAGCACATTTGACAGCCAGAGGACATCCTCTCTTCCCTGGTGTGGGATCCAGAAAACAAACTCGGGCCTCCACTTGTCAGCAGGCTGCTGCTCCACCACCTCACCAGCATTCCCTCATTCCTTCACTTACTCATGATTTTGAGCCAGGGTCTCACTCTTTTAGAGCCAAGCTGGTCTTGAACTTATGTTCTCCTGCCTCTGCCTCTCAAGGGATGGGATTACACCTGTGCACTATCATACTTAAAATCTCAAGTTTTTTTGTGTGTGCATGTGTAGGTTTTCAGAGTTAATTTTTCAGTTAGCATATAAAATCATGGGTTCCATTATGGTGCTTTCATGTATGTATCATATCTGGTGCTGATTCATCGCTCTCCCCAGGTCTGCCTCCCGCCCCACAGCCCCACAGCCCACTCTCCTGTTGCTCAGCAGATACCTCCTGTTGCTTTCTCACCGCACCTACTCCATTCACCTCTTTCCCCCTCCCTTCAAGAATTTCTGCTCACAAGATCCCTCCCTGGTTATACACAATTTAAGTGAGGTTCCACACACCAAGAAAACACTGGTGTTGATCTGAGTTTGGCTTGTTTTGCTTAACATAACGACTTCCAACTTCAGATATTTTTCTGAAAATGTCATGACTTTATTTTTCTGGGTTTTCAGTTTGTTTTTGTTGTTTTAGACCTTCAATTCTTAACCTTCCTGCCTCTATTTCAGTGTGCCACCACACCTGGTCGCAGTCCTGTTGATTCCATTACAGTTGATTCCATTTCCTGAGTACTGTAAACAATGAAGTAATAAAAACGGATATTGAGGTAGCCCTGTGGTAGCTGAGGTAGTGTTCTTCAGACATAAACCAAAGTGGTACAGCTGGGTCAAGTTCCACACTATCTATACAAATTTACATTCCCAATAGCCATAGATATTTTAAGAATATAAATTATGGGGGCTGGAGAGATAGTTCAGTGGTAAAGAAAATGTGTTACTCTTGCAGAGGACCTGAGTTTGCTTTTGAGCATCCAGGTTGGGCAGCTCACAGCTGCCTATATATTTTAGTTCCAGGGCATTAACACCTTTGGTCTCTATAGGCAGTATACTTCTACCCCCATACACATAATTAAAAAGCAAAAAATAAATATTAAAAAACTATCAAATTGTGGCTGGAGAGGTGGCCTAGCAGTTAAGAGCACTTGTTGCTCTTGCAGATGACCCAGGTTTATTTCCCAGCACCCACATGATGGCTCACAGCCATCTGTGACTCCACCAGGGATCTGATATTATCTTCTGACTGCCACAGGTACTAAGCATGTGGCACACATACACACAAGCAGACAAAATATTTACTCATAAAAATAAAACAAATCGACTTTAAAAACATTTAGAAGACCATAAATTATAATGGCTACTGAGCTTTCCATTATATGAACAACTGCAATATAACATAAGCTTTTCTCTTTTTGGTTTTTTTGAGACAGGGCTTCTCTGTGTAGCTTTGGAGCCTGTTCCAGCCCTCACTTTGTAGATCAGGCTGACCTCGAACTCACAGGGACTGCCTCTGAGTGCTGGGATTAAAGGCGTGCACCACCCCCACCCGACTGACATATGCTTTTCTAATGCAATTGTACATGTTTCTAGATTCTTTTTGTTTATTTGGGGTTTTGTTATTGCTGTTGCTTGAGACAAGATTTCTCTGTGTAGCTCTGGCTGTCCTGGAACTCACTTTGTAGACCAGGCTGGTCTTGAACACACAGAGATCCACCTGCCTCTGCCTCACAAGTGCTCAGATTAAAGGCGTGCTCCACCACCGCCTGGCCTGTTTCTAAGTTCTTACTACTATAAGTAATGCTGCAATGAGTATCTCTGTTAACAAATTTTTGTACCTCTAATTAGTTCCACTCAATAAATTTTTAGAACTGAATCTGATTCTGGAACTGGAATAAACTCTTATTACGCATCACTAAGTTTTCCACCTCACATCAAAGTTCTTTCAAAATAAGCAGATCAGTGCTGGCTCCGACCACACTGTGAGCCTCACTCACTTCTCAGTCCACCAGCCACGAGGCTCCAAACCCCTTTCCTGTCACAGCACCCAGATTTCTACAGCTCAAAAAAGATAAGAGTACAGACTACCCCTAGCATTTTTTCTAGATTTCTTTTATTTTTTTCTCATATTTTTAAAGAGGACACTTTGATTTCAAGCTGAACTCTGAGACCATCTTTTTGATAAAGATCAAAATTTAGAAGAATTTATCAGACCAAGGCTTAAATCTAAACCTATACATTACTAATTTTATGACCTTAGCTGCTGAAAGGGAACAGTATTACTACTTACCACTAAGATCAGCTTTAGGATTGAATGAGACAACAATGCAAGTCCTATTCTAACATATTTTGCATGATACAGTGACTATTTTTGTCTGTTTGTCTGTTCTTCAGTACAGCCCTGGCTGTCATGGAACTCACTCTACAGACCAGGCTGGCCTGAGTGCATGTTGCAGCACCGCCCCGCTACAACAAACATTTAAAAAGATAATTATAATGAAAATTTATTCATTAGTTTAGGGTTTTGTGTGTGTTTATTTGTTTTTTGTTTGTTTGTTGAGTTAATGGTTTCAACAAACAAAATTTGTTTTGGCCCAGGATGACCATAGTCATGGCAATCTTCCTGCCTCTGTTTCCCAATTACAGAAGTGAGTCAGTATAGTTGGCTACAATTATGAGAACATTTTCAAATGTCTACTTATACTTGAAATATATTAACAAACTAGTTAACCTGAAAACAGCACTAAAGTAACAAATCTACTAAAACCCTAACTTCAAAAGAAGCATTTTATGCTGGGCAGTGGTGGCACATGCCTTTAATCCCAGCACACGGGAAGTGGAGGTCGGCAGATGTCTGTGAGTTTGAGGTCAGTCTGATCTGCAGAGCGAGTTCCAGGACAGCCAGGACTACATAGTGAAAAACCTTGCCTTGAAAATAAAAATAATAAAAAAGAAATATTTTATATCTAGGTAAATAAATATAATACCAAAGAGAGTCATGTATTAAAATTCAAGAAAAAAGTATTTATTTAAATCAGTATTGCACTTATGTGTATATACCCTCATGCACACACATTTCTGAGTACCACAGTGCAACTTAGTGGAAGTGGTTTTCTTCTTCACCTATGTATGAGTTCTAGGGATCAAATTCAGGTTGTCAGATTTGCACTTCAAGAGCCTCTACCTGCTGAGTTATCCTGACGGTTCTAAAAAAAAAATGACTCTTATTAAAGGCAGGTCCCAAGAAAATGATTTGTAAAGACAAGGTAACTAGGCCAGGCATGGTGGCACATGCCTGCTATCCCAGCCTCTGGGAGGTGGAGGCAGAAGGATTGGGAGTCAAAGGTCAGATTCAAATACATACAGAATTCAAAGCCAGCCTGAACCAAGTGAGACCCTGTTTAAAAAAGACAAACAGAAGGCCTGTGAGAGTGCAGCAGGAGGCCCTTAGATGCAGGCCTGACATGTGTTTGATTTCCCCTGATCCCACAAGGAGGCAGCAGAGAACTGGCTCTCACTTAGACATTCACTCAGTTACATGTACACAAAATTCATAAAATTGAAACAGAAAAGATAGAGTAATGTTAGAGGTATAATAAATAGAGGCCAGGTTCTCTGATTTCTATCTCAGCCCAGAGAAACATCACCCTTCACAATAGCCACAAGTAACATAAAATATCCTGGAGTAACTCTAATCAAACAAATGAAAAACCTGTATCACAAAAGCTTTAAATCTTTGAAGAAATCAGAAAATGGAAAGATGTCCCATGCTTTTTGGAAGGTAGAAGTAACATAGTAAAAATGGCAATCTTACCCAAAGCAATCTATAGATTCAATGCAAATTCCATCAAAATCCCAGTAAAATTCTTTACAAACTTCAAAAGAACATATGAAACAAAAACAACAACAACAACAAATCCTCTACAATAAAGGAACTTCCGGAATCATCACAATTCTTAACTTCAAACTCTACTCAGAGCTACAGTACTAGAAAAAACCTGGTTCTGGCATTTCAGTTCCAGGAGGACCAATGGAACTGAATCGAAGACCCGGATATCAATTTACACACCTACAAACCTGATTTTTCACAAAGAAGCTAAAAATATAAAATGGAAAAAAAAGCAAATTGAACAAATGGTGCTGGCATAACTGAATATCAACATGTAGAATAATGCAAATATATCCATATCTATCGCCGTGCACAAAACTCAAATCCAAATGGATCAAAGACCTCAACATATAATTAAACACACTGAACCTCATAGAAGAGAAAGTAACTCAGACACAGAAAGACAATTATTATATGTACTCACTCATAAATGGCTTTTAACCATAAAGAAAACCAGCCTACAAATCACAATCCCAGAGAACCTAGACAACAATGAGCTCTCTAAGAGAGACTTACATAGATCTAATCTACATGGGAAGCAGAAAAAGACAAGATCTCCTGAGTAAATTGGGAGCATTAGGGACCTTGGGAGAGCAACAATGAATAAACGGTACCTCCTGAAACTGAAAAGCTTCTGTAAAGCAAAGGACATGGTCAACATGACAAAACAACAGCCTACAGAATGGAAAAAGATATTCATCAACCTCACATTGGACAAAGGACTGATCTCCAAAATATACAAAGAACTCAAAAAACCTGACATCAAAAGAACAAATAATCTAATAAAAATAATGGAACACAGACCTAAACAGAGAACTCTCAACAGATGAATCTCAAATGCCTGAAAGACACTTTAGGAAAGAAATAAAGAGAAATGCAAATCAAAATAACTCTTGAGATTCCACCAGTCAGAATGGCCAAGATCAAAAACATTGATGACAGCCTATGCTGGAGAGGATGTGGGGTAAGGGGTAAACTCCTCCATTGCTGGTGGGAATGCAAACTTATACAGCTGCTTTGGAAATCAGTACAGCAATTTCTCAGAAAATTAGGAAACAATCTCCCTCAAGACCCAGCAATATCACTTTTGGATATATACCCAAAGGAAGCTTAATCATACCACAAGGATATGTGCTCAACTATGTACATAGCAGCATTATTCTTAATAGCCAGAACCTGGAAACAACCTCGATTCCCCTCAACCGAAGAATGGATAAAGAAAATGCGATACATTTACACAATGGAGTACTACATAGCAGTAAAAAAAAATAATGACATCTTGAAATTTGCAGGCAAATGGATGGATCTAGAAAAAAGAACATTCAGTGAGGTAACTCAGACACAGAAAGACAAATATAATATGTACTCACTTATACGTGGCTTTTAGATTTAGACATTAAATAAAAAAAAAAAAGAAAAACCAGCCTACAGCCCACAACCTCAGAATCTAGGCAACAAAAAGAACCCTACCTAAGAGAGACATACATGGATGTACATAGGAGAAAAAGACAAGATCTCCTGAGTAAATTGGGAGAGTTGGAGTCATGGGAGAAGATAGAGAGGGAAAGGGGAGGAAGGGAGGGGAGCAGAGAAGAATGTATAACTCAGTAAAAACAATAAAAACAGCTAGCTAGCTAGATAGATAGAGATAGATAGATAGATAGAGGCAAAGAGAGATGGCTCAGTGGTTAAGAGTTCTGTGCTAATCAATCATGAGGATCCAAGTTTGCATTCGAGAGCCCATGTAACAATCTAGGCATGGTTTCAGTATGTGCATGATCTCAGGGCCATGGTAAACAGGGATAGGAAGATCACTGGGGATTGCTGACTGTCAGCCTACCCCAAAATGCAAGATCCAGGTTTAGGAGAGACTGGGCCACAAAGAGATGAGACAGAGGGACAGAGAAGGATACTCAATGACCTCCTTTGGCCTGAGTGGACTTAGAGGTACATGCACCTGCACACCCATGTTGCACACCACATCCACCCACACACATACATGCACACAGGCATGCATACATACAATTACATTGCAAACATCTCATATACTTCCCAGGAAAAACGGAAGAAAATGTTTCTATCATATACATTGACCCTAACCTAAATCTTTTATCAATAAGTCTTACTTCTTACTTAAAGTCAAATCAAGTCAAAATAATCAATTATTTTTTCTCTCTCATTTACTCACAGGATAATATATGGAAGTTTCTCTTGACTCCAACTTCAATAGATTACAAACATTCATCATTACCAATTATTCTTTGTAATATAATACTTTCCCAAAGTTCTCAGAAGAGCTCTATTTAAATAATTTCCTTTTTAGGTATGAGAGAGATAAGTGTAATGACTATAAAGAATACACAGAGCACCTTGTGAGGCATTTCTACTTATCTATCTATCTATCTGGTTTTGTTTTTTTTTTTTGAGACAGGTTTTCTCTGTGTAGCTCTAGCTGTCCTAGAACTCGTTTTGTTAACCAGGCTGGCCTCGAACACACAGAGATCCGCCCGCCTCTGCCTCCCAAATAAAGATGTATGCCATGACCGCCTGGCAGTGAGATGTTTTATTAAACTGAATTTGGGGTAAAAGAATCTTTATTATTTAACAACAGGTGGGATCAACAATTCAGTGTGTTATAGAGCTTGGGCTTACTAACCATAAATTTCAAAGAGAATGAAGGGGAAGAAGTACAAAAATAATTACTGTACAACTGATAGCCTATTATGAGCCATCAGAGAAAACTTTAGCTTAATATATGCAGTAACAAATAACCACAGGCCTGGAGAGGTAGCTTGGCAGTTAAGAGCACTGACTGCTCTTCCAGAGGTCCTGAGTTCACTTCCCAGCACCCGCAGGTAGGCTCACAACCATCTGTATCTGTAGTCCCATGGAGTCTTCTGCCCTCTTCTGGTACGCAGATGTACATGAAGACAAAACACCCACAGACGTAAATACATAAATAAATAGATTTTTTCAAATCATTGTTTTTATAAAGGAAAGAACCACACACATCTGAGTATGCTGGTATATGCCAGGGAAATCTGTAGCAAGAGGATCACTAAGCTTAATGAGACATAGAGAGACCCTGTTATGGATTATTACCACCTAAGAGCTATATATAATATAGTGGTGCATATCTATATTTTCAAGCACTCTCAAAAAAACAAAACAAAACAAAAAAGAATTAGAGGCTATAAAACACTGTCTCAAAAACCAAGAGAAAATAAAACAGGCTGTGGACTGAGGTGGAGTGCATGTGTAGTGTGAAAAAGGTTACTGACAGATGTCCAGCAAGCAAAACAAAAAGCACAAATATCCGCAATTCTTTTTAGCATTTACCAAGGAGCCAGAGAACGCTAAGAAGCCTAAAAGTTAGACAGCTGTCAGTAACACAAGACACTCGCCAAATGAGCCAGCAGAATTTGGGGCAGAGAAACTAAAAGCAACTGCATTAAAACACCCAGCATCTATGGAATAACTTCTCTAGACAATTTAGAAAGAACAAAAACAAGAACAAACAAAAAACCTCAGCTTGTTTAAATGAAGTCTCAAAGACATAATTTTTTTACTAAAAATTCTTTTTAGATTTATTTATGTATATGAATATTTTGGCTGCATATATGTCTACACGCATGCCTGGTACCTAAAGAGATTAGAAGAGGGTAACCGAATTCTCTAAAACTGGAGTCACAGAAAGCTGGGAACAGTCGCTACTGGCAACTGAACTTGGGTCTTTGGTGAGAGCAATAAGTACTCTTAACCACTGGGCCATCTCTCCAGCCCCCCAAAACATAACTTTTAACATATTAAGTTAAATTAATACTAAATTTTAAAACCAGGGCCAGAACAGAAGAGCAATAATGCATTCTGAACAAATCTATTGATTTATACATGTGTAGAAAATTTGCCACAGATATTATTAAATGTTCAACCTCAAATTAACTTCCAGTAAATCATTTTGATTTACAGTTTATATCCAAGATATATAAAACTAATAAAAACAATTCCCTCTGCACATGGCTTCAAATGCCATCCATTCTAAAAGCACTTTTGGTTCATAAGAACATTTGATCAATTTGGGGAAAGATAGGTAGGAGAAGGGAAGAGAAAAACTAGCCAAAACAGAAAACAAAAATGATAAAACAAAAACCTCCATGAGACATATTCTATCTGAATATTTAGACTACATAGTTTTAGCAGAAATCAGTCACCTCAAAATATACTTACTATATTTACCTTAGCATAGTACTATGTCCTATGTCAGTAAGGCAAATCAATGATAATCCCTCAGTTTCCCAATGATTCCAAACTTCTAGCTGGGCTTGATGGCACACACCTGTAATCCCAGCATTCAGGAAGCTGAAGCAGGAGTAATGAAATTTCCAAGCAAGCATTTGCTACACAGCAACTTCAAGGCCAGTCTGAACAAATGTAGCAAGATTCTGTTTCAATAAGCTAAAGTTTGGGGAGCATAGCTTAGTCTCAGAGATCTTAGCATAACAAGAAGAATGTGAGCACAAACCTCAGCATTTGGGAGGAGTGGGGCGGGGGCAAGTTTCAGAGACCTTGGAAATAGGCAACTTTTGGTGAGTAACCAAATAATTATGGAAAGCTGTAAACACAACTTCTACCACACACTTAATGAGCAAGCACCTATAAAGGACAATGTTTCTTCCTCTTTCCTGCTCAGCCTTGGTTGCTTTCTGAGGAGGAACAAGTTTCTGAATGATGAAACACTCTTCTAAGAAGTGCTCACAACAGGACATCTTACCAAAAGGAGGTAGTCCGTATGTTTGAGTTGCCTGAGGGTAGACAGCGTAGGGTTGAGATTGCTGCAGTGTCTGGTACTGCGTCTGCCCAGGGTAAGCGGTTTCCGAAACAGGAACTGAGAGGATATGTGCATAAGGTCTAGGTAAATAGAGAAAATGAAAAGTTCCATTTGTGGCTCATTCCAGCTAATGGAAATGGACAAAACAGCTAATATCACTAAGACAAAGAATCCAGGAATGAGGAGATTAACTTTCCATGGCAAAATAACTCTTATGGTCAGAAAACACAAGTTTGTCCATTACTCTTTCCAAGGAATAATTTAATGAAAAATTAAATAGTTCAAACATCTTCCCAAGTTCAAGCTATTACTCTACAAACAACTGTGTTACATGCGAGGCCCTAAATGAGGTACTTATTTAATCTCCTAAACGAGGATTACTTATTTACACCGTGTTTGAATAATGACTAAAATCTGGGCTGGTGACATAGTTGGTAGAGCATTTGATTCTTTTGTTTGTTTGCTTTTCCTAGACAGGGTTTCTCAGTAGCTTTGAAGCCTATCCTGGAACTAGCTCCAGGCAGATCTCTGTGAGTTCCAGGCCAGCCTGGTCTACAAGAGCTAGTTCCAAAGCTGGGCAGTGATAGATAGGCTCCAAAGCTATGGAGAAACCTTGTCTCAAAAAACAAAAACCACAAAAAAAAAAAAAAAAGAAAAGAAAAGGAAAAAAAAAGATCCTTTCTTAGAACTAAGCAACACTTTAGAACAATGCAAGAATGAACAGAACAGAACAAAACTAGCATCTGGCTTTCTCTTCATCCAAGCGCTGGGCCAGCTGCAGTTCTCAGACAAAGAAGGTGAGGCTGATGGAGCAAGGAAAAGCAACCACATCCAAAAACAGAGAGTAAAGGTGTGCTCTAGTACGCTGTGCTTGCTCATTTGTGAAACAGGAGCCAGCTCGGTTATCAGAGCCCAGAAGTCACTTTAAGCTTCAGCACACTGTCCCTAGTTGGTGCCAATCACACCAGGGACAGCCAGGGAATCAAATTTACCAGTGAAACCCCTAAGACTTTAACCTGGCTTTCAGACTTGGCAGCTTATCCATTCTATTACACTCTATATAAACTCTACTTACCTTATTTGGTATATGTTGTAAGAAAAAGTGCTATCATATACCATAAAAGTTTTAATAAATATGGGGTAGGAGGGTTATGCCTTAACAAGGGAAAAGACAACCCCCCCCAAAAAAAACCCCACCTTTGGGAGAAGCAGATAATAAAAAAAGACTAGAAAGAAGCAGCATGTGAGCCAAGCAGGTAAGCTGTACATAAATGAGAGACAGGGTATTCTAGGGTAAGAACAAAGGCACACAGAAAGAAGAGCAAGGACTTCCTATCTAAGTGGAAGCCTTATACTAATCCAAAGGGAGGTGCATTCAGAGAGGAAAGGAGCATGCAAAACATGGGAAGAACCACGGCCCTGAATACCAGTCTAGAGTTCAGAGAAAAACAACAGGAAGGCCCCGTACTCGTCGAATGAAGAATGGCAAGAGCAGAGCTGGTTTTTTTTTTTTTTGCTTTGTTCTGTTTTGTTTTTTTAAATAAAGATTAATGTCACATTGCTTTCTAAAATGGATTAAAAGGGCATAAAATTGGAATGGAGGTCAAGTTAAACAAGGACTTGAATGCAATGGAAAGTGGTGAGGAGGTGAGAATGAAGGGAAAGGCAGACCCAATTAAAGAACCTGAATGTAGCAGCTATGCACACATCAGGGTTGACTGTGGTGTGTGCATTACACTCATGTTTCAACAGTCTCAGAGACTTGCATCAGCCTGGGAAACAGATTAGACAAGAGTTGCCACTCAATTCACATGAGAATGCTTTGAAATAGCAGTGTCTCAAAACAGTCGATTTCCAGGTATTGTAAAGCCCATACATAGTCTCTTCTCCCATGTCTTTAACGATAACATCACCAGGACAGTCAGGATAGCTCAGAAACGAAAGGAGAAGATACATTATCTCACTTGTTAGTCTTCCAGGTTATAATACAGCACAACTTGGATACCAGAAAGCTTGCTGAGTTGACCTGTTTCACAGTTAGTATCTAATCTAGGTGTGTGCAATCTGTGGCCTGCAGGCTGAATTCATCCCAGGCAAGCTATGCATGAGGCCTAGTCCATTTGTAGAGTGCACAGCAGAAGAATGGACATGCCTGTGGCATGTAAAAGTCTCCCTATAATGTTTCCAAGACAGTGTCAGCCATGTCACAGAAGAAAACCACATGAGAATGACTGGCCCAAGAAGACATTAATATTAACAGCAGAATGTGGAAATTTTTTAATTATCTTATTTTTTTAACTAAAGGTATAAGTAAATGGTACAATAAGGAAAAATGCCAGTTTCCTTCTTTTAACAGCCTCATAGCGATTTCTCACTTTTGTTACCAATTTCTTCATGAATCATGCATTTGCTCATGAAACCAACAAGAACATGCTGGCCTAGCAGCTGTCTGAGTCTTTGTATGGGTAGGTTCATTCTTCATTAATACACAACTACAACTTGATACATACTGTTCTGCACCCTACTCACCTTAAAGATGACTAACCTGGTTGGTCTCAAACACTGACCATCTGTTGGGAAGGCCTAAAATGTACCTCTCTGTAAATTTAACCCATCATATTTGTCTCATTTCAAGCTCAACTGTCTGAAGTTGCCAATCCGGAGTCACCTTAAGCTGCTTTTACTGCTCTGTATGTCAATGTACAGAAAGGAAATGATCAGCTCGCTAACACGCTTTCTGATCAGTCTTCTACACTTTGAGTGTCTCCTCAATTAGAGTGGGTTCCCATGTGATAGTAATCTATTCCAGCAACCATCTTATTTTTAAAAGGATGATAGATTTTATTTAGATGTGATAAAAACTGGAGTAAGGACATAAAACAAGGGAGGTGAAAATAGTTAAATATTAAATTTTGCAATGAACCTGGAGAAAAGTTTGGAAATAATTATTCAACTTACTTTGCAGAATACATTTGTGAGGTATAATCATTGGATGAGCGAGGGATGTAATCGGTGCATGTCATAACTGAAAGAAAGATATTATCAGGTAAAAATAAGTTAGAACATTTAAAAAATCAAGTGGAAAACATCTTACTGTATAGTCCTTCAAAGTGAGTAACACAGAGACTGGATGCCAAAAAGGTCCAAAGACTGTGTAGCAGAAAACACCTCATTTCTGTTTACAGACCTGTCCAGAGTTTAGGAGGCAGTGAAAGAAGCAGGTCAGGACGGAGGTGGATAGACAGACACAGAAAAGATCTGAAGATAACTCATCTAATCCCAACTTTCTCATCACGAAACTGTCTACGAAGCAAAATTCTCTAGGCTCTCACACATGCTCATTGACAAACTTCGAAAGCTAGACCCAGATCTAAGAAATCAAATGATGGTTCTTCTTTGTCGTCTTTAGACTCTTTTGTCTAAAAGATGCTTACTCCAGGGCATAATTTGTTACTATACAATAGGGGATTTTAAAAGTAGCCTATTGTCGCAGACGACAGTAACAACAGTGAGGATGAAACAGAGGAAAGGTGTAACTAACACATCACTTGAATCAGTTCCGACGTATGGAATAAGGAAGACGGGGAAGCGCAAGGTGACTTCCAGGTTTGTCACTTGAACAGACGGTGGGACTACAACTTCCTAAAAGGGGGATGTTTGGGAGAGAAGAAAATCTGATTAGTTAGAAGCGACAAAAAGCTTCTTACATATTACTTATGATTTTGTTTTCAGACACTAACTAGAGATTCCAAATAGGTAGTTGGAGTCACAAATGAAATCAGAGAAATTAGTCTGGAAAAAAAAAAAACGTGGGATTTGGCTGGGCATGGTGGCCCATGCTTTTAATCCCAGAACTCAGGAGGCAGAGGCAAGTGGATCTCTACGAATTCAAGGACAGCCTGGTCTACTTCTAATGAGTTCCAGGCCAGCCAAGACTAGTTAATTGGAATTTGTTAACAATGTATGACATTTAAAGTAATGTAATGGATGGGAGGATCCCCAAAGAGGATGGTAGCCTAGACCCCAAATCCGAGGCCTCATAACATTAAATATAGCTAGAAAAGAAGGGTTCATCGGGGACGAAAAGTGAGAAAATATTGCTGAGAGGGAGACTGTGAGGAGAGAAATGTCCGCTAGAACTTGCAACACGACAGCAACTGAGGAACTCGCCAAGCAGTTTCATGGGAAGAGAGACGACAGAAGCTAAGTCAACCAGCTGAAGAGTGAATGGGCGGGGTGGGGGGAAGCAAGCAAAGGCAGCTTCTTTCAGAGGTTCTGATATGTCAGGAAACACAAAAAAATCTGTAACTCACAAAAGATGCAAAGACTTTGTGTTGCCTTCTAAAGACGGCAGACACCAGAGCACACCTCTATGGCCAGAAGAGTTAGGAGAAATAATGTGGGATGCAGGAGTGGAAGGGAGAGGAGCATCACATCGAGTCCTGGGGAAGCTAGAGAGGGGAGAGGATGCAAAGACAAGGACTTAGATTTGATGAGAGCAAGAACATTCTTCTGAAGCAAGACATTATTATAAACAGAGACAGGGTAGTGACTAAAGAACTCCTCGTGTGGGGCTTTTATTTGAGAAGAGCTAAGCCATGAGGGAAGTGAGAGTGAATCTTGATATTCTGAGAGAAGAGGTGGTGTAATTAAAACAAAAGGCTCAGCAGAGAAATGAAGGCTAGTACTCACCAGAGGCCTGTGGTTATGACAAGAGAAATTCCAGCCAACAATGCTTTGTACACATTTACACAGAAGAGGGAGAGTTGAGTTGCATTAGAGTGAGGGTTTAGGAGGAACATTTGATTGATAGGTAGGATTACTTGGCTTTATGTTGTTTTTGCTCAAACCCTCTTTTAGGATCGGTCAGGCATTAGCTCACAAGTATTTTAAATGTTAATAAAATGCTACTACTTTTAGAAATTCAACCTCCAAGCAAAAATAAAGTAACTGAGTATGACTCCTTGGATGAGCAGATTCCTTGAGATTTGTCCTCAGCTGGTATGTCAATGATGCTTATAGGAGTACATGTATGAACATGGTGAGGAGAGCCTTCTAGACAACCCAGACACTCAGTGAAACCCCATTCTACAAGAAGAACAACCCTTGGGCACAGGAATACAACATCCACTGTGCATATCACATGGTACTTACTTTCCTCTGACATGTTAAGATTTGATGCAAGGCTGGATGTCTCAGGCTTCTGATCACTGACATCCGGGTTGTTTACTTGACTAGGAGAACCAAAACAAACATATTAGCCCCTAAATGAGGTGCTGTAATGCCGAAAAGGATAAGCTCAAACCCATCTCCTCCTAGGCTATTCCAGTAAGAAGTAAATCTAGATGATCTCCTTAGTCTTGGTTTTTAGCAACTAAGCTAAAAGCAAGAGGGTCAGGGTCAGTACCTTTCACATCTGACTGTTCTTTTTCATATCCCTAGACCCCTTGAAATTTACATCACTTGGAAGCCCCAGTTAAGTCACAAACAAGTCAAATATTTTTCTCTAAGATCATTTGTTAAAGTAACCCTGAATATCTAACACAGTGTTGTCACTTTAAAAACATTATATACATTGTATCTAGGTGGATCATAATGTAATATGTTGGTGTGTTTATACTATAAAATGGCAAACCAAGCTAGTTAACAAACACCACCTCATATGCTTATTCTTTGTGATAAAAACATTTGAAATGTATACTTTCTTCCACACCATTCTGTGTATCTGTTACTCTGGTAAGAAATAACAAAGTAGGGAGATGTATAATTAGAGAGAGTGGTCATCATCAGCTACAAATCTTAATTTTAAGAAGTTTTTAAAGATTAAATATGTTTGTTCCCAAGGAGGAGTTCTGAGCCTTAAAACTGCTATCTTTTATTAAGAAAAATTAAGTGTGTTGTGGTACACCTATAATCCCAGCACTAGGGACACGTAAAGCAGAAAAATCAGGAGTTCAAGGCCATCTTCTAACACGTGAGCCTGAGGTCAGTCACAAGAGTCCCCAAGACAAAGAGACAAAGTTAATACCCAGGACACTAGCTCAATCTGTCTGTTTACCTGTCTACTATCTGTCGCATCAGTGACTAATCCCAGGTCCTCAAACGTGTTAAGCAAGCACTATAGCTTTTTATTAATTAACCCTAAGAAAGCTAAGAGAAATTCTAATAGGTAAGTCATATAAATGAGGAGGATTAAAGTCATTGCATTAGAAACTACAATGTTGCAAAAATGCCACTAAAATTCTAGAATAGAGATGACTCCAAGTTGAGTCCCTGATAACATTTTCCTCTTCTTCTTTTCCTGTAAGTCTCATGTTTCCATCATTTCCTACCACAGCGGTACAGTGGTTAGAGTACAGCATCTAACTTCATGTGGTGACTCACTCCTAACTCTAGTACTTAGGATGCTGAGCCAAGTGGGTTTATGGTAAGTGAGGCCAGCATGTTTTACAAAACCAGCTTAAAGCAAGTCTGCACAACAGAGTGAGACCCTATCTCAGAAAACTAGCTAACTTTATTACCATGTGTAAGCTCTAGAGCTCGAATGCCGAGTTCATGATCTACTTTTCCAATAACAACTAGCTGTGTAGTTTGGACAAGTCACCAAATTCTCTAGGGTTTTGGTTTACTTGTCAGTAAGGATACCAACAGAACCCACCTCTCTGGGTTATAAGGACAATGGCAGTACGAAAAAGTAGCTAAGTCCAGATATAATATGCGCACTAACCATGCTGTTCTATTTCTTGGTTGCAGTTCATGCACCCTTCCCACATTTATGCCCCCTGAGAGAAGCCTGCTTTACTCTTTCTCCCCTAGATACAGGTAAAGGCTACTGTGCCAGAGGCTCTATATCTGAGGATATGCCTGAGCAGAGGTAAAAGTAGTTCCTACACAGCAACGTTTAAAGCTCTCTCATATGATCTCTGAAGCTAACCACACCCAAGTATCAACAATAAAGAAATTTTCTTCTGGTATATTTTGAATGTTAAATTAACTTTCCTCAGCTTCATTCATTCATTCATTCATTCATTCATTCATTCATTCATTCATAGGCAGGATCTCATTACGTATCCCTGGCTGGCCTGAAACTCGATATAATGACTAGACTAGACTCAAACTCAGATATCAACTTGCCTTTGCCTCCTAAGTGTTGGGTTTAGAGGTGTACACCACCATGTCTACATTTAGTTGGAAAAAAAAAAAAACCAACTTTTTTTTTAATGTATATGAAAGTTTTGCCGATACGTATGTATGTGGACTATGTGTGTGCCTGGTACCTATGGAGCCAGAAGAGGGCATCGGAGCCCTTGGAACTGGAGTTATAAAGTCGCCATATGGGTGCAGAGGACAAAACCCCGCTTCTCTCTCTGCAAGAGCAACAGATGGCTTGGCCGTCTTCTCAGCCTGGAAATTTAATTTTTAAAACTAAATCTCAATCAAAGTTCAATTTTATCTCTGCTCAAATGATTACACTTTTGGGACAACAATGCACTCCCAAGTTATAACTATGGAAATTAAATGGAAAAGGAAATAAATGGCATGAACTAGTTATATTGGTACAAACCAACATGCTAAAGCATAATGCCCTGAATTTTACATAAAAGCTAAGGACTTCTGAGTCTTACCTCAATACCTACTTAAATAGAATTAACACAAGGAAGAACCTGAAAGTAGACCAGAATTTCACATTTCCACTGCAATGATAGTTTCTTTTCTGTTTACTTGAATAACTCTGAGTTTCAAAGTTATATTTACCGCTGAAGACTATTTATTTATTTATTATGTATACAATATTCTGTCTGTATGTATGCCTGCAGGCCAGATGAGGGCACCAGACCCCATTACAGATGGTTGTGAGCTACCATGTGGTTGCTGGGAATTGAACTCAGGACCTTTGGAAGAGCAGGCAATGCTCTTAACTTCTGAGCCATCTCTCCAGCCCCTGAAGATTATTTTTAAGATCTGAATCTTAAAAGTGATATGTCCTCATACACACTCGGCACACCAGTTTTAAAAGGTCTCTGATTCTAGTATGATTCTAAAGAATTTTATTATAGCAAAATCCCCTACATATTCAAGTAAACATGCACAGATTAGAAACACACTGTCAAGATAGTGAATTAACTTTAGCACTTTGTTAAATGTTTAAAATTGTCCCCAGAGAAATTGCATACTGCCTGAAAACATTACTTTTAGAACATATGAATGTAAAATTTTGCTTAACAAAAAAGCTGCTTAAAAAATAAAAATGATTGTCAGGTGTGATGGCACATGCCTTTAATTCCAGCTCTCAGAAGGCAGAGGCAGGCAGATCTCTGTGAGTTCGAGGCCAGCCTGTCTATAGTGCGAGTTGCATGACAACCAAGGCTACAATGAGAAACCTGTCTTGAAAAACCAAATAAATATATAAAATAGAATGAAAAAAAGTCAAACATCATAAACTAAACAACTCAAATACCTTCTCATTCAACAATACTCTTGTTAATTATCAATAACTGACAGGAAAAAAAAGAAAACATAGAAGTATTACTCATTTTTAAAAAGAAGAAAATTAAGCAGGGTGTGGTGGCCCACATCTTTAATCCCAGCACTCAGGAGGCAGAAGCAGGTGAATTTCTGAGTTCAAGGCCAGGCTGGTCTACAGAGTGAGTTCCAGGACAGACAAATATATACATGCTATGAAGAGGCACCTTGAAGACATTATTACAAAGCTACAAAGACTATATATGTATGTCATTTTTACTATATGCATTATCTTATAGTCTTTTATATGAAGTTTTTAGAATAGTCAATCCCACAGACTAATCTCACAAAAACAGAAAGTGGAATGGAAGATCCTAGGGACAAGGAGACTGGGGCAAAGGGCAGCTTTGTTTAACAGGTATGAAGTCTAAACGTGGGAATAAAAGTTACAGAGATGAATGGTGTCAGTGGTCAAGACAAGTTCATGTACACAGTGATACTAACTCATACTTTTGAAAATGCTTTTAGGGGTGTGGGATGTAGCTTAGTGACAGAGCTTTTCCTAGCACACACAAGGCCCTGGATTCAATCCCTAGAGTAACGGATGGAGGAGAACGTTTAAGGCTGGGCATGGTGGCTTAAGTCTTTAAATCTCAGTACTCAGGAAGCTAAGGGTCACAAGTTAAAGGCCTACACAATATGACTTTGTCAAAGGAAGAGGGGGTAAATGTAAATTTTATGCTAAGGATATTGAGGTATAGATTTAAAACTTACCAAAGGAAAAAGAACTGTAGGAAAAAACAGAGTTGGCAGGTCCTGTAGCACAGCAGGAGAACTGACTTCCCAGGCAAAGGAAACAGAAAGTATCCACAATAGATTTGCTGAGAAGCAAGATGCTTTTTTTTAATGTCTCTAATTTGTCCTTCAATTAGGTAGCAAGTTCCCCAGCCGAATGAATGACAGTTGTGGGAAGTAAAGAGAAAGGTAGAAGACGGGAGGCAGAGATGAAAGGGAGAACGCCTAAGATGATTTTAGACACTGGGAAATCAGCAACATGGAGAAGGTTGTGTGTCTATTTGAGATGTAACCATGAATGGAAACTAAGATGAGCCAGTATAGTTTTGGGCTGTTCTATTACAGTGTTATGGTGACAGGGACTAGATGAGTGATCTGGGTTTAAGCAAAGTTCTGGTATTACTGGTGTGCAGATCAGGAATATGCACAGATGAGATGGACAGTTGGATTCAAGCAAGGATGTAATTTTGCTTGGTAAGTATAACATAGGAAGAGTGGAAAAGCTAACATTTTCAAGGGACAGGCAACAGTAGTAGTTTTTTTTTAACAGAATTTTTTAAAAATTAAACTTTATTTTATGTATACTGCTGTGAAGGTGTCAGATCTCCTGAAATTGGAGTTACAGACAGTTGTGAGTTGCCATGTGCATGCTGGAAATTGAACCTGGGTCCTCTGGAAGTCCACCCAGTGCTCCTAACCCCTGAGTCATCTCTTTGGCGACGCTCCCCACTTTTTTTCTAGACAGGGTTTCTCTGTGTAGCCTTGGCTGTCCTGGAACTTGCTCTGTAGACCAGGCTGGCCTCAAACTTAGAGATCTGCCTGCTTCTGCTTTCCAAGTGCTGGGATCAAAGGCATGAGCCACCACCACCCTACAGTAGTAGATATCAGAACTTAACTAGCATAAGAAAGAAACTGAAGTCTGTTTTGAGAGAAAGGCAAGTGGGTAATAAAGAAATAAAGAAAATTTAGAAATGTAAAGTGTAAGAATGAGATCCATGGCAGCTGTAGGGTAAATATCTGGGTGACCTATGTGGTGGTAAAAACAGCATTCTTGAAATCCATGTGCTGGAAATGCTGCAGACACTGGCTCAGATGATTAGTGGACAACCAACAGGAGGTAAAGCTCTGGAAAAATGACAGCCGTGACAGCACTGTAGGCAGAACATGAGGTGTTAAGGAAACACCTCCTTTCTACAGAAGTGGAACCAACGTCTAGGGTATCACATACTCAATTGATAATTAATGCCAAATTCTTTGTATTTCCTTTATTTTGGTCTCTCCTTGCTTTATACTATACATTTGACTGAAGAATATATCATTTTTCATTTATGAGTTTCTCCACAAAAGGTTGATAGATATAAAATGAACTCAGTAATATTGTTTAATAAGTAATGAAGGCATAACTAAAAAGATTTGGATAAGTACTAGAGGATAGCTATTTTGGAAAAGTAGTTTTCTTCGAGACCAGGTCTTGCTATGCTGTCCAAACAAGTATCTGGTTTGGATGTTTTATGAATCCTATTTTGGAGAGAATATTTAATTGAAACCAAATAATTTCACAATGAAAGGTGACAGTGAAAACACAGAGCTGGCCCTATGCTAATTGACACAGGGTAAAAAGTAAGACAGGTTATTTAAAAGAAGCCCAATTTTATAAATACCTTAAAGTTTGTTCTCCTGGCTCCTGCATCTTGGCCTTCTTCACCTGTAAACATCAGCATAGGTAGAAATCAGTGCAGTAATCTGATCTGAAACCCTAGCTGTTCAAACACACAGTTGTCTCTGCATCACAGGAGCTGGCCAGGAACCCTAACTGATACCAAAATCTGTAGATGTCCATGGCAGTTATATTATATGCATAGTTTTCATGTACTTTGCACCATCTCTAAATTACTTATGCTATCTAATACAGTATAAATACTGTGTGAATAGTTGTACTGTATTACTTAGGAAATGAGAATGTTGATATAATAAGTGTACTAAAAAATATTTTGCCCGTTATATTTACCCTTAGTTGGTTTAGTTCACAAATATTGGCAACTGGTAGGGAAAGTTGACGATATATCAACAAATATTTGGTTCATTTTGTTTTGATTAGACCTAGAGTAAATGTTACTATGCAAATATGTGAACCTCTTACACAATAGTAATTACCTACAATAAGCTAACCAAGAGGCTGAAGAACCCAGGATAAAATGCAGACTCTGACAAAACACACACAAAGTGTTCTATCATTTTTAATTCAACTGAGAACCCCAGTGTGGTGGCTCATACCTGTAGTTTTAGCACTGTGGGGGGACAGAGGCAAGTGGATGTGAGTTCAAAGTCAGCTTGGTCTACACAGTGAGTTTCAGGCCAGTCAGGGCTATAAATAGCCTGTCTTTAAAAGAGAATAACAATAGAAGCTGAAACCTGATCAATTGAATTCAGTAGATAAAGAGAACCCTGTATCTGGGAGTGGGGTAAGGGGGGGACTGATATGAACAAAGTCATAAAAAGGGTTCAACAATAATAAAGAACATGAAATTCAAATACTGAGAATTCACTGCACCTAGGAGTAGCCCAGGAGGAGACAAGAACATAGTGAAGCATCAGTGATCAGTAGTCTAACCACACAGGTCCATCCTTAGAAATCAGACCAGGGAGTTCCGAGCCTATCCCAAGAATAACAAAGCCTTCGAGCACTTGCAAGATAATAGAATCTGCACTGAATCTTAGAGACCATCTGAGAAAACAGAGAAAATGGAGAGGAAGGAAACAGCATCAAATGTAGAAAACATAGGAGAATACACAAACGGAAAGGAGGGTCCTAAAAATAAATTTTAGAGTAAACTAAAGCCCACAGCTGGACTGTGTCGATTTAGGACAACTCCCCTATACTGTTCACTCCCTTATAACATGTATACACAATATACACTTATTCCTATGTTTTTTACCTACTGATAATCTGTTAACAAATGAAGGAGACTGATTCCATCCATTTATAGCATAGCATTTTTGTCCCTTAAACACATGGGGACATAAAGCCAGCATTTTTTTTTTTTTTCTGTTTTTTTGAGACGGGGTTTCTCTGTTTAACAGTACTGGCTGTCCTGGAACTCACTTTGTAGACCAGGCTGACCTCGAACTCAGAGATCTGCCTGCTTCTGCCTCCCAAATGCTGGGATTAAAGGCATGCACCAACACTGTTGGGGGGGACAACCCAGCATTCTTTAGTCACAGTGTGACATGGTAAAAGCAGAAAATAAAATGGTAGAGCCTCTTATTTTTTGGAAAAAGAGCACATCTAGAAAATACTACTACCAGTCCACACTTAGCTAACAGTGAGGAGAAATCGTCAGATCACAGCTTTGGGTGCTATCATGTGCGGCCTTACAGGAGGCAGCAGTCCTGTCTTCAGGTGAAGGATCCTCTCGCTGATAGTGTCAGTCTCTACTTGAAGAGGAGAAAACAAAGAGTAACGAAACAACAGGAAACACCCAAAGGCTAGCCAGGAGATAAAGCAATTGCTTAATGCCAACAGGACTCTCAATCAACATTTAGTACTGTAAACAAGAGAAACAAGAGCAAAACAAGTAATAGACAACCACCACCACTCCCACAAAAAGAAAAAGAAGGGGGGCTCACTGCAATTTACAGAGTGAGCAGTGCTGAAGAAATAATGTCTTTATTCTGGGATACTTAGAAAACTTTTTCTTAGTTTTTTAGTATCATAAAGTCACTTGAGCCATTAATGTCCTAAAACTTGTAACTGTCAATATTACTACCCAAATGTCATATTCTTTTCTAAGGTCCGTTCAGTTTTGGGATGCTGTTACTGAGTCAACATTAATCAGCACAGGTATGTAGTTTCTGGCCCCTTTTCCTTCATTCCTCCCTGCCATCACTCTGAATAAAACAGTAACAAGGCGTTGGCAGCACGCTTCTTTGCAGCTGTTTCAAACAGGTCACTCATTCGCTGGTATTTGTTTTGTTTTTCCCAGCGATGATAAACACTGGTCTGACAGTTGTGTTTCTGAGCCTGGGGTCACTGAACAGCTGCTGATGGCACCACGTGACTGTACTCCCAGCACTCAGACTCCTGCAGTTCAAGGACAGCATAGACCACAAACAGATTTTGTCTCTAAAAAACAAAGTGGGCTTATGAGGAAAAACTTCAGAGTCAGGAAGATCAGAATTCATTTAAAATATCATAAGATGGGTATGGTGGTGTATTTCCTAAGATCTCAGCACCCTAGAGGCTCGAGGCAGTGGGCTCATGAGTTGTAGGCCAGTTTGGGCTATATAGCGAAGTCAAGACCAGTCTGGGCTTCTTAGAGAGACACTGCCTTCAAAACCAAAAGAACAGCCAATTCAGGGAGGCTGTCGTTTACAGTCTATAGCTACTTCCCCACGGAAAAGAGGAGTGAAATACAGGACTGAGTCAGGGTGTTGTCTTTAGTGGTCTGCGGTGGAGTCACCTGTTCTATCACAGAGATCCCTACTACAACGTGCCCCACAGCTCTTCTCCTGAAAAATCACATACTCTTCCTCTGTTTTTTGTTTGTTTGTTTTGGGGTTTTTTGTTTGTTTGTTTGTTTTTTGAGACAGGGTTTCTCTGTAGCTTTGGAGCCTATCCTGGTGAAAGACTCCCCTGGGGCGTCTTCCCTCGGGAGAGGCCCCTGCGCCCCAAAGATCAGTCGAAAACACGCAGCCGGATGCAAACTGCAAGAGGTTTATTGGAGATACACAGGTGCCTGCGGGCGACAAGTCTCTCGGAGGGCTTGCGCGCCTGCAGGTTGGGGATGAGGGGTTTTTATAGGGGAGCAAAAGCGCGGGTACAGAAGCAGAAAAGCTTTCATTTCATTGGTCAGTTCAAATAAGGCTAAGCTGAGTGGCACATTCTTGACCTTTTACCTAAATACCAAGGAGGGGGTTGTCCAGACCCACCTGGATACCAAGGAGGGGGTTGTGCTACCTGTTTTTCTTATCTCTTCCTGCCTTCCTAGCTTGGCTGGCGACTCGATGTCTGATTTGCACAGCCCCTAGCTTGTGACGAGCCTTGCTCTGTACGTGACTCAGGCCTCGCAATCCTCTCTTCCTCCCTTGAAGTCTTTGTTCCTACTCATGTCAGTTTATAAATCTCCTGTCCTGCTGCCAGATAAGGCTGTCCTCGTTCTAATCTCAGGTGTCTTTGCTTTAGCATTCTGGAGGTCTTGAATTAAGCCTGTTATTTGTTCAGCACTCTGGAGGTCCTGACTCCGGAGGCCTTAATGGAGCTTGCTATCTGAAAACCTTTGCAGAGCGTTATAACTGTGGTTAAAGTTAAAACCATAGTTTTAACTGTGACCCCAATGAAGTTGGGGTCCTTCATTTCCCCATTTTTCTCTTATAACTGGAGTTAATTCTTTAACTCAAACTGATCATGGTATTTCTGTCTCCTATTGTCTCAGTTGCTGATATTGGAGGGTCAGGACCAGGGTCTGGATAACTAAAAGCCTGTCTTTCATAGGTTGCACCAGGTGATTTAAAATGCAGGGGCCGACTGTATTGATAAGAAGCAAAATAAGTAGGGGCCCAGCTATATATTGAAAACAAAATCAAAAGGCTTGCTCAGACAATAACCACATGAAAACTAGCATTACTTCAGAATAGCTCTTAGCAAAATTATCTGATGAATGAAGCTTGAAAGTAACTACATGGTAGACATTGTGAACCATTGCAGACCTGGGATTAGCACCCATCATTGTGGCAATAGTCTATTGACTACAAAGGGCTTATCTCAGTCCTAAGAAACATATGGATGCCTTATCATTGTAAAACAATGTTTCCCTTAAAAGGCAAGTTCAGTATTATGAAGACAAATCTCCTTTGCTGTAGACACTGGGAGTGTTGATCCTCAATTCCAGAGAATGCGCCTGAGAGGTTAGCTTCAGCCCAGCTGGCACCATATGACATTCATCGGCTTCCATTATGTTCTATAGCATCAGCTTCATCTTCATCCAAATGTGCAAGGGTTGTGCCTATTGTGAGAACTTCAACAAGCAATGAAAGAAAATGCAATACAGAATGATAATGTTTAAAACAAACAATGAGCCCTAAAGCCAGAGGACAGTCAATGTGGAAGCAGAAATCAAGAATTAGGTTTAGTTCGTAAGAGGTACAGAAAAATAAATATAATTAACCCAGTAAGTCCTAAAAGCTCAACATGTCGTTAACACATTAGGCCAGCTTGGTCCTAGGGACAACATTCAGAAATAAAATCCATGGGAGTGTAAAAGGGAGATGGTGTATTAGGATTTATGTTCAGAACTAAAACAGAAATAGAAGAAAAGGCTCAGCAGCATCTTGAGAACCCAGACAGTGGTTCTCCAGCCTTAGCACTAAGAGGGACTGGAATGGTGATCGTAAATAAAACCATATTTGTTTATCTTTTGAAAATTAGGCCATTATATAATCTAAAGCAAAATTTTCCTGTAGAAAAGCAAAACCAGTCAAGAGGTGAGAAAGATTTAAGTGTGCTTGCTTTTCTCTGCCAATATGGTCTAATCTGGAAAAATCTCAGATCGTATAAAATAATTTCTGTCAATAGGTCCCAGACACATAGGGGAGGAACGGAACAGAATTACTCTTCGCTTCTGTTATCTGTTACCGTGTTTAAAAGACATTAACTCTTAAAAAAATGAGCAGAGTCCTGTGGGCTTCTGACTTCAGGAAAGAAGAGCCTTAAAGGCGATGCAAACCCATCTTACAGCAGATGTGCCTGTCCTGTGCAGGCCCTGAGCTCAGGATATCCATCATCAGAGTCAGCCTTAGTCAGCAGATGCATGAGTAGCAGTTAACTAGCCAGGTAACAGAACTAGTGGCAGCGATTGCTGTAGCGTTTTAAACCCAGAACAGGACAGAGGGAGGTCTGGCCAGTCATTTTGCTGGTCTCTAGGGCCAATTTTGTCAGTTTATATCCTATCTATCTGACCTGAGCTTTGGGGTTGGTAAGCATAATGTAATTTTTAATAGATCCCCAATTGGGCGGCCAGTCCCTGACTTATCTGGGCCACAAATGCAGGTCCATTATCAGATCCAATTACCTTGGGTATCCCAAACCTTGGGAAGATTTCTTCTTTGATCTTCTTAGCCACCGCATTGGCTGTCTCAGTCCTGGTAGGAAAAGCTTCTACCCAGCCTGAAAAGGTATCTATAAAAAACTAATAAGTACTTGTTGCCATGTCTGGCTGGCTTAATTTCTGCAAAATATACTTTCCAGTAGGTTCCAGGCCAATCGCCCCTGAGCCTCTTCCCAGGAGCATATATGGAGTGTCCTGCATTAATCATAGCACAGTTCTTGCAGTTTTTGACTACTTCTTCTGCCAAGACAGAGAGTCTGCCATCTGATTTTCCTCAGCCATAGCATCTCAAGCTTTTTGGTGTCTTGGACAAGTATATGTCTTTTCCTGCAGATGTTCTGTATATTGCTCCATGAATATGAGCAGTGGCAAAAGCATACCTGTTGTCAGTGTAGATGCTGAGACTTTTCCCTCTGCCATCCATAGAATTTGTGTCAATGTCACAAGTTCAGCCTTCTGGGTGGGCCAATGTCCCTGAAGGGAGACTATTTATCCAAATCATTTGCTTCCTGTTCATCATTCCTGCCCCCATCTTTTGCTTACCTCCAGTCTTGTATACCTGCTTGGCTCTGACTCCCAGCCTTGTGCCCCAGGCAAGCTTCGCCATTATTTCCGGCTCTGCCTGGAGCTGCTCAGCCTGCCATTCTGCCAGCCGCCTGTCCTTTCTGCAGATGCTGGTATGATCCATAGTCCATCGACGTGAGCAGGGCATAGGAGCAGCAGCCTGGTACAGGAGGGCACCTGTGGTAGCATTGTGAGTGCTCTATTGCAGTCTGACACAGGTGAGGGGAGCAGACTGCAAGGTGAGCAGCCAGGGCTCCTGCAGGCTTTAAGACAAGTGTGGCCCCAGGACGGTTGCTAGGAGGCAAGGATTTCTCCGATGGTGATGGCATGGGGAGGTGGTCATCCTGGTGAGGAAGGTGTGGTGAAAGCAGAGGCAGGCAAGCAGCCTGCGTCTTCTGCAGAACTGAAAACAGCAGGAAAAGTAAAAGTCCCTCGTTTGGTCAGCAAAAGCCTTTGGTCATACATTCAGGGATGACCAGGGAGGAATGAGTCATTTATGTGTATCTTTATTTGTCTTTGGTCCTCTTCTGTTGCCCAGGCTCCCTATCTGTCTGAGTCCAAATTTCCTGTCTATGATCCCTCCGGTTTTCTCTTTTCTCTGTCTCTCGTTTAACATTTTCTCTGTCTCCCCAAATTCTGTAAGGTATAATCTTGCAACCTATCTATCTGCTGTAACTTTTTTTCTTATATCTGATGTTGACTGCCCTATGAAGGCCATGGCTATCGCTGTCTGTTGACTTTTAGAGGTTGGGTAAGATGCCTGTAAATCTTCATTAAACATTTAAGGAACATAGATTCTAACTGGCCCCTGGAGAACCTCTCTTTTCTTGGCCGAATTAGTGGGGTGCCTTGTAGCCCCCCTGAGAATTGCCATGAGCCCAACATTCTGACTGTCAGTTTCTCCCTTTAAGAATTAATTGGACATCATCATGTAGAAGAATGAAAGTGAATCCGTATTTCTCTATGCATAAAACTAAAATCCAAACAAATCAAAGAGCTTAACATAAAACCAACAATATTGAACCGCATAGAAGAAAAAGGGTTTTAAATACATTTTTAAACATAGCCTCAGTGGCATAGACATTGAGAGAAACAATCAATAAATGAGATCTCCAGAATTGAGAAGCTTTCTGCATAGCAAAGGATATAATCAACAGAACATAAAATCCTGTACCAGTACGAAACATTTGAGACCAGCAATTTTTTTTAACATTAACCAACAATAATTTGTAACCAGCCTCTATAAATGATGACAGATATTTATAACATTTATAACCCATAGGATCTGAAAGAGTTCATCACAGTTGGAGTTAAGCCTTGGCCAGCTTTGACCAGAGGTTTGAGGCGCACAGCTCCCAGCTCACTGAGGAAAAAAGATTGTTAACATCTTTAGGTCATAGCAATTATCCAGCCCAGCCATCCACGTGCTTGGGGCTGAGGCTGACTCTCTTTTTTCTTTTTTTTTTCTTAATATACCCTTATGTTTATGGCCATATCTCTAAAGTCTTGTAAGTGATCACAATATCAAAGTCAAGAAGTCATTAAGTCAGTCAGCGTCAGTCAAAGGCCTTATATATACATATATAGGACAAAGACATCAAACAAACCATAGTCTTCAAGCTGCTTCATGGCTGTGACCAGCCCCGAGTTACTCATCAGGGCCCAGGTTGTGGGCGGAGCCGCCGGCGGGGGAGCCGGCCGGGCCGCACCTTGGGCGCTGCCCCCGCGGCTCGTGAGGGCGGCTGAAAGGCGGGGCGCGCCTCAGCGGCCCCGCAGACAGCGAGAGGGGGAGGGGAGCGCGCATGCCTTCAGGGCCGCGCGGGAGGGAAAGACACTGGCGTGCAAGCGCGCGGGGCCGCAGAGGAGTGCCAGACCGCGACCGTAGCCCGAGTCCTCGGTCCCGCAAAACAATGCTTAGCGTGCGGCAGAGCTCTCCTGGCCCAGGGCGGCGGGGGGCGGGGCGGGGGCCATTGTCTTCTCCCCCATTGGAGTCCCGCCCGCGATGGCTCGCAGGCCGAGGGGGGGCGGTCTTGGGCAGGGACTCTGCTGCTTGCCCTGGGCTCGCTGGTAAATCTCGCTTTTCGCGGCGAGCGCAGCGGGAGGCCAGGCAGGCTGCCAGCCCTCGTGGTTCCCGGCCGCTCGCTCAGGCCTGGGCGCCCTGGGCGCCCGGGAGCCGGGTCCGCGGTGGGCAGCGGCACTAGCGGCCTGCGAAAGGCCGGCACCCAGGCCCCGGGGGGGGGGGGGGCCGCTTCCCTAGCCCCCGTGCATGCTGCCGCGCTGGGGGTGGATCATAGGCCAAACTCTCCCAGGTACCGATCTGTAGTAAGCTTAAAAGGGGTAGTCAGAGACTGCCCCCTGCTGGTGTTTCCGTAAACAAACAGACAAAACCATAAAGATGCACAATAGGACAAACAGACTGACAATCAAACATGCTGCGCAAACGGAGGCTTACTACGACGGGGCTCCAGATATCCCCACCTCCCAAACGAACCCCGACGCCTCAGACAAACGTCCTACACTGGTCATGGGTTCAAACAAACGAGCCTCGTACCTTCGGACAAAGTCCGACTCTGGTCGTGGGCTCAGACAAATGAGCCCGAAAAATCGGGCTCCCAAATTCCCACGGAACGTCTTCCGGGGTGCGGGGGGGAAGTTTCCAAGCCCGTCAGCTCCTTCCGAGGCCCGCCAAAATACAAATCGACCCAGCTGAATCGTACAAATTCAAATTCGCAGCGCAACAATCAAACACCAAAGACGTAAGACAAGTACATAAAACATAGAACATAGAAATGCTGGCCAGCTCACCTCACCTCCCAGCAGTGATTCGGCGGTCTCTGGGATAGGGGCCTCAATTCCCGGCCAACGCACCAAATGAAAGACTCCCCTGGGGCGTCTTCCCTCGGGAGAGGCCCCTGCGCCCCAAAGATCAGTCGAAAACACGCAGCCGGATGCAAACTGCAAGAGGTTTATTGGAGATACACAGGTGCCTGCGGGCGACAAGTCTCTCGGAGGGCTTGCGCGCCTGCAGGTTGGGGATGAGGGGTTTTTATAGGGGAGCAAAAGCGCGGGTACAGAAGCAGAAAAGCTTTCATTTCATTGGTCAGTTCAAATAAGGCTAAGCTGAGTGGCACATTCTTGACCTTTTACCTAAATACCAAGGAGGGGGTTGTCCAGACCCACCTGGATACCAAGGAGGGGGTTGTGCTACCTGTTTTTCTTATCTCTTCCTGCCTTCCTAGCTTGGCTGGCGACTCGATGTCTGATTTGCACAGCCCCTAGCTTGTGACGAGCCTTGCTCTGTACGTGACTCAGGCCTCGCAATCCTCTCTTCCTCCCTTGAAGTCTTTGTTCCTACTCATGTCAGTTTATAAATCTCCTGTCCTGCTGCCAGATAAGGCTGTCCTCGTTCTAATCTCAGGTGTCTTTGCTTTAGCATTCTGGAGGTCTTGAATTAAGCCTGTTATTTGTTCAGCACTCTGGAGGTCCTGACTCCGGAGGCCTTAATGGAGCTTGCTATCTGAAAACCTTTGCAGAGCGTTATAACTGTGGTTAAAGTTAAAACCATAGTTTTAACTGTGACCCCAATGAAGTTGGGGTCCTTCACTGGAACTAGGTCTTGTAGACCAGGCTGTCCTTGAACTCACAGAGATCCGCCTGCCTCTGCCTCCTGAGTGCTGGGATTAAAAATGTGCACCACCACCATCTGGTTTTCTTCCATTTTTTTTAAACAGTAAATACTCCATGTTTTCTTAGATTCTACGCTTGTCTACTCAGCATCTACTGTATTATAGGAGCAACCTAGAGGACAAAGCTGTTTGAATCTCCCCTAGAGCCCAGAGACTACAGTCAGATATACTTCCTCTCCCTAATTCAAACACTTTTGAGTTACTGTTCTGAGAGAGGACTCATGCAGCCCATGCCGATTTAGAACATGCGACACAGCAGAGGATGAACTTGAGCTCCTCGAGCTCCTGCCCCCACTCCCCTTGTCTTCAGTAGATTTCTATTGCTGTGATAAACACCATGGCCAAAGGCAACTTGAAGAACAAAGGTGTATTTCATCTTACACTCCCAGGGAAGAGTCATTCACTGAGGGAAGCCAGCAGGAACTGAAACAGAGGCCATGAGGGGTGCTGCTCCAGGCGAGATAGATGGGGCCATTTTCTCAACTACAGTTCCTCTTCCCAGACAACCCCAGCTTCTGTCAAGATAACAAAAAACTAACTAGTCCACCAAATGCTGGGATTCCTGGTCTACCCCACCTCAGCTGGTTTCCCTATCCTAAATCAGCCTGCTAGAATTATCTTAATGAGTCATGCCTTTGCCGTCTGTCTTGTCTTTATGCAGAGTTTCGTGAAGCCTGTGGTCACATCTTCCCTGGGGTGTGTTCTGCCTCCTTACTGACACAGGTATATGTGCCTTTTACAACAGCACTGGCATGCTCATGTGGTCACACAATCACCTTGACAGATTTATACTGGGAGCACAAGCCAGTAAGAAAGTGACTTTCCAGATGGACGGTGGTGGTGCACGCCTTTAATCCCAGGATTCAGGAGGCAGAGGCAGGAGGATCTCTGTGAGTCCAAAGCAAGCCTGGTATACAGAGAGAGTTCCAGGATAGCCAGGGCTACACAGAGAAACCCTGTCTCAACCAAGAAAAGGAAGGAAGGAAGGAAGGAAGGGAGAGAGACTTTCCATAACAATAACCATAGGACAGGAATTCTGGCTTTAAAGTGCTTCAGTTTCTTCCCTTCCTCTAACAATTTGCTTTGCATACAATGGTCTAGAAACTGAACAGAATGAGAAGGGAGGGAAGCAGAGTAGAAGCCCATGTCAGTTTCACAGTTCTTGTTACTTTAATTAGGTAGGGAGTAATTAAGGATTCTCTTTCAACAGTCTGTCAACATTTATGTAAGTCTTTCTGAATCTATGAGTAGACTTTTCTCTTACTACATTAAACATTCAATGATATCATTTTCCTTGGTATATTTAATGTCTATAGCTCAGTTTGTTTCAACAGTGCACATCCTATATATACTGCTCACAATGATTTAACCCTATTATACTCCTGTTTAGTAATAACTCACCAAGCACAGGGATCACATTTAAAATTTCAGTATTTCTATTAATTAGTTATGTCTCCCTAACTTTACAGTTACTTTAACTGAGAGAGCTAAAACAATGGCAGAGTAACCATGAGTGTGCAACTCTCAGTACATAAAGAAAGAGCAACACTTACTTGGTAAAACACTCACTGCTGAGTGTGCAGAACAGATTCCCCAGCAGTAAGTTAGCCAAGTTTAATTTTAAAAACATGCAACATGCCAGGTAAGGCAGTGCACATCTGTGATCCTGATCTGGGAAGTTGAGCTAAGAGGATCACTTTTGAGGCTGCCAGAGACTGCATATAGCAAGTCCATCTCAAAAGCAAAACAAAAGCACATACAACATTGCTTTCTCCGAGGGAAATCACGAAGGATTCTGTTCTTCATTCTTATTTCTAATTTGGATTCTGTAAGTATAACTGAATACTACTCAAAATCTCTTCAGCTTAGCGTTTCTACAATCAATCGGAACTTGAAGCGAACACTCACCGGTTGCTCTGGTAGGTCTTGTTCTTCTTCCATGAGGACCACTATCTCTTTACACACTTAATGTGACTGGATTGCAGGTCTCCGCAGTCTTCACAAACTGTAAAGAGAGAGGAATGCAAAGCTTTATATACCCATAAAGTATTATCATCAAGGCCATCAGAGAATAACTTTTTAATACTTTGCTACTCAAGCTTTCTACGTTAGTTCCAATCTCAAAATCTCAAACTTGCACGTGGCTTCTCAAAACTGACATGCTGTTCCAAGTCACGAGAGCTGTACGCAGTAACTTCTGTAAAGCTCTGCAAAAGCCAACACGTGGAGCCACTTCCACCGGTTACTATAGTGCCTAATGCCTTAAACACTTTACAATGACAGCCATGTGCAGATAATAAAACAATTTTTTTAAGGATTAGGGTTACGTTTAAAATGATAGAGACTGGCCTAGAAGGTCAGTAAGTTAAGATAACATCTAACCTGCTTTAATGTGGAACATTTACATAACTGTTAACACAGACACACGGAATCGCTTTAAATAGGACAAACTGGAAAATCAATTAAATACATCACAATCAACTGTCTATATGTAATCAATTTAAATGAAAATGTAATTCTTCTGGATCTCGATAAGGCAAATAAACAGGTAAAGTGAAACCTTAAATATGAAAATTAAGGAAAAATAATTATGTAAAGCTAAGATTCAGTTTAATCTGAAATAATGAGCATCCACCAAATATACTAGGTAATTATTTAAATAAATCTTTATTTTTCAAACCCTGTTCCTCTGGTCCTAATTTCAATTTTTAAACCTTTCTTTGACCTGCTAACAGGAGATATATTATAAAAACGAAATACTCCATTCCTACTTAACTGAAGATGGCTCGTTTCCAATAAACGCTCCTGTGTGACTTCTCCTACTAACCATCAAACCCACCTTAACACAAAGCTTAAAGTTCAGACTCCTGCTGCAGAGATAATGAAACGAACAACAGAAACAGGGACACCAAAGCCTTCGTTTCTGCTGGTGCCCAGTCAACTTGTGTGGCTCTCTTTTGGTACAATAAAAACACTTTTTAGAGCCATACATAAGAACGGAAAACGAGCGCAAGCAATGCGAGCAGCTGAAAAACCTTAACCATTAGGTGACAATAGCTTTGCTCCTTCCTCTGCTCTTCAAATATCAAAAGGAAAACAAAGTTTAACGGTCAGAAGTACAGGTGCTCAACGCACATGTGCCTCCTACAATCTCTCAAGACGCTGTTCCGACTGTATGACACAGACAACTAGCCCTGCAGAATTACAGGATGCAAAAATGAAAGCTCATGGCTACAACCCTCCCCAGGCTCATTTTGCTCAACACAGAAGAGCATAAACTATGTGACCATAAAACTGATTTGTAACTGTAAAAGATACACACTTTTTTCTTTTACCAACTTATGACTACCTTAAATTACAATCTCTATGTGATTACTGTACTATGCAAACGTACATTTGTAAATATATGATTTCAACCCATAAGAGCAAAAAAAGTAGGATCAAACTCTTAGAGAAACAGGATGCCTTCACTCTTCATCTGTTGAAATTGTGTCTTACCCACAAAGAAAGTTATTAACACTCCACGTTATGGCAACCAAGGCCTATGGGTGTAAAAACTGTACTCTTAGAGTGCTTTTAGCCAAGAGGGAGGGGAATCTCTTCCCTGGGGCAGGGTTAAAATCCACACTGAGATAGGAAAGATAAAGACAACAATTAAAGATGATAGTCAATAACATGTTCTTTAATTTTGTTTTTAAACACAAAATCTGAACATTAAAAGAGAACACAAAATTTTTACAGTTCAAAATGGGGGTAATAAGTTTCAAAAGAAAGAAATGCATAACCAAATGTTCAAACTATTCAAAACTATATTAAAATCCTGAGCTACTCAAGATGAATTCTGTAGTATGTTACAAGGTGACTTCCTTATGAAAAGCAATGAAAAAATAATTCTACTTGTTTCTTCTTAGAAAATAAACATTCTTGCTAACATCTTTAAAACTACCAATATCCTTCCTCTCAGCTCTTAAACTGAATGGCAAAAAGACAGTTTCCATATTTCAGAGAAAAGAACTTAGAAAACACAGGGTTGAGTTTTTAAAGATTTATTAATTATGTATGCCTGCACATAAGAAGAGGGCACCAGATCTCATTATAAATGGTTATGAGCCACCATGTGGTTACTGGGAATTGAACTGAGGACCTCTGTAAGAGCAGTCAGTGCTCTTAACCGCTGAGTCATCTCTCCAGCCCCATGCTTGATATTTAACCGATCAATTGTCACTAGTCATTTCCATAACTTTAAAACAAAAGCTGGATGGTGGCACACACCCATAATTTCAGCACTCAAGAGGCCAAGGCAGAGAGATTATTGCAACTCTGGGGCCACGCTGGCTACACAGGGAAACACAATCTCAAAAAAATAAAAAATAAAAAGAAAGAAAAGGGGAAAAAAGGGGAAATAAAACAGCAATTCCACCAAAACCAAACCAAATCCAAGTAGCCTGAGGATCTCCTTGGATCCTGGCAACCGCAGTATGAGCTACTTTCAAAAACACATTCTAGTACATGTGCAAATAAAATATATAACTATAAATTACATAATTCCATTACAATAGGCACCTAAGTACTATTGCTATCAATGTAGTATTCTTCCTTCCAAAAATTTGTACGTTGAAATATAAGAATGTACTAAATAGAAGGATGAAAGCATTCTTCCCATTTCTAGCATTTATCGATGTGCTAAAACTTGTACTATTTTCTTTTTTTCTCTATTTTTTTTGTGATTCTAGAGAGCAAACCCAGAGCCTCATACATGCTAAGTATATTATTGTCTACCTTTTTTTCCTTCCTTTCTTTTTTTTTAATTTTTTTTTTTTGTTTTTTGTTAGTTTGTTTGTTTGAGACAGAGTTTCTCTGTGTAGCTCTGGCTGTCCTAAAACTCATTCTATATACCAGGCTGGCCTCGAACTCACAGAGATCTGCCTGCCCCCCCCCACTCCACCCCTGCCGCCCAGTGCCAGGATTAAAGGTATGCACCACTAGCACCAGCTAATTCAACTACTGTTTACGCCGCCTAACTTTTCCTAATTGACATAGACTATATAATAGAAAGTCCACTCACTATAAAACATAAGCACAAATCTTGGTTCGTTTGGATAATAAAAGCAATGTAGAGTTATATTGCAAAATATCTTAAAATTCTCATTTCCATGGATTAGTTCTAGTTTGTAAGTATTTTCACCATTAGTGAAACCTGACATTATTCTGTGGTAAATGAAGACTTAAAAACACCAAATAATAATAGCTATGTCAGATGTGGGATGGAGATTTGAATGCTATGAAAATGAACTTAATAAAAACTCAGTCAAAGCTGATGAAGTTATAAACACACCAAGCTAATCTCTTAGTTTAAGTACTTTTTAAGCATTTGGACAGGGAAGTCAACAACTTTCAAGCCTTGCTTTATCATCCTTTCTGAAGATGTGAACTCGCTAGTGTTCATATGCCTTCATGGAAACACTCACACAAATGACATATGGGCTCAACAGGTTATATACATATATGCATATAATAGCAATTAATGAAAAAAGAGGCCAAGAATTTGAAGGAGAGCAGAAGGTAGTATATGGGAAGGTTTGGAGAACAGGGGCTGGTACATGGGAAAGTTTGGAGGAAGGAGAGCAGGGGCTGGTATATGGGAAGGTTTGGATGGAGGAAAGGAAAGGGGAAAATGTTGCAATTAAATTGCAATCTCAAAAAAATCAAGGAAAATATAAAAACGAGAAGAAAAATAGTATTTCCTATGACTTCATATTTCTCTAAGTGTCAATGAAAAAGTTAAAAACTTTTCATTCAAAGGAGCTGACAGTCTGTTCTTTTGTGTGTTCTTGCGGGGAGGTCCTCACCACGTCATGCTGACCTAGAAATCAAACACTCTGACACCCCCGCCCGAGTTAGCTTTACGTTTCGTCTGAGTCACCACTCCATGCCAACATATTTTTTTTCATTTGTTTATTTTGTGGGGATAAGGGGCATGTGCGGTGCACATGTGAAGCTCAGAGTACAACCTGCAGAAGATTCTACTCTCTTTCCACCATATGGTTCTGGGGACTCGACTCAGATCACCAGGCTGAGTCATCTCGCTGAGCCCCAAACACCCAATTTTTAAAATACTATTGCAGATAGTTTATGAACAAACATATTCAAAAACAAAGCCAAATCTTTTTATAATATGAAAACTTAACTTTTATTTTCATGGCTAAGAAGTCAGAAAGTAAATAATTAGTAGTGAATACTTTACTTCAAAATTCTGTATTCCCGTCTCATAATCTTTCTTGTGAAGCCGTATCTACAGTACTTGTGATCATAATGGGCATACGCATAACTCCGTCTACTTCAATGTGCTACTACAGTTCTTAGGCAAGGGAAAGTAAGTATATATCTATGTTGTGGAATAACCTTTTTGTACACTGTGAAGATGTGTCACTCTGACTGGTATAATAAAAAGCTGAACAGCCAATAGCTAGGCAGAATTCCTGGGCAGAGAGGATGTTGGGAAGAAGGCATTGAGGCCAGAACCACAGGGCAAGCAGGATGGACAGAGATGAGGTAATAAAGCCACAAAGCAGAAAGTAAATTAATAGAAATGGGTTAATTTAAGTTATAAGAGCTAGTTAAAAACAAGCCTAAGCTAAGGCTGAGCTTTCAAAACTAATAAAAGTCTCTGTATCATTTTTTTTGTGAGTTGGTGGTCCAAAGAAGAGCTCAACTACGTATTTCTATATACTGTACTGATGTATGTATCCCTCTTACTTACAACTTCAAGAGAAGTGTATAAATAATGTTAAATATCTGATTGCAGGTACAACAAAGGAATTTATATGTTGTTAGGTGTGCATAGAAATATTCAAGGATGGGCTGGAGAGATGGCTCAGTGGTTAAGAGCACTGGCTGCTCTTCCAAAGGTCCTGAGTTCAATTCCCAGCAATCACATGGTGGCTCACACCCATCTGTAATGAGATCTGGTGCCCTCTTCTGGCGTGTGGGTATACATGGAGGCAGAATGTTGTATACTAAATAAATAAATAAATGAAATATTCAAGGATTAACACAGTCCTATTTTGTTATATTTTTTATTCATTTATTTTTGTGCACACGCATATGTGTGTGGAGGTACCCATGGCACAACTGTGGAGGTCATAGGACAGCTTCTGGTAATCCTGTTCTCACCTTCCACCAAGGGGTCCTAGAAATCAAACTGGGAACCTCAGGCTTGGCAGCAGGCATCTTTACTGGCTGAATTATCTTGCCAGTCCCTGAATATCTGAACAGTGTTGGAGATGGAGAGATAGCTCAGTTCTTCCACAGGACCCATGTAGCAGCTCACAACTGTTTTGTTAACTCCAGCTCCAGGGAATTCAATACTTTCAGGAATGTATACATGCAGGCAAAACACCAATGCACATAAAATAAAAATAAACAATAGCTCATCTTTTAAAAAAAATTGGTGTAGAAAAAAACAGACTATCCATACACTTGATACTGCTTACACTGTTTTTGAGTTTATCTGCTATGGGGCTGGAGAGATGGCTCAATGGTGAAAGAGTACTACTTGAGTTTATCTGTTAATCTTTCTACATATATGTATTTTTAGGGCACACCAAAGAAAATGCTATAGAGACTTCCTCAAGGAAAATGTAAATGGTTTTAAGGCTGGCAAGATGGCTTTGTGGCACAGCTACCTGCCACCAAGAGTGAGTTTCTAAATTTGAATGCCAAAACCCACATGGTGAAAAGACAGAACCAACTCCCACAGTTGTCCTATGACCTCCACGCATGCATGCGCCCCCCCCCAACAAACACATACACACACAGAAAGAGATGTGAAATTTCCTTCTAAAAATAAAAACAACACAGAGGCGGGGTGTGGAGGTGCAGACCTGTAATCCCAACACCTGGGAGATAGAAGGGGACTGTGAGTTTCCTGGGTTATGTAGCAAAGCCTTCCCCCAACAAATAAAATAAAAATAGCATACCAGTATTCAGTAATACTCAGAAACAATAATCTAAATTTGTGATCAACAAAACTTGAAGGTTTTGTTTTATTTTTGTTTTAAACTCACTAAACTACCCAGGTTGGGCTCAAAATCCTAGATTCAAGAAATCCTCCGCCTCAGCTTCCCAAAATGCTGTAACTACAGGTCAACAACACTATACCCAGCTAAACTGTTTATTAATGAGTGGACTAATTTAAGACTTTAATAGTAACTAGTCAATAATTACTATGGCAATCTTTTAAAAATATTTTTAGTGTTTATTTATGCTTGGTGGTGGCAGCACACATCTTTAATTCCAGCACTTGGGAGGCAGAGGCAAGTGGATCTCTGAGTTCAAGGCCTGTCTACAAAGTGAGTTCTAGGACAGTCAGGGCTACAGAGAAACCCTGCCTCAAAAAACTTAAAAAAAAAAAAAAGGTTGATGTGTATAACAGTGTGTCTTATGTGCCTGGCGAGACTAAAAGAGGACATTAGATCTCCTGGAACTGGAGTTACAGGCAGTTGTGAGCCACCCAACATGGGTGCTAGGAACTGAACTCAGGTCCTCTAAAAGGCAGCAAGCATTCTTAACTGCTGCATTATCTCTCCCTACCTATCATAGTATTCTTAAATATATGTACATATGTGTGTGGGAATATATATTTGAGACAGGGACAGGGTTTCTCGGTGTAACAGTCTTGGCTGTCCTGAAACTCACTCTGTAGACCAGGCTGGCCTCAAACTCACTGAGATCTGCCTGCCTATGCCTCCCAAATGCTGGGATTAAAGGTGTGAGTCACCACTGCCTGACTCTTTTTTTTTTTTTTTAATGTGCACAATGTTCTGTCTGTGTGTATGTCTGCAGGCCAGAAGAGGGCACCAGACCCCATTACAGATGGTTGTGAGCCACCATGTGGTTGCTGGGAATTGAACTCAGGACCTTTGGAAGAGCAGGCAATGCCCCTAACCTCTGAGCCATCTCTCCAGCCCTGCCTGACTCTTTTTTTTTAAAATATTTATTTATTTATTATGTATACAATATTCTGTCTGTGTGTATGCCTACAGGCCAGAAGAGGGCACCATACCTCATTACAGATGGTTGTGAGGCACCATGTGGTTGCTGGGAATTGAACTCAGGACCTTTGGAAGAGCAGGCAATGCTCTTAACCACTGAGCCATCTCTCCAGCCCCCCTGCCTGACTCTTAAATAAACTTTATATAGACCTTAAAGAATGAAAACAAAGGGGCTGGAGAGATGGCTCAGTGGTTAAGAGCACTGACTGCTCTTCCAGAGGTCCTGAGTTCAATTCCCAGCAACCACATGGTGGCTCACAACCATCTGTAATGAGATCTGGTGCCTCTTCTGGTATGCGGCATACATGGAGGCAGAATGTTGTATATATAATAAATAAATAAATAAAAAGAATGAAAACAAAACCCAAGTACCCTCTTCTAGTGACTTTTAGGATGACTGGCACTGAGAATGGAGGCTCACATCCGTAATCCCAGCACTTGGGAGGTCAAATCCCGAGCTACACTGCAAGTTTGAGGCTGGCCTGAGCTATATGAGACATATATATATGTCTCAAAAAAAAAAAAAAAGAAAGAAAGAAAAGAAAAGAAAAATTTAATTAAAAAGATGGTTGCTGTTCCAAACAGCATGATTCAACAATTAGTAGTAATATATCCTAAAGCCTACAAGTAGTTCAAAGTAAATTCTACCTTATAAAATAGGAAGCCCTAAAGAACCATGACACACACAGTGAGAAAACACCAGAAGCCATTTCTATAGTGTCCTGTTAACTGTGCTTCTTATCCGGAACCGTCAGTGAGTGGTGAAAAGTGGGTATCTGGGTCTTATACATCCGTTCTCAAAGACATGTTCTAATATTTACATGCTTCTTACTAAAAATTAGACAAAAATGGCCGGAGCACATGTGACCCTTGCACGCGTGCTTTTCCTTTCACCGCCTCACTCCTCTTCACCTCAACTATCCTAGGACACAGGTGGGATCTTGGAGTCACATGACTTAAACACTTTATCAAAGATCTACAGAAATAACACTACTGTAGGTTAAAGTAGAAACCCATTATAAAGAGACTATAGGATAACGATAATGGTTGTATATTGTGAATTCGCCTAATGTCACCAAATTTTACTTTAAAATGTTTAAAATACTCGGTGTGTTGATTTTTCTCACAAAACAAAAACAGCAGGCTAGAAAGCAAACCTAAGATCAAACCTAAAAAGTTTTTTTTTTTTTGGTCTTTTTTTTTTTTTTTTTGGTTTTTTTGAGACAGGGCTTCTCTGTAGCTTTTGGAGCCCGTCCTGGAACTAGCTCTTGTAGACCAGACTGGCCTCGAACTCACAGAAATCCGCCTGCCTCTGTCTCCCGAGTGCTGGGATTAAAGGCATCCACCACCACCACCTGGCCTAAAAAGTTCTTAAAATAGGAAATAAGTAGCTGGGAGCAGAGGTGTACAGCTTTAATCCCAGCACTGGGGAGATAGTGGCAAAAGGAGCTCTGAGTCTAGCCTGGTCTACATATTGTGTTCTGGGCCAGCCAGAGCTATAAAGACAAATTGGTATGTGAAACAGTCAGAAAAGATAAGTATAAACGTGCAGACAGCATTCACATCACATACTACCATTAGTTACAAATATATGGAGAACTAAGCCTTCAAAAATTTGAGAGGAAAAACAGAGTGTTACAGTATCCCATCTATGGAAATGAGATACTTTATGGGTGAAGAAAACAGAAGGACAGATGAGCAGATCCTGTTGTGTGAAAGAAACGCATCCAATGAAGCAACTGTAAGAAAGGTGATCTGATCTGTACAGTTATGATGGATAAAGTTTAGCACCTACACTACAAACCAAACCCCATCTATATCTACTGCTCATTGACAATTATGGGGCAAACGGAGGTTTGGTACCCGAGCCTGTCAAAAGGCACAAACAGGCAAGTGAAGAAACTGAAGA
The DNA here is from genome assembly GCF_982192425.1 of Myodes glareolus. Taxonomy (NCBI): domain Eukaryota; kingdom Metazoa; phylum Chordata; class Mammalia; order Rodentia; family Cricetidae; genus Myodes; species Myodes glareolus. The sequence goes on from NC_142028.1 coordinate 62,063,708, forward strand.
TCCAGGTTGGGCAGTAGTGGCACCCCTTTAATCCCAGCACTCGGGAGGCAGAGGCAAGCAGATCTCTGAGTTCGAGGTCACCCTGATCTACACAGTGAGCTCCAGGACAGCTAAGGATAAACAGAGAAACTCTCTGGGGTAGCAGGGGTTGGAGGGGGGAAAGACTCCAAATTTGGTAATTTGTCATGGCAGACAGAGAAAACAAATAGTTAAGAATTTTGGGTTTTGGTTGTTTTCTTTTAATTTCCTGGGCTTGCTGGCTATCTCCTGGCTACTGAATGAAATACACAAGCTTTAAAAAAAAAGAAAAAAAAGGAAAACGTGTGGAAATAACAGAATGTGGCAGCACAGTCAACCGACCAAATACTTCTAAACAAAGCAGGAAGCTGGGTGTGGTGATATGCCTCTGTAACCCCTGACTTAGGAGGCAGAAGAATGAGGAGTTCAGGGTCACCTTCAGCTACAGAGAGAGTTATACAGAGGCCAGTTATAATATACTCTATAGTAGTAAAATGTCAAGTGTTATCCAGGCTTGTTCTCCTATCCCAGACTCCATTGTGCTTATTTCAAGTGTTCTCCTAGGGCAGAAAGGACTCGGTAACAGGGAGAAGGTAAACAACCAGCAGCTTAGGGTGTTAAAAACACTGTGTCCTTGAGAACAGCTAGAAGGTAACAAATAGACTTTACTATTGCTTATCCTGTGCACACAAATGTCGACAGAGGGAACAAGTCAGCTCAGCCATGGGAAGCTGAAAAAGACCTCTGTGCAGGAATGCCAGCTAACTGCCTCATCTTCCCCAAGTTTTAAGCCCTGACTTGATGATGCCTTTGTTTGGCACAGTTGGGGGCATCCGATCTGATCATGTTTCGCTACCTGCTCTTTACTATTTGGTCTTTTACTTCTGTTTGCTATGTAAATAAACTCACTCATCTGAAACTGAAGCATGGTTATTATGAACCATTCTTTGGACATACAGGAACAGCAGTCCAGGCAATATAAGATCTTATTTAAAGAAACAAAAATGGCCAGGAGGTAATGATGCAAGCCTTTAATCCAAGCACTCAGGTGGCAGAGGCAAGTGGATCTCTATGAGTTTGAGACCAGTCTGGTCTACAAGAGCGAGTTCCAAGACAGGCTCCAAAGCTACAGAGAAACCCTGTCTCAAAAAAACAAAAAACAAAAAATAAAAAAAAAAATGAAAGAAAAAAAGAAACAAAAACGGTAACAAAAAAAGGAGGGAAACAGAACCATAAAACACTCAAAAACATTTCGAATAACTGGAAATTTTGTCTAACAAATTTTGCATATAACTCCAAAGTTAGCATCCCGTATTTATGCTGAGTCCAATTCTAAATTTAAACACAAGAAATAAATACTCAATCAGTAACACTGACAATTTCAGGTACTCTGTTGTCTTGATGAATCTTAGAGTTTTCTGATGCCTTAAGAACAAACTCAAGTCAGGTGGTGTCTTTAATCCCAGCACTCAAGAGGCAGAGACAGTAGGACCTCTGTGAGTTCAAGGCCAGCATGGTTTACAGAGCAAGTTCCAGGACAAGCTCCAAGGTTACAGAGAAAGAAAACCTGTCTCAAACTACTCCCCAAATTTTTGTTTTAAAGACAGGGGCCCAAGTAGGTAAGCATACCAAATACAGGAATTACAGGCATAAACCATCACACCTGGCTTAATTGTTTAATCTTAAAACACTGGAATTAGGGGTTATAAACTTCAAAGGCCACTTCTCATTAGGCTCCACTCCTAAAGTTCTCCAGCTAGGGAACAAGTCATGGCCATCTCTTTCATAATATTAATTTCCAAAGATGACCGATAATCTGGGTTATAAGTCTAACCAGTTTTACTTAGAGGAGGTAGATGAGCATCTCTGTTCATCTGTTTCTGTATACAGGTTCTAATAATTTACATCCACCTCTCCTGACTACAAGATGAACGACACATGCCCTAGTCTCAGCACCAAGGTAGCAAAAACAGGAGGACTGCAAATTCAAGTGGGATGAGGACTATGTAGTAAGACCCTAACATCAAGGGAAGGAGGCAAGAACAGGAAAAAAGTGGGAGGGAGGAGAGAGTAGTGAGTGAGGCAATGTTAGAAGGTAAGTTTGCTTTCTGAATACGAATTTATTTCTTCTAAATATCACAAAAAAATTACGTGGGATGTAGCTGCTCTCCTATGCCAGGACGAGTGTCAGCAAGTTAATGACTGGTAGTACTGGTAAGGAGTCTGGGGAAGCAACAATGGTCAAGCAAGAAAATGGCATGATTTCATCTTTACTCACTAAATGCTATCGTGAACGGATAGTACAGAAATAGATGCTTGCCTGCCATGGGCAGAGCCTTCGACATCTTTTAAGAATGTTCCCAGGTAACAACAGATGCTCAAAACTGAGAGCAATGGCCAAGAGACTTGAGGAATGCCCCAGGCGCCTTCCACTCTGGTTAGTGCGTTGGTGTCTGGTAAGTCTACATATGCTTCAATTTCTCACCTAGCTTCTCCATCTAGTTCTTATTCAGTCTCCTTTGGGTCTTATTTTTTCAAACTCCATTAAAGTCGCATCAGCTGAAGGCAATGTTTCTACCTTAAAAAAAAAAAAACAAAACTAAAATACATACCAGAATATCCTTTCAGAATCCTTTTATTTCCAGCCCTACAGAAGGATGCAGAAATATCCCGTGGACCTATACTCAGCCCTTAATACCTCCTTTAGGGTGGTTCTAAGAGAGGCTTCAAGCTGCCATAACCTGGGCAACAACACAAATCACATGGGGCAGAGGGCACGACACACACCTGCAACCACCACTTTCTGCAGGCAGACAAAAGTCACCACATGCAAGGCAACTCCTATAAATATCAGCCCAAGTCAACTGACTGGTAAAACTGGTGAGACCTTCTGGCTCCTTTATTTGGAGGCATGAAGGACAGACATGCTTTAATATTGTCAGCTGTAGGAATATTTATGCTAACTTTACACTGAGAAGAATATATCGTAATTACTGAGAAAGTTACAGACTTAGGTTATATTAAATTCTTGTAAGAATATTTTAGGAATATAGTAAGAACAAGAATTACTTTTACAATTTCTAATTTTACTTCTTGGAAAATCATCCTTAAAGTTGTCTATAAAACCGTCTCTAAGGTTGTCGGTCAGTGGTAGCACACACTTTTAATCCCAGCACTCAGGAGGCTGAGACAGGTAGAGCTTGAGTTTGGGACCATTCTGGTCTACAGAGCGAGTTCAAGGACAACATGGGCTATATAGAGAAACCCTTTTTCAAAAAATCAAAACAAAGGGCTGGAGAGATGGCTCAGCGGTTAAGAGCATTGCCTGCTCTTCCAAAGGTCCTGAGTTCAATTCCCAGCAACCACATGGTGGCTCATGAACCATCTGTAATGAGGTCTGGATCCCTCTTCTGGCCTTCAGGCATACACAGAAACAGAATATTGTATACATAAAAATAAATAAATATTTAAAAAATAAAAAAAATATAAAAAAATATCAAAACAAAGAAAACTGTCTCTAGGGGCTGAAGAGATGGCTCAGTGGTTAAAACCACTGGCTGTTTGTCCAGGGGACTTGGTCTATTTCCAGCACTCACTTGGCAGCTCACAATGTCTACGACTCCAGTTCCAGGGAACCTGATACCCTCATAAGACAAAACACCAATGCACATAAAAGAAAAATAAATCATTAAAAATCACAAACACATGCACACACATATATACACATGCAAGCATACCACACACATGCACAAGGGGGAAATACAAGTTTAGTAACAACTAAGTCCAACAATTCCATTCCTTCTAACATGCCTTAAGACCTCTTGAGTTTTCAGTTTGTCAGTTTTAGAATTTCTCTGATTTTCAAGACTTCAGAACCCCAAACTCCAAAACATTTCCTTTATTCTTTAATTCACAACCTTAACAGTTCTCAGAGAATTACATTTTTTCAGTAGGAGCTGCAATTGGACACATAATATTACACTTTGGCATGAATATTCCAAAAATACATTGCTTCTAGTTATATAAAAATACATACTCCATTCCATGTATTATCTGATCTACACGTCAGCTAGGGCTCCAGTATTTGAACAGCATCAACCATCAAAACTAAGGTTTTCAAAAGTCTGTATTCTAATTGCTGAAAGAACTAAGAAACCTACATCGGTTTGTTTTATTAATTTTTATTTCTCCAAATGCATTTACTACTTCAAAGGTCTACAAACAAAACCCATCACTCTCACTCCCCATGCCGTCCCTGAGCTCACAAAGAGAACGGCAGTGAAGGGAGATTTAATAGTGTGCCTTTTCAACAAAGTTAATCTCTAAGAGCAGCAGAGCTGACAAGCGTGAGATACTGGAGACACACACTTTGGGACCAGACTACCAGCTCTGACAGTAACCATGAAACCTTAGATAAGGCCTGCTGGATCTCAGTCACTTCTGAGATTTGTGTGAAACAGGAATAACTACCTTTCTTTTTTCTTTTCTTTCTTTTTTTTTTTTTTTTGGTTTTTTTTTTGGTTTTTCAAGACAGGGTTTCTCTGTAGTTTGGAGCCTATCCTGGAACTAGCTCTTGTAGACCAGGCTGGCCTTGAACTCACAGAGATTCACCTGCCTCTGCCTCCCAGTGCTGGGATTAAAGGTGTGTGCCACCACCATCCGGCTATAACTTTTTTCTTTTAAGGACTAAATGTGTTAATATCTGTAAAACGTAAGTGCAGGTTAGCACATAATACTCATGATGTATTTGTTTAGAAACAACTTTGAAGGGCTGGAGAGATGACTCAGCAACCTAGAGCTCATACTGCCTTTCAGAGGACCTGAGTTTAATTCCCAGCACCCATGAGATGGCTCACAGCTGCATGCTAACCCTCTTCTGGTGTCCTCAGGCAACAGCACTCACAATATATGCCTACACATATATACATAATCACAAAATTTAGATTAAAAATAAAATCTTTGAACTAAGAACATTAAAACCATTAAGAGCAAGGTCCAAATAATAAGAAATTACTATGAAAAATTAGGTAAGATGGACCTGCAGAACTGCTTATCTTTGTCACACGGCTTTGATTCTAAAACTCCACACAAGATCTTTCTATACAAATCTTCAAGAAAGGATGCTTCCAAACTTCTGAACGATTTAACATGCCAATCACCATGTTTTTATTCAGCATATATATAAGACACCACAGTCAAATATTCCCAGGAGATCCAAAATATGAGCTCATAGTACCAATAGCTAGCATTTATAGAATGCTTTTTATGGATCACTCACTGTTCTAAGTACCTTTATACACTACTGTTTTCATTTTTCCATTATGCTTGTAACACAAGAACCATTTACGATCATCACTGGTCTACAGATGGGAAAACTAAAGGCACAGCAGGTAACCTGCTCAAGGATATATACCTAAGAAGTCAGCAACTGGAACTCAAGGTCAGGCAGGTTTATTTTCCAAGTCAGAGCTCTCAATCCATAACTCTGTATCTCACAGACAAAATGAACGATTGTAAACGCTGAGTGATGTAAAAATGTACGCTATGTATGCCACAGTCACCAGTAGCCAGCGCTGACAAGACAGGACCAGGACGCTGGGGAGAAGGCGAGTTTTCTTCTCCCCTTCCGGCTCTCATTCCCCAGTTCTCCACAATTGCTTGGCAGCGTTAAGTGCGGCCTTCAGCAAGCCTGCTGTGAATTTGAGGCCAGCCTGTGTATAGCAGTTAACACTCAAAAAGAAAAAAAATGAGGTAGTAACTAATTAAATGCAAAAAGTTGGCTATGTGTGCTGACCTCACATCACTAATGGCTCGGACAGGACAGCAATGTTACAATCTACACCTTCCCTTCTGCTTTAAGATTTCAAAAGCTGAACAGGGACGTGGATGTGATCCACCACTGCAGACCCTAACAGTGACCTCACACAGATGAGCAACTGCTCCATTCCCTCAGCCCTCTTTTCTTGGTTTTAAAGCCTAGAGTAGAGATTAAAAAAAAAAAAAAAAAAAAGAGGGAGAAATAAAGCAGCTTTGCCCCCTCCTGACTAAATGCCATAACAAAAATGATGCCTCTGAAAAGCACCGAACAGGCCTAAACTTTGACTGTTATGCGAAAACTAAGAAAGGATTCTTCTGATGGGTGCACGATAAACCAGACGCTTCACAACCTCAGTACTCAGGACTTCTGCAGGCCATTTTTTATTTTGTTTTTTAAGTGTTTTATTGGCATATATTAGTTATACACAGGGGCTAGAGAGATGCGTAGCAGTTAAGATTGTATTCTGCTCTTGCAGGACTTGGGCTCTGTTCCCAGCACCCATATAAACAGCTCATAACTGCCTGTAACTCCAGTTCCGATGGATCTGACAGCCTTTGTCCTGAGGGCGCTTGTACACATGTGCTACACAAAATCTCATGCAGCTACAGACACAAACACATGAAAGTTATACATATAAATTATGCACAGGACTGGGTTTAACTATGACAGCTTTATGCATGCATGTAAAAACATTTTGATTATGTTCACCCCTCACAGTTTGTTTTTTGAGACAGGGTATCATGTAGCCCAGACTGGCCTTGAACGCTATTTGTAGTTGAGGATGGCTCTTTTAACTCCTGATTTTCCTGCCACTATCTCCCAAGCTAGGACTGTATGCACCGATGGTTTACTGAGGTTAAAATCATGGTTCACTAGGGTCCCCTCTCAATTGTTTTACACATTTATTTGACTAAAATCCTTACCTAATCAAGGTAACTTTCAGAGGTCAAAATCTAGTAAACGCAGAGCTGTAGAGATGACTCAACCGCTAAGAGTGTGCACTGACAGATGCGAGTTTAGTTCCCAGCACCCTAGTCCAACAGCTCCCAACTGCCTGTAACTCCAGCTCCAGCAGGAATCGAATGCCTCTAGCCTCTGAGGGCACCTGCAATAGTGAACATATACCCACTAGAAGACATGCAACTCACATAATTTAAAATAAATCTTCTGGCTGGGAGGTGGTGGTGCACACCTCTAATCCCAGCACTCAGGAGGCAGAGGCAGGTGGATCTCCGTGAGTTCGAAGGGAGCCTGGTCTACAGAGCTAGATCCATGACAGTCAGAACTACACAAAGAAACTTTGTCTCAAAAGAAAAAAAAATCAAAAACATAAATCTCTCCCCAAATCCAGTAAACCCACAAATTTAATCCCCCCAAAAACTAATGTACAAAAGTTAGAACTAGAACTTTTCAATAGCGGTACACTGTATTATAAATACTCACAACATTGTGACTTGAGGCAACCAGCAGCCTATTTAAATGAAGTATAATAAACAGAAAACACTGCAATTCATCACCAGTGAACTGTTTCACTGAACTCACTTTGAATACTGGCATGTACATATATGTGCGTAAAACTGTAACAATGTAACATGCATCTACAGTGTACCATGACCAAAACCTTGAAAGCCACTTTGTCACAAACAAAAACTGACCTATCAAAAAGGGAATGAAGGGCCTGCAAGAAGGCTCGTCAGGTAAAGGCACTTGCCACCAAAGCCCAGTGACCTGGGTTTCCGCTGGAAACTCACACAAAGAGACAACAAATCCCACCAAGTTGTTCTGTAACTGCCATACAACATGCTGTAAAACAGGTGCAAGAGCGCGCGCGCACGTGCGCGCACACACACACACACACACAGAGATAAATGTAAAAAAAAAATTAAGGAGTGAATTATCTACTTCAAATTATATCCTCAAGTTTTGACAGTTCAATAAATTAGTTTCATTAATATCTACTTTTTTTTTAAGACCTCATTATGTAGCCCTGGCAGGCCTGAAACTCAGAGTTCCACCTCTCTCTGCCTCCTACATTAAAGCATATGCCATTGCATCTGAGTGAAGTAAGCCTCTGAGGAAAAAAAGACCTCAAGTAGACATAAAATCGCTAATTTAAGTTATTACTTTAAATAGGATGGTCTTAATGAGATGGTTATATTTAATTTTGCAAAAACTTTCAATTTTGGAAATGAAATCATAAGTCGGCAGAAATCTGTTTTAGCCTTGTTTTATATTCTAAAGTTCATAAACTAAGACGAGGGAATACTAACAGTTGAGGCTATTATACAAGCTTATTCAATATGCTAAGGCTAAAGAAAGTGACTTGACTATTTTTTTTTTTTACTTCTGTTGGTGGTGTTTTTTTTTTTTTGTTTTTCACAAAAGGGTTTTTCTGTGAAACAGTCCTAGATGTCCTAGAACTTGCTCTGTAGACCAGGCTAGCCTCAAACTCTGAAGAGATCCGCCTGCCTCTGCCTCCAGACTGCTGGGATTTAAAGACGCGCACAGGCACCACCACCCTATTTTCTATTTCTAATTATGTTTCTGGGAGAGTTAAAAAGTACAGGCAGTGACAAGTTTGCAATCTACCTTAAGCCAGCGTTCATAAACAACCAGGCAAACTTTCTGATAGGGTTGCCACCCAAATCAGTCCCCTGGGGGGCTAGAGGGGCAGGTGGCTGGCTCAGCAGCTAAGAGTATGAGTTCCAGGGCATAGTGGCGCACAACTTTAATCCAGCACTCCAGAGGAAGAGGCAGGTGGATCACTGTGAGTTCGAGTTCAGCCTGCTTTGAGTTCAGTCCTGTAACCTATAACTGCAGCTCCAAGAATCCCACACCTCTAATTGTTCCTACATTTATGTGGACATACGCACATTCAGACACACAAGCAGACATATACTCAAAAATAAATATTTAATTAAAAGCTGTGATACTGGCCGGGTGCACACCTTCAATCTCAGTACTGCAGAGACACAGACAGGCAGATCTTCGTGAGTTGAGGCTAGTAGAGTGAGCTCTAGGTCAGCCAAAGCAACACAGAGACACTCAAAAAGAAAAAAGTAATCATTTGTTTCAAATTGCCTTTTAAACCTTAAACTTTTACAGTTCCTTTATGATGCAGAAGACTAAAAATAGTAGTCTCTTGAACAACAGCAAAGAAAAAAAAAGGTTAGGAAGTTGAAACTATGAAAACCAAATTCAAATCTGCTTAAGTAGCTTTGTTACTTTGGGTAAGTTATATACTCTGTACTCTGTTTCTTCATATGGAAAATTAGAATATACTCATAATGCTGTTAGAGGTGGAGTGGTGGAGTTAGTAATGTATGAACCATTTAGAAGAGAATAATACCTGACATAATTGTCATGTAGTGTTTTGTTTTGTCTGTTTGTTTAAAGACAAAGTCTTGCTGTGTCTGCCCAGGCTCAGCAGGAACTCACAATCACCATGTCCAGCCATATCCTGGTACTGCAGACACAAGGCATCATGCCCACCTGAACTCACTTCTTTCTTTATTTCTCCTCTTTTATCTTTTTATGTATTTTGTTTGTTTACTATTTTACTACAGATTTTTATAGGTCAATTGTTTAAAAAAATCAACAAATGAAGATTATTTGTACTTACAAAGAATAAAATCTTTCTATTAAACTGTGATAGAGACTCAAACAATAATCTTAAAACTCTAAAATGATTTCAAAACAGTCGGAAATCATATATCTAGTTTTAAAAATCATAAGCCATTTTCACTGGTGAATGAAACATTTTTAGGTCTAAAAGTTCATTTTCTGAGAGCTTAGTTTCTATTTTTAGTTTGGTTTGATTTTTCTGAGACAGAATCTCACTCAAACTCACCAAAATTTCTACCTCCTCCCAAGTGCCAGGCTTACAAATATGCACAATGTTCCTCTTAAAGTAGTTTAATTCTAATTATGTTAAGTCTTTATTTAACTCAGAAATTTATAAACAAGATGAGATTCGGAGTTTAATATAATTGCTGGTCCTATACAAGAGCATCTGATTCATGTAAGCAATCCAAATATGTAATATTATAATGAACACACTAGACATCCAATTTATATTTACTGAAAGAACTGTACTACAAAGATTAGTGTTCACTATTTTACTGGAAGAAAAAAAATCTAGCTGGTACAAATATTAACCAAAGTAATAAGTTAAAGTGCATCCACCACAATCTGTAGGATCTATGAGATATTAAATACTATCTACACTGGACTGGTCTGTTAACTCATTTAAAATAAACCACTATTAGGGTACACATGGTGGCACATGCCTGTAATCCCAACATTTGGGAGAGGGAGGCAGGAGGTTAAGAGGTCAAGGTCATCCTTATCTATATAGGGAGTTGGAGGCAAGACTGGGTTACGCTCCATCTCAAAAGAAAAAAAAAGTCAGATTTAAATTATAGATTTCTTGTGATTTAAAATAATTCTGCATGCTCAAAAGGCGGAAACATTAAAGATAAATATTATGAGTTCTTTGCTTTAAGTTTCTGGTTTTATTATTATTTTGGGGGAAGAGTGAGTTTTTCAAGACAGGGTTTCTCTTTACAGCCCTGGCAGTCCTAGAACTCGTTCTATAGACCAGGTCACAGAGATCTGCCTGCCTCTGCCTCCCAAGTGCTGGGATTAAAAGTGTGTACTTTCATCACCTGGCTTAAATGTCTAACTTTTAAATTTACTATAAATAAAATACTTCAGGGAGGGGATAAAAAAAACACCCCAAAACTTCCACATTTACTAACTAGAAACCTTATAACTTGGGTCAATTCAATGGCTCCAAGATGGAATGTTCCATCATGTGCTATGTTCTCTAATGTAAAACATAAAATCCAGCTCTTTTTCTTAGTACTTTACTGTAATTTCAATGCTTTGCTATAAACTATTTACGAGCATTTATGGAACAATAACCCAATCCTAAGTCTGGACATTTCTATTTGAACTAGCCTTCTTCCATTTATTTTTTTTAAATAATCTATTTACTCTTACTTTATGCACATTCGTGTTCTGCCCACAAGCATGTCTGTGTGAAGGTATCAAATCTTGGAGTTACAGATAGTTGTTAGCTGTCACATGGGCACTGGGAATTGAACCCGAGTCCTCTGGAAGAGCAGTCAGTGCTCTGAACCACTGAGCATCTTTGCAGCCCTCCATTTAAATGATGCACAAACTACAATAATATATAATCACCTGCAATACACAAAAATCTTTTAGACAAATAACTACTAAAAAGTAAGCTTCATGAGAGCCTTTTTATTTGTGGTAAGAGAGAAGATGAAGTCATGAAGTAGTGTAGGCAATCACAAATTCAAACACAGTGGTAAGGACAGGTTGGAGGTATATTTTGCTTCTCAAATATTTAAAATTGCATCATCATTTAAATATCATAGAACACAAGGGAAAAAATAAAACATTTGTGACAAAGTACAGTAACAAGTAAGTTAACAAAAATAACCACCAAAATGATCAAGCCAAAGCAAGAACGCATGGTAGGTATAAAACATGCAGGAATGCTTTCTACATTAAGCTCTCAGACTTAAACTAAAACAATTGTAAGGTAGAAATTGCTATAGAAAATCAACAGTGAAGGTATGTGGTGGTGACACACGTCCTTTATTCCAGCACTCTGGAGGCAGAGGCAGGCAGATTTCAGTGAGTTCGAGGCCAGCCTGGTCTATAGAGCAAGTTCCAGGGCAGCCAGTCTCTCGTTGGCATCTGTGGTGGTTTGAATGAGCTCATGTTTAGATACTTGGTCCTCAATGAAACAGTTTGGGAAGGATTGGGAGATGTCTTGCTGGAGTAGGGATGGCCTTCTTGAAGGAGGCATTGAGATTTCTAAAGGCAGCGACCAGGCTCAGTCTCAAGTTCTTGTACATTCTCTCCTGTCTGTTTCCTGCCATGCTCATGGATTAACCCTTTAAAACTTTAAGCAAGCCCCCAATTTAATGTTTTCTTTTGTAAGAGTGGCCTTGGTCACGATGTCTCCTCACAGCAGCAGAACAGTAGCCAAGACAGCAGTCAAGTAAGAAAGGCACGTTTTTCGTACCTAGAAAGTCTGGTCTATCAGTGTTCTGTCCCAAGTCCAGGAATGTGAGCATGGCTGCTCCAGTGGCAGTAGAGAAGCTTCATTTCATTTACAGATGTCTATGTAGAATTTAGACCACAACACGACTGTATCACTTTTAAAAAGCTAACTTCTACTTCTGTATTGTTAGTTTCTCTAGTCCCTTTTAAACGGCAAATCAACATTACAGATTTTGTTTTTTTATTTTGGAGACACAATCTGGCCTGGAACAAACAATAGCTACCTGCCTCTGCCTCTCAAGTGCAAAGCTTAAAAAGGAATGTGCCACCATGCCTAGGTCATGGCATAGATCTTTGATCCTATGAGTTTTAATCCTATAGCCTAAATCCATCAATATGGTCCACCAAATACTATATTGTGCTCACTAGTCCACAGCTTGCAAAGAACTAAAACTTACCACTCCAAATGCAAGTGCAAGACTTCTTTTAAAAAAAAACCAATCTTGGCCGGGCGGTGGTGGTGCATGCTTTTAATCCCAGCACTCAGGAGGCAGAGAGGCAGACGGATCTTTGTGAGTTCGAGGCCAGCCTGGTCTACAAGAGCTAGTTCCAGGACAGACTCCAAAGCTACAGAGAAGTCCTGTTTCAACAGCCAAACAAACAAACAAAAAGAAAACCCAATCTTGGTGGGCTGGAGAGATGGTTCAATGGTTAAGGGAACAAGCTGCTCTTCCAGAGGACCCAGGCTAGAAGTCCCAGTACCCACATGACAGCTCACAACCATCTGTAACTTCAGTTCAAGGGAATCTGAAGCCCTCTTCTGGTCTCCTCTGGCATCAGGCACTTATACACAATTAAATTTAAAAAAGGAAAATAAATAAAAGACTTTGGAAAAAAATCACCATTAATTCTTAAAGCTGGGTATCATGAAGGAGTACATTTGAACTCTGAATTTCCTTTGGCTATAGATCATTAAAATCTCACTAGGTTTGGACCGAAAATAAGCTTAAGAAACAGTCAAGCATGATGGTAGAGGCCTGTAATCCAGAATTTAGAAGGTGGAGGTGAGAGGATCAGGAAGGAGTTCAGGGCCATCCTCAGCTACACAGCAAGCCTGGCCAGCCTGAGTCAAAACACCACAAAAAAGGGGAGGAAGAAGGGGGGAAAGGTAAAGAAGAGGAGAAAAGAAATATAAAGTTTAGAAGTAAGAAGAGTTGAAAGCTGTATGCCAATTATATTTTAAAAAGAAATATTCTTCAAACCTAGGGGCAAAGTCGTCACTGGAGCCAGCCACGGTTACTGGGGTTGTTTTCAAAGATGGGAAATGAGGCAGTCAGGCTGATCTTCCAGGGTAAATACAAGGTGGAGAAATAAATTTCATAGGGGCTTCCCTCACCAGTTAAATCCTGAAAGCCAACGAGAAGGGTCTTTCTCTGTGGCATCCAGGACTAACATGGATAAGCTCCAAAGTTCTTTGCTAAAAATAGGTGAAGAGAGCAGCCCAATTTTGGACTAAGCCAGGCTATGCTACACTCTCACATGTGTATATGAGGAGAACTCAGCCAAGAAAAACCAATGATAAACGTTGGATTTGTTCTGTTCATGTTAAATTATTAATACTGAATTTTAGACATACAAAAGAAAATGACGGCTGCAATAAAATGCTACTAACACCCAAAACCTGAGAGGGTGGGGAATTATCCAAACCTGTACCTCTAGATACAACTCTACATTACAAAATTTGAGAAAGAGGATACTAACCATTATTAAGTCTAATCTCTTTACATTATAGATCACTAAAAAATCTCCAGGGAATGTAAGGTGCCTTTGTCTTTAATCTCAAGACAAGAAAATCATGGTTCCTAAACTATGCTGGCAACACTAAAAAGTTAAAAGAACATTCTAAGAGGTAATGCCTGGCTTATAAGGAAAATTACTTTGAGTTACAGTAGCGAATGCTAGCAGAAAACAGCATGGCCACACTACGACGTTCTAAAAGTGAAGTTTATAAAGCCAGGGCTGGTAATCGCCCAGCAAACGCGGTCCTCCGTCCCAACACCTGTCCTCTAACTTAAAATCCGTGCCGAGCGCAGAGCATCCGCATTCTGGCCTCAGCTGTGCACATCCATTCTCGCGGGGCAGAGGACACAAAACGGACAGGACGTACTCGGGACCTGTCAATGAACAAGACCACACAAGCCCGACGGCGAGCCCGCCACCTGTTCGCTGCTCTTCCGAGAGCCCGGAAAGCTAAGGCAGAGCGAGGAACCGGGAACGCCTTTGTTCGCAAACTAGAGAAGCGAGCGGGGTTCGGTCCAACCCTGCGCCTCGGGGCAAAAGTTGCCCCGGGCAGGAAAAGTCGATCCTGACTGTGGCTCGGAGGGAGCCCTCGTCCCGTTCCGCAAAGGCAGGCGAAACTCTCTTGTCATCTACCAGTCCCTGGAGGGGGCAAGGGTCACAGGTGAGGAGAGCAGGGTGACGGAGCTGAACCCCAACACTCCCGGCTCTCAACACACCGGTGCAGAGGCAGAGGCCGGGCTGAGGCGCTGAGGTGAGTGAGAAGGGAGGGGCGAGGCCAGCGTGACGGGAAAGGCTCGAGGGGAGACCGACAGGGACAAGGGGCCGGCGGAGGGACCCCCCCACCCAGCAGAACAGGGGAAGAACTCTTCAGCCGTCGCCCTGCGGGCTGCACCCGAGCCGCCGCGCTCACACCCTGGCGGCGGCAGCGGCGGAGACGGCGAAGACTCACCCGAAGGCTGCAGACGCCCCACGGCACAACATGGGACCGCTACGGACCCACTCTGGAACTAACAGAGTGGCGGAAACCGCGGCGTTAGCGTGACCCGGATGAGCATCCCTAGGAACCGGAAGTAGCCGTACGGGGCCGCCTCACAATCCACACCTCGTTCCGCCCGAACCCTGAGTACGCGTCAGGCTTCTCGGGGCGGGGAAAGGCCCAGGCCCAGGCCCCGCCCACGTTGCCGACGGAGGTCGACGTTTGAGTCCCGGAATCCCATGTTCTTGATGTCTTATTCTGAGCGCAGGAAGGTGGTGCTGCAGCCGCCCACTATTCCCTGCCCTCCCCCTCACCAAAATAAAGTCTCATTACGTAGCTCAGGTTGGTCTCGAACTCACGATCCTCTTCCTTAAGCCAAGGGCTAGTATTACAGGCTTGTGCCTCCACGTTAACAGCTCTCATTTTTTTAAAAGTAAGTTTTTTAAAAAAGCGTGTGATTTCTACGGTAAAGGGATGGTGAGGCTGGAATACCGGCTGTGATTCCTAAATTTAGAAAAGCTAGGAGAGAAAAATGGGAAGTTTTGAAGACACTCGGAAGACTAACTCAAAGTGAACGTTTTTATCCGAAATTTTAGTTTGTGCCTAGTAGCACGTTACACTTGCAGTCACCTTCATTGTGTGCACATTGTTGCCAGGAAGTTTTTGCTTGCTTGTTTGGTTGGGTTTTTTGTTTAGTTTTTTGGTTTTTCGAGACAGGGTTTCTCTGTGTAGCCCTGGCTGTCCTGGAACTCGCTTTGTAGACCAGGCTGACCTCCTGGAACTCAAAATTCTGCCTGCCTCTGCCTACCAGTTGTTGGGATTAAAGGCATATGGTATATACCACCACCACACGCAGAGGAACTTTTTTTTTTAATGCTTCATTAATTTTAAACTACAACTCAAGTGTGGGCAAGAAATGGACGTGGAAACAGGTTTTCTAGAGTCTTCAGTGTATTCAGTCTCAGAGACCCTCAAGAAAAAGGACCCAAAATTGCAAATACAGTATTAGATTAATCACAAAGTTTGTTTAAAAAGCTATCTTTTAGATACAAATAAAAAGGAAAAAAATTTATTAACTGCTTCTATTTCAATAATTTTCTAAGCAACTATTTTGGTAAAATTCTTAACCCTTCTTTCTCAAACACCACATCTAATTAGCTCAGTCAGTAGATGCTGCCTTCAAAGTCTTGGCAGAACTTGACCCTTGGCCACCTGCGTGGGTATAAGTAACAGTCCATCTGTGACTGAGTGTCCTCTTTATACACTTGCTCTCCTTCGCTCCTCACCCAGAACAGAAGTCTCTGTTAAAGCCTTAATCAGATCACGAGCTTCTTCCAATGACTTTCTATCGCAGGGCGGAAGCTATAATCTTTGCATGGCCTACAGGACCCACAAGACTTAATTCTGTCAAGGAGAATGCTTGCCTCTTCTTGAACTTCCTTTTGTCACCTCTTCACTTAAGATGCCCTGGCCTTAAGTGGTGGTGGTGCACATCTTTAATCCCAGTTCCAGAAAGCAGAGGCAGGTAGATCTTTAGCCAGACTGGTCTACAGAATGAGTTCCAGGATAGCAGGACTCCGCAGTGAAGCCATCTTGGAAAAAAGGCACTGGCCTCCTCTGCTGCTCTTCAAGCCTGCAGGTAGGCTGGGGCGCTATCTGCTATCTACTACCGCTGCCTGGAATGCTTTTCCCTCATACACCTGCATCACCCACCCTGCCATCTCCTTTACATCTTCATTCAAAGGTGCCTTCTCAGGGAGACCGTCTCTGACACTGTACTTTAAATGGTGTGGCGGTTTGAACTGTACTTTAAATGGTATGGCGGTTTGAATAGGTATGGCCCCCATAGACTTCACAGCAATAAAAACCCCAAAACAAACAGGAGCACTATTATCTTCCTTGGACTTTCTTACACCCCCCCCCCCAGTGATTTTTCTTGTGACATTTGTCCAAGTTGCTTGTGGATTTGGCTTACTGTCTTCCTGCCTATGAGAATATAAGCTCCATGAGGGCTTGGATTTTGGTTTGGAGGGGGGGGTATGGTTTTTTGGGGGGTTTGTTGTTTTTGTTTTTTTCTGAAATAAGGTCTCCTATGGCCCAGGCTAACCACCTAGATTTGTGATTGAAAGTAGAACTGAATTTGTCATTCTCCTCCTCCCTTTCTTGAATCTCTGGTGTGCACCCCCATGTCCAGCTTGAATGTTTATTTTTTGTGGGTGTTTTAGCCCTAGAACACAATAAGTCACATAGTAAACACCCAATGATTGCATGTTGAATGAAAAGATAAATTAATTGCTTGTTGTATTTTGCTTTTACGAACATGAAACCATACAGGTTGAACCACCAGCTCCACCAGCGGGAGCCCACAAACAGTGAGATGTCCCCAGGCAGTAGTCCCAAAATATATACTGTACATGCACATCAGTCCTGTGCCTTATTAGCAATTAAAAAAACAATGCTCTAGGACCAATAAGATGACTCAGCAGGTAAAGATGCTTGCCCTGAAGACTGATGACCTGAGTTCAATCCCTAAGACCCACATGGAGGAAAGAAAGAGCCAATTTCTGCAAGTTGTTCTCTGACCTCCACATACAAGCTGTGACACCCATACACATATACACAGATAAATAAACAAATGTAAAAAATTAAAACAAACTTGCCAGTGTCTTTGCAGTGTGTGTGTGTGCATGTGTGTGTGTGTGTACAATGCATACACACACACTGAGTTTCACTATGTCATCCCGGCCGTCCTAGAACTCTATGAAGACTAGGCTGGCCTCAAACTCACAGAGATCTGCCTGACTCTACCTCTGTAATGCTAGGATTAAAGACATTCTGCCACTGCACCGAGTCTTCGGCGTCTTTTGAGAATAAAATCCTTTCTTCTTGCTATAATCTATAAGGTCCTGGTTGGCCAGCCCTTCCCAGCTCTCAGATTGTGGACTGCATGCCTAGCCTCCACTCGTGTACTGACCTCTAGAGTGTTCCGTTCATATTTGCTTGTTCATTTTGAGGTTATGGTGACACAAGCCTGTAATTCGAGTCCTGGGGAGACAGAGACAGAAGGACTGTTCCAAGTTGGAGGCCAGCCCAGTCTCAATACTGAGACTTTGTCTCAAAAACAAAGCAAAACAAAGAACAGAACAAAACCTAACTCTCGGCCTTGACTTTGAAACTTACAAGTGCACCCAGAAATCACAATTGGGTTCACTCTAGAGATGAGGTCACTGTGCTAGGGGATAGTTAAGCAACTTGCTTGAGGTCACATGACTAGTAAGAAACAAACAAAGCTCAGCATAGTGATGCATACCAGTACTCCCAACACGCAGGAGGCTGAGGCGGCAGGATGGTGAGTTCAATGACAACCTGGGCTACATAGCCAGGCCCAAGTTCAGAAAACCAAAGAACAGCGGTCGCCCGTGGAGCCGCTCAGCCTGTCCAAAGTGTAGCTCTCTCTTTTTCCTTCTTTTTCTTTCTTTCAGATACTTGCCAAAGTCTGGACATGTTTTCCCCGGTGTTCTGAGCTGTCTCACTTTCCCTCCGAGCCACCCTCCTGGATCCATCTTCTGCCATTGGTGATCTCTGCTCCTAACTCAAAAGGCCTCTCTCTCTCTCTCTCTCTCTCTCTCTCTCTCTCTTTCTCTCTCTCTCTCTCTCCCCTCCTGGCAGCTGCCAATACTTACAGCTTGCCTGCTCTGTTGTTTTGCTCTTAAGCTCTAGGAAGTTATTCTGGAAAATAATAATAGTAATAATAATAACAAAGCAACAAAACATCTAACAACGACTTAAACTACATCAGGATGACTTCAGAGCCCAGGATCTTTTCTCTTACTTCAGGAAGAGCAACAGGTAGCTAAGGATGAAGGAGGTCTGTATTTACTTACAGGCTTCTCCATGATGTCATATGCCTCTCTCCTCTTCATCCTCCCTCTCCACCTCCCCAACCCCCACCAATTCTTTTTGTTTTGTTTTGATTTTGATTGTTTTTTTTTGTTTTGTTTTGTTGTTTTTTTTTTTTTTGAGACAGGGTTTTTACTTTCTCTTTCTCTGTTCTAGAACTTCCTCTACCTTTATTTCCCAGTGTGGGGATTCAAGGCATATGTTGTATATTGTTTTCCTTTGCCTAACCACAGTATTACTGAGGACAAAAATAAATATACCAAAAATGCTCTTACTATTTCTTCAAGCTGAGTTGCAAATAATCACGTGTCTATATAATTTTCTATTCTTTCTCTGTGGATTTGGACTCTTCTAATCAAAACTTAACAGAAAAGAAAGGCTATAATGTCAAGAAGGTGCAAATCAAAACACAAAACTAATTTCCTAAAATCAAGACACAAAACTAATTAACCTAAAGAGTGACTATAAGGCCTTGAACTGAGTTATTTCCAGTTTTGTTTTGTTTTTGTTTTTGTTTTTTAAGGCAGGGCCTCCCTTTTTAGCCTTGGATATCCTGGAACCAAATATGTAGACTAGGCCAGTGTTAAACTCTTAGAAATCTGTTGCAGGATTTTTTTTAAACTTTGTGAAGATGTGTCCCTCTGATTGGTTTAATAAAAAGCTAAATAATCAATAGCTAGGCAGGAGAGACTAGGTAGGACTTCGGGGAGAGAGAGGAACTCGGGATGAATCTAGGCACACAGGAGATGCCATCGAGACATGGAGGGAGTCAAGACAGAGTAGAGGAGAGATAAAAAGCCTTGTAGCAGAATGCAGATTAATAGAAACAGGATAATTTAAATTATAAGAGCTAGTTAGGAAAAAGTCTAAACTAAAGGTCAGGCTTTCATAATTAATAGTAAGTCTCCATGTAGCACAAATTCTAATTGGTCTTCATAATAAAAGCCCAGAGTCAGATATCGGGGTAAATGCTGAAAAGTCAGAGAAGGAGCCAACACTAGAGAGACTTCTTACCTCCACTGAATCCTTAGACCAATTCTCAGACTGAATGCCATGAGCTCCTGTCTCCTCCCACCTATAGAACCTGGATAACCTTGTACTCACTGTGTATCCCAGAGTAGCCCTAAACTTCTGGTAGTCCTCCTGCCTCAGCCTCCAGAGTACTGGAATTACAAGTGTATACCCAGTCGGATTTTGGGGGTATTTGTTTTTGTCTATCTGTTTTGGTCATTTCTTATAACAGGGAAACCTCTAAAAGTGGTTGATTGGTGGGGTTGTAAAAAGGTGCAAACACTACAGAAATACAGTGTTTCTAAAGGAAAATTTAGGGCTGGGAGTGGTGGCACACTCCTTTAATCCCAGCTCTCATCTCAGGAGGTAGAGTCAGTCAGATTTCTGTGAGATCAAGGTCAGCCTGGTCTACAGAGTGAGTTCCAGACCAGTCAGAGCTACCTCAAAAAAAAAAATCAAAATGAAAACTTCAATCTGTGCTCAGAGCAGGGATTGGAAGGTCAGGCATTGCATGTCATGGGTCAGTGGAGGGAGAAGGCAGAGGGATCACTCTGGAGGGTATTAAGACAATGTTGAGAAGACCATAAGCCAGTGGGAAGACAAGCTTCCCTCTGCTGCCAGTCCTCACTACCAATAACAGCCACCAGTACCAGATGGGCACATACCCTCCAGCAAGCTGCAGGCCTGCGCTGGCGTGGGCACGGCCTTGGGGAAACAGACTAGTGGAGTAAAATAGTCTACCCAGTATTAGAAGCACGTGGTGGCCTCATTGCATAGCCTAGCACTCGGCTGACAAAGGCAAGTGGATCACCAGCCTAGTCTGCATGCTGAGTTAAAATGAACAGCTACTACAGCCAAAAGTGACACAGGTCGGGCTGTGGTGGCGCACGCCTTTAATCCCAGCACTCGGGAAGCAGAGGCAGGCGATCTCTGTGAGTTCGAGGCCAGTCTGGTCTACAGAGTGAGTTCTAGAACAGACTCCAAAGCTACAAAGAAACCCTGTCTCTAAAAACTAAAAAAAAAAAAAGAAAAAAGAAAAAAAGAAAGGAAGGAAGAAAGAAATTGGCACAGAAACTAGAAAGAGAGGCATGTGGTTCAACTTATAATTGTTTTCGTAGATTGTATAGTGTTAAGGAGATAGGCAGTGCCATGTCCGAGAGAAAGTGGACTGATGATCCCATGACCCTGAAGTGGCTTACATGTTTGGACATAGTGATCACCTCTCCAAGTTGGGCGCTGCCTCCCTCAAGACTTATTGAAGCTGTATTATCCCCTTCATCTACTTGAATTCATTCGCCAGATACTCTGAGAAACAAACTTATGTACTTTTCCCTTCCCTGACTCTTACCAGTAAGCCTTTAAATCTAAATGAACTGAAATGTGCCCCCTTAGGAGCTAGGTATGGGTATACCTTGATACGGATGTTATACAGAGTCTGCATGTCTCAAGCCCTTCTGAAGAGAATGAAGAATTGTCGCAAGGCTCAGCAGCCTGAGAAGCCTGAGTTCAATCCCCCAACTCACCTGAAGATGGAAAGAGAGGACTAACACCACAGAGTTGTCTCCTAACCTCCACACACATCCTGAGAGCTGTGCTGGAAGACATAATCATACAAATAATGGACAGAGTATGAAGAAAAGTGTTCAGCACTTCTTACAAAACCAGGTTGTTCAATATATGTATATAATCAGGAAAAACTAAATAATTCACTTATTAATTACTTTAAACACTATTGATAGTCTTGCTGGTGTACTGGGGTTTTGTGTTTGTTTGTTTTGATTTGGTTTCATTTTTTTGAGACAGGGTTTCTCTGCGTAGCCCTGGCTGTCCTGGAACTCACTCTGTAGACCAGGCTGGCCTCGAACTCATAGAGATCCACTTGCCTCTGACTTCCTAGTGCTGGGATTAAAGATGCACACCACCATACCTGGTGGTATATTGCATTTTAAAAACTAATTACCTCTAATTTTGAAAAGAGCAAACATAAATAAAAATCTGTATAAGCAAAAGCCCTTCGAGATCCTAATTTTTTGAGATAGTTTTTCGTGTAGCCCAGGCTGGCCTCGAACTTGCTATGTAGGTGTGATTCTCCTGCCTCCACCTCCTTGATGATATTAGGTCACCACATTGGATTTGTGTAGTGTTGGGGACTGAACCCAAGACTTTATGCTGTTGGACTCTAGTGTCCAAACCGAGGAGTCGCCCCCAGAGACCACCTCATACACCACAGCCGATGCAAAAGCATGAGGATTTTATTAATTCTGTCATGACAGGGTCCCCCAGCATTCGGGAAGCTGAGAGACCCCGACTAGCTGGTACAGTCTACTTTTAAAGGAGAAGGTCCCATAGAAACAAGAGGGGTTGTTCCTTGACCATTATGATTGGCTTGTTCGAAAAGGGCTAATACCAATAATTGACTGGAGAACTATTGTCAGATCAGATGAGGTAAGAGGTCATTTTGACCCCGTTTCCTAGGGGACTGAGTCAAAACATATGTGTATGGGTAATTGTTCAGGAACTGAGTACGTGCATGTGTAGCTGTTAGGTCCTTGGTTCCCAGGGGAGGAGGGGAAGCACTGAGGCACAGAGGCTGAGAGGGTTTGGAATTGTCAGAAATGACTTCAGAATTGTCTAAAATCTTACAATGCATGCTGGGCAAACAATCTACCAACTGAGCCACATGGTTCTCTCCAGACCTCAAGTATGTTTTAAATGTGTTTGGATTTTTTATGAGATAGGGTTCATATAGTACTGGCTTCAAAGTCACTAAGTAGCAAAGGATGACCTTGATCTTCTGAGCCTCCTGCTTCTACTGCTAAGATTACGCGCATGTACCACCACACCTGGTTTATGTGGTGCTTGGGGTCAAACCCAGGGTTTCAAGCTAGGTAAGCGCTCTACCAACTGAGTTGTATACTCAGCCTCCTCAATAATTTTAAGACTTAAGAGGTTCTTAAAACTTTCAAGGTAGGTGTGGTGGCACAGGCCTATATTTCCAGCTCCAGGACAGTAGAGGCAGGAGGATCACATTTGAGGCCAGTTCAGGTTACATAACAAAATGCTGTATCAAAAACAACAATTCAGAGGGTGGTGGTGGCACACCCCTTTAATCCTTGCACAGAGAAGGCAGAGACAAGTGAATCTTTGTGAGTTCAAGGCCAGTCAGGTCTACAGAGTGAGTTCCAGGAAAGCCAGGGCTACACAGAGAAACCCTGTCTCAAAATAACAAAAGAACAAAGCAAACAAACAAAAAACAGAGGGTGGGGAGGGAGAAGGAGGAGGAAGAGAAGAAGTAGAAGAGCCAGACAAGGTACAGCCTGTGGAAGCTTCTGCCCCGGTCCTTGAGAATCTTCCTTGCACTGTCTACATTGCCCATACTTTGACCATTTGGGATGCCTGATCACACACATCCTCATCCTCCTGCCGTGTCCAACCCGCTTCTGCTAGGATGCCTTTCTATTTTGATTAACACACTTGAGACAGTGTCTTCTTGCACAGATATCTAGCAACAGCTGCCTTGGCACCGTAGGATGCCGCGTAACTGTAGACTGTCCTCATGAACAACGCTAGACCCACAGACCAGTTCCGGTGCCAAATTAACTTTTCTGGCTGAAAATCTGACTTCCAGACTTCTGTCATCGTCTTAACCCTATGAAATCCTAATCTGACTTTTTTTGGCCGCCTGTGACTACTTTCTTACTTTCTTCTCTTTGGTGCCCCCTGCTGTGGAGATGACTGACTAAACTGAACTAACCTCACCCAATTGAGGCCACTTGGAGGTTCCTGCCAACAAAAGGTTTCTTTGAGACAAATTCTTTATAACCCAGGCTGGCCTCCAACTCAGTATGTAGCTCAGGCTAGCCTTACACTTCTTTTCTCCTGTCTCTACCTCCCGAGAGCTGAAGTTACAGATATGAATGGCCACACCCTAAAAATAACTTTTCTGGATTAGAACATTTCTTTTAACAATACCAAGGAAGTTGGACACGGCACCACATACCTATGATCCCAGCACGTGGGAGACAGAGGCAGGAGGATTAGAAATCCAAGAATGCATTTTTTTTTTTTAAATCTAAAGACAATTCTGTCTCTTAGAGGAGCCAATACCTGTGCTTTGGGGTATATCTTACTTCTGAGTGGCTCTTATAACACTTATCCATAACCTATATAAAAGTAAAGTCCCCATTCATTATTGATGTTCTCTTTTAAACATGTAGAGAAGCCAGAGAATGGTGGTACACTCCTTTAATCCCAGCGCTCGGGAGGCAGAGGCAGGCGGATCTCTGAGTTGGAGGTCAGCTTGATCTACAGAGTGATTTAAAAACAACAATAACAACAACAACAAAAATAAAACAACCTGTCTCAAAAAAAACAAATAAAAAAATCAAACGAGTGAACAAAAACATATAGAGGGCCAGAGATGTAGCTCAGTGGGGAGAGTGTGTATCTAACATGCTCAAAGCCCAGGATTCAGTCCCTAGTGATATATAGACCAGGTATGGTGAGGCACACCTGTAAACATGGGGAGGTAGAAGAAGGAGGAACAGAAGTTTAAAATCATTCTCGATGCATAGTAAGTTCAAAATCAGCCTAAGCTATGTGAGACCCTATCTTTTGTGGGGGTCGGGGCAGACCTAGAGAGATGAGTGTGCTTCCCAGCACCATGTGAAATGGCTCACTACCACCTGTAACTCCAACGTCAGGGGGACCTGACACCTACACTCTTGAGCACATACACACACATGCACATAATTTAAAAACATAGACATTTTATGAAGAAAAAAATCTGTCTCTGTGTAGCCCTGGTTGTCCTGGAATTCACTCTGTAGACCAGGCTGGCCTCCACCTCAGAGATCCGCCTGCCTCTGCCTTCCGAGTGCTGGAATTAAAGGCTTCACTACTGCCCACTGCCTGGCTTAGTAAGGGTTTTCATGACTGGGGTGAACACCATGACTGCAGCAAGCTGAGGAGGAAAGGCTTACAGTCTTTGAAAGGGAAGACAGAAATGTTCTTGGCTTTATTCTTTCACCTGTGCTGTAGTCTGAGACCGTTTGAAAAAGTGAGACGCATGGCCCCGCGAGAGGTCACTTCAATACAGTGCAGTGTTTGGAGAAGTTGCCTGCTGCCTGTGCTCACACAGCATCCAGTCCCTCCTGCAGCAGGCCTCCACTGACCTGCAGGGGATTCCTGTCCTCCGCTGTGGGCACGCTGACAGAATCGCTGTGAGTGTGCCTTCTCCTTTCTGTCATACAACCCAAAGCCCCAAAACAGGTCCCTCAAATGCCCCGTGTAACCTTGGAAGAGCCAAGTGGGCAGCTCAGGAGATCAAGAATACAAGGTCATCTTTGGTTACCTGTTAAACTCTAGGACAACCTGGGCTACGAGAGACCCTGTCTCAAAAATAACAACAACAACAACAGAAATACATTTTAAACGGGGAGAGGGTGGCTGAGGAAACAGATCCGTGTGTAAAATGCTTGCTGCACAACCGCTTGGATCTGAGTTTGGATTCCTGGCACCCACGTTTCTTTGGGCATAGTTGCATGAGCCTGTAAATCCAGTGATTTAAGGTAGAAGGAGACAGGCGGTCCCCAGTGGCTCACTGGCCAGCTAGTCTAGACAACTAGTGGGCTCCAGGGCCAGTAAGAGCTGGAGAGAAGCTAAATGGTAAGGAGCACTGACTGCTCTTCCATGAAATCCGAGTTTGATTCCCAGCACCCACCTGGCAGCTCACGGCTTTCTTCAGTAACTCCAGCTCCAGGGCACCAGAAGCCTTGTTTGAACGGGCTAAGTAGTCAAGGATGACTTTGTCCTCCCGAGTTCTGGAGCTGAAGTCCACAAACAGCACACTGGGCCTCCCATGAATTTGTTTTTCTACATCAGGGTCCTGCTGGGACTTTGTCCCATTTTTACCTCTTTAAAAAAAAAAAAAATAGGGGCCAGAGAGGTGGCTCGGTGGTTCAAAGCACTTGCTGCTCTGGCAGAGGACCTGAGTTCGAGCTCTGCCCTGATGTGCACATACCCACACATTGTCCCACTTAGGGTTTCCGGTGCTGTGATGAGACACCATGACCAAAGCAACTTGGGTTGGAAAAGGTTTATGTTGGCTTATACTTCCACATCTTGGTCCATCACTAAAGGAAGTCAGGACAGGAACTCAAACACGGCAGAAACCTGGAGCAGGAACTGATGCAGAGGCCATGGAGGAGTGTTGCTTACTGGCTTGCTTCCCATGGCTTGTTCAACCTGCTTTCTTATAGAGCACAGGACCGCCACCTCAAGGATGGCACCACCAGTAATGGGCTGGGTCCTTCCCCCATCAATCCCTGATTAAGAAAGTGCCCTGCATGTTTACCTACAGCCTGATCTTATGGAGACATTTTCTCAGTTGGGGTTCCCTCCTCTCAGATGGTGCTAGCCTGTATCAGGTTGACATGAAATTAGCCAGCACACACATATACACACAATTAAAATTATTTTTTAATTTTTAAAAGTTAATTTTTAAAAATTATTTTTTTAATAACCAGGCAGTGGTGTTGCATGCCTTTAATCCCAGCACTTAGGAAGCAGAGGCAGATGGATCTCTGAGTTTGAGGTCAACCTGATCTACAGAGTGAGTTCCATGACAGTCAGGACTACACAGAGAAACCCTGTCTTGAAAAAAGTAAATAAATAAAAAATTATTTTTTAATTTTGTATGCATGTGTTTGAACTCTGTGTATATGCAGCATGTAGCATGTGTGTGTAGTGTCAGCAGAGTACAGACAAAGGTGATTAATCTTTTGGACCTGGGGTAACAGGCCATTGTGGGTCCTCTGCAAGCATGAGCAATTATGTACCCTTAACTGCTGAATCGTATCTCCAGGCACCCTGCCACTCCACCACATTTTAACTAGAACGTGAGTGTAAAGTGAACCAACCAAGGATGGAGGACTAAGGCGGGGTTAGAATCTGGCTCTCCTTACATCTGAGCCTGACATAGTCTTCATGGGCAGCAAGGCATGGACACAGCGCTCCCCACTTCTGGACCTTAGTTTCCTCGGCTACACCATGGAGCATCTCCCTCTTAACTTTCTGGGATGTGAGGAGGATCCAGAGAGTCATGGAAAATTCAGACACCTGGCACAGAGTAGATACGGATGACGTCAGTGTCCTTCCCACCAGTCAGTCATCATTGTCTCAAAAACCCCCAGACAACACCCTAAGAGAGCCATCCAGTCCAGGAGGAAACAGCAGGGCTCTTGCTCTTTCCTGTTGCTCCCTCAGCTTTCCCACAATCATGCCCTCCTGCATTTCTCTGAACTTCAGCCACTCTGTAGTTAGGGGTGGAAAATGGGAAGATACGCGGTAGAAAGTCTTGTCCCCAGGGACTCAGCTCAACCCAAAGTGGCCATTCTCAGATGCTATTTGGTCATGAGCCAGAGTCGCTCTTTAGAGAAACACATCCGTTCTGGGCTACCTCAGGGAAACTCAGGAAAGCTTCAAAGTGAGAGCAAAATGACTCACGAGCTAGACTTCTGAGGAAAATTACAGGAGTCACCCTAGGTGGGTTAAGCAAGGAAAGGCCAGAGGGAACTATGGGACTGCCAAGAATCCACACTCAACTGTAGGGCTGGATGCATACCTGGGTCCCAGCACTCATGTCGCTGAGGCAGGAGAATTGCTACCAGTCCAAGGTGACATTAGCATACATAGCAAAACCCTGTCTCAGGGGGAAAAAAATCTCTTGGGCTGGAGAGATGACTCAGCAGTTAAGAGCACTGGCTACTCTTTCAGAGGTCCTGAGTTCAATTCCCAGCAACAACATGGTGACTCATAACCATCTATAATGAGATCTGGTGCCTTTTCTGGCCTGCAGACACACATGCTACAGGTCAAACACTGTATATATAATAAATAAATAAATCTTAAAAAATAAAACCAAAACAAAAAACTCATAGCATTTGCCTACTATGCACCAAGCCCTGGTTCTTTCTGTCTGCAGCAGAGTACATTTGTGTGTGCGCACACACACACACACACACACACACACACACACACTGAGGTGCTGCAGAAGACATGCTAGGTCTATGCTGCAGATTGAGAGAAACGAATGGCAGGAGATCAGAAGGATCTGGGCACATCCCTTGAGGCAGGGTCTGAAATAGGCGGTCCTTCTCTGCATGGATATGTGAGCACCTCGTGTATGCTGTGCTCATGGAGGTTAGGAAGGAGTTGGATCCTCTGGAACTGGACTTACAGAACAAGGAAGGTAAGAGGAATCTCAACAGCCAAGACAGAGACAAGGGCAGGATCCAGGTAGGAAACTCAGTCACGGAAACTCCTACCCCTTATCCTTAGTGGATAAGAGAATCATGCGGAGGGGTTGTTCAAATAGACTTCTGGGGCCCAGTCCCATAATTCTCAAGTCAATACAAAGGGATAGGACCAAGTGTAGTGTATTTCTAGCAAGTTCCCAGATGGTGGTGTTGTTGACCCTAGATCCATATTATGGAAAGGTCTGCCCTAGCGGAGAACCATTAGATGTCTCAGTTCCTAATGCCTCCCACCCACAAGTGTCTCTGCTCTTGGCTCTAACGTTCAGAGAAAGCCTAGCTGACCCAGGATTGAGTAACTCCATTCACCAGAGAGATGAAATCCTGTGACTAGCAGCCTCGTGGGTATCAAATGGGGTGAGGGAGGGAAGTTCTCCAAAGGAAGGAGTGCTGGGTACACAAAACTAGATGTCCTCAAAACAGGAACTGAACATCTGAAGCAAGATCTTCTCCAGCAGTTTCTCTCAGGGGCAAAAGTTCTAAAAGAAAGTAGGGGTGGGGGAGGCAGGGGGAGGGATATAGATTCCTAGAAACCAGCATCACTAGTCAAACCTCATTCAGTGTCCCAATCAAGAGAGAGGATTCTACCTACCTACTGTGGCTGCTGTAGTGAATGCAGAAGCCTAGCAGATGCTGGAGATTGCACTGGGTCCCCTGCTGACCAGAGAGGCCTCTAAGCAGGACAATGTGTCCTGAATCTCGGCCAATGTTCCAGGGTTGCTGATAGTCCAGAGTTGCGGAGGGTCCAGGGTTGCCAAGGGTCCAGGGATGTGGATGGTCCAGGGTTGCCAATGGTCCAGGGTTGCTGTTTTCCTTTGGCATCACTTGACAAATTCCCGACAGGAACAACCGAAGGGAAACTTTATTGTGGCTCGCAGTTCCGGAGGGTTAGGTCCATGGTTGCGTGTCTTTCTGTGCTTAGTGGCGGAAGTGTATGACATAAGAGGGTCTTCACTTCACGGCTGACAAGAAACAACATAAAAAGCCCGAAGAACCTTTAAAGCAAGGTCCCCGGGGCCTCCTTCCTCTAGTGAGGCCCCATCTGCTCAGTTTCCTCCAAACTCCCATAATACCACCAGTGAGGACCAAGCCCGAAGCAGGTGAGACATTTCACATCAACAGTGCAGCACTGATTGGACCTTAAAAGCTCAAATAGCTCACTTTTTTGTTTGTTTGTTTTTGTTTTTTGAAACAGGGATTCTCTGTGGTTTTGGAGCCTGTCCTGGAACTAGGTCTTGTAGACCAGGCTGGCCTCGAACTCACAGAGATCTGCCTGCCTCTGACTCCCGAATGCTGGGATTAAAGGCGTGCGCCACCACTGCCCAGCAAACATCTCATTCTAGAACCAGATTGTGCAGGCTCCTGTAGGAGAGGAAAAACTTCCTTCTCCCTTCCTAGGTCCTGTGCTAGTCCAAGATTAACCTAACTTAAAGAACAGGAACTAAATTAAATTAATTTCAATGAGAGAAACAGAGCTAGGCATAGAGGCACAGAGCTGTAATAAGATGGGGGATCAGGAGTTCAAGACTAGTCTGAGTTACATGAGACCCGGTTTCAAGCAAAAAGAGAAAAAGCATTTAAGTTTATTTACACATATATGAGAGAGTCATAAGACCCAAAAACTAATATACTTGATTGATTGATTGATTGATTTTATGAGACAGGATCACATGTATCCCAGACTAGCCTCAAACTCACTAAATGTAGCAAGGAATGACTTTGAACTTTGAATCCTTCTGCCTCTGCCTCCTGAAGGCTAGGATTACAGTGTGCACCATCATCCCAGCTTTTATTTGGGGCTGGGGATCGAATCCAGGACTTTTTGTGTGCTAGACAAGCACTCTGCTAACTGAGCTACATTCTCAACCCTCATTCATTCATTCTTTCTTTTTTTTTTTTTGAGACAAGGTCTCTGTAAGTAGTCCAGGCTGGCCTCCAATGGCCTCCAATCTTCCTGCCTCAGTCCCCCAAGTACTGAGATGCTATGGAAATACCTCCAGCCCTCTTTTTTTTAATGTTTATTTATTTATTATGTATACAATATTCTGTCTGTGTGTATGTCTGCAGGACAGAAGAGGGCACCAGACCTCATTACAGGTGGTTGTGAGCCTGCAATGCTGGGAATTGAACTCAGAACCTTTGGAAGTGCAGGCAATGCTCTTAACCACTGAGCCATCTCTCCAGCCCCCTCCAGCCCTCTTTATGTACATTTTAGTACAACTCATAAACTCCAGGACTGTGACAAGACAAAAGGGTTGCACTAGGAACATCACACTGTGGGATAATGATTAGGACACGATTACCTCGGTGGGAAGAGACTAATGGAACACAAGGTTGATCTGCTCAGATCTCTTTTGGTGTCCGCTATCCATGTCTAGAAATAAGACTGTTCTCTTCCTGGTACAAGGACGGACTCCTCAGAGAGACTTTCTCGAGATGCTTTTGGGCAGAAGAGGGAACCAGTCTTTTCCTGAGTTTACTGTATCTCAAGTGCCTTCAGTCCCAAATAATCTGCTAAAACGACATGTTTTGGGCTGGAGAGACAGCTCAGCAGTTCATTGCTTCTGTTGTCCTTGACGAGGATCTGGGCTCCGTTCCCAGCACCCACATCAGGTGGTTCACAATCGCCTGTGGTGCCAGATCCCAAGGGACCCAATGCCCTCTTCTGGCCTCCACAGGCATCCACACGCATGTAGCATACCTTCACACAAACACACACATGTACAAATAACTTTAAAAATAAAATAAGTTTTGAAGTAGCTGGGTGTGGTGACGCAAGCCTTTAATTCTAGCACTTGGGAGGCAGAGGCAGGTGAATCTCTGAGTTCAAGATCAACCTGGTCTACAGAGTGAGTGCCAAGACAGCCAGGGCTATGCAGAAAACCCAAGTCAAATAAGGATGTACATGCATCTGGATGCAGATGCCAGTAAAGACCAGAAGAGGGCACCACATCCCCTAGAACTGGAGTTACGTGTTGTGAGCCACCATGTAGGTTCTGGGAACTGAACCTTCGTCTTCTGTGTGAACAGTCAGTGTTCTTTGTTTTTGTTTGTTTATTTGAGTTTGTTGCTTGTTTGTTTGTTTTGGGGTTTTCTGTTTTGTTTTTGAGACAGGGTTTCTCTATTTAGCCCTGGCTGTCCTGGAACTAGCTCTGTAGACCAGGCTGGCCTTGAACTCACAGAGGTCTGCTTGCCTCTGTCCCCGAGTGCTGTGATTAAAGGGGTGCACCACCACTGTATGGCTTTGTTTCTTAACCTTGTAACAAATATCATGGTGAGCCTTCCAGACTCATCCTTAGACCAACTCCTGGGGTCTACGAATGCTGATCTGGGTTGACCTGTCTCAGACCCTCTGCCTACTGTTGGAATTTGGGGTCAAAAGCACAGAGCCTGAGAGTGGATGAAGCCTTCCTGTAAGAACACGCACATAAGAACCGCAGGTGGCGGCCATGCAGTGGTGGTGGCTCTCTGTGAGTTCAAGACCAGCCTGGTCTATAAGAGTTAGTTCCAGGACAGGCTCCAAAGTTACAGAGGAAACCCTGTCTTGAACCTGCCCCACCCCCCCCCCCCAAAAAAAAGAACTGCAGCTGGCTGCAGAGCAAGGGTCCACAGTCCTAGTTTTATGTTGTCCTCTGAGAGGACAGGAGGGAAGTGTGAGAGCAAAGGTTGCTCTGTGCCTCCCAAAGCTTGCAGAGTGGGAGGGGGACAGAGCCTAGGACAGAGAGGCCATGGGAGAGAGACCCTGTTCAGTTCTGACCATGAAGGGTGTCTGGAGACACACTGGAGGGGCACTTGGCTCAGTCTGGGAGGATAAATCAAGGAAGGCCTTCTGGAGGAGAAAGTGTTCTATCTGAGGCCAAAAGCACCACAGAGATTGCCGAGGCAATAAAAGAGAGCTTAGTTACACAAGCAGGGAAAGCCGGACTTTCAGCTTTGCCGTCACTGTTTCCATGCTGGGGATTTCTCAACTTCCGGTCTCACCTTCCCTTTATCAGCTCTGCCATGCCATAAACCTCAGTTTTATTCACAGTGGGAGTTTCCAGAAACATTGTCACACTGGTTGGGACAGTGGGCAACAGCAACACTCTATGACGTCCCCTCTTGGGAGGAAAAGTTATCTTTTTTTTCATGTTCAGTATATGAGTTCGGGTATATGTCATACATGTGGAGGCCCAGGGCTGATGTCCTAATCTTTACTCTTTCATTTTATTCACTGAGGCAAGGTCTGTCGATCAATCCCAGAGTTCCCTGATGTGGTTAGTCTTGCTAGCCAGCTTGCTCTGAGGATCCTATCTCTGTCTTCTAAGGCTAGAAGGACGACCTCTCCTACTGAATTTGTATGGGTTTCTGGGGATCTGAACTCCACTCCTAACGATTACATGGCGAACACTGTAATGACTGAGCCTTCTCCCAGCACTGACTTATATTGTTTATAAAAATGAAGCGAGTACATTAATGACAGGGGTGGTTGTACATCTCTGTGACTGTTCTGGGATGTGTTGAACTGTGTGCTTTAGATGTGTCAATTATATTTTAAACAAACTGTGTATCAATAAAACTATTTTAAAAAAAGATAATAGGACTGGAGAGATGGCTCAGAAGTTAAGCCATCTTAACTCTGGCTGCTTTTCCAGAGGTCCTGAGTTCAATGCCCAGCTCACGACCAATCTAGACTGCCATCTGGTATCCTCCTCCGGCCTGCAGGCACACATGGAGGCAGAACAGTGTGTACATAATAAATAAATAAATTTTTTAAAAAAAAAAAGATAGTAGATAGGCTGGGGCATGCAGAGCACTTGCTTAACATGTAGGAGATCTTGTACTGGATCCCTAGGATTGGGGAAAAGTTTATAATGGGCAAGGTGATGAAGGAAGTGTAGTCTAGGGTCATAGGGCTGTCACAATCAAGGCTTTCCTATTTTTGCAGTTACAGAACACATTGCTTTATTTTACTACACTTAGTTATTACTCATTGTAAGAGGAGAATTAAATTTTTTATCACATTTATTTCTTTAGTGGGCTTCCGTGTGTGCCCACATATGTTAGTATGTGTGGAAGTCAGAGATCAGTTTGCTAGAGTTGATTCTCTTTCCTCCATGTGTATTCTTTGATGATGAACTTCAAATCCTCCTGCCTCCACCTCCTGAGTGCTGGACCCACACCTGGTCTATGACGTTTTGGGGATCAAACCCAGGGCTTTGTGTGTGCTAGGCAAGCACTCTAGCAACTAAAGCTACACTTGCTAGCCCCTGAGACTGCAATTCCTGTTAGCATCCTACCTCTATCATTAGCTCTCACTTCACTTTCTCTTCTGTTAAATGGGGAAGAGAAGTACATCACTGGACAGTTGAGACTTTAATTGCATTGGAACTTAGAAAATTTTAAGAATTATTCCTGACACATAGTGCAATAAATAGTAGTTTATTTTTATTTCTTTTATACCCTGGATAATGTTTGAGCTTTCCTGCTCAAGATGTAACTGCCCACTGAAACCTAGTACTGAACCCGACTGCCCAGGACCAAGCTCTGCCCTCAAGGTGGTACACAATTAGAGGCAACCTAACAACCCACACTCTCTTTCCCACAAAGGTGGGCTCTAGAAGTCTCCATCCATTGCTAAATGTACCAGAGTAGGTTCTCAACCAAGTCAGACCAGTTAATTTCTCCTCCCCAGGAACCTAGAATTCACTTTCCGGGATTGTCAACAGGTCGAGGGGAGCTGGCAGGTGACACACCTGAGGCTGGGGCAAACTTTTGCGCCACGTGGCTATGCAGGTCTCAAGAAGGCAGAGAGGGGGTCCTGAAACAGCCACAGAGACAACAAGGAACCCTAAAGGCTCAGAAGAAACAGGCAGAGAGATTTCTCTTACCCTGGATCTTGGTCTTCATCCATTTTCTCTTGTTATCACAAAATATCTGAGCGGGGTTGGAGAGATGATGGCTTTGGGATTAAGAGCACTAGCTGCTCTTGCAGGGGACCTGAGTTCAATTCCCCATGCCCAGCTCAAGTGACTAACAACAGCCTATGACTCCAGATCTATAGAACCCAGTGCCCTCTTTTAGCCTCCATGGGCACCTGCACACATGTTCACACACACACACACACACACACACACACACACACACAGGAAAATAAGATCAATCTTTCAGAAGAAATTTCTGAGTGTAAGTATTTATAAAGACAGATTATTTAGCCCACAAATTGGAAGGGTTTCTCTGTAGCTTTGGATCCTGTCCTGGAACTAGCTCTTGTAGACTAGGATGGACTCAAATTCACAGAGATCTACCCGCCTCTGCCTCCCAAGTGCTGGAATTAAAGCCATTCACCACCACCACCCCGTAAAATTTAATTTAATTTATTTTTATTTTATGTATAGGTGCTCTGCATGTACACCTGCAGGCCGGAAGAGGGCATCAGATCCTATTACAGATGGTTGTGAGCCACCATGCAGGTGCTGGGAATTGAACTCAGGTTCTCTGGAAGAGCAGCCAGTGCTCTTAACCTCTGAGACACTTCTCCAGCCCCAGACAGATTATTATTATAATTATATCAGGAAATAAGGACTGCCATACATGTTTTAAAAACAGAGTGAGGAAGCCAGGTGGTGGTGGTGCACACCTTTAATCCCAGCACTCGGGAGGCAGAGGTAGGCAGATCTGTGTGAGTTCAAGGCCAGCCTGGTCTACAAGAGCTAGTTCCAGGATAGGCTCCAAAGCTACAGAGAAACCCTGTCTCAAAAACAAAACAAAACAAAACAAAACAAAAAAACCCAGAGTGAGGAGACAGAGGTGGTTGAAAGGTCAGTACTTTCTTTCTTTGTTCGGAGGGGCTTGTTTATCTTATTCAATACACCGAGATGAGATGAGGTGACCTGGCATGGCATTAGGAAGAAAGCCCAGTCTGCCTTTTGTTTTCCAGTAATGAGGGATTTTCAGCTGGGTGTTGAGGTGTGGCTTTCCTGAGTAATCAAGAGCATTCCTGGGGCAGAGATGATGATCACATCCCTGAGGTGGAATGCGGTTCTATATTCACAAACTGCAAGCAAGGAGCCTCAACCTTTGGGTGGAAAAAGGGAGGGAGGGGCTGAGGAATAGAGGAAGGGAGGGAGGCAAGGAGGGAGGGAGGAAACTCAGCAGCAAGCAGATCTCCATGAGGTTTGGTGAGGAATCTGGAAAGATTCGGGGGGGTCCCTGAGAAATCCCCCCGGGGCGGGGGGTTGTACAGGAACACAGCAGAGGATTACAGCATTTTTAGATCACTCTGAGCAAGGCGCGCTGGCTCAGACCTGTAATTCCCATACTTGGGAAGCTGGATCAGGAAGATAGAAAGTTGAGGGCTTGAGCCCAGCCTGGGTTATCACCAGGCAATAAAGATAAGAAGCTGTCTGAAAACCCAAAATGTAATCAGTTCAAACAAAAGATTACTCTGTCACTGTGTGAATGTGGGTGCTAGGGTAGGGGAAGGGGAGAAGCCAAGAGGATGACACACAGGTCAGGCCAGCTGCAGCAGCAGCCAGGGCTGGGCTGTTGATGGAGGGGACAGTGGGGGTCTGGATCTATTTTGACAGTTCCTGTTCCTGGTTCTGGTTCCTCATAAAGTCAATCATCTTGGTTTTGCCCCTGAGTTCACCCAAAGTCCCCCCTTTATCTTCCTCCTCTCACTGCACCCCGTTTCCTTTCTGCTTAAGTAAGCGAATGTGTAAGAAGGGGTCGGTAATTTACCCCTATCCTACTCTGACAATGAGACCTGGCAGCTCGCTAGCCTGCTCTAATTCGCCACTCTAATTCTAATTCTAATTTCCTGGTTTCATCTGCCCCAGGAATAAGGAATGAGTTTTACCTTGAGAGTAAGACATACAGGAATGATAATCTGAGGAAAATCGTCTTTCAGGGGACTTCTGAAGGAAGCAGTCCAAGGCGGCTTATTTTATGGTGTGGGAGAAACACTAACGATGTGCCCAGAGATGTCTGCCACCCCAGGTAAGAAGCGCAGGTAACACAAGCACTGGCGTGTGTAGCTTCTGTGCCAGGCTTTGTCTTAAAGGGCTTGCACATATTAGCTCATTTAAGCCTCGGAGAAATAATAAGATGTAGGCTGCCGTTGTTCCTATTTTTATAGATAAGAATCACAAAACTAAGGCTCGGGCTTAGCTCAGGATTGATGATAGTCTAGAATGTATGAGACCCTGGGTTGGACCCCACCACCACCACCAACACACACAAGAATAAAACTCACAAAATGAGTGTGAGATGTGCAGGGGAGCCCAGCCATTCTGACTTCACACTCTCAGCCGGTGTTGTTTGTTTCCTAAGCCCCTGATGAGATCAGGCTGAGCTGGACTCTAAGCTATTCCGTGTTGTATAAAACAGTGCTTATGCCTTGCCCTAGGAGTCTCCGCTTGGTTTTTTTGTTTTGTTTTGTTTTTTTGTTTTTAAACAAGCAGCTTTTGACTCTGCTTCAAGGGAAAAGGATGATATAGCTGGGTGGACCCAGAATTATCTGTCAGGCACCACCTCTCCAGCCCAGAATGGTAAACTACTTTTTCCTAAGAATAGATAGGCGAACTGACACCATGGGGACAAACGATTGGATTAAAACCATATTAGGAGGGAGCTGAAACGGTGGCCCAGTGGTTAAGAATTTGTACTTTTCTTGGAGTTCAGTTCCTAACACCATGTCAGGAAGCTCACAGCCAGTTAGCCCAGCTGTAGGGGGACTCGATGTCTCTGTCCTCTGCAGACACTTGTGCCCATGTTCGTCTATCCCCATATAGACACACACACGCACACACACACAATTAAAAATAAAATAACATGCTAGGTGGTGGTGGCTCATGATTTTAATCCCAGCACTCGGGAGGCAGAGGCAGGCAGATCTCTGTGAGTTCAAAGCCAGCCTGGTCTACAGAGTGAGTTCCAGGACAGCCAAGGCTACACACAGAGGAACCCTGCCTTGAAAAAAAACATAAATAGATAGATAGATAGATAGATAGATAGATAGATAGATAAAATAATTCTTAAAAATATAAGGGAATCAAGCCCAAGAACATAGTGGATACATCAGTCCAAGGAAAGGGTGTGCCTCCTTCCTTTGGACTTTATAGTATGACTGACAGACCTGACAAGCAATGGCATGGTCCCACACCAGCTCATCATCTAATACTTGACATGTACACCAGGAATCAGGCAGGGGCTGGAGAGATGGCTCAGGCAGTTAAGAGCACTTGACTATTCTTCTAAAGGTCCTGGGTTCAATTCCCAGCACCCACAGGACAACTCACAACTGTCTGTAACTCCAGTTCCAGGGTATCCGACACCCTCATACAAACAAACATGCAGGTAAAACCCCAATATACGTTAAATAAATAAAATAAATCTTTTTAAAAAAAAAAGGAGGAGGAGGAGGAGGAAGAAGAAGGAGGAGGAGGAGAAGAAGAAGAAGAAGAAGAAGAAGAAGAAGAAGAAGAAGAAGAAGAAGAAGAAAGGAGGAGGAGGAAGAGAAAGAAGGAGGAGGAGGAGGAGGAGGAAGAGGAAGAAGAAGAAGAAGAGGAGGAGGAGGAGGAGGAAGAAATAACAGGCAAAGGATTCCCCAACTATCTCTGGAGCTTCAGCTCTGCCGTTGATGCACCCCCCACCCAACTGCCTACATATCGTTTCCCTATCTGGACCTAGACCTGAACCCACTCTTCCTGCTCGCAGACCCCACTTCAGTCTTTCTCCTTCCAACTCAACTCTGCAGCTTTGCTCTGCCATTCAGACACCAGTGACTCCAGAAGCGGCTCCCTCCAGGCGCTGGTCTGGTTCGTATCTACCATTACAGTCTCCTAGGTCCAACTTGGAGCCCTCTGAGCTCTGCTACAGCCTCTGGTCTACAGAACGAGTTCTAGGACAGGATCCAGAGCTAGAGAAACCCTGTCCCGAAAACTAACTAACTAACTAACTAACTAAGTAAAGCCTTCTACTAGCTGAGCCCCATCCTCAGGCCAGGTCAGGGTTTAAGGGTAAGGTCCACTAATGGTCCTTTGTGGAACAGGACTTTTTTCACTGTGGTAAGCTTAGCATCCCTGGCCTCAACGCCTCCACCGCCCTGAGGCAGATATTGTCACCTATGGTTGTATCCTTTTATAGAAGAAAGCAGACACAGGGAGGTGGCATTGCTTGACTCAACATGCCACGTAAGTAAGAGGAGAGCCAGTTTGGGAACCCCAAGCTCCACCCTGTACTGATGATGATGCCTTACTCAGGGTGAAGAAAACAGATGAATAAGAGGAAATCCCTAGAAGTAGAGTCCAACAGAGGCTCAGGAGCTCCGCAGATCCACTCTCGGCTGGAAAAGCAAAGACTGGCAGGAACCAGGAAACCTTACCTTATAACACAGGTCCTTTCCTTATAATATAGGATGCCAAGCAGAAAGAAAAGGGCATTTCAGTTCATCTTGTGTTGCGACATAAAATCCAGAATCAGGAATGTAGCTCAGGGGTAAACATTTACCTAGCTTGTGCAAGGCCCTAGGTTAAAATTCTAACATAGGAAGAATAAAAATACCAGAGATGAAAGCCTGGCATGTTAATATATGTCTGTAATCCCAGTACTCACAGGGCAGAAGCAGGAGGATTGCCACAAGTTCAAGGCCAGCATGGTCCACATAGTGAGTTCTAGGCCAGTCCACACTGGAAGACCTTGCCTCAAAAATCCAAAAATAAAAATCCAAGTGTGGATCCTTTCTACAGAAAGAAGTTTGTTTAGCCCTTGGTTCTAGTGAGTAGACGCTCCGCCATTGCGCTGCCGTCTGTCAAAACCTCCTGATTCCCAGCTATGTCATAACAAGGTGGGGAAGTGGGAAGGAAAATCCGCTACATGCTGTGGGACAAAGGTTTTGTACTTTGTAAAGACTTGTCACTTGTATTTTAATAAAACGCTGATTGGCCAGTAGCCAGGCAGGAAGTAGAGATAGGGCAACCAGGCAGGAAGTAGAGGCAGAGCAACGAGAACAGGAGAATTCTGGGAAGAGAAAAGATACAATCTGCAGTTGTCACCCAGCCATGAAGGAAGCAAGATGAGAATGTCTCGCTGATAAAGGTAGCAAGCCACGTGGCTAACACAGATAAGAATTATGGGCTAATTTAAGATATAAGAATTAGTTAATAAGACTCCTGAGCTAATCGGCCAATCAGTTTATGATTAATGTAGACCTCTGTATATTTCTTTGGGACTGAAAGGCTGCAGGACTGGGTGGGACAGAAACCTCAATCAACAGTTACATGAACAAGTGATTGCATGTGCAGAATGGACCATGCTCTAGTGGTGGCCTCATATTATAAAGGCCAGCTCTAGTGAGAACTAACCAACTCACCAGGAGAATGGACAGAATGGACTCACTCCCACAAGCCAAAATTAACCTGTTTGTGATTGCGGAGTCCCAGCGACTAAGGCCCAACCTTCAAGGCCTTAACACCAACCATCCTCAGGTTGGTTATGAGCTTTCCGGACATATTTTTGGGGGACAAACTTTATCCAAACCTTAACCAGGAAGAGGAAGCTATAGACAGGATACAGTTAGTTTCAATGGGGCAGTTTCTTGGTTTCCACCCCTAGCTGAGGAGCTATTGGCAACTGATGGTTGCTTCAGGGAGAGAAGTCATTTTTTTTTCAAAGATGTGACTGTCAGTAAGCTGTCGATTCTAATGCAAGCAATGATAACTGTACTCAATAGGTTATAGAAGAGAAGAAGGTGGAGAAGCACCTATGTAGTGGCATTTCATTTGTATTTTAATAAATAAAGCTTGCTTGACGATCAGAAAAGTAGAACAGCTACCCTGGCCTTACAGACCAGGCAGCAATGACACACACCTTTAATACCGTAGCCACACTAGTGTGCCATAGAAACCAGGCGGTAGTGGTGCACGCCCTTAATCCCTGAATGAGAGAGGATTATAAAACGGGAGGAGGCAGCTCCCAGACACAGTCTCATTCTGAGATTCCTGGAGGCAGGATCACCATTTCAGACTGAGACTGAGGTAAGAGCCAGTGGCTCACTATTTTGCTTTTCTGATCTTCAGAGTGAAACCCAATTTCTGTCTCTGAGTTTTTATTAATCATGCTTTATGCTTATCTCGGGGAGACTGGGGTGGGGGAGTTCGGGTGAATATGATCAAGATACATTGTATGTGTGTATGAAATTTCCAAAGAATAAAAAAAATATTAATAACAATTTTCACAAAGCCAGCGATGAGCAAAGCCAAAGCAATGTCCAGAATGTTGGGCTTCTGGTCGTTGTCTTCACTTCCTTTTCACCTCTTTTATCTTTGTTCTGCCCCTCCTCCCGTAGCTGTTGCTGCCTGAAGACATAGATCTTGAAATGTCCCAGAGTCCTTTGCCTGTGACTCTGCCATTGAACTGCTGTCTATGCTAACATGACTCATGGACCGGAGCTAATTAGCGCTATTTGGGGTAGAATCACTGGTAACAGATGCCAAGAACCAAATCCACTGGACAATGTGGTACACGTCTGGAATCCTAATCTTTAGGGGGCAGAAGCAGAAAGAACAGGAATACTCACAATACTCACAGAGCATGGGAGAAGCCAGCCTGGACACATGAAACCTAGTCTTAAAAAAAAAAAAAAGAAAAAAAAAAGAAAAGGTACTTAAAAATGTAAAACATTTAGGGGCTGGAGTAAAAAGCATACACTGCTCTTGAGGATCTGACTTTTGTTCCCAGCAGCCACTTCAGGTAGCTCATCACTACCTGTACCTCTGCTCCAGGGGCCCTGACACTCTCTTCTGGACTTGAAAGGCACTAGTATTCACTCAAGCATATACCCACACACATGTACATCATTTAAAAATTAAAATTTAAGCCAGGTGGTGGTGGCCCATGCCTTTAATCTCAGCACTTAGGAGGCAGAGGCAGGTGGATCTCTGTGAGTTTCAGGAAAGCCTGGTCTACAAAGTGAGCCCCAAGACAGACAGCCAGGGCTATACAGAGGAAACTCTGTCTTGAAAAACAAACCAACCAATGAACAAGTAAATAAATAAAACTTTTAAGATGAATAGACAAAAACTTAAAAAGAATCAAGTTGTCTAATGCAACCCATGCATAAAGTTATGCATTTAAAATCTAATGTCAGAGGAGCGGAAATGGTCATGGCTGTACTTCCCGACAATGTCCCCTTCAGCCAACCATACATCACAGACTACTGAGTCAAAACAAAACGAAAAAACAAACAACAAAAAGGAGAAAGAAGAAGGGCCATGCCTAAAATATCACCTCGTTTAGCTCAACCTCCCTCCTTCAATGACACTTTATCTCTGAGGAGCCCCAGTCCTGACTCCTGACTATGCTATTTTCTGCTCCATTTGGGGCCTTGAACTTGTGGAAGGATTTTGACTCAGATTGTTACCCATCGTTCATGGTTCCTCTTTCTCCTGCCTACTTCAGCAGGAACGCCCTGCACAAGTTCAGGTCATTGTATGCCTTGGTCAGCAATCACTTGTTTGTGAGTGCAGTTCGTTCAGACTAGCAGAAAGAAAGACTCAAAGACAAGAACTGCCCAGAACCCAAGGTAATAATTGCAGCCATGTGACCGGATGTGGACAGGAGACCTTTACCAGCCTCTCTCTCTGGGGAGAACCAACATGTGCACACTGTTCTCAGAATGAATGTGGACCCTCCAGGTGTAGACAGGACAAGGGGAAATGAACACCCAGTCTTCACTTTGGGGCCTCGCACCTGGATCAAGGGTGTTAAGAGGGAGGTGGGAAGAAGAGAGAATACTATGTAGGAAGAGACAACTCTGAGGAGAGCTGTTGTCTGTCCTTCTGTCTGCTGGATTGGCCAGGGCGAGGCAAAGGAGTGTAGCGAGTGAATGAGCTCAGAATGCAACATTTTAACCCAGGGGTCATTCTGAGTGGAAGGTGACTGATAACTGGAAGATGCAGGAGGGGACTTCTTCCTGCCCGTTTTCCACCCAAAGTCAAGGTACTGATTTCCCATGTGAAACAGAAGTGGGGAACACTCTTACTGCTGGAAATGGGGAGCTGCTGTCAAGATAATACTGCTCTAATCAACCCTGGGAAAGAAACCCTCATTTCCACCAGTCTTTCGTTGTCACTTTCTCACAGTTAACTTCCTGTTGTCCAGACTACCTTTTCCTATTTTCAAAGTTCATGACTCCTATTAAAATGGCATAACTCCCACCCCGTCAACCTCTGAGGCAGGTGGGAGAGCTGGTCCTGAGGCCATAGGATCAGAAGAGCTGCACCACCCCACCACAAGTTGCACAACACTCAGGAGAGCAGGCCCTGCCCCTTGCATGGGCAGCACAGTAGAGTCCACCCATTGGAGGTGGGGTGGAGCCAACCGGAAATTGTGAGGATGGGAGAACAGCTCCCCTTACTCATCTATCATGTGGTGGCATGGGGGTGGGGGAGAAACTGTCCCCACGTGCAGTGCATGCATGCCTATCATCACCCGAGGCAGGTGAGAGAACTGTTCCTACCCTTCATCAGCTGCAGCACTCGGGAGAGTGACCCCTACACCATGCCTGGACAGCACAGCAGAGCTGGTTCTGAAGTTGTCGGCCTGGGAGATCCGATTCTGAGGACAGGAAAGCAGAACTGGCCCTGGCCCCATCCCTGTAAGGGGTGAACTCGCCAGGGCAATGCAGGAGAGCTCACCCTGGTGGTGAGGATGAGGGAGAGCTGGCAGACTGACCAACCCTGCAACTACACAGACCCAGAACCAGGGTTATAGGTTGGTCCACCCCAACATCCACCCCTCTGTGATCTCCTGGAGCACATACAGGGACCCAAAGCTACAGGATCTCCAAGACACAGGCCAACAACAAGAGGAGTTCCAGTGAGGCCCCAGCATCGGTAGTGCAGCAGAAACCAGAGGCTTCGAACCAGACTCTGCAATGAACACTTGCAAGTAAAGATATGGATGAAAAGGTTTGCTGCATGACTCACTGTGTCACACTGCAGCTTCCATGATGAGACTGATGTTTTCCTTCTTTTTCTTCTTCTTTTTTTTCCCTCTTAAATTTTATTTTATTTTGTGTTGGAGGCTGCAAGGGCAAAGGGCATATACAAAGGAACAGGAAAATGAATGAATGGAGATGCATGATGTGAAAAACACAAAGAATAAATAAAGAAAAAGTTAAAGAAATAAAATGGCACAAATCAGACACAGTAGCGCATGTGTGTAATGCAGCCCTTGGGAGTCTCAGGCAGGAAGATTGCAAGTTCAAGACCAGCCTGGGCTACATAGCATGATCCAACCTCGAGGCAGCAAAAGAAGATCCATGGGCTGAAGCTGGCACATGCTTATCATCCTAGACCTCAGGAGGCAGAGGCAGGATGATCAGGAGTTCAAGGTCATCCTTGCTTTCATAGCAAATTCAAGAACTGCTTAGGCTTCAATGAGATCCATCATAAAAACAAAAACCAAGCCAGTGAGATGGTTCAGCGGTTAAGGGTGCTTACCATACAGCCCGGTGACCTGACTGCCTCAAGTCATCCTCTGACCTCCACATGCATGTCGTAGCAGGTGTAGAGTCCTTCTCCCCACAAAATAAGTAAATATTAAAAAGTGAAAGTAAATAAATAATGTCATCCTGTGTAACTCCCTGGCTTCACCCCCTAATGTTGAAACAAATAAATTAATGAATAAATCATAAGACAAATGAGTTTATGTGGGGCTGGAGTAACAGCTGAGCTGTCAATAGAACTTGCTGATCTTGCAGAGAACCACAGTTTGGTTCCCAGCACCCACATCAGCTACCTCACAACCAATTTAACTCCAGCTCCAGGGGATCCAATGCCTTCTTCTGGACCACAAGGGCACCTGCACTCACATGCACATATCCTCACATACACACATACACACATGATTAAGTAAAAGAACTCTTTTTTTCATTGTTTGGTTTTTTGGAGACTGGGTCTCTCTATGTATCCCTGCTGTTCTGGAACTTGCTCTGTAGACCAGGCTGTTCTCTAACTCACAGAGATCTGCCTGCCTCTGCCTCCTGAATGTGAATAACTCTTTCTAAATAAATAAATGTTATGGGATGCCCTCCTGTATGCTGTGAATATGTCTTATTACCATTAGTTAATAAAGAAGCTGATTTGGCCAATAGCCAGGCAGAATATAGCTAGGCAGGAAACTGAATACACGGGGAAAGACGGCAGAGTCAGGGAGATGCCAGCAGCCACCAGGAAAGCAAGATGTGAGACAGCAAGCCACGAGCCTCGTGGTAAAACATAGAATAACAGAAATGGGCTTAATTAGAATTGTAAGACTAGTTAATAATAAGCCTAAGCTAATAGGTCAAACAGTTTGTAATTAACATACGCCTCTGAGTGGTTATTTGGGAACTGCTGGACAGGAGAGAAACTTCCAGATACAAATAAATAAATAAATAAATATATTTTTTTTTTTAAAAAAATTGGGCCAGTGAGATGGCTCAGCAGGAGAAGGTGCCTGCTGCCAAGTCTCATGACCTCGTTCAATCCCTGGCACCGACATGGCAGAAGGAGAGAACTGACTCCTGCAAGTTGTCCTCCGACCTCCTCGCTCGCACTGCAGTGCCTGTTTGCCCCCTCCCACCACAGACACACAAAAATAAATAAAATGTAACTTAAAATGAAGAAAAACACCCTTCTGTTCATGGGTTTAGCGGCTGTGCAATCTTCCTTTGTAGGACCACACAGTCTCATGTTGATGGGCTCTGGAGCCAGCCTGCCTTTGTCAGTCTCTCCTCTCCAATTATATGTGATATTGTCACGGGAGTACCTAGATCCATAAACCTTTTGCTTAGTTTTGCCTTATCATAGGTGAAGTTAGCAAACAGGAATTGGAAAAGGAAAGCGGATTTCTTTACAGTTTGAACAAACTTTTGTGTAGTACTGTTCCAGTTTTACAGAAAAGATGAAAGCCCTGGGCATGAAGTCAGACGTAATCCCAGCACTGTGAAGGTAGAGGCGGGAGGATCAGACTTCCAAGGTCATACTCTGCCACAGAGAGTGTTCACGGCCAGCCTTAGATATATGAGAACCTGTCAAAGAAAGAAAGACAG
This sequence comes from Myodes glareolus, assembly GCF_982192425.1. Lineage (NCBI taxonomy): Eukaryota > Metazoa > Chordata > Mammalia > Rodentia > Cricetidae > Myodes > Myodes glareolus. Next base: position 62,108,662 of record NC_142028.1, read on the forward strand.
AGGAGGGAGGAGAGAGAGAGAGAGAGAGAGAGAGAGAGAGAGAGAGAGACCAGCAAGGCCTCATAACCCATCAAAGTTCTGAAAATCAGAGGCTGTTGAATACTCAGCCATAAATGAGACTTCAAGTGACCCTGACTAAGACTTAGGAAACATCTGGAAAAGGGGGTGAAAGAATGTAAGAGGCAGAGGAAAGAGTGGAGTGTTGTGGAGTGCCATCTGCCAGGTGTGGCATGGCCATTGTGGAGTGCCATCTGCCAGGTGTGGCATGGCCATTGCATTCTTGACCTCTCAGCAGGCACAAGCCTGGCACACTCAAGGCCCATCAGCAACCGACCGTGCTGTGGGGAGGGCTCCCAAGGCTCAGGCAGCAAATAACTGAATGAGGAGGGAGGGCCAGATTCTATACGGTTGCCGTCAGCAGTCCAATGCTCTGGAAGCAATGTCAAACCCACTGAGCTCACACACACTAAAAAAAGAAGAAAAAAAAGGAAGGAAGGAAGGAAGGAGAGAAGGAAGGGAGGGAGGGAGGGAAGGGAGGGAGAAAAGAAGGAAGGGAGGGAGGGAGGGAGGGAGGGAGGGAGAAAGGAAGGAAGGAAGGAAGGAAGGAAGGAAGGAAGGAAGGAAGGAAGGAAGGAAGGAAGGAAGGAAGGAAGAAGGGGATCAAATGGGGATGAGGAAGGAAACCAGCAGGAGTGAGAGGGGACAAGAAGAAGTGATAGGAGAGCAGCAAATGCAATCAAAACACATTATGTATGTGTATGAAAGTGCCTTAATGAGACTTATTACATAAACTAATGTATGCTAATAAAAAGCCAGCTCACCAGTCCTGTGTTGACAAACTGTCAGAACTATGTCAAATGCCTTTCTTTCAGAGAGAGAAGCCCCACCCCCATGGCACCTAGACAGTACTCAGCATGGGGCTCCTGGGGGACTTTTAATTTCTTGGAGTCTTCTGTTTCAATAGTCTAATAGCCAAAGAGAGAAAGAGACATGTGTACCTCCTCTCCATCTCCTCATCAAAGCCATGCTTCAGAATCCACTTTGAGAGAGGAATGTGTGTATTCCAAGTGTTTGGCAGCCTAGATGTCCCCCAAATCTCCAACCAAGTAAGGTCATCCTTTACTCATTGATATCTTTTTTTTTATTTTTCCATGTAGGCCAGCACTTAGAAGACAGAGGCAGGTTGATCTCTGTGAGTTAGAGGCCAGCCTGGTCTTCATAGCGAGTTCCAGAACAGCCAGGGCCACATAAAGAGACTGTCTCAAAAACAAAGAAACAGACAAGGAGGACAACAACAACTCACTATGTACCCAATTACTTTTGCAAAAATTTAAACTTTTAGCTGTTATTATAATAATATTGTGTGTGTGTGTCTATGTGTGTGTGTGTGTGTGTGTGTTGTTCATATGCTAGAGCACAGAGAGGTAGGTCACAGAACACTTTATGAACCTGTTTTCCCCTTACTCCCCCCCCTTTTTTTTTTTGGTGGGGGGTTGAGACAGGGTTTCTCTGTGTAGCTTTGGAGCCTGTGCTGGAACTAGCTCTGGAGACCAAGCTGGCCTTGAACTCACAGAGATCTGCCTGCCTCTGTCTCCCCAGTGCTGGGATTAAAGACGTGTGCCACCACCTTTCCCAGCCTTTCCTTCCTTCACTTTTATGTGTGCTCTGGGACTAAGAACTCAGGTTGTCAGACTTACAGGGCAAGTCAAACCTCCTCACCAGCTCCAGCCTTGAACGCTTGGTCCTCACGCCTCCACCTCCTGAATACCCAAATTACAGGCATGTATCATCATGCCCAGCTTGTTCAACAAAACTTCTTTAATAACTGGCTGGCATCTGTCAGAAACTGGAGGTACAGCTAGGGAGACAAGCGTACCCCTGACTTCATGGCATTTATTCTAGCAAAGAAGATAAGCAACACTTTCCATCGCTGTGATAGACACCATGACCTAAAGCTGATTAGGGAGTCCAGGGTTTGCCTGGCTTACATTTCCACGTCATAGTCCATCATCTGGAGAAATCAGGGCAGGAAGTCAAGTCAGGAGCCCGGATGCAGGAACTAAAGCAGACACCACGGAGGAGTGCTGCTTCCGATTTGCTCCCTTGACTTTCTTAGACAGCCCAGGCCCACCTGCCCAGGGGTAGCAACACACACAGTGAGCTGGGCCCTCCTGCATCAGTTATTAATTAAGAAAATGCCTCCCCAGGCTTGCCTGCAGCTCAGTCAGATAGGGGTACTTTCTCAGTTGAGGTTTCCTAGATGACCCGAGTTTGTGTTCAGTTGACAAAACAGAACCAGCGCAGCCCGTAATAGGTAATAGGCAAACACTAAGTCACAGAAAGGAAGCAGAAGGATGAATGGATGCCTGTAAGCCCAACATTTCAGAAGTGGGAATGGATGGGTCAGAAGTTCAAGACCAGGGGCTAGAGAGATGTTTCAGGGGTCAAGCACACTGCTCTTGCAGGGGACCAATTAGGTTCCCAGCACCCACATCAGGTGTTCACAACTGCCTGTCACTCTAGCTCCCAGGGATCCAACTTCTTCTTCTGGTCTCCACAGACACTATACTTACTTGTACAAAGCCACACACAGACAGACAGACACACGCACGCGCGCGCACACACACACACAATTAAAATAATAATAACGACAATAATAATAGCCTGGACTACATGAGATTCTGTTTTTAAAAGAGTCAGTGCAGCGTGGATGTGCATCTTTAGTTCCAGCACTCCAGAGGCAGAGGCAGGTGGACCTCTGAGTTTGAGGCCAGCCTGGACTACAGAATGAGTTCCAGGACAGCCAGGGCTACACAGAAAAACCATCTTGAAAGAAAAAAAAAGTCAGCCAAAAGAAAATAAAAGCGTCAGTAATTCTTGGGAAGTTAAAGTTGGCTCGAAAGTTGGAAACCTGGAGTTCCTCTCAGCAGCTAAGGGAGAGGCTGGGGCGGAGGGTAGTGACCTCTGACTCCTGTCCTATTCTGGCTCACTTTCCTTCTCTTGAATTCCTGATCATCCACTAAATCCCAGATAAACAAGCAGCTCATGCACCAAACTGGCCCACAGACAGCCATGCTTTTCTCCTAGATCCCCACCCCCAACCTTCCCTTCAGTCCCTCCTGGGGCTGATGTGAATTCTCTCCCAGATGCTCGCAAGCTCTGGTCTGGAGCTGTCATGAGAGGTAGCAGAATATGAAGAGGGTTCAGAATCCAGGCTCTTCTGCTTCCTGGCCATGTAACCTGGGGCAGACAGCTTTCTTTTATTTTTTTTCTTTCTTTCTTTCTTGTTTTTTTGGGTTTTTTGTTTTGTTTCGTTTTGCTTTTGTTTTCGTTTTTTTTGAGGAAAGGTTTCTCTGTACCCTTGGAGCCTGTCCTAGAACTAGCTCCTGTAGACCAGGCTGGCCTCGAACTCACAGAGATTCACCTGCTCTGCCTCCCGACTGCTGGGATTAAAGTCATGTGCCACCACCGCCCAGCTACCAGACAGCTTTCTTTATAGGTCCAGTTTGTCTGTGCTTTGGGCTCTTAACAGTCAGAGACCTCAGAAAGTTTGAAGAAATACTGAAAGCAGGGCCTGGCCCGCCATTAAAGCCAGCAAGCATTACTAAGCATATTTCCCTGCAACCACTGTGGTAGATGTTCATGTGCTATAGCTCCATCCTCAGAAGACCTTGCAAGGTGACAGAAATGGTATATTAATCCCATTGCAAATGGGGACACCGAGGCTGAGGGGTTCAGTCCCTTCTTGTTCATATCTCCACCAAGAGTGTTAAGTCTCAACAGCTGGAACAAATGGTTGAGGTGTCTATTTAACAAATTGGACCTGGCCTCTAGATTCTCCCAGCAGCCCCCAGTCCCTACCTGTTAAAGGGTGTGGTTGGCATACCCCACGTCCTACCCTGCATTCTTCAGCTCAGAGTCTGGGCTAGCCTTCCCCCAAAGGCTCTTCCCTAAATATTCCAGACATTTTGGTTACCCGCCCCGCAGTGGTTGCATACCTGGTTCCCCTCTCTCCCCTCCTCCCTCTCTCTCCACAATGGCCCAGCTCAGTCTGGTCATGTCCTCTGGCTGTGCTCTCCCTTTATCTACAATTAACTTTCTCCACCATACCGAGGACCAGTCATGTCCTTCCTTTTTATTTGTTCGTTTTTCATTCAGGAAGCAGCTGAGCTCGGAGTTAAACCTTAGAAGATGAAGCTGCGCACCCTCCTCTCTCACTTCCATAGTTCACTGCCTCCGTCCACAGCAATTTCTGTACTTCTTCTCCCAGCTTTCCCCAGCCTTGGCTTTTCCCAAGACAAGGAATTTGACAGGAGAATGCTGCCAGGTTTTCACAGGCTCGAATGCAGGGTTGTTAGAGGACTGCCTTGTCTGATTGCCCTTCTCCCCATTTTACAGAGAGAGACACTGAGTCTTACCTACCTTCGTCGATCTTCCTCCCTCCTTCCCTCCCTTCCTTTTTTTCCTCCCTGTGATACTGGGAATGGAGTCCAGGACATTTTCCATGATTATTTCCAGAGAAGCACTCTACAACTGAGCTATATCCGCGGCCCCTTGGGAGTTTTGTTGTTTTTGTTTTTAAGATTTAGTTACTAACTTGTGTGTGACAGAGAGAGAGTTTCTGCGGGTGTGAGTTCATGTGTATCACATGCAGGCAGGAACCCTCAGAAGCCGGCGGCGGGTGTCAGGTTCCCTGGCATTAGAGCTATGGATGCTTGTGGAGGACCATGTGGGTGCTGGCAACTGAACCAGGCCCTCCACAAGAGCAGCAAGTGCTTTTAACCGCTGAGCCATCTGCCAGCCCCTTGTTTTGATTTTTGAGACAGGGTGTCTCATTATAGCTCAGACTAATGTTGAACACACAACAATCCTCCTGCCTCGGCCTCCAATTTTCTTGTTTTGACTTTTTAAAAAATATTTATTTATTTACTTATTTATAATGTATATTATAAATTATATTATAATAATAAACAATAAATTATATTATAATTATAAATTAATAATGTACACTATATTAATATACATTAATGTATAATGTAATTCTGTCTGTGTGTAGAACCATTACAGATGGCTGTGAGCCACCATGTGGTTGCTGGGAATTGAACTCAGAACCTTTGGAAGAGCAGGCAATGCTCTTAACCACTGAGCCACCTCTCCAGCCCCTCTTGTTTTACTTTTTTTCAAGATCCTCTTGCCTCTCCTTCACGGCTCAGGGATTACAGGCAGGTGCTGCACACCTGGTAGCACCAATACCTCTAGAATCTTCTCCTCTGACTTATGCAGTGATGATACAACTAATTATGTTCAAAGAGACCTCGAAATGGATCAGAGGTTTCATCTGAGGTGACAAATTGTCATCGCTTGGGGACACTTCCACATTCCAGATTTGCAAGTGGCAGACCTTGGGGAACTGAATGAGACATACCGAAATGGCTGTCTCAGAAAGGAGAAGCCCCAGCGCTGACAGGAAAAGCAACATCCTCAATTTTCAAAGTGTTCACAAAGTGTGAGTTTTGTTTTGTTCTTTCAAGTGTTTTGTTCTTTCTAAGTTCCCTCTTCAAAGAAATTACACCTTCCTGGCTCTAAGAATTTAGTGCCACACTCTGCCCACCTTTGCTGTTAAAGGGACAAAAATTAAATCATAGGAAGCATTTTATTTGATTTGAGTTTTTTTTATTTTTATATTTAACTTCTTTGTTGACTCTTTGAGAGTCTCACATCATGCACCGCAGTTCTACTCACCTCCCAGTGGGAAGCATTTTAAACATTAGTAAAGACAAAGGAGATAATTATACAGGGTACAGGGGTGTAAGCCTGCAACCCCAGCACTCCCAAGTAGGGACAGAAGAATCAAGAGTTCAAGGCCAGTTGCAGGCCAGTCTGGGCTACATAATATGGCCTTGCATCAAAAAATAATTAATTTTTTTTAATTATGAAAAAAGAAACTGAGGAAGGGGACTGGGAGCAGGGGATGGAGTGGGAATTTGGATTGGTATTTTTTTAAGTAATAATAAATATATAAATAAATGGGGGGAAAAAAAGAAATTAGAAAGCCAAGCACTGTGGTGCCTGCCTATAAGCCTCGTTCTCAGGAGGCAGAGGCATAGGATACCTGCTTGATTAAGGTCAGTCTCATCCACACACCAAATTTCAGGCCAGCCAGGGTTACATAGCAAGAACCTAACAAAAATAAAAGCAATGAAACAAAATACTATAACTGTAAGTATTGACAAAAGATACAGTATGTTCAGTACTTACACAATTTACTGATAAAGTAAAAGACTCCAAATACATTTGTAAGCCCCCTCAACCCTAAGACATTTTTCTAAAACCTTACACTCACTCTCTCTTGGAAACGGGACGGTCGCACACACACACACACACACACACACACACACACACACACATGCTGGACTGCTCATCCTCCTGTGTCCTTGTGAATAATCTTCAAACATAACTCCATTCTGGGAATTGAGGCAAAGACAACCCACAGATGTTGACTCAGTTCCTGATGTATTGGTTTAGTCACTAGAACAAGGTCAGGATGGCCCATAGATGCTCCCTTTATCTCACCTGACCACGCAGCTATTCTCCTGCCCTGGAACAGACCAATCACTGCTAGTGACCTTTTAAATAAGCCAGTCCAATAAGTTGGAAGACAACCTACAGGTTCCCCCCTTGTGTCTGTTGCTTTTCACTTTAAAAGATGGACTGTAACAGCTATCGGGGGTCCTTCATATCCTGAACCTGAAGGGCCCTGTCATGACAGAATAAAAATCCTCTTGCTTTTGCATGAATTGTGGTTATGAGAGTGGTGTCTGGAGCAACTCCTCCCTGACGTTTGGACTTCTAGTCCAACAAAGTAATGGTTCAACACTCGTAATATAGCAGACCGGCAGACCTTAGTACAACTGACTCCATAGTGGAAATACCAATCCAGCTATAAATGCTCCAGTCAGGTGCATTATGCAGCACCACCCGCCAAAATGAAAACAAAGACCTACTCCAAAGTCCTTGGTTTTGGGAAAGTCTCTAAATGTACTAACTACTAGCCTTGCTTTTTGTCTTCTGTGGTTCTGCTTCTGGCTAGCTATCCTTGTCGACTAAAGTATGTCAACACAGGTCACAGTCTTCATACTTAAAAGCTCACCCTGAGAAAGGCTTGGGGCTACACTGGGACCCAAACACCCAGTGCAGTCGCCAGCTGGCCAGCTGGTAAAGAGTTTCTGTTGGCTTGCACCTGAGTCTGAGTAGTCTTCCCTGGTGGATACCCCACAACAATGAAAGCAATTTGGAATTCAGAGTGGTTGACTCACATGTAATCTCATAATTCAGGAGGCTGAGGCAGGAGGATTTCAGCGAATTGAGGGTCAACTTGCATTACATAATGAGTTCCAAGTCAGCTGGGGCTGCAGAGGGAGTGAGATCTTCCCTCAAATAAAATAAAAATAAATTTTAAAAATGTAGTCTGGTTGTGGTATAGATAAAAGAGCTTACCTAGTATGTGTAAGGTCCTGGGTTCAATTCCGAGCACCACAAAGTCAATTAACTAGTTAATTAATTAAAGGAAATTTGTTAAAGTACTTTAGAAGGCAGTAATTTCTGTTTTGGAACTTTATCCTAATTATAAGAAAGAAGAAACGAGGGTAGGCTTTTGACTCAGTGTTGGAGTGGTTATCTAGTGTGCAAGATGTCCTAACTTCAACTCCTGGCACCATAAAAGAGAAAAGAAGTACAGTAATAAAAAGTTGGAAGTCAGGGCTGAGGCTGTAGCTCAGTGAGTTGAGGGTTTTTGTTGTTTGTTTGTTTTGTTGTTTTACCTAGCATGTACAAGGCTCTGGGTTCGATCCCCAGCACTGCATAAACTGGGATTGGTTGACATGCCTGTAATCCCAGCATTTGGAAAATTCAGAAACTCAAGTTCATCTTCAGCTAAGTAGTAAGCTGAGGGCAGCCTGGGCTACATAAGGCCCTGAGTCAAAAAAAAAAAAAAGAAAAGAAAAGAAAGAAAATAAAAAAGAACGATTCATGTATCCGAGGTGGGTGTTTGGTTTGTTTCTATTTGTTTCTTAAGTGTATAGGTATGTTGCCTGCAAGTGTGTCTGTGTACCACAACAGACAGTTGCTGCCCATGGTGGGGGTGCTGGGGAGCTTCCTCAGGAAGAGAAGCAAGTGTACTTAGCCATCGAGTCCATGAGCCATTGAGCAAGTGTACATTGCCTCAACTCCAGGGCTTTTTAAGTGCTTCTCTGTCTCAAAACCCTTATCTCAAACTGAATTCAATCCTCAATTCAGTTCAGTCCCACACTGCTTCCCTCTTCACATACCAAAGTGGGAGTCAGAGGGCCAGACAAGAGTGGACTCAGCCAGTAGTTTGACATATGTTCAAACCTGAACCCAAGCAGTCAAATAGGCTCCATGGATGAGCTGCCCCTGATTGACATCTGACAGTTGGCCCTGGCAGATACCCTGCTCCCTTTCTCTACAATAGGGTATGGAGAAGTATTTCTTGAGTCAGTGGCAGGCTCAGCACCACAGAGTGGTCATCTGTTATGACACTCTGAAAGGGGAAGTGGTCAGCTCAAAGTCACACAAGCAGTCAGTCTCAGAACGCAAGCCCAGAAGCTCTGGTTCTAGGCCACACTCCCTCTGACAGACTCAGAACTCAGATGTGGAGACTGTTGGGCTGGTGAAGGTAGAGATGTGGTGACATTGACCCAGCTGCAGACGCCTCCCTGGACAAGATGTCAGGTGGTCCCAGGCTAGAATCCAGGGACAGATGGATGCGGAAAACAAGACTGGTTCCGAGGGTCGGGAGTATGGTTCAGAGGTGGAGTGCTTGGCTAGCACATACAAGGCCCCGAGTTCAATCATGCAAAGCAAAACTATTTCCGATGCCACTCGACCCCCACTTAACTGTGCCACCTGCCCTCAGTAGGCAAGGTGAGTTTAAACAGTATGTGACAAGTTAGCAATGGAACACAAACTCCGCTCTCAGACACATCTCATTGCATCTCATTGGCCACAGCATCATCCCTGGGTTACAACCAGTTTCCTAAAACAGTTCTTTGATTTAGGAAGAGAAGAATATATATGAAGCAACCAGTCTTGCTAGAGTTAATCAATTATGTGGGGGAGTTAAGGGAGTATAATGCCAATGAGGTGGGAAAGTTGTCAGCAGTTACCAGAAAAGACTCACTTTCTGTCGAGAATGACTGACAAGAGTTGAGAGTATAGAACACACGCAAGACCCTAGCTTCAGTCTTCAGCAGCACAGCAACACACAGACACACAGACACACACACACAGACACCTGTTTTAGAGTATTAATTGGAGATGTTACATTTGTTTATGTTGTGGAACACTTGTTTAATGATACAAAAGATGTATTGCATTCTTTTATGTTGTATTTATTTAATTTTGTAAAGCTGTGTTACTTTGCCTGTCTCAAACACCTGATTGGTCTAATAAAGAGCTGACTGGCCAATACCTAGGCAGGAGAGAAACAGGCAGGGCTGGCAGGCAGAGAGAATAAATAGAAGGACAAAACATGAAGATTGGGAAGCAAGAGGAGGAGGAGGACATCAGGAGCCAAGCGCCCAGCTACACAGCAAGCCATGGAGTAAGAAAAGTATACAGACTAGAGAAAGATAAAAGCCCAGAGGCAAAAGATGGATGATAGATGGGATAAGTTAAGAAAAGCTGGCTAGAAAGAAGCCAAGCTGAGAACGGGCTTTCATAAGTAAGAATAAACCTCCATGTGTTTATTTGGGAGCTGGGAGGCAGGTCCCCCAAAGAGTAAAGAGCCAAAAGGGTAGGGGGAAAAGGACTAAACACATCAATAGCCAGTGAGTCAGGCATGGTGATGCATGCTTATAATAACAACGCTTTGGAGGTTGAGGCAGGAAAGCCAGAAGTTCAAGGCCAGCCCAGTCAATTCAGTAAGTTGAAGACCAGCTTGCACTTACATGGGACCCTGCCTCAAAGCATAAGTAAATGATGATTAATGAAATAAATAACCGACACTGCATCCCAAGTATAAAATTATGCTTCTCCCCGGAGAGGAATGAGAAAGGAATTGGCTCTTTGTTTGCTTCTTTTGGTTTTTGGTTTTTCGAGACAGGATTTCTCTGTGTAGCTTGGAGCCTGTCCTGAAACTAGCTCTGTAGACCAGGCTGGTCTCGAACACACAGAGATCTGCCTGCCTCTGCCTCCCAAGTGCTGGGATTAAGGGTGTACGCCACCACTGCCCAGCTAGGAATTGATATTTATTATGCCTATTCCAAAAAAAAAAAAAGAAGAAGAAGAAGTTAAGGATGTGATTTCTGGGGCAGGTGAGATTCAGACTCTAACATCCCTCATCTGTAGCACCTGCTCATTCTGCCGTGTCAATACTTCCAACACGGTGGATTTCAAACTGCTACCTGACCTCCCTGCACGCACAGTTGAGGAAAGATCCTCCCAATGGACTCCCACAAGACCGGTGAGCACCGAGTATTGAACACGACACTCTGTTGTGCTGGGTTTTGTTTTTGAACAATTCTGTCATTGTCACTTGATGATAGCGAACTCCTCTCCCTTTTGACGTGGTGCTACCGTATGTGTCGAGACCATTGAGCACTTGCGGAATTAAAAGATAAATCATTTACTTTTCCCTGAGTCACTGTCCCTCAGACAATCACACGCCCAATACCGCACATGGCTGGGACTTATTGACCACTCTTTCACACACGGTGACTCAGACTTTGTAGCCATGGTGACAGGAAACACCACCTTGAACATGAGAACTTGCTGTGAGGAAGTCCTCCACAGGAACCTAAATTTGCAGGCTCCTCTCCCAACACAGCCTCCTTTTAATAATTGTGCCATCCTGGTTACTTTCACTGTGTTTAGGATAAGAGTGCCCTGGCACAAGTGACTTCAGGGAGAAAGGGTTCTTCATGGCTCACAGGTCAAAGGTGCAGTCCATCATGGGGGGGGGGGGAAGACAGGGCAGCTAGAGTGTGAGGCACAGTCAGGGAGAAAATGAAAGCAGGCTGTTCCCTTCATCTTGTTACAACAGTGCTTCTCAACCTGTGGGTCGTGATCCCTTTTGGGGTCAAATGACCCTTTCACAGGGTCGCTGAAGACCATCAGAAAATACAGATATTTATATTATTATTTATAAAAGTCACAAAATTACAGTTATGAAGTAGCAACAAAAATAATTTTTAAACTTTTTTATTGATTCTTTGGGAATTTCACATCATGCACCCCAATCCTGCTCATTTCTTAGTCCCTCCTTATCTGCGCCTCACTCCCAGTGTCCCCCTCAAACGAAAATTTTAAAAATATTAATTGAAAACAAAATATACCAAACAAAACTCACTTTACTCCTTCATCTTTCCCGCCTCTCCCACACCTCTCCATGAATCTCGGTGGCCTTGGGAGCTGTGGTGTGTAACACAGTGGACCCTTTGGACCACTCTACTTTGCTTGCAAATGTTCATTGTACAAAATTGGTCAGGTTCAGACCTCTGGATTCTGGTACCCCGTCAAAATTGGACCCTCACTGGAACTCCTCCTGGATATCCTGCCATTGCCCCATCACTGAGCTCTCAAGGTCACGGTTCTGAAGGCCAGCCATGGATGGTGGAGTGGTTTGAAAGAAAATGGTCCCCAAGGGTACTGACGCTATTAGGAGGTGTTGCTTTGTTAAAGGAAGTGTGTCATTATGGAGGTAGGTTTGAGGTCTCACATGCTCAAGCCACACCCAGTGTGACAGACCCACTTCCTGTTGCCTGTGAGTCAAGATGTCAGGTCAGGTCTCCCAGCTCTTGCTCCAGCACCACTTCTGCCTACATGCTGCCTTGCTTCCAGCCATGATGATAACGGCCTAAACCTCTGAAACTGTAATCCACCAACACAATTAAATGTTTTCCTGTATAAGAGTTGCTATGATCAGGCAGATCTCTGTGAGTTTTGAGGCCAGCCTGGTGTACAAAGCAATTTCAGGATAGCCAGGGCTACACAGAAAAACCCTATCTTGAAAAACCAAAAAGAAAAAAAAAGAAGAAAAAAAGAAAGAAAGAAAGAAAGAAAGAAAGAAAGAAAGAAAGAAAGAAAGAAAGAAAGAAAATATATTACTTTAGGAGTGGTAGTGGCACACACCTTTCATTTCAGCACTCAGGAGGCAGAGGCAGGCAGATCTCAGGGAGTTTGAGGCCAGCCTGGTCTAAAGAGTGAGTTCCAGGACAGCCAGGAAACCCTGTCTCAAAACAACAACAACAACAAAAAAATTGCTGGGCAGTGGGGACACACGCCTTTAATCTCAACACTCAGGAGACAGAAGTAGACAGAACTCTGTGAGTTCAAAGCTAGCAGGGTCTACTACAGAGTTAGTTCCAAGACAGCCTCCAAAGCTACACAGAGAAACCCTGTCTTGGAAAGCAAACAAAAACAACAACAACAACAGCAACAAAAGAGTTGCTATGGTCACAGTGTCTCTTCACAGCAATAAAACCCTAACTAAGACAAATGGGTTAGATGCTGGGGTGGGCCAACTCAAAGCCCTGGAAGTGGGTCCGGGTGGTAACCGAACTGGTCTGTCCTGGCTGCTGGGGCCTCAGGCAAGGAGTGAAACCAGCTCTCCCACACCCACGGTGAAGGGTGGGACCATCTCTCACAGACTCCAGGGACAGCAGGACCTAGACATGGCTCTCAGCAGCAGCTCATGTCCAGACATCACCATTGGCAGCACAAGCCACCCAGATCAGTATGGCTCAGCAGCAGCATGGCCCAAGGACACGAACATGTTCTCAGGTGGAGAACCAGACCCTGGGCTTCCATACACTGAACAAAAATAACTTCATGGTTGGGGGTCACCACAACGTGAGGAATTGTATTAAGAAGTCACAGCGTTAGGAAGGTTAAGAATCAGAATAATCTCTCACAGGCATGCCCGGAAGTCCATCTTCAGGTGATTCTAGATTTTAGCAAGCTAACAATTGACACCATCACATTATGGCGGCATAAAATTCATCGTTTTATGGGGCAAGAGGGATGATGGCTCAGTGTTTAAGAATACTTGCTGGTTTTGCAGAGGACCCAGATTCAGTCCCAGAACCCAAACAGGGGCTCACAACCATTTGTAACTACAGTTACAGAGGACCCAGCACCCTCCTGGCCCCTACAGCCACCGGGCACATAGTGGGATCACACATTTGTCCTTCGGTGCCTGGCTTTCATCATTTAACACAACATCTTCAAGATTCATCCATGTTTTCCATTGTTTGATTTTTGTTATTTATTTATTTAGTTAGTTATTGAGACAGGGTTTCTCTATGTGTAGTCCTGGCTGTCCTAGCACTCCCTTTGTAGATCAGGCTGGCCTCTTCTGCCTGCCTCTGCCTCTTGAGTACTGGGATTAAAGGCATGTGTCCCCACCAACCTGCTCCTCTGTTGTGGACTATTATGTTAATTAAGCAAAGATGTGTTACATTTGTTTCTGCTGTGGGAGATTAACTATGTGTACATTTGTTTTCGCAGTGGGAGATTAACTATGTAAAAGTGTGTTGCATTTGTTTGTGAGGCATTTGTTTATTATGTAAAGATGTGTTGCATTTGTTGCACTTTGTCTGCCTAAAGCCGCTGATTGGTCTAATAAAAAGTCGGACAGTCGATAGCTTGACAGGAGAGGGATAGGTGGGGTTGGTGGACAGAGAGAATAAATAGGAGAAATCTAGACGAAAGAAGAGAACAAGGAAGAAGGAGAGGGACACACGTCCAGGGCCAGAAATCAGCCACCAGACAGACAGACACAAGAAGCAGTGAAAGTAAGCTATATAGAAGGAAGACAGAAACAGTTGGATCTCAGTGAGTTCGAGGCCAGCCTGGTCTACCAAATGAGTTCCAAGAAAGCAGGGGTTACACAGAGAAACCCTAACTCTGGAGGGGAGAAAAAGGAACTTACTCCTTCCTCATAACCATCCAAAGACTGAAATCCCCTGACTCATGTGTGTGATGGCCCTGGCTTCTTAAAAACTCTCTCTGGTGAACTGTAGAATCTCCTAGAAGTAAAAGCAAAGGAAAACCTGACTGGTCACACCCAGTTCCTCTCTGCATTTTCCCATTGTATGGAAAATACCAAGTTACACAATGAGAACCTGGTCATAATGGGAAGAGGGCTTACGGCAGGCAATCTTGTAAATATGGGGCAGAAGCGATCTATCGGAGCAACATTTAGGACATTTATCTGTTCTAAGTAACTCTAAACCCACAAAATGGTTTATTACATTGGCAATATGTATTCTTTAAAATAATTATTTTTATAGCCAGGTGGTGGTGCCACACGCCCTTAATCCAGGCACTCGGAAGGAGGAGGCAGGCGGGTCTCTGTGAGTTCAAGGCCAGCCTGGTCTACAGAGCTAGTTCCAGGACAGCCAGACATAGAGAGACTCTGTCTCAAAATGCCAAAATAAATTAAAAAAAAAAAGACAAAATTTTTCTATGCAACCTTAGTTGATCTGATACTTACCCATATAGCCCAGAGTGGTCTTGAAGTTGTAGCGATCTTCCTGCCTCAGCCTCTCAAGTGCTAGAATTACAGGTGTGAGCCACCACACCTGGCCAGTATTTCCACTTAACAGAAACAGGCCCAGAGTGGTTCCATAGTGTGTTCAAAATCACAGGCTAGAATCTGGTGCAGAAAGGAGCCCTGGCCATATGTCTCAGTGGCCTCTTTATTGGTCACTCTGTGACTTGGAACAGTAAGCTTTGGCATCTGAATGATTTGAATCTGAACACAAATTAGTAATAAGTATCTGAAAACACTCCCTTAGTAATCTGAGAGACTCAAACTAAAACCAAGATTTGGCTGGACATTCTGTGGCATGAAAGGCGGGCAATACTGGGACAGGATGGCTGTGACTCCAGGAAACAGAACCCGTGGGTGGGTCCCTCCTGGGACCTCAGTCCTCCCCGAGGATTTGCACGTCATTAGCTGTTGATGGAGAGGAACAGACTTCTTCAGTGGTGAAGGACAGGTAAGGGGTCGTCCATACTCCAGTAAACAGCGCTAGCAAAACTGTGAGTCACACAGCGGAAAGAGATGCAAAAGTGGAAGTAAAGCCAGTTCAGAAGAGGAAGGGGGCTGGGAAGGGATCAGCAGGAGTTGGGGGAGGGCAAGAGGAAGCACAGGGGGGAGGGCCGAACATGTTTCAAGTACAAATTATATGTGTATGAAAATGCCAATAATGAAACACGTTATTGTGTATAATTAATATAGGCTAATGAGAAAATAATAGGCAGGAGTGTAGTGGTGCACCCCGTTAATCAAAGCACTCGGGAAGCAGGGGCAGGTGGATCTATGTGAGTTCAAGGTCAGCCTGGTCTACATAGTGAGTTCCAGGACAGCCAGGGCTACATGGTACAGGACCAAATTGGCAGCACTTCATCAAGCTAGGTGTAAGTGTGGCTCCAGATGACCGGGCAGCATTGCTTATGGATGTACAGACCGGAGAGACTCTTACGATGTTTCTAGAAGGTTCTAGAGCTCTGCAAGCTGACAAGTGAATTTAGTCTCATGATTAGTAAATGCTCTGCCTGGCTTCAGCAGTAATGGAGCTCTCGATCCCGGGGTTCTTAGAACCATTTGGATGTCTGTGTCTCTCAACCAATGTCCCAAGTGCCTGATCAGAGGTACCTATGCCTGGGAAGAGTCCCCATGGGTTTTCAGGCAGCTTGAGCTGCATAAGAGACCTCCAACATCGGGGTGGAAGCCTGTCCCAGCTCCGGCCCCAGCACACACAAGATGCTTAGAAGAAGTAGGATACTGGTACAGTTACACAGCAAAGGAGGGATGGGAGGGAGCCTGTGCTTACTCAGGGTTCAAGTTTTGAATATTAATGACTCTGTCACTTACTCTCTCTTTAACCTTGACTCAGTCCCTCCTAGCCTCTTTTTTCCCACCTATAAAATGGGCAGGAAGATCTTTAATCTATAGGGTGCCTGTGAGGTAGGGACGTAAGTTTTAAAAACTGACCCAGTTGGGGTTGGAGAGGTGGCTCAGTGGTTAAGAGCACTGACTGCTCTTCCAGATGACCTGGGTTCAAGTCCTAGCACCCACATGACAGCTGACAACTGTCTGTAACTCCAAGATCTGACATCCTCACAGGGACATACATGTAGCAAAACACCAATGCATATAAAATAAAAATAAATTATATTTTTAAAATAACCGACTCAATTTAAAAACAAAAATATTTATTAAGTAAGCATACTGTGGCACATAAATACTACAAAACAATGACAAGGAGGGTGTACAAATGAACAAGTTCAGAATGTACTGTAGTAGCACAGAAACATAGAGAAGGTTATTTGATTGAAGGTGCTAGACCCCCATCCGAATGAGTTTAAGCAAGAAGGAATTCTGCCAAGAAAACGTCTCGGAACTCAAAGGAAAGTGTGCAGGAATGCCCTCTGGCCCCGGGAGGCTGTGTATTCTTGTTTCTCCAGGCTCCGGCACAGTGATTCTCAACCTGTGGGTCGAGAGCACTTGGGTAAACCTCTCTCTCCATATTCATACTGATTCATAACAGTAGCAAAATTAGTTATGAAGTAACAATGAAAATAATTTTATGGTTGGGGTCAGCAAAACATGAGGAATTGTATTAAACGGGTTGTGGCATTAGGGAGATTGAGAACCACTGGTAAGGGTTCCTCTCTGGCCTCTGCTTTGCCTAGCACATCTGCCTTCCTTGAAAAGCCATTTGTCTGCCCAGGTGACCACCCAACCCACTCAGCTTACCCACAGACATGGTCACAGCTCCGGAGTTTAACTGACTTCAGTAGGTGGGTTGTAAATCCCCAAACAGCATCCCGAATCCACACATCCAACTCTCACCCCTTCAATTCCTATCAGAGGATCGCAGGGAGGATCAGGGATGAGTAATCAAGAGTCAGCTGAGCATGCTCTGCTCATTGGTAACAGCCCCGTGGAGATGGAGGTCTCACCTCCCAGCTAATAACACTAAGAGGCAGAAGGTCGAATTCCCGCTTCCTAGACAGCACCAAGCACAGATGAGCCTTGAGCCTGAGTTTGTAAGATGCCAAAGTTCAAGTGTGTTGCTTTTGCTACCTAGTCACCTTCAGCTAGGGACAGCCCATGGCCATCACCCCAAACTCAAGCACGTTACTAGCCTATTGGAACAAGCGAATGCTTGTCTGGCAGACAGAAATCAACTGACCCAACGTCAAGGGAACACTAGCTGGAAGGGGACACTGGCTGGAAGGGGACACTAACTGGAAGGAAGAACATGTTTTTTAAGGAACACAAGGCTCAGGGAACCAGGAAAATTTCCCAGAGTTCTGAATCTGTGGTTCCTGCTCCTATTCAGAGAGCAGGAGAGGACCTCATGTAAATGTAATAATTCATGTATTTTGAATCTAAAATACCCTGCACCTCCATGGGGCCATGTTTGTTTTGATTTGTTGCATTATTTCGTATGTTTATTTATGTGTGTATGGGGAGGCAGGGCATGGGTGTAACACAACATACATGAAGAGGTCAAAGAACAACCTGCAGAAGTCTGTTTCTGTGCCACCATGTGGGTTCTGGGATTGAACTCTGATTGTCCATGTTAGCAGCAAGTGCCTTCACCTGCTCTCGCTGGCCCAGGGCCGTGGTCTCTGTGTTCATTCTCCCATTATTGGTGGTATTGTGGGAGTCTGTGGAACCGGTAGGAGGTAGGACCTGGCTGTAGAACTGGGCGGCTGGCAGGGGGCTTCTGAAGAATGTACCCATCCCCAGCTTAAAGTGTTGCCCTGGCTCCTGGCTCACTGCCACATGAACAGCCTCTGCCTCCTGCTTCTGCCACCAATAGTCTGAGCTGCCCCGGCAGGCCTTGGTGGCCATGATGGAGTGAAGTCTTCTGAAACTGTGAGCCAAATAAATCTCTCCTTCTGTACATTCTTTCTGACTGAAGGGCCGGGTACAGCGAGTGAAGTGTGACTAACACACTTGTCAAAAAAAAAATCACCATCAGGTGTTCAGAGGTCACCAAAAGAAGCTGCTGCCTGCCGGCAGTTGAAACTGCAGGGTCCTGAGGGAGCCGTCTCTCTCCTAGTCTCTCTCCTAGACTCTCAGGCCTGGGTGGAAACTCAGCTGCCTCGGGAGAAAGGCGCTCCCATCCTAGCTTCTGGTCAGCTTTTGTATTATTTCCTCTGGTTACATTTGAGACAAGTTTCTGGGTCATCGGAGGCTTCCATCAAACCACTTCCTCTAGAAGTGTCAGAGAGACCTTGTACCTGTGGGTGGAGAAAGCAGGGCTCCATCCTAAACCCACTGTTCCCGCAAAGATCTTCCACAGGACCAGTTCGCCCATAACTCCTCCCCTGCCTGCAGCAGGAGGCAGTTCCCAATACTAAGGTTGCAGCCCCAGTTGGAAGAACTGGGTAACTCAGAGTCTAAGCCCAAGGTTTGGCCCTAGCTGGGATGCCAGATTCAGAAGCTCTGGATGAAGCCATCAGCCACAGTCGCTAGTATTAACCCACAGATGAGGAAAAAGGAACATTCAAGTCCAGTATTTTCCAACAAGCTGGCAGTGCTGTCAACCAGCGTCTTGGTGAAAAAGGACCACTGCACTCAGTGGTCCGCCAGGGTCCCAGGAGGGGTTGTCCCAAGCAGAAACCTCTCACCTCCCAGCTCAGGCTGTGAGGTCCACGGAAGAGGAGACTCTGAGTCTGTCTTTAATAAGACAGAGATTAATTTTTTAGCAACATGACAGGAGTCTGGTCGACCGGCACCATCACTTCGGTGCCTGTGTCAGTAGTGGCCCGGGAGCACTTCCGGCTACTGCGCATGTTGTAAAACTTTTCGCTGAGGTGCTTTCGGAACTTCTTGGTAAGAAAGCAGTAGATTACAGGGTCTAAGACACAGTTGGTGCTGAGGAGGCAGAGGGTGATCTGATGGGCATCATTAATAGCCTGGTGGAAGTTGGTCTGGTAGCCCAGCTCTGCTAGGGTCCAGGGCAGCTGGACCATGTGATGGGGCACAAAGCAGATGATAAACACCGCCAGGACGGTGCAGACCATCCACAGCGCCCGGCGCTTCACTTCAGGTTTGCGTTGCTGCCGTACCTGCCGCGTGAGCAGCGTGTGGATGATGACCAGGTTGCAGTAGAGGATAAGAAGGAAGACGAGGAAGAAACAGAATGCGATGAAGACATGAACCACAAGGATCGGCACACTGCGCGGCTCATAGTGCTCAAAGCAGCGGGTGATGTTGCCTGAGCCATCCTTTGCGCGAACCACGTTGGTGGAGTCCGTGGCCAGGAAGTAGGATGCAGTAGCCACGATGGATATCCAAATGACCAGGCACAAACAGATGCCACGCTTGCGGGTGGTGGCCTGAGCAGTCTTGATGGGATAGGCCACTGCCTGGTAGCGGTTATAAGTGATGACACCCAGGAAGGCCACACTACAGTAGGTATTGATGAAGAAGAGGCAGCCAGCCAGGTTGCACAGGAATTTGGGTAGAATCCAGTTGCCTTCATTGTAATAGTAGACAATCCACAGCGGAAGGGTGATCAAGAAAAGCAGGTCGGCAACGGTGAGGTTCACCATAAAGATCTTTATCTCGTTCAGTTTCTTGGAAGGATACAAGCGGGCAAAGACCCATAGCACATAGCTATTGGCAATCACCCCCAACACAAAGATGACACTGTAAACAACCGGAAAGAGGGTGTATCGAAACTCAGAATCCACACGGGAGGATTCATTTTGCTCCATTACTCTGGGCTGGAAGGGTCACCTGATCATGGGGTGTTGTATATACCTGGAAGAGCATGCAAAGATTCTCATTAATAAACAGCCAACGAGGGACTCCCTTACCTCAATTGCAAGGCTCCTTGCTTCAGTTTGAATGTTAGAGACCTCTCTAGAAATCATGTTGAAATTTAATCCCAAGGATTAAGAGAGAGTTGAGGAAGGCAGAGCCTACATAAATAAAGTTAGCTGCCTATGAGATGATTCAGTGGCTAGAGGCGCCTGCCGCCAAGTCTGGTGGCCTGATTGGATCCCCAGGACCTACATGGAAGAAGCCAAGAACCGATTGTACTAGTCACCTAACTTCTGTGTGTGTGCCTCTGTGTGTGTGCTGTACATCTGATGTACGTATGTGCTGTAACTCCAGTTCCAGGGGATCTGATGCCCTTTCTGGACCTGTACCACGCACCAGGCACACACATGGTGCACAGACATGCAGACAAACACTCACATGCATAAAATAGATAAAATAGGGTCTGGAGAGATGGCTCAGAGGTTAAGAGCATTGCCTGTTTTTCCAAAGGTCCTGAGTTCAATTCCCAGCAACCACATCGTGGCTCACAACCATCTGTAATGGGGTCTGGTGCCCTCTCCTGGCCTGCAGGCGTACACACAGACAGAATATTGTATACATAATAAATAAATAATTTTTAAAGATTTATTTATTCATTAAGTATACAGTGTTCTGCTTGCAAATATGCCTGCACACCAGAAGAGGGTACCAGATCTCATTATAGATAGTTGTATGTCATCATGTGGTTGCTAGGAATTGAACTCAGGACCTCTGGAAGAGCAGCCAGTGCTTTTAACCTCTGAGCCATCTCTCCAGCCCATAAATAAATATTTTAAAAAAATAAAAAATAAATAAAATAAAAAGGGTATTAAAAAGTTCATATTGCAAAACGTTTTAGGATAGGCCTTGGGGTACACACCTGTAGTGGAATTCACTTGACAGGCAGAGGCAGGAAGATCACCATGATTTTGAAGCCAACCTGGTCTAGGAAAGGTGTTTTAGGACAACTTAAACTACATAATGAGAATCTGCCTCAATTTTTTTTTTATCCATTCAACAGGTAAACAGCTATAGCACAGTGGTCTGTTGCTTGGCATGCATGTGACCAAGGGTTAGATCTCCAGGGTACCCTCCTACTCCACCCAAAACCCAACACACCAGAACTATAAACATCCTTCAATATGACTGGCCAGAGCCTACTCAAGAGTCAGTGTCACAAAAGACAAGGAAAGCCTGAGGAGCTGTCAGAGATTATTGGAGACTGATCATCTGTGTGGCCAGGCACGGTGACTCACATATGTAATCTCAGCACGTGGGAGGCTGAGTAAAGAGGGTTAAGTGAATATCAGGCCAGCCTGGGCTACATAGTAAGTTGAAGACTAGTCTGGGCTACAGCATGAAACTTAGATCACACAAGCACACACACACATACACACACACTCAGAGAGAGAGAGACAGAGACAGAGAGAGAGAGACAGAGAGACTAAATGCAATTTAGAATCCTGGATTTTATCTTGGAACAGAGTAAACGTTTAACTAGAGAAAAAATCTGATAAATTTCAAATAGCATCCATAATTTAGTTACTAATGCTGCCTCGACATGAACTTCCTGGGGCTGGGAGGGAAGCTTGGTGAGGTAGCACTCGCTCTGGTACGTGTTATCTTGGGTTCCACCTCCAGAACTGAAAAAAAAAAATTGGTTCTCTGTTTTGAGAACTGTATCTGAGATCTGCAATATTAGGGAAGGCTGGAGAAGGGAAAGCTGGCTCCTACTCGCACTATCTTACAACTCCATCTTTAAAAAGTCCTGATGCTAGCTGGGTGGCTACAGGTGGTGGTACAGGTGTGCAGTTCCAGCATCTGGGAGGCTGAGGCAGGAGGTTCATGGTCATCCTCAGCTACACAGTGAGTTTGAGATCAGCCTGGGCTGCCTTAGATCCTGTCTCAAACATGGCTCCCACCAAAAAGTATCCTGGAGTTATTTCAAAACAAAAAGCTAGGTGTATTAAAGATTAAAGCTAAGCATGGTGGCACACACATTTAATCCTAGGGCTTGGGAGGCAGATCTCCGAGAACTGAAGGTCAGCCAGAACTACACAGTGAGAATCTGCCTCAAATAAATAAATAAATAAATAAATAAATAAATAAATAAATCCTTTATCCCACTTCTCAAACTCTACTCCATAGTTTCCCCACAGTCCATTCTCCTTCAAAGCTATGCTCGCCCTTTATCCTATAAAGGCTACAGAGTGAACATCACTTAGCCAAGGTCACACCTCTGTTCCAAAGTGGAGTCAGGGGTCCTGCTCTTGACTTGAATTCAGTTCCCAACACCCTTGTGGGTAACTCACAAGTGCCTGTAACTCAGTCCAGGGGTATTTACACTCACATGCCTATAACACACACACACACACATTTATAGAAAACCAGTGTGGTCTGGATCTCAAACCCATTTGTTCCCCCATCCATCCGTCCATCCATCGGTCTAACAAGTATCTCCGAGCACCGACTCCCATTGGGCATACTGAAGAGCACAGCAAAGCCTTGCTCCAGGGAGCACATCCTGAGGAGAACAGCTGGAGGAATTCAGGGAGCTGCCACACAAAGAGCAAATGGAGGGCTGACAGGAAGAACAAAGAGATCTGAGGAAACAGGGTGCACTTCTGTGAAAGCCAAGAGGAGGATGGTGCAAACATTGCAGGAGAGATATGCTTTGTGCATGGTGTCAGGACTGAGGGAAGCCACCACATGTCCCCTGCCCTCCAGCCCTCCAGCTGCCACTCTGCTTGCACCGTGAGCCACCTTCCCAACAGTCTCCGGCTAGAGTGGCTTCTCTGGAAGAACTTCAGACCTATCCAGACCTCACAGTTCCAAAATCCTCAGTGAACCCACTGCCTAGAAGGCTCTCGCTCTCTCTCCTTCCCTCCCTCTCCTCTTCTCTTTCTACCTTCCTTCCTACCCTCCTTCTGAATGCTGATAGAAACCAAGGCCTAGGCGAAGGCTTGACCTCGAAGCTACAGATTCTGGTTAGTTCCCCAACTTGACGGGTCTAGAGTCATCTGACTGGAGAACTTCGATGGAGAAATTACCTAGATCAGATTGGCCTGGGGGTACGTCTATGGGAGATTGTCTCCATTGTTAACTGATGTAGACTCAGCTGTCTGTGACCCTTAGCATTCCCTAGGCGGATGCTACTGAACTCTATAAACCGTCAGCAAGCAGCGTCCTCTGCGGTTTCTGCTGTACTTCTTTGACCTTGAAGTGCGTTCCTCAATTGGACTAGCCTAGCGTGCTCTCTGCCATCAGCTTCCCGCCTTGACTTTTTTCAATGACAGACTAGGGTAGGCCAAGCAAATCCATTCCTCTTCTACATAGTTTTTGGTCAGATTTTTTTTTGAGGGGGGGCTTTGGTTTTTTTGTTTTGTTTTTGTTTTTGTTTTTCCAGATAAGGTTTCTCTGTGTAGCCCTGGCTGTCCTGGAACTCACTCTGTAGACCAGGCTAATCCTGAACTCAGAGACCTTCTCCAGCCTCTACTCCTGGGGTGCTGGGATTAAAGGTGTGTACCACCACAGCTCAGCTTGGTCAGAATATTTATCAAAGCATCAGAGAGGAAACTAAAACAACCCCCACTCCTCCATTCCTTTCACGTGGCCGATTTCCACTCACGATTCAGACCTCACGTTCTTCATGGAGGCTGAGCCACCTGTGAGAACCAGAAACTGTCTGCTCAACATTTGTTCCCAGAACCAAAACCTAATGCACAGGAACGAGTGAGAAACCTTGTTAATAACACCCATCCTTTCAGGAGCCTTCCGCAGGGAAAACACTTGAAAGAGACTAAATACAAGTACCTTTAAAGAAACAGTTGGGTGTCATGAAGCTTTACTGAAAGTGTTTTTTATGTCTCTGATCTATCTAGCAGAACAGTAATTTATATGTCAAGTCCATAGGTCTCAGAATTCCTGATAAATCAGAATAATTTAAAATATCTTAATATTTAATAATTTTAATTTTAAAAAAACTAAATAATTTTAATTTAATATTTTGAAATAATTTTTAAATTAAAAATTCATTCTAAGTCATATTATAAATTATATTGCCAGTTATTTTAAATAATATTCATTTTAATTTAATAATTTAAAATAATTTTTATAAAATTAAAAAATCCATTCTTAGTCATACTATGAATTATATTGCTAATATGAGAATATTTTTGTTGAAGATTTGGGTTGGTTGGGTTGGTTTTTTTTTTTTGGTTTTTAAGTCAGGGATTTTTTTGTGTAGCTTTAGCTATCCTGGAACTGTAGACCAGGCTGGCCTTGAACTCACAGAGATCTGCTTGCCTCTGTTTCCTGAGTGCTGGGATTAAAGGCGTGTGCCACCACGTCCAGCTTCTACATTTTTTAAAATAAGATCCTCACTCTTTTGTTCAGACTGGCATTGAACAGGGTCAAATGTCCTCTTGCCTGAATCTCTGGAATAGATGGGACTGCAGACACAAGCCATCCTCTCTGGCAGAGGACATATTTTGTGCTGCTTCCCCAGGAAATGGCTCCTTCCACTCTCCACGGGTGTTTTCCATTCATAAAGTAGTCACAGCACGGCAGCTCACTAAGGGCAGACTATGGGAACTGGGGGCCACGATGGGACCATGTAGAAAGGATTTTTGTAGCAATACTAAAACATTGCTTTTCTTTTTGTTGCTCTTGCTGCTATCGCTTTGAGAGACGTCTCACGCCATAGCTCTCATTGGCTCAAATTCATTAAATAGCCCAGGTTGGATGGGGGATGACAATGTATGCCTTTAATCCCAGCACTTGGGAGGCAGAAGTAGACAGATCTTTGTGAGTTCAAGGCCAGCCTGGTCTACAGAGTGAGTTCCAGGACAGTCAGGGATAAACAGAAACCCTGTGGAATATTTCCTTACACTGTGTGAATATTAATATTCTTTAAAAACTATGCTGGCATGCCCCGGCAGGCTCGCAGAGCAGCTGCTAGTCCGACAAGGACAGCTGTGGGTCCCTGCAAGATCCCCAGGGTGGCAGGGTGGCAGGCTGGTCCTGCCATGCGGCCGGAGAGCAGGCAGGCGGGTGAGCAGGCGCAGTGGATAAAAGACTTACAGGACATAATAGACATAAGGCTAAACATATAGCTAAACATTTATTACTTAAAGAAGAGGGAGAGAAAGACAGGAATAGAAAAAGAGAGAGAGAGAGAGAGGAAAAACACATGTGTACACGCCAAGAGAGGGAACAGAAAAGGAAAGAAAGATGGCGACGAGAGGTCACGAGAGGTCAGAAGTCGCTGGGAGTGGGCGTGGCTTGCCCCTTAAAGGGACCAGACAAAAAGAATAACAAATATATGTTGCTGTGATTGGTTTAATAAAGAAGCTGACTGGCCAATAGTTAAACAGGATAAAGCTAAGGGGAGAGTCAAACAGAGAATACTGGGAAAAAGAAGGGCAGAGTCCGAAGACTAGCAAGCCGACACAGAGAGAAGCAAGATGGACATGCTGTACTGAGAAAGTACCAAGTCAGGTGGCAATGTATAGGTAAAAATATGTGTTAATTGAAAATGTAAGAGTTAGCTAGTAACAAGCCTGAGCTATTGGCTGAGCATTTATAATTAATATTAAGCCTCTGTGTGGTTACTTGGGAGCAACTTTTGGTACAGAAACCTCTGTCTTCAAAACCCTGACTCGAAAAACAAAAACAGAACAAAACAAAAAAAAGACCAGGATAGCATTGAAATCATGACACTCTTCTTGCTTCAGCCTCTCAGGTGCTGATACTACATGTGTGAGTTATACCCAGTGACCAATTTCCTCTTTCACTATGTCCCATCTGCACTGATAGTGCAAGGGCAACGGTGAGCAACTGTCAGGCTCCTGAGCACAGATTCAGTGACACTAGATTACAAAGGGAAACAGTGACTTCTTCACAACTAAGGTCTTGAAGGGTAAAAACAGATAAATAAATATTCAGCTGGTTTTGGTGGTACACACCTTTAATCCCAGATCTCAGGAGGCAGAGGCAGAAGGATCTCTGTGAGTTCAAAGCCAGCCTAGTCTACAGAGCAAGTTTTAGGACACTCAGGATTACACAGAGAAACCCTGTCTTGGGGAGGGGAAAAAAAGAAGCTGAGGCAAGAGGATCAAGAGTTCAAGACCAGTCTCAGTTACATAGAGAGTTTGAGACCAATCTAGGCTACACTGGGCTCTGCCTCAAACAAACATAAAAACAAAAACCACATTAATAAAAAATGTATGCTTATATAAACACTTAATAAAATTTTTAAATGTCTTTGATAAATCAAGAAAGTTATCTCTTTAAACATTTTTACGTTTATTTATTTAGAGTATGTGTGCCTGTGTACGTGAGTGCCATGGTGTATGTGTGGAGGTCAGAAAACAGCTTTTGTAAATTGGTTCTTTCTTTGCACCACATGGGACCCAAGAACCATCCAGTCATCTCTTACACCTACCGAGCCATCTGGTCAACCTGGAAGTTCTCATTTTTACTAAGCCTTAAGCATTAAGCATGCATCTTTTCAATACTCTGTGTGAGATGGAGAACATCTACAAAAGGCTTCCACAGCAGGCAGAACTATAATGTGGCCTTCCAGAGGAAAGCATCTATGCAATAATTTGATCTGCGAGCTGACCTTGCTGCTGAATCACCCTGGCAGAGGAAAGAAATATATAAGTATACAAATGCCAATGCAGACTTAATGGTTTGTGCCTTTAATCCTGACACTTGGGAAGTAAAGGCTCCACAAAGCAAGTTCAAGACCAGACTGGGCTACATGTGATCCTTTCTGAAAGGAAAACAGAGAGAAATTAAGAAACTACTATTTATGAGTTTTGATGTAGTGTCAAAGAAGAGCTAGTTGGAGTTGTGGCACATGCCTAGAACTGTTCCAAGTTCAAGGCCAGGTCAGTGGGACCCTGACCCAAAACAAAAGAGCTGGCAAGAATGGTTAACAGTGCTCGCTGTTCAAGCACGAGGATTAAGTTTGAATTCTAGCACCCATGAAAAGACTTGCCATTGTTCTCCTGGGCAAGCATATAACACCAACAGTGAGGGTTGGAGGCAGGAGGATTGTTGGACTTTGTTGGCTGCCAGAAGAGCTGAAAACAACAACAGAAAAAAAATGTCTCCAGATTTGACAAAAAGTGATAGAGGTCCCAGCACTTGGGAGGCAGAGGCAGGCAAATCTCTGTGAGTTCAAGGCCCATGTGGCCTACAGAGCAAGTTCCAGGATAGCCAAGGCTTCACAGAAAAACCCTAACTTGAACCCCCCCCCAAAAGCAATAGAAGACCCCAATATTCTGCTCCAAATGCCCACAAGGTGAGTGCACCCAACACATGTGCACATATACCATACTACACACACACACACACACACACACACACACACACACAGAAAGAGGGGGAATACAAAATAAGCTAAGGTCACCCATGCTCCTGTAAACAAATCTTCATCCTTGCAAGTTCCTAATGACTCGCACTGGTTTATCAAAGAACCAAAACAGACAGATAAACAGATGCATACTTTCAGGGAGCCTAATTGGGAAGAAGATCATGGGAGGGAGACAAGAGAGGGTAATGGGGTGAATGTGGTCAAAATGCATTATAAACGCACATGAAAAGCTGTAATGAAACCCATCATTCAGTGTAATCCATGCATACTAATAAAAAAGTTTTTTGTGTAGCCTGGCTATCCCAGTACTTGCTCTGTAGACCAGGCTTACCTCAAACTCACAGAGATCTGCTAGCCTCTGCCTCCAGAGTTCTGGCATTAAAGGTGTGCACCTCCTCCCAACTTCATAAAAATGTTTTTAAAGTCAAAGAAAAACATCTTCAATTATCTGAAAGAGCCCTCTGTCTGAGTTGGAGCCCTCTGGGCTGGGGGTAGAGCAGGTTCCCTGTAGAAGGCCGCAACCACACTCTCCACCATAGATGGCGCTGCACCGCCAGGTGAGCTAGAAAGCTCACACGTGTTGGTAACTTTCCACTACTCCCAAGGTATCACCTGGGACTGGGAGCAGTTGACCAATCCAAGAATGACACGTCCAAAGCTAGGACTGTTTCATATATAAGGGATGGGTTCCATCTTATCTGGGTCTCCGCCATGTTGGCTGATGCTCGCTCTCCCAAGGGGCATTAAAGCTATTTCTGCAGTAGGATCCTGTGTCCCGCATGGTTCTTGCAGGCGAGGCCGAGCGCGGGGCAGTTCCCTGTGTGTGCAAGGCCCTGTGCTCCCTCCCCAGCACAAGACAGAGGGAAACCTTCCTTTCATCAGTACTTGGCTATGAAGCAACCTTTTACAGCAAACAAAGCAGCTTATCACCACATAGCGCTGTGGAAGCGGCTGTGAGATCCCCCGCTGTCTCTTATTTAATCCGACATTAAAGAGCTTTGTAAACAATGTCCAACAGATGCCACTCTTTTCTCTAAACTGTTTATTTTATAAAATACAGCTGTTTTCTGTTAAAAATGCATTATTTATGTTAAGTTAGGTTAGTTTGGATTTGCTTTGGCTTTTTGCGTTGTTTTAGAAAATCCTAGCTGTAATGTTTTTTCCCCAATGCTGGAGCTCAGACCTGGGGGCTTATCCATGCTAGGCAAGATCTCTGAGGATAAGCTACATCCCAGCCCATATGGTGAACAGCAGTGGGTATAACCCACAGAGCACAAAGGTCTTGAAACCACCAATCAGTGAAGACACACCAGAGGCATGAAATTTACATAACACTGGTCATAGTCTAGGCTCCTCTCCTTGGGAGTCAAGATGTCCCCTCTTCTGAGCCTTTCCTCTGTACTGCTGGAACTCCCCAACTGTGTGGCTCCTGAGGTGGGAAGCATTTCTGGTCTAGCTCTATCTGAGCAGAGCAAGGAGCAAGGGCAGTACACAGCTGGGCTGTGGGGAAATCATGTCCCTACCCACTACCCACACAGAAAGTCCCTTCCTTCTTGTGGGTCTGAGCACCAGTTAATAAGACAATGATGACTGTCTCCAAAAAACTCTCCCCTCAGAAGGTTAGCTCAGGACATTGTGGGCACTGCCCTGTCATGCCTGCCTAGGCTGAGAAAGCCTAGGGCTAGGTGAGTGAGGCGCACACAGGATGTGCCCAAAGAAGCACCGAAATTTTATGTATCAACCTGAATAATACTTCAGTGCAATTGTTTTTCAGCAGTGGGGGTGAAATCCAGGAACTCGCGAGTGCTAACCAGGCACTCTACCTCTGAGCTGAACCCCAAGTTCTTCCTTAGCTCTCTTTTGGTCTCACTAAGTTGTCCAGGCAAGCATTGAATTTGGGACTCTGATGAGCTGGGACCAGGCCTACAACACCAAGCCCAGCTCACCACATGTGTTAGGTAGTGATTTCTTTTTCTGTTTTGCTTTGTTTCGAGACAGGGTTTCTCTGTGTAGCCCTGGCTGTCCTGGAACTCGCTCTGTAGACCAGGCTGACCTTCAACTCAGAGATCGTCCTGCCTCTGCCTCCTGAGTGCTGGGATTAAAGATGTGCACCACCATGCCTGGCTTAGATACTGATTTCTATGCCACTTCCTCACCGTGAAGGAAGCTTCCTGAGAGCAGAGACTAAACCATTTTCATTTCTTAGCTCCCAGGGTCCGCAGCTGGGAAATGAACAAATGAAGCACTAAGCCATTGGTCACAATTTCAAGGTAAATGTCAAAAAAAGTTTTCTGGGGAGGTAAAAGGGAGAATAAAATGAAGTGGTAAGAATGGGGTTTCTCTTGCCATAAAGATATCATTTATCATTTTTTTGGTTTATCAATCTTTACTTGTAAGTGGATTTAGACAAGTAATATGGCTCTCAGAGCCTCTTTCTCTCCAGGTGAGAAAACAATCTTACAGTGGGAACTTGGGCTAGCACTTGGTTGTGGAGCTCTGCAGGTTTGATACAGGAAGCCCTAGTTCTGATATCCAGCACATCAGTGTAGGCATGGTGATGTACACCTGGAAGCCTAGCACTTGGGAGGTGCAGGCAGGAGAGTCAGAAGCTCAGGGTCATCCTTAGCTAGATAGGAAGCTAGAGGCCAGGGAGTCTAGTCTGGGCTAAGGAGTCTGTCTTTAAAAAAAAAAAAAAAAAAAAAAAAAAAACTCACTGGGAATGGTGGCACGTGCCTTTAATTCCAGCACTAGGGAGGCAGAGGCAGATGAGTCTGAGGTTAAGGCTAACCTGGTCTACAAAGAGTTCTAAGACAGCCAGAGCTATATAGAGTGATCCTGATTCAAAATAAATAAATAAATAACAAATAAAATAAAATAAATCTGACACTTCTAACAAGGCCCAAAGATGAGAATACACATGACTAAAAGCAGACCTGAGTCCAGCTGTCCTTCCTCTCCCAGGTGGCTCATCTATTTGGAGCCAGAGGAACCAACTGTGGGTACCCACAGACCCAGAGCTCCACACACCAGCTCTTCCCAGCTCTAGACAGTCTCTAGTTCATGCCAACTCAGCTTTCAGCCGCTTCAGAAAACACCTGAGTCCTTAGTGTGTGGACGGGGCTCCCGTCAGTGCCCAGGCTGCTGCCCCTTGCAGTGTGGTAAATAAATCTTTCTGTTTAAAAAAAAAAAATAGTCTTTTAGGGCTGGAGAGATGGCTCAGAGGTTAAGAGCACTGACTTTCCTTCAGAGGTCCTGAGTTCAATTCCCAGCAACCACATGGTGGCTCACAACCATCTGTAATGAGATCTGGTGCCCTCTTCTGGCGTGTAGACACACATAAAGCCAGAACATTGTATACATAATAAATAAATAAATCTTTAAAAAAAACTAGTCTTTTAATTTAATTTGAAAAAGCAAGCTGAGAAACCTCAGACACTTACAAGGAGGGGGAGGCTTGAACCATGAACTGCTCAATTTAACCTTGGGCATGGGTCCCTGAAGAGTCAAAGCTGAACAACTGCCCAGGCCCCACCCTCAGGTGGGAGTAGATCAGTCACACATATTCTTGGAAACAGCGGGATCCTGCCATCTAGATTTTTACCCCATATCCACCAGCAATGCTAGCAGCCCTGAGGAAAGGGCTCCCTGCCAGTACAGTGAGAGGGGAGGCACCATCGGGGCTGGGCAGAAGGAAGAATGCCCTGGTTAGTGCCCGGAATAGACACTGGGCTGGAAAGTTGGGTTCATCATTGGGCCAGCCCTGTTTTGGGAAGTCAGTTGAGGGTAAGAGTAGAAATGTCTAAATATTTATACTATAAATCAGACACATATAACTTTGCTCACAAATCTTACATCTCCTTCAACCTCAGGCCTGAAGGCATATTCACCAACAGGGCGTGGACTGGAAATTGCATAGAGAGGAAAAGCCATGCCTTCCACTTGGAGTCAGCTACCCCTTGTTTGGTTGCAAGTGTGGAGCAGAGCCTGCCCACCTCAACCCAGGACCCTGGACGCCCTTCACTAGAGAAATCTCAGGCATTGGTTCTTAGCTGGGATCATGTATCCTATGCAAACCAGTCTAGTAAAATGTGTCTGTACTCATCTTTTTTTAAATGAGACGCCTGCAGTTCCAGGGAAGAGTGTGGGATTAGGAAAGAAAACAGAGCTGTCCATTTTCACAGTTCGGAAATGGCAGACTGGGATTCTCCAAAGCGTGTCCCAGCTGGGAGCCAGTTACCCCTTGACTAACATCTCAGGGTTTGCAGATCTGTCCTAAGACTTGGGAAGAGTTCAAATGCCTGTCAGGAGTCAGGCATGGTGGCTCGAACCTTTGGTGCCTTTCATGGTCTGTGATGTCCCTTTAAGAGACAAGCCACGCCCACTCCCTCCCCGCTTCTGCACTGCAACTCTCTCTCTCTCTCTCTCTCTCTCTCTCTCTCTCTCTCTCTCTCTCCTGCCTCCCACCCCTCCCTGCCTCTTTCCTCTTTCTCTGCTATTCTCCCCTTTCCCCTCCATAACCCACTAAATAAATATGCAACCTCACTCTGCCTGGGTGCCTATCCCTGTCTCTCTGTCTCTTGGCCCCCAGCCACATTGTTCCCTGTCCCCTGCCCTCATGGAGTGCCCATCCGTCTGTCTTTCCTCATGGGACTGGCCACCCCACGAGGTCTCTCACCCACCACGCGGCTCCCTGCCTGGAACTCGCTGCCCCTCGTAGCCCACTACAGTTCCCACTTGGGGAACTGCACTGTCCCTGCCTGGGATTGGCTGCTCTCAGGACCCGCTGCCCGCTGCCCGCTGCAGCCACTCGGGGACCTGCAGCATTTTACTTTTACC
The DNA here is from genome assembly GCF_982192425.1 of Myodes glareolus. NCBI lineage: Eukaryota > Metazoa > Chordata > Mammalia > Rodentia > Cricetidae > Myodes > Myodes glareolus. Next base: position 62,140,737 of record NC_142028.1, read on the forward strand.
ATAACAGTGTCAGCACTAGGAAAGTAGACACAGGAGGATCTCCATGAACTACGTGGGAAATTCTAGGCCTGCCAGCGCTACACAGTGAAATTCTGTCTCAACAAAATAAAACTACCAAATGCTGACAGAAAAAAAAATTGCTTCCTCCAGGACCCTGCAGTTTTCTTTCCACCCTGAAGTCAGGATGAAAATGAGCAAAGAGGGTGGGTCTGCATCCAGCTAGCTCCAGCCCTACTGGACTGAGCCTGGGTAAAATCCTCATTCAACCAGGAAACCCTCTCCTGTCTCTGAGACTCTATGTCCTTATTAGTAGTGTGAATATTTTATTTATTTTGGTTTGTTTTGTTTACATGGAGTCTCATTTATGTAGCCTTGGCTGGACTGGAATTTACTATGCAGACTAGGCTGGCCTTAAATGCACAAGAATCCTCCCAAAAGGTATTTAGAGTATTAGTATTAGAGGTATGCACCACCATATCCAGCTTGCAATATGAATGCGTTTGTTTGTTTGTATACAATATTCTCTCTGCATGGACGCCTGAACGACAGAAGAAGGCACCAGATCTCACTATATAGATGGCCATAAGAGTCACCATGTGGTTTCTGGGAATTGAACGCAGGACCTCTGGAAAAGCAGCCAGTGCTCTTAACGTCTGAGCCATCTCTCCAACCCTCAATATGAATGTTTTTAAATGGACTTAAAAGTCAGACATGGTGGTGTGCCCCTGATTTCCAACACTCAGAGGGTAGAGGCAGGAAGAACAGGAGATGGAGGCCAGACTTGACTACCCGGCCAATTCAAGGTCTGCCTGAGCTACAGAAGCTGTAGTATGAGGCCTTTTAAAAAGGGGCTGGGGGTAAAAGAAAGAGCTATGATGGTATGTACCAGTATTCTCAGCACCTGGGAGCAGAAGGTGCCTTGTGTTCTGGGACACCTTGGTCTACACGATATAGAGCTATATAGCGAAGGTCTCAAAACAAAACAAAACAAAACAAAAACGCAGAGGCTAGACCCCACGTTTGGTTCTTACACTGCAAAACACCAGAGGGAAGGGGGAGTAAAGGACCAAAATAGTTGTTTCTCTACAGAAGACACAGCTAGCCGGGCAGTGGTGGCGCACGCCTTTAACCCCAGCGCTCAGGAGGCAGTTCCGTCCACAGAACCCACATGGTGAAGAAAATAGCCGGCTTGTCTTCCGACCACCACAGGTGGCGTGGCTCATAGGCGCTCACACACACACACACGTATATAAACAAGTAAATGTAACTCTAAAGTAAGATCTTCTAGTCGTAGAAGAAGCCATGTGTCCACACACAGCACAGGTACAACACACATACGGGAAAATAGGAGGAAAGTGTTGAGCCTACAGTAGGTGCTCAATAAACAAATGAATTCCCTCCAGTTCTGACTCCCCCACTGCCTCCTGTTGGTGTCGTGGCTGGACCAGCCAGGGTGGCCAGACTCTTAGTCTCCCTCACAGTGTTCTCATTGCCATTTCTCCAAGATATGAGAAGAACTGAAACCAAATGAAGGGATCAAATATCCTGATCATGAAAATTCCGTACCAGATTCCCTGTATTCACAACACTATGCTGACCAAATTATTGACTGCAAAATGGAGATCTTTGATAAGGACAGAGTCCCAGGGCTGGCATCAGAATGAGCCTATTTTCCCAGTTGCTGGGGATCCTACCTTGATCCAGGTGTGACTGTGTGTGTGTGTGTGTGTGCGCACACAGGTGCACACGCAAGTGTGTGTCAGAGGTCAGCTGCTCTGGGTGTTGTTCGTCAGGTTCAGTGTTTTGAGACAGGGTTTCTCACTGAATAGTTTAGGCCCACTTGCCGTGAACCCCAAAGACACACTTGCCTCTGTCTCCAACACTGGGATTATAAGTATGTGCCCTGTGACTGGCTTTTCTTATGGCGAACAAATCCAGGTCCTCTTGCATGCAAGATAAAAATAGCTTGGCTGAGCTATCACCCAGCTTCCCTTTTGTTTTTCTTTCCTCTTTTTTTTTCCTGTTTGTTTGTTTATGTATTCACTGTGATAGGGTCTTCTTCTATATCTCAGGCTGCTCTCAAACTCATTGCAATCCTCCTGCCTCAGCCTCCAAAGTAGTGAGACTTCAGATGTGGCTTAACATGCCTGGTTGAATTTCCTTTCTTCATACGCCAAATGATGAGAATTAAAACGTGTCTATGGCTGGATGTAGTGGTACACGCCTATAACCCAGCATTTGGGGGATAGAGGCAGGAGGATCAAGAATTCAAGTCCCAGCCTGATCTACATAGCAAGTTGGAGGCCAGCCTGGATTGCACAAGACCCTGTCTCAAAAATGAACAAACAAACAAACAAATAAATAAATAGACAAATAAATAAATATAAATAAATAAAATCAAAATCTTCCTATGGAGCCAGGCGGTGGTGGCGCACGCCTTTAATCCCAGCACTCGGGAGGCAGAGGCAGGCGAATACCTGTGAGTTCGAGGCCAGCCTGGTCTACAAGAGCTAGTTCCAGGACAGGCACCAAAAACTACAGAGAAACCCTGTCTCGAAAAATCAAAAAAAAAAAAAAAAAAAGAAAGAAAAAAAAATCTTCCTATGGGGTGTTGTTACCAAATCCACAGACTCTTTCCCCACACAATGCCATCTACAAATTACTACATAGTTCTAGCAGCAGAAAAGAATTTGTATGTAATGGTCAGTGGAGACGGGTACTCGCACTCTAAGGGGACCGTCTCTCCTAGCAGCCTGGGAGCCCGAGTGCTTACTCAGGTCAAACAATTGGGGGTGGGGGTGAGGGGAAGCATCTGCAGCCATCAAAACCTTCCAGGAAGATTTCCAGGAACTTTGGTGTCCTTTCTTCTCTATTTTGGGCATGGCCCAGCTTTGTCATGGCAACCAGTAGGGATTTATTTATCATCACAAAGATCTCAGAGTCGTCTAGAGTGCTAACTTGGCGCCCAGACCAGTTGTCTGGAGCCCTTTGCTTCAGTGTGAAGACCTGTGGTCATCCGATGGTCAACAGCTGGGCGCATGTGGCCATGGGGTTTTTGTCTTTTTGCAAGCAAGCAGTGTTAGATTGGCAGAACAAGGAGCTGTCTGTATTTTCACGGTTCCGACTGGTGACTTTGTTTTAACGGCCAAGGGAGCTGCTCCCTTCCCACTGTCCTCACAGGGCTCTCCCTAGTAACAAGCAGCAAACCCACAGGGCACCACACCGACCAAGAAGCCTCCAGGGTGGCCAGAGGGAAAGAAAGCACAGTCGCTGGAGCCAAGGGAAGAACGGTCTCAGCAGTGCGACCCACTGCCACCTTGAGAGACTCTCTCCCCCATGCAGAACCTCAGGATTTTTATCTGTAAACTGGGGTGTCAGGGGCTGGAGAGATGGCTCAGTGGTTAAGAGAACGGGCTGCTCTTCCAGAGGTCCCGAGTTCAATTCCCAGCACCCACATGGTGGCTCACAACCATCTCATAACTGTCATGAGATCCAATGCCCTCTTTCTGGTGTGCAGATCTACATGTAGACAAGAACATATATACATAAAATAAATAAATAAATCTTTTAAAAAATTAAAATAAAAAAATAAACTGGGTTGTCCTGCCAGCCTCCAAGAAGGACTGTGAAAGGGAAGTGAGGACACAGGAGGCGCAAGGCAACGTTTGGAAAACAGTGAACGCACTTGGGCTGTGTGAACTAGAAAGGGCTTTGCACAAATTACCGACGAATTTCCTGGATCAGGAGGCCTGACGTCTTCTCCAAAGCTGGTGGAAGGCCCAACTCCTGCAGAACTGAACACCAAACCACAAATATAGACTCTCACCCAGGGATCTCAACCTCCCCAATGCTGTGACCCTGTTCCAAAGGTTGTGGTGACCCCAACCATAAAATTATTCTCGTTGCTACTTCATAACTGTAATCTTGTTACTGTTATGAATTGTAATGTAAATATTAGTGGTTTCCAATGGTCTTAGGTGACCCGTGTGAAAGGGTCATTTGACACCCCCCCTCCCCAAAAGGGAGTTCTTAGAGGCTTCTTCCACCCTCATGATTCAGAGAGGTGGCTGCTCAGAGCAGCTGTGCTGCGGGCCTAGCATCTGCTCTCAGGAGCTGGTTCCACTTCCAGTGTAGACTGCTGTCCACAGAGCCCATCCAGCTGGGCTCCCAGATCCTAGCGGAGTTACTGTCCCATCCTGGGCCTGAGCCTCCATCCACTGAGTGGCCCTGAATGAAAAAGGACAGAGCAATGGCCTTCAACGAGAGCTTGTCTGCAGGCCAGGAGAGGGGAGGTCTTTAATTCTCATAAAAAGATAAAAAGTTGGGGAGAAACTGGGAGGAGTAGAGGCAGGGGAAATTGTCAAAATAAATAAATAAGAATGAATAATAATAGTAATAATAAAGATAAAACAGACCTCATGCCAGGAACTTAAGGCATCTTGACAATCAGGAGGGGGCATTTGCCCAGGAGACACATTTGCTCACCACTGCCAGGGTCTGGGAACCCCTTCTTGCCCGAGTCCTCACTGATCAGATGGAGTGATCAAGGTGACTGGGGTAAGCTCACAGCTGGCTGATGGATCACTGTTCATCCCAAACAAGGACAGTTCTGATGCTACTATCTTTCACCTACTTAGTAGACATTATTTGGAGGGGGGATGTTGGGGGGGGGGTCTCACGTAGCCCAGGCTGGCCTTCATCTTGCTATGTAGCTAAGGCTGGCCTTGAATTCCCGACCCCACTGCCTATGCCTCTGGAATGCTGGTATCAGAGATGTGCTCGCCAGACCCAGCTCACTGCTTCTCCTGAGCTCACGTTTGCTGAGGGCGAGAAGACGCGATGAGCAGCAAGATCTTTGGTGTCAGCACAGTGGTGCCACCATGTTCTTACTGCCTATGCCCTCTTTGCTCACCTTGCCATTAGCCTGCAAAGTCAGGATTTTTAACCACAAAGGAGAGGAGTGAGGCCCTTCAAGTGCCCAAGCAAAACTGAAGCCACAGAAGGCCCAGGCCAGTCACCTCCTTTTTCTGGGTACCCCGAGGAAGGGATTCCCTCTTCTCTGGAAGTCAACCCCTCCCCACTCCCAACATACTATTTCTTGGGCCTTGGCCATCAGGAGCACAGCTGTGGGTCCCTTATCCCTCATTAGTGAACAAGGCCCTGACTAGCAGCTCTGGTTAGTCACCTTCACCCCACCCCAACAATTCCTGCCAGTGATGGACAGCCAGTACCGCACTGGGCTCTGTCTTCAACACCTGAGAATTAACATCACAACTGTTTGTGGGCCTAGTCCTTTGTACCACTGAACCAGTTATCTTCCTTGTCCTTGGCGAAATGCAGCAGTGAGTGAGGTCCCAAGCACTCAGCCCTGTCCCAGACCGTTTTGCTCACCCTCCCCACCCCTCCCGGGAAAGAGAAAGCCGGCAGGAGAGCCGACACAGAGAGGGCTAAAAACTTGACAAGGTCATACAGCTGTTAAAACAAAGGGCAGTCCGCTGCTGGTGGCACCCTAGCTTCATCTCAGAAAAGACAAGTTCCCAGGAAGAATCAGTCCCAAGGAACTCTGCCTAACTCATGCCTGATGAAAGGGCAGAGAGACCAACCCCTCAGAAGGCTGCAAGAGGATTGAAAACCAAAGCCTGGGGCTGGAGAGATGGCTCAGGGGTTAAGAGCACTGGCTGCCCTTGGAGAAAACCCAAGTTCTGTTCCTGGCACCCACTTGGTGGCTCCCAACCGACTCTAGCACCAGTTCTAGTGACCTGGCCCCTTGTTCAGAGCTCCCTCAGTACCAGGCACACACATGGTGAGCAGACACACGGGCAGGCAGAACACTTGTGCACATAAAGTAAAGAATAAATTTTTAAACAGTAAAAAGATAATTCAAGACTTGCCTGTACTGCGCAGTGAGATCAAGGCCAGCCTCAGCGGCTGGCAAGATGGGGTTGGTGAAATAGCTCAGCGTAAAGGCACCTGCTGCTAAGCCTGAGAATGAAAGTCAGTCCCCAGGACATAGATGGGGAAAGGAGAGAACCGACTCCCACAAGCTGTCCTCTGACACACGACACACGTGCACTGTGACACACACAAACACATACAATAAGCAAATAAAATGTAATGAAAATCGAAGAGAGCTAGAGACAGGATTAAGTGGTAGAGCACTGCCCAGGCACGCATATGGTCTTGGGTCTGACCTGTTATACAGCAAGGAAAAAAGCTCTTTTTAAACATATTGGCCTGAGAAAGATGCCAGAATAGTTCTTTAAAAATCCAGCCACCAGTCCGCTTCTGTGTGGCCAGGGGCCATGACTTTGGCCTCCTGAGGACATCTGTGTAGGATTCTCCTTTGCCCAGCCAGGACTGGAACCTTCCTTACCTGTAACATTCAATGTAGTCTCTGCGTGTCCCTCGGGGTCTAAGCCACAGTGCTGTGTGGCAGCCTGGCAATTGCAGAAGTGAGGAAACACAGCATATCACTGCCAAGTCACCCCTGGGAGGAAACACAGCGACCGGGGGCCTCTCCAGCGGATGCCACAGGAACCTCCAAGCTGAGCCAGTCAGACCTGAGTACTGCAAAGGTTTCCTGCAGAGCAAGCAAGGGGCAGAGTGGGTGTAAGCAGTAGCCACTGGGTCAGGGTGTGTGGGGAGGGGAGGGAGGAAGGCAGGGAGGAGAGAGAGAGAGAGAGAGAGAGAGAGAGAGAGAGAGAGAGGTAACCAGTTAGCACAAGAAGGAGGGTGTGAGATGTGAGAGAGAGTCAGAAGGGAAAGGAGAGGGCAGGGGGACAAGATAGAGGGAGGAAGAAAGAATGATGTAAACAGAAACGCACGAGAGGAATGAGAGGGAACAGAGGCTGAGACCGAGGGTGTGAGAAGAGAGAAGGGATGAGCTACAGCACGAATGAACATCTCAGTGTGTGCGCCTCTCCGTAGGGCAGAGAGAAAGGGAGAGGCCACTAAATTGGAAAAGGATGGGAAGGGAGCGCTGGAAGCACAGTTGTGCTCATTAAGACTGGGCAGGGCATCCCTGGTGACCAAGAAGCATCAGACCCAAGAAGCCTGTCGGAACACAGAGCCACGGGGCTGGAGGAAAGAGGAAACTTCTCAAGTCCCTGAGCCGGAGGTTGGCTGCAAGGGAGTTCATGGGAGTAAGAGAGGGTGAAGAGGTGTGAGCAGCTGGGGTTGAGTCCTAGTGAGTGTGTGAGAAGGTGAGTCAGGGGAGGACTTCCAAGCGCACAAAGGAGTAAGAAGCCAGAGCCCCGTGCTTTGGTTTCCTTCTGTTTAACACTCCTTGCTTCAGTCAGCTAACCAGTATACACAGTCAGCACCAGGTCCCGACAGACACTAGCTAAGGATGCACTCCCCTCAGGTACCAGTGGACCCAACACCCTCCTACACACTGTGGGAAACTCAAGCCCAGAAAGGACCGGAGTCTGTCTTACAGTGACACATGGCCAAACAGAGCCAAGAGGGCAGGGCCTCTCCACACACACTGCCCCACTGCAGTTCCTGAGTGACTCAGCTAGCCCCTTGCTGCTGTTGTCAAACGTTGGTGACGTTCCTTATCAATGCTAAAATGGCTCCTTCCAGGTCAAAGCCTCATGAACGTGTGCTTCGGCCCCAGAACTAAAACAACAGGGTCTGTGGCCTGCATTTACAATAGAGGCCCTGAAAGGTGGAGACAGGAGGATCAGGGGTTCAAAGCCATCCTTGGCTATGTACTGAGTTCAAAACTATTTGCCAGGCTGTATGCCTTTAACGCCAGCACTTGGGAGGCAGAGGCAAGCAGATCTGAGTTTGAGGTCAGCCGGTCTACAAAGGGAGTTCTAGGACAGCCAGGGCTACACAGAGAAACCCTGTCTTGAAATAATAAGGTAAGTTGAAGAGTGATGGAGACACTTAGCATCTGTCTTTGGCTTCTGTATGCATGTGCATGGGTTTGCACGTGAGTACACACATAATACATAAGTGTCTGTGTGTGTGTGCCTATCCCAAGAGAATTTTCCAAGGAACTTCACAAGCTGACTATTTAAATTCCACATGAAAAAGCAAAGATCCAAGAATAGCCAACAACTTCCTGAAGAATGACCATACACAGCCCAGGAGACAAGCTGACATACCAAATCTTTTTTTTTTTTTTTTTGGTTTTCAAGGCAGGGTTTCTCTGTAGCTTTGGAGCCTGTCCTGGAACTCATTCTATAAACCAGGTTGGCCTCGAACTCACAGAAATCCGCCTGTCTCTGCCTCCCGAGTGCTGGGATTAAGGTATGCACCACCACTGCCCAGTTGACATATCAAATCTTGATACAAAGTTACAGCATTCAGATGTGTGTTTCATCTGGCAAATGATCAACAGAAATATTTCACCAGTTAATGACAATTTGTGTGTTGTATATAGTAAGTGGTTATGGGATCTACCTGTGGGTGACAAGGGTGTGTTGTGTGTATGTGGGTATATATGGGGGATGTTGTATTTCGAGACAGGGTTTCTTTGTATAGCCTTGGCTATCCTGGAACTAGTTCTGTAGACCAGGCTGGCCTCAAACTCAGATATCAGCCCCCCTCTGTCTCCCAAATTCTGGGATTAAAAGCATGCACTATCACTCTCTGGCTATTTTTTTTGAGATTTTTTTAAATTTATTCATTTAAAATCATATGTTTTGTGTATATATGGTGTGTGTGGAGGGTTTTCTGATCCCTTGGAGCTGGAATTACAAGTGACTGTGAGCCACCTGATATGGGTGCTAGGAATTGAATTCAGGTTCTCTGCAAAACACAGCATATGCTCTTCGTTTGTTTGTTTGTTTTGTTTTTGAGACAGGGTTTTTCTGTGTAGCCCTAGCTGTCCTGGAACTAGGTCTTGTAGATCACATTGGCCTTGAACTCAGAGATCTGCCAGCCTCTGCCTCCTAGTGCTGGGATCAAAGGTGTGTGCCACCACTGCCTGGCCTTTTTTCTTTTCTTTCTTCTTTTTTTTGGGGCGGCGGGGGACAGTACATGCTCTTAGATCTGAGCCATCAATTCCAGCACTCAGGAGGCAGAGACAGGCAGATCTCTGTGAGTTTGAGATCAGACTGGTCTACAAGAGCTAGTTCCAGGACAGGCTCCAAAGCAACACAGAGAAACCTTGTCTCGAGAAACAAAAACAAAAAAAAACCAAAAACAAAAAAAAAGGGTGGGGTGGGGGCTGAGCCATCTTTCCAGCCAAGAATTTATTTTACTTTATTTTTTAATATTTATTTATTATGTATTCTGCTTGTATGTATGTCTGCACGCCAGAAAAGAGCATCAGATCTCATTATAGATGGTTGTGAGCCACCATGTGGGTGCTGGGAATTGAACTTAGGACCTCTGGAAGAGTAGCCAGTACTCTTAAACTCTAAGCCATATCTTCAGTCCCTATTTTTGGTTTTTCAAGACAGGGATTCTCTGTATAACCCTGGCTGTCCTGAACTCTCTTTGTAGACCAAGTTGAACTCAAACTCAGAGAGATCCTCCTACCTCAGCCTCTGAATGCTGGAATTAAAGATCTGTACCAACCACTTGACTGGTTAAGACTTTATTTTTTTAACTATGTGTATACATGTGTCTCTCTGTGTGTGTGCACTTGAGTGCAGATGTCTTCAAAGGTCAGAAGAGAGCGTCAGATCCCCCTTGGAACTGGAGCTGTGAGCCACCTGACACGGATGCTGGAAACTTAACTCAGGTCCTCTTAACGAGCAATATTTGCTCCTAACCACTGAATCACCAGTCTGATTCTTTTTTTTTTCAAATAGGGTCTCATGTAGCTCTGTGACCTCATAATTGCTATAGAGCTGAGGATGACACTGAGCTCCTAATCCTCCTGCCTCTACCAGCTACAGACTTGGGCCCACACACAGCTGAGGCTGTAGTTTGTATGATGTGTATGAGAGAAATGTGTCTGTTCATTATTAAAGATCTGAGGCCTGAGAGGATGTGGTGTGTGTGTTTGTGTGTTGTCTGTGTCTGTATGTCCATCAGAGAGACTAGTGAGAGTAAATTAGACATAACTTAGCTCTAAAGATCCATCCAAAGCCTGAGTGGTTCTTAGGGTCAGCCAGACACCCAGTCATATCTGAATCTCATTCAGACCACTTCTTACCTGAGCCGTGGTGAGGATGTTGGTCCAAGCGGTGACAGAGCTGTAGGTAGGGAGGTCACTGAGAGCCAGTTTCCTTGAGGGCATGTTTCCTTGAAGGTTCCTGAGCTCAGGAAGCAGGATAGAGAATGGAGGAGGAGGAAGCCGAAGGCAGGCCCAGACCAAGTGTGTGACTCACTTTATTCTGCCAGCCAATCCCTCTTTGTTCAGTGGTGTCAGTAGGATGAAGAATTAAGGGAAGCTTGCCTTGCAGTTCTGGTGAACAGCCAGGGCACCTGAGGCCAGGAAGCTAACTCTTTGGGTGGAGCCTCAACCCAAGGTCACCAGAAATACTCCTAGCTAAGCAGTCAATTCAGCCCCCACTGGGCCCACCTAAAGCTGAGCCCCTCTGAGGGAAGAACCAGGCCTGGGGTAGCAGAAGATTAAAGAATCCTACTCCTCGCCTGAAGGGAAGAAGGACCCAACCTATGGAAGATTCCAGCATTGTTCTCCGGAGCCCAAACTTCAACAAGATGGTCCCAACTCCAGTGAGCCCCATGTCAGAAAGCCCCAGAGCTGATTACAAAAGGCACTGGTCTGAGGGACACAGAGGACCATAGATACCAGTTACTCCTAGAGAGGAAGACTGGATGCCTAGCCTGCTAGGAGACTGCCTGTAGTTCTCCGGGTTTTTATTTGTTTTTTACTTTTACTCTTTGGGGGCCTGGCACCCAGCTCCCAGATAAACACATGGAGACTTATTCTTACTTATGAAGGCCCAGTCTTAGCTTGATTGGTTTCTAACCAGCGTTTCTAGCTTAAATCATCCCCCTACCCTTTGCCTCTGGGCTTTTACCTATCTTTATTCTAAATCTCTTCTTACTCTGAGGCTGGCTATGTTGCTAAGTGGCTGGTGCCTGGCGTCCCCTTCTCCTCCTCCTTCTGCTCTTTTTCTCCTTCTATTGACTCTCTCTGCCTGGCAGCCCCACATGCCCTCTCCTGCCTAGCTATTGGCCACTCAGCCACCGGGTGTTTTAGGCAGGTAAAGTAACACAGCTTCAGAGTTAAACAAACGCACCATAAAAGAATGCAACACATCTTTGCATCATTAAACAAATGTTCTCCAGCATAAACGAATGTAACACATTTTAATATTCCACAGCATGCGCCTGCCTTCTGAAGCTACCTCAGCTGAGAGGAAGGTAGACATGCCTTTCTCTGAGGAACTCTTAGTCTGGTGGAAACCAAAGGCTGCAGACTGGAGTCCCAACTTCTCACCAAATAGCTGACTACGCAGCCAAAGGAATGACTAGTTGCCTGGGATGTTTGCATGTTGCCTTTCAAGGCGCAATCACTGCTTCACCAGATGCTGAGGCTTCACGTTGACGTCATCGCTTACTCAGATGCCAAGATCCTCACCCTAGTTCACTGGCTCCTTCCACTTTACCTGTGCCCGGGGAGGCCTTGGCAGCAGTTGGCTGTGTCATGGCAGGTTCTGTGACTCACGGCAAGCTACAGAAGAGGTAGCTCTTTCAGTTACGCTCCCTCCATGAGCCTTTGATGCCTAGAGCTCCCCTTGTCCTCTCTGGTGGACAACTGGCTACAGAGGTCCTGCCCTAGAGGCCACACTTGACTGTGAGACCTCAATTCAGTGCCCAAGGCAGTCTCTCCCTAACTGGGTCACCACAGAGGAAGCTATTCTGGGCAGGGTTATGCCCAGGGTGAGGGCCATTGCTGCTCTTCCAGGCCAGTCTGTGGCAAAACTGTGGCAGAAAGGAAATAGATTGTCCTTCTAGAAAATACCATGTCCTTATTGAAACCCAAAAGGCTGAAGGTGACTTCAAGAACGCCTGATCCTGCCTCTCTGGTGCCCATGCTCTTCAGCTGAATAGTCCTCCTCTTGATGACAAACAGGAACTGTAAGTGCCCAACCCAAAAGGAGAAGACTCTCATTACAGATGGTTGTGAGCCACCATGTGGTTGCTGGGAATTCAACTCAGGACCTCTTACTAAAGTGGCCAGTGCTCTTAACCACTGAGCCATCTCCCCAGTCCAGGAAGAAGGCCTGTTCTCCATTGCTGTCTTCTCATATTCCCTAGGGATGACCTCAGCCCCATTTGTGGGACAAACACACCAGGGGACACTGCTTTCAGGACCTTTCACTTAGTGGTTGCAATGTGGTGTTGTCACAAGCTTGCTGTAACTGAGATGACAATCCCTCCTGGATAGAACGGCAACAGGGCAGTAGTTCCCTTAGTGTCACGGGAGTTGTGGATATCTGAATCCGCCTCCCTCCAGAAGTAGGGGAACAAATACTGCATTAATTTTATCCTGAAGTTGTACCAACTGTGACTGAGCATCGTTTTCTCCAGGATGCTCACCAAAGACAAGAGCCAGCCGTTCGGAGTGGCGTACATTTGTCTTCCTCGGTCTGCACCTGCTCACTGTGCCGCAGTCGTGAGGCACACAGTGAGCCCCGCATGATGGAAGGAGTGCCGCTCTGCCTGTTCCCTGCCCGGGCCAACCTCCACCTCAAGACAGGCAGCAGTTCTGCAGTGACTTCCCTCCCTCTGCCTTGTTTGTGTTAGGCGGTACTGTTACCTCATGTGGTGTGGACATGCCCAGCTGTCCCTACAAAGAACAAGTGGAAGGTGTGCGCATGCACCTTCTGTAGCCATCCCAGCAGGACACACCTACAGGGAGCACAGGATGTCTTTCTTCCCACACTGTCTCAGCTCCTATGGTACCATCTTTCTACTCCTATTAAGCCCCTCCCACAGGTTGATGCGGCCTCCTGTAGCAAGCAGGACACAGAGCATATACTATAAACCGGATGCTTCCACACACTCTCACTCCATCCTCCAACTGCACAGTGTCTTACTCTACAGACAGGACACTGACAACACCCTCCTGGACAGTCTGATGGCTGTTGACGTGCAGCGGTCAACTCAGAAGTTCCTACAGTAAAACCAATCTATCAAAATTTCTGGAGGTGCTGCTGAGGACAAAACCCAGAACCTCTCACTCACCCCACTACCGAACTACAACCCAGTCAGCCTCCTGCCATACCTGATATTCCTGTACTTATTTTTGTTGTTCTGATGGGTGAACTTAGAACCTCACAAATGCCAGGCAAGCACTCTACATCGAGTAGATCCCCAGCCATGTAGTATCATTTTGTAGGTAAAGAAGCTAAGGTTCAACAATTAATGTAGGGAGCTGTGTGTTCAACCACAAGGCACTTTCAGAAATGGACCTGCCTGCCCTTGGAGTTCCACCTGAGGATGAGAACAGCAAAGGCTTGGGTATAAAAATTTATTATACGTTAAAAGAATATTACCACTAACGAATGCAGACAAGTGAGGACAAGGAGGACTGGCTGGAGGATGGCTAACTCTTTGGAAAGTGACAGGTTTATGTGGCTGGGAGCCTCACACCACTCTGGCTGATTGGTGGTCAGCCAAACAGGACTTGTGCCAAATACCACAAGGCATCAGGGCATCAAGAGTCCACAATGCTTTTCCTATTGGATCTGGGTCTTCAAGGCTGGCACACCCAGAAACAAGCAAAGGGGCTTCCCACAGTGGCCCAGGCTGTTCTGGAGTCGCAGCAACACCACTGTAAGCAAGACGTTTAATTGGAGGATTTCCACAAACTATACCTGCCTGATCTTCGAGCCACACAACTCGGTGAGATACAAAACATTAAGTTACAGGCTGTGGGAAAAGAAGGCAGCAGAATCAGTGACACCTTCCGATCCTGTGGTTCCGTGGGTAAGGACGGGGAAGGTCAGACCAAGCCCCTCATCTCAATGTACAAATTACTTTGATTGATATTAAATTGTATTGAAAACAAAATAGACTAAAAAGCAAACACTACTCTATGTTGGGGTGGAAGTGGAGAATGAGTCCTTGAAGCAGATGGAGGCAGCGAAGGAAGGCTGTGGCTATGGCCCTGCTGGTCACTCTCGCTGTTCCATCTTTACTTTTGGTGGCCGAAGGAAGGTCCGATTCTTTTTCTCCTTCTTTCCCTTTGTATTTGCCTGAAAATTTCGCCAACTGTCCACTCGACCATCCCGGCTTTCCTGAAAGAAAACAGAAAGGAAATCAATCCAAGGTGAGGTCACTAAAGAGCAAAGAAGCGGCTGAGCCTGTCCTGCCGCCAACTGCTCTCCCATGGCCCAGCCCTGATCAGCCCACTGCAACAATCCAAAAGGAGAGCAGATCAGAGCCTCTCCTACCTCTAGAGACCCAGAAAAACTTCACACACCCTCTCCAAAGAGGACACAATGGGTGATGTCATGATATTATCACAACTCTATTTATCTGGGGCCTTGTGGCGGGCGTTCCAAACAAATTCCTTCTGTTTCCACTGCTGAGCTACACACTCCCACTCCCAGAGCTGGCTTATTGCTTTGTTTGTTTGGTTTTTCAAGACAAGGTTTCTCTGTGTAACAGTCCTAGCTGTCCTGGAACTCACTCTGTAGACCAGACTGGCCTAGAACTATGAGATTCGCCCACCTTTGGCTCCCGAGTGCTGAAATTAAAGGCATGAGCCGCCACCACTGGTGCACGCATGCACATGTGTGAGCACGTGTGTGTTTTTAAGATAGCATTTTACCTGGCTAGTCTGGAGTTCACTCACCATGTAGACCAGGCTGGCCTTAAACTTCCAGAGATTTGCCCTCCTCCACTAGAGTGCTAGGACTAAAGACATGCCCCGTCATGCCTGGCCCCTAGCTTGTTTCTTCTGACCCTTACAAACAGCTGACTACAGCATGCATTAAAGAGGACTGTACAATGATGAGAAGTTAACTAGCTTTCCCAACCATGGAGCTAGCTGGAAGTATAGCCACTCTTTCTTCACCATGTTGCTATTGCATGCCTCCACCCCCGAAAACTTCACAGGATGTCTCCAAGCCAGTTAATCACTGGCCACAAAGATCTCTATTATCAAATGGGCTACTCATTTTCCCTTTTCATAAAGCTGGACAGAAATAAAGTAAAATATTATGGATAAACAAGCTCTACCCTGAATCCTAAATCCTATAAAAGACAGACCAAATGCAACCCAGAACTGTGTGGGGCACTAGAAGAGCAATGAACACAGTTCAAAAGCTACAAAGTGAGCTGGTGTAGTGCACATACCTGTGATCCCAGCACTTCGGTGGCAGAGGTAAGAGGATCATCAAGAGTTCAAGGCTGGACTAGGGCTACATAGTGAGTTCCAAGATAGCTGGGGCTACAAAGTAAGACTGTCTCAAAAACCCAAAACAAAATGCCAGAAGTCTCTCTGCAAAATGAATAATTGGGTCACAAGAACCTGTTTCCAGTAGTCTGTGGGAGTGTACACCTTAATCCCAATATTTGGGAGGCTGAAGTAGGATGATCAGGAATTCAAGGTCATTATCAGCTACATAGTGAGTAGACTATTTGAAAACTTGTCTCTACCTCAACTCCCTGCCCTCCAAAAGAAGCTATTTCCACAAATCTTTGTCCTCTAAGTAGGGTACTACTTCATATTATCTCTGAATTCATTCTTCCTGGGCTCATTTGGTAGCTGTGTCTATTGGTGCCCTTGTCAGGGAAAGAGTTATGAAGGCCAGGCAGCCCCAGATTCTGCTTCCCCAGTACCTACTCTTGCGCACACATCCCGGTTCCCTGTCTGCCCTAGGCAGTCCCAGAGCACCCAGGAACCAAGCTTCCTTATTCTGGAATGACCCACCTCAGCTACTCACCTCAAAGTTTTTCTGCCATTCCCTTTCTCGCTTGGCTTTTTCTTGCGCTTCAATCTCCTCTTCTCTTTGCCGTTTCCTAGGGGGGACAGCAGAACAGTCTTTACCCAATGCTCACAGAACGTTACCACATGAGCTAAGGCACAGCTGCACAAGAGCACACACAGAGCCCGAGCCAGCAAATGCCAAGGCTTCATCCTAAAAACGCCTCATCATGCAGAGGACAAAACTCAACCTAAAATAACATTTTGTACAAACTCAACTGGCAAAATATAATTACTCCAGTTCACAACACAAAATACAGAAGTCAAATTGACCTCAATACGTCCTTTTGTCTTTTCTGAGTCAAGGTGTTATGTAATTCAAACTGGCCTTAGACTTGCTACTCAGCCAAAAATCGTCTTCAACTGCTTTTTTTTCTGTCTCCACCTCCCAAATGCTGGGATTAGGAGTGTGTGCCACCACAACTGGCAACCTCAACCCTTCTGACAATTAGAGGAAATCATACTCAAGAACAGTAATGTGTTAAAGCTATTCCGTTACAATCCTACCTAGGCATCACAGCTGCAGCTACAAAGCCCAGAAAAGATGCTGGTCTCAAAAATTCTACTGCATTCCAGAAAGGAAGTAAACACACTGCACTCCTCAATAGAATGGAACTCCCTATGGAACAGGTGTAGCTAGTATTTCCCAAAAGTCTCCCATGTCTTACCGTTGACTGGCTCAGATAGCCTGTCTCGTGTATGCTGGGGAGGAGCTCCACCACTGGGCTGTACGCCTGCCTCTCCAGGTTCTTGTAAATGAAGCACTACCAATTCATTAGGAAACTCCCCAGAGGCCTGCATTAGCTAATCTGTGCATTTAAATGAGGCTAAGATGAATGCAGGGATGTGTACCTTTCATGCATTTCTTTGGCTTCTCTTTCTTTCCTCTTAATTTCCAGCTCAGCAAACAGTTTCATGGTCTGTTTGTAGACTGCCTGTTTGAACTGCAAGAAAATTAAGAACAAAAGAAAATAAAAGTAAACATTTCACATCAAGGCTGAAATTAAGTGATTACATGACAGCCCTAAAGATTACAACTGGGCAGTGCAATGTCTGCAGAGAGACGCCATTACACTGTCTCTTCAGGGAGAAACGTCACCTGCCCAGGAGACCTTTCTTTCTTACTAAGCAGACTAGAAACCTGTTCTGGGAGAATGCGCGTAAGTACTTAGGCCACTGAGATTCTGCAGGTGCTCTTCTGTAAAAATTCCCCAGAATTAACTTCTATTCTTCTTTCCACAAATATCTTTTAATTTTGATTTAGTGACTTGAACCAAGCTGACTCTTACATAGCTGGCTCCACTCACAACTGCAAACCTGTTTTAAGGGACTAAAAAAAGTCCATAATCCCCAGACTTCCTTATAGCTAGGTTTGGCCATGTGAGTCAGAGTTCAGTCAATGTAATCATACACAATGTCTGGGATGTGTATGATTCTGTTGTCTGGCACGTGATATAAGACACCCGGTCAGAAAGATGGGGGCCAAATCCTAGTTACCAGAGCTATAGAAGAGCCAAAACCTTGAAGGACACATGATGCAGAGCTTCCACACCAGCAGCCACCTCCCCACCCAGGACTACTACACAGAATAGAACATGTTCTACCTTGAGCAAAACATTTTGTGTCTCTGTAACCAGTTCACCTTATACTCTAAGATATACTGATGGGAAAAAACACAGCATTACATAGAAAATATAAAGGTGAACTGGAGAGAGAGCTCAGTGGTTAGGTGCGCCGGATGCTCTTCCAGAGGACCTGGGTTCAATTTCCAGCACCCACATGGCGGTTCACAACTTTCTGTGACTCCAGTTCCAGGGGATCTGATACCCTCACACAAACATACATGGTGGTAAAACACTAATTCACATAAAATAAATGAATAAATCTTTTTTAAAAAAAGAAGATACAAAGGCAAAGAGCCCTATTGGTTTTTAACAGTACAAGAAGATAAAACCCAAGCAATGGAAGGAAGACCTCTACTACCAAGTCAAACTCATGGTCTACCCAGAGCCTTTCAATTATGTTAGCTATTGTTACAGCAGAGGTTATTATTAGATTTTATAAAATTTAAGAAAAGCAAATGGGTTGGAGAGATGGCTCAGCAGCTAAGAGCACTGGTTATTCTTCCAGAGGACCCGGATTCAATTCCCAGCACCCACATGGCAGCTCACAACTCTCTGTAACTCCAAGATCTGACAATCTCACACAGACAAACATGCAGGCAAAACACCAACGCACATAAAATAAAAACAAATATGGTAACAAAGGAAGGAAGGAAGGAAGGAAGGAAAGAAAAGTGACCAAATCCAACTACACAGCTGTGGGGTGTTTTGGAGACAGGGTCTAATGATTTGGCACAAGCTGGGTTCAAACTCAAGGCAATCTTCTGCCTCAGCCTCCCAGCTGCTGGGATTACACGCATGTGCCAGCACACCAAACTCATGACAGATTCGTTCTTTTTTGTTTTGTTTTTATATCCAACCAAAGTTTTCCCTCCCTCCTCTCTTCCCAGTTCCTCCCTCACACACTCCTCCTCCATCCACGCCTCCTCCACTGTTTCTCTTCAGATACCGATCAGCCAGCCATGGTCTATCAAGTTGCAGTGAGACTAGGCACTTCCTCTCACTCTCTTTTTTTTTAATGTATTTATTTTATATGCATGAATATGTGTGGGTATCATGTGTGCGCACTGCCCAGAGGTCAGAAGAAGGCACTGGATTCCCTGGAGCTCTCTCTGTAGACCAGGCTGGCCCCAAACTTACAGAGATCCACCTGCCTCTGCCTCCCAAGTGCTGCAATTAAAGGCGTGCATCAACACTGTCCAACTTTTTTTAAAGATTTATTTTTAAAAATGTGTATGTGTGTGGTTGCGTATAGGTTTGTGCACATGTGAATGCAGGGGTCCATCAGATCCAAAAGAGGATGTTGTCCCTTGGAGCTAGAGTTACAGGCAGTTGTAAGAAACCATGTCGGTGCTGGGAACCAAACTCAGGTCCTCTGCCTGAGTAATCCTGAGTAATACACACTCTTCACCAGTGAGCCACCTCTGTAGCCCCAACCAGCCAGTTTTTCAAAAACTCATGTTTAGAGTGTTTTCTTCCCAAATAGAAATTTTGAGCTATACGTCAAAGTACAGAATAATAATCCATCATGAATATATAATAGGATCATGTACTAAAATCAGAGGCACTGAGCAAAAAACAACACAGGAGGAAAAGAGAAATGAAGGAGGTCCAAAACTTCTCTTTAATACTATTAGCTGCTAGGAGCTGCTCAGTAAAAATAATGCTGACAAACTTTAATAAAAATAACAGCTGAGTAACGGAATGTCTAATAAATACTTCAGGGCTGGAGAGATGGCTCAGAGGTTAAGAGCACTGGCTGATCTTCCAGAGGTCCTGAGTTCAATTCCCAGCAACCATATGGTGGCTCACAACCATCTGTAATTTGATCCGGCTCCCTCTTCTGGCATGCAGACCGAACACTGTGTAATAATAAATAAATATTAAAAATAAATAAATAAATACTTCAATATCTTTATGTGTGTATGGTGCACTTGGAGGCCTGAAGTTGACATCAGGTATCTGCCTCAATTGCTCTCCACTTTAATGAGGCAATCTCTCACTGAAGCTGGAGCTCACCACTTCCTGCTAGTCTGTATGCATGGGCAGCCTATAAATGCTGGTTCTGTTGAACCTGTCCATACAGGGTTTCATGACCTAAGTTCATGAGAGCGACTCTTCCTCAAGAGGGCATCAGACCTCATTACAGATGGTTGCTGTACACCACGTGGTTGCTGGGAATTGCACTGAGACCTTTGGAAGAGCAGGCAGTGCTCCTAACCACTACACCATCTCTCCAGCCCCTAGCATGCCTCTAGAGCTCTAGATTACAGGCAGCACCACGCCTGTCCAACAAGTGCTCTGAGCAGCTGAGCAGTTCTAAAGCCCTAGATTCCTAAACATGTATCTCAAAAGAAATTAAAAACCATAATTATACACAGTACTTTGCGCATGTGGCTTCTAAAATAATCAAGTGCAAACTCCATTAGATGCACATAGGATAGGTGGTGGTGGTGCACACCTTTAATCCCAGCACTTGGGAGGCAGAGACAGGCAGATCTCTGTAAGTTCAAAGCCAGTCTAGTCTATAGAGTGAGTTCCAGGACAGCTAGGGAACCCTCCCCACCCCAAGAAGGAAGAAAGGAAGGGAGGGAAGGTGGGAGTGAAGGAGGGAGGGCGGGCAGTAGCTCTACATTTAGAAAGCTGGTGGAGATGGGTCGGTGGGTAAGAGTACAAGCATGAGGACCCGAGCTAAAATCTCCAGCACTCTTATTATAAAAAGATAAATATGCCCGTAACCCAAAGCTTAGGGGAAGAGACAGCACACTCAGTGGGCTTGCTGGCCACCAGCCTAGCTCAAGCTTGTCAGTGAAAGACTCTGACTAAAGAGAATAAATGGACATTGCTAGAACAGATACTTCCTCTGGCTTCTACACACGTGTACACACACTATGCATGTAACACAGACACTTACACACAGGATGAGGGGGATAAATGAATGTCCACTTACTCGCTTTAAGTGAGGCCTTGCTCTTCAACCCACCAATCACACATGAAAGTTGTTTCCCAATAACTCACCAGTTCAGGATCGTCTTCCTCTACATTTGTAGGCTTTCCTTCCTTCTTGAGTTGTTTTTTTCGCTCTTTAACCTAAAAAGAATTTTTTTCCCATCAGCAGATGAGCACTCACACATTAGTAGCCACTGATCTGTACACATGTGCACTTTTCCATAGGCACAATATAAGATGAAGGCAAAAGAGCCTCCGCCTGCACTGCCAATTATAACAGCAACAACATATTTTAATAGAAAACATTATAAAGCAACTAAGAAGACTAGGAATTGTGGGTCCTTCCTCTAACTTCATCTAAGTCCACCCTAGCCTGTACCCATAGCCAGCACTATTGAGAGACAACCAGCAGAGATGTTGCCCCAACTCATAAAGGCTGAGCCACAGTCAACAGCCTTAGACATGGTGCTTATGGTCACATAGTTACAGCAAAGAAAGCACATTTGCCAAGCTTTAGGAGGACCTAGGATATGTATGGCATTTTAAGCATGAAAGGGATTTCTGAAAGTGCATTCTTGATCGTTTCCACTGTGAAACTCCAGAAACCATAATTTTCACATCACACTACTGGATACATGCATCACTTTGGCCACTACTGAACATAATAATAACAACAATAATAAAATAAATTCACAAGAGACTGACACTACTCCTCTATAAGTGACTTATGAGAGTATCACACAGCCAAGCGCCTATCAGGTTCAGAAAAACTGTACTTTACTGCCACCGTGTGGCCATGAATACTAAGGACGATTCCTTACAAGCCTACTTGAAGGCGCTGGCGTGCGCTCTTCTAACCTCTAACAGGGCTGACTCTACAAGTGCCATGTGCAGCACACCAGCAGGACCCGGCTACACACCTTGCCTTTCCTGACTTTTCTCCTCACCGTCTTCATCTAAAATGGGTTCATCTTTATTATTATTGCCTATAAAGTTCCATTTCAAATCTCAAAACTCTTCAAAACAAAGATGGACTCCTGATTCATCCATTGAAATCCAATTTCACCATTGAAATCACTCTTGTAAAAGGTCTTGAGATTCTTGCTCCATGGGGGAAAAAAAAGAAAGAGGAGCTTTCTAGTTGGGCATGGTGCATGCTTGAAATCCTAGCAACTGGATACAGAGAAGGATTAAAAGTGCAGGGCCAGGGGCTGGAGACAGGGCTCCTCGGGTAAGAACATTTGCTGCTCTTACAAAGATCCAAGCTCAGTTCCCAGCACCCACCCAGAGGCTCACAACCATTCATAACTACAGCTCCAGAGTATCTGACACCTTCTTCTGACCCCCCTGAGCACCAGGCATACCCATGGCGCACACACATACATGCAGACAAAACACCCATAAACATAAAAGAAATGTATCTAAAAGATTTAAAAAGAATTTAAGGTCAGCCTCAGGTACACAGCTAATTCAAAGTCAGCCTGGATTGCATAGGACTCTTTCAAAATAAAACAATCCAACCAAAAAAGGAAGAAGAAAACAGTTTTTCCATGGGATGCAATGGCATATAACCCATAATCCCATGGCTCAAGTCAGGCAGAAGAGTAAGAATTTAAGGCCAGTCCAGGCTGTTCTAAAGTTTAAGGCTACTTTGTACCCCCAGCAAGACCCCATTTAAAACACACAAAAGCTTTAACTTAGTTTACTTCAAAAGAATCTTCCGAGTTTTGTTATTAACTGAACATGTGCCACCTCCTGCTTTAAAACCCACTCAAAGTTCCTGCCTCTCGCTTCCAAACCTTTCATAGCAACTAAAGGAAAACCAGGGAGTCGGCACTGCCACAGCCCCGCTGTTTCTTCACTCTCACTGCGGCAGCAAGGCAACATGGGAGTCCAAAGTGGCCATCTACACAGCACAGGACTGACAGTGCCAGTGGGTGTGGCAGTGTCCTAGCCACTCCTCACCCTGACTCTGACTCTTCTCTCAGGAAAGAATGCTACTTTTGGCGCTACTCTTGAGAATTAAAGTGGTCACTAGCTACCTGGTCAGTACTGCTAGTTGCATATACCCTTCTACACGGTGCCCACAGCTTGCTGTTACTTCCTGTAAACACAGCAGCACTAGAAATACTTACAGTGTGTTCCACGTATTCTTTTCCTGCCTGAATTACATCCAGGGCCCTCTTCTTTTGTTCCTGATCCAGTAGCAACTTGTAAGCTTTGTCCACAGCTAATGCAAAACATTGAAGTTAACTGTTTCTGCAAATACCCTCTCAAAGTCTGAGCTATACTCAGGCAGTGTAAATGGACTTGCACTGTCTAAAAACATTCCCTACTTTGTTACATTATTTACCATTGTTAAACTCATTTTTAAAAAAGCATATAACCATAGCAATGACCTTAAAAGTCTTAGGAAAATATATTAAATATACACTCAAGGCTAAACATACCATGTCTAAATGTAACACATTGACAAAGTATTTCCCACTTTACTTATGTTCAGAGAAAAAAAGATCCTATGCAGTAAAAGTATACTGGCAGACATGTAAGTTTTAACAAAGCAGAGCTAAGGTGCACTTTCTTTTCAGTGCTGGAGATTGAACCCAGGGCCTCAAGCATGCTAGGCAAGCATTGAGCTACGCCCAGCCCCCAAGGATTACTTCTTTAAACATTCTGCTTAAATGGCAGCTTTACTGAAATCCACAGCTTTTCCACAACTAGTTACTCCTTAGCATTGACAATATATATTACTCAAAAGCAGGTAAATTTACAAATACCTTCAAAAGCCTTCTGTGCTCTGTCAGCATCATCTTGATTTTTATCAGGATGCACCAATATAGACAACTACAAGGAAGAGAAAAGTCAGGCTCACCAACAGTTCATGGAAGTGACTTGAACTCTTCACACGCACCAGTAAATAATAAACAAAACATGAACTTTTTATGAGAAAACCCCCACAGGCGATTCTTTCAGACATTTACAAGATTCTTGACTTGCTGTCATTGATGGACAGAAATAGTTGGAGCAAAAGAATTTGTGTAGGAACTAGGTGGTGGTGGCGCATGCCTTTAATCCCAGCACTCAGAAGGCAGAGGCAGGTGGATCTCTGTGAATTCGAGGCCAGCCTGGTCTACAAGAGCTAGTTCCAGGACAGGCTCCAAAGCTACAGAGAAACCCTGTCTCGAAGAAAAAAAAATTATGTAGGAACATGAAAATCTAATGCTAATCCCTGAAGCACCAGCATCATAGTCCTGATATGTGATTCTATCTTCAATCACTTGCTAGCTCTCAGACCTTGAGCAACTCTCAAGTTGCTTCACTTCAATTCTTTACTTTGGCTTCCTGCTCTATCACTGGAAAAATACAAAGTACCTACATCGTTTGGACAAAACGAACAATGCAAGCAATTAGCAAAAGCAATATATAGGGGCCCCATTCTTGAAATCTCAACACTGAGGAGACTTATGAGTTCAGGGCTAGCCTGGGCTAAAAGTGAGACCCTGTGGAATAGGTAGGAAGAGAGAAGAAAAATAAGAGAGAGAAAAGGGAGAAGAGGGCAGAGATGACAGGAAAAAGTAAAGGGAAAAGAGAAACTGGGGGGCTGGAGAGATGGCTCAGTGGTTAAGAGCACTGGCTGCTCTTTCAGAGGTCCTGAGTTTAATTCCCAGCAACCACATGGTGGCTCACAACCATCTGTAATGAGATCTGGCCCCCACCTCTGGCATGCAGGCATACATGGAGGCAGAATGTTGTACACAAAATAAATAAATAAATCTTTAGAGAGAGAGAGAGAGAGAGAGAGAGAGAGAGAGAGAGAGAGAGAAACTGGTAAGGAAAAGGAAGAGGCAACAAAGAAAAAGAAAGGAAGTGAATGAATCTGCACACAAACATCCATGGACAAAAGTTAGTATATACAAAGTATCAAGACATCCATTGAAAGCCTTCTGTATGTAGTACCTGATTTAAATATTTGGACACATTTACCAAAAGAGGTAAAATAGACACAGAAAGGTCCAAAGCACTTGTTCAAGTGCACACTGCTCCCAAGTACCAGAACAAATTAAAACTAAAGTTATGTACTCTTAACTATGAGGCCATCTAAATAGTCAGTAAGAACTTGTAACTCAAGTCTGTGGCTACAGGAAAAGTCTAAGAACTGAAATGCTTGTTATATTAGGAACAACTGTTAAAGGATTGTATTGGAAAACAGACCTTGGGAAAAGGGGGGAGCACTAAGCAGATCAGAGCTCAGGAAGAGCAAAACTATAAAGTTATATATGGGAAATGACTGAGCAGGCAGAAACAGAAGCCATCTTAGCTTGCTGGTAGACCAGAGGTAACCATGAGTCAGCAGTGTGGAGAAACCTGCTGCCCTGGAGGAAGCCCTGGATATCAGTAAGACAGCTGTGCAGAACTGGAGTGTTACAGTCAGCACTGGCCAAGTCCGATTCAAATGTGAAAAGCATGAAGAGATAAAGAAAGAACTTACAAAGGCAAAAAAAAAAAAAAAGAAAGAAAGAAAGAAAGAAAGAAAGAAAGAAAGAAAGAAAGACAGTAGCAAGAATCAGAGGCCAGAGAGCTAATTTCATAAGTACTTGTTACACTAAGTCAGGTATTTCTTTTTTAAAAACTTCTTACATTATTGGGTTGGAGAACATGAACACACGCTATGGTATGTGTGTGGACAACAGAGAACAATTTGCTGGAGTCAGGTCTGTCCTTCTACCATGTGGGTCCCTGGGATCAACCTTAGGTGGTCAGGCTTGGCAGCAGGTACTTTTAGTGGCTGCCATCTCACAAACCTAAGCTAGGTAATTCTTGAGTATTTACAGCCATTTGTAAAACATGAAGTAACTGAGTAGGTTAGGCAAATGGTATGTGCCTGTCCTCCTAGCTACTTAAGTACGCCTTTAAACCTATAGAGAAACCCTGTCTAGAAAATTCAAATAAATAAATAAATAGATAATTATATGAAAAAGAAAAAGCAAAAAAGAAAACTCACTATATTCACAGAAAGATCTACACATGGTACATTAGTTAACATTCTATGTCACCGCACATTCAGGTCACTAAAGCCTTAATTTGCAAGGGGTGGCAAGTTAAATTTTGGCCCAAAATTTAATTGGCAAATCCTCAAAAATCACATCTAGGATGTAGGTCAATTGGTAGAGTGCTTGTCTTACTATATATGAAAACCTGGGTTCGAGGCCCAGTACTCTATAAACCAGGTGTGGTACATGCCTACAATCCCAGAACTCAGGAGGCAAAAGCAGAGGATCAGATCATAAGCTCAAGGCTATCCTTGGTTACTCAGGGAAAATTCTAGGCAAGCCTAAACTCCATGAACCCCACCACCACCACCAAAGAAACAGAAGGCTCACACACTAGCGAGAACAGCAGCACTGTACCTGCCGAAACCGCTTTTTTATTTCTTCATCTGTCACTTCAGGATCTATCTGAAGAACCTGGAAGAACCAAGATCAAAAGTGTAAAGCTGAGCATGGTGACCCATGTCATCTCAACCCTAGGAAGACAGAGGCAGAAAGATGGTAAGTGCAGGGCCAGCCTTGGTTACAAGCAGAATAGTCTCAAAACAAACAACAGCAGCAACAACAACAACAAACCCCCATAAAACCGGGGAGTGGGATAGGATTATTCCTAGACTTCTACCTTCTTCTAAGGAAGATCAGGAATCAAGGTCATCCTTGGCTATATAACAAATTCAATGCCAGTCTGGGCCACATGAGACACTGTCTCAAACAAACAAATAAACAACAACAACAAAAACAAGAGGGAGAGAATGTATGTGCGTGTGTATGCGTTTGTGTATATATTTATGCTTGTATCCCCCCACTTCCCTACTACAAACCTTCTGTCCCCCACTTCTGTTCTGAGCAATATAACTAAATCCGTTAAGTAAGACCAGGTGAAGTGATATACACTGAATCTCATAGTCCAGAACACAGTGTCTAGAGTTCAGAGCTCACCTAGAACAAAGAAGAGAGCAACTACACACAAGGAGTAGTTAGGCAGAGTGCGAGAGCCCACGTGGGGTGAGAAGGGTATTCACACAGAACAGTCGCCTGATACAGGGTGCCAAGAAAGGAAAGGAGGCCAAGGCCAAAGCCAGGCTACCTAGCACATTGTGTCAGAACCCATGTAGGGTAAAGATATCAACGGGCTCAGCACGGTGCCTCACACCTATAATCCCAGTATTTAGAAAGTTGGATAGAACGGCCATGAGTTACAGGCTGACCTAAATAAAGAGAGATCTGACTAAAAAAATAAAAAACGGAGAGCTGGAGAGATGGCTCAGTGCTTAAGAGCACTGGCTGTTCTTACTGAGGATCTGGGTTCAATTCAACACCTACATGGCAGCTAACAACTGTCTGTAACTCCAGTTCCAGGGCATCTGACACCGTAACACTAATGTACATAAAATGAATTTAAATAAACTATTTAGAAAAAAAAAACCAACCGGAGAACCAGCTCAGAGGTTAAGAGCATGCACTGCTCTGGAAGAGGAGGAGTTCAGTTCCAAGCCACCTGTAACTCCAGCTCCAGGGAATCCAACATGTCTGGCCTCCATGGACACCTACATTCACACATGTAGAGATTCACACATAGACCAATACACATAATTAGAAGTAAAAATAGTGGCTGAAGAGATGGCTCAGTGGTTAAGAATGCTTGTTGTTGCTGGGCAGTGATGACACACACCTTTAATCCTGGCACTCAAGAGGCAGAGGCAGATGGATCTCTGTGAGTTCAAGGCCAATCTGGTATACAGAGCAAGTTCTAGGACAGCCAGGACTACACAGAGAAACTCTGCTTTGAAAAACCAAAAATAGAAAAGAAAAAAAAGAACACTCATTGCTCTTGAAGAAGATCTAAATCTGGTTCCCAGCTCCCACTTTAGGTGGCTCACAACTAGCTGTAATTCCAGCTCCAAGAAACCAACACCTCTGGTCTCCAAGTGGACACATGAACACAAACCCACACACAGATACACAACCACATAATTTAAAAATAAAACAAATACACACAAAAAAAATAAATAAAAATAAATCTTAGCTAGGCATGGTAGCACACACCTTTAGTCCCAGCACTTGGGAGGTAGAGGCAGGCAGACCTCTGTGAATTTGAGACCAGCCTGGTCTACTGAGTGAGTTCCAGGTCAGCCAGGATTATACAGAGAACGTCTGTCTCAAAAAATAAAACAAAATAAAATCAATCTTAAAAGAAAAAAAAACACAAAAACAAACAAAGCACAGGTACCATGGGTGTGACAACAGATACTGGACTTCAATCCCAGGATTTGGGATGCCAAGGCAGAATAGTCAGGGATCTCCTCAGGTACACAAGTGAGGCGAAGGGCAGGCAGCCTGGGCTATCTGAGATCTTGTCTCCAAACAACAAAAGAGCCAGACAATTGGATCTCACACCTTTAACCCCAGAAGTCAAGAGACAGAGGCGGCAGAAGCAGGTAAATCTCTGTGAGTTCAAGGCCAGCCTGGCAAACAGACTGAGCTCCAGGACAGCCAGGACTATACAGAGAAACCCTCTCTCAAAACAAACAAGAGAGAGAGAGAGAGAGAGAGAGAGAGAGAGAGAGAGAGAGAGAGAGAGAGAGAGAAAAGGGCCAACCTAATCCTAGTATGCACAATGGTAATGGTAAAATACTTAACTGATATTTAAAATCCTCTTGAGTTTGATTTCCAGCATCAAAGAGAGAGAGAAATGGCACAGTGTTCAATTCCCAACACCCACATGGTGACTAGCAACCACTTGGAACTCCAGTTCTGACCCCTTCTTCTTGATTCCATGGGCACTAGGCACGCACATGGTAAACATATATACATGCAGGCAAAGCACACATATAAATTTAAAAAATTTATTAAATAATCAGTGTATCTGGAGGTTTGGAGGATCACCACTGAGGGCAGTGCCAGAATCTCTCTACCTCCCTTGATTGGAAAGACGAGGGAACATACACTGTCAGTTTGCTGTAATTTGAGGTGAATGACCTGACTTTTTAATCGCACACGAAAGAACAGTGATTCGTGACAATAAGAAATGTTCAGAGCCTGGCATGGTGGGTGGTGCACCCTATGCTCCCAGCACACGGGAAAGTGAGGTAGGAGGATGGCTGGGTTGAGCCACTCTGAGCCACACTGGAAATACGTTCAAAAACAGAAAGTGCATTCGCTTATATAAAATCTCATGATCTTCATTCTGTTCTTACTCAATATTTGGTATCTTTTATCTTCATGTAACAAGAAAGTTTTAACAAAGTTTTTGTTTGTTTTGTTGTTGTTTTGAAACAGGATCTCACTGAAGCCCTGGCTGGCCCAAGCCTTGCTATATAGACTAGACTGGCCTCAAATTTGTAGGGCTATTCCTTATTCCTGCCTCTGTCTACCAAGTGCAAAGAGAACAGGCTACCTGCCATTACATGTTTTTTAAATCATGGACCCTAAATTTAGCGAGCTCAGCTATGTCTCTATATTCAAAATAAATTCTTGTATATTAGAGTATTGGAGAGCATTTGCCAGGACAAAGTCTATCTCGTTCTCTTTAACAAGCTATGTTGCTAACCCTACTCACAGTAAAATCAAGCAACTTCAAAGACAACCTACCACCATACAAATTCCACCACTTCACCACTTTTTTCATTCCCAACAATGTAACTTGGGTGTATGTTGTAACATAAATCTGCCTCCAAACCAGGTATGATGGCTTACACCTATAATCCCAGCACTTAGTTGCTGAGGCAGAAGAATCACAAATAGTCTAAGGCCAACCTGGGATATAAAGTGATCTCCAAGCCATAGTGGACTATAGCATGATCCTGTTTCAAAAAAAAACAGCTAGGTGTGATGGGTCATGTCTACAATCTCTGCATTTGGGAGGTTGAGGCAGGAGGATCTGGAGTTCAAAACCAACATTGAGTACATAAGACTGCCTCAAATATATATATGTACATACATAAGTCTGTATATGTGGAAAGCTATCCACCATAGATGCTATAGCAACAACATAATAAACACACGTTACTCTGTCTGCATACATGAAAACCTCTCCACAGATGTTGCAGTGACAACATAATACACACACACACACGTTACAGTGACAACATAATACACATACACACACGTAACTCTGCATACATTAAAAGCTCTCCACAGATGCTGCAACGACAACATAATAAACACACACATAACTCTGCACACATGAAAAGTTCTCCACTAAATGCTACATAGACCATCCACTCACCTCAAATGGATTCAGATTAAAGTAAGAAGAACCAGGACGAGTCAATCTTTCAATCTGATTTTTAGACGTAAGAACTGAATCTCTCTTCTCTATTTGTTTCACCTGAAAGTAAAAGAATCAATAATTGCATTAGTTAAAATAATAAGCTGAATGGCTACTTTAACATAATACTGATATGCCCAGCCAACCACTATTTATGTCGACCATGTGTAAGACACTTTACTACACACAAGAACAATCACAGCAGCCCAACTAATTTTACAATAGCAGTTCAGATCTCCAGCATCCGTGTAAGAGCTGAGCATGGGCACACGCACCTGTAACCCAAACACTCATTGGACAGCCAGACTAGCTAACTGGTGAGTTCCAAGTTCAGTGACAGACATTGTCTCAAAAACACAATATGGATAGGGAAAGATACATGACACTGACCTCTGTCTACCACACATCTGTGCCTGTTATGTGCATACAAGCACACATATATACCCTACACATGATTTTTTAAATTTACATGTATTATTTATGTTAACAATTCTACTTGGTAGGTATTATCATTTCCCCCATTTTACACATAGGAAAAATAAGGTTTACAGAAACCAAGGTTGCCAATTACCTAACTTGTGAGAAATTTACCCTAACAACTTTACTCCCAATCAGACATCAAGAAGCTTCCCAGATAATAAACACAGCCATGCCAGGTGGTGGTGGCACACACCTTTAATCCCACTCAGAAGGCAGAGGCAGCCAGATCTATGAGTTCAAGGCCAGCCTGGTCTACAAAGTGAGTTCCGGGACAGCCAGGGCTGTTACACAGAGAAATCCTGTCTCAAAAAAATAAAAAATAAATAAATAATAAAAAAATTAAATAAATAAAACATAGCCACCTCCACAGAGCTTGGACCACACACAGATGATATAGCTGCATGTAATACATCCTTTTTCATTTTGAGAGGAAAATTCAAGTACATTGAACCATGAACTATGAGCAACACACACCATTATGGAGGATTTAGGGTTGGCTCCGTTGGTGGTATGCTTGCCTAGCATGAATAAAACCCTGGGTTTGAGCTGGGTGGTGGTGGTGTAGGCCTTTAATCCTAGCACTCAGGAGGCTGAGGCAGGCGGATCTCTGTAAGTTTGGGGCCAGCCTGGTCTACAGAGCGAGTTGGAGGGCAGGTTCCAAAGCTACACAGAGAAACCCTGTCTCAAAAACAAAAACCCTGGGTTTGATACTTAACAAAAGAATAAAACTGGGTGTGGCGGGCTCATTCCTATAATCCTCGTGTCTGGAAGGCTGAAGCAGGAGGATCACCACTAGTTCCAGGCAGCCAGCACTGCAAAGTCTAAACTTCACTGAGCACTTGTCTTACAAATGGAAAGACAAAAACAGGGCTACAGAAGGTGCACTGATTTCCAACATTAATACTATGGCAATGTACAAGCATTCTTTCTCTGCTTCCAGCCTAAAAGATGTGCACTGCCCTGCCCACATTCTCCACCAAGATGGATTGAAATCTCTCAGTGAGAAAAAAAAAAAAAGCCAGCACTGTGGGGGGAGGAAGTATTACTACACAACAAGTACTATTATAAACGCAGGAGATAATGGCTCTAATCCCAGCACTTTGGAGGCTAAAGCAGGAAGGGTCCAGTTGAGTTAATAGGAGACAATGACTTAAAAAACAACTGCCTCAGCCAAGCAGTGGTGGCCCACGCCTTTAATTTCAACACTCGGGAGGCAGAGACAGGTAGATTTTTTGAGTTCGAGGTCAGCCTGTTCTACCAAGCGAATTCCAGGACAGTCTCAATTTGCAAGCTGCTTTCTTCATTCGTTGTGAAAACTCTTGTAATATTAACTCCCTCTTGTCATAGACATTGCAATTGGTGTCTTGAAATACTGTAACAGCAGTTAGACTAACTACCTTGCAAGAAGTCACTATGAGGGCCTCTGACGCCAAACGGCGAGCTTTTATTCAGTTTATCCATTCATTTATTCACTGACTATATGCTAAACATCCGCCACGCAGGCGCTGGCGATGCAGTCGGAAACAACGCTCAGACCCAGTCCACATCTGTCCTGACTCCAAGCTGTCTCCTGCAGAAAGTCACAGGAGCAAGTACGGATGCACCCTCCTAAGGTTCGCCATGCTAAAGATGGGGGGGGGGGCTGTCATATAACGCATTCGAGCCACGATGAACAGTGCTCAGCACTGGTAAACCGCAGAAACTGCCACTCACACACTCACGGCAGAGGAGTGGGAAAGGCCTCCCTCCTGTTTACAAATAAAAGCAGGTGCGCCGCAACTCGGTCTCCGCCAGGAAGGTGCCAACCTCTGACGGTCGTTGACTCCACAGCCTGCCGGCTGCAGCAACACAAGCAGCTCGCCGGTCTCTCTCCGGGTCTGGGTCCACAGGCCCGGCCGCCCCGCCGCGCTCCGGGGACCTCAGCAGTCAAAGTGGCGGCCGCGCACGCACCCCGCGGACGGTCCGCAGTCCCCAGGCCGGACGGCGCGGGCCAACGGTCCCAGGAGGCGTCCCGTTACCCCGGGACGCTGCAAATGGAGCCGGAGCGCGCTCTCCGTGAGGCCACCAACCTTACTTCGGGCTCACCTCACTGTAGAAGGTCATAAATGCCTCCTCTGTGCTGCCTCCGCCGCCAGAAGCCCCGCTCTCTCCCGAAGCCGCCATTTTCCCAGCCTGCCGGCACGTGACCGTTCTGCGCAGGCGCAGCCTCACGTGACTGTTCCAAGCCCGCCTTCCCGGACCGCCTCCGCCGCCAAGCCGCTCTTAAAGGGCCCCGAGACTCTACCTGATTTTGTTATTTTTTTATTTTTTTGAAACAGGGTTTCTCTGCATCGCCCTGGATGTAGACGCTCTGTAGACCAGGCTGGCCTCGAACTCAGAGATCCGCCTGCCGCTGCCTCCTGAGTGCTGGGATTAAAGATATGGCTCAGCTGGTCAATGCGCTTGTCGCAAAGCCTGACGACCCCGGGACCCACAGAGTGGAAGAAAAAAATTACCACTCCCAAAAGTTGCCGTCTGACTTCACACGTATATCACAGCCAGACCATGTAAACACACCACACACGCTTTTGTGGTTGTTTCTGCTTTTAGAGAAATGGTCTCTACAGAGCCCGGGCTCCTGGAACTCGGTAGATCAGATTGGCCTCGAACTCATAGAGCTCCAGCTGCCTCGACCTCCCCAGTGCTAATAGGCATGTGCCACCATGGCTGTTTAATTAAAAACAAAAAAATTACTCTTGCTGGGTGGTGGTGGCCGATGCCTCTAACCTCAGCACTGGGGAGGCAGAGGCAGGTGAATTTCTTGAGGCCAGCCTGGTCTACAGAGTGAGTTCCTACACAGAGAAACTGTCTCAATAAAATAAAATAAAATTACTCTTTTAAAAACCACACTTGGTACTCACTAAGCAGTTTCCTTCTCCCCCAGTCTCTGTCAAAAGGAATCTGTTATCTCTGGCTATACCTATTCTGGACATTCCCATGGAGAGAATCTATTTATACGATACCTTTTATATTTAGTTCTTTCACGTAGCACATGTTAAAGCCCATCCAAAAGGAACCTATATAAGAATATACTCCATTTTATGACTGCATCAAATTCCACAAAAGTATGTTTATGCTACAATTTGTTTATTCCTTCAGCAGTTTAACATTTGGGGTAGTCTCATCTTTGGACTACTGGGAAATAGTGTTATGAAAAGCATGCCTGTAACCCCTGCACTTGGGAGGTGGAGGCAAGAAGATCAGGAACCCCAGCTCTCTTCGTAGGGAGTTTTCGGCTGTCCCGAGCTACAATAGATCTCATCCAGGGAGGTAGGGCAAAGAGAAAAAGGGAAGGAAGATACTATGAACATGCACGTACAGTATTCATGTTTAGAGTTTCTTGCTTAATTTTTAAAATTACACTTTTTATTTATGGGACCACAGTGCCATAGTGTGGAGGTCAAAGGACAACTTTCAGGATCAGTTATCTCTTTCCACCACTGAGGCCCAGGAATAGGACTCAGATGACTTGCAGCAAACACTAGTGTTTTATTTGTTTTTTAAAACAGGGTCTTCCTATGAAGCCCTGTCTGGCCCAGAATTCCCTATGTAGTACAGGCTGGATGCCCTCCCTTCCTTAGTATGCCCCAGAAGGGCTGGAATTACAGGTTTGTACCTCCATGTTCTTTTCCATCTCCTTGCACCAAAAGCTATTATCTGATCCATTCAATGACATATTAATACAGTTTGCAAAATCTAATTTGTTACCTACTAAGGCTCTGGTGGCTTCACAAAGCAAACTGTGAAGAAAGAACTGGGAGGTAGGATTTAAAAAAACTGCTAATGACAGGATGACTAAGGCCAAAAAAGGTTTCTCTGAGAAAGTGAAATTTTAAGGTGAGAGAAGAGACTAAAATGGCAATATAAGCCAAAAACAAGAACACCTCCAAAGGGACGAACACGATTTCATATGTACAAATAGAGGTATGTTGGAAGTCTATATCCAGACTGTCGGTATTCTAGGCATAACTACCACAAGCTTTGTATTTCCCCGATTTATTGATGTCCGTAGGGATTTCTATCATTCACATTTTTAATAAAACCACTTTAGGATTAAAATTGTGCGGTAGGAGCGGACAACATCCTCAGTCTAATGATACCAAAAGCCAAGATTTCATCTTCTGACACAGCACTCAAGACTTCAGGGTCATGATGCGCCAGAGCCCAGGTTATTAGCAGTTGGCTAAGCATAAACCCGCCTCCCTCTCGACATTCGCGGCGGACTCCTAAAAACCCCGCCCCCTCCTTTATGATTCGCTGTTCCCGTGCTCGTCCCGCCTCCCCACCGTCCAGATTGGTGACTTAGCCGCCCTCGCAGTTAGCGCGCTTGGAGAGAAGCTGCTACGCCTGCGACGCGAGCGGAGCTGCGCAGGAGACAATGGCAGGCTCGGCGTTGGCGATTCGGGCTCGGCTCGGCGCCTGGGGTGTGAGGGTCCTGCAGACCCGAGGCTTCGGCTCCGACTCGGTAGGTGGCGGCAGGACCTACGGCCTATCCCGGAGCGCGGGTCCTCTCTTTCCTTGTTATGCCTTTGCCATGACTACGTCTCTCTCTGCAGTCGGAGAGCATGGACACTGGCGCTGGCTCCATCCGAGAAGCTGGTGGGGCCTTCGGAAAGAGAGAGAAGGCTGAAGAGGATCGGTACTTCCGGTGAGGCCCATCTGGTCCCAAGTCCTGCCCCCATCTCCTTCCCTGTCCTTTCTACGCCCTCTGTCGCTCCACCCATCTTTACCTGGTCCCTTGGGGCACCTATCCTCTGGCAGAATTCCCAGGTCGATGAAGCTATTGTGTCTCAACATAGTTGAATCATTTAACATCACTACCAGTACCACACTGCTGACTTCCCACCAGCCCTAAACCGATCTGCAGTACTGAACCCAAGGCTCATCTACTAATTTATCATTAGCTATCATCTTCCTCGCCCACGGTCACCCGCTCAGCACCTCTGTTGGTGCGAGACCCCCAGGCGCTTTGAACAGTGTCAACCGGCCTGGACAAGCAGAACTTCTAGACTTCCCCCACTCCGGGAGACTTTTGCCCTGCTCAGACCCTGGGTTGTAGCTATCTCTCGATTGGTTAGAAACAAGGAGTGGACTATATCTACAACGTTTTCCCAACCCTGAGTTATCTTTAACTAACGTCTGCCCACACTGGAGAGCAGCCGGAAACTGATCTTGCTTCCGTTCCTCCTTTGGTTTCGTCCTAAGGATTGCCCTAGGCCTATAGAGGTTGTTGCTCAATTGTGAACTAAGAACTTAAAAACATGCAGATGTCGGGGGTTCAAGTCTCAGTACCAAAAAACAGTTGTCAGGATGGCAATTCCCCTGCCTCAACTCTCTAAATGTTGGGATTAGGGGACTACCGCCACACCTGACTTGGAACCTTTATTCTTTACCTTGGGTATGACTGTTTTGTTGAGTCGTGTTTGGGTTTGCTTTCTTTTAAAGATTTATTTTATTTTTAGTTCTGTGGCTGTGTTTGGATGTGTGGGTGTAAATACAAGTGCCCCCGGGAAGCCAGAGGCAATGGATGCCCCTGGAACGAAAGTTACAAGCAGTTGTGAGCTGCTGAAACTGGTACTGCTAACCAAACCGAGGTCCTCTGCTAGGGCAGTATGCAGGGGCCGAAGAGGTGGCTAGAGGGTTAAGAGCACTGACTGCGGCCTGGAGAGATGACTCAGTGGTTAAGAGCATTGCCTGCTCTTCCAAAGGTCCTGAGTTCAATTCCCAGCAACAACGTGGTGGTTCACAACCATCTGTGGTGGGGTCTGGTGCCCTCTTCTGGCCTGCAGACAGAATATTGTGTACATAATTAATTAATTAATTAATTAATGAGCACTGACTGCTTTTCCAAAGGAACCGGGTTCTATTGCCAGTGTCCACATGGTGTCTAACAGCTGTCTATAGCTCCAGTTCCAAGGCATCCACACCCTCTTCTGACCTACATGGACAATGCATGCATGTATGTGGTGCATACCTTTAATCCTAACATTCTGGAGACAGAGGCTGGAAAAGCTCTCTGAGTTTAAAGTCAGTCTGGTCTGTATATCTAGTTCCAGGACATCAATACATAAAGAGACTCTGTCTCGTTTAAAAAAAAAAATTCAGGCAAAACACTCATATACATAAAATAAAAATATATAAATCTTGGGGCTCAAGAGATGGCTCAGAGGTTAAAGAGCACTGGCTGTTCTTCCAGAGGTTCTAAGTTCAATTCCCAGCAACCACATGGTGACTTATAGCCATCTATAATGAGATCTGGTGACCTCTTTGGCATACAGGCATACATGCAGGCAGAGCATTGTATACATTAAATATAAATCTTTTTTCTAAAATCTTTTTAAAAAGAAGCTGATCATGGTGGTGCACATTTTTATTTAAATTGTGTGTGTGTGTACATACATGCTTGCTTGTGCCAAGTGTGTGGGGACCCTCAGAGGCCAGAGTCAATAGATCCCCTAGAGTTGTAAGCTGCCTAACATGGGTGCTAGGAATTAAATTTGGATTCTTCTGGAGGAAAAATGCATGCTCTTAATCTCAGAGCTCTTATTTATTTTTTTTTTTTACGTATATGAGTTTATTGCCTACATCTATGTATGTGTACCACATGAGTATCTGGTACCTGTGGAGGCCAGAAGAGGGTGTCAGGTCCCCTGAAACTACAGTTACGTATGGGTATGAATGCTGGAAACGAACCTGAGTTCTCTGCAAGAGCAGCAAGTGCTCTTAACCATTGAGCCATATTCACAGTCCCAACTCGGCAAACTTAAATTGGGAACTTATCCAAAGACAACAGTTGGATCCCTTAGAACCCTGAGAACTGGAATTACAGATGGCTTTAGCTGCCATGTTAAGGCTGGTAACTAAACCCAGGTCCTTTGCAAGAGCAGCAAGTGCTCTTAACCATTGAGCCATCTCTCCAGCCCCTTGTTTGGGGCTTCCAAAACAGTCTCACTCTGTACTGGAACTCGGGCTGGCCTCGAATGTGCAGCAATTCCTCCTATCTCTGCCCTCAGTGAGCCAGTAACCCTGCCTGCCCTCAGTATGACTAAAGATCTCCTTGGGAGGCAGTGAAGTGACTCAGAGGGCAAAGGTGCTTTGTGACAAGACTGTGAAGCAAGCTGAGTTTTGACACCAGGGACTCACAGAATAGGAGAGAACCGACTCCCACAAGCTCCATCCCACACCCACCTCCACCCTGAACACACAAACGAACATAATAAAAGTAAACCAAAGATCTCTTTGGGTGGAGGATTGAAATTAAACCCTCGGCCGCTGTCTCCCTATAGAGAGAAGACCAGAGAACAACTGGCTGCCCTGAGGAAACACCATGAGGACGAGATCGAGCACCACGAGCAGGAGATTGAGCGTCTGCAGAAACAAATTGAGCGTCATAGGAAGAAGATGAAAAACCTGAAACATAACAGTCACTAAGTGCATGCAGGTCCCCCACAGAATGGCCCCATATCGTTCCTCACATCTATAGAGACATAGTTCTGAGTGATTAATATTTGGTCTGTGTGCTACTAACAGATAATAAAACTATCACCAGTAATTGTGTGTGATGTATCTACTGTCTAGAAGGTGGGGGAGGGGCAGGCACTACACTCCCATTCAAATGAATTAGGCAGGACTAACTGACTGTAAGTAGAATAAGGGGACCCCAATCTAATCAGAAGTGTGTAGAGAAATCTTGAACTGTAAACCCCAGTCCAGTGCAGAACAGGCTGGAGAACAGATGGCCAGAAATGATAGCATTGCATTACTTGAAGAAGGACTCTCACATGAACTTGCTATTGGTCTAATTTTGCAGGTTGAGACAACTGGAATTAGAAATACAGGAGCTGGCCGTGCAATGGTGGTGCACACTTTTAATCCCCGCACTTGGGAGGCAGGGGCAGTCAGATCTCTGTGAGTTCAAGGTCAACTTGCTCTATAAGAACTAGTTCCAGGACAGCTAGGCTATTACACAGAGAAATCTTGTCTCAAGAAAACGAAAGAAAGACAGACGGGCAGGCAGGTAGACAGACACGAGCTGGGCAGTGGTCTCTCATGTCTTTTAATCCCAGCAGAGGCAGATAGATTGGCCTACAAATTGAGTTCCAGGACAGCCAGGGCTACACAGAGAAACCTTATCTCAAAACAAAACAAAGGAGCA
The DNA here is from genome assembly GCF_982192425.1 of Myodes glareolus. Lineage (NCBI taxonomy): Eukaryota > Metazoa > Chordata > Mammalia > Rodentia > Cricetidae > Myodes > Myodes glareolus. Next base: position 62,179,171 of record NC_142028.1, read on the forward strand.
CTGGCTGTTCTTCCAGAGGACACCAGACCTGGTGGCTCTGGTGGCCTATAACCATCTATAATTCCTGTCCCGGGGAATCTGACTCCCTGTTCTGCCCTCAGACACTGCACACGTGTGCACAGACACACGACACACACAGAGGCAAAACACTGATAATGCTTTTTTTTTTTTTAGCTTTTCAAGACAGGGTTTCTCTGTAGCTTTGGAGCCTGTCCTGGAACTAGCTCTTGTAGACCAGGCTGGCCTCAAACTCACAGAGATTCACCTGCCTCTGCCTCCCGAGTGCTGGGATTAAAGATCTCACCACCACTGCCCAGCTTTTTTTTTTTTTTTTTTTTCTGAGACAGAGTCTCACTATTACAACTCTGGCTGGTCTGGAATTCACCAGGTTGCCCTCACACTCAGATTCATTCACCTGCCTCTGCCTAAGTGCTGGAATTAAAGTTATGCACAACTCACACCTAGTGAGATATAAGTATGAAATAATAACAAAATACTGCTCGGGTCCTAAAATAGTTAAGATGTAAAGTCCTAAACACAGCACAGTTGTAAGACTGGCATGGGATTCCAATCCCCCCACCCCACCCCCACCCCTCCATTGAGGCATGTACAAGCTAGTGGTATGGACACTTTGGGAACACATCAGAATGCAAGTTCTCAGGTGAGGAACAAATCTGCTTAAACTGGAAAGAGTTTTTGTTTCTGATTTTTTTCTTAAATGTTTTATGACTTAAGAGCATATTTTTTAAAGATTGATTTGTTTTGTGTACAGTGTTCTACCTGCAAGTGTGCCTACATGTCAGAAGATGGCACCAGATCTCATTACAGATGGTTGTGAGCCACCATATGGTTGCTGGGAATTGAACTCAGGACCTCTGGAAGAGCAGTCAGTGCTCTTAACCTCTGAGCCATCTCTCCAGACCTTTAGTTTGTTTTTTAAAGTAACTGAAGATGACCTTGAACTCTTGATTCCTGCCTCACCACTCAAGTGAGATCACAAGCATAAGTCACCACACGTGGTTTTGTGATGGTACTGGGGGTTTATCTCTAGTGTTTCCATTCAAGGAGTCCTGTCAGCCAAGCTACAGCCCTAGTGTACGTGTATTCATGTGTGTTCGGATGTGGATGACTTTGTTTTTTAAGTGTTTTGTGTATGGAATATTTTTCCCGCATGTATATCTGTGTACCGCTTACAAGCCAGGTGTCCAAAGAGGTCAGAAAACGATCAGATCCCATGGAACTGTGAGCTGCCATATGGGTGCTCGGAACTAAACCAGGATACTCTAGAAGAAAAATCAGTGCTCTTAAAACCTCTGAGCTGTGTCTCCAGCCCCTGGTTTGAGACGGAGTGCCACAGGCTTTTAATCCCAGCACTCAGGAGGATTTCTGAGTTTGAGGCCATCCTGGTCTACAGAGTGAATTCCAGAATAGCCAAGGCTACACAGTGAAACCCTATCTTAAAAAGAAGAAGGAGAAGGAGGAGGAACAGGAGGAGGAGAAGAAAAAAGACAGGGTCTGTCACTATGTAGTCCTGGCTGGCCCAGAACTCACTATGTAGACCAGGCTAGCCTTGGCATAAACTCACAGAGATCAGCCTGCTTCCCAGGTGCTAGAATTAAAGGGCTGTGTTTGTTTGTTTAGAAACGAGGTCCCACTATATAGCCCTGGCTGGCCTGGAACTTGCTATGTAGACCAGGCTGGCCCAAACTCAGGAATCTATATTTGCCTGTCATTGTTTCCTAGGTAGAAGGAAAAATGGTGTGTATCACTATGCTAGCCCACTTTTAGCTTTTGAGCATAAGGACTTTGTAGCCCATGCTAGCCTGGAATTCACAATATAGACCAGGTTAGCCTTGAGCCTATATCTCCCAAGTGTTGAAATCACAGGTCTAAGCCTTTCTGTTCGGGTCTGGTTCTTATGTTAAGACAGGGTCTCCCTACGCAGCCCAGGCTGACCTGGAATTTGTCATGTAATCTATGTAACCCAAGCTTGCCCAGAACCCACTGTGTTGCCTAGGCCAGCCTGGAACTCCTGATACTTCAGCCCCAACCTCCTGAGTACTGGGATTATAGGTAGAAGCCACTACTTCTGGCCCATAACATTCCACAAAATACATTGTGAGATATGCTACATTGGCTATTTCATTATTTAGAGCCTCGTTTTCGTGCAACAAGCGTCAGTGCTGCTGGTTTCAGGGGAAGAAACAGTGCTTTATTAGAAGAACAGGCATCACTATCTCCCAGAATTTCAAGACATGAGCAAGCCAGACTCAACAGGCAGAGACCAGCGCAGCTCAGAGTTACAGGAGCAGATCTGACTAAGCAGCTTCCGGACGAGCTGTCAGTCACTGGGCGCTCTCTGGTTTTGAGGTTTGTTCTGGTTTTAACAAACTAGTGTTTTGGGTTTTTTTTTTTTTTTTTTAGAATTTCTCTTAAATCACATATGCGCATGTGTGTACGTGCCACAGCTTGCGTGTGGAGGTCAGAGGACGACTTGGAAGTATCGGTTCTTTCCTACCTTGTGGGTCCTAGGGATTGAAGTTGGGTTGTCAGGCTTGGCAGCAAGTGCCTTTACTCACTGAGACCTGTCACTGGTCCTGTTTTATTTGTGTGTGTGTGTGTGTGTGTGTGGTTAGCGAGGTATGTGCACTCGTGAGTGCATGAGTGTGAAGGGTGTCTTTGCTCCTCTTAATCACTCTCCATCTTTTTATGCTTTGAGACAGGGTCTCTCACCGAACCAGAAGCTTATGGATTAGACTGATGAGCAATGAGCTTCAGGGTCCTCTGACCCCGCACCCCCCATGTGGAGTTACAGGTCCTCATGCTTCCGCAGTAAGCACATTATCTGCTGAGCCATCTCTTCAGCCACAAATTTGGATTTAATTGGTCCTAAGATGATGATCTTTCTCTTCTTCCCCCGCCCCAACCTCTCTACCCAGCTGGTAATCAAGCGCTCCTGGGATGGAGATCTCTCTCTTGCGATTTTGGTTTTGGAGATTCCTCAGGTATTTCCATGTGCAGCCTGAGTGGAAAACAACTTCTGAGTTAACAGCGAGGATCACAAGTTTGCAGAGACATGCACAGACATGTTGATGGGGTTCATGTCACATGCCAACATGTGAATACCAACACCAATGGCAGCCACGTCTTCACTTACTGCCAAGGAGCCTTTATCCAGCCATCCCGCCATCCCCAGCTGGCCATAGACACCACTCCTCACACCTGATCCACCCGGAGGAGGGAGCTATGGGGTAGCAGAACCACCACCCAAGAACTCTAGCTAAGGGCTTTGAGAGCCATTACAAGTAACAGCTTGCCGCTCAGGGCAAACCTCATCATGAGACCTGCTGGATGTTACAGAATGCTTAGGCTCATTTTTTTGTTTTGGTTTGGTTTGGGTTTTTTTGTTTTCATTTTTTGTTTTGTTTTATTTTTTTGGTTTTTCGAGACAGGGTTTCTCTGTAGCTTTGGAGCCTGGCTAGGCTTGTTTTTACTAGCTTTAAAAAAAAAACAAAAAATAACAAAAACAAATTAGCCCATTTCTGTTCACCTATGTGCTGCCCTAAGGCTCATTTACCTCTTCTAAGTACTATCCATCCTGTTCTCAGCTGGGCAGTGGTGGCGCACACCTTTAATCCCAGTACTTGGAAGGTAGAGGCAGGCGGATCTCTGTGAGTTAGAGGCCAGCCTGGTCTACAAGAGTTAGTTCCAGGACAGGCTCCAAAGCTACAGAGAAACCCTGTCTCGAAAAGAAAAAAAAAAACCATCCATCCTGTTCTCCTGCTTCCTCAGTGTCTGACTGACTGGTTGGCTTCCCTTTTCTCTCTGCCCACCAGCCCCGTCTATCCCTCCTCTGCCTAGCTATTGGCCATGAAGCTTTTTAAGTAGATCGGTCAGGTGCCTTAGGCAGGCAAGGTGAACCAGCAACACAGCTGTACATAATTAAACAAATGCAGCATAAACAAAAGCAACACACCTTTACATAATTAAACAACTCCAACACATCTTTACATAGTTAAACAATTATTCTACAAGACAAACAAATGCGATACAATTTTATATAGCTAAACAAATATTCTATTCCACAACAATACCCAACTCCCAGGAATCTGTAATTTGGGAGCAGGCAAAAGAAAGAACTCATGAAAACACTAATTTTACCCTTGCCTCCCCCATCCCCACACGTCATGGTTGTTTTTTCTTTTTTTTTTAAAAAATATTTATTTATTTATTATGTATACAATATTCTGTCTGTGTGTATGCCTGAAGGCCAGAAGAGGGCACCAGACCTCATTACAGATGGTAGTGAGCCACCATGTGGTTGCTGGGAATTGAGCTCAGGACCTTTGGAAGAGCAGGCAGTGCTCTTAACCGCCAAGCCATCTCTCCAGCCCCAGTTGTTTTTTCTTTTATTTTCTTATTGTTTTCTACATAAGTCAGGGTGGCTTCAAATTTATGATAATCCCTCTGCCTGTGCTCTCAAGTGTGAATATACTTGCATTCTTTCACCCTCACCATCTCTCTCTTTGTTGTTGAGTTTTATTTTGTTTCAGATTAAGGTCTCATGTTGCCCAGGCTGGCTTCAAATATACTATATAGTGTCTGCCTCCTCAGTGCTGAGATTACAGGCCCAGTGTCATCATTCACGCTCTCTTTTCTAGGAAAGAAGGAAGGAAGGAAGGAAGGAAGGAAGGAAGGAAGAAGGTTGGTTATGTAGCCTAGGCTAGCCTTGAACTCGTGATTCTCCTATCACGTCTTCCTCAGTGCTAGAATTTACAGGCATGTACTACCAAATATGACTTTTTTAAAAAACAAAAAAAAATCCAGATACGGGCTGGAGAGATGGCTCAGTGGTTAAGAGCACTCACTGCTCTTCCAGAGGTCCTGAGTTCAATTCCCAGCAACCACGTGGTTGCTCATAACCATCTGTAATGAGATCTGGTACCCTCTTCTGGCATGCGGGCATACATGGAGGCAGAATGTTGTATACATAATAAATAAATAAAACTTTTAAAAAAGAAATCCAGATACGATTAGTAATTTTAGCCTTCAGGAGGTAAAGGTAGCAAGATTAGGAGTTCAGGGTCAGTCTCAGTCACAAAGGCAGTTTGGGGCCAACTTGGGCTACTTGGGGCAATCTTCAAACAAACAAGGAGCCAGGGTGGTAGCACACACCTCTAGTCCTGGCACAAGGGAGGCAGAAGCAGGTGGATCTCTGTAAGTCTGAAGTTAGCCTGGTCTACAGAGTTCTAGAACAGCCAAAGACACACAGAGAAACCTGTCTTGAAAAAGAAAAGAGAAACTGATGTAATGTACATAGCAAGACAGTCCATCATTAACCATTTAAATGACAAATCACCTGAGCTTGGCAGCATGCCTGCTGAATTTCTTATTTTGATGAGGTCTCACTCCTTAACTCATTATGGCTAGCTGGGATTACAGACATGAACTACCATGCCTAGCTCAATGCGTGTGTGTGTGTGTGTGTGTGTGTGTGTGTGTAAGTGTGAATGTGTGTTATGTGAATGTATGTATTGCTGGGGATGGAGTCCAGGGCCCTGGGTTGCACAAGCATCCTAACACTGAGGGCCCTGGGTTGCACAAGCATCCTAACACGGAGCTACCACTTAGCCTCTTTATCTTGTCACTTGTGGGTTTCCCTGTTAGGTTTAGTTTTTTTTTAATTCATTTTGAGCTAAATTTTATTTTTATTTTTTTATCTGTACAGAAAGTCTGTTCTTGGGGTCTGGAGAGATGGCTCAGTGGTTAAGAGCACTGGCTGTTCTTCCAGAGGATCTGAGTTCAATTCCCAGCACCCACATGGTGGCTCACAACCATCTGTAATGAGATCTGGTGCCCTCTTCTGGTGTGCAGGCATACATGGAGGCAGAATGTTGTATACATAATAAATAGGGCTGGAGAGATGGCTCAGTGGTTAAGAGCATTGCCTGCTCTTCCAAAGGTCCTGAGTTCAATTCCTGGCAACCATGTGGTGGCTCACAACCATCTGTCTGGTGCCCTCTTCTGGCCTGCAGACATGCACACAGATAGAATATTGTATACATAATAAATAAATATTTAAAAAATAATAATAATAAATAAATAAATCTTTTTTTTAAAAAAAGAGAAAGTCTATTCTTTCTCCATCAATGTTTTTTTCGCTTCCTTGCCAAAAAACCAAGTCAGGTATGTGGGTCAGTGGTTAGAGTGTATGCTGCTCTTCCAAGACACCCATGTTCAGTTCCTAATACTCATATTGGGGAGCTCACAACTGCCCATGATTCCAGCTCTGGGGGAGCCAACACCTTCTTTTTGCCCTCTGAGGGCACCCACACACATGTGTCATACACACAGAAACACAAACAAATAAATAAAAATAATTTGAAAGTCTTATATTACATGTAGTACCATTTATTTTTTTGTGTATGTGTGTGTGTGTGCATGTGTATGTGTGGGCACACTTGTACAATGTCACACCCGTGAAGGTCAGAGGACAGCTTCCAGGAAGCCATTCTCTTTCTCTCATATGGTTTCTGGGGATCAAATTCAGTTCAACAGGATCAACAACAAATACCTTTATCATCTCACTGGTCCTTGGGGTGTGAATGTGTGTGCACACGCACATGTGAGTGGTAAGGTCCTCTCACCTCAGCCTTCCAGGTGCCAGGATTTATAGGCATGAGCCACCATGCCCATCTATACTGAGTTTTTTCCTCAAGGTGTGTATATGTGTGTGGTATGTTTGGAATTTGTATATATTTGTTTATATATGTATATAGGTATATATGCCTCTCTGTGTGTGTGCTTGTGGGTGTATGTATACAGGTGTGGGGTTTGAGGCAGTCTCTCAGATGAACCCCCAGTTCACAATAAAGCTAGTGTGGCTAGTCAACTTGCCTTGGGGCTCCCTTGGCCCGCGCTCTGGGTGCTGGAAGCACAGGTGGGCCACCAGCTACCACATCCATCTGGCTTTGATGTACTGACTTTTACATCAACCTATGTAAACACGGTCACCAGAATATTTTCTTTCTTTATATGGCTTTAAATGATCATTTCACTTCTTTTTTGGTCTTGTTTGTTTTTCCTTTGCCTGCTTCCAATGTGGATCTTCCATCCTCCTGTCCTGGATTAAAGGCCCGCACCCCGCTCCAACTCTGAGTGAATGAATGCTCCTAATCATCACAGGTTTCTATGCTTTCACGTCTGGAAACCAGATAGAAGAGTTAATTGGCTACTGTATCTTCTCTGCTCTCCCCCAAGAGCAAAAACCTGAGGCAGACAGGTTCTGGTGCCACCCCTGAGGCCCTGAAGGTGCTGGCTCTGTCTATAATGGGACTCCCATGTTTCTTTTCCAGCTTCACATTTTGTAGCCTAAGAAGCTTGGAAGAAGGACAAAATGCCCTCAAAGCCACAAGTCCACAAGACACTCTTCCAAATATGAAACTGTTGTGCAATATTCACTGTGTGAAGATACATCATTGTGATCGGCGTAATAAAAAGCTAAATGACCAATAGCTGGCAGGAGGTGGAGGTCTAGGCGGGACCTCTGGATGGAGAGAACTCGGAGAGGAAGGAGGGTAGAGCAGCCAGCCAGATGCAGAGGAACCAGAATAGGCATAATGGAGATGAGGTAATGAGCATGTGGAAGCACACAGATTTAAAATATGGGTTAAATTATAAGAACTATTTAGGAACAAGCCTACATCAGGCCGAGCTTTCAGAATTAATAAGTCTCCCGTATCATTATTTGTGAGCTGGAGGCCAAAAGGAAAGTCTGTCTGTATGTAATTCATTTATTCATTTAGGCATTGAAATAAAACAAATTTCTTAGGATTGGGTGTGGCACACGCCTTTAATCCCAGCCTTAGGGAAGGAAAGCAGAGGCAGGTGGATCTCTGTGAGTTCAAGGCCAGCCTGGTCTAAAAAGTGGGTTCTGGGACAGAGAACTGTTACACAGAGAAACACTGACTAAAAATACAAAAACAAAATCAAACTTCTTTTGGTTTTTCACATAGTCTCATGTAGCCCAAACTGGCCTCAATCTCCTGATCCTCCTGTCTCTACCTCCCAAGTGCTATGATTACAGACTTTTACCTCCTACCCAATTGTTTAGGGTTTTGGTTTGTAGACATTTGATTTTTTTTGTTTTTGTTTTTGCTTTTTTGAGACAGGGTTTCTTTGTAGCTTTGGAGACTGTCCTGGAACTAGCTCTTGTAGACCAGGTCACCACCACCAGCATATATAAGTACTTTTTTCTACATACCTACATGCATATATTTTCATACATATAAAACACACACACACATACATACATACACACACACACACACATGTTTTTTTCTACATGTATAATGTACAACATATTCATGTCAGGTACCCACTTAGCTCTGAAGAAAGTGTCTGATCCCCTGAAACTGGAGTTATAGATGTCTGTGAGCTACCATGTAGGTGCTGGGAACTGTACCCAGGTCTTCTATAAGAGCAACACATATGCTGGGCGGTAGTGGTGCACATCTTTAATCCCAGCACTCTGGAGACAGAGGCAGGCAGATATCTGTGAAGTCGAGGCCAGCCTGATCTACAAGAGCTAGTTCCAGGACAGGCTCCAAAGCTACAGAGAAACCCGGTCTCGGAAAAAAAAAAGAACAACACATGCTAGTAACTGATAGGCTATGTCTCCAGTCCATCTCCCTTTAAAAATTGTTAGGAGGGCTGGAAAGATGGCTTAGAGGTTAAAAAGCACTGCCTGCTCTTCCAAAGGTCTCTAGTTCAATTCCCAGCTATCACATGGTGGCTCACAATCATCTATAACAAAATCTGGTTCTCTCTTCTGGCAAGCAAGCATACATTCAGGCAGAACACTATATACATAATAAATCTCTTTTTAAAAAATTGTGTTAGGGGTCCAAAAGACCCAGGTTAGATTCCCAGCATCAACATAGTGGCTCATAGCCATTCGTAACTCCAGTTCCAGGAGATCCAATGCCTTCTTTTGGCCTCCATGGACACTAGGCATACAAGTAGTTCACAGACATACATGCAGACAAAACACAAACACACATAAAATAATTCATTAAATGTAAAAATAAATAAACCTTGGCCTTTAGTCCCAGCACTTGCAAGGCAGAGGTAGGTAGATCTCTAATTAGAGGCTAGCCTGGTCTTCAGAGTGAGCTCCAGGACAGTGAGGGCTACACAGAGGAACCCTGTCTCTAAATAAATAAATAACTCGTGTGTCTATGTCTCTTTGCTATTTGCACATGCTAGGGAAGCACTCACCACCAAGCTACATCACCAGAATGAGACAGCTTTTTACACAAATTGTCAGGCACTGTAGGAGGGGCATGGGATTCATCAGAAAACCAAAGCCAGGACCTCATGGAGTCTCCATAGTTAGGAGAAAGTAAATAGCTGAGTATATGTGTTAATGATGAGACAGAGTAACCGGTCAAGGGAACACAAGCTGGGGGTGATTTCTCTTCCATTCTTCATCCTGATAAGGTCCTCAGAGTTTCCTGAAAAGGAGAGGCCCGGAGGATGTATCGACACGCTGTAAAGGTATAGACCATTCTAAGCTAGGGTCCAACAGCAGGGACTTGGAGAGAGGACTGGCCTGACACAGGTGGAGAGTCATAAAGTGGCCAGTATGACTGGAGTCGAGTAACGGGGAGTAGAAAGCAAAAGCGATAGGCGAGCTTTACAAATAACAGTCACCTCTAAACCTCCTATTCCCAGTTTCACACAAATTAGCTGACCCAGAAAGATGTCATTCAGTTAATAAACGTTGTAACTGTTTGCCATGGCAGGAACATGCCCATAATCTAGCCAATTCAAAGCCCAAGTTTTCTTCTTCCTTCCTTCCTTTTTTCCTTCCTTCTTGTTCTTTTTTGTTGTTATTTAGTTTGTTTGTTTTGCTTTTTCAGGGCTACACGGGTTCCTCTGTGCAGCCCTGGCTGTCCTGGAACTCACTGTGGACCAGGCTGGCCTCAGACTCAATTGCCTCTGCCTCCTGATTACTGTGACTAAAGGCAAGCCCCAACACGCTAGACTTGAGCACAAGTTCTCAAAGCTAGCTTGCAAAATAGTAGACCTTGTCTCCTAAGTGAGAGGGGAAAGTTAATGAGTATTTAACTACTGCAGAAAGGAGTTCAAAGAGCCTGGAGAGTGAACTCCTTCAGTTCCTACCCTGCCACTGCCACACACTTTGACCTTGAACAAAGGTGTGCCTTGACAAGAACCTGCAAAAGTAGAAGGAAGTAGAGGCAATTGCCTCACGTTTTCCAAGACCAGGGTTTAATGGCCAGCATAAAAAAAGAGGGGCAGGGGAGATGACTCAGGGAGTAAAGCCAACAAGACTGAGGACCTGAGATGATTCCCAGAAATCAAGTCATAGAAGAGAACTGGCTTCCACAGGTTGTTTTCTGCCCCCCCACATGCATGCATGAGCCATAAGTGCAATTGCATGTGCACACGCGATAGATAAATAAATAAATGTACATTTTAAAGGGAAGATCTAGTGCGGGACAGTGGTGGCGCATGCCTTTAATCTCAGCACTCAGGAAGCAGAGGCAGGTGGGTCTCTGTGAGTTCAAGGCCAGCCTGATCTACGGAGTGAGTTCCAGGACTGGTTCCAAAGCTACACAGAAAAATCCTGTCTCGAAAGACTAACCAAATAAATAAATAAATAAATAAATAAATAAATAAATAATAAATGGAAGGCATAGGCATTGGCCCAAAAAAGCTATAAGGAAACCCTGTCTCGAAAAACCAATAAACAAACAAACAAACAAATGGAAAGTCTAGGCATAACGCTGCTCACCTTTATTTCCAGAACTCAGGAAGCAGAGGCAGGCAGATCTCTGTGAGTTCAGGGCCAGCCTGGGGACTGAAGCTGCACTCACTCCACTGAGCCACACCCCAGTCCTGGTCTCACCCCCCACACTTCTGGCCTTGCATGCACTTCTTGTTTGTATTTTAATTATTTTTTAGGTGTAATGGGTGTTTTGCTTGCAAGTACGTCTGTGCATGATTTGCTTGCCTGGTACCTGCGGGGGGTCAGAAGGACGCATTGAATCCTTCCCCTGGAACTGCAGTTGTGAGTGATTGTGAGAGACCATGTGGGCATGTGGGTGCTGGGACCAGAACCGAAGTCCTCTGTAAGAGCCCTCAGCAGTGTTCTGTGCTCTTTTATTTATTTATTTATTTATCTATTTATTTATTTATTTTTGAGATAGGGGTTTCTCTGTAACTTAGGAGTCTGTCCTAGAACTCACTCTGGAGACCAGGCTGGCCCCGAACTCTCAGAGATCCACCTGTCTCTGCCTCCCAAGTGTTGGAATTAAAGGCATGTGCCACCACCACTGGGCTGTAGTCAGTGTTCTTAACTGATGAGTAGTCTGGCCAATGCCCCCACCCCTTACTTTTCATTTTGGAACAGGGGAACGGGATTGAACTAAGTTTCTCAACCTGGCTTTGGACTCGTGATCTGCCTCGGCAGCCACAAGAGTTGGGGTTACAGGCATGGGCTGCCAGACTCAGCTATGTTGAGGAATGTATGTTTCCTGGGGTTTTAGATTCAGGTTCCTGTAGATAATGTGGGTAAGCTAAATGGCCCGTGTACTTTATGATTGCTGAAAACAGGAAAAGACAAGTCTAGCTACTGGCTGGTGAGCTCGGTGACACAAGAGCGATCATAAATAGGGGATTTTATGTGAAATTGCTCAAACACTTTTTTGCATGGCAAGGTCTCATGCACCCCAGGCTTCTGAGGGCACCTTGCACACTTATATACCGGCACACACCTATACATATAAAACAAAAAAAACCAACTTTTACAAGAAGTAAAAGTTGAAGAGCCCAGCATGATGGCACAGGCCTGTAATTCTGGAGGTGGAGGCAGGAGGATCAGACATTCAAAGACATCCTCTGGGCTACATAAAGTCCAAGGAAAGCCTGTGCCACACAAGACCCTCCGTTATGCAAGACCTACCTCACAGACACAATATAAATTAGTAAAAATTACAAAGATCAGGGCTGGAGAGATGGCTCAGTGGTTAAGAGCATTGCCTGCTCTTCCAAAGGTCCTGAGTTCAATTCCCGGCAACCACATGGTGGCTCACAACCATCTGTAATGAGGCCTGGTGCCCTCTTCTGGCCTGCAGACGTACACACAGACAGACTATTGTATACTAATAAATAAATAAATATTTAAAAAAAATTACAAAGATCAGGCTGGAGATGGCTCAGAGGTTAAAAGCACTGGCTGCTCTTCTAGAGGACCTGGGTTCAATTCCCAGTACCCACACGGCAGCCCACAGCTGTCTGTAATTCCAGTTCCAGGGGATCCGACACCCTCACACAGACCTACATGCAGGGAAAACACCAAAGCACATAAAAAAATAAAAATAACTATTAAAAAAAATCACCAAGTCCATGCAGTCTGGTCTGTAAACCCAGCTACTTAAGATTTTTTTGTTTTGTTTTGTTTTTGTTTTTGAGACTGGCTCTTACTGAGTTACTCAAACTTATTACGCAGTCCAGGCTGGCTTTGAACACACGCTGTGTGCACCATCCTGCCACGCGAAGCATTTAAACGTAGATGGATAAAAATGTGTGGCGATTTAAAACGCCAAGGAGGAGATACAAACCTGTAATCTCAGCTACTTGGGAGGCTGAGGCAGGGGGATCACAAAGTCGAGACCAGCTTTTGAGTTCCTGACCCACCCGCTGTACAGGAGACCGGGTCTCAAAGTTAAAAGAAAAAAAAAAGCAAGCCTTCGGCTACCAGCTCGACTCTGGGAGGGCAGAGGACAGGCAGGCGCTGCGTTCTACACCAATCAGAGCCCAGTTGATAGGCAGATAGGAAGATTTCAAAGACCCTTCCGGCCCCTTCAACAGCCTTGGAGACTCGCTTCCTAAGTCAGCCTGGAAACCCGCCTGGTCCTATCCTGAGCGTCGCTGCGGGCTCCTATTGGCTGCCACACAACCCTGCCCACCTCCCTGGTCATTGGCCACCGCGATTTACGTAAGAAGAGCCTGTTGCTGAGCACCAAAGAAAAAAAAAAAGAAGAAGAAGAACAGTGATGCAGCTTTCGCCAAAGGAGACTTTGGGGAAAACAACAACATAAAATAATAACCCCGGCTGCTTTATTGACCACTCCGTTTGCACGAAGCCCCGTTGAAGGGTTTTCACGCGTTAGTTTTCATCAAAGCGTTGACACAGAAGGAAACAGGTGCAGAAAGAAATTACTTGTCCAGATTTCACACGGGTTTGAAGAGCTAGGACCGCATCCTTCATCTCCCTTGTCCTATTAGAGCCTGTTGGAATGGCGGGTGAGAAGGAGGACACCAAGCAAAAAGATTGTTCTTTCTGGAAATAAGCTGCCTCTGAACCAGCCTGTAAAAGTGTCGGTTGGCTGGACCTCGAGATCTAGTCTCCACCCCGCAGACAGCTTTCCGAGGGTCTTGAACGAATTCCTTCTCTCTTGAGCAGAGGTTTTCTGCCTGTGTGATGAGAGGGCCAGAACAATGGGAGATATATTTAGGTCTTGAAGTCTTGTGAAAGCTTAATTCTTGCTAGACTCTTTCAGAAGCTACGCGATATTTACTTAGCCATCATCTGGCCTCCTTTGAAGACCTTGAAGCCTTGACACGGGGCCTGACAGTCGCGTGTACCGAATCATTTGAAGAGGCCTTGTCAATCTTTTTCAGTCCACGGTGACTGAGCTGTAGCAAGACATGGCCTGCAGGGAGCGCTGCGGGTTCGTAAAAATGATTAAACTAGAAAAGTTCCACTGATTGCCCGAAAGCACCCAGAGTAGGTTAGCGTTCGTATTTTGTTACGAAATATGAGCTATTCCAAACTTGAAGTTTTCTATCCAAAATGTGCAGTCGAGGGAAGTGACGTCATCCAGAAAACGCTGGTTCTCTGCATAGTGACTGGAGAGAGGACTTTTTTCTAAATTCCGTGGTTTTGTAGATAAGAAAATAGATTCTAGTCGGGCAGTGGTGGCGCACGCCTTTAACACCAGCATTCAGAGGCAGGCGGATCTGTGGGTTCAAGGCCTGCCTGGTCTACAGAGCAAGTTCCAGACAGCCAAGGTTACACAGAGAAACTGTCTCGAAAAATTAAAAAAAGAAAAAAGGAAGGAAGGAAAGAAGGAAGGAAGAAAAACAGATTCTAAGAGTTGGGAAAGGAACAAGTTCAGTTTGTTGAATAAAGATAAAAACAGTTGCCTGACCCTCAAAAATGCTTTTAAGATTGTTGACTCTGTTTCTGAGAGTCTGTGATAGCTTGGAGGGACTAAGTCAGGGTCAGCTGAGGTTTTGTCAGCTCAGGACCGTGTTCAGCACCTCACACAATGCCTGCTTAATGAGTAAGTGAATGAATGTGTGAGTAAGCTTTTGGTGGGTGTATGGAGTGTCTCCTTTGGATTTATCAAACCTACTAGAGCAAGATTTCTTTCCTACATGATTTGCCTGGGCAGAAATTGTGTTCTGCACCTGACGGTATTGGTGCAAGCCTTAATGTGAGTTCCAGGCCAGCCTGGTCTACAGAGCGAGTTACAGGACAGGCTCCAAAGCTACACAGAGAAAGAAATTACGTTCTGCAAGTGGGAGCTGAAGCCAGAAAACAATAAGACACAAGGAGTAATAAATCATAGCCCCCGGAATGGTCATAATGTAAGGGCATTATAATAAAGTAATCCAAGAATTTGAGGCCACAAAATTAATTCACACACACACACACACACACACACACACACACACACAAAGATGAGAATCCCATTAGATTCATAATCTGAGAGAATCAGAGGCTGAAGAAGTCTCAAAAAACATTTCAGATCTGATCTAGACATGTTTTTCAAGACTGTGACATGATTGAGGAATAAAAATAGCTTTGGCCAATCAGTGGCCTTAACGCAGCTGATGCAACAGTCCAGAGAGTATGGCAACAGGAGGAAGAAGGAGACCTAGCCTGAACCAAAAATTTAAGGCATGGGGGAGGGGAGGAATGCATCCACCCAGCGTCACACACACCTCTCTGGGCTTGTAGCTGCCCTGCTGGGTTTCCAGTGCCCAGCCCAGCAAACGGTGCACATTGCATGCTCAGAAGTATTTACTGAGAGGAAGGGCAAGAGCAGATTTCTCTGCGTGGAGATAGCCCACCGCTTCTCCCCCCACCTCCGTGCTGCTTATTCCTGCTCAGATTCTAGCTGCCCTAGCCATCTTTAAGTGACGTCTTAGCTGTCCTCAGAGGCCCTGTCACGAAGACGAGCTGACACACCCATGATAGGCCACTTTACAGTTATGTTTCTTACTCCTCATTAATATATCTGCTTTAGGCGTCAATGACAAGTGCCTGCCTGCCTCTTAGACATGCGCACGTCCTTCTCTCATCGCCGGTGTGGCAGTTTCTGCTATGGAGTCATCCTGCCTTTGAACACTCTGCCGATTACTAAGCCACTTGACTTCAGCTAGCACACGTCTTGAGAGCTTCGGTTTTGTCATCTGCCAAATGGGGACATAAAGCCTGCTTAGGGAAGCTGTGGTGAGAGTTATAATGGGATAATGGGTGTATCCTGGACTCTCACTGGTAGAGTCAAATAATTTTCAGGGCCTATGTCCCCTCTGCTTTCATTCTTTGAAAGCTGGGCCACAAAAAAAACCCCATCCACTTTAGACTACTAGTGTCTTCTGATTTGATTTTCCTCCAAAGAATCGTTGTCCTTGTATGTGCAGCCTGTAGTCACATCTCTGAAAATCAGGAAGTCAATAACCTTTTCTTTTTAGGCAGATTCCCTCAGGTAGCTTAGGTTTCCCTTGGTGATCCTCCATCTCTGCCTCCTGAGTGCTAGATTATAGGAATGTAAGGATTATTATTATTAAGACAACCACTTATATTCATTCAAAAATATATCCTAGCCGGGGGATGAGAAATAGCCCAGCGGAGCACTTCCTAGCATATAGGAGGAGACCCAGCACAGAAAAAAAGTATTAAATACACATGCCAGTTCGGTGAGAGGTACAGAGACAGACAGGGTCACTGGCTTATAAATGAGGTTTTTCCCAGCTTAACACAGTCTAAAGAAGATGCTGCGTGACCTGGACAATCAGTTTACCTTTTTAACCTGAAGTGTCCTCACTTTGTGTGAGTGGCTGATACCGTGGCCCGTTATCTGGAAGGAAGAGGTAAGACTTGTGAACATGGCAACGAAGCTCAGTGAGTGTGGCAAACAGGGCTGAAGAAGGCTTTCAGAATATGTAGCATCTAGAAGGCTTTATTTAGGCCACAAACAGGATGAAAGCAGTGAATTAATTCCCCATATGATTTCAATGGGCAGAACTTACAGAGAGTAGTGAGAAGTGAGGGATCATGGATGTGACCGATAAGACTGAAGAAGTAGATTGAAACATCTTGGCAGGCCTTGAGGCCCAGCCTAAAGGTTTAGCTTTATTTGATAGCTGATGAAATACCAATGGATTTTTTTTAATCTGGCCATTAACATTATATTTTTTTGTTTGTGTGTCTGATGGTAACGAGAATAGGATCCTAATTGAATCCTGTAACACTAGGACCCATCTCCAGCCCAGAGAGTATATATTTTTACAATGAAAGCTGAATCTGATGTAGAGTTGTTTAGAAGAGAATTTAATCCAAAGGGTCATTCAGTGACCAAGGGTCTATTACTAGAAAGACATCATGCCTGGTGGCGCATGGAGGAGGGAAAGATGTCAAAATACGGACCCTGACCTCTACAAGTTTATAATTAAAATTTTCAAACAAGACAAATACATGGAAAATGATAATACGAGGGTGAGAGGTATTAAAATGCAGAGAGAAGGACCCAGCCCAAGTGCCTGGGGAGTTCAGAAGGGGTGGGCAAACTGCCTTCTCCACAGCAGCTGGACAGGCATTAGACCTAGTCAGATCATTTTTGGTACCATAAACCTAAATTCAGACTATTTCAGAGGGGATCTGAAGGGACTAGTCAGCTCTGGCCCTGTCCAGGACTTCTTGATCAGAAGAAAGAGAACTTAAGTAGAAACAAAAAAAGAGGCCTGAAGAAACACAGTGAAGGATGAGATTACTGGATGTGAATGGATGAAGCAAGCTTACAGCGCTGGTGGGGGGCGGGGCTGGAAGAACCAATCTCCCCGCAAAAGGAGAGGTGAATACCAGAAGTGATGAGGGTGAGTGTCTAGAAAAAAGAGGGATAAAAACAGAAACTGGGGAAGCACCCACGCTTAGGGAGTGGAAGGAAAAACAGAGTCAGACAGGAGTGGCCAGAGGGAGAAGTGAGAATAGGACCCAGACAAATACCTAAGTTACTAAGTTTCCAGGAGCGCTGGGAGGGTGGAAGACGGGAATGAAGGCACCCAGGCAGAGGAGAAGAGGGAAATCGTAACAATAGGATTGAGATTAAATTTGAGATTGCCAAGGGTATTTTTTCAAGGAGGGTTTTTCCAGAGATGCCGCAAATAAGGTAGGTGATTTCCTTGGCTTTGTGCTTTCTAAAGGTGCAGCTCTCTCAAGACCGGAGGGGACAGGGTGGTGGCTCTTGGCCTTCAAATATGTGGTATTTGATCTATAATTAGAGCAACTGGATGTGGTTAGAGCTCTCTGCAACCCTAACCAGTCCCTCCAGGAACTGGAAAGCTGAAGAACTTACTCGGAAGGGATTTCACACCTGGCTGTCTGGCCCAGCCCAATGAAGTCCCGTTTCATCACAGAGCCCAAATGACTCTCTGGGCTGTCACTCTCATCTGGTATTGCTAGAGATCTGACTAAACCTTCTTGCAAAAGTTTGCAGCATCTGTTCGAGGCCAACTACAGCTCCCAGAGTTCCCAGGTGCTTCTTGATGCTGATTGGAGAAATGGCTGGCTCCGGAGGGAGGTGTCGACCCCGCCTTCCCGGGAAACAGGCCTCTGATTGGCTGCTCCGTGGGGCTTTTTTGTCCCCGCCCTCCTCCAGGGACCGCAGCGGGCTGACAGAGCCCGGCGAGCGCTGGCTGGCAGTTCCGCGGTGGGGATGCTGAGGAGCGCCGGCTTCGCGAGCAGCGCTGGCCACTGCGGACTTCCGAGGCACTCCGGGCCGTGAAAAGCCCTGCGCCGCGGCCAACCCCAGGCCTCCGAGGCCGGCCGCAGTTCCCCAAGCCGGACTGAAAGGAGTGTCCAGCGTCGTAGCGCCGGTTCTCCGCATCCCGAGAGACACCCCAGGGTTCTCGAGCTTCCCTGGCGACCCCTAGCCCCGGCCTCCGGCGAGCGACCGCCCCAGACCCCCTTGGGTGCCCCAGGCGCGGACGAGCCGCGGCTGGGTTCTGGCGCACACCATGATCGTTGCGGACACCGAGTGCCGGACGGAGATCAAGGGCTACCTGCCGTTCGCCAGGGGCGGCGTCGCGGGCCCCGGGACCCAAGAGGTAAGCAGCAGCCGGCGACACCGCTTTTCTGGGGCCACTGCCAAGGCTCGGGCTGTCCCGAGCTAAGTCTGGAGCGCCCACCGGGCTTAGGGTCTGGTAGCACGTAAGCTAGGACTAGGGTTGCATCAACTGCAGCCTCCGGTCTCTTTTCCCTCCCCTCCCCTCGCCCTCACCCCCCCTCCCCCCGCCTCTACACACCCTGCGGGGGGAGGGGGCTGCGGAGCCCTCCCTGGCTCCTTCGGACTCCTGGCCAATGAGAGGGGACGCCTCCTCGTGGCTCTCTGGGTTTGTGCTCTGGTGGAGCGAGCGTCTTCAAGTCCAGGCAAATCCCGGCCGGAGAGACCCGACCACTCCTCCTCCCCGCCCCCTTCCGCAGATTCCCTTCCTCTGGGTGGGGGCAGGCGGCCGGGAGCTCTTTCTAGGATCGGTTTTTGCACCTATCGCGAAACCAAGGGAGTGAGCCGTCTGGAACTGGCCAAGGAAGATCAATCCCCCTTCCCCAGTCCCCGCCTGCACCCCCGATCTGGAAATTGGCCGGAGTGCTTTAGGGGTTTGAATGGCTGCCTGATTCTCCGTGGCAGCGGCCAGAGCTGGGGGAGACAGCGGATAACACTTGGTCCCGACAAGTCTCAGGCTGCTCCCTATTAAAATGTTCTAGCGTCCTCAAAGTTTGTTTTGCTGTCTCCTCAGAGAGTAGACAGTCTTCGCAGGGAGGCGAGGTATAATGCTGTTACAAAGTCCCTTTTCCTCCCTGCAGCCTCGACAATGAAGGCCTTCTATTATTTTTGGAGCGCCTACTGTATGCAGGGTACAGGTTTTGTCTGACAAAGGCAGCAAATACAAACTGTACTGTTGCCCCATTTTACAGAATAAGAAAATTGAGGCCCAGAGAGGCTGTTTTCCCTTGATCCTTAGTCTTTGGCCTGTGTTATGTCTAGGATTTTGGAGAATGTTTGGCACTACCGAAGATATTTTCTAAGCCTAGAGGAGTGTGGACGATACATTGCCAGAGCTGGGAATGGGTAGAGGGCTAATCTTAAGGCGTATGTGTAACTCTTAAGAATATTTCAGCTTATGTCTGAGGAATGCCATTTCTGGGGCTTCTCCATCCAGTGGCTGGTGGTTTCTTTGAATATTTAGGAATCTGGGTGAAGAAATGACTGACCTTCGCTTCTGCCTATTCTTTTCTGGTCACTCTTGTTTGTCTGCTTTGTGAACAATGTTGTCACTGAGAGCAGCCGAACACTGGTGAGTGCTGGATTCTGGTCCCACCCTCCACTTTCTTTGCTGGGTTATCTTGGCCAAGTGAGCTCTTTGATTGCAGTCTCTTGCATAGATATTTGATGGTATCTCCACAAGATTGTTGAACAAATTAATTTAAAATACAAGCAAAAGCCTGAGCTGTGTGCCTGAAACATATTTATTGCAGAGAACATGTTATTGCATTAAAAAATGCTAGCTTCTGTCAGACTGGCTTAGCAGACATCTCCTCCCCACCCCCAGTGCCTCTCAAGGGACTTCCTGGGTCTATTCTCTGCTGCCTGAGAGGGGAGAGCCAGCACATATCTCTTCCCACAGTGCTGGCAGGGAAGATCTCAGGTGGTCTGGGTCAGATCCTAAGGAGATGGGGTGCCTTAGAGAAAGTCTCTCCCAATCTCCCCATTTTCAGACAGGGTCTCACTCTGTAGTCCCATCTGGCCTTGACTTCATGACTGGCTTCCCACTTCAGCTTCCTGAGTGTTGGGATTACAGTGTCCCCCAACCATTGAATTTAAGAAGGTCACTTTACAGTATTGGAGAAAGCTGACAATGCTTGCAACATTTCTACTTCTTCTCCTTTGAGAAAAAACGACCTGCTGGTCAATGGTGGCACACACCTTTAATCCCAGCACTCAGGAGGCAGAGGCAGGCGGATCTCTGTAGGCCAGCCTGGTCTACAGAGCCAGTTTCAGGACATCCAGGGCTACACAGAGAAACCCTGTCTGAAAAAAACCTAAGAAATATAAAAAGAAAGAGAGAGAGAGATGTCCTTAAAGGTGTCTGCTCTAAGTAGAATCCTGATATGATGATAGGCTGCCCGTCTTCCAGACTGTAGTGCTCGAGATTCAGGGAAGTAGCAAGTACTTCAACTGTTTCAGACCCTCCGGAAGGTCAAGGCCTTCAGATGCGCTTGTCTCCTGAGAGTCCGAGGGTCCGACTCTTGCCTTGGGTGGTATATTTTCAAAACCCTGTTGGTTTCTAGAATAACTTCCTCAAACGTCACTTCCTCAGAAAAAGCTTTTTTTTTTTTCCTCGCCAGATGAGTCCCTCTGTGCACTGCTTCTAGTCCCTGCTCCATTGTGAGTTAGCTCCTCCTAAGATAGACCTTCCTGCCTCCCTCTCCTGGACCGCAACTAAGTGTTTAATTGACACTGTGGAGGCTCTGAAGCGCCATATAAATTGTGCTGGACCTGGAAGGGGACCACTCTGAGCTTTGGTCCATTTTCTCTAAAGAGAGGATAAGTTTTGTTTGTCTCAGGATGGTTGAGAGTAAAGTGAGATCAAACATGTAAAGTCCTTGATCCCGAGGTCCAGCCCAGGCTGTCTGGTGCTCTGCTGGGCCTGCTTCCCTGTCTTTCAGCTCACGTGTAAACCCAGGCTCCTATCTGAGTTCAGCTGATATATAGTGGGCTGTCCCAGCTGGCAGAATGTTTTAGTAGGTGTCTCTGAGTCCTGGGGCTGGCAGGCTCCAGAGAACAAGAACAGAGGTTGGGCTACTCAGAGCGGTCAATGCGGCTGGTGAACAGCACTTTGGGACGTCAGTTGTGCTGGGTTTAAATAGCCGGATCTGGTGCCTTTTCCAGAAGCTGTTACGGTAGAGCGGAAAGGGCCTTGTAGAGGATGCCAGGTATTTCTGGGTTCAATCGGCACATTAGACACTTGGTAGTTGAAGCTTAATTTTTAGACATTTAATTGACTCCTCTATGCAAAATAAGCCCCATAGCCTTCAAACTGATATGGATCCTATGTAAATAGGATGGGAGCTCTTGAGTTTAACACAAAAGTTACTGTCTAGCAAGCCTTTGAATTAGGAGCCTGGCCAAGTTCCCTGAAGCAGGTAGTCCCTTTTACCAAAGGCCTAAAGACCCCCTAGTGAGCCCTCCCAGAGGGCCATCTGACTTCATTGTTCCTGCCTCCATAGGATCCCTTCAGTTGGAAATAGAAAAAAAGCCAATGGTAGCAACAGCCACACCTCCACCCCACCCCACCCCTGGTTTTCCTGGGGGCTTTTTTTGTTTTGTTTTGTTTTTTGTTTTTTTTGAGACAGGGTTTCTCGGTAGCTTTGGAGCCTGTCCTGGAACTAGCTCTTGTAGACCAGGCTGGCCTCTAATTCACAGCGATTCACCTGCCTCTGCCTCCTTGGTGCTAGGATTAAAGGCGTGCTCCACCACTGCCCGGCCCCTGTTTTTTGTTTTTAAAAGCTGGATTGGAATCATGATTTCATCAGATGTTCTGAACCTAGGCTCCTCAATGTGGCAGGCAGCCCCTAGGCACATCTGATGAAATCTAGAGCTAGTAACCCCAGGCAGGATGGCACACATCTGTAATCCCGGCCTCATTTAGGAGGCTAAATTAGGAGTTTTGCCCCGGAGTTCAAAGCTGCAGAATGTGTTCCACCCCTGCCTGCCTGTGCTACAAAGTGAGGCCTTGACCCAAAACAATGAAACAAAATTTATAACTAGTGTGGTGTAGAGGCAGGGGGATTGAAAGTTTCAATCCAGACAAGGGTACATATCATCTCGAAAAGTTAACTAAAGCCAGGTGGTGGTGGTGGTGCACACCTTTTAATCCCAGCACTCAGGAGGCAGAGACAGGTAGATCTTTGTGGTTTCAAGACCAGCCTGGTCTACAGAGCTAGTTCCAGGACAGGCTCCAAAGCTACAGACAGAGAAAGCCAGTCTCGAAAAACCAAAAAGAAAAAAGAAAAAAAAAGTTATTTTCTTTTTTTGAAATATATGTATGTGTGGATATGTGCATATGTGTAGATATGTACACATGTGCAGGTGCCCACAGAGATCAGAAGGGAAAGTTGGATCATCTGGGGCTGGAACCACCCAGTGTGGTTGCTGGGAACCAAACTTGGGTCCTCTGTAAGAGTAGCAAATGATCTTAACCTCTAAGCTATCCCTCCAGCCCCAAAAGTTCTACTGGACTGGTGTACTAGACACAGGAGTAACAACAGGAAACCAGACCCTTTGTGCCCTCAAGGCAAGAGCCCCCTCAGTAGATGTTGAGGGTGGGAGTAGTGAGTTCCTAAAACCCTGAGCAACTGAGGAACTTCTCATTCTTGGCGAACTCTGGGCGCTGGTTCATAAACCTTGGTTATCGAGAATGGGGAATGGCTCCCGTGCCGCCAGGAACCTGGTCTGTGTTCACCTACATTTACCTCCCGCACTTCCTCCCGAGCTTAGTGACCAGAGGTGGCTTGCACCACTCATCTGTAAAGCGTTAGTCAGTGCCTACGCCAGTGGAGCCAGGGAATACCTACTCCAGCTATTACTCAAGATAGCTGTTGCCTGTCTGTCCGGGGAATGGGAGCCGTGGCCGATTGGGTGGTGTCCACCTCCTCCAGCTTCCCCAGACTTGCCCTGATGTCAAGGTCAAAGGAACTTTCTGGATACTGGAGCCCTGGGTTCCAAACCCTCGTCTTGCATTCTGGACTTGCCGGTGTCTTCACGGGCTCTGCCGCCTTCTAACCGACCTCCAAGGTCACCTGCCCCCCAGTAGTTCTCCCTGTCCTGTACCACACACACTCCCACCCTGCCATTACTCACAGCCGGTTTCATCCTGGTTACCATTTGTTTGCTTTTTCCCTGGGAACTGCAGTGATGTGAACGCTGCCTGGGACTTTGTCTTTGCGCAGCTGTATTTTGCACTTCCTGCAATCCAGTCATCCAAAAATTGTCAGGTGAACAACATCTTTCTGATTTTACCTGGGAAGCTCTCAGTGCCGTGCGCTGTACCTGAAAGAGTGATCTGATTGGTCAACAGCGTGTATCCCCACCACCACCACCTTCCCTACAGATTGCTGGAGATGGGACTTTGGTTTCGGTCTGAGGAAAAAAGCTTCACAAAGGGATTCTAATGGACTCCGGGGCAGGGAAGCTCTTGTTTGAAATAACAATGAAGTTAATGACAGGGGACTTTCTTTAAGTGCTCTCCCTGGTGGAGGTGCTGAGGTGTAAATCTGTGTGACTTAGTCCCATTAAATCCTTTTGACTAAGCCTTTGATCCCAGCACACAGGAGGCAGAGGCAGGTGGCTCGAGGCCAGCCTGGTCTACAAGATTTAGTTCCAGGACTGGCTCCACAGTTATAGAGAAACCCTATCTCGAAAAACAAACACAAACAAACAAACAAACAAAAAATCCTTAGGACGATCCAGTGAGAATCTGGATATTCCGGGAGGAAACTGAGGCTCACATAGCTGACTGGTGGGTGGAAGCTATCTATTTTGTTTATTCTTTGTGCTAAGCCTTGAACTCAGGGCCTTGTGCAGACTGTGTGTGGCTGCTCTTCCACGCCCTCCGTGGCAGCGCTCTACAGAGGAGCAATGGTCCTCGTCTCCGAAGTTTTCATCATACTCTACATTGTTATTATTTATTACACCGTGAAATAGCGATAGGTCTAGAACCATCGCTTAGGACCCGGACCCAGGGATATCGTTTCCTTCCCATACTGGCTCTTGGCTCAGACTTGAGGCTCTGGTGATCCCAAGGCGGTTCCCTGTCCCTTCCCCACCCTTATTTCTCTGCCTGTGCTGCTGTGGTTTCTCTTTTCTCCTTTTCATTTTCATTCTTTAGCTTAGAATTTTAGTGTCTGCATATTTCACATACACCCCAGTGGTCTTGTTTGTTTGGGGGCAACGCCTCACTGTGTAGCCCAGGGTGGCCTCCCCAGGGCTGGTATTACAGGTGTTTGGCCAACTGCCCTCCAGTCCTCCGGAGTGAGGGAGGCCCAGTCAGTGGAGTCAGCAGTTCTTATCTCCCAGACTGAGCTGTTGGGCACTTTCTCAAGTGAGGGAGGAGGGGAGCTGGAAGGGAGTGCTTGGGGGTGGTGGTGTTTCTGCATGCCCTCAGACCAGACCAGCCTGCTGCTACCTCTGACAAGTGCGGGTTGAAGGGCCTGCATGGAGGCGTATGGGACATGCCCTTCTCTCCTCATAATTCAGACTCCAGAGAGCCTAAGTAACTCTCCCAGGCC
Source organism: Myodes glareolus (assembly GCF_982192425.1). Lineage (NCBI taxonomy): Eukaryota > Metazoa > Chordata > Mammalia > Rodentia > Cricetidae > Myodes > Myodes glareolus. The sequence continues at coordinate 62,203,835 of NC_142028.1, forward strand.
CCAGGGCAGATTAGCAGCCCAGCCAGCCTGCACACCTAGGCCTTTCGGCTCCTTCTTTCTTTTGTTACATCGTCGACCCCAGGGTCCTCCTTCAGGGGACTTTTGGCCACTTCAGACATAAAAGGCTGGAGTACAGTTTTGAGTCCCTGAACATCTGAGGTACCAGGACTAGGCCTGGATCTTACCAGAAGAAAGGGCTGGAGGACAGTCCCTCCGTAGTGAAGGCAGAACTGTTATTTGGGCCAATTATTATCATCAGTTGGTATGGAGAGCCCCACGCTGTCATTCAGAAACTAAGTGAATAAGTAGAATGTTCTCCCAGTCCTCGGATCTAGGAGCAGGAGAAGCAGCTTCATTGAATACATGGCTCCGGCTCAAATAAACTCAAGTCAGAATAGCTGCCACCAGCCTGCACCTCCCACTTGGATTCCCCCTACGCCGCTCTGCTTTCTGTTTTCATTCACAGAGCAGAATGAATGACGTTGCCCTGCTCACCACAAAATGCAATGTGGGAGCAGAGCAACTTAAAAGAGGCCCTTAGCAGACAGTGTTTGTGGAGGCAGAAACGCTGGGAACTGTGGTCACAGACAGTAGACCTGACAATAGACCTAGGAGACTACTGAGCTCCAAAGGGGAGGTGGCCAGACTGCCTGTTTATCAGGAAGGCTTTGGTAAGGGGAGGTTGGGGTTTTAAGGGACTGGAACAGATTCATACTTCAGAAAGTTAATCTGGTTACCAGGTAGTGGATGGATACTGGGCAGTGGGTGGATACTGGGCAGTGGGTGGATACTGGGCAGTGGGTGGATACTGGGCAGTGGGTGGATGGAATGAGGCAGAGTAAGTAGTGCAGGCATGGACAGTTGGTGAGGCTCCGAGCGGTGATAGCCTAGATGTGGCGAGAAGGGTAAACAAATGACCATTTGCAGAGGGCTGTGACGGAAGCAGCTCAGTGTAGAATGTGCCCCGCATGCCAAGCATCATGCCTCGGTTCTTCCTTAGCACTGAAGAAAAAGCAAAACAAAAAATAAAAATGATTATTTGAGAAGAATTGAAGCTTCTTCATAGGCATGTAGGGTGGTAACTGGCTTTGGGATATAAAGGGTTCTTATTTTAAAGGGGTCTTCCCCTGAGCCTCAGACACTGTTTGATATGTAACCCTCACTGGCCTGGAACTGACTCTGTAGTTGACCTTAAACTCACAGAGATCCTCCGGGCTTTGCCTCCTCAGTGCTGGTATTGAAGGCTGCGCCACCATTTGTGGCCTATGTGAAGCCGGGCAGTGGTGGCACCTGCCTTTAATCCCAGCACTTGGGAAGCAGTGAGTTTGAGGCCAACCTGGTCTACAAAGCAAGTTCCAGGACAGTTCCATGACTGTTACACAGAGAAACCCTGACTCGAAAAGCCAAAAAAAGGTGTGTGTGTGTGTGTGTGTGTGTGTGTGTGTGTGTGTATGCATAAATTACAACATGCTTGGGTGTGTGAGTGTGTGTGTGTGTGTGTGTGTGTGTGTGTGTGTTTGAGATCAGAGGACAATTTGTAGGAGGCAGGTCTCTTTCTAATTTGTGGGTGCCCAGAGATTGAATGGAGGTCTTCACACTTGGTGGCAAGCACCCTTACCCACTGAGCCATGTCTTTGGCCTCCAGGCGATGGGCAACATGACAGCTGTCTTTCCTTCCTCTGGCCCCTCCCACTCAACCCCGCTGGGTTTGCTCGGTCCTTGCTGAGTTCCTGAGCAGATGGGCTGTGCTGTGCCCTCTTAGCTGCTTTCTCACCCATTTGCTGCTGGGTCTAAATGTTCCCTCCTGGCTCCGCCATGGAGGGTGTCCCAAGAAGGTAGTTTAGAAACGCAGCATCCCAGGGTAGAGAAGGATGCTAAGGGCCTACAGTCTGCCAGGTAACCTCCCCCTGCCAAGTAACCACCTTGTGTTTTTGCACAGGAGCATCAGGAGGGCCGGGCTCGGCGAGGTGCTCGAGGACCCAGCGCCTTCATTCCTGTGGAGGAGGTGAGTGTGGAAGGGGGGTAGGAGTCTTTGGTCCCTCAGAGGAAAGGCCGTGGAACATGGGTAGATTGGGATCTTTTATTTTCCCACTCCTGGCTTATTTAATTTCATAAAAAAAAAAAAGACTCTTGAAAGCCAGGCGATGGTGACACTCGGGCGGCAGAGGCAGGCAGATCTCTGTAAGTTCAAGGCCAGCCTGGTAACAGAGTAAGTTCCAGGACAGGTTCCAAAGCTACACAGAGAAACCCTGTGGGGGGGAGGCGGTTGGAATGATAGTGACACAGCCAAACTCTCATTCCCAAACTAGTGCTTATTTCTATGTAATAAGATGAGATATAGCCACGTCTCTTCTGAGCCATGATCACTTATAGAAGTGTCTGTATAACCAAAAAAAAAACTTTAAAATTAGCATCTGTTTATTGTTTTCAGGTGTCCGGAGCATTGGGTTCACTTGGTATGGTGGCTTTATGCTTGTAATCCTAGGACTTGGAAAAACAGAGGCAGGAGGATTGCTATAGATTTGAAACCAGCCTGGGCTCCCTAGCTTAGGTCCATCAGGAATAAGGAGAAATTAAGCCGTCTCAAAAAGAGCATGGGGGGAATGTGCAGGTGGGGAAGGGAAAGCAAGCCCACTCTGGTCACATGACCACAGAACCAAGGTCAAGGTGCAAAGCTTGCTCTTGTTTTCTTTACAAGAACATCTTTCACCTGCAGAATCGGTGCACCCTTTGCCTAGCTGTTGTTCTGCTCTTGTGACAAGGTCTTAGCTCTGTATCCTGGCTGGTCTCATTCACAGTGAGAGATCTTCCTACCTCAGCCTCCCCCATGCTGGGATTACAGACGTGGGCCACCGCTTCTGGCTCATGGTTAGCTGTTTCCTTTTTTCTTTTTTTTTTTTTTAATTTATTTTTTATTTATTTATTTGTTATGTATACAATATTCTTTCTGCATGTATGCTTGAAGGCCAGAAGAGGGCACCAGACCTCATTACAGATGGTTGTGAGCCACCATGTGGTTGCTGGGAATTGAACTCAGGACCTTTGGAAGAGCAGGCAATGCTCTTAACCGCTGAGCCATCTCTCCAGCCCCTGTTTCCTTTCTTCTGTGCTGAGCATCCCACCCACTACTGAGCTACATTCCTAGCCCCTACTCATTCAACAGGGATAGAGAATAAGACAAACCCTTGCCATCCTGGAGCTGCGTTCTAGTGCGTGGGTGACGTGGGAATGCCTTCAGAATACACACACAGGGAATCTGTTGTACAGGGATGGAGGTGCCCGTTTCCTCTTTTTCTGGTTTTGAGATGGCTTTACTCTAGGCCAGGACTGCCTAGAACTCACTGTGTAGTTTAAATTGGCCTTGAGCTTGTGCTGTCTTGTAGGCCAAATGGTTTGTGGCCTGCTAATAAAGCATCTGAGTTCCCTTCCCCCTCTGTAAGGGAACAGCCAACCGGTGCTATTTGCACCTGTACCCCAGCATTTTAACCTCACATATTGTTGTAGCTGATTTTTTTTCACATATAAATGACTCTTTTTTTATTATTAAAAATAAAAGGAAAGACCAGGCCTTGGAGTTCATCTAGATTAGAATCCTGCTTCTGTCATTTATCAGATCTGTGGCTTCAAGCACATCTGGTCTCTTCATCTATTAATGGAGGAAAATAATAGCGCTCACCTCGCAGGACAAGTTCAGACACTCAAGGAAATTCATAATTGGATGGCTATCTGTTAGACGAACGAGTCAGTCAGGCCTGGGGATGTAGCTCAGTGGTAGAACACTTGCTTACCATGCACAAGGCCCAGGGTTTGGTGCCCAGCCCTACAATAAATACATAAGAGAAGGAAGAAAAAGAGGAAGAGGGGCTGTTGTATAGTTCAATGCAGATGCTAGAGCGCTTGCCTGGCATCCACAAAGCTCTGGGTTAGAGCCTTAGCTCTGTATAAACTGATCATGGCGGTGTAGGCCTATAACCCTACCACTTGAGAGACAGAGGTAGGAGGATTAGAAGTTTGAGACCAGCCTGGACTACATGAGACCCTGAATTTAAAAAAAGAAAAAAGTTCCATGAGGTTAAACAGCTCTACATGAGAAGACAGTTGGGACCTGTGAACTATTCTGCCCTCTTCCCCCTACCCTCCATGGCTGTCTGCATCTGCCATATTAGAAGAGAAATCCTGTGAAGACAGGAGAAACTACACATTCATTTTTTTTATTGCCAGGGATCGAACTCAGGACCTCATGCATGCTAAGCATTTAGTTTACCACGGAGCCACACTCCCCAGTTGCCAGCAACCATTCTTAATTTCTCCGCAAATTTTCATCTGTAAGAAGGGGTGAGGTAGCACACACCTCTAATCCCAGCACACCGGAAGCAGAGGCAGGCGGATCTCTGAGTTCCAGGACAGCCTGGTCTACAGAGCAAGTTCTAGGACAGCAAGGGCTGGCTGCACAGAGAAACCTTGTCTTGAAATACTTAAAATAAAGTGGGGGAAGGGAAAGGGGTCTGGGGACATAGTTTAGTGGTAGGATATTTGCCTAGTATGAATAATGCCCTAGGTTTGATCCTCAGCATTGAAATAAATTTTATTACAAAATAAAAATAGAGGAGACTAAATTCTAATTTCATAGCTGTTTTAAGGATTGAGTGAGTTGATACATATGAAGTACTTGGGCAGCGATAGACACGTGTATGTTCTATTGGGTGCCTAATAAGTGTTCGCTTAATCAGTTTCCTCTTTGGGACGCGATGGCAGTGTTCAGTCTCCTACTCTTAAATCTATATAATACGACTATATTAAAGAAGAGGTTGGTCTGTATGGGGCAGAAGGAAACCCATGCTCTCCTCTTTGCCTAGCAGATTCTCCGGGAAGGAGCTGAGAGCCTCGAACAGCACCTGGGACTCGAGGCGCTGATGTCTTCAGGACGTGTGGACAACCTGGCAGTGGTGATGGGTCTCCACCCTGACTACCTTAGCAGTTTTTGGCGCCTGCATTATCTGCTGCTGCATACAGATGGGCCCCTAGCCAGCTCTTGGCGTCACTACATTGCCATCATGGTAAGTTCGTCTGAGCCTGGTGCTTGCAGCGAGGGTGTCCAAATAGTGGGTCTAGCGTCAGGTTCATTTGCTGAAACTTTCCCGAGTTGATTTTTTTTAGGTGACGAGGAAGTGCCTAGCTTTGCCTGATGATGTCCGTGGAATTTTAGGTTTTAAAGAGGGGCATCTTTAAAAGTGTGCTTTGCAGATGGGGAAACTGAGGTACAAAGGGGTCAGATGATCAGCAAGCTGGTAGCAGAGCTGGTTAGAACATAGATTTCTCTGTCTCTTAGATCTCAAGGGGATCTTTCCATAAAGGGGCAGAGAAAGATGGTAGCTCAGGCTTCTCGATTTCCTTCCCAGGCTGCTGCCCGCCACCAGTGTTCTTACCTGATTGGCTCCCACATGACTGAGTTCCTGCAGACTGGTGGTGACCCTGAGTGGCTTCTGGGCCTCCACCGGGCCCCTGAAAAGCTACGCAAACTCAGTGAGATCAACAAGTTGCTGGCACATCGGCCATGGCTCATCACCAAGGAGCATATCCAGGTGTGCGAGGCGGAGTTGGGATCCTGAGGAAGCCTAGGGGCTGGACTAGGGCATAGCCCAGGGACAGCCACTAAGTGGGTTAGCTCTCCCTCCCTTCCAGGCCTTACTGAAGACTGGAGAACACAGCTGGTCCCTGGCTGAACTCATCCAAGCTCTGGTCCTGCTAACCCACTGCCACTCTCTGGCCTCCTTTGTGTTTGGCTGTGGAATACTTCCTGAAGGAGATGCAGAGGGCAGCCCTGCCTCACAGGTGCCCTCGCCCCCCAGTGAGCAAGGCAGCCCCCCAAGTGGGGACCCACTGGACAACTCTGGGGTAAGTCAGGTTCCTGGGTCTCAGTGTGGGAGAAAGATGGTACGGCCTCTGCTCTGGGAATAGAAGCCATTGCTTCTCCATCTCTTCCCAGGGAGGGGCTACAGCAAAATTGCTTGGCTTTAAAACTCAGGGTTTTGGAGGAGGGGTTTGACTTTGTTTTGCTATTTTGAAGCAGGGCCTTACTCTGACCCAGGCTAGCTTCAAACTCAGGGTGATCCCTCACATCCCCATCTGCTTGCTGTGCTAGGATTAGAGAAGTGAACCGCTACGTCTGACATTTTTTTGTCCAGTTAACTGTACAAAATTTGGGCTTTGGTATAGCTCAGTGGTTGCTTGCTGTTTGCCTAGTCTGTGTGAGGTCTTGAGCTCAATCAGCAACAGCACCAAAAACCATATAAGAGGAGCTGGAGAGGTGGGTCAGTGGTTAAGGGCACTGGCTGTTTTTCCAGAAGATTCAGGTTCAATTCCCAGCATCCACGTGGCAGCTCGCAACTGTCTATACCCCAGTTCCAATGCATCTGGCACCCTCACACAGACATGCATGCAGGCAAAGCACAGATGCACATAAAAATAAATTTAAGAAAAAACAAAACAAAACCCAAAACTCACCAAACAACAGAAACTGCCTAATCCTAGCATTTAGAAGGCAGAGGCAGGTGGATCTCTGTGAGTTTAGGGACTACATAGTGAATATTCTGTCAAAAAAAAAAAAACAAAAACAGAAACCTTATAAATTACAAGTGAAGGAAGACACTTGTCTCTTCTACATACAGCCTTAGAAATGTCCCTGTGGAAGGTCCTAGACTCTGCCCAGTGTGATGGCTGGCTCAGAAATGCTCTCGTTCTTTCTGGTCACTCAGGAAGGCCTGGGATGTGGGAACTCCGAGTGAAGTTTCCAGAGTACCAGGAAGAGGGGACTAGGTGTGTCTCCTGGGTCTCCCCACAGGGTTTTGAAGCTGCCCGTGATGTGGAAACTCTCATGGAGCGCATGAGGCAGCTGCAGGAGAGCCTGCTGCGGGATGAGGGCGCTTCCCAGGAGGAGATGGAGAACCGTTTCGAGCTGGAGAAGTCTGAAAGTCTGCTGGTAACCCCCTCAGGTACAGGATGACAGGTGTCAGTGCTGGGGCTGCCTCTCTCTTTACCCTTCTGGTGGGAGCAGTCACCTCCATGCACCATGCGTTCTGCTTCCAAGAGGTTCTGATCACGGGCCTTGTATTCACACTCACCTTTGAGTCCTGGTCTATTAGCCCTTTGGGGCTTATGTCAGGTAGACGGGACCAAGCTTAGCCGGGCCTTTCCCAGGTTTAACTATCCCACAGAACTACCGCCACTACTGTTATAGGGGACCTTGCCTCCTGCGTTCTGGACAGGAGTCTCCTCTTCCCCAGGAGTGGCTCTAGCTAAATTCTTCCCACTTATTGTGGGGAGAGGCTCTCTGTAGTCCCCTACTGTATCTCCCCTGGCCTCTCTGATCATACCGAGCCTACTGTGCTCTGGACTGACTCAGCCACACTGACACCTCTTTCTGATTGGGCCCTCAGCGGATATCCTGGAGCCCTCTCCACACCCAGACATTCTATGCTTTGTGGAAGACCCCACTTTTGGATATAAAGACTTCACTCGTCGAGGGACTCAGGCCCCCCCTACCTTCCGTGCCCAGGTGAGGCTCCCCACATTGGTGTTGTTCAGTGCATTGCTTTAGATTTGCATATAAGCAAGGGCAAGAGCTTCCAAGGGTTCTAAAGTTGGATATCTTTTCCTCAAAAAACCATGAGCTGAGCAGCCTTCAATCCCAGTCCTTGGGAGGCAGAGGCAGGCAGATTTCTGTGAGTTCAAGGTCAGCCTGGTCTACAAAAGCAAGTTCCAGGATAAGCTCCAAAGCTACAGAGAAACCCTGTCTGGACAAAAAAGAAAAAAAAATCCCAATTCAGGCGAAAGGTCATCCTGGGACATCCAGCACTCGCAGCATATGGGATTTGTGGTTCAGGGAGGGTACATTATGCAAATCTAAGGTGAGAACTCTAGAGGTCCAGAGGACAGATCTCTGACCAGCCTTGGGCCTCCCATGTCTTGCTCACTGACCTCTTCCCTCATTCCTCAGGATTATACCTGGGAAGACCACGGCTACTCCCTGATCCAGCGGCTGTACCCTGAGGGCGGACAGCTGCTGGATGAGAAGTTTCAGGTAGCCTACAGCCTCACCTACAACACCATCGCCATGCACAGCGGGGTCGACACCTCCATGCTCCGCAGGGCCATCTGGAACTACATCCACTGTGTCTTTGGCATCAGGTGAGTAAGTGTCTCCGAGGTCCAGGTCATGTGCACGCCACAAATCTTCTTTGCGCACACTGTCATTTTTAATGTTTCTTTTCTTCTTGCCTATAATAATTTTTCAAGCCAGGTTTATGTCTGTGCAGGATTAAAGCTAATAGGAATGCTCATTGTTCAAAGACTGTAAACAAAACTCGTGGGCTTTTTGTCGCGTCATACATAGGATGGAAACCTAAGGTTTTGTGCACTGCTTGATAAGCACTCTTATTTTATTTTGTGTTGTTTTTGTTTGTTTTTTGTTTTTCCAGATAGGGTTTCTCTAGCTTTGGAGCCTGTCCTGGAACTAGCTCTTGTAGACCAAATTGGTCTTGAAGTCAGTGATCTGCCTGCCTCTGGGATTAAAGTCCTGGGATTAAAGGCATGCACCATCACCACCGGGCTCTAGACTTATGTTTAAATTTCCAAATAGTTCTTCTCTTTTAGTAGTAAATAAGGACAGCACAGATATGCATCAGCAGCAGACTTAAAATAGTGATGTTTCCATCCATAACCTATTATGCAGCTCATGAAAATGATGAACAAGAGCCAGGAAGTTATTTATTAAAATATTAAGTGTGATCTTCTCTGTACATTGTAATATAGTACATTGAGCTATATTTTATCTTATGAAGTCTTTTCTAATTAAAAATACATTTATTTTATTTGTATGCGTGTGTATACATATGTGTGGCACAGTATCCATGTGGAGGTCAGAAGAAAACTTGCTGGAGTCAGCTCTCTCCCTCCTCTGTAGGGCCAAGGGATGAAACTGGGATCCGAAGTCTGGACAGCAAGCTCCCTTACCCACGGAGCCATTTTGCCTGCTCACTGACCATTTTTTTAGGGAGAATTTTTTCTTTAAGTGATGTGATATTCACTGTTTTAGGCTGTTTGCATGTTTGAGTTTTTGTTTGTTTGTTTGTTTTTCTTTTTTGTTGTTACTTTTTTCTTTCCCCTTGCTCCTCCTCTCTCTCCACCCCCAAGAAGGAGTCTCCATTGACTTAAATTTGGGATCCCATACCCCCACTCCCATCCTATCCCCTCTGTTTTCTATGGTCTCCCAGGTATTGATTACAGGCATGGGCCGCCACCCCTGTTGGCAGATTTTACTCTTATGAATACTGTTTGCACTGACTGCTCTCACCACGCATGTTCTCATAGATAAATCCCCAAAATAAAATGGTTTGTCTAAGCTATATACAGAACTTTGTTTGTTCATTTTTAAAGTAGGGTCTCACTGATAGCCCAGGTTGACCTTGAGCTCCCAGCAGTCCAGCTAGTTCGGTCTCCAGTGCTGGGATTGCAGGTGTGAACTAATCACCTGGCTCCAGGCTTTTCCCTCTCCTCCTTCCTTCTTCTCTTCCTTCCTTCCTCTTTTTTTCCTTTCTCTCTTTTTCTCTATTTTAATTTTTCTCATATCTGTAATCCCAGCACTGGGAAGGCAAAGACAGGAGGATCAGATAGGTGTTTGAAGCCATCCTTGGCTATATAATAAGTTCACCAGCTGGGCTATAGGACTCTAAAAATAAAAATAGAAAAAAAAACCACCAAAATCGCTGGGTGGTGGTGGTGTATTTGGGAGGCAGAGGCAGGTGGATCTCTGTGAGTTCAAGGCTAGCCTGGTCTACATTGTGAATTCTAGGACAGCCAAGGCTACACAGAGAAACCCTATCTCAAAAAATAAGAAAACAAAAAGCCCACCAAAATCGTCCAGGCAATCGATTGGTCACCTTATTTGAGTATTTGGGTGTTTTTCCCTTCCTGTCTTTTCCCATGTACACGCATAAGCTGGACTGGGGAGAGACAAGTGTCTTCTAGACTCACTGCCCACTTGCTTTTGGATTTTGAGTGAGTTAATTGCCTTCTTTTGGCCGGTCTGGAATTAGCACTGTCTCCTTTTCCCCTCAACTTGCTCTCCAGGATTAATACTCAATGACCTTCCTGTCCTTTACTATAGGACAGAGAGTGTAGCTGTGAGAGCCGGATTTGAAACCCCTCTCTGCTGTTGAGAGCAATGCCGTCTGTGAATTGCAGTAAAATGAAATTGATGAACACAGTATATTGTATATGACAGAGAATGTAGTTTGTAGGTTCCTGACTGGCATAGAGCTCAGTAGAGCATGCTCGTTGTCAGTGTTACTTAGAGTGGTCTTCTATGAGCCTGGTAACCGATGACATATGATATCAGCTGTTTTTCTAAGAGGAACCAGGCTTCTGGTTGCTTCCTACCTTCTGGCTTTTTTTTCCCTCCCCTCCACCCCCTCCTTTTTTTTCCCCTTCTGGCTTTTCTTGCCGCTCTCTGTTCCTCCTTGTGTAGGGTGGGGATGGGGGCCGCGCTGCCTCTGAGAGCAGAGCGTGAGTAATTCTGTCCGGGTCTTTCCATCAGATACGATGACTACGATTATGGGGAGGTAAACCAGCTTCTAGAAAGGAACCTCAAAATTTATATCAAGACTGTGGCCTGCTACCCAGAGAAGACAACCCGCAGGATGTACAACCTCTTCTGGAGGCACTTCCGCCACTCCGAGAAGGTAACAGCAGTGGGCATAAAACAGCCAAGCCAGTCCTGTAGAAGAGCCAGGGGGTAGGACCCAGTGAGGGTCACATTGGGAACCTGTTGTCCTTGGTTAAATTCTAGTCCTCTGTGATTTCAGGCTTCTTTTAAATCGGGTGCTCAGGGACCTGTTCCCACGGGGTCTTCAGTGACAGTTTGGCAGGTGTAGGTTTGGATCTCCTCACATAAGAGCAGCGTGACTCTGGGCACGTGACCTTGTATCTTTGAGCTTTTCCCCTTCATGATGAGAAGAGATACTGCCTGCATTTCAAAGTCGGGAAGACACAATGAGACTATGTGTGGAAACATTTGATCCCACACTGGAGCCAGTTAATGGTAGCTCCTCTTTCAGACTTGTGAGATAACGCGGCTAGTCATGACAGGGCATTCCTCAGCAGTCACCACACCAGATTCCACAGAGCCCAAGCGCAGGTCGGGCCATCGTGATGGGAGGCGTGGGTGAGGCGAGTGCCCAGGGAGCCGGTAGACTGGGAGGACAGGCTGCAGGGCAGTAGTCAGCGAGCTTCCTTCTTTCTGTGCCCCAGGTTCACGTGAACTTGCTGCTCCTCGAAGCCCGAATGCAAGCAGCCCTGCTCTATGCTCTCCGTGCCATCACCCGCTACATGACCTGACTCCCTCCTACGCAGGATCAGCACCTGGAGCAGCTGACCCTGGGGCACTGTCCTCTCCGCAAGGATTTCTGTGTCTGGAGACAGATCCAGGCCCCTTTCCGTTTCATGTCCATCCACCAAATGCTGGGGATGGGTGCGGGCGTGGCATGCAGCCCCCTAGGCAAGCCACGCCTTCACTTTCCTCACTGGACTGGACAGGATCGTTGCACTGACTTTGGGGTCTCAGCTCTGCCTCTGGAGCTGGAAGACGACCTAGGAAAGCCCAAGGGGCCATACCCCTTTTTCTTTCCTGCTCCTCAAAAAAGATGAAGGCAACTGGGTTAAGCTCAGACCGATGTGCCAGCAGGCTGGGCCCCAGGCACCACAAGTGCTGGGGCCTTCCTGGCCTGGGAAGCCCCTGGCTGCCCCTGTGGGAGAGGAGCAAAGACCTCAAGGGGACTGACACTCCCGGAAGCTTGCCTTCCCTCCTTCCTCATTCTCCAATTTCATTACCTCCCACCTGCCTTCCGCCCATCAATGTGAAAGTTGGCCTCACAGCTGGTCTGTGCGCCCAGTTCCCCCAAACCCCGTTCTGTTGGGCAGCCTGTACTTTGGTTGTCTGGATATTGGTTCAGTTCTTCTGTCTCCTTTGCCCTCATACCCTTTTCTCCCATGCCTGTTGGTGTAGGGCCCGGGAGAGGGGCCAAACATATCCAAAGAACACACTATCTCTGGAGAGTTGGAGCCCATGTTGGTCCCTCTGCTGTCTGAAGAGTAAGGAGTAAAATGCTGATGAACTCTATGTTTGGATCTTGGGGGGCGGGGGTCTGGCCTCTGGAGGACCTCACTGTAGAACCAGAGTGAGGGAGGCAGTCCTGCTCTAGACTCTTCCATGCAGACGCTGGATCCCATTCTTCTGATCCCTCCAGCTGCCCAAAAAAATTGAGCCTTTCGTAGACCCGCCCAGTAAGATACCAAGGTCCTCTTTCTCTTGGCCACATGGCCGCATCTCTTGGACCTCACAGTTGCAGACTTAAGGGGTTGGCTTAAGTTTCTCAAGGTCTGACGCTTTCCTCTGGGCTCTCAGGCCAAAGCATCAACAGCAGGCTGATTTTTCTTGCAAGACCTTGAAGGGATCTTGCAAGATCTCTGGGGATCTTTACAGTCAGCCTTCCAAGGGACACCACCCCCACCCCAGTGTCCCTGCTGTCCCCTCTCCTGGATTTAAATGGATTACTTGGCAGAAGCAGCCAAGGACTGACAGGCACTTTACATAGCAAAACAACTGTGAATTCTGACTTTCCTTCCCCTTCCACCAGCAGTAGGTGCCCCCTCTCAGGCAGTCCAGAGGTGGCTGAGAAAGTCAAGGACACACTGCTGCTATTTCCACCTCCTCCATGGGGCCAGGCAGAACAGGAGCCTGGCCAGTGCCACATTTCATACCCGTGCCGGCACGGGACGCAACTAGTACCCCCATCCATGCTTCAAAGCCCTCCCTGCAATGAAGGTGGGCAAGAGGGGAGGGTGCCTCAGCATGGGGGTACGTTCTAGAGGAGACACGATGATGTTCTCAGTGTCCCCTGGGTGGGCGGGAAAGGTATCCAGTGTTAAAGTGCAGAAGTCTCTGGCCTTGTGAGCAGTTCTAAGTAATAGAAATAAAAGTTCACTGAGGTTTGTTTTGTAGTCTTTGTTAATGGGATGTTTGTCCGTTTCCTGAAGGTCAGAGTTCACCTCCTAGCATAAGTCAGAAGCTGTGATTGCGTCATGGATTTGACCTCATGGCCTCTGTCCTGCCTGTGTCCGTGCCCAGCAGGGGCAAGACTGGGGATTGCTGGCATTGGAAGTCAGTTGGGACGCGGCTGAGGCCCAGTGGTAGAGTTTGCCTCGTGTGTGTGAGGTCCTGGGCTTGATCCCTGGCATCACCAAACAAAGTCTACCGTTGCCTGGGTGGCCAATCCTGCCACCCATTTGGCAGGTCTGGCACTGTGGCCTAATAGTGGCAGTGTTGTTTTCTGACTAAAGTGGCCCTGAGCTGGGAAGTGAGAAGCCACTTCCCTGCAATTGAGGTCATGGAGGCAGGAATCCAGTGGGGCTCGCCTGACTGAGGCCTTGGCACCCTACCATCCTGTTTTTTCCTCATTATTGGACAACCTTGCCACACAGGATGTTTGACCACCTGAGGGTTCTCCCCTCACCACATTCAACAACTTGTCTAGAACTGAAGAGGCAGGACTATCAAAATCAGAATTAGAGAGATGACTCAGGGCATAAAAAGAGCTCTGGCTGCTCCTGTAGAGGACCTGAGTTCAATTCCCAGCACCCACACATTGCCTTCACTTCTGCTCCAGGGATCTAACATTTTGTCCTGCGTGTATTCATAGAAATAGAAATAAAAAATCTTTAAAGAAAGTTATTTGTAGCTGGGCAATGGTGGTGCACGCCATTAATCCCAGCACTTGGGTGGCAGAGGCAGGCGGATCTCTTGAGTTCAAGGCCAGCCTGGCCTACAGAGTGAGTTCCAGAACAGGCTTTAAAGCTACAGGGAAACCCTGTCTCAGTAAAAAAAAAAAAATGTGGCTGGCCATGGTAGCACGCACCTTTAGTCTCAGCACTTGGGAGGCAGAGGCAGGTGGATTTCTGAATTCCAGGACAGCCAGGGCTATACAGAGAAACCTTGTCTGGAAAACTCAACAAAAGTTAAATGTGGAGTTGGTTCAGTGGTAAGAACACTTACTCAAGCTCAAGCATGAAGACTCAAATCCTCAACGTGTGTCCACGTCTGGATGGCCGCTTGACAGCCTGACAGCCCTTGGGGAAAGCTAGAGGTGGGGGAGGCAGGAGGACCACAGGCTGCTGACTGCAAACCTAGTTCCGGGTTCATTAAGAGACTGGAGAGGTGGCTCACTGGTTAAGAGCACTGGCTGCTCTGTCAGTGGACCTGAGTTCACTTCCCAGCACCCATATGCAGTTCAGCTGCAACTGCAGTCCCAGGGGATCTGACACCGTCACACAGACCTATATGCAGACAAAATACCAATGCACATAAAATAAGATTAAAAAATATTTTTAAGATGTCAAAAAAGAGTGCTCGCTTCGGCAGCACATATACTAAAAATTGGAACGATACAGAGAAGATTAGCATGGCCCCTGCGCAAGGATGACACGCAAATTCGTGAAGCGTTCCATATTTTTAATAAAAAAAAAAAAAGATGTCAAAAAAGAGATGATGTCTCGAAACACCCTGACACGTGTGCATAAACCAGGCACACACACACAAACACACAACTTTAAAAAAAAACAGAATTGGATGCATCCCCTAAGTTGTGCCTGTGTACTAAGGGTGTTGACCTTGATCAAGCTACTCAGTACCAGAATGTGGGTAGATTTTTCGTAGGTCTGCCAACTCACAAAATGACATGGGCATTTATTAACTCTAAAAGCCCAGCCTTAGTTCAGGCTTGTTTCTAACTAGCTCTTACAACTTAACGCATTTTGATTACTCTATGTGCTGCCACATGCTGTGTGTGGCGCACGGCTTTTAGCTCTCCTGCTTGTCCTGTTTCCTCTAGTTCTCTGGTGTCTCTCTTGTGCCTCCCCTAGATTCATCTCGTCTCTCTTTGCCCGGAAGTTCCACCTAACCTCCTCCTGCCTAGCTACTGGCCACTCAGCACTTTATTAAACCAATCAGAAAGCGTCTTTGCAGACACACCTTCACAGTGTACTAAAAGATTATTCCACAACACCAGGAGCTGGTAAAGACACTGGGCAAACCACGTAGTGGCTAAGTTAAGACTTCTGCCTTCCCACTTATTCTGAACACTAACATCAACTGAAGTGTCTCCTAGGAGCCTTCCCGTGAAAGAGTTGTGAGCACTTTACCCCTGAGGTAGCTTACAGGCAGGCCTCAAACTTCTCACAATCCTTCTGTCCCAGAAATTTGAGTGCTGGCTGACTAGCCTATGGCACCATGGAAGGCTTTATTCCAGAGTTCTTTGTATTGGATTGTTTTTGTTCCCAGACTGACTATGTATTTTTTGTTTTGTTTTCTGGGACAGGGTTTCTCTGTGTAGCTCTGGCTGTCCTGGAGCTCACTATGTAGACCAGGCTGGCCTCAAACTCATAGATCCACCTGCCTCTGCCTTCCAAGTGCTGGGGCTAAAAGTGTGTGCCAACACCGCCTGACTGATTTTTTTTATTATTATTATGTTTTGTGTGTGGAGGTCAGAGGACAACTTGAAAGAGTCTGGGCTGTCCTTCCACCCTTTGGGATCTGGAGATCAAACTTAGAACAGGTTTGGCAACGGCATCTGTACACACAGGCATCTCACCAACTCTCAGTTGGAAACAGTTTTTTCTTTATTTTCGAGCCAAGGTTCTCACTATGTAGCTCTGGCTGTCCTGGAACTCTCCATGTAGACCAGGCTGGCCTCAAATTCACAGACATCCATCTGCCTTTGCCTCCGGAGACTGGGATTAAAGGCATGTGCCACCGTGCTGGGTCTTTAACTTGAATTTTTTTAAAGCGTGTTTTATTCAGTTCATCCATGGAACTGAAAACTCTCAGCTCCAGCTGGTATGTGATGAATATGTTTTAAACCTCTGCACGTGTGTGTGCGTGTTCGTGTGTGTGTGTGTGTGTGTGTGTGTGTGTGTGTGTGTGTGTGATTAGTCCATGGAAGTCTTGAACTGGCTTTGTAGCTTCACGTGGCCTTGAACTCCTGGCTGCTCTCCTCCGACTACTGCAGTCAGTGACAGCAGACCCCCTAGTTCCGCAGCCAGGCACTAGTGTTTATTTGTTTGACTTCTGCAGGGTTTGTTTTTCACTGCAGTTTTACACTGCAGTTTCATCCTTTGGCTCACCCTGAGTAGGAAAAGGAGTAAAGGGAATCCCCACAGCTTTCAGGGAGGCACTGGAGCCCAGGGGCAGATAGACAGGAGACATGCTGGACCAAGTCATACCTTAGGATTCTCTGGAGGACCATCGGTTGGAGGCAAAGCTGTATCTGTTACATCAGTAACCGCTGCTCTGGTGTCCGCTCACTCAGAGGCTGACCACCTAATATGTAAGAAGCCCTATGGATACAGGAGTGAATCCTGGGATAAAGATTGCAATCCCTTGGAATTTCTTGTTAAATGGAGGAGGCTGGTGTAGGTAGGAATGTTACTCAACTAATGGTTTACATTGTGATCATGACTGGCAACTCAAAGGAGAAATGTGAAGTCCTCCTAAGCAAGTTCCAAGTCAGGAGCAGAAAGTTCTCTCCAGAGGAGATAGATTAGAATGTTACAGCAGCTACAGCACATTTGAGAGGGCTTTCTCACCCCCTGAAGTACCACCTTCTTGGAAGCCAAGGTCTCCACAGCAGTTGGGTAATTTCTCTACATTCCCCTAGCATCCCACACAGACTGTGGTACCCATTCCTTTTCTTGCTACTCACTGTATTAAGAGTGTTGGTTGCAGTCAGGCAGTGGCGGAGCACACCATTAATTCCAGCATTTGGGAGGCAGAGGCAGGCGGATTTCTATGAGTTCGAGGCCAGCCTCGTCTACAGAGTGAGTTCCAGGACAGCCAGGACTACACAGTGAGAACTTAGCTTAAACAACCAACAACAACAACAAGTGTTGGTTGCTAAGTGTTTTAGCTAAATCCCTCTCTTGGACTGCACCGGCTTGAGAACACCTTGGGTGATGGTCATGTCCTCTCTAGGTGATGGCAGTCAGTTTCCATTGAGTACTTGACAGGGGAAGCGTGTACTTAGTCTGATGGGCATGGTGGTGCACACCTATAATTCCAGGTTGCAAGAGACAGGCAAGAGGATCTTGAGTTTGAGGCTAGCCTTAGTTACAGACCATGTTCAAAGGTGGCCTAAGCTACAGAAAAAGACCATGGTTCCTTGTTTTTGTTATTTGTCCCTTTTGACACATGATATGGCAACCCCAAACTGGTCTCCAACCCCTTCTGTCAATGAGACTGCCCCTGTGCCTTGAGTGCCGGGATTACAGATTGTAACACCACGGCAGCTTCCTGGGCACTAAGGATTGAACTCAACCCTAAGTGCATGTTAGCAAGCACTCCACCAGCCCAACCCTTAGTGCATGCTAGCACTCCATCAGCTGAGCTACGGCCTCAACCTGAAGACCTTGTCTCTAAAAAACTTTTTGGGAAGTTTGTCCTTTCGTCTCTCTTTCAAACAACTTGGAAGAATCACCCAACTCAGGTAGTGGCTTCAGGTCAGTTATGGCTACACAGAAGCCCTACTTCTTCCCAAGCCTGCTTCTCCCCATCCCAGAATACTGTTCTCAGATAGAGCTGGACGCAAAGTTTCTTCATCAAGTCCGTTTACCAGCACACTCTGCTCAAAACACTCTATCACTCTGGGTGACGAAAATGAAGACATCAGCATAAGGACCTCCCTGAGGTCTCCTGGGGGCAGTGCCACAGTTCTACAGCTTCCTGCCTTGATTTTTTTATTTATGTTTTACAATTATTTTTTAAATTATAAATTCAAAAAATGTAACCGGGTGGTGGCAGCACACTCCTTTCATCCCAGCACTCAGGAGGCAGAGGCAGGCAGGTCTCTGTGAGTTTGAGTCCAACCTGGTCTACAGAGCAAGTTCCAGGACAGCCAAACTTGTCTGGCTTGTGTGCAGAGAAAGAAAAAAAAAAGGAAAAAGAAAAAAGAAGAAAAAGAAGAAAAAAGAAGAGAGAGAAGAAGATTGGAGAGATGACTCAGAGGTTCAGAGTACTGACTGCTCCTCCAGAGGACCTGGGTTCAATTCCTAGTATTCTATTATGTGGTGGCTCACAACTGTCTCTAACTTCAATTTCAGGTGAACCAATGCCCTTTGTAGGTATGAGGTACGTGCATGGTACACAGACATACATGCAGGCAAAACACTGATAGAGATAAAGTAAAATACATACTAAGAAAAAAGAAAAGAAACACCAAAACCCAAACCAACCAAACAAAACAAAATGAAAAATTCTTTTTCTTTGTTTATGCCTTCCCGAGTTTGTTTGCCTTATAGCTAGACACTGACAGAAGAACCGTGAATGGACAAACACAGTTCTCATGGGCCATGAAGTCCATGAGAAAAAGATGGATTTCACAGAAACACTCAAGATGAGTCCTGGGGAAAAAAATCAAAGGGTTTTGAGCAAGTATACCCTACCCTGGCTTGTAAGATAAGGATGACTTAGGACAGGAGGGGAGTGGGGCAAAGGAGCGGGCATAGAAAGAGAATTTTTTATGTTTTCTTGAGACAGGGTCTTACGAGATCTTTCAGTCTCTGCCTGCCAAGTGCTGGGTCTAAAGTCACGTGTCACCACGCCAAGCCTGAGAGACCTGGAGGAGGAAGTCAGCCTTGCAGCAACAGAAAAAGAGGAGAGCAGATGCTCAAAAAAGTCCTGGGTGGGGCTGGAGAGATGGCTCAGAGGTTAAGAGCATTGCCTGCTCTTCCAAAGGTCCTGAGTTCGATTCCCAGCAACCCCATGGTGACTCACAACCATCTGTAATGGGGTCTGGTCCCTCTTCTGGCATGCAGGCATACACACAGACAGAATATTGTATACATAATAAATAAATATTAAAAAAAAGTCCTGGATGATTTTGGACTTTGGCCTAAGGCTATAGCTTAGAAGTATGGCACTTTGGACAACACATACTAGGCCCAGGGCTTTATACCCAAGTTGGTAAAAAAAAGTTTTTTTAAGCCTTTGTCCTTTAGACGTCTTCAGAGGAGATTATATAGTTTATTGCAAAGTAGATAATATTTATGACTAGAGGGAATGGAGTCTAAGACCTAGGATGCAGCACCCTACTTCACAGGCGTGGTCTGCTACTGACTTAACTCTCTCACCCCTCTACATGGAGCCTATTACAACCTTTTTACTTTTTTATTTTTATTTTATTGTATTTTGAGATGAGGTTAGTCTGTGTAACAGCCCTGGCTGTCCTAGAACTAACTCTGTAGACCAGGCTGGCCTCGAACTCACAGAGATCCACCTGCCTCTGACTCCTGAGTGCTGGAATTTAAGGCGTGCGCCACCACTACCCAGCATGTTATGTATATTATATAATATATATATGTGATCTTTTTTTGTTTTTGTTTGTTTGTTTGTTTTTCGAGACAGGGTTTCTCTGTAGCTTTGGAGCCTGTCCTGGAACTAGCTCTTGTAGACCAGGCTCACTTCGAAGTCACAGAGATCCTCCTACCTCTGCCTCCTGAGAGCATGCACCACCACACTCAGCATTTTTTTTTTAATTATAGAATTTTGCTGGTCTGGAGAGATGATTCTGAGGTTAAGAACATTGACTGCTCTTCCAGAGGACCCAGGTTCAATTCCCAGCACCTACATGGCAACTCACAACCATCTGTAACTCCAGTTCCAGGTGACTGGATACCCACAGAAAAACACCAATGCACATAAAATAAAAATACATAAATTTTTAAAAAAGAGAATCTGTCGATGCAGCTAAGATTGGCCTTGAACTCACAGTTCTCTTGCCTTAGCCTTCTAAATTATGGAATTGCGAGTGCGAGTCACCATGCCTGGTTGTTTTATTAACTCCAATATACTGGTGTTTCTAATGAATTTCAGTTCAAAAGCCTCACATCTTAAGAGGTTTTCTTTCTGTATGGGTATAGTAGCCTGGCCCACAATTCCTTCACTTGGGAGGCAGGATGATTGACAGGTCTACCTGGGTATAGTAGCCTGGTCCGCAATTCCAGCACGTGGGGGGCAGGATGATTGACACAAGTTCTAGGCCAGCCTAAACTACAGAATAGACTCTGTCTCAAATAAAAACATAAATAGAACTAGGCATGGTTGAACTAATGCCTCATTCTAGCACATAGAAGGCAGAAGCAGGAGGATGAGGAGTTTAAGGCCATACTGGACCACAAGAGCCTCTCTCTGAAAAATGAAGGGTAGACTTTGGTGGTATATGCCCTACATCCTAGCGCTTGGAAACTAGTGGTACGAGGCCACAACTGGGAGCTATGCTGATATATGTGGTGAGTTCAAGACCACTCAAGGTTATATCAGAAAACTCCGTATCAAAATTAATCAATTAATTAACATAAAGACTGTCTTGGATTGAGTATTAGCTTAGTTGGTGGAATGCTTGTCCAGCATACATAGAGCCCTGGGTTTAATCCCGACATCAGCTGGGGAAGGGATGGATGTGGGTGATCCCAGCATCTGAGATATGGAAACAGGACCAGGAGCTTGAGGTCATTCTTAACTATACAGTGAGTTTGAGACCAACCTATGCGACACGAGACCTTGTCTCAAAACACAGAATAGAATTTCTCTGGTTCCCCATCCCTTCCTAGAAAGCATTTAATCCTTACAAAATCCTGCCTTTTCCAAGCCTTTGTTTTATCGTTGTTTCTCCCTCCACACCATAATACTCATACCAGATCCCAGAGCGGACAACTGACCCAGGGCCTTGGCCAAGCACGTGTATCCCCAGCCTGGAAAGACTTTTTTTTAAAATCTAAGTTTATAATTAGTTGTGTGGCTATTTCATATTTACCTATGAATTTTTTGGTTGGTTTTTTTGAGACAGGGTTTCTTTGTAGCTTTGAAGCCTGTTCTGGAGCTAGCTTTTGTAGACCAAGCTGGTCTCAAACCAGAGATCCCCCTGCCTCTGCCTCCCCAGTGCCGGTATTAAAGGTGTGCGGCACCACCGGCCAGCCGTACAGTTGTCAATGTTTATTTTACCAGAATGCCTAGTCCAGTGCTGGACCTCGGCACTCGACAAGTCCCAGTCTCAGAATAGCAAAATGGATTCCTGGGTAAAGGCACTTGCCAAACCACACAAACTGAATCAGATCCCTGGGACCCACATGGTGTAAGCCATCCTCTAATTTACACACACACACACACACACACACACATACACATATTATGTTATGTGTACACATCCATATGCTGAATAAATAAAATATAATTTTAAAAATTTTTAAATTAATAGTTTCTCACTCAGGAGGCAGAAGCAAGTGGATCTCTGTGAGTTCAAAGCCAGACTGGTCTACAGAGTGAGTTCCAGGACAGTCAGGGGTACACACACACACACACACACACACACACACATACACACACAGAGCAAAACCCTGTCTGAAAAAAAAATCAATTTCTGAGGCAGTGGCCTTGGCTGCTTTCCAGTCCCCCTCCCTGCCTGGCTGGCTGTTCTGTGGCCAGCTCTCTGACAGTGGGGCTCAGTCTAATGGTGGGGAAAAAGCTTGGACTTTGGAACCAGGCAGAGGAGCCTCACTCTGAGTGCAAGTCCATCTGGAATGAGACAGAACATAAACAAACAGAGCCAAGTGCTTGCAGGACCATTAATAACTTGTTTAAATTCTTTTCATCTGTAAAATGGTAATGTTGTCATCAGTATCGGAAAGTGAAGCTAGGCATGGCGGCCCACTTCTTGAATCCCATTCTGTCCTCCATAGAAAGGTCCCAAGCCAGCAAGAGCTGCACTGAGAACTGGTCTTTTTGTTATGGTTTTTGAGACAGGGTTTCTCTGTAGCTTTGGAGCCTGTCCTGGAACTAGCTCTTGTAGACCAGGCTGGGCTCAAACTCACAGAGATCCTCCTGCCTCTGCTCCCAAGTGCTGGGATTAAAGGTGTGCACCACCACCGACTAGCTTCCTTTTCTCATATATATATATAGTGCTATTAGGTCAGTGAGTTGGTTCAGCAGGAAAGTCACTTGCTGTCTAGCTTGGTGACCAGATGGGGGAGGGGGAGAACTGACTCCTGCCTGCGGCCGCTCTCATCTAAAGAGAATTTACCAGACAGAACATTTGCCAAAGATTTTTGTTTGTCCCAATTGATGGTGTTCTTGACTTTCATTGAGTTACAACCAGGGGTGCTGCCAAGCATGCTACATCGTACATCACACAGGACAGGCTCTGTAACAAACTGTCCAAAAGGTCGCCGGTTCCAAGGCTCAAAAGTTCTGAATGAAATAACACACACGATGTTTTCAAAACAACACCTGGTAAGTCTCAAGTGCTTGGTAACTAGAAAACAAGACGACTGTATTTTTGGTCTGTGTGTATGATGTATGCATGTATGTGTTCATGTGTGTGTGTGTGTCTGGGTATGTGCACAGGAGTGCTTGTGCAGTCAGAAGAGGCAACAGAGCTCCTGGAGTTACAGGTGCTAGAGAGACCCTTGCTCTGCATTGTGGGTGCTGGGAATTGACATCTGGTCTTCCGGAAGAGCAGTAATTACCCCTGAGCCTTCTTTCCAGACCCTACCATATTTTCAGGGGTCAGAGTCTCCCACTGAATCTGGAGCACACAAATTAGGCTTGGCCAGCAGAGGACTCCCAAGGAGTCTCCTGTCTTTGCTTCCTTAGAGCTAGGATTATCCAGGCTTTGACATGGGTGTTAGGGATTTTAACATGGATGCAAGCACTTTATCACACAACCATCTTCCCAGCTCCCTTTCAGAGAAAACTGTATCCCGAAGACCAGGAGCGTGGGTTCAGTGAGCCAATACTTCCACGGCTCTTTCAGGAATCTTACAGAGACTGTAATGGAGAGAAGAGGGTCGCACCAAAGGAGAAGTGGTTTTAGCACCAAAAAAGCCTTGGAATCCAAAGGGTGAGCAGTCTGTCCAAACAGGAGTGCAGCCTTGGACTTTGGACTCTGGGGACAGTGGGGGAGGCAAGGCTTACATTTTCCCCACCGGGCAGCATCCTCCTTGGCCTGAGTTCCATTGTTGTCTGGGTCAGCGCAAAGACCTTTGGGCAGCTTCAGCCCATGCCCACCCCCACCCCCTCACTTCACAGGTCTGCTCGGAAGAGGTGACCCAGTTCAGCAGGAATTAAGTGAGACCCCCCCCCCCAGGAGATCTTGGCATCGCATGCACTGATGAAGCTTCCTGGATAAACTGGAGAGGGCCAAAGACATCCAGGGCGAAGGGCGGCCAAGGCGGAAACTGATTCAATTCTACTGAGAAAAGCATTTAGCAACCTGCCCTGGTGTATGCCAGCCACTATTTCCTACGTAGAATGATGCTTGGAACAGCCCTCAGTCACATCAATCAAACCTAGAGAAAAACATTGCAACTCCAGCTCTGTCAACACATGTATTTGTCCAATGCAAGGCACACCAAGTATATACACGTTAAAAACTAGGTCAGACATGACAGCACATGCTTTTAATCCCAGTGTTTGGGAGACAGAGGCAGGAGGATCTCTGAATTTGAGGCCAGCGTGATGCTCTACATAGTGAGTTCCAGGCCAGGCAGAGTTGTATAGGGAGATCTTGTTTTAAATATATATATTAAACAGGGCGGAGGTGGTGGACACCTTTAATCCCAGCACTTGGGAGGCAGAGGCAGGCAGATCTCTGGGAGTTTGAGGCCAGCCTGGTCTACAGAACAAGTCCCAGGGCAGGCTCCAAAGCTACTAGAAACCCTGTCAGAAACAAAAAAAAAAAAAAAAAGAAAAAAGAAAAAAGAATAAACTGGGATTGGTTGTTATGATTGTGGCAGGAGTTGAGACATTTGTGGGTCCCATGGCGGGTGAGAACCGCGGGCATGAGACCTTTGTGGCGGATGAGTGCAAACCGCTGTATGTGACAAATAGGCCATACAGACAGAGTTTGAGTGTGGACTTTATTGAGAAGGAGGTATAAGGGGGAAAGGGAGAGAGAGAGGAAAAGGCCAGCTTGCCACGTCAGAAAAGCAGTGGGAGAGATCGGGATGGGCGGAGCTTGTCTCTTAAAAGAACCTTTTGCAGGGGCACACAGACTAGAACCCCTGGGCTGACCTGGGTGCTTCCTGTCTGAATCCTAACAGGCATTATGTTCAATGTGGAGTGTTTGCATAGATAATACAGCACGTGGGAGAACCTGCGTCCAGTTCCCAACACACACACACACACACACACACACACACACACACACACTTCCCAAACCTCGGAGATACGGATGACTTTACCCAGTCTCACACGGCTAATTAATGGCCCAGGATCCTTGTGATGGACTTTTATGGAATGGAGATGAAGCGGGTATAGTCCTTGCCTTCAAAAGCATTCGGGTCTCCTACAGGAGAAGAAGACAGCAAAAGCCTAATCTATCCATCAAACACAGAGAGAAAGAGAGTGACGGTGTTCAGTCAGAGCAAGGCAATCCGAGGTTAGCTGTAGGTGGGGGCGGTTAGGAAGTCTTCAGGCGGGGACTGTGGAGGGTGAACTGGTCTTGGAAGATGGGCAGGTCGACCTTTCCTTTACAGGCTGAGGCTCCGAGTCGCAGAATCACTGGGTTAGGCCACGGGATGTGTGTGGAGCTGAAGAAACAGATCTGCCCGGAAAAGTTGATAAATTGGGCCCAAACTGTTCATTTGGTCGAAATGAATGGGTCCAAAGTGCTTAACAAGTGAGTTGGAGACGGACCCAGGCGAGTGGGGAAGTAATATTTAACAACCAAGAAGGGATATTCAAAACCCGAGCAGAATGGATAGTGAGGTAGGAGCAGCGACTCTCAAGGCTCTCGGTGGGGACAAGCTGAGGCAGTCCCCTCTCAATTACCCGGGCAAGGGTGTCTGGATTTGACCTCACAGGCCGGGCTATTTTGTCTGGAGCTGTGCTTATCTGAGTCTCCTCCCACGTAGTTAGTTCTGGAAGGCCTGACCCTGCCTCCTTATCTCCAGATATGGCTACACAATGAAGTCTGGTCTAACTGATTAGGACACACAGAGATTGGTACAAAGAAGGACACATTCAGCAAGCTGAATCCATGAGAACTGTGCCCAGTATATTTGTTGGAACATGTAAGAAAAAAAAAAAAAGTGCCAGGTGGTGGTGGCGCATGCCTTTAATCCCAGCACTAGGGAGGCAGAGGCAAGTGGATCTCTGTGAGTTCGAGGCCAGCCTGCTCTACAGAGCAAGTTCCAGGACTGACTCCATAGCTACTGGGAAACACTGTCTCCCAAAAGCAAGAACAAAAAGTTTGTGTGTACGTCTTTAATTCCATCACTCAGGAGGCAAAGGAAGAAAAAAAAACCAGAATAAATAAATTTGCACTAGGAAAACAAGAAAACAGAATGTTGCTGTTGGTGGGAAGTGATGGTGCACACCTTTGATCCTGGTACTCAGGAGGCAGAGGCAGGTGCATCTCTGAGTTTGAGGCCAGCTTGGACTACATAGTGAATTCGAGGACAGCCTAGGTTACCTGGTCTCAAAGATGTAAACGACAGGAGAAGACACTTGGTGTTGAGCTCGGTTTACACACTCTGGTTTACGCACTGTTACGTCACACACACTGCTTTTTCTCTGCAGACCAGGCTGGCCTCAAGCTCACAGAGCTCCACCTGCCTCTGTCTCTGCCTCCAGAGTGCTGGGATTGTAAACAACTCCACACCTGTTTTTCCTGGTGCTCAGGTAACAACGAAGAACGTCAGTTACGGAGGGCAAGCACTCTGCCAACTACACAACATACCCACCTCACATTTATTTGTTTATTATTGCTTTCTGTTTCCATTTATTTATGTTCAGACTGGTCAATGTGTTTGTGAATGCCTGCAATCCTAGCCCTTGAGAGGTAGAGACCTGAAGATCAGGAGTTCAAGGTCATCATTATCAGTGTAGAGGACCCAAAGCCAGACTGGACTACAGGAGAACACATCTAAAATAAATAAAATAAAAACAAAATTTCAGGGGCTGGAAAGATGGTTCAACAGGCAAAGATACTTGCCACCAAGCCTGTGTTCGAGGGCCAGGACCCAAATATTGGAAGATGGTAGAGGGAGAGAAGCAGACCCCACAAGTTGTTCTCTGACCTCCACATTCAGACCATGTCTGAAATGAATTAATGTAATTTAAACAATTTTTAAAGGAGCTGGAGAGATGGCTCAGTGGTTAAGAACACTTGTTCTTGCAGGGGACCTGCTTTGATCCCCAGCACCCATTTAGTGGCTCACAAACATCCTTAACTTCATTTCTAGTAGGATCTGACACCTCCGACCACCTTGGGCACAAGCAAACATGGAGGCAAAATACTCATGCCCATGAAATAAATCCAAACTGCCGGTGGAGGCGCATGTTTGTAATCCCAGCACTTGGGAGACAGAGGCAGTTGGATCTCTGTGAGTTCAAGGCCAGCTTTGTCTATAGAGTGAGTTCTAGGTCAGCCAGGGCTACACAGGGAAACCCTGCCTCATTCAGTTAGTAGACTGCTTGCTGTACACACGCGCGTGCACAAAGTTCCAGTTTGATCCCAGCACCGTCTTAACTGGGTGTGGCAATTCACCAACACCCAGGAGGCAGGGCTGGGGGTGGTGGAGATGAGAAGTTCAATGTCATCCTCTATGACAGCACCAGTCAGAGGCTAGAAAGGGGCCTCAGAAATTCAAGCTCCTCTTGCCTCTTTGCTGGGATTACAGGTGTGTGCCTCCCTTCATGGGTCCAAAGGCCAAGACATCCACCATCTTATTTGCTTGCCACTTTGCTAGGCTCATGAGACCTCCTCCTGATGACCGGCTGATGAGGTCTGCACAGAACTTTCCGTTCTCAGCTATTCCTTTGCTAGGTGCCTCAGCATCTCCCGTGTCTCTGTGGACTCTCCTTTGTGGCTGAAACCTGAGCTATTTCAGTTGTACCTTAAGAGTTTCCTGATTCCGAGGAGAAAGTGTAGGAACTCGCTGAAGGCGTGGTGACCAGCAAACCCAAGAGTATGTTCACACCGACCCTGGGACCTGGGGACCTTTCAGGGACTGTACACCAAAGAAAAGACCAGTGTGAAAAGCCTGGGTTAGCCAGAGAAAGCCTGTCTAGAATGCGTCCCCACAATAAATGAATAAATAAGTAAATGAATAAATAAGAAGTTCAAGGTTATCTTTAGTTTTGTCTATAAAGACAGTTTGTCCAAATAAAATAATTGTTTTAATCACATAATATGTGGCCTTTTGCTACTGGCTTCTTTCACTTTCAAAATTCAGCGTTAGTGTGTAGCCAGAGGGCTCAGAAGGTATAGACAACTTCAAACTGTCCCCTGACACATGACACATGTTGGAACATGTGCCCCCCCCCGCCACCGATTCATATACACACATATTAAGTAAATAAATTCTGTGGTAACTTGACTTTCTTGCTGTTATTGTTTTGTTTTCTGAGAAAGGCCTAGCCCAGGTTTATCTGAATTTACTCTGTAGCCCAGGCTGGCCCTGAACACAGGTAGATTATCACACATCAGCCTCTCAAGTGATGAGATTACAGGTGTGAGTCACCACGTTGGCTCAGACTGAGTTTACTTAGAATGGATAAGAAATGATTTCCTTCAGGTCTGCAGGATGAAGAGTTCAAGACGGAATGGCAAGGGCATAAAAACACGGTGGAAATGATCAGAAAGAGACCGGGCCGGTGGAAGGAGAGAGAGAGGAGTGACAATCTGGTTGTTTGTAAGGAAGCCAGTCCGTGATAAGAAGCGCATTCTGGCATCTGCTCAGGAGAGCAGAGAACCAGGACTTTATCACTTTGGGAGTTTCACAGTTCACTGTTGCTGCCTAGGGGTTGTTTCCAACATACACACTTGGTGTGACACATTTAAACGGCAGCACGTCTTCTTGACTTCCTAGCAGGACCTCGTTCTCTTTTATAACGGATATGATTCAAAAAGGACCACCTAGATCTTCCAGGATGCTGTCCCCGCCCTCTCACCCTTCCTTCAATTCATTTGCAAAGTGATGCCATAGGTTTGTTAACATTGGCAGTCTGAAGTAAGGACTTGGTGTCTTTAGGGTCCATTTTTCAGTTACCACAACTCTTTATTAATGATGTTTCTTTCTCCCCAGCATTTGGGTGGCAGAAGTGTGTCTCTGTGAGCTCGAAGCTAGCCTGGTCTAAGAGCAAGTTCCAGGACAGCCAGGACTGTTATATAGAGAAACTTTGTCTCAGAAAACTAAAATAATAATACTGATGATGGTGATGATGATGTTTCTTTTTCAACCATTCATGAGATGCAAGTCTGCTAATCCAGCTTTTAGAAATTAGGAGACTGAAGCAGGAGGATGACAGATTTGAGTCAAGCCTGGAATACATGCTCTAACTTCCAAAAGGTTTTGATATTTTGGTTCTTTTGAGACCCTTCTCATGTAGCCCAAGTTAATCTCTAACTTGTTATGTAGCTGAGGCTGACTTTAAGCCCAAGATCTTCCTGCCTCCATCTCCCAAGTACTGGTGTTGCAATGCTTGAATATTAGAAAATAAATCTAATGAGCCAAATGCTAAGAGAGATGAAATTGGGCTGGGGCTGGGGTCTGTGCTAGCTGTTTGCCTTCTGTGGGTGAGTGAGAACATTCTGCTATAAAAGAGGCAAGTTTCTTTTAGAATTGGGAAAGGACCAGTTCCAGCATAGGATTCTATATCAACTTATGGAGAACTTTCTATATTTTAGGAACTTTGCATTCTTTATCACTAAATGACAACTTTACAAGGTGAGGCTTTTTTTTTTTTTAAAATAGTAGGAAGTTAAAGTCAGTAAAGACAGGTTCCCAGGTCACTCTGGGCCCTGAACTCAACTTTGCATAATGCTGACCTCAAAGGCCAGGCCAAGCTTCCCCTGGAGAGATAGGAGCGCTCCCCAGCCTCTAGCACATTCCTTCATCCTGACATTAGCACCAGATCATCAAGAATAACAAGCAGAAGACGCAATACAACTTTGGTACCCCAGTTCAGTCATTCATGACGCCCCAGTGACCAGAGTTCACAGTCTGTGCTTGGCACCCCGTCAGGGCTTTGACAGGCGATGTTTGTTAGACACAATGTCCTTTTCGCACTCAACATAACAGCCCCGGCCTGCTGGTTGTAACCAGCAGGCCAGGTCCAGGCTGAGTCATGACTCGGTAGTTTCACAACCTGTTTGTCCACTAGGCTACCACAGAGGCTGGGCAAGAAGTCTGGGTGCCTGGTATCTTTCAACTCTCCTGTACAAAATGGTGACTCCCAGGGACAACTTCAAGAAGAGGTTGTCTTAGTTGAACCCACCCAATCTTCATCTAGAAGTTTCTTTAATTTCCGTGCTCTCTTTATGCTTTGAGGTGCAATCTTACCATGGGAGAAGCTGCAGCAAACCTTACTTCCTCACCTGTAAAATGGGAACTAGATATGTATTTTAATTATTGCATACTCTGTATACCATATAATTCAGTCTTTATGGCAACCCAGTAAGATTGATGTCATTATTTAATTTGACAGATGAAAATACTGGGGGTCAGAGTTGCGTCACTAAACGAAATCACACAGGTTAGTGCAGGGTCAGGAGTCCACCCAAATCTAGATGACTAAAGAAGCTATTCTAACCTGGGCTTCATAATGACTCCTAAGCCAGCCTGGGCTACAGAGCAAGATCTTGTCTTGTTTCTACCAAGCTTCATACCCTGAGTTTGATCCCTGGAACCTACACAGTGGAAGAGAACTGACTCCCCATAAGTTGTCCCCTGACCTCCACGAGAGTGCTGTGACACACCCTCCCCAATGCAAATAAAATAAAATGTAATAAAGGTATATATTCATATATATAAACATATATAATATAATACAAATAATCGGGCAGTGGGTGGCACACACTTTTAATCTCAGCACTCAGGAGGCAAAGGTAGGCAGATCTCCAGATTCTAGGCCAGCCTGATCTATAGTAGTGAGTTCCAGGACAGCCAGGGCTACACACACACCAAAAAAACCCTATCTCTAAAACTCAATGTGTGTGTGTGTGTGTCAAGTGTTGTGGCAAACATTTGTAATCCTTGTATCTGGGAGGCCAAACTGGGCTACAAAGTGAGCCTCTCTCTCTCAACTCCAAAAATTGAAAATGAAGAGACTGTGTTGAGAGGGCAAAGGCAAGAGAAAGCCTGTCTGTGGCTGAGGGCTTGCTCTTCTGTGGTCACTGGGCAAGTTCCTTCTGCTCTGTAGGGCTTGGTTTCCCATCCTTTCGGAGTCTAAGGACTCTGAAGACTTCAATCTGCAGCCTGTAATTTTAGGTTAGAAGGTTTTCCCTGAAGTCACACCTCGAACTCGGTCCCCATTCTTGCAGATAGCAGTGATGACAGATCCACCCTGGTGGCAGTTCTTGCTTGTAGCCTTTTTACAGTTCCTGCTGAGCCGTGTGCACACCTGTAGAATCAGGATGGCCAGGAATCCGACAGCGCCGTCACCATACATGCCACTGTGCTGAGTGTTCTCACCTTTACCGAGCCCTCGGAGGAGCTGCCTGGCTCGCTGGAGGAGGTGGAACTGGCTTCTCAGTCTGAGCATTTGCATCCTGTCTTTGTCACTCCCTCCGGGTCCTGCGGGTACCAGAGTGATGGATGGCAAGCCTGTGGGGACCTGAGGGATGCTGTGTCCATCTGAGTTATCACACCATGCACCCTGGGTTCTCGTCTTCTCATCAGAGTGGAAGCTAGGAGCTGAATCTCCAACAATTTTTGCATACACAGATGCCCACGTGGGTCTTTGCGTGGTTTCTTTCTTTTTTTTCTTCCCCCCCCTGACCCCCAGGGCCATCCATTGGCTCTAGAACTCCAAAAGCAACTGGTTGAGTACATGCTTGGATTTGAGAGGAATAGGCTTAGAATAGGCGACCTGAGGACATTATTATTAGCACGCATGGCAGCCTGTACATGGTGGCTCTGTTGAACTTGTTCATAGTGGGTTTCATGGTCTAATTTGATAAGGACAACTGACCAGGTCTCTTCCTCAAGAGGGCCCCAGATTTCATTACAGATAGTTGTGAGACACCATGTGGTCACTGGGAATTGAACTCAGGACCTTTGGAAGAGCAGGCAATGCTCTTAAGTGCTGAGCCATCTCTCCAGCCCCTTTGTGTGGTTTCGTTAATACATAACTAATGGCTGGTAGACCCATTCTCCGAGGACAAAGGGGTGGAGATGCAGTCAGCCTTCAGTAAGGTCTCGATGTCACTAACAACCTTGTCCTTTAGTGGGATTTTTACTAGACTTCTGTAGAAATCTGGAGTTTCTGAGCACCCTATCCATACCCTCATTCTGCTTCCTCGTGGGGCTTCCTCTCACAGTCTACTTTTGCTTCGTCTGCAGTGCTGGGATTGAATCCAGGCCCTCCCTCACTCCCTCATGCTGACCAGGACCATACTGTTATGGTCTCTGTTTCTTTCTTTTTAAAAAAAAAAATTAAGTTAAGGGAATGGACAGATGGTTTAGAGGCTAAGAGGACTTATGCTTCTCCAGAAGACCTAAGTCCTGTTCCCAGCACACACACTGGAGGATTCACAGCCTCCTGGAATTCAAGCTCCGTGGGATCCTAAGCCCTGATTCCAAGGTACTCACACATGCGCAGGTACCACAGGCACTTAATTGGGAAATAAAAACAAAACTTTAGGAAAGTAAGTGTGTGTGTGTGTATGTGTGTTATAAAGTATATGTGTGTGTGTTATGTGTACATTTTGTGGCATATGTGTGTGTTTATGGTATAGGTATGTGTGTGGGGTATGGGTATGTGTGTGTTACATATGAAATGTATATGCCATGTGTATGTGGTATGTGTATGTGTGTGTTGTGTGTGGTATGTATATGCCATGTGTGCATGGTATGGATGTGTGTGTGTGTGTGTGTGTGTGTGTGTGTTTGTGCATCTCGGGGTTCCTAGATGCCAGAAGGGAGTGTTAGGGAGCTTGCTCCATCCCTCCCAGCTTTCTGCCCTTAGCCAAGATCTCTCAGTTAAACTGGAGCCAGGTTAGAGACCTGTCTCTACCTGCACAGTACCCGGGCTAGGAACTACTGTAAGCTGCACCTTGTTGGGAATGTGAACTCAAGCCCTCGGGCTTGTGCAGTGACTGCTCTTGTTCTCTAAGTGATCTCCCCAGCCCCTGTATTTTTATTTTTTCCCCTTTTTCAGAAAAGGTCAAACTAAGTCATCTAGGTTGATCTTAAACTCATGCTGCCACTCGGGTAGGTTTTTACCTCTTATTTAAAGATATTTTATTTTATTTTATGTGTATAAGTGTTTTGTCTGCATAAGTGTGTGCTCCATGTGTGTGTCTGATGCCTCTGTAGTTCAGAAGAGAACAACGGATCCCCTGGAGTTACCAACAGTTGTGAGCCACTATGTGGATGCTGGGACCTGAACCTGGTTCTCTGCAAGAGCAACAAGTGCTCTTAACCCTGAGCCATTGCTCCAGGCTTCTATTTAATTTTTAAGACAGAGTCTCCTGTAACCGAGACTGTAATGCTCTATCCTGTCCCTTTAAGAGATAAGCCACGCCCACTCCCTCCCCATCTGCTGAGGCAAGCTGATCTTCAGCTTCTAGCCTGAGTCATTCGTTTTCTGTCTCCCTCTGGAAGAGTCTGCTTCTGTCTCTCCCCCACTTCGCTCCAACCCCCCCTCTGTTTCTCCCTGTCTCTCTGTGTCTCTCTGTCTCTCTTTCTCTCTCCTCTTCTACCCTTTGCCCTCCATAATCCACTAAATAAATATCTAACCTCACTCTGCATGACTCTGTGTCTCTGTCTTTCGCCAGCCAGGGCGTGGCTCCCTGCCCAGGACCAGCTGCCTTTGGAGACCTGTGGTGTGGTCTCGTGGAGTGCCCATCTGTCTGTCTCTCCTTGTGGGACTGGCTGCCTCATCAAGGTCTCTCACCTACCATGCCGCTCCCTGCCTGGTACTCGTGGCCCACTGCAGCCACTCGGGAACTGTGCCTTCCCTGCCTGGGACTGGCTGCTCTTGGGACCGCTGCCCACTGCCACTGCTTGGGGACCTGCAGTGTTTCTGTTGCGGCAGCCACTCGGGGATCCGCAACATTTTACTTTTACCATAACACAGGCTGGCTTTAAATTTACTATGTTGTTGGCAAATGACCTTGAACTTCTGGTCTTCCTGGGTCTACCCCCTGACTGTGGCATTAAAGTTATTTGCCACCACGCCTGGTTTTGTACCTGCAGTACTGAAGAAGGAACCCAGGGCCCCTGCATCAGCTGAGCTACAGGCATCTCCAGCCTGATCCATAAATTCTTTTTTAAAAATGATTTTATTCTTAAAAGTGTGTGTTTGTGTCTATGTATGTCTGTGAGTATAGTACCTAAGGAAGCTGGAGTGACGGGCAATTGGACCTACCTGACTTGGGAGTTTGGAACTGAACTTAGCTCCTTGGCAAAAGCAGGTCATGCTACTGACTGTTTAGACATCTCCCCAGCCCCTTAAACTCTTGATTCTCCTGCCTCAGTGTCACCTGTAGCTGAGTTTGCAAAGCCACACCACAGCAGTAGGCAGCAAACCAAAGGTACAGGGGATTGAACCAGGATCTCGCATGTGCTCTGCTGGCTAGCGTTGGACCATGGAGCTTTTATGCCCTGGGCTCTTGGCTTCTTTACAAAGTCTTCTTGGAAGCCTCTATCTCTACTGCATTGTACAAAGAAATCATTCAGGGACTGAATAGATGGCTCAGTGGTTAAAAGCAATGGCTGCTCTCCCAGAGGACTTGAGTTCAATTTCCAGCATCCACATGTTGGCTCACTACTGTCCGTAACTCCTGTTCCAGAGGAATCTGACACCCTTACACAAGCATACAAGCAGGCAAAACACCAATGTACATAAAATACAAATAAATAATTTAAATAAATTATTTAAACAATATATTTAATATACTTAAATAAATGTGTTTATATATATTTATATAAAAATATATTTAAATAAATAAAATAATTTTTTTTAAAAGGAACAAAGAAATCATTCAGGTTGGTGATATACACAATGGCATATGAAAGGGTTAATGGTAAAGCGATGTTATAGAGGACCAGACACCTATAACAGAGCAAGTGACAGACTCTGTTCTGGCAACCAGCAAACTGGGAGATCTCCACCTGCCTCAGAGGACTGGTAAATGGAGTCAGTGAGGGAGAGAGATTCACAGAAAGTGTTTAACCAGAGCCTGGCACCCAACAAGTGCTCACTGAAGGGAGCTGTCTCCATCCAGGAAATCTGAGCCCCAGTGGGTTAATTATCCTCAGACAGAAAACAAGGCTGACGTCCCCAGACAGCATGGGTGGGGGTTGAGGGGGGCACGGGAAACCCAAACAGACAGTTACAGTTCAGCTAGAGTGGAGCTGATCTTTAATCTTTTATGGACGCGCGTAATACATTAACTATTATAGCTAGCCCCTCGAGGGAGCTTAACACCGGACCAACCTGCAGCTGGGATGGGTTGGCTGAACGGAAGGGAACAAGTAAATAGGGCAATTACCCTCGGGCAACAGACTTTCTTAGCAACCCCCACCCAGGATTAAATGGGTCCTGCTGCTTGTCAACCAGGGGGTGGTGACAGGAAGATAAACTCTTGAGTCAGCACTCAGGGAGGAGCATTAGGCACAAATCGACCTGGCATGCTTGCTTTCCCTTGTCCCCACAAACCAAACTCCCCAAGACCGAGGATAGGATCATTTATTTGTCGCTAGGTGTTTACTGTTGGTGGTTACTATTAAAAACCAGGCTGAGAAGGGGGGTGGTGGCACACGCCTCTTAGGCATAGATAGGCAAGTCTCTGTAGTTCGAGGCCAGCCTGGTCAATAAGAGCTAGTTCCAGGACAGGCTATCACAATAGAAAAACAACAGCAGCGACAAATCAACAAACTAATCTAAAGGTGACTAAGGCTAGGTGTCTTCGCACAAGCGGGAAGATGCTAAAGTCCAATTCCTTTTCCCAACTCTAAAGTGCATCTGAGTCCCTGTTTACTATGCATCCACTGATAATGAATGCTGAGACACAGTCTCTGGAGGCATTTTGTTTGTTTATTCTTTTTTTTTCCTTGCCAGGGGAGGGGAGGATACACAAGGACTCCTTTAGTCCAGGATGCTTTGAACTCTAGACGTAGCCAAGGATGACCTTGAACTCCTGATTCTTGTGCTGGGATTAAAGGCACACGCCACCGCACCCTGCTGGCCCTTGATGTTTTATTTGCTAGGCACCCATCTATCACTGAACTACACCCCTTCAGTATCTTCTTCACACAGTACCTCATGTGGCCAGGCTGAACTCTACTGGCAATCCTCCTGTTTCCCAAAATTTGGTGATTATAGCCAAGCACCATTATGTTCACAAACTATGGTTTTATTTGTTTATTATCTATCTATCTATCTATCTATCTATCTATCTATCTATGTGTCTATCTATCTTTTTATCTTTCTTATCTGTCTTATTTTATGAGACAGGGTTTCTCTGTGAAACAGTGCTGACTGTCTTGGAACTCCCTTTGTAGACCAGACTGGCCTTGAATTCACAGAGATCCTCCTGCCTCTGCGACCCTAGTGCTGGACTTAAAGGTGTGTGCCACGCCAAGTTTTGTTTCTTTAACTTATTATTGGTGTATGTATAATGTGTGTGTGGTCATGCACAGTGTACATCACAGACTAACTTCTGGGAGTTAGTTGGCTCTCTCCACCATGTGATCCGGAGATCACACTCAGGTTATTGGACAGTTTCTCACCTGCTGAACCATTTGTTATTTTCTTTTTTTTTAAAATTTTTTTAAAAGATTTATTTATTATGTGTACAGTATTCTCAGTATTCTGTCTGTGTGTCTGCCTGAAGGTCAGAAGAGGGCACCAGATCTCATTACAGATAGTTGTGAGCTACCATGTGGTTGCTGGGAATTGAACTCAGGACCTTTGGAAGAGAAGGTAGTGCTCTTAACTGCTGAGCCATCTCTCCAGCCCCCCATTTGTTATTTTCTTATGTTGCTGGCTGACATCCAACTGCTGGTGTTCAGTGGTCCTCCTGCCTCAGCTTCCTGAGCAGCTGGCGTGACAGGTATACTCCACCATATCTGGCTTAGATTGCAAATGTAAACAGGTGGCCAGAAAAGGCATCCTTATCGGCGAATCAATCCCACACCAGTTATGTTTTAAGGGGTTATTTATTTTGGGGGGTAAAACTTACACACACCATAAACCGTCAGGAAGGGAGCCTAGTCGCTGGAGCAGGAGCCGGGACCAGGAGCCGGGACCAAGCGCCGGAACCAAGAGAGCCTGATCCGGGATCTGTGGCTCTTTTTAAAAGAGAAATATACCACACCCCAGTGGGCTAGTATTTCAGCAGCTATTGGCTGACAGAGCGGAAGGCGCTCCCCATCGCACGGTGGGCTCGAGCTTCAGCGACTATTGGCTGAGGCAGCGGAAGATACTCCCACAACACATCCTTGAGGGGGAGAAGATTTGAGAGGCTGGGGGGGGGGGTGGCTTGGTTAGTAAAGTGCTTGCTTTGCAAGATGAAGATCTGAGTTCAAGCCCCAGAACCCACAGAAAAAAGAGAAGCATGGTGGCATGCATGCATCCCTGTGCAGGGACCACAGAGACAGGTGGAGCTATGGATCTTGCTGCCCAGTCAGCCTACTTAGTGAGCCTTGGGACAAATGAGACTCTGTTTCAAAACACTCAAGGTGAAGGGCTCTTGAGCAGCAACAGTTGCAATTGACTCTAGGCTCCACAGGTTTGATGACACACACACACAAATACATGCTTTTAAAAGAAAAAGATTGTCAGGGAGCTAGAAATGGAGAGAATGGACCCTGAAGCTCAGGAGCAGGAGAAAGATTTCAGAGTAGGCAACCTGAAGAGAACTGAAGCATCTATGACAGGCAGAAGTTAGATTCTGAGAATGGCATGGCTGGAGGGAGTGGAGATGGTTGGCAGTAGGTGGCCAGGGAAGTAAAGGGGATGTGGGCAGATCATATCAGCATTTAATAACCCTGCTTTTACCTTCAGAGAGATAGGAATGACTTGTGTTGTCGCAGAGAACTGAATTTAAATATGAGCTCCGACATTTGCTAGCAGTACAACCCTGGACAACTCTCTATCTCTCTCCAAGTGCTAGGATTACAAGTGTGCACCACCATGCCGAGATAGGTTTTCTCAGTGTAGCCTTGGCTATCCTGGAAATCACGCTGTAGTCCAGGCTGGCCTCGAGCTCACTGAGATCCGCCTCTGCCCCACAAATGCTGAGATAAAGGTGTGAACTGCGTGGCACAGACGCTTATCATTGCCCTTTTTTTTTCAAATTAAAGATTTATTTATTATGTATACAATGTTCGGCCTGCATGTGCGCCTGCAGACCATAAGAGGGCGCCAAATCTCATTGCAGATGGTTGTGAGTTATCATGTGGTTGCTGGGAATTGAACTCAGGACCTCTTGAAGAGCTGAGCCATCTCTCCAGCCCCATCATTGGCCAATCTTATAAAAGACGAAAAAGCACCTCTATGGCTTCAGCCACCCAAGGTAAAAATCTGAACAATTGTGACTTGGGCTTCTCTTCCCTCTCCCCACCCTCTAGTCATAAAGCTATTTTATCTCCTCCTCATTTTCTTCTCCTTTTAGACAGAGTGTCAGGGCAGGGACTACAGTTCAGTGCTAAAGTACTTATCTCAAATGCATGATGCCCTAGGTCCAATCTCTGGTATGCCAAAAATATCCCCCAATAGAGAGGATCTTATGTACACCATGCCAGCCTCAAAACTTATTTGAGGGCTGGAGAGATGGCTCAGAGGTTAAGAGCACTGGTTGCTCTTCCAGAGGTCCTGAGTTTAACTTCCAGCAACCACATGGTGGCTCACAACCATCTATGATGAAACCTGGTGCCCTTTTCTGCTGTGCAGGCACACATGCAGGCAGAATACTGTATATATAATAAATAAATATTTTTTTAAAAAAAACTTATCTGAACTCCTAATATTTTATTTTGCCTTTACCTGGGTCCTGGGATTACAGGTGTACACCATCACCCTGGATTCAACCCAGGACTTCGTATATGCAAGGCAAGCATTATACCAAAAGACCACACCACCATTTTATTTTGGCTTTTTGCGTGGAGGGATAGAGGGCCAGAATCTTAGCCTGTAGTCCATGACAAGTAAGAAAGAGCTGTCTGCCCTTATTCCTGAGTGCTGGGACTGAAGGCATGTCCATGATGCCCTGCATATTATGCCTTTTAAATTACATTTATTTATGTATTCCTGTGTGCTGGTACATATATGTCATGGCATATGTGTGAAGGTCAGAAGACAATTTTGGGGACTCTCTCATTCCACCACTTAGGTCCCTAA
The DNA here is from genome assembly GCF_982192425.1 of Myodes glareolus. Classification (NCBI taxonomy): domain Eukaryota; kingdom Metazoa; phylum Chordata; class Mammalia; order Rodentia; family Cricetidae; genus Myodes; species Myodes glareolus. The sequence goes on from NC_142028.1 coordinate 62,242,287, forward strand.
TAGCCAACTCAAGTTACCAGCTTGGGGGCAGACATTTTTACTCACTACAACATCTTGCCACCCTTTGATTGTTTTGTTTTAATTAGCATATATTAATTATACATAATAATGGGTTTTCTATGACATTTTCTATGTGAACATGTATTTGGGTCTTGGTCATACATACCCTTGTAATCTCTCTGGCTCCCTCCCAATCCCACTGATCCCCACCCCTTCCCAACAGTCTGCCATTTCTACTTCCATATTGGCTTTCCCAATATGAAGCAAGCTTCAGGCCGGGCAGTGGTGGCGCAGGCCTTTAATCCCAGCAATTGGGAGGCAGAGGCAGGCGGATCTCTGTGAGTTTGAGCCCAGCCTGGTCTACAAGAACTAGTTCCAGGACAGACCCCAAAGCTACAGAGAAACCTTGTTTCGAAAAACAAACAAACAAGAAAAGCCACTCCATCCCCTAGTAAACAAGCATTAATGCCTGTAAGTTTTCAGGGAGGGGCGGGACCTCCTGAACCGCTCCCTTCTCTCTGACAGGATGGGCCCAATCTGAAACAGATCCGGTATAGGTAAACACAAAAGGGCCATGGCCGCATCATGCCCGGAAGTCAGCATCTGACATCAGCACCACCGTCTGTTCCTCAGCACCTCCCATCCTTCTTGCCTCTTTCGTGCTGCTCTCCGAGCCTTCGAGTGTTGTGACCAGTTAGGAGGCTCCCACTGGAAACGGGAGCTTCTCTGAAGAGAGCCGAGAGCGGTACTGACCTAAGCGTGCAATCCTTTGAGAAGGCAGTTTGACTAGCACATCGTGTCCCTTAGGCGAAGCAACAGCAATGCCTTCTTCTGCTAGGGCCTATGACATCACAAGTCACAGGTTTTGATTGCGCTTACCCTGCCAGATATGAATTCCCTCCTGTGGCACAGGCCTCAAATCCTGGTAGACGTCTCTGTATGAGTCAGCGCTGGGCCTATCTTGCTTATTTAGTCCCTAGTATTGCGTTTTGGAGTTCATATCTCTCTCTTAATCTTGCTTCCTCTCCAACCAGTGTGTGTGTGTGTGTGTGTGTGTGTGTGTGTGTGTGTGTGTGTGTTGGGTTGGGTGAGGGGGTTTTACTTTGAGAGAGGGTCTCTCTATGTAGCCCTGGTTGGTTTGGAAATCACTAAGTAGTCCCATGAACCACCATGTCTGTCTCTCCTATGTTATTTAACACCTGCTGCCAGAGTTTTCCCACTGGTAAAGTTACAACCATCTGTGAGATGAACAGGGTGCTGTCTCACACCTCTCATCCCAGCCCTGAGTTCCAGTAAAGCTTGGTCTACAGTATGAGCCATTGTCTCACAATTTTTTATTTAGTTATTTATTATGTATACAACATTCTTTCCATTTATGCTTGCATACCAGAAGAGGGCACCAGATCACATTATAGATGGTCATTAGTCACCTTGTGGTTGCTGGGAATTGAACTCAGGACCTCTGGAAGAGCAGTTGGTGCTTTTAACCTCTGAATCAACTCTCCAGCCCCCTGTTGGTTATTTTATTGTTTGTTTGTTTGTTTTGTTTTTGGCTATTTGGAGGGTCCACCACCTAGCTCCCAAATAATCACATGGATTCTTATTATTTATAAATTCCCAGCCTCAGCTTGACCTGTTTCTAGTCAACTTTCCTATCTTTTGCTCTGGGCTCCTACCTTTCTCTATCTTATATGCCTTTTTTTACTGCTTACTCCATGACTTGCCATGTAGCTGGGTGACTGGCCCCTGATGCCCTCCTTTCCTCCTCCTTCCTTTGTTCCTCCATCTCTTTCCAGATTTCTCCTCCTACTTATTCTCTCCTGCCTGCCAGCCCTGCCTAGCCTTTCTCCTGTTGTTAATAGACCAATCAAGTGTTTTAGACAGGCAAAGTAACACAGCTTCACAGAGTTAAACAAATGTGACATAAAAGAATGCAACGTATCTTTGTATCATTAAACAAGTATTCCACAGCATAAACAAATGTAACACATCTTTAACTAATATTCTACAACAATTAGTATTATAGCACTCAGGATCGAGCCTAGGGCCTCAGGCATGAGGCAAAAAGCCCTGTACCACCGAGCTCTGTCTCTCTCTCTCTCTGTTTCTCTGTTTTTCTTTTTCGAGACAGGATTTCTCTGTGTAGCTCTGGCTGTCCTGGAACTCACTTTATAGACCAGTCCGGTGTTGAACTTGGAGATCCACTTGCCTCTGCCTCTCACGTGCTGGGATTAAAGGCTTGTGTCACGACCACCTGACCGACACTCTATTTCTTGATGTAAGCAATGGTGCAGATAAATTCCTGCACCAAACTAGATCGTTCTAGGAGTAGAATGAAAGATTTATTAGAGATCAAAACACTCAAGATTATGGGGGTGGAGCAAAAAGAAGAGCAAAGATGGCAGAAAAGCAAGCAATTTTATATGATAGTTGTCAGGGCTAGGATCTGAGCTGACACAGGTACTCTGTCTATGTGCTTGGCGTATGTACAGAGTTCGATAAGTACCTGTTATCTTCAAATCTCCATTTATTTATTGAATGTGTATGTGTGGGGGCCTGAATGAATTAATGGGCACCATATATGTCCTGTAGAGGTCCCATAGATGACGGTGTCAGATCCTTTGGAACTAGAGGGTTGTGAGTCACTCGATATAAGTGTTGGGGACTAAACCCAGGTCCTCTGCAAGAGCAGCAAGTGCTCTCAACCACTTAGCCATCTTCCCAACCCCTACTTATTTAATTTAGCTCGTTTATATTTATGCGTTATGAGTGTTTTGCCTGCATGGATGTGTGTGCACCATATGGATGGAGTGCCTGAGGAGGGCAGAAAAGGATTGGCTGGAGGAGAATTTCTGATGACTGAGTGGGTGTTGGGGAACTCTGCGCGAGCAGCAACTGCTCTTAACTGCTAAGCCACCTCTTTAGCCCCTTTTTATTTATTTTTGAGAAGTCTCACAATGTTGTTTAAGTCTTGAACAGCTCTGCTGGAGAGATCCTTACTGTCTGAGGATCTCAGAATCATACTTGCCTGATCCCCTGTGTTTAAAGTTGAGGTCGGGACAATAAATTGAACAAGTTTGCTGTTGTTCTGTATTCAACTTACAGCCTTGCACATGCCGGGGAAGGCTCTAGCACTGAGCCATTTCTCCAGACTCTTGAAAACACACAAAATATAAAGAGTTACCACTGAGGTTCAAAATGTCACGATGTTATGCTTAGCTGGGGAGCGCATCATCGCTTCGTCACCTTTAGGCATCTTATAGTGTCTCCGATTTAAAACAACTCTTCTTTTTCAATGCGACTCTTCCCCTCCTCGCTCCCCCCAGTGGCTGAGTTCACAATTTAAATATAGTATCCAATTAGTTTCGAGACATCCAATCAAAACATTCAGGTAGTCGAAGCCGGGGGAAGGAAAAAAAAAAAAAACAACTAATCCTAGAGCTGTCCTATGACGTAAGCCCTGTAGCTACCTCCCAGTGCACCACTCTATAATAGGACCCCATCACAGCGCAGTACTGCACTTTGCACATGCGTTCTTGCCCGCTGGTGCCAGAAAGCGGACGCCTTCCTTGCCCTCTCGGCACCCGTACTTCTCCCGCTGCAGAGGCGAGGTTTCCTGTCCATCAGCTTCCTGTCGGAAGTGTGGAAGGCAGTCTGTACGGAGGTTCGGCTGCGTCCTCGCCGGCGAGATTTGGGTATTTGGGGAGTATGGTTTGCGAGTGTGCACGCGTGGATTTACTTCCAGCTTTGCGAGGAGCTGCAGCGTGCACGGAGCCGTGTTGCTAGTGTAAGTGCACACGTGCCCAGGATCCCCGCGTTGAAGAACCGGTACAATCACTTTAACTTCACGCTTCCCGCCTGGCTCGTTTGAAAAGATGTTCTAGTCGGAGCCCCACATGTACCCTGGCGCCTCTCCTTGAGTCTCCGTGGCGTCCGCCTTAGAATGATGGGTAGACGAGGTGGAGGTCCCTAGGTCGCTTTTAGATCTTTTTTTTTTTTTTTTTTTTTTTTTTTTTATTTCCTGGCTGGCTGGAACTTGTAGCCTTTCCTAACTCAGCTCCCGCTCCCGAGTATTGAGATTACAGATGTGCCCCAACACGGCCAGCTTTTGTTTCTTATTTGTTTCGAAACGGGGCCTCTCTGTGTAGCCCAAGGTGACTTCACCTTTTTTTGAATTTAGTTGTATGTCAGTTGTTTTCATTTGAGCCACGTAGCTGGAGGAGGAAGGCTGAGTGGTTAAATGCCCCTGGTCTTATTTAAAAAGAGACAGACAGTGGGTTCCCGAACAAGAGGTTGCACAGCTGCCTCAAGATTACGGAGGATGGCCGGGCGGTGGTGGCGCACGCCTTTAATCCCAGCATTCGGGAGGCAGAGGCAGGTGGATCTCTGTGAGTTCGAGGCCAGCCTGGTTTACAAGACCTAGTTCCAGGACGGGCTCTAAAACTACAGCGAAACCCTGTCTCGAAAAACCAAAAAAAAAAAAAAAAGAAAGAAAGAAAAAGTTTACAAGTTTACAGAAGAATCTTTTAGAAGGTTCAGCACTCGAGACTGGATGGTTATGCCGGGTTTCCGTGGCCATAACTCTCTGTTTCTGCCTCATCAGTTCTTGGAATTGGCTGTGTAAACAGATGTTCACAGGTGGTGGTGGCACAGGCCTTTAATCCCAGAACTTGGGAGGCAGAGACAGATGGATCTCTATGAGTTCGAGCTACACAGAGAAACCTTGTCTTGAAAAAACAAACAAGAAAGAAAGAGAGAGAGAGAGAGAGAGAGAGAGAGAGAGAGAAAGGAAAGCCAAAACAAACAGATGTTCAAAGTTCTGAATGAACAAGTCTTGATTTCAAGGCAGGTGGGACAGCAAATCTGTTAGGCCACACCACCAACCACTCCATGGACGAATGTGAATGGAGCAATGTGATTCTTCCAGGTGTATCCCGTGCTTAGCCGATCGGAAGATCTGTTTCCAGTTCTGTCCTCTCGAGCCAAATCAGAGCCATGGAGGCCCCTCCAGTTACCATGATGCCAGTCACTGGGGGCACCATTAACATGATGGAATACCTCCTGCAGGGTAAGTGAGCCAGGGAGCCTGCTGTTTTCCGGTCAAAGGAAGTTGAGATAAAGTTAGCAAAAACAGCTACACAATTTCTATCGCTTGGTAAGTAACTATGTTTAAAAGGAGGTAGCACGGGAAGATGACTCAGTGGCCAGGAATTCACCGAGTAGACCAGGCTGGCCTCAGGTGCCTGCCAGTTTACAGATGTGCAACACGACACTTGCTCGTTTTTTGTTTTTCAATACAGGGTTTCTCTGTGTAACCCCGGCTGTCCTGGAACTCAGAGATTCTCCTGTCTCTTGCCTCCTAGTACTGGGACTAAAGACATGGGCCACCACAACCCCAATTCGTTTATTCTCTTTCATCTTGAAAAATTAAAACTCAGGGGCTGGAGAGATGGCTCAGAGGTTAAGAGCATTGCCTGCTCTTCCAAAGGTTCTGAGTTCAATTCCCAGCAACCACATGGTGGCTCACAACCATCTGTAATGAGGTCTGGTGCCCTCTTCTGGCCAGCAGGCATACACACAGACAGAATATTGTATACATAATATTTTTTTAAAAATTAAAACTCAGTAGCCATTATTTCTTCTCCCTCTCTCCTCACTAGCCCTTCCTGCTCACCTCCCGCTCTGTTTCCTATATTGGCTGCCCGATGCCTAGTAGAAGTGAAATAACTGATTTTGTGACTGGCTTCCTTCACTTGGCCTTATGGCCTTGACAGAATTATGTCCTATGACAGAATTTACATTGGTTTTTTTTATTTGTTTGTTTGTATGTTTGCTTTTGGAAATTATGATAAACTGCTAGGTGTGGTCACACTTTGGGTTCCAGCACTCTGGAGGCAGAAGCAGGTGGTTCTCATGATACTGAGGCCATTTTTGTCTTCATAGTGAGCTCCAGGACAGCCAGGGCTACAAAGAGAGACCCTGTTTACAAAACTGTGTGTGTATATGTGAAACTGTTTGTGATAGTTCATGTCTGTAATACCATCAATTAGGAGGTTGAGACATGAGAATTGCTGAGTTCAGGGCTAACCTGAGCTACATAGTAAGTTCTAGGGCCTTAAAGCATCTTGGGTGAGACCTTGCCTTTAAATAGGTTTTTTGGGGGCTTAGGGTTTTGTTTTGAGTACTGATATTGAAACTGTTGAGAGCTGGGCGGTGGTGACGCACGCCTTTAATCCCAGCACTTGGGAGGCAGAGGCAGGTGGATCTCTGTGAGTTTGAGGCCACCCTGGTCTACAAGAGCTAGTTTCAGAACAGGCTCCAAAGCTACAGAGAAACCCCGTCTCGAAAAAGCACACACACACACACACACACACACACACAAAACAACTGTTCAGAACATCTCAATTACCCAGACTGGTCTTGAATTTGCTATATAGCGTAGACAAGCCCTGACCATGCTGTTTTTTGCTTTGGACTCCTTATTGGCTAGAACTGCAGACTTGGACCTGGTGAATCTGTTTTTCTAAATTTCTGCTCTGAATCAAGTATCTCAAGTGTTATATCTACTTACTTGAATCTTTTAGGGGAGTGATTTGTTGTTTGCTTGATTGATTTTGGTTTTTAAGACAAGGGTCTAGAGACTGGAGAGATGGCTCAGAAGTTAGGAGCACTAACTGCCCTTCCAGAGGCCCTGAGTTCAATTCCCAGCAACCACATGGTGGCTCACAACCATCTGTAATGAGATCTGGTGCCCTCTTCTGACATAGAAACAAAACATTGTATATTAAAAAAAATAAATAAATAAAAGACCGGTTGTCCTGGAACTCCCTATGTAGACCAGGTTGGCCTTGAACTCACAGAGATCCTCCAGCCTCTTCCTCCTGAGTGCTCAACTTTACCCTACGATGTTACTTTTTGTTTTTGTTGACTGTGTTCTAAAGCCCAGAAAACAGAGGTAAGGGCCCAGTGATGAAACAAGACCCAAAGGGAATGCTGCAGGTCTTTTCTAGAAGATCACGTGATAGATTTAGTGGACAAAATCAGGCTTTAATGTTTTTTTAAATTTGTGTGTGTGTGAATATGTGTATGTATGCACATTTACACCAGTGGTGTCGCACATTTTGTAAGTCATTTCTCCACTGCGGTGTGGGTCAGAGGGAATTGAACTCAAGTCCTCAGGCTTGGCAGAAAGTATCTTTACCTGATGAGTCATTTGGGCTGTCTTTAATTAAATTTTTCTGTTACATTTTAATTGGTTGGGACGGGGCTCATGCATGCCACAACGCACCTGTAGAGGTCAGGGGACATGTCTTTCCCTTCATGATGTGGGTCCCGAGGATTGAACTCGGATCATCAGGCTTGGCAGAAAGTACCTCTTCCTACTGAGCCATCACACTGGCTCCTCTAGACCGCTATTGAATAAACATTTAATTTTGGCCTTGCACAATTGTCTTTTATTTGTTTGTTTGTTTTTTAAGACAGAGTTTCTTTGTGTAATCCTGGCTGTCCTAGAACTCATTATGTAGACCAGGTTGGCCTCCAGCTCACAGAGATCCACCTGCCTCTGCCTCCTCTAATGTGCTTGGGTTAAAATCATGCGCACCATTGCCTTGCAAATATTTTTTATGTATTTGTGTGTTTGCCAGTTTAGGTTTATGTGAATCATGTCCATGCTGAGGCTGGAAGAGGCCATTGGAGCCCCTGACCTGGAGTTACAGACAGTTGTGAGCTGCCTGATGTGGGTGCTGGGAACTGAACTCTAGTTTTCTGCAAGAACAGTACAAGTTCTGAACCACTAAGCCATTCTCCAGCCCCTGAGTCCTGAGCAAGTCTGCTGCCTCCACTTCCTGAGTGTCATATGTCTGGTAATAAAAAGAATACTGTTCTATTCTAATCTTATTTTTTTTATACTTCTAGGGATTGAACCCAGGGCTTTGTGTGTCTCTCTGCCTCTAAGCTACATCCCCAGCCCAACAACCTCCCCCCTTCCCTTTTAGTGCTAATGATCAAACACAAGGCCTTGCTTACCAAGCATGTGCTTTGCCATTGATCTACAGTCAACTACAATGACTTCCAGCAAATGAAATTCTTTTACCTATGGATCAAATTCAAATTTTTTTTTTCATGTAATTGTATTTAAGAACAAGAAGACAGGCATGATTTTATATGCCTTTAATCCCAGCACTCCAGAGGTAGACACAGGTGGATCCCTGAGTTCAAGAACAAGTTCCAGGGGGCTGGAGAGATGGCTCAGAGGTTAAGAGCATTGCCTGCTCTTCCAAAGGTCCTGAGTTCAATTCCCAGCAACCACATGGTGGCTCACAACCATCTGTAATGAGGTTTGGTGCCCTCTTCTGGCCTACAGACATACAATACATGATAAATAAACAAACAAGAGTGCTTTCTGCCAGGCCGCGGTGGTGCACACTTAAAAAAAAAAAAAAAAAAAAAAAAAAAAAGAACAAGTTCCAGGACAGCCAGGCCTATACAGAGAAACCTTGTCTCGAAAAACCATAATAAAGATAACTAGCTGTAGTTAGTGAGACAGGTTAGTGTATAAGGGTATGTCTTAGTTACTGTTCTTTTGCTTGGCACCATGACCAAGGCAACACTTATAAAAGAAAGCACAGAGCATTTGCCAGGCGGTGGTAGCGCACGCCCTTGATCCCAGCACTCGGGAGGTAGAGGCAGTTGGCTCTATGTGAGTTTGAGGTTAGCCTGATCTACAGAGTGAGTTCCAGGACAGCCTGGAGTGTTTCACAGAGAAACCCTGTCTCAAACCACCCCATCCTCACCCCCAAAAAGAAAACGTTCATTGTTGACTTGCTCATGGTTTCAGAGGGTTGGTTCATGATCATCCTGGCGGGGAGCATGGCAGCAGGCAGGTAGGTGCTGGAACAGTAGCTGAGAACTACAGCCTGATCTCCTGGCAGAGAGAGAGACACTGGGTCTGGTGTAGCCTTTTGAAAACTCAGAACCCCCAGAACCTGCTCCCGGTGACATACCTCCTCCATCAAGGACATGCTTCCTAACCTTTCCCTAACCCGTCCATTGACTAGGGTCTAGACTTTTAATATAAGAGCCCATGGGAGCCATTCTCACTCCAACCACCACAGGCCTCTTGCTCCAAAGCCTGACAGCCTGAGTTCAGTCTGTGGGGCCCGCATGGTGGACATACATGCAGAAAGAATATTGTATACATAATAAATGTTTTTTAAAAAATATTTATTTATTTATTTATTATGTATACAATATTCTGTCTGCAGGCCAGAAGAGGGCACCAGACCTCATTACAGATGGTTGTGAGCCACCATGTGGTTGCTGGGAATTGAACTCAGAACCTTTGGAAGAGCAGGCAATGCTCTTAACCGCTGAGCCTTCTCTCCAGCCCCACAACTATTTCTTTTGTGTGTGTTTATCTTTTGTTAGTTTCACGGCCCTTAGTGAAAGCCGGGGCTCATTGTCTTTTCTCTCTTCAGGAAGTGTCTTAGACCACAGTTTAGAAAGTCTCATCCATCGCCTTCGTGGTTTGTGTGACAACATGGAGCCCGAGACTTTCCTTGATCACGAAATGGTATTCCTCCTGAAGGGCCAGCAGGCCAGCCCATTCGTTCTAAGGGCCCGGCGCTCCATGGACAGGGCGGGGGCACCCTGGCACCTGCGTTACCTGGGACAGCCAGAAATGGGAGACAAGAACCGCCATGCCTTGGTGCGCAACTGTGTGGACATTGCCACATCCGAGAACCTCACGGACTTCCTGATGGAAATGGGCTTCCGCATGGACCATGAGTTTGTCGCCAAAGGACACTTGTTCCGTAAGGGCATCATGAAGATTGTGGTGTACAAGATTTTCCGAATCCTGGTCCCAGGGAACACAGACAGCACGGAGGCCCTGTCGCTCTCCTATCTTGTGGAATTGAGTGTCGTGGCACCCGCTGGGCAGGACATGGTCTCTGACGACATGAGGAATTTTGCCGAGCAACTCAAACCTCTGGTTCACCTGGAAAAGATAGACCCCAAAAGGCTTATGTGATTAAGAAAAACCTGTCCATCTTTGAGGTCTGTCCTCAGCTGGTAGGCAGGAAGATCTCCCAAGTGCCCCAGTTGACTGCTGCCAGTCAGGTGAACTCCCTTCGGGAAACTGGGTGGTGAGAATTTGGTTACTTTGAGCTGTTTCCTTCATTTAGTAATTTTGTTGTTTTGTGTTGTTATTTTGGTGACAGGGTCTTACCTTGTAGCCCTGGCTCACCTGGAACTTGACTACACTAGCCAGCCTGGAAGTCAGGTCCCCTGCATGTCCGGCTAAGTGCCTGTGTTAAAGACTGTCCATACTAACCCCGACTATGTCTTCTCCTTGGCAGTCTTTTCTGATTAAAGGCCCAGGATAATGTGGAGATTTGGTCAAGTCCTCCCTTTGCTCAGAGAGAGAACTGGACTAAATTAGCTTTTCAGAGGAAAATGCCGAAACAACTCTAATCATTGTTTTGTTTTTTGTTGTTTTGTTTTTTTATAAAATTATTTTCTTATTCTGTTATTTATTTTTTGTTTTGTTCATAAGTTTTTATTTGTCTTGTTTTGCCATTTATATATAAGGTTTGTAGCAGCATTGAGAGCTGGTATTATATAGTAATAAAGACAGGAAAGAAACGATTTCTGATCCTTATTCTTTTTATTATTATTATTACTTAGCTTCTTAGCTGGTTACCAGTATATCACTATTATCGTATGTGATGTGTGTGCACACCTGTGGAGGGCCAGAGGCTTCTCCAGGACTCACATGGTAGAAGCCCGGCTCCTGCAGATTGTTGTCCTCTCCGTCACACGTGAGTGCTGCTCCTTCACATATGTACACCCACACCCTAAAGAAATGTAAGAAGAAATGGTTAAGTAGCCACTGCCTGGAGAGATGGTTTAGCTGTTAAAGAGCACCGACTGCTCTTGCGGAGAGGACCCAGGCTCAATTCCCAACACCCACTTGGTTGCCGTAACTCCAGTTCTAGAGGATCTGATGCCCATGTTTGAACTGCGCAGGCATCAGACACACACATAGCACACAGACACACGTGCAGGCAAAACACCCATCCACACAAGTAAATCTTAAATAGGTGGGTGGTGGAGCTCATAGTCCCAGATTTGATGAGGTCAGAATGTGAATTCATATAGTTTTTTTTCCCCCTCGGGAAAATTTTTGGTCCTCTTTCTTATTTTTTTTAAACTTTATTTTATTTTTTGTTTTTGTCTGTTTGGAAACAGACAGGGTTTCTCTGTGTAGCCCTGGCCATGCTGGAACTCACTCTATAGACTGTCTTACTCAGGATCCTACTGGGAGGGACAGAAACCCCAACAAGCCAGCCCTCATACTACAGACAGGGAAGGGATGAAGAAGTAAAGGAGGAAGAGTGAAGGGAGTGAGACGGGAAGGGAAGACAGTTCAGTCAGTAGATAGATACCTGCCGTCAAGCCTAAGGACGACCTGAGTTTGATAACTGGGACTCGCACAGTGTAGAGAGAGCCTTGATTCCCACAAGATGTCCTCTGACCTCCACATGTAAGCCCTAGCATACAGACGCGTGCAGTAAAAACAGAATATAAAAGAGAGACTCCTAACCAGATTGGTGTGCACATCTCTAATTCCATAATTCCATCTGAAGCAGGAGGCTGGACTGCAAATTTGAGGCCCGTCTGTAACACATAGGAAGTGTTCCTCATCCAGGCATAGTGGCACATGGCTTTAATCCCAGCACTCGGGAGGCCAGGATTAAATTTCCTGAGTGTGAAGCCAACCTGGTCTACAGAGAGAGTTCCAGGATGGCCAGGGCTACACAGAGAAACCCTGTCTCGATAAACCAAATAAATAAATAGATAAATAAATAAAATAAAGGAGAGAGAGAAGAGACATCCCTCCATGATCTTTGCATTCGTTTCTGCCTCTAAATTCCTGCCCCGGCGTTCTCAGTGAAGGGCTCTAACCTGGGGTTGTGAGATGAAATACGCCTTTCACTCACCAAGTCGTCTTTGGTCATCGTGTTTAGCCCAGCAACAGGAAGCAAGCTAGCACGTGCTGTTGCGATGTGTTAGCGCGATGATTCAGGCACTGCTCCATATTGATCAGCCTCCCTACTGTTTCCAGACTCTTCCTTCTCGGTCCAGGTCGGCCTTGAACTTGAGGCAGTCCTTTCTCTTTAGCCCCTAGAGCTCAGTGAACACAGACATGAACACTACATCCAGCCCAGAGGGCCGTGGTCACAGGCGTGAACACTACATCCAGCCCAGAGTGCCGTGGTCACAGGCATGAACACTACATCCAGCCCAGAGGGCCGTGGTCACAGGTGTGAACACTACATCCAGCCCAGAGTGCCGTGGTCACTACTACATCCAGCGCAGAGTGCCATGGTCACTACTACATCCAGCCCTAAATTATACTTTTCATTCTCTCCCACTTATAACCACAGAGTTGGATTGATTTTTGTTTGTTGCTGTTTTTATTCGGAGGAAGAGCCTCAAGAAACCCAGTCTGGGTTTCATGCTTCCCAGATAGTAAGACTGGCCTTGAGCTCACCAGAGATCCACTTCTACCTCTGGAGTGCTGGGATTAAAGGCATGCACCACCATGTCCAGCCTTGTTTTCTTAAATTACATTTGTGTGTGCGCGTGTGTGTGTGTGTGTGCCTGCGAGCACATTCTCATATGCATGTCACAGCTTGAGTGTGGGAGTCCAAGGGCAACCTGCAGGAACCTATTCTTTCCTTCCCCTGTATGGGCCAGGTTTGTGGTGACTTCACCCACTGAGCCATCTTAGCGTCCACCCTACGTTTTCTTCGACCAACTTTATGGCTTTAGCTTTCACGGTTCAGCCTTTAAGCCTTTTGAAGTCTGTATTCTATTCGCTTGGTTTCAAGCAGAGAGACTCACCTTTCTTTTTCCTATAGTGAGTTAGTTTCTGTCACAGCCTGAGACACAATCTCTCCAGGTCTTGGTGGCTTGTGATCACCTTTACCACATATTAACTTCCTGCATACAGACCTTCCTAAGCTCCCCATTCTATTCCATTGGGCTTTTCTTTGTTACTTGCCAGCAGCTGGCAGAGCGGTGTTTTTATTGGCTTTGGGGTAGATCCAGTTCTACCAGTAGGGCAGGCTCCCCTACTTTGCTTTCTCCTTCAAAATAGACTTAGCTTTCAAAGGCCACACACCTGTAACCCCAGCACTTGGGAGTCTCAAACTACATATATGTGAGAATTCAAGGCCAGGAGGTTATATAGCAAAAATCCTTTGTTTTTCCCCCCTCTCCCTCATGAATAATAACTGTTCGTGCCAGCAGGTCCTCACTTACGGGGATGCGCATCTTCCTCTAATAAATCGTGAGGTTCGTGAGGGCAGGAGTTTTGTTTCATGCTCTGCTGTGTTCCAAGCATGTTCAAGAGTGGCCCTGGACAGTTATTAAGCAAATGAATAAAATAGGTTTTTTTTGCATGTGTGTGATTTTTCAAGGTTTTCCCTGTGTATCCCTGCCTGTCCTAATAGTACACATCTTCTACCTCAGCACTCGGAAGACAGACTGGTAGATCTCTGTGAATCAAGGTCATCCACACTGTCTGACTTTGCTCATTTCTACAATTTAATTGCAATCATAGGTAATAATACACACATGCACATACACACAAACACACCTCACACATCAGAGAAAGAGTTTTATTCTGTTTGTTGAGGCAAGGTATCAAGAACTCTGCAGCCCAGGCTGGTCTTGAACTCATGGCAGTACACCTGTCTCAGCATCCAAAGTATAAGGGCACTCCCAAGTGGTAGAGCTCTTGCCGAGCATGTTCAAGGCCTTGAATTCGTTTTTCAGCACAAGACAGAAACAAAGAGTTTTGCTGTTTGCTTGTTTGTTTAAGACAGGGTCTCATATAGTTCAGTTTAAACTTGAACTTGCTGTGTAGCCAAGGCTGGTCTTAAACTCCTAAGTATCATGCTGGAGATATGGCTCCCCACATAGAAACACTAGCTGCTCTCTCAGAGGACCCAGGTTCAATTCCCAGTACTCACTCAAGGGCCCATAGATGACTTTAACTTCAGTTCCAGGGAATTCAATGCCCCTTTCTGGCCTCTGTGGGCACTACATGCACATACTGCACAGTCATACATACAAGGCAGAGCACCAATACACATAAAATAAAAGTTTAAGAAAAGTAATTAAAACTAGCCATGCATAGTGGTGAACCCCTTTGATCTCCGCACTCAGGAGGCAGAGGCAGGCAAATCTCTGAATTTGAGGCTAGCCTGGGCTACACAGAGAAAATCTGTCTCGTAAAACAAAAACAAACAAAAATGTGAAGTAAGGGTATATGGAATTTTCCACTCTCTTTGTGGCTGTGGAGTTTGTGCGGCATGGCCAGCGCATGAGTGCCAAGAAGGCGAGCGTCTCCATGCACCTGGGAGGTAATTGGCTCTCCTTTCAAATGGGAGAGGAGTTAGCCCAGGATGCTCTCCGCAGTGACGGGTTCCTAACAGTGATGATGCCCATGGAGAACCAGGGCTGAACTTTAGCAGCGGACAGGATATGAGTCACTGAGCTGGCCTTTTGTCAAGCTGACTGTACTTGTTTCTATGTTTTTCCTAGGTAGTGTGGTGCGAAATGATGGGACTAACTTAAGGAACAAATAAACAAACATATTAGGATAAACGTCAAAATAAGTAGCTCCTTCGGATACTGTTTTGGATTATTGGAAGAGACGGGAGAAATCAAACCCATTCGTTTTAATATCAATTTATGTCATATAGCTCTTACTTTATTAAAATTATGATATGGTGGAGCCTGACTGAGGAAGTATATCGAGTAGACCTCTGGCCCTCACAGACATGTGTGCACATGTGCATACACCCACACACATGAATTAAAATAAAGTCATTTCGGGTCTGGGCATGTAGCTCAGTTGGTAGCGTGCTTTCCTGGCAGACGTGAAGGCCTGGATTTGACGGAGAGCGTTACATAAACTAAGTGCGGTGGTGCACACCTGTAGCCCTAACACTTGAGGGGTAAAAGCAGGAGATCAGAAGTTCAAGGTCATCCTCCCAGGCTACACATTGAGTTAGAGTCCTGTCTGGGGTACGTGAGACCCTTTCTCAGGAGCTGGAAAGATAGCCCGACATGGTTAAGAGCACTGGCTCCTCTTCCAGAGAACCCAGGTGCAGTGCCCAGCACCCACATGGCAGCTCACACCCGTCTGTAACTCCAAGTCCAGGGTTTCTGACAGCCTCCCACAGACACACACGCAGGAAAAACACCAACGAACATAAAATAAAAAACAAATTATATATATTTAAAAAAAAAAACAAAGAGACCCTTTCTCAAAAAGTATTGGGGGGGCGGTTAAAAAAATAAATTTAAGCTAGACATTGATGGCACATGCCTTTAATCCCAGCACTCAGGAGGCAAAGGCAGGAGAGTTGCAAGATCAAAGAGAACCTGGGCTAAGATCTTATCTCAGAAGCAAAACAACAGGGCTGGAGAGATGACTTAACAGTTAGAGAGGCATGGCTGCTCTTCCAGAGGACCCAGGTACAGTTCCCCTGCAGACACATGGAAGCTCATGGCCGTCTGTAACTCCAGGTCCAGGGAATCTGACACTGTCTTCTGGTCTTTGCGGGCACCAGGCATGTACATGGCACACAGAACGTGCATGCAGGTAAAACACTTATATACATACAATAAAAATTTTAAGATAAAATAAGAATTTTAAAAAACCAAACAACAACAAAACCCCAAGGAAGCAAATAACCACCACCACCAAGATTTAGCTTGTGAAGTTGTTCGCTGGGTAAAGTTGCTTTCCTCTAAGCTAGCGACCTAAGTTTGATTCCCCAGGCCCCACCTGTTGGAAAAAGAGAACCAGGTCCTTCAAGCTGTTTTCTGATCCCACAATCATGCTATAGCACATACATGTCCACCCCTACACAAAACAAATAAATAATTCATTATTTTTCACACACACCGATGTGTGAAACACAACACGCAGACGGCTCAGCAGGTGAGGGCACTTGCCTGCCAAACCCGACTGCCTAAGTTCAGTTCCTGGAGCCCACACGGCAGAAGAAAACTGACTCCTGCAATGTGGCTTCTGACCGCCACACTCACACTGTGGCATGTGTGCCCTCCTCCTACAAATAAAAGAAATTAAATGGTTTTTGAGAGTGTTCTATAATTAGAAAAATAAAAGGTTTGGATTTCAAAGCAGTTTCGATTTTTTGACTAAGGATAGTCAGTGTAGGGTGGTGAAAACCAAAAACAAGCAAATGAACAAACAGGGTTTTGAGCTCCTGGGCTCACATGATCCGATCATTCTCTGTTAAGCTCCTAAGTAGTTAGAATCCCAGGAGTCCCCAACATGTCCACTGTAGCGAGTCCATAATGGTGACAGCGTTCATGTCTCTCTCTCTCTCTCTCTCTCTCTCTCTCTCTCAACTCCATCTGTCTCCACCCCTCCAAGTAACCTTTAAGTGTGATACCCCTGCTCCCCGCCTGGAATAAACCTCCCCTCAGGGCCAGTGACCTCTGTGTCTGGTACCTGTGCTCCCAATCCCAGGACAGGCTCCAAAGCTACACAGAGAAACCCTGTCTTGAAAAACAAACAAAACAAAACAAAACAACAACAACAACAAAAAGAATAGTCTTCCCCTCAGGGAAGGTGACCTGTGTTTGGTACCCATGATCCATCTTGAACAAACCTTTCTGTTTTTTTCTTTTCTCTTTTTATTCCCAAGGCAGGGCTTCTCTATATAGCTCTGGCTGTACTGAAACTCACACTGTAGATCAGGCTGGCCTTGAACTCACAGAGATCCTCCTGCCCCTGCATCCCAAATGCTAGGATTAAAGGCATATGCCACCATCACCCAAATAGTCCTTTTCTGTATTCCTGAAGATTCCCTTTGTGTTTCTCCTGTTGACTTTCCTAAGTCCTAAAATTGTGTGTGTGTGTGTGTGTGTGTGTGTGCGCGCATGCGTGTGCTTACATTCACGCTTGGGTGCACACGTGTGCCCAAGTGTGCACACATGCGTGCACATACTGCACATATGCGCTATATATGAGTGTGAGTGCAGGTGTACTAATTTGTGCAGTCCTCAGAAGTTAAAGGAGAACCGTGGTGGCCTGCCAGGACACTTTCCACCTTATTACCTTGAGACAAGGTCTCTGGCTGAACCTGGAGCTCACCAGTCTTCCCTGCAAATTGGTTGTCAACAAGCCCCTAGGATCCTCCTGTCTCTACCTCCCACAGCACCGGGATGACAGGCATGTGGCCGTGCTCCTCTCTTACCTGGATGCTGGAGATCTGAACTCAGGACCTCACACCTGTGTAGCAAGCATTCTTACCCTCTACATCATCTTCAATCCCCCATAATTTAAAAATATATCTTTTAGATCTCTAGTTTTAGTAGGCCGTGTCTTTCCCAGACTCCCTCCTTCCCTCATCACTGAGGCTCCAGCACAGGGCCTTGTGCCCGAGAGGCGAGTGAGCTGCCAAGGAGTTATGGCTTCAGCCTCTTTTGGGGAGAAAGGAGGCAGGGAGGAAAAGGGGAGGGGACAGGGCTTTGTGTGTGTTAGCCATAAAGGTATGATTCTCCTGACTCAGTCTCCCAAGAACTGGGATTACAGATTACAAAATGGTGATGCTATGCTACTCTCTTGATAGTTTTAAAAGTTTTATTTTGATCCTGGAGGGATGGCTCAGAGGTTGAGAGCACAAACTGCGCTTACAGAGGGACCCAAACTTGATAACCAGCAGCAAGCCTGGAACTCCAACTCCAGGGGGATCCGATCCCTCTGTTGTCTACACAATTTTAAAAAATAATAAAATGAATCTAAAGTTTTCTTTTTATTTGTGTTATCTCGTTTCCTTCCACGTTTGTTTTGTTGTTTGCTCTCTGGCTCTTCTGATAAAGGAAAACCTTGTATCTGATCATCTTTGGCTTTCTGCTTACCGATAAGGCTGATTGGAGGCTCAGTGCAGAGTGGTGAGAGTCATTGACTGTGACGTTGTTTGTCCAGGAGTCAATGACCTGAAAGTCATGGACCATGAGAAGCCGTCTGTTGGGGACCTCTATGTCATGGACCATGAGAAGCCGTCTGTTGGGGACCTCTATGTCACGGACCATGAGAAGCCGTCTGTTGGGGACCTCTATGTCATGGACCATGAGAAGCCGTCTGTTGGGGACCTCTATGTCACGGACCATGAGAAGCCGTCTGTTGGGGACCTCTATGTCACGGACCATGAGAAGCCGTCTGTTGGGGACCTCTATGTCACGGACCATGAGAAGCCATCTATTGGGGACCTCTATGTCATGGACCACGAGAAGCCGTCTGTTGGGGACCTCTATGTCACGGATCATGAGAAGCCGTCTGTTGGGGATCTCTATGCATTAGCACAAGCGGCTTCCCACCAAACTTCATCTTCTCCACTCATTTGTCCCCTTTTTAGCGTGGTGCCCCTAATTATATTGGGTGACTCTCCTTTCTGGTGTTGCTGATTCTTTCGGGAGAGTAAACCTCTGTGTCAGTGTTAAGAGGGGCTGTGCGGGGAAAGGGGGTTCACCTTCAGTTCATCCTCATCACAGCCTCCCTCACCCTCCACCCCCAGGGATTGCAGAAGCAGATTAATTACTTCCAGGACGTAGTGGCCTGTTTCTTAGCTCCCTCCCATTTCTGCCCCATGATTCAGCGTTCTTGAATTGGCCAGGCCTATTCCAATGTCTTCTCCCGATTTACCATCTGCACTCTTCTGCGGCTACTGTCCCCATCCACCAGCTTTCTTTATGCCTGAAAGCGATCCTTTACTGAAGTCTTGGTGAGGTTTGGAGGTTACGGGACAGTAAAACGAAATGCATGAGAAATGCAGCCATTTCTTCCACAGAATCCTCCCCCTATTCTGTCTTTTTGGAAACTCGACTGGCCTGAAACTCAGTATGTCGACCAAGGTGGCTTCAAACAAGTGTTCTTAACTGCCGCACCATCTCTCCAGCCCCTATTTCAATTTTGAGACAGGGTCTCAGTACATTGTCTAACTTGTCTTGAGCTCTCTCTATAGCCCAAGCCGGCCTTGAACTTGTAGTTCTCTTGCCTCAGTCTTTGTTGAAGGTTGTACCACCTGCCTCGGCCTCATATAGTACATTTTGAAGAGTGTCTGTAGCAAAAGTGGATTTGGTATTGCTTATCTGTAGTGTGAAATCAGACCCAAAAAGGTGCCGCTTACTGGCCATGTGACCCTGGAAGCTGTTTAGCCTCATAAGACTCTCTCTCTCTCTCACTCTCTCTCTTTCTCTCATGATTGTCATTATATCACAGCGTTGTCATGAATATTGGATAAATTAAGTGGGGAATGCCTTGCACGATGCCTGGCATATGTTATGCACTCAATTAGTGGACACTGTTATTGTGCCCTGCTAAGAGGATTTTGTACTGATAAGTAAAGTGTTGCTAAGCTAGGAGTTCCACCTTTCTGAACTCCGGTGTTTACAGCATTAAGTGAATTGTGGAGACAGGGCAGCACAAAGTGACAGTCAATAAATCTTAGCTTCCTTTGTCGCGTTTCTGTGTTGAGACACGGGACCAATATGGAGGTGGAAAGGCAAACATCTGTGTGTTTGAACACTACATGCAAACATTTGTGTTTGAACACTACATGGATCTTCCTGATCCATCTGTCACGGAGCCAGTTCTGGGCACTTCCTTAGTTGCAGAGATTTCACGTGCGCCACATGAGAACAGAAGAGGTGGCACACTTGCTTCCTGAAAGCCGGGAGTGGTCACGGAGGCAGGAGGACAGCTTTGTAGCCCAGGTCATCTCGCAGTCTGTGCTGTTTTGGTTTTTATTGTTTCTGTGTGTTTGTTTGTTTTTCATTAGTGTTTACAAGGCATGGGATAGCTGCCACTCCTCTCCCTCTATACATATATAATGTGTGTGTATGTATATGATGTTTCTGATGTGTGCATACACAAATATATATACACACATAGATGTGTACATATACATATATATGTATATATTTGTGTGTATACATCAGAAACATCATACATACATACATACATACATTTAATTCCAATACTCGGAAGGCAGAGACAGGCAGATCTCTGTGAGATTGAGGCCAGTCTGGTCTACAGAGTGAGTTGCAGGACAGCCAGGACTACAGAGAAAAACTCTGTTTCAAAAAAATTTTATTTTGTTTATTATTATTATTAATTATTATTATCATTATTGTACATGTGATGTATGTTTAGGCTCACCTGTGTCATGAATTGAATGGTCATAGGACAAGTTTGTGGAATCCGTTCTTTTCCCACCTTTCCCTGAGTTCTGGGGAAAGAATGCCTAAAGGTCATCTGGCTTTGATGCAAGCGCCTTTGCCCTCCAAGCCGTCTCACCAGCTGTCTGGCTCTCTTAAGAGTTTTTTTTTACTGCGTTCCTGAGGCTGCTCTTGAATTCTTGGGCTCAAGCACAGCTCTTGCCTGAATGTCATACCTGCTAGGATAACAGAGAAAGCTAGCACACCCGCCTGGGTTTTCTCTGAAGTACTTCATGCCCTACCGGGCATGAGACTTGGACTAAAAAGATGACGGTGTTTCAGTTACCTAAAGTTCCTAACTGTCAGATTTATGGCATTTGAAAAAAATGTCAGGCTGGGGATTTGACTCAGCAGTAGCGTGTCTTGCATGTGCTAGAGTTCCCTGTGTGCATACTTGAGCACACGCGCACATGCACACACACACACAGAGTCCATCAGTAATTAAGAACTCTCTTTATCCCAATGCTTGGGAACTTGTCTTGCCATGTTCGTAGCTCTGCCAGTGGCTAGCATCACGATTGAGCCATAGTAGTTCCCAGTCCCCAGCTCTTGAATCACATTAAATAAATTGACATCCATTTAGACACTAGCTCCAAAACTCTGCCACCAAATAGTCATCATTCCAAAGGTGGCAGTCAATCATGAATCAAGCATGCCTGCAGACTGGGTAAGCCAGGGTTTCAGCTTCCTGCATTGCAGGCATGTTAATACCCATTCCATTCAGCTGACCCTTAGGAAGAGGGCAAACCAAGGAGTGCCTGCCTCAGCAGGGGACAGATCCTCGGGTGGGCCCTGCAGGCGCCCACCCTGGCCCTTGCACCGCCTGTGGGGGTCAGTTTATCTTTCCCAGCCACATTTTCCTCATCTGTGGGAGTCAATGGCTGCTCTCTCATCCCTTTATGGAGAGAACAGAATCTTCCATCTTCTGCTGTTCTCGCTGTCTGGGGCACTTGCCACCTTTTCCTTCTTTGGAGGAAATGTGTGTTTTACTTAGGACTTACTTTGTGTCATACTTACTCGTATTATCTCTCCTGTTTTTTCAATTGATCTTTCTTTCTTTCTTTCTTTCTTTCTTTCTTTCTTTCTTTCTTTCTTTCTATCCTTCCTCCCTCCCTTCCTTTCTTCCTTCCTTCCTTCCTTCCTTCCTTCCTTCCTTCCTTCCTTCCTTCCTTTCTTATTTGTCTTTCTTAAGACAGGGTCTCACTATGCAGCCCTGGCTGACCTGAAACTCGATGGAGACCAGGCTTGGCTTGAACTCACAGAGCTCCACCTGCCTCTGCCTCCACACCCACCCCTTCACTATCACTTTTTCTAGACTGTCTCCACCAGAGGCCATGGCATATTGGGTTCACTGTTAGAGTCTTCCTGTAGCACCCACCAATTCTTTGTAATTTTATTCCTGTTTGAGTGCTCAGGATGAGACCCAAGGCTGCGCGCATGCTAAACAAGTGCTCTGCTGCGGAGCTCCGGCCTCAGCCCTGTAATTATTTCTCAAACTATTCACTTCCTTTCTGGATTGTTAATTCCTACAGGATCTGGATAGTGTCTACGTATCTCATTCCTGTAATCTCTAGTGTCCAGCCGTCCCTTGGGGCACAATGTTTTGGCAGATCATTTTTGGTAGATGAGTGAAAAGGATAGCAAGACAGCTTCTTGGGTAAAGGCGGAAGTCACACAAACCTCACCACCCGAACTTCATCCCAGAAGTCCTGGTAGCAGGAGAGGACTGACTTCTGAAAGTTATCTTCTCCCTGCCTGGTGTGGTGGTCACCTTAATCCCAGCACGAGGCCAGCCTGGTCTACACGGTGAGCTGCAAGTCAGCCAAGTCTATACACGTGTACTCACTCACAAACACACACTCACTATAGCAATAATAATAGTAATATTTCTAAATTTGCAATGTTACTTTGTTAGCACCAAAGCATCAGGGTAGAGTTTCCTCACATTGAGAACAAATTAAACTAGGCATTATGAATTGAGCTAGCATTATGAATTGAGCTAGGCGTTATGAATTGAGCTAGGCGTTATGAGTTGAACTCTGCATCTTCTTCTATGTCCTTGGACAAATCTCTCTTCTCATTTTTCCATTAGGAAAATTGAATGTCAGATGTCCAGCCTGGTGGGCAACGCAACGTGTTTCTCGTAAAGTCTGTCCTTTGCCACAGCCTCCAGGCTGTCGTTCCTCTCCGGGGCCTCTACAGAGCTCTTTGTTACCTGCTTTCTCAGTGACTAAGAGTTGGCCTTAATCCATCTTCATTCTGACCTGGCTCCCTCTAGTTTATTACATGATTAACCACTGCCTATGGACTAGTCTGGAAGGGAAAATTGTTCTGGATATTACAAGGATCAACCCATTCTTCAGACAGGAAGAAATCACTAACTCAAAATACCTTGTAAGCAGGTGAGGTGTGCCAAGCCTACTGTACTGCTAATAAGGTAGCTGAGGCAGAAGGATTGCAAGTCTGAGATTACCCTGAGGATCTACAAAGTAATATCAGGCCATTCAGGGCTGGCAAGGTTCTATCTTTAAAAAAGAAAAAAAGAGCCAGAAATGCATTTAGTACATTTAACCTGCTGAACATCATAGTTTAGCCTAACGGTCTCTGATAGCCAGACAAAATTATCTAACACAGTGTCTATTTGAAAAGAAAGTGTTGACCAATCAATTAGCTCATGCAATTTTATGAATATCTTAACAAATCCTGGCAACATGGTACACTGTCTAGAATCGGTTGTGTCTCCACCCTGCCCCCAGCCCAGTTACCCAGTTATGAGAGGGGCCACATGTCCCGCGCTATCGTCTCGCCCTGTCTACATAGTGAGTCCAAGGCCAGCCGGGGCTGACAAACCAAAGCAAAACCTAGTCTCTCTGTTCTAGACCTTAGACACTGTAATATGTCTGCTTGGATCATTTTCTCCCATCTCTTTACAAATCTAACCTCCACTCCGCCTTTATGTTTTGGCTTTTTTTCTTTCTTCTTTTTCTGATTTTTTTTTCAGACAGGGTCTCAGTCTGTAGTCCAGGATGTACTATCCAGGAGCCACATAGCCCAGGCTGGCTTCAAACTTCTATCTAAGATTATAGGTGACTACCATCATTCCTGAGTGGTAGCTCTGGTTTAATGTCACTTCTTCAAGAACTGTCACTTGGCTTGCTTAGAATAAATCAATTTTCTCTGTTGTACATCCCTTGTAGTTGAATGTGACATATCTTCACATCTTAAATGGAAAGAACTAGACCTAAATATGAAATTTCTGCTTTTTGTTTTTGTTTTGAGACAAAGATTCTTACTATGTAACTTAAGATGAATTTTCCTTTCTTTTCTTTTCTTTTTCTTTCTCCTTCCTTCCTTTCTTCTCTCTCTCTCTCTCTCTCTCTCTCTCTCTCTCTCTCTCTCTCTCTCTTTTTGAGACAGGTTCTCATGTACTCTAGGCTGGCCGAGGATTGACTATGTATTGGAGGATGACCTTGAACTGACCCTTTCACCTCACTTCTCAAGTGCTGGGTTACAGGCATGTGCTGCTCTGACTGATGTATGTGGTGTCAGTTTCATACATGCTAGGCAAACACTCTACCAAAAAAACCAAAAAACCAGCCCTTTCTCTATCCTTTGTAATGCTGGGGATTGAACCTAGGGTCTTGTGCCTGCCAGGTAAGCAGAAAGTCTACCTTTGGATCAAATCCTAGTCCCATGGCCTTAACCTTTCAGCTCCCTTCTTCTACCCTTGCAGTCCTGTGAATTCTCCCCACACAGACGGGTTTTGCTTTCTTTTAGAGAGAGGGTTACGCCATGTAGCCCAGAGTGCTACCAAACTCACAATCTGGCTGCTTTAACTTCCCACTTAGGTGGGGGATTACAGGTGAGCACTCTACATTCAAGAGGATTTTTTTCTTCTAAAAAACTTCATTATTATTTTATGTGTATGGGTATTTTGCCTGTGTGCATGTCTGTATATCACATGTGGGCGAGCATTTCTATTTTTAACACTGGCCAACAATCTGAAAAATGCCCCAAGGCTAGTGACTGCCTGGCACCTGCCCATGTGCAGTCTGAGCTATTCAACCTTTAGCTATCCTTGGTAACTATTTCTGTCTTAATCATCGTTCCGTCATCCCTCCATTTATTATCTGTGGACTCCATGCCAGGCTCTGGCTCAGTCCTCCACACAGATGACCTCATTAATCTCTTAAACCACCTGTGAGGTCAAGCAAGGTTCAGCAAGGTTGAGACGCTTGCCCGAGGTCACAGGTGTAAGTGGTAGAAACTGATGCGAAAGGTCTGCCCGCTGGACTGCCGTGCAGCGAGGCACCATCTTCAGCTTGGCCTGGGGCAGGTGCTAATCTACCTGACGGCTATTAGCAGTGGTTGCAGGGTCGCCATGTGCCCGGCCCTGCGCTCTTTAGGCCCCGATTCTGTCCTCACCAGATCTCTGTGAAGGAACTACTGTTATCATATCTATTTTATAAGTGAGGAAACTGAGGTAATACTCACTCACGAGGGCAGGAAACAAGCTCCAAACCCTGTCTGATGTCACAGACCCCGCTTTTAGGAACCCCTAATTACAATTGTGTTTTTGCGGGCGGATTGTGGGGTAATGTATAGCTGGGGAAATCCAGAGCTGAGGGGAGGATTTGTGAACCTGTTCGTGAGCCCTGTGGCCTGTAGGTGGCAGCAGCACTAACAGTCTCTAAAGACACAACCTCTGTGACACCAGCACTCTGGAGACAGGAGTCTTATCCAGTGGATAAGGATCCAAGGTCATCCTTGACCAAGTAATGAGTTTATTGGCAATGTTTCTATTCATAAATTCTGTTTTCCAAAAATAACTTGGATATTTAAAAAAATAAACCCACAGAATAAACGTTAACAAGCACTAAGACTTTCTGCTTCTAGGTCACAGCTAATCGAGATAAAAAGAAATAAAAGGCTTGCTTTTAGAAGTGAGTATTCTCAGAAACCCAGCCTAGAAAAGAAAAAGAAGTTAGCTCCAAAGCTAAAATAACAAAATGCCATTTCCTGGGCTGAGCTGCAGCTCAGTTAACAGAATATTTGCCTAGCACATACGAAGTCCTGGGTTCAAGTCTCAGCTCCACGTAAAGCATGCATCAGATCTCATTACAGATGTTTGTGAGCCACCATGTGGATGCTGGGAATTGAACTCAGGATCTCTGTAAAAGCAGTCACTGCTCTTAATCTCTGAGCCATCTCTCCAGTCCTATTATTACTACTATTACGACTACTATCATTACTATTATTATTATTCATTTGATTTTTCAAGACAGGATTTCTCTGTGTAGTCTTGGCTGTCCTGGAACTCGCTCTGTAGACCAGGTTGGCCTTCAACTCAGAGATCCACATGCCTCTGCCTCCCGAGTGTTGGGATTAAGGGGTGTGCACCACACACAGTTTTTTCCTCTATAATCCTAATAAAGGAACGATTTTTCTGAAAATCAATTTTAAGTATAGCAAATCATAAATTTTTTACTACATAAAATTTGCCTGAAGAGCATGATCATCTGATGTCCACAACTCACTTCTGCATTTACAGAGTTTTTGTGAGCTCTGTACACACCTCTACATTCACCAGACAACACTGAGGTGCACTCTAATGCCCATGCACTGATATTTTAGAGACATCATTCTAACAGGGAGATTCATGATGATAGTGAGGTGACACAGAGGCTAAGAGTGCACACTGCTCTTCCAGAGGTGTTGAGTTCAATTCCCAACAACCACAGGTTGGCTCACAACCATCTATAATGAAATCTGGTGCCCTCTTCTGGGATGCAGATATACATGTAGGAGGAACATTGTATACATAACAAATAAATAAATCTTAAAAAAGAAAAGTTCTTTTAAAAAATAGGGAAGACTTTTATGTTGGGGAATATTATTTTAGGTGTGTTATTTTTGTTTATGTTGCACTTGTTTAATTCTGTGAAGCTGTGATTCTTTGCCTGTCTAAAACACCTGATGGTGGTCTAATAAAGATCTGATTGGCCAATAACGAGGCAGGAGAAAGAATAGGAGGAGAAATGTGGACAAACAGAAGGAGCAAGATAGAACAAGAGGAGGAGGATGTCAGGGACCAGCCACCCAGTCACCCAGCCAGCCAAAGAGTGAGTCAGTTCCAGGCTCCAAAGCTACTCAGAGAAACCCTGTCAGAAAAGGAAAAAGCAAGCCGGGCGGTGGTAGCACATGCCTTTAATCCCAGCACTTGGGAGGCAGAGACAGACAGATCTTTGTTAGTTTGAGACCAGTCTGGTCTACAAGAACTAGTTCCAGGACAGGTTCCAAAGCTACAGAGAAATCCTGTGGGGGGGGGGGTGTGGAGAAAAAAAGGAAAAGCCCAAAGGCAAAAGGTAGATGGGATAGTTAACGAAAGCTAGCTAGAAACAAGTCAAGCTAAGGTTGGATATTTATAAATCATAATAAGTTTTTGTATAATTTATCTGGGAGCTGGGTGTCAGGGCCACCCAAAGAGTAAAAAACAATCAACACATTTATTTACTTATTTATTGGAGGGCTCATGTGTGCTCCAGAGGGAATATGGAGGTCAGAGGGCTTGTTTCTCTCCTTCTACCACGTGGATTCCAGGCATCCAACTCAAGTCATAAGGCTTGGTGGTAAGGTACTCTTCCAGGTGAGCCACCGTAGTTGGGGTTTTTTTTTCCCACCAGCCAGCTCTCAAATAACCACACAGAGACTTATTATTAATTACTAATGCTTGACCGATGGCTTAAGCTTGTTACTAACTAGTTTTTAGAGTTTAAATTAGCCTATATTTTTATTTTTTTATTTATTATTATGTGTACAATATTCTGTCTGTGTGTATGCCTGTAGGCCAGAAGAGGGCACCAGACCTCATTACAGATGATTGTGAGCCACCATGTGGTTGCTGGGAATTGAACTCAGGACCTTGGGAAGAGCAGGCAATGCTCTTAACCGCTGAGCCATCTCTCCAGTCCCCTAGCCCATATTTTTATTAATTTACATGCTGCACACATTCTAGGCTGTGTTATCTCATATTCTACATGTTCTCCTTCCACTCCATCTGGCTGCTCTCTTACCCCCATCACCACCTTTCTTCCCAGTGTCCTGTCTGCCCTGAAAATCCTTCCTAGTTATCGGCCATTCAGCCTTTTATTAAACCAGTTCAAGTGACAAATCTTCACAGTGTACAAAAGGATTATATTCCACAGAAAGCCATCTCATCTGCCCAAGAGGGAAGTATTTTTTTAAATAACTTGTTTTTTTATTATATGTGTATGAGTGTTTTGCCTGCATATGTGTGTGTATATGTGCATGTGTTTATGTACCATGTGCATGCAGTACCCATAGAGGCCAGAAGAGGGCATCAGGTCTCCTGTAACAGGAGTTACAGAAGGTATAAAGGGAGACAGTATGCGAATAACAAATGTAAGATGTTAAATAGATGTAAGTGAGATAACCTACTAGGATAGACTCTTAGTTCTTTGCAGGGGTGGGGGTGGAGATGGGACTGCCACCCAGCTCCCAAATAAACACACTGAGTCTTGCTATTTATTATGAATGCCTGGCCTTAGCTTGGCTTGTTTCTAGCCAGCTTTTCTTAAATTATCCCATCTACCTTTTGCCTCTGGACTTTTATCTTTCTCTATTCTATATTTCCTTCTTTACTTCTTACTCCATGGCTTGCTGTGTAGCTGGGTGGCTGGCCTTTGGTGTCCTCCTTCTCTACTGCCTCCCTCTTCTTCAACCTAGATTTCTTCTCCAATTTATTCTCTCTGCCTGGCAGTCCCGCCTTATTATTTCTTCTGCCTAGCTATTGGCTGTTCAGTTCTTTATTAGACCAATCAAGTGGGGTTTTTTGTTGTTGTTGTTGTGGTGGTGGTGGTTTTTTGTTTTTAGTGACAGGGTTTCTCTGTGTAGCTTTGTTAGGAGCTGTCCTGGAATTCCCTCTTTAGACCAGACTGGGATCAGGCTTGAACTCACAGAGATTCACCTGCCTCTGCCTCCTGAGTGCTGGGATTAAAGATGTGTGCCACCACCGCCTGGCACAATCAGGTGTTTTAGAGAGCAAAAGCAACACAGCTTTACAGAGATAAACAAATGTAACATACAAGAATGCATCACATCTTTGCATCATTAAATAAATATTTCACAGCATAAACAAACGTAACACATCTTAAAATATTCCACAACATGCAATTATTATTATCTTATTATAATTTATTATTGTTGTTGTTGTTATTATTATCAGACAGCATCTCAGCATCTGGCCTTTTTTTTTTTTTTGGAGACAGGGTCTTGCTATGTAGCTCTAGCATCTAGCTTTCTTGGAACTGTGTCTGTGTAAACTAAATTGATCTTGAACTCACAATACTTCCAGTCTCCAGAGCAATTAGGAATACAGGTGTGCCACCACAACTGGGTTGTAATTTATTGTGATTTTTTGATGTTATGAATTATGTATTTGAAAGGTATAGATTTCCTCCTGTGTTTTCCGGGTTCTTCTGTATGTATAGTAATTTAAAAACGTTTACATTTTTGGCTGGATGGTGGTGGCGCATGTGTTTAACTGCAGCATTAAGGCAGAGGCGGGTGAATCTCTGTGGTCTACAGAGTGAGTTCCAGGACAGCCAGGTCTACACAGAGAAATCCAGTCTCAAAATACAAAAACAAAAAGTTACATTTAGGTCTAGTATGGGTGTGGGTGTGACCCATGGGTTTGGCATTTAGAAAGATCCTACAGCAGCAGCAAGGAGGGTGTCTGGAGGGTGATAGCCCTGGGGTCTGGAATGAGTGCTACTCAGAGACAGATGGTGGCTTCCACTAAGTGATAGTGGGGAAAATACAAACAGTGGGGAGTGTGGAAGTTGAATGTCTGTGCATAATGGTCTGGGTTTCTTATTTTCGCACAACACAGAGGGTAAATTGTAACTTTTTGACACTTTAAATTGACTCTCGATAGTTGGAGACACAGACTGTAGAACACCGCACATCCATCAGCTCCTTTCTTGGGCATCGCCGGGCGTCTGTTACTGAACGTGTCCTCCCAAGTCAGAGACCTTCGCTTTGCTCAGAACTAGGCAAGCTGCCCAAATCCATTTATGTTCAGTGCACCGGCCGCGGGCGGCGCATGCCCAGACGGGCAGAGTGGGGGGCCAGGCCCCGCGGGGCGGAGGGCTGGCAGTTCCCGCCATTTTGTCCCGATCGCCACTCAGCTGGCCACGGCTGGCGACTACAAGTCCCGTGAGCCTCCGCGGCGGCACTTCCTACCCTCACTGTCCAGCCTGCTCCCTCCGCCCCCCCTCCCCGGGGGCCGAAGGCTCCGGCTAGAGCCAGGCGGCTAGAGACCAGGTAGGATTTCCGGGAGAAAGTGCTGTGGAGCCCGCGGAGGCAGCGGCGACCTGGGTGAGTTCTCCAAACTCAGGAAAGTGAGCGACTCGCGCGCTCCGCAGCCGCGGTCTCGGCTGAGCGGAGGGTCGCGGGCCGGGTCGGGGTCGGGGGTAACGGCGCGGGCGGCGGTCAGTGCAGCCAGGGCGTGGCGGGCCGTAGCCTCCTCCCTCGGCCCTCCCACAACGGTCCCGCTGCGGTGTCCCCGCCTGTGGCCGGGCTGGCGCAGACTCGCGCTCTCCGCCCCCCAGCACCGCGGGGCCCTTTTGTCTGCGCCGCTTTTTCCCCCTTTGTGACTGACTGTGCCTGGAGTCTCGGTCTCCGGGGGAGCCCGCACGTCCTGCCGGGGACCGCTCCCTGGGGATCCGGTTACTGTAACTGGATCGGGTCAAAGTCCATCTTTCAAAAGTGACCTCCCTCAGCCCTCTGCTTCCCGGCCGAGCAGAACGGACGGAGGCTTTGGAGCCTGGCGTAGTTTCTGTGGAAACCTCGAGGTTATTGTCCAGTTCCTAAGTGTCAGCCTCCGGCAGCTAGGGATCAAAGATCTAAGAAAAAGAAGTGAGACTTGGAGCCCCAACCCCGGAAACTGAGGAAGAGTGGAATTTACTGCGATACGCGTGGCAGCTCTGTGTGTGTGTGTGTGTGTGTGTGTGTGTGTGTGTGTATGTGTGTATGTGTGTGTGTGTATGGGGCGGGCAAACAACTCAAGCGAATCATTGCTTTAGAAACCTGAAAATCGGAGCGGAGAGATTTCTAGGACATCATTCATTTCCTGCAAATAGTCTTTTGGCACTTTCATTCGCCCACGCACCTCCTCGATTCCCTAGAAAAGCTCCAAAGAAAAAGTCCGCTCATTGAAGAACCTGCTTTGTAGAAAACTCAGTATATTCTAGAAAGCAGGTTTGGTTTGTTTTTACCAGATGAAAAGAATGAAAGCGGTTTAGGGGAAGAGTGATAAAATGTATTCTTTCTGGCCACCACTGGATTCGTGGATCTGATCCAATTTGGTTAGATCTCGGTAGCTGCACGTCCCGTCAAAGACCCCATCGCGAGACTTAGCGTAGGGCTGACGCTTCATAGAGGCAAAGGTAGAAACCCCTTTGAAAACTGATTAGTATTTCAAATTCCTGAGGGAGGGCAACTGGGACTTCTTTACATGAATCAGGAAAGGTGTTTTGAGGCTAAATTCCCACCCTAGCCATGCAGGCAAATAAAGTCTTCATTATTCTGCCTGGCATTTTGTAATGGAAATGACTTTGAGACGCTTAGATTGTGTTAATGTTGTATGGAGATGAAAGGTCCTTAACACAGGCTCATACCTTGATACTGGTTGTATCTTTCCTAGCAAGTTGTGGTGGCACATCTCTCTAATCCCGATACTTATGTGGCTAGGGAAGATCATGGGTTCAAGACGAGCCAGAACCTTGTCTCAAGGGGAAAGAAATGTTTTCTTAAATGTGTGTGGGAGAGAGGGGAGTGGAGTCCGTGCAGGTGTGACATTAGAGACCGACTCTGTGGAGTTGGTTTTCTCCTGCTTCACTTGGTTTCCTGGACAGGCTTGCGCAGGAAGAGCCTTTACCATCTGGACCATCTTGCTAGCTCACATTATTTTTTCTTTTTTGTTGTGCTAGGACTGGAATCCAATACCCGCTCTGCTGTGGTGCTTACACCTTTGGCCCCAGCTATTCTTCAATTATTGGACATAGAGATTTATTTATTTGAGATTGGGTCTACAATTATCTAGTCTGGTCTTGAACTCTCCTATCCTGCCATTGTCTCTCCAAGTGCACCAGCACACCTAGCTCTGAAATTCTGAATTTATAGCAGGCTTGCTACTTTCTGGCTTGTTTCCTCAAACATGATAGTGCTATTCATGTTATTTTTTGACAACTTGTATACATTGTATAAGTTGCGGTAACATACGTTGTATATCCTCACCACTTGTATATCCTCACCACGGTTCTGTGAGGTATTGGTTCTCACTTTGCAGCTGATGCAACCTTGCCTAATTTGTAAAGTGACTAGCCCAAAGCCAGACACTTAGCCCAGGAAGGAAAGCTGAACCAAATATAAAGAGCAAGCCTAGCACTTTCTGTTACCTCAGATTAAATGTAGCTGCTAGTCATATTTCCACAAACTGCTTTCATTTGCTTAGATCTGAATATTAGAGAAAAATTATGGAATTATTTTCCAGCCCAAACAAATTCCTCAGGAACTGCAGTGTATAGGACCATGATGTCTTTTCCATCAGCTGTTCTGAAGCTCGCTGCTTCCCTCCAGTGTGCTTACCCTGTCTGTAGGCAGAATGGCAGTTTTATAGGGCCTTGGAGACACAAGGGTGATGAGTTACTAAGTTGTGGTTTTAATCATTTATTAAAAGGTGATTATGTGTGGGGCTAGTCTGGTCTTCATAACAAGTTTCAGGTCAACCAAAGCTGCCCATTAAGACCATGTTTCAGGGGAAAAAAAAGTCTGTCTGAGCCGAGCGGTGGTGGTACATGCCTTTAATCCCAACACAGAGGTAGGTGGATCTTTGTGAGTTCGAGGCCTGCCTGGTCCACAAGCGCTAGTTCCAGGACAGGCTCCAAAGCTACAGCGAAACCCTGTCTCAAAAAACAAAAAAACAAAACAAAAAAAAGTCTGTAAGAGAAGATGGGTAAGGCTGCTTTGGCTCCTGAAGCCTAACATTGAAGACAGAACTCAAATGCATGTACTTTTTTTTTTTTTAAGAGCATTAAGACTTAGGGAAATGCTTTCTTAATTTTTTTTGCTTAGTAAAAAAGTAAAAAAGTTTTGATCAGACTAAACCTGCAGTTTAGTCTTGGTTTTCTGTCAGTACATGCCATGAATGTGACATCAGAATAGCAACCTACTTCAACTCTCGTACTTAAATTGTTAAGTGAAATGCATAGCATTCCAGTGGAATTCAGTCAGTGTAATTAGTTCAGGTTCTTTGTCTTATTTTCTTATTCTTATTCTTCTTTTTTTTTTTTTTTTTTTTTTTTTTTTGGTTTTTCGAGACAGGGTTTCGCTGTGACTTTGGATCTTGTCCTGGAACTAGCTCTTGTAGACCAGGCTGGCCTCAAACTCACAGAGATCCACCTGCCTCTGCCTCCCAAGTGCTGGGATTAAAGGTCTGCGCCACCGCCCGACCTATTTTCTTCTTTTTAAGATATATTGCTATGTAGCCTAGGCTAGCCTCAGATTTTCATTGCTGCCTCAGTCTCAGTGCTGGATTACAGACTAATTTAGCCTTTTAAAGTAATTGATGCCTGCTTTGTTTTGATGCTGTAGTGAGAATGATTCTCTCTCTCTCTCTCTCTCTCACTTATTAATGATGGTGTACTTTATTTCCAAATCCATCCTTTTACTCATTCAGCCTTGAATGAAAGTTAAGGCTCTAGGTCCTGAGGACAAAGCAGTGACAGTGTTTTCTCCTCTTTGCAGACTGGTACCGATTAGGGGAGGAAAAAAGACAGACAGTCAGCAGGCAGTGGTGGCGCATGCCTTTAATCCTAGTACTCGGCAGGCAGAGGCAGGTGGATCTCTGTGAGTTTCAGGCCAGCCTGGTCTACAGAGGGAGTGCCAGGACAGGCTCCAAAGCTACACAGAGAAACCCTGTCTCGAAAAACAAATAAACAAAAAAAGACAGACAGTGACTACACAGTAAATAAAGGTCTCAATCATTATACAGCCAGCTCAGATAATGTCTTTTATTTTTAAAATGAACTTGTTTTGTTAGAGACAGGGTCTTACTATATATGACAGCCCACACTGGTCTGAAGCTCACTCTGAACCTGAAATGATCCTCCTGCCTCAGTTTTAGAAGTACTAAGATTAGGCCTGTGCCACATGACAAGGTTATGTCTTTCATCTTGAACATAGGGATAATGGCATCTTGCTTTATCTAATGGAGTGTTTCCAGGCAAGTGACCTGAGTATCTTTTGTTGTAAGCTGCAGATGCTGCTGCTGCTAGAAAAGGAAAGGGAGCGAGTGGACACTGAGCCAAGAATCTGTCTCATTGTGAAACTTGGAGGTCTTTTTTTGGGGGAGATGGAGGAGGCTGCCATGCCAGGCCTATATATGATGGGCAAATTCTGTATTCCCACTCCTTCTCTGTATCTTTTGTTTGTGTTTGTCTTGAGACAGGGTTTCTCCGTGTATTCCTGGCCATCCTGGAACTCATGCTGTAGAGTAGGCTGGAAGTCATTCTGTAGACCAGGCTGATCTCTAACTCACAGAGATCCACCTGCCTCTGCTTCCCGAGTCCTAGGATTAAAGGCATGCACCACCACTATGTTTCTTAATAGGAACTACCTTCCCCCCCACAAAGTATTCTCCATTAAAGAAAGTTTTTATATTCTTTTATAATTTATTTTTATTTTATTATATTGGTGTTTTGTCTGCATGTATGTCTGTGTGAGGGTCAGATCCTCTGGAACTTGTTGCAAAAGGAGTGGTGGGCTGTGTTCCTGCCGGGATCCCGGCTACCCGGCTAGTTTACACTCGAAATAATTACACGGAAACTGTATTCATTTAAACACTGCCTGGCCCATTAGTTCTAGCCTCTTATTATCTTGACTAACCCATATCTAATAATCTGTATGCCACCACGAGGTCATGGCTTACCGGCATGAGTCTAGCCAGCGTCCATCTCGGGAAGGGGAATCATGGCGACTGCCTGAATCTGTTTTTTTCTCCCAGCATTCTGTTCAGTCTACTCCACCTATCTGAATTCTGCCCTATCAAAAAGCCAAGGCAATCTCTTTATTAACCAGTGAAAGTAACACATAGACAGAAGCCCCACCTACTCCAGGAACTGAAGTTACTGACAGTTTTGAGTTGCCATGTACATGCTGGGAATTGTACCTGTGTCCTCTGGAAGAGCTATCAATGCTCTTAACTGCTGAGCTAACTTTCCAGCCCCCTGGTTTTTACATTTTTACAGTTAATTATGACAGTTATGACTACCTCTGGGCTACATCTTCAGCACAGAATAAAGCCTTAATCTTTATGTGAATTGCTTAGCACACAGTTCTTGGTGTTTCTTCTCTTATTTAAGATTTATTTTTTAATTTTATATGTGTGTACTTGAGTGTACACACATATGCGTCATGTGCATACAAGAGCTGTGGAAAAGGCACTGGATCCCCTGGATCTGGAGTGATAGGCAGCTGTGAGCCACCTGATGAGGGTGCTGGGAATCAAACCTGAGTCCTCTGGAAGAGTAGCCAATGCTCTTACCACTGAGTCTGCTTTCCAGTCCCAGCTCTGGGTGTTTCATTGGAATGCTGTCCACTCATTGCTCAGCGACTGAATGAATAAAAGTGGGCAGGTACAGTTTTAGAGAGTGTCAGAACCAAAATGGATATTTTATCCAGCAGATACTTTTGTTTTCTGTTGTATGCTTTTTTTTGTTTGTTTTGTTTTGTTTTGTTTTTCGAGACAGGGTTTCTCTGTCGCTTTGGAGCCTGTCCTGGAACTAGCTCTTGTAGACCAGGCTGGCCTCGAACTCATAGAGATCTGCCTGCTGGGATTAAAGGCATGCGCCACCACTGCCCAGCTGAGGCTGCATGTTTTATGAGCATAGTGATGCAATGGTATATAGGCCTGTCTCCAAAAACTTAAGGTATTACAAAATTGTAACAGTGTAATGGTGCTAAATGTGCTGGATGGAGATATGGCTCAGTGGTTAAGAGCCCTGCTTGCTCTTGCAAAGATCCTGAATTCAATTCCCAGCAACCACATGGTGGCTCACAACCATCTATAATGCGATCTGGTGCCCTTTTGAGGAAGAGACCTGGTCAGTCTTCCTCATCAACAGACCATGAAACCTAATATGGACAAGTTCAACAGAACCACCATATACGGGCTGCCCGTGCGTACTTCAGTATTGCCAGGGCATAAATTTTTATTTTCATTTTTTCAATGGTGCTAAATAGAGATACATTTAAAGAATAGAAGGTACCAAGTCAGATTAAACCTGAGTTTAATCACTGGAACCCAGATAGTAGAAGAAGAGAATCAACTTTCGTATGCTGACCTCCATATGCATGCTATGGGAAAGTGGGGAGGAGAGAGACAGAGACAGAGAGACAGACACACACAGACATGAATAAATACATTGGAGTTGTAGCGATAGCCTAACAGGAGCACTGTGTGTGTTTTTGCATAGGATCCAGGTTTGGTTCCTATCACCCACATGGTAGCTCACAACCATCTGTAGATCTAGGGGATCAAATGACCTCTTCTGGCCTCTAAGGGTCCCAAGCTCACATGTGGTGCACATGCATAATTTTTATTTTATTTTATTGGTGTTTTAGCCTATATGTATATCTGTGTGAGGGTCCTGGATCTTGGAGTTACAGACAGTTGTAAACTGCCATGTGGGTGCTGGGAATTGAACCTGGGTCCTCTAGAAGAGCAATCAGTGCTCTTAACCACTGAGCTATCTCTCCAGCCCTACACAAAATTTTTAAATGAAAATAAAATTTAGATAGGGACTAAATGATTTTGTTTTGTTTGAGACTAGGGTCTTGCTTTGTAGCCCTTGTGAGCCTGGAAGTCACTGTGTAGATCAGACCTGGCCTTGAAAGTTCAGTGATCCTCCTGAGTCCTGGGATTAAAAGCCAGCACCAATATGTCTGGTTTAAGATGCTGTTTTGGGCTCAGCAGTGGTGACTCATTCGTTTAATCCCAGTGCCGGGGAGGCAAAGGCAGACAGATCTCTGAGTTAGAGACCAGCATGGTCTATAGAGTGAGTTCCAGGACAGCCAGAGCTGCACAGAAAAACTCTGTCTCAAAAAACAAAGCAAAAATTCTGTTTTGGTAAACAGTGCAGGAAGGCATTACAGAAGGTGCGGTTTTAGGGCAAGCAGGAATTCAGGCGGACTTGTCGCTCCAAGTTCTCTGCTTCCTCTTCCACCTCCATTTAAGGTGTGTGCACACGAGTGAGTGCATGACCACATGTGGAGGCTAGAGACCAATCTTGGATTTCCTTCCTCGGTTGTGCATACTGGTTTTGGGATGGGGAGGGGGTCTTCTGTTTTAGCTTGTACCAGGCCTTTTTTTTTTTTTTTTTTTTTTTAAATATAAGTAAACTTGTCTTTTCTGGTGATCAGACTCAGACAGCACCTTTTAGACTGATCTGTCTCCCCAGCTCTAAGGTTACTCTAGGCAGAGGGAGTAGTTCTGAGCTCAAGAATGGAGTGAGTATAAAATGTTAGCTCTATGTCTAGGGGAGATGAGTGATCTGGAATGCTGAGAGTGTGTCACACTTGGGTGTTAACGTTGTGATTCAGACAGCCCTTCTAGATAGCTTGAACAAAGCTATGGTCCACCATAGATGACTGTGCATAGCAAACGTACACGTGGACTATCAGTCCCTTAGAGACTACTGCACTGGTGTGGCGGCTCACACTTGTGATCCTGGCATCAGGAGGCTAATTGCAGGAGGCTTGCTGTGAGTTTGAGGCCATACTGAGGCACAAAGTTCTAGGCCAATCTGGGCTACAGAATAAGACCATGTTATTGAAAAACAAGCAAAAAATAATAATAATAAAAAAGAAAAAGAACATTTATTAGTTAGACATAATTTTTTTTTTAGCTTTTTTGTGATGTCAGAGACCAAATCCTGTGCAGTGAGCTTCCCGTTGAGCTCCTTGTAGCCCTTCTTTGATTCTTTGCAAGTATATTTTGATAGTGTATTTCGAATCTTTTAAGTTTTACAGTTAGAATTTCTTGATTCAGCTTTTATTTCCTTTGGTTTTTTGAGACAGGGTTTCTTTGTGTATTCTTGTCTGTCATAGAACTAGCTCTGTAGTCTAGGCTGGCCTCGAACTCACAGAGATCTGCCTGCCTTTGTCTCCAGAGTACTGGGATCAAAGGTGTCCCCCTTTAAAACAAAACAAAACAAAACAGCATTTTACCAGGTAGCCCTGGCTGTCCTGGAACTTGCTATGTAGATCAGGCTGGCCTCTAACTCCCAGAGTTCAGATTGCCTCTGCCTTCTGACTGCTGGGATTAAAGCACCTGGCCCAGTTCAGTTTTCTTGGCTGCTTTTCTCCCACCTGATTACAAGCCATACTTTCTTATTTATTTGTTTTTCTTTCTCAATTTTTAAAATCCCCCCCCTTTTTTGGTTTTATGTATATAGTGTATGTGTGGAAAATAAAAGAAAAGGGGGGTTAAAAAATCGAGAAAGAGACAGCAGATAAATAGTGTGCAAGGATATGTGTATTGAACATGCTATAATGTGGCAGCCCTGAAAATAAACTTCTCTTTTCTTTGTTTGGTGACTCTCCTGGACTAAACCTGTAAATGTAAAGTGTGTGTGTGTTATTTGTTCTATGTACCCACTGTAGTCTGCACGTGTTTGCTTAGTGACTAACTAATGATTAGACAGAGATTTTTGTATGTGCTGTGGACCAGTAAGTTTTCCAGCTTTTCTGAAGGCTTCTCATGAGGACCTTACTACAGTGGCGGGGAGGGGGAAAAGGTCAGGCTCAGGCCTTCATAATAGCGTCCCTCTCATAAACTTGACAGTTCCTTCAAGTTCCCTGAGTCCCCTTCATTAGGCCCTACATCTTAAAGGTTCCGTTTCCGGTACCAGCAACCTGGGGACAAGGTTCCTAACACATCTGAAGCATAGCAGGCATCAACTCTGCTGTCTTTATTCCACACGCCAACATCTCATTCTTTCCTCCTCTGGGCCCTTCTGTTGGTACACCATAGTATGCTGTAGTATATTGTGCCATAGTTTCTGGGGTGAACTACCCACCTTTAGAGCTGGGTGCCTTGATGATCGACTTGTAGGAGTTTGTTTGTTTGATTTTTGTTTTCAGTAATTTATTTAACTTTATTTTAGTGCATTGTTGTGAAGGTATCAGATTCCCTGGAACTGGAGCTACAGACAGTTGTGAGCTGTCATGTGGGTGCTGGGAATTGAACCCAGATCCTCTGGAAGAGCAGCCAATGCTCTTAACCACTGATCGTCTCTCCAGCCTCTTGTTTTTGTTTGTCTGAGACAGGGTTTCTCTGTGTAGCCCTGACTGACCTGGAACTCACTCTGTAGACCAGGCTGGCCTCAAACTTAGAGATCCACCACCTGCCTCTGCCTCCCAAATGCTGGTTTTAAAGGCGTGTGGAGCCGGGTGGTGGTGGTACATGCCTTTAATCCCAACATTTAGGAGGCAGAGGCAGAGGCAGAGGCAGAGGCAGAGGCAGAGGCAGAGGCAGAGGCAGAGGCAGAGGCAGAGGCAGAGGCAGAGGCAGAGGCAGACTGATCTCTGTGAGTTTGAGGCCAGCCTGGTCTATAGAGCAAGTTCTAGGACAGGCTCCAAAGTTACACAGAGAAACCCTATTTCAAAAAACCAAAATGAAGGAAGGCAGGCAGGCAGGCAGGCAGGCAGGCATGCATTTGGAACTACTGCCTGGCCTTCCTTCCACCTTGTTGAAGAATAGTCTCTTTTGTTTCTGCTGTGCTATGTACTCCAGGAGAGCTGGCCCAGGAGTGCCCAGGTGAGTCTCTGTCTCCCATTTCACCTTAGGAATGCAGAGGTTATAGATGCATGCCTCTGCCTCTGCCATTTTCCCTGGGTTCTAGGAGTGGAGCTCAGGTCATCAAGCTTGTACAGTAGATGCTTTCATTTGCTGAACCTTCTCACCAGCCTCCAGATAGCAATGTTCTCATTTAATAAGTTGTATTTTTCAATAATGTTTAAGCTATAATAAGTGTTAGTGAATAGAGCTTATTTAAAAGACACAAGCAAGATGATAAATTTGACATTTTCAATATCACATGCATGTACCTTTTCTTTTTTAGACACTGTTCCCCGCCTCCCTACTCTGGTTATAGTGGCATGGAAGATCCATTTGGTGAGTACAGCCTGCGTTCTTATTGGTGCTTGTGCTTTGCCCTTACCCGTTACAGCTTTGAGTGAATTATCTCCTGCTTAATATGCTGATGTCAAACAGTGGCTCTCAGACTTCTCACTCTCAGTATCCATTTATACTCTTATTAGTTTATTTTGTTTGTTTGCTTTTGAGACAGGGTATCTCTACACAATGCTAGCTGTCCTGGATCTCATGTAGACCAGGCTGCCTCGCTCCCAGAGATCCTCCTGTCTCTGTCACTATCCCCAGCCCTAATGTTTTTGTTGTTGTTGTTTTGTTTTGTTTTTTTGAGACAGGGTTTCTCTGTAGCTTTGGAGCCTGTCCTGACACCCAATCTGTAGACCAGACTGGTCTCAAACTCACAGAAATCCACCTGCCTCTGCCTCCTGAGTGCTGGGATTAAAGGCGTGCGCCACCCCCATCTGTTTGTTGTTTGAGACTAGGTCTCCCTGTGGAGCTCCAGCCAGCCTGGAACTCACTATGTAGACCAAGTTAATCTTGAACTCCCAGAGCTCCTCTGCTTGTCTTCTGGTTGTAATATAATACTGGTCTCCATTCCTACTCTTAATGTAATTGAAGGTCCTAAAAAGCTTTTATTTGTTGACATTTTCTGTATTATAAATTAGACCTGAGAGGCTGGAAAGATGATTGATTCAGCATCTAAGAAAAGCAGATACCTAATTATATATATGAAGGAATTGTGACCTTACCACAAGCTCTGTCCTCAGGCTTAGGAAGTATATTTGAGATGTTCATTTAGTTTATTTTCTTCTGTCTTGCCCAGTTGCCATTGATGTAACTGAGCCAAGCTGTCTGCATTCCCTGACCTGATAACCGTCATCGGGAAGTTGAGGTTGCAGTTTTTGCCTCATGTTGAGGAGATTTTTGTTTAAGATCTTGCAAGATGAGCATTTTTTCCCCCTAATTTTAATGAGGCTAGGTGTGAGCTCCTTGGAGTTTTTATGAAGTATAGCTAGTTCATTGGGAGATCTTTAGTTTGAACACTAGAGGGCAGTCAGCACCTGTTAATAGGCCTAGTTTTGTCATCAAGTAAAATTATTTGTGAGGATTTGGGAAACTGAACTTATTTTCATAGCACAGTGACTGTTCCTAAATATGGGTCCGTATAATAAAAAAGTGGGGTGTGATAACACTAGCCTGTACTCCTTGCATTGGGGGTGTAGTCTGGAAGTCGTCCTCCAGCACCTATGAGAACATTCCTAAGCTACATGAGATCCTTCGGAAGACAAGGAAAGGAAGAAAAGCAGTCACAGGGAGACAAATGAAGCAGTGACTGCAAACTGGGCTGGTTGGTGTGTGATGTTGTTGAAGATTTTACTGAACTTAAGTTTTTTTTCAGACTGATTTCCTTACTTAGCTCTACTATAGTTAGGATTTAGGTTTAAATGTCCCTGATCTAAAATCTGTACTGGGGGTGCTGAGAGACAGCTCAGAGGTTCAGA
Organism: Myodes glareolus; assembly: GCF_982192425.1. Taxonomy (NCBI): domain Eukaryota; kingdom Metazoa; phylum Chordata; class Mammalia; order Rodentia; family Cricetidae; genus Myodes; species Myodes glareolus. The sequence goes on from NC_142028.1 coordinate 62,283,360, forward strand.
GTACTGGCTGCTCCTCCAGAGGACCTCAGTTTGATTCCCAGTCAGTTACAACCCTCTGTAAGTCTAGGTCCAGAGGATCTGGCACCCTCTTCTGGTCTTTGAGAGCATTGTACAATGTTATGCATAGCTTACAAGTAGGAAAACACCGATATACATAAAATAAAATCTGTAAATCATACAAAGCCTGAAAATTTTTAATGCTACTGTAATTGGAAAATTGTACTTGACTGAGTGAGAATGGAATGGGTCACAATCCCAAAGCAAATACAAAAATGTATAAAATTACCTTTAGCAGGTATATAGGATATGTAAATGAATTTCATGTTTAACTTAATTTTTAAAAATTTATTATAATTATTTTTATGTATGCATGTTCAACACAGCAGTGGAGAGGTCACAGGACAACTCTCAAGAGTCAGTTCTTCCACCATGTGTGGTCTGGAGACCAAACTCTGATAGTCATGCTTGGCATCCAGAGTCTACCCACTGAACTATCTAGATCCAAATCCCCCAACTCCTTTCTGGGATAGGATCTCACTGTGTATCCCTGGATAGCCTGGAACTCACTATGTAGACCAGGATGGCCTAGAATACTATTATGTCTGGCTTGGTGGCCCTTTAAAAATAGTTTTTGGGACAGGATCACCTGCACCTGAGGCTGGCTGGCCTTAAACTCACTATAAAGTGAGTTCAGATGAGTTTGGGGATTGCAGGTGTGTGCCACATTGGGTTTTATACAATGCTGGGGATTGAGCCCACATCCTTGTGCATGTTAGGCAAACACCCCCTGACCTGAGCTACATCCTTTTGTGTCTTTTTTGAAGTGCTAGAGATTGAATTCATGGCTTGGCATATGTTAAGCAAGCCCTTCACCACTGAACCACTTCCCTAATCCCATATGCCAGTGTGTGTTGTTGTTGTTGCTGTTTGTTTTTTGAAACAAGGGCTCACTTTGTAGCTCTGACTGTCCTAGAACTCACTGGCCTTAAATTCACAGAGATCTGCCTGCTTTGGCCTCCCAAGTGCTGGGATTAAAGACATGCGCTACTATGGCTGGCTTGTGTTTTCTTTTTTGAGGTAGAGTTTTATGTGGACCAGGCATTAGCCAAAGCTGCCCAAGAATTTCTTTTCCTCTTTCCTGCATTTGATATATATATGTGACTTTTGACAGGAAGACCCTTCTATATATCCTTCAATATACACACAATACAATTTTCAGGAACTTTGTTATAATCAAGATCGCTAACTTTGGTGGCAGGGGGGAAAGGTAGGGTTTTGCTGTGTTACCAAGACTGCTTCCAACTCTTGGTGGTACCTATATTCATTCCCTGATTGTTGGATTAGAAGTGTATGCCACCATACCACACTGTGATATCAATAATTATGAAAGCGTCTTTAGGAACAATTATTTGTAGTGTTCTGAAATGAAGAGCAGTGAGAGTTAGCAATTGTTTTTGTTTGTTTTGCTGTGCTAAGACTCATACCCAGGGTTTTGTGCATCCTAGGCAGCATTCTGTCACTGAACTATCTTTGTTCCTGTTGAGAGACGTTTGCTCTCTAACTCCTATGGGGAAGACCTAAAGCTCCAAGCTCCTACATAGATGTCTGTGCAGTATGTGTGCAGTGCCTATGGAGGCCAGAAGAGGGCACCGGATCTCCTGGAACTGGAGTTTAGAGTTAGTTGTGAGCTACCATGTAGGTACTGGGACTTGAATTCTGGTCTTCTAGAAGTGCAATAAATATTCTTAACTTCTAAGCCACCTCTGAAGCCCCATTATTTAAAAATTATGCTATTAAGGCCAGGTGTGGTGAAACATCTCTTTAAACCCAGTACTCAGGAGGCAGAGGCAACTGTATGAGTTGGAAGCAAGATTAGCCTACTTATCAAGTTCTAGACCAACCAAGGCTATCTAGTGAGACCCTGTCTCAAAAAACTAAAAGCCAAAGCCAAACAAAACAACAAAAGTCATTAGTATTACTATTGGTCTCTGATGAAAATTAACAAAAAAACATGTATTAAAGGCTTGAGAATTATGAAAAGCAATAGTCCATTATTATTGTTGTTGCGTGGTGATGTGTGGGTTTACATGGTATGGCACACCTGTGGAGATCCAAGGACAACTTTCAAAAGTTGGTTCTCTCTACCATGGGTTCCTGGGATCACACCTTTATCTGCTGAATGAACCACCTTGAGAGCCAAAAACTAATACTTCTAAAAAGTTCTTTTTCATTATTTGATGGTTTCATAATTTATATAATGGATTTTAATAATTTTCATCTCTTCCCCCCAAACTAATAATTTTTTTGTTTGTTTTTCGAGAAAGGGTTTCTCTGTAGCTTTAGAGCCTGTCCTGGGACTAGCTCTTATAGCCCAGGCTGGCCTCGAACTCACAGAGATCCACCTGCCTCTGCCTCCCAAGTGCTGGGATTAGAGGCGTGCGCCACCACTGCCTGGCCCCAAACTAATAATTTTTACAGCTTCATAAGGACATCAGTTAAACTTGCCATTGCTCTTGCACTGTTATTGTAAGTGTGAGCACAGTGAAAATAGGCACGGTGGCTGCTAGTGCAGTCTCAGCGTTCTAGAGGCCACAGGCAGGTAGGCCATCATGAATTCAAGGCTAGCCTGGAATACGGAGTTAAAACTCTGCCACAGATATGGTCATACATCTCATAAATGTGCCTTGGTCAGTGACAGACCACATATACAGAGATGGCCCTATAAGATTATATTAGCTAGAGGTGGGCTTGGTGACCCATGCCTGTAAACCCACCACTCTTCTGAGGCCAGCCTAGACTATGAGAGTTGCAGGCCAACCCAGGCTACTATATTGAGATTCTGTCTGAAAGAAAAGTAAACAAATTACCTAGAGACATTGTAGCCTTCTTAGTCATTATCTTCATATTTGTCCAATAAAGAAATTACCTAGCCTATATCTGAGAATATGTCCCATCATTAAACAATTTGATCTGAAAAGGGATGATTCTCCTTGTTCTAGTCCTCTGCCTTCATCCACTTGCACAGGGACTTGGAGATAATACATTGCAGGTGTCACTTGCCAGCTTGTGTGGTGTGCAGTTACAAAGAGCAGAAATGGCTGCAGGGTAAGTGGAGTGCTGGGTGAAGACAGTAGAGAGAGTGCACATACACAGCTATGCTTGTGGACCTTCACACTCCAGTCCTTTTAAAATGACTCCTACTTCTATTTCATTCTTCTCCATTCTCTGTGAATTAATCCCAGACTCCCTACAGAATATCAGAACTGAAAACTTATTGAAATTGGAACTTTATTAGTTGTTAAAATGTACTGAATTGTAAGGACTGGTGATGTAGCTCAGTTGGTAAAGTACTTGCCTAACATGTATGAGGGAGGTCCTATAAGCTGGGTGTGGTTGCACGTGGCTTTAATCCCTGCACTTGGAAGACAGAGTCAGGAGGGTCAAGGATTCCAGGGTCATCCTTAACTACCTAATGAGTTTCAGGTCAGCCTGGGATACATGAGATTCCCCCTGTCTCCCCATAAAACTGCTGAGTTGTCACTTCCAAAGATTTGAGAGCTCTAAAATTTATATAATTGCCTTTCTCAGATATTTTGTTTATTTGTTTATTGGAAACAGGGTTTCTCTGTGAAACAGTTCTGTGTTGGTGGAAGCTGCTTATTCATTTCCCAGCCTCCCAGACCCAAAATAATTACACAAACAATATTATTTGCAATACTATTTGGCCAATAACTTAAGCATATTTCTAGCTAGCTCTTATAGCTTAAATTAACCCATTTCTATTATTTTATAATTTACCATGAGGCTTGTGGTTTACTGGCAAGGTTCTAGCATGTCTGTCTCCTATAGCAACTATATGGCTTCTCCCTGACTCCACCTTCTTTTTCCCAGCATTCAGTTTAATTTTCCTGCCTAGCTCTATTCTGCCCTGTAATAGGCCCAAGCAGCTTCTTTATTAGCCAGTGGCATTCACAGCATGCAGAGGGGAATCCCACATCAGTTCTGGCTGTCCTAAAACTTGCCCTGAGACCAGCCTGGCCTCAAACTCACAGTGATACTCCTGCTTCTGCCTCCTGAGCACTGGGATTGAATGTGTATGCTGCTGTGCCTGGCTTTTCTTATATCTGAATTTATAAGCACCTACTAGGTTGCAAGGGTTTGGTGTTTGCTATTTTCTTTCCTCTATTTCAGTGGTTCTCAACCTGTGGGTCTTGACCGCTTTCCTTTGGGGTGAGGGAGTCAAGGACCTTTTTACATGTGTCCCATATCAGATATCCTGAATATCAAATATTTACATTATGATTTATAACAGTAGCAAAATTATAGGTTTGAAGTAACAATGAAAATAATTTTATGGTCGGGGGTCACTGCAGCATGAGGAACTGCATTAACGGGTCACAGCATTAGGAAGGTTGAGAACCTTTGTTCTATCTGGTCAAGAATATTTATTAACTAGCCATGCTCCTAGCAAGTGTGCCTTATTTCAGAGTTAATGTGAAATTTTTCATCATGTTATCTTAACATTGGAAACTAAAAGGGTGTCAACAACATAGCCCTTCCCTTCTATTAAAAAGGAGGAGGAAACCTTAACTCTAATTAGTTGCAATCCTTCAGGCGTAGGAGATAAATTCCTTTAAGATTAAATGTAATGTTACTTCATCTTTCTTTTGTAGTAAAGGTCTCTCTCTCTCTCTCTCTCTCTCTCTCTCCCCCTCCCTCCCTCCCTCCCTTCCTCCCCTTTCTTCCTCCCTCCCTTCTCCCTCTCTTTCTTTCTTATTGTTTGTTTGATTTTGGTTTGAGACAAAGTATCTCAAGTTGACTGCAAACACACAGCATCCCTCCTCCTCAGTCCCCCAGTTCTGGATGAGGACTAAAGGCGTTCTGTAGTTTATCTAGAAATGTAATATGGCACCTTTACAAATATCTAGTAAGCATTGTCTGCTATCTTTTTCCCTGATAAGAGCATAAACAGAGAGGATGGGAGTTTTTTTATTTTTATATTCCACTGCTTGGAAGTGAACATGAATTTTTTTCTTTTTTTTGTATATATTTCTTCAGGGAGATTTAATTTCTCTTTGTGAAATTAAATGTGGTGGCCATACAAGCCAGAAGTGGTCAAGAATACCTAGAATACTGACCTCTGGAGACAAAGGCAGAAGGATCAAGAATTCAAGGCTAGGCAAACATTGTGCCATTGAGTTTATAACCCTGGTCCTCTAGAAGACATTTTTAATCTTTTTTTAAAAACTCGATTTTTGTTTCTTGTGTATAAGTGCTTGTCTGCATGTAAGTATGTGTACTATATGCATGCAATGCCCTCAGAGGCCAGAAGAGTGTGTTAGATTCCCTAGAACTGGAGTTATGGATGATTGTGAGCCACCATGTGAGTGCTGGAATCTGTATCTGTGTCCTCTAGAAGAGCAGTCGGGGCTTTTAACAACTGAGCCATCTCTCCAGGCCCAATCTACTAGTTTTATTTTTTGAGACAAAATCTACTGTGGCTTGGGTTAATCTGAAACCCTATTTCTAAAAAAGAAAACTTGAAAACTAAGTACTGAAATCATAAGCTTTAAGAACAGTGTCTGCCTGGCCTGGTGGCTCACACCTGTAATCCCAGCATTCTGGAGACTGAGGCAGGAGGAGTACCACTAGTTTGATGTCAGCTTGAGATAAATAATGGATTCCTGTACATCCTAGGCTACAGATTGGTTCTCCATTTCAAAAAACAAGATGGGTGGGTAGGTGGATGATGGATGGATGAATGGATTGGTAGGTAAGGTAGGATTGCGGGATGGTTTAGTGGGTAAAGCATTCCTGGAACCTGTTTGAAAATCCTGGGCATAGTGATGAGTGTGTGTTTTCCCAGTGCTGGGAAGGCAGAGACAGGATGATCCTTGGGGATTCCCTGGCTAGCCAGTCTAGCCTAATTGATGAGCTGTAAGTCAGTGAGAGACCCTGTGTTCAGTATGATGTCCTTGGGTCTTCACACCAATCTGCACAAACATGCACCCATGGAGGCATGCACACCTAGACACAAATGCACAGAGTAGTGATGAGAAACTATGCTAATAAAGAATGTATTAATGTAAAAAAAAAGTAAAGCTTTTTTGTTGTTTGGGTTTTGGAGGGTTTGTTTTAGTTTGGGGGCTAAGGATTTATTTTATGTGTATAGCTGTTTTGTCTGCATGTGTGTGTCTACACCACATGCATGGATGGTGCTTTCAAAGGCCAGAAGGGAGTGTCAGAGCCCCCAGGACTGGAGTTACAGATGGTTGTGAGCTGCCATATGGGTGCTGGGAATTTAATTCCAGCCCTCTGTGAGAACACCCAGTGCTCTTAACTGCTGAGCCATCATCTCTCTAGCCCTGAAGATTTATTCTTAAAAAGATAAGTGGTTTGCTGGGCGGTGGTGGTGCACACCTTTAATCCCAGCACTTGGGAGGGAGGCAGAGGCAGGCAGATCTCTGTGAGTTCAAGGTCAGCCTAGTCTACAAGAGCTAGTTTCATGACAGGCTCCAAAGCTACAGAGAAACCCGGTCTCGGGGCCAGGGAGTAGGGAGATGTTTGACTTAGTATAGAACATACAAAGGTATGTGCCACAAGCTGCTTATAATTTCATTATGCTTCCACAGTGTGTGCTTTAATAACATTGCAATGAAAGCTAGTTAGTTTCCTAACCTCAATCAAAAGATAATGGTGGGTTGATGCTTAGCTGACAGGATTTATTAATTCTTTCAACAAATTTCAGTTGGCACTCTGCCCTAGCTGCCATGAAGGGAAACAGGAAAAGAACAGGGTAGTGTTTCAGTGCCTGGGAATGACTCAGTGGGCAGAGTGCTCGCTCTGCAAGTGGAAGGGCATGAGTTCACATTTCCACACCATCTAAAAGCCGAGTTCAGTGGCCTGTGTAATCCCGGTGCTGACCAGATGGAGACAGGCTGGTCTCCTGGGCTTGCTAGCTAGTCAGTACAGCTGACTCATCGAGTTCCAGCTTCAGTGAGAGACCCTGCCTTGAAAGATAAATTGCACATTTGTCTACATGCACTTGGATGCAGAATGCATTCACAGAAAGAAAAGATAAAATTTAAGGTCTTAAGAGATTTGGATCTTTTTTTTTTAAATTTGAAATGGGGTTTCTTGGTATAGCCTTGGCTATCCTGGAACTCACTCTGTAGAGTAGGCTGGCCTCTGAAGTCACAGAGATCCACCTGCCTCTACCTCCTGAGTGTGCTACCTCTGCCTGGCTAAAGTGAGTTTTTTATATAAATAAACATAGTTTTGAAGCTAGGGAGTTTGCTCAGTTGGTAAAGAATTGAGTTCACCCCCTGAATCCATGCAAGAATGTTAGGTGTCATGGCTTGTGGTTCTGACCCTGGGGAGGTAGGGCCAGGCAGATCCCTGGGGCTCTCTGTCCAGCCAGCCTAGCTTCATTGGGGAGCTCCAGGTCTTGGTGAGAGACCTGTCTCAAAACACAAGGTGGAGAGAGAGTAATGACAGAATGCACGCAGCATCAGCCCCTGGCTTCCACATACCTGCAAGCAGATGCACACACACAAATCAGTTGCCTTGAGCCTCTGTGAAAGCTAATTTATAATAATGTATACTTATGGGGGCTGGAGAGATGGCTCAGAGGTTAAGAGCATTGCCTGTTCTTCCAAAGGTCCTGAGTTCAATTCCCAGCAACCACATGGTGGCTCACAACCATCTGTAATGGAGTCTGGTGCCCTCTTCTGGCCACCAGGCATACACACAGACAGAATATTGTATACATAATAAATAAAATAAATATTTAAAAAAAATAATGTATACTTATGGAAACTAATTTATAATAACATGTTTCATGTGGAAGCTAGTTTATAACATTTAATCCACACATAGCAATATAATCTCAATTATGCCTTTTTTCATGTCTTTTTGTAGCAACTGATCTGTGATTTATTATGTATTCATAGCTTCTAGGCCTGTTCCCATTTCAAAACTAACTCAGAGGAGCCTGGCGCTGATTCTCTCCTTTTCATGTGGGTCCTGGGGATCAAAGTCCTGTCCTTAGGCTTCTGAAGCAAGCCCTTTACCCACTAAGCCATCTCATAGCCCCCAAGTGGTTCTCGCATGCTCTATTGTGCTGTGTACTGTGCTATTTTTTAAGACTCTCAAGACAATTTCTACTTTTTTTTTTGTCTCAAAAAATGAGGTGGGTGTGGTCAAGGAAGACACTGAGCATCCAGCTCTGACCTCCACATGCCTGCGTGCTCAGTGTCTCACACTACAGCCTCGGCTGCTCTTGAGCAGACAGCCGTCTTCCTGTCTCCACTTGGACTTAAACAGGACCCACCACTCCCAGCCACACTCTCTACTGTCAAGGAAGTGGTGAATAAATAGATGATCACTGCAAAGGCTGCGTCTACTGTAGGTAGAGGTTTGTTCAGGATAACTGATTACATAAGATGAGTGGCCAGTGCCGACTCAGGGATGAGAGGCTTCAAGGAATTCAACTTGAGGAAGTCACGTGTGAACTGGATATTGAAGAGTGTCCGTGGCAGACTTAGGAAGGAAAGATGGAGAGAACAACGTATGGCAAGTGAGTTAGACCAGGGAGAACAGGTGTCATAGCTTAGGAGTCCCAAGAGTCAACAGGTCTAAAGATGAGGGTAGATGTGGGAGAGTTGTGAGAGTAGGTACAAGGTCAGAGCCTCTGGGCATGAACACTTGATGGTCCTGCCTCAGCCTCCCAAGTGCCTGGGTTATACGCACGTGCTGCCAGGACTGCGTACTTGGAGTCTAAGGGTCACCGTGACCTATGTTAAAGATAAGTAAAAAGATCTGAACCCTGTGAAAGAGTTGTTTAACTCTCCCCACCCCACCCCACTTGCTAAAAGGGGTCAAGACCCAGAGGTTGAGAAGCGCTGGACTAGGCAATGGTCTTGATGTATGCACCACCCTGAATTGTATTATTAATAAACCTCACTGGTCACCAATTTTTTTCTACTCTATTATTTTTCATGAGCAGAATGTAGTTGTTTTTTATAGTTACAATAAATAAAGAAGATCAAAAAGCCTTAGTCTTCTAATGAAGAAGAGCACCCTATAAAGCCAAATAGACTGCCAGCTAAGCTCTGTTAAGGAACCAAGGCATCAATGAGGCAAAGGAACAGGCGGACAGAAGTCAGGCCACTGTAGGGTCTGAAATGTGCTCAGCGCTTCCTAGCAAGTAGCATTTGCTGCTGTGACTCAGAGATGACGACTAACACAGCTGCTCCGTCCTCCCCCTCTCTTTCATGACTCCTTACGACTCAGCACGCTCACAAACTGCCTCTGAGTAAAGGAGACAGGACTGGGCAGAATCAGCCCTCAGTCTCGTATCTGTGGGAGTGCAGTAACTGTTTGAGGCTAGCCATGGCACCTGAAAGTTATTCAGGAACTTCTAGCAAGGATTCAGGTTAAGGGGCATTCCTTTCTGGCTCATGTACAGAAGAATCCAGCCTTTATCCTCTCCTAAATAAAAAGTCTGAGTAATAAACACCTGGTGCCACCGTGAGTCAATAGGAATTCCTGCAAAATAACTAAGGATGACTATGTAAATGTTGTTTCTATCAAACTCACTCCAGCTAGTAATTAAAATGCACTTTCATGTTTTCACCCTTCAATTTTTTAGAACCACAGGAAGTATGGGGGGGCGTAAATAATTTTTTTCACAGTACATTTTGTTTTGTTTTTGTTTTGTTTTGTTTTGTTTTTCAAGACAGGGTTTCTTTGTATAACAGCCCTGGCTGTCCTGAAACTCACTTTGAAGACCAAGCTGGCCTCCTGCCTCTGCCTCCTGAGTGTGGGACCACTGCCCAGCCTTTTCATAGAACTTTTATGTTTTGCATCACATATACCTTTGCTTCTAAATTCAGTTTAAAACCAGAGCCAAATGTACTGGTGTCTTAGGAAAACAGTCTAGTGAGATGAGAGGAAGTCGTCCAACTCGCACTTAGGCTTCTCCGTCTAGGCTAAAGCAGCCAGGGCTGGCAGTACTACCTTTCTAAAAGCTTTACAAGTATTTTAAATAAAATGTGTCCTGAAAACAGAACCTTCCAAAAAATAAGCTTGGTGATTGTCATTTCAACTAAGAGCTGTTTCTGCTCATGAAGAAGCCTTAAGAGAATCGTGATCCCACAGGGGTGCTAACTTAAGCTGTAAATCCTTGCATTTGGAGGCTGAGACAAGAGACTGACTACTTTGAGTCTGAAGCTAGCGGAAGCCACAGAGTGAGGCTGTCTCAAAATTAATAAAGATAAGAACACTCACACCCCCTATTCCCTGGCTTAGGCACCAAGACCTTCAAGAGTACTCTAGAATCTGAAGAAAGAGTCCTGTAATGTCTAATCTTCACTGTGAACTTGACTAGACAGTGAAGCACCATGGAAACCCACCTCAGGCTTTACTTAGAAGGGTATTTCCAGAAAGGTTTAACTAAGGCAGGTAAAATGGCTTGCCATGCAAACCTAGAGACCCGATTTTGACCCCTGGAATTCACATAAAAGTGTAGAAGAAAAACCAACTCCACAAAATTGTCCCCTGACCTCCACATGGGTGCTGTGACATGCATTTCCACACTATCCTAAGTTAATAAATAAGTAAGTTTATTACAAAGAAAGTTTACCTTAGGAGGGAAGACTTACCCTCCACATGGGCAGCATCCTCCCATGGGCTAGCGTGACTGAATGGACTGAATGAAAAGAAGAAAGTGGACTGCTGAGACGGCTCAGCTGGTAAAGGCTTTGCTGCTAAGCCTGGAACCTGCATTCTTGTTAATTGAGAAGTAATCTCCTACTGACCCCGAAGGGTCCCCCTTTCAGCTATGCTGGCTGGTTGGTGAGCTGTAGGCGTTTCTCTTGATGTAATCCTCATAACTTTATGAGTAATTATGTCCATTCACTGTATGCCTTCTTTCTATTTTTTCTTATTTAATTGTGAAACAAAGTGATCCCTGATTGATTCCTCACTACTGTCACATGAAGGGCTTGACATTTATATTCTTTTACTTTTTACAGTTCTCTTGTGCAAAATAATGGGACATGGACTATATGGAAATATATATATATATATTTCCATATAAATAATGGAAATGTATATATATTTCCTCTACCTCCAACCGCCAGATAGGATTTTTTTGTTTTTGACATAGGATCTCTCTATGTAACTCTGGCTGTCCTGGAACTCACTATGTATATCAGGATGGCCTCAAATTTGCAGAAATTTGCCTGCCTCTGCCTCCTGAGTGCTGAGATTTTAATTGTACACCATCATGCCTGACTAGGATTAAAATTTCAAAATTCATTATGAACATAACATTTTTTTCCCCACCAAAGTGAGTTTCTTAAAAACTTATGTGATCATTTGGAATGATAGAATCCTCTGTGGTCTGCACATTTTTCCCTTGTCTCCATTGCTTATGCTCTTTGCCCTGATGGCCTTGTTTCATTAGAAACGGTCTTGTATAATGCTGCTGCCTTTAATTTCTCATTCCTCCCACACCAACATCCTGAATGTTTGAGTTTCAGGCATGTACATTTTCCTTTGCTTCTGGGTTCCATAAGCAAAGCTTCAGATTAATTCTGTTTCTTGTGGGAGCTGTAGCTCAATGCTTACCTAGCATGCATGAAGCATGTTTGTGTGGTGGGAGGTTCAAGTTGTTAAAGACTTGCTACATGCACACTGTGCACCAGGCTGCTTATGTCAAGCATTGGTAGTTTAAGGATAAAAACATCATTGTCCTGACCATGAGGAGCTGCTAGAGTGTCAGGGAAGTGTGAAGATTATTGCAGTTCAAGGTGTTGCATACATCAAGACCATTGCCTAGTTCAGAGCTTCTCAACCTGTGGGTCTTGACCCCTTTTGGAAGGTGGGGTGGGGTGGGGTGGGGAGAGTTGAACGACTCTTTCACGGGGTTCACTTAAGATCATCTGAAAACACAGATATTTACATTATAGTTCATAACAGTAGCATAATTAAAATTATGATGTAGCAATGAAAATGATATTATGGTTGGGGATCACCACAACACAAGGAACTATATTAAAGGGTCACAGAATTAGGAAAGTTGAGAACCATTGGTTTTGTCCATTCTTTTTGTTTGATTGTTTTCTTTGAGTTTTTTGAGATAGTTTTACCACGTAGTTCAAGTTAGCCTGGAACTTCTGCCTCTACTTCCAAGTGCTGGTTTGTACCAGTGTCGCAGACAATCAGTTCTTTGTCTTTTCAATAACTGTCTCTTGATACTTGTTCATTTTTCTCACCTTGATTGTACATTCTCTGGCTTCCTCTAGACACACACACCCACACATGCATACACACACACTCATGTATATATTTGCATGTTGCCTATGTGCTCATTATATTCCGTTGTAGTTCCTATTACTATAAGCACTTAGGGAAAAACCTTTTTTTGATGCCAACACAGTGTTAGGCACATAATCAGTATTTAGTAAATTTTTATTAGAATTCTGTTAATGTGGCTAAGAAAAGACTTTGGTGAAGGAAGGAACGTTTGAGCCTGTTCTTAAAGGGTGGGCAGATCCTCCCCACTTGGTTTTGAAAAAGAAATTCCAGGCTAAAGGAACAGTTTACACAAATGAAAAACACAGTGAAGAATATGCACCAATGAGTAGAAAAGCCTTCTACCAGGGGTGTGAGATAGTCACTAACAGGTGCCACTACTACAGTTATCTCAAGCCTGGCAACCAGACTGTTACTGTATTATATTGCCTGAGTGTTTCTTTGTTTTTTCTTTATACTTACCCCTTAGCATTTTAGTTATTTTCTTGTTATTATTGTGATTTTTCTGTTGTTTATTTCCTATATCAAAACTGATAATAAGACCCTGGGGAGATGGTTCAGTGCTTGCTCTCATGCCCAGAGATTGTTGATGCTACTGAGAAAGACAGACCAATATCAATCAACCTCTGGTTCCATTCGAGTCTCTGCATACATGCACACATGCACATATTTACACCATGCAAGCACGTGTGTGTGTGTGTGCGTACACACACACAAAGTAGATAATAGGGTTAGGGGACCAGTGAGATGGCTCAGCAGGGAAAGATGCTGGCCACCAAGCCTTTTAACCTGAGTTCCATCTCCAGGATCCACATGGTGAAAAATGTCTTTTCTGACGTCTACAGGTATATGCATGTGCAGCACACACACAAATAAATGTCATTAAAATGTTTTAAAATAGGAACTTGGAATGTAGCTTAGTTGCTGGACTAGTGCCTAGACTACACAAAAGCTCTGACTCCATCCCAGCATCGTATAACTACATATAGTAGCACGAGCCTGCAGTGCCACCCTAAATCCCAGCATTTGGGAAATGGAGGCAGGGGGATCAGTGCAAGACTACTTAGTCCAAATTGAGACCAGCCTAGACTACATGAAGCTGTCTCAAAAAGTGGGGAAGGTGCTAAATAATCATACATTTTTACTTCAGAGATTCCAAAGAATTTAGGATATATATGTATATATGCTTTTGAGGGCTTATTTTATGTACATTTTGCCTGCATGTATGTATCTGGTCCATGTACCTGGTGCCTACAGGGGTCAAAAGAGGGTGTTAGATCCCTTGAAACTGGAATTATGTGTGGTGGGTGGTGGTGGTAAGCTGCCATGTATGTGCTAGGAATGGAACCCAGGTTCTCTATAAGAGCAACAAATGCTCTTAGCTGCTGAACCATCCCTTCAGCCCCAACACACACACACACACACACACACACACACACACACACACACACACACACAGGAAAGGTGTTCTACAGTGTGGGTGGATGGGGAGGTAACAAATAATCAGTCCATATACAACACAGAAATTCTAGAATAACTGGATGATTTATAAATAAGCTCATATCTAAAATATGCCTCTGAAACTCACATGAGACAGTTATTTGAGCCCTGCTGACGATGTGGGATGTCTTGTTGTGATTAAATGTCTAGGGTCTCTGCTGTACTTTGGGGCAGGCTCCCTATCTTCTGTGTCTAGTGGCTTCCAACCAAGCTCAAAGTCAGGAAGAGGAGGTGTGGGCTTTTGGGCTGTGCCGCCCGGCAGCCCGATTGTGGTTGGCTGTCTCCTCCCCTTCCGCACCGGAGCTCTACACACTGTGCACTCTGGAATGACAGGCATTCCTGTGTGAAGAAAGTCGGTGTGAAGACATTTGTGAGAGCCGCGAGTGGCCGGGAGCCCAGGAGACAGGAAAGCAGAAACTCCAGCTCTCATGCCGTTTCCTGGCCGTTGGCAGTAACACAGGATTGCTGGTCCCTGTGTGGATTTGTCTTTTAAGAGAAGTTTGCTTTTGTCCGGGATAGTTTGCTGTCGTGGGATACATCTAAGACAATTATAATCATGGGGCAAGCTGATGTCTCCAGACCGGTAAATCCAGATGCAGTTGGTGAGTAATACGAACAGAGAAATAGACATCTTGGCAGGAACGAGTCAGGTTTACAGCCGAAGTCGCTGTCTCTTAGAAATTGGAATGCAAGACTTTGGCACATTTCTAAAAGTTTGGGAGAAATGAATGAAACCTTTTAAGTTGTTTCCACTCAAGTTTGTTTGCCCCTCACAGTCTTGTTTACCTGCTCTCTGGAGCCCTGTGTTTTAGATTATATTGTTAAGAGTTTCCATACTTGTTGATTCCCTGTCTATGTAGAAAATAAAAGTTACAGGAGCTGTTCCGTAGAGGTCAGAGGTACCTGCTGATATTTTGCAGGTTCGGGCAGTTGTTAAGTGTGTGATCTAGAAATAAAACTGCCAAATTATAAAAGCAAGAGCGTTTTAATACTGAGTTTGAGTTTTAGACTTGTTATATCTTTCCCAAGCCAGTCATAGGCTTTTTCTATTGTATCAGAGTTGCTCCTCAGAAGGCACTGTGCTGTGTGAACTACTGAAGTGTTACTGTCTGGGGCTAGCTCAGACCGGGCAGCTGGGATCTGTGAGTAGTGTGAGGTGCTGAGCTTGACCGTCATCCTGGCGGCACATTCTGCTACCTTTGTAGGGCTTTGTATTTGATGACGAGAGTAAATGGTTTAACAAAGAAGATTGGAAAAAGTCGAGTGGGAGAAAGCATTTAGGTTATTTCTGGACAAATGTGCTGTTTAGGAAAACAGGTTTATAGGTTAACTGGTTTAGGAAGCATCAGGAAGCCTCTTTAATCTGTTTTTCTGTTTTGGTTTGGTATTGGCTTTATTTTGTTTTCTCTTTGCTAAGAAATAAAAAGTCTAAGATGGACATGATGCATACTTTTAATCCCTGTATCAAGAAGGCAGAGGCAGATGATCTGTACAGTGAGTTCCAGGCTAGCCAGGGCTACTCAGTTGAGACCCTGTCTCAAGAACAAAACAAAATAAAACAAAACAAAATCTCAATAACATAAAGTGAAATGTGGCGGGGACTAAAGAAAAGCGTAGCAGTCTGGGGAAGCAGGTGCTGCTTCTCCCTTGTTGCAATTTAGTTTCTGATTTCCAGGGAAAGTTTTTCAGGGTTTCCTGAACCTGTGCACACGGATGACAAAGCGCGTACCCAGTCACAGACTGGAGTACTCCAGTTAGCTGATCCAGTTTCTTGCTTTATTTTGACCACTAGGCTGAGTCTTTATCAGTTCAGTACTTTATTGTTTAAGAAAGTGAAAGGCTTTATAGAAAAGGGTATACAGAAAAATGTAAGAAACCCTCTAGAACTACTTTGCAGCTTGGGAAAATAAGTTAAAACATAGGGGCTGCTGGATGGGGTATACGTTAGTAACCCCAGTACTTGGAGGCAGAAGCCAGAGGATCAGGAGCTCAAGTTTTAGGCCAGCCTAGGTTTTAAGAAACCCTGTCTCCCACACACAAAAATTTAATTAAGTAATTCTTAAAAATCAAAAAAACAAAGTAGAGATACCCTGTCTTAGAGTTTCCTCTTGCTATGAAGAGACGCCATGATCAGGGCAGCTCATGAGGAAATCATTCATTGGGGGTGTCAGCTTACTCTTTCAGAAGTGTAGTCCATTATCAGCATGACGGGGATCATGGCGGTGTGCAGGCAGACGTGGTGCTGAAACCGAGAATGCTACTACATCTCGCAGGCAACAGGAATTGGACTGATTGTCAGATTGAGGGAAGCTTGAGCAAAGGAGCCCTCAGAGCTCACCCCCACAGTGACACATTTCTTCCAACAAGGCCACACCTCCTAGTAGTGCCATTCCCTTTGGGGGCCATATTTTTTCAAACCACAACCCCTGCCTCCTTACCCTTCCAATGTTGCTTTTTTGCTCCTAGAATCAACCTTCTCCTATATGTGATAATTACCCACTTTTGCAGGGTCCACTTTTCCTATGATTGCTGCTCCATTGTTCTTCTCTAACAAATATAGTATGGTCTCAAGTAATGGCAGGCTTTTATCTATACTATGGAAGTGGAAAAAAGGGGGGGAACTGAGTTCTACCCAAGGTGCTCAAGAGCATACTCTAGATGGAGGGTGTTCATCTTAGCTGCACAAAACTCTGGGTTCAATCCCCAGCACCACATAAACTTGGGTGCAGCACACAGCTGTAATCCTAACATTCTGATGGAAGCAGGAGGATCAGGTCAAGGCTATTCTTAGCTACATACTGAGTGCCAGGCTTACCTGGGCAGCCTGAAACACTGTCTCAGGAACAAGAAGAAATCAGTTTTGCCACTATAACAAAAACAAAAAAATTTGGGGAGAATGGAAATGTAGTTTGGCATAAAGTACTTTCTAGTATGCATGAAACCCTGGATTAGATTTGATACTAATCGTGGCAAAAAAATTATTACATGGGGCTGGAGAGATGGCTCAGCAGTTAAGAGCACTGTTCTTTCTTCCCGAGGTCCTGAGTTCAATTCCCAGAACCACATGGTGGCTCACAACCATATGTAATGAGATCTGGTGCCCTCTTCTGGCCTGCAGGCAGACATACAGACATAATAAATAAATCTTTAAAAATATTACATATATAATAATAATCATAAATAAAATGTTTTAATTAAAAAATTAGCCAGGTGGTAGTGGCACATGCCTTTAATACCAGAAGAGACAGGCAGATCTCTGAGAGTTCGAGGCCAGCCTGGTCTACAGAGTAAGTTCCAGGATAGTTAGGGCTATGTAGATAGACTCTATCTGAAAACCAAACAAACAGAAATTTAAATTTTACTTGTATGGGTGTTTTGCCCTGCATGTCTATGCACCACATGTGCTTGGTGTCCACTGGGGCCAGAAGAGAGCACTGGGTCTCCCAAATCTGGAGATGCAGGTAGGTGGGAGCAGGAGTCAGACTTAGTCTTAGCTGCTGAGCTATCTCTCCAGTGTTTAGGAAATGTTTCAGTAGGCAACTGTTTAGAAGGCCACGCAAGATTCTTTAGAAGGATAAATATACTAAGATATGTAGACTGGTCTCAAACTCACAGAGATCCTCCTGCCTTTGCCTCCCAGTTGCTGAGATTAAAAGCATGCGCTACTACCGCCTGGATTTCTTTTTTCTTTAAAAAAGAAGCTCTGTGTGTGTGTGTGTGTGTGTGGTGTTGTGCATATGCATATATTCATGAATGCATGCTGGTGAGGCCTGAGGTAAATGTCGCTTACCTTCTCAGTCACTCTTCTGTTTTCATGTGTGTACATATATGTGTGTGTGTACATGTGTAGGCCATGTACTTTTGTGGAAGTCTGAGGACAACCCACCAGAGTCTGTTCTTTACTTCTACCCTGTGCCACCCATGAAGTAGACCTTCTACTTTGGTGACTAGAGTCTGAGCCCCACCCCACCCATTTTCCTTTTTTTTTTTTTTAAGAAAAGGTTTTATGTTGGGGTCTTAGTGGTACATGCTTTAAAACCTAGTAGTTAAGAGGCTGAAACAGGCAGATTTCTGTGAGTTCCATATCATAGGATCTGCATACTATTGGAGGCCAGTCAGAGGAACACAGTGACACTGTGGTGATTTGAATATTAATGACCCTTGTTGACTCATGTGTTTGAATACTTGCTCCTTAGGGACTGGCACTATTAAGAGGTGTGGTCTTGTTGGAGTAAGTGTGCCTTTCTTGGAGGAAGTATGTCACTAGGGGTGTGTTTGAGGTCTCAGAAGCTCAAGCCAGGCCTGGTGAGTCCCAGTCTCTTTATCCTGCCTTCTGATCTGGATATAGAACTCTCAACTACCTCTCCAGCACCATGTCTGCCTGTGTGCCACCACGCTTCCTACCATGATGACAGTGGACTATACCTCTGAACTGTAAGCCAGCCCAATTAAATGTTTTCCTTTATAAGAGCTGTCATGGTAGCCAGGCAGTGGTGGCACACACCTTTATCCCAGCCCCAGTGCTCAGGAAGCAGAGGCAGGTGAATCTCTGTGAGTTCAAGGCCAACCTGGCCTACAGACTGAGTTCCAAGACAGTCAAGGCTACACAGAGAAACCTGTCTCAACCAGAAAAACAAACAAACAGAGTTGCCATGCTCTTCTCAGCAATAGAAACTCTAAGTCAGAGAGACACCTTGTCTCAAAACAGACAAAAGACAAGGTCTCACTTTTGTAGCCCTGACTGGCTTTGAAATCCCAGCCTGACCTCAGAAAGCAGATGCCATCATACTGGTCTCCCCTGTACCCTTTAATAAAACATGTTTGAAAATGTGAGCTTGTGTATGTTTGTGTTTTGTGTGAATGCGATACATGCATGCCACAGTGCATGTGTGGTCAGAGGACAACTTTCAGGAGTCATTTCTTTTGCACTGAGGGTTCTGGGGGTTGAACTCAGGTTATTATGGCTGTCTGACAAATGCTTTTACATTATGAGCAGTTTCGCTGGCTATTCTATCTTATTTATTGAGACGGGATCTCTTCCTGAACCTGAGTAGACTATCTGGCTAATGGGCTCCAGGGTCCTATTGACTCCACCCCTGTTCCCTCAGTGCTGGGTTATAGATACAAGTTACCATGCTGTCTTTTACATGGGTGCTGGGAATCCAAACACAAACAGCCCCGCGCCCCCCCCCCCCCCCGTCAGCAGTCAGATGCCATTAAGTCTACTTGTCATGTTGCTGAGCTGTGACACAGTTGTCATTTTCTGTTTGGTGTGGGGCTTGTACCAGGCTAAGCAAGCACTCTGCCACTCAGCTGCACCCCAGCCTGCATCCTTCTTGCTGCAGTTGTGACTGAAAATACATTTTCCTGAGGCAGACTCAGGTCTGCCTGTACTTAAAAATGCAGAGACCTTATCTGTCTGTCCCTCCGTCCAGTGCATTCTAATTCCCGTGGGTCAAGGCTGTGTGAGATCTCCAGAAGTTGAAGACTTTCTCTGCACAAAGGCTACTTTGTTCATTAGTGAAACATTTTGTTTTCTCTAATTTTGTTGCACTTTTCTGAACTACTCCGTAAATCCCAAAATAAGCCTCTTTTACAGAACAAAAAATGTGTTAAGTACTGTGCAAAGTAACATAAATTATGCTGTTTACAAAGTTCTGAAGGCTGAGACAGGAGGATCATATTAAATTTCAGGCCAATCAGGGCTGGGGAGTGAGGCCCTATCTTAAAAAAAATAAAATAAAACAAAAAATCCAAAAAGGACCAAAAACATTGCCAAGCTAGCAAAGGTACTTGTTGCCCAAATCTGATGACCTGAGTTTGATCCTGGAACTCACTGGTAAGAGAGAACAAGCCAGCACTGGTGGCATACGCCTTTAATTCCAACATTCAGGAGGCAGAGGTAGGCGTATCTCTGTGAGTTCAGGGCCAGCCTGGTCTACAAAGTGAGTTCCAGGACTGCCAGAAGCCCTATTTTAGAAAACCAAAAAGTAAAAAAAAAATAAAAGTAGTAAAAAAAAGGCAGAGAGCAAACTCTTTCAGGTTTTCCTCTGACCTCCACACACGCCCTGGCATGTGCACATGCACGTAAGTTCATATCCAGTGAGTGTGGGGGGATGGATGACACGATCACTTACAACAAAAATACCCAAAAATTAACAATTAATAATTTTTGAAATTGATAAGGTACAAATGATAGACGTGAAATTAAAATAAACCCGGTAATTAGTTACTTATTACAAATCTAGTGAAGGAGTGTCGGAGACTTGCGTTCTGTTTTTTTCTGTTGCCTGACTATATTTAGCCTCCGTCATAGGTGAGTTAGAGCTGGTTGTAGGCCAGGTGTGATGCTACACATCTGTAAGACCAGGTACTTTGGAAGCTGAGATGAGAGTGAGCTCGAGGCCAGTCTGGGCAAGTGAAGCCTCTTCTCAAAATAAATGGAAAGAACGCTAGGGGTAGAGTTTACTGGTAGAGTGCTTCCCTGCCATGCAGGGGGCCTTGGTTTCAATCACTGGTACTACCAAATAGAAATATATAAAATTATACAGTCTTTGATCTAGGGTGTATTGTTTAATCCTATTATTTTCTTTATTTAGTTATGCATAGGTATAACTTACAAATAGTTAATGAATACCTGTAGATATAAAGTTTTAAAATGTATGGCTTGGTTTTGTTGTTTTGAGACAAGGTTTCTGCTATGAAGTCCAGGCTAGCCTTGGACTATGTACCTTAGGCTATTCCTCAAAGATACAGCTAACGGTGGACAGAAGTTTCTATCCTACCCAGTTCTGCAGCCGTTCAGTCCCAAAGAAACACACAGAGGCTTATATTAATTATAAACTGTTTGACCTATTGCTCAGGCTTTTTACTAACTAGCTCTTACAACTTAAATTAACCCATAATTCTTATCTGTGTTTAGCCTCGTGGCTTGGTACCTTTTCTCACTAAGGCACTCT